>NW_026542599.1:29294204-30761279 GCF_028750875.1 Macrosteles quadrilineatus | reverse complement strand
AAGTTGATGTGAAAGGTTTGAATTTTCAAACGGATTTAGTTAAAAAAGATAATAAACCGTTTCCAGACTTTTTTGTCACCCTGTATAAATAAAATTAGAGTTTTGTCTGTACATTGCTCAGAATCATAAACTATTAGGTTATTTTTACGTTTTATACATTAGAGAAACCGAAACAAGTCTCATCTAAATTTCTGTCTGTCTTCATGTCTGTTACGACCCAAGAGCCATTTAGGAATTTGTCTATAGTAAAAATAAAAGTGGGCCTAACCGTGTATTTATGTTTTATTCGTCATGTGTATAAGTGTGCAGTTCGTGTATGTGTTTCAAAAACTCCAAGACGCGCCTAATGGGGAAGCTCAAGACATTTAGGACTGATGATGGCGATTTAATTTCGCCGAAATGCATCTCCTGTAATAGGATACATTAGGATTGACCAGTGGACACACGTAATTTAGCCTTTTATTGATTGTCATACCGATCCAGAACAACAAACGACATAAAATGAAGTTATGTATAATAAATAGTTTGGCCAGCATATCTGAAAATATGCAAACCAACTGCTGTTCTTTATATAAGAAGGTTTCAACTGATTACTATAAGATCCCCGTGCGTAGAACGGGTACACAGCTAGTAAAGAATACAGGGATACTATCCCCAAATTTTGAGCTTAGTGTATTATGTCACTTGTAATTTGGGTTGCGTTTAAAAACAGCCTGTGTATACTCATAATGTAATCATTTTGCTTGTTGATCATTTATTTGATATACTGTTGTAAAATAATGTACTGTAAGTTTTTGCAAGAACAACGTTCTGTATTTACTCACCGATGTACAGTAGGTTAATCTGATCTTTCGGCTCAGTAGACTGAGACCAAATAGATATTGTATCATCCAGGGTAGCCTATACAATATACATCGTGGGTAGAATCTAGATAATGCAATAATGTGTTACTGGGGTGGATTAATATAAAAATGAACGTATTGGTTGATGTGTGCCAAATATGTTTATGATGTTGAAAATGTTTATGATTATAAGAATATTTCCTATCTCGTTATGTTATCTGTTTTTGAGTATGTCAAATTATAAAACGCTTATGGTATGCTAAAGTTAATAACTTTCTATTGCTAAATGGGCCGTATCTTCATAATCGTAACCAGATGTTCCCACATAATAGCTTAAACTGTGCAAACTATTTTACCAGTAAACTTATAAAGGTCAGGAAATTAAAATTTTTTAATTAGTTTGCTTAGAGAATATTCTAGTACGATGAAATGTATATACTTAATCACATGGAAAAAATATCTTTTTGCCCCTTGCTCATTTTGTAACCAAAGTTTCACCTTGTCGTTAAATTAGGACCTGTGTCGAAAAGTAACTTTAGGCCACGAAATGGCTATTGTTTAAAACTTGTTCCTAGACGTAAACGGTTCCAACAGATGAATCACCTACCTGTCTATGCAGACAGGGTAAAACCAATTATTCGCCATTCACGAGGTCAAAGAAGTAACTTCTAATTTCTTAGACAAACTCACAGAACTGTTTGTACCTCTTGTTGTTTGTTTAATGCAGTTGTTTTTGTTTAACTGACTCATCAGTATAATTACGTCAACAGTTTTTTTTAGATTCCTTTCATGGAATCAAGAATATCTAGTACTAGGTAGTTTTTGTAGAGTTACAATACATTTATTCATCTTGTCACCCATTCTTAAGTAGTCAGAGCTTTTAGTAAAAATATTTTAACAAGCTGTATGTGGCTGAGCAGAATTAAATTTTTTGTACTAAACAAGACATTCTACGACACAGATCATGAGATTTGTGATAAAAAATGTATTATATTTTGCTATGAAAAATAAACGATTAACGCCATAACTAGTGAGGTTTCGGTACTACTTTTTGGAGACAATTTTATTCCATATTCCCATGTGGTCTTTAGAGTGGGTCTATTTTAGTTGTTTCAATAAGTAATTTTAATAGCAAAAAGCTATATATTTCACTCATTTTTTAATAAATTCCACAAACAAGCCTGCATTCACCTACGTAAACAACATTATTGAGCTATTGCATCGATGAGATAGAGATACCTTTAACCTTTGAATGTAGAAACATTTGCCCACCCTCATATTTTTCAACTATTAACGACATTCAATAAATTTTACAAACTTTTCTTGGTTACTACTCCTAGATTTAATCTATTGTCTTCCTTGTGAAATAACTAGCTTGTATATACTGTGTCGAAGCAAGTACTCCTACGGGTTTAGGACTACTGAGGGCTGTAAAACCCTCCTCTACTCTTCGGACACAAGCCTGGGAACACTTGTCGCACTTCATCTCAACTAGGCCGAGTTTGTCTACGCGTAAAGGGTTTACTGTACTCTGTTTCTAATGTTCATTATATCTTCTTTTCTTCACCCCAATCAGATTTAGGTATTCCTTTTACTTGGAGCTTTGCTTGGAGGATGCTAGAACGAAGTGGGGCCAGCATTCATAGTTGGTAAAGCCAGAGAAAATTGCAGCAATAAAAAAAAATTCGATCTGTTTGTTTTTTATGCTTCGAATTACTGAAGGTCAGAGTTAAGTTATTGTTGTAGTTGTTCAGCTGGAACGACCACTTGCTTCCGCCAAAGATAAATCAAAATGGGACTTCCTTTGAAGTACAAGGAGTTAGACCTTCAACTGTAAAGACAGAAGTGTAAGTGCTGCGTTGCGATGATTCATCATTGGAGACAATATTGAGTGTTGAATTCAACAAAGTGACACTTAAAAGCAGTATAATAAAATAGAAAAGTCGTTTAAAAAAACTTACGTTCGATAAATGAATATTTTTGACGCTAATGCAATCACTTAGTTAAAAGAGAATTTTTCATTTTATACTTCTACGATAGGTTGTCATTGAGCTTCTCCGACCAACTAGGTTCTGGCTCTATCACATGGCTAGGGAAGCGAGTATAGGAGAATGAGCTGGTCTAGTTGTAGAGCTCATGTTGCAGTGCCTGAGGTTTCAGGTTCAAATCCCGCCAATCGTCAATGGTTTTTCCATGTGATATTGCCGTGACCCCCTAGGACTAGCCTAAAGCAATGTGTGAAATAGTTCCTGGCTAGAACCTAATGAGAAAAATAAAAATATGTACTGTATGTATCAAATGGCTAAAACATATTGCGAGTGGGCGGGATTCGGCCCTTGACCTTTCAGGGTGGAATTCCATGCGCTGACATTAGACCAGCATTAAACACTAAACAGTGTTTTAATTTTATTAGATTGTAGTCTCAATTTTTTATGGTAGTCCTAAAGCTATCAAAAAATATTTTTGTATTAACTAATTTTACAAGGTTTAACACAATACTGTACATACAATAAACAAAGTGCAAACAAGACAAAATAAAACTACTAACCAATGCAGCGTCATGAAATGTGGTAAAAAAGCTACCTGAAATTGTGATGTATGGATTAGTGCGTTAGTGGTCTCATTCCGTCATTGAAAGATTAATATTCGATAATCCTGTACAATGGGGTAGGCATTTTATGTCTAAGTAATGTGTGTTTTTACATAGTACATTCTAAATGCCAAAGCTATGTCTTCATTGTAAGTTTGAATTTTTAGTTTAGAGAGGAAACTTGGAACGAAGTGTTGTATAATTACTTTAAATGACAAAAAAAAACAATAAATACAATAATGTTGTAAGGATGTTGACAGTCAGTCCTTGGTAGTTAGATCTGCAGCCTATGGATAGCATAATACAGATCTAAGCATTACATGTTGTATTAATGGCCCTTCTCATGGTACAATCGATAGTATAATGTACGATTTTATGTTCATAAAAAAAAACAGACTGTGACATTAATTAACTCAATTGACGACCTGATTCTTACGAATCATTATGAAACTCAAATCCGAAACCTATATCCTTGGAAATATTATGAAAAAGTAAAATAATACACAATATATTAACAAAGCTAGGCTAGAATGATTTTTAACCATACAAAATAATGTAATTCTCACATTGCTTATTTAAGTTTTAAATAATTGAAATATCAAACGTATTTTTAAACAGCATGTTGCATTGGTCTAATTTTTAAAAGAAAATGAAATTAATTAACAAGGCTGTGAACACCATTGTGTTAAAGGTTGGAGGTTAAAGGATAAAAGTACACTCTATGACTAATTAATTCTGTTCAACGTGCTTCTATCTAAAGGAATAATTCAATTACATCTTGCATTGACAAAATTGTGCGAATAGACACATTCACTTGGTGTTAGTAACCAACAATTCTTAAAAGATATTTTTATCTCAAAACTAATATTTTCAATCGGTATAACATAATTTAAAATACATTTAACAATTATCAATTATCAATTAAACATTAAATTAGTTAAGTTTTATAGTCTATTTGGTAGATTAACCACTTTGAAAGAACTAATATTGAATCGTAGTTTGGCTGCTAAAAATATTCAATTGTTAGTTTCATTTATGAGCTTAATTTACTCGATTAAAGTTTGTTCCTCGATATTATTAAGTTTATATAATAGTTAAATCGTTGAAAATCCTTTTAATGCCCAGTAATATGTAGACAGTACTCATATTTTAGCAAATAATACCGTATGTCTTCGTACTTTTTAAAGCACAAAACAAAATTGAACGTTGCTACCTCCACATCACATTACTCAAAAGAACACCAATACGATTGAAATAATTAATTATTAAATTATTAATGTCTGAATATTTTAGCCTCTACCTACCTACTATATATTTGAGCATAATACATAATATTTTCGATGAGTGACCCCTTACAAATATAAAATCAAACGGAAAAAGTGGATAAAATTAAAAACCCTAAATCATTGATGTTCGAATCCTTAGGATACATCCTACTTACATTTACTGATGGTACACAATATTACAGTGTTGTGAGGGGGGTGACTCACCCACTACAGACGGTGCTGTGAGAGGGAGGGGGGTGTGGCCCCCTCTATATAACCTGCTGGGTGCCCCACCAGGTCAACCACTTGTGACCTGTACACCATGCTGCGACCAGCTCTTGTAAGTGGTACAATACACGTGCTTGATCTGTATAATAATTCATAAAATTTTTTGTTTATTAGTTTATCAAATTATTAGGAAGTTGGTTGTGTTTGAGTTTAGTTACCTTACGTTCTTATTCCTGGAGTAAATTACTCTTTAATTATACAATATTATTTTAACATTATTTTATGAGTTCCTTGGCGAAAAGATCTTTCTATAGTGATTTTGATAGTGTGGAAAACTTAATATATCATATTGAATATTATAAAAGGTTCTTCATTAAGGTCCAATATCTCATTATATTTTTTGGTAAAAAAGGAATTTAAACAGTTGTGCTAAGTAATTTGACCACTTCGTACGAATGATATTTAACAATAAAATTGAGAATGTTTGTAATATTTTTTTTATTTTTTCTTTTTAAATGTATATTTTCTTAAACATGTATTGTTGTTTACAAAATAATGAGGGATCCCGTGCTCAAATAGTGCATTTTAATGGGGTTAAAAACTTGTCTTTAAGACATAAAATAAAGGAATGTCTTTCACTATTCCCCCCGCTAGATTGTAAGCTTAAAAAGGAAACTTCAATCGTAAAACCTATTACGTAGGACGGGTTATAAAAGGGGTGTTACAGTGGGAAAAGATCATTGTTATCAACCTATACATAGGTAGATATTTTAATGAGATTTTATTGGGCTAAACAATATAAATCACGATAATGAACCTCGGAATAAAATAATACATACATATATTGAACTTGAATCAATTAGGATTGAACCTACTCTGGATTGAAAGCGTTGTAGTGTTTTGTAATTGCTCAATGCATGAGAAAATTATCATTAAGTTCTAAAAAAAACCAAATCATGTTATTTATTACCATAAACCAGGCCCTGTGTTAGCTCGAATTTGCTTTTACTATCAATTAATGCTTTCTTCAAATCATTTCCTCACTTAACAACTATATTGGGTATCATAAATGCATTTTAACCTGTTATTATTGTTTTGTACGTGTCAAGTCAAATTAAAATGTTTTAAGAAAAAGTTAGTATCTTAACGAGCAATGCATTCAAATTTAACATGATCCGTTTTAATACAGTTCAAAGAGGAAAATTACAGATTTTTTTATGGTATCAATTAAACCTTCTTTCACTTATTCTTTACGTTCTTCCAACAACAGTAAATTGACTTAATCATCATATTAAAAATGTTCCTGTTATTATTGAAGTCATGAATGATAGTTTAAAATGGATATAAGGAACAAATTTATCTCTTTCTTCTAGATGACACATTTTTTTAATTAGTATTTCTTGATAATATTAAAAACACAACAAATCATCTTACACTATAAGCTATTTAATATTAACTATAGAAAAACACTTACAAATTAAAAATAAAACGTTGTTTTAGTAACTTCCTTAAAATATTCTGTTGGACAAAAATTAGCTATAATATTGTCACAATAAAAGGGGCCAGCTTGGCGTCTTTTCAATACGTCGTTAGCCGAAAGAACTTTTTAATTATATTCCTCATAATTATTCTTGAAGCGCAAAATTCTTTTTGAAAGACTAAATTACTTCGATAATTGTTTTCTTCAAAAGAACCATAAATTTTCCTATCATCCAGAAAAAGCATAATTAAAATAATCTTTTCTTTATTATCTAGGTCGAATTTTTAGAACAGATCTTTATGTGAATATATTCCACTTAAAATTCATCATTGACGTTTTTACCAAAGAATTTTAATTCCAAATCCATCAAAAATGTCTATAAGAAAAATACGATCATGATGATTAACGAATCTTTTTCGTAGTTCAAATGCGAAAGGAGAATTCATGAATTAAAAGATTGTTCTTAGCAAATGTGGATAAATAAGTACAGTTTCAATGCAAAGTATTTAAATAAACTATTCTTCCAAGAACTACTCCTAATGATCATGTACAATATGACGAAATATAGAGCTAGAGTGAGATACCAAAATAAAATCACCTTTTCAGAGATAGCTCAAACAAACCAAGTTAATTAAAGCAGTTTGATAGGCTTAGTAACAAGATGAATATGAAGCAGATTATTTTACAACTGAACATTGCCTTGAAAATAACAGGAATAGTCATTTTCTCTAAATATTATCATGGGAGTTTTTGATTATCTTTAATATTGTAAGATACGACAATTAATATGTCATTATTAATTACCTTTAAATATTGGTATGAGCTTACATGAGCTCGACTGTTATCATTAATTATTAGGTGTAACTATGTAAATACAACAGTGCGACATTTTGATGAAACAATATTTTTACTATAATGTACACTGTACAGCCTTATAACTCTGTTACAAAATAGATGATTGGGATATGAAAGCGTTTTGGAAAAATTTAATAGCTTACGAAGTGTAAATCATATGAAAAATTCGTATTGGCTGGAGAAAATACAAGTTATTCAAGTGTGAAACTTATATAGTTATTTAAGTAGCAAATCAGTCAAGGGCCACTTTGCCAACAATGACATATTTACAAGTCAGACTGAAAAAATGTAACACAATTTTTATTATGTTTTTTTTTCATTGAGATGTATTGTAGTTCTCCTGCAGAAATAATCACGAATAAATAAACAACAATGGTTCTACGCTCTGAACAAATTATTTCAAGAAAAATAACTTCATCTGTTTTCTTTCTCGAACAATCCTCCTTATTTAGCCTGAATACAACGCCTACATTTATTAAATGAAATAACATTAGCGTTCTGTGGAGCGTGGTGTTGTTCTTTGTTGTGCTTTCTGGCAATGACAATCCTTTGTATTTGTTTCCCGGAGGTAAATGTTAAGGAACTACATGCGTTTATGAACAAAATGTTTATTAATATTTATATAAAATATATTTGTATGGACGTAATTTCGGTTATAAGTATTGAATTATGTTTTTAATTTTTTGTAACAAATACTTGCTTAGTTTCGTAATTAATGGAATTTATAATAATTAATTAATTTACATTCTTATTTTGATACATCCTTATACTTTATGCTCCTTTTTATATTTGAATAGTTTTTAATTTGTTTTTTTTTGTTCTAAGCTAAACACGCCAATAAAATACTGATCGAATATTTGATTTTACTACTATTTTAGGTATTAATTTGTTAAATTGGAATATTTTAGAAATTTTTGTTCTTCATACATGTTTCTTATCGTATTTATAGTTACAATAATTGTTTAGATCATAGAGTGTATTTATCATGATTAATCCATGTAATAAAACTTTGTAGGTATAAAAAAGGTTTGGTAAATAATCAGAGAAAATAATATTAGGTAAGAATGAGTTTGTTAATATACACGTCGGAAATTATGGGATTAAAATATAACAATCACCATTTTATTATTTCTTCACAAACAAATAAACTCGATAACTAGACGAAATAAATGTGGGAGTTGCTTTGTGCTCAACCATTTACTTCCCACTCATTCAATTTATTTGCGATGCATTTCAATTTACCCATTGTTGATGTTATGGCTGAAAGAACCCAGTGTATCTGAATGTAATCTATAAAATTATCTATTTGAAAAATCTCTCAACCAGAAAAATTATAACAAAAAAATAAGGTTCTTATAAAATTCCTACTGATACAGGAGTACAGTAACGCCGTATTGAATTTAATCATTTTCTGTGTTGAATCAAAACTATTAAATATCTATATATTTGTTACAGTGGAGACTGGTTATGAACGAAAGGATAGCAGTATATCCAAACTACTTCTAAAGACCTAAAAATATTGTTTAAATTAATTGTTAAGCCATTGAATAATTTTCAATAATTTACTGTGAAATGTAAATATCCGTGTATAAAACGCTTACAATTATTTAATTTAAATAAATTCACATTCCAAACGCTGGTTTTCATTTTAAGTAGGTAAAAAGATAGTGGCCTACATTTTAAGATTTCAACAAAATTAAATGTTTGTCAAGTTTTTAGGAATTGTTGATTAAACATAGTAACAAATTTTTATTTTGGTTTTATCTTATTCCGTTTTCCTCAAAAGATTAAATTTTAGCTGGATAGTAGACTATATCTTCATCTTGTTACAAAGACTAACAAGATGCGTTGGTTAATTCAGTTTATTGAACATCTTGGAGATCATTATATCATCTTTGTAATGTAATAACGACTACAACGGTGAAATTAAATTTGGTTCCGTCACCAGCTCTATATTTTATCCTTATATTATTGGATAAAATAAATTTTGAATTACAAGCATTAATGGTAATTTAAAGTATATCTATTCCATCAGTTAATTAAACTAGAAAAATAAAGGTTTCTAACACTTTTTATGGTTAATCAAATGTAGTCAATTACAGGGTAAAACAAATAGAAAATCGTGATTTAAATAAACTTGTATATTAGAATACATATGTTTTACTGTTAATATCAAAGATATATGACTTACTAGATATAAATTAACATGTGCAAGCATGAATTTAATTGTGTAAATGTTGTGTGTCATGCAGAAAACAAATTTAGATTTACAAGTTAGTAAACCTACTTAGCTAGTAGGTACACATACGATATGTTCATATCAACATCCATCTTGTTAAAAAAAAAAAAAAACTATTCCGACCTTACAATGACAGAAAAAAAAAACAGATGCATATTATACATAGTTACGTAGTTACTCAAAGCACCTTTCCTGTTATAGTCTGCGAAACGTAGTTTATATTGCACTGTACTTTTAAAAGTGTTAATTTATCTACTCTTCCTTTAACTACCCTAAACATTACATTCTATCAATTCTAAAGGTGTCTTTGAGGTCACGTTCAATAAAAAATAGCACATCAAAAGAGAATGCAATATTGTGGATGCAGAATATGTTTATCTAACATGTAGAATAATACAAACACGATTTCAACATATTTAGTAAAATATACATTCATTATTGTTATTTATTTACTTGTAATGTGTTAAATACTGTACCAACGTTTATAGTTTTATACATAGGCAATGCCTGTGCTTGGGGGACGAATTAAAACATTAGTCGTGACGAAAAATAACTAAATTTACTAAGTAAAATACTAAAACCTAGAAGAGAAACGTGCCATTTAAAAAAAAAACAGCAAATGAACTTACTAAATATAAAAGTATAATAGTGATTATAAAAATAAATAAGAAATTAAACAATTAGAAACGTAAATAAAATATTAATTCTCCAATTCCTTTATTTACCAATTAATTCTCAGTTCAAACCAATAAAAATGCTAAAGATTTTACCTTGACACAAATCCGGAAACAGTAAAATACAAAATTACACTTTGCACCTTGTTGGTAAACAATGTAACTAGTTAGACAGTCTCAGTGTTGAAGTCATCCATGATATCCCACACTTATACAGTTAATAACAGTGGTTCTTAACAGCGACGTCTCTAGTTTCCCACAAACCACAAACATTTAATCTTCATAATTACTAGCGATTCTCCGGTGGCGCTGTCATGTGTGGAGAGGGGGAACTATTGTGGTGAAGTCAGAAGTTCCGATGGATTTTAGGTTATAAGTGTACACCCACATATCAAAATTCCACTAATATTCAAAGCATTATAAATTTGTCAATTGACTACCAATAAATAAGTGAGCTATTGGTACGACCTAAAAGTATGAGACTTTAAAAAAATTGGGATAGTTTTAGTTCATTTATATGGATTTTCGAAGGTTGATTGTTAAAATGTATATGTATACGTGTTGTGAATATTGTAATTTCTGTACAATTTATGAGAAACATGAGGAATTTTATTTATGAAATATCTCGGGTGAAACGACTTCTTCTTTAAGTATTTTGTGATACCAAATATTGATAGTTTAACAAATGAACGAAATCTCTTAACAGTGAATTCAAACTTGAAATCATAAATAAACAATATCCTTTTCTATTTTTATCGGAGGTTTTCTTGACAATGTCTAAATGTTAAATAAAACATGAATTAGTTCAAGTACTTGTCTAAAAGCAATTTAAACCGCATGGTTTATCACGTAATAGACAAATTTTCAACCAATTTCCAATACAAACTTTAAAATTGGGTAAACATTTTACTATCGATGATAAGACGAGAGATTGATGTGTCATCTCTCCATTACCTTCTAAACAATTTTCTTCCTAAACTTTGAAGTCGTCAATTTGCATTTGATGTAGGAACTTTCTAGGTGTACTTAGTGAGTGATGTAAAAACTTGAATTAAATTAATATTATCATGCAGATTGTTTTTTATTTCGAGAATAATATTGAAATTCTTTTAACTCAGGTTTAAAATTAAATAATCAAAACATTAGATTAAGGTACAACTATATATTTAAAATACGATAATAGCTGTATAAACCAATTTCACCCAACCTTTTTTTTATAAACCATTATTACAGAAGAAAATCGTCATTTAAGTTAAAATAAAGAGACATTTATTTGCGTTTAAGGTCTCACATATGTCATAATATGATCGTTTCGTTTGGTAATATTTGATTATGCACTTTTCTATTTTGGACTACAACAACTGCTTTATGAGAAGAAGAGGTAAATCTTTCTTTTATCGGGTTATTAATGGTTTGGATACGTTTGAAAATTAAAAATAATAGTTTTTCCCCAGAGAAATATTTGTGGTTAATATTGAAACATACCAAAGATAAAAAAATCCTCTTTTTATGGTTTAGTTTGTTGTACAGCACTGAAGTTTGAAGCTACCATAATTTTGGTTATGCATATCCATAAAAATTAAGTATTATAACATATAATTGTCTTCCTAAATCAATACTGTAACACATACGCCTACAAAATAAGTAATCCACGACAGTTATTATCATAGTAATAGTAGATCTTTCATAAACCAGGATTTGATTTTACTACTGTAATTTAGCAAATTTGAATGGTTTGAGCAATTCACTAATGGTTTCGAGATTGCGATGGATAAAAGAAAGAAAAGCAGTGTCATTAGAAAGCTTCGTTACAGCCTTATAAATAAGAATTCTTCATAGTCGTTGAAAAACTAAACTTGTCCCCAAAGTCAATCACAACTTTCCTAATTATTCATACTCAAGCTAGAGATGTTAAAGGCCGGACTCTTAACAGTATACTTTTTACCTTACTTGTTGAGATTTCTGCATTTTGAAAAAAACTGTAAAAGTAGTCTAAGATTCTACGTGAGAATCTGTATAAGTGGATAATTTATACTGTCAAAAATTGCCAATCGAACAATTTTCACTTTTTTTATCTATATATATTGAACGATTTCAGCTATTTCTCACACTTCATAGTTTTTGCATTTTTGTGAACTATCACATAGTATTATTCTCTTGACAATACATCAATTAACATGATTTGCAATTGCAATACCTACATTATTCGACCATTGAATGTTTCAAATTCTTCCTTTTAATACTTTAAAACTTAGTAGTATTAGTTAAGTGTACAAATCGATACATTTCTGTATAATATGAAGGCGGTCCTCCATAGACAATGTTTGTAAGAATATTTAATTGGTATGTTGATCACTATTTTTTATACTTTCTCTCCCTGTATAAGGAGTAGTACCTATTGTTATCGTCAACATTTTCGAGTTTAAATTTTTAGTGGATAAATCCGTATTGAGCCCCCCTAAACCCAAAAAAAGTGGTTCAATCCAAGAAGTTGACCAGTCCCAAGTTGGACGGAGGGCCGAGAAACCATCCATCCATTCAAACAAACAACATTACAAATAAATTCACAGTGTACATATTATTTATCTAAGTGATTTCTATTCGCCCATACTTACCGGTGCAGATAGACAAACACCATCTTAGCAATATGTTCTGTTGCAGGCCTTCCTGTTGTTCGCCGTCGTCATGGCGGTGGTCTCTGCCGAAGACGAGAAGACGAAAGGAGCTGATGACGACCTCCAGAGGTCCGAGACCTTCTGGGGAGGCTACGGCGGACGAGGATGGGGAGGAGGATATGGTGGATATGGTGGACTTGGAAGTGGAGGATATGGCGGTTATGGTGGAAGAGGATATAGCGGATATGGCGGATATGGAGGATATGGAGGCTACGGTGGATATGGTGGATATGGAGGAGGATACGGTGGATACGGCGGATATGGAGGAGGATACGGTGGCGGTTATGGTGGATATGGTATGTACAACTAAGTATAAAACCGCGGTTTTACTTTCAAACCACCACAGACAACATTCCATGGCTTACACACACTCAATTGTTGTAGTGACCTATATTTTTCCCCCGTGAATAAAAAGATTCAATCAATCCTGAGGAAGGAAAGTAGCTGTTTGCTGGTGCGTAATTATACCAAGCAATTCTCGGTCGTTATACTTTGAATAACGAATAGTTAAAAGAATATATATTAGCAACAAAGCAGCATAGATAATCTATCTGCGTTATGCACCCATATTTCAACTACTTCCTTACCATCTAACATCCCTAATATTAGATCAATCTAATATAACCCCGACTAAAGATTTCTTTACTTTCCAAACAGCTGAGATGTCCTTGTCTTCAATTTGAATTTTCGATGCAAAGGACGATCGATTCTAAGACTCAATGCAATTAGTCATATTGGCTTGTCAATAAATTATGCAATCTAACCTAAAGTCAATGTTAGATAGTGAAAATACCATGGTTTAGACAGTCCCTTTTAAAAAGTAAAAAAACCCAACGAAAATTAAAAACACATAAAATAATATGCTGAAGAATACTTCT
Organism: Macrosteles quadrilineatus; assembly: GCF_028750875.1. Classification (NCBI taxonomy): domain Eukaryota; kingdom Metazoa; phylum Arthropoda; class Insecta; order Hemiptera; family Cicadellidae; genus Macrosteles; species Macrosteles quadrilineatus. The sequence goes on along the minus strand of NW_026542599.1, from coordinate 30,747,553 downwards.
TAGGAACAACACGTTCATAAATGGATGGGTTCAGTGTATAACTGTTTAACTCTATCGCATCAGAACCGAACAGGTAACGATCTTTGTTAGAACAGTTACATACTAAAACATGGTTGCATAACTTGTTTTCAAATTGCAATTGGCCGTATCACTAAAGGGGTGCAGTGCGGAAACCCCGTCACCGCTTAGTTACTTAGTTTTTGCTTTATTATTTCAGCAGTTTATTTGAATTATAATTTTCATTTAACGTAATTAATCTTTATATTGCAGGCGGATACGGTGGATACGGAGGACGAGGATGGGGCCGAGGCTATGGTGGACATGGATACTGGGGTTGAACACCCTAACTGATCTCACCCCAACTCTTCAACGATCCAGCTTTAACCATGTGATAATTTGTGTGACCAATGTGCAATGTAAAGTATTTCTACACTTTCTAAAATAAATTAAATTAAAATCACTGTGTTTGTTGACATTCCTTTGTCTGTATAAATGTAAGTCAATGATTGCTCTTTTGGTTTTCTAATCAATTATTTGTGTTTTGAATTATGCAACTATTTAAAACTAGTAACTCTGCTGTGCCATGTTAGGTCATTTACGTAAACACCGTATGTAGCCTGAGTTTGCAGCATGCAGGTAGCATTTAAAAGTAATTGTTATTGATGAACAATTAGAATGGCGAAATGTTGACCAAACTATTAAACGTAAAAAAATCCATAATGATAGTACATTCGCTGATTGCTTGATATTTAATTTCTAGCTTTATAAGAACCATTAGAAAAACATGTACGAAAACAATACATAATTTGATTTCTTAAATAATTTTGTTTGTGCTTATGTAGATTTGCAAGTAAACTAAATTACTGAAGATATTCTCAAACAACCCGAGGTTAGTCAGCTTGGTTTCGTCCGGACAACTCTATTTTGAATTTAAGATCGATAAGCTTATGTGTCGTGAAGGAATCCTGTGGATATTTTCCCGAATTAATTAGAAACCCGTAAAGAAAAGACTGGAAAAGGACAAGATTAGTACTAAAAAAATTGGGCAGTGGTCAGACACTTAGCGGTTGAAAATGACAAATATTTAGCACAGGATAATGAAATAGGAAAATGTGGAAAACTAGGTCAACTCAAAAGGCAATCATAGTAGAAAAATCAAGATTTACAGTTGAACCTTAATCAATGATCTTCAGCCATAGAATTTTGAGTACTAAACATCTAATAACAGCAAATATACCAAAAAGCACAAGCTAAACAAAAAGTTGTATGTGAAAATAACCACAGAATAAAGACGTCTTTTTACTGTAATAGAATATAACTATTATAAATTTGTATCCTTCTATTAAAGTATTTGAGTTGCCTGATAAATATGAATACTGACCGCTTGACACAGGCGAGTTTCGTTGCCCAAACCAACAACTGAAGGCGAAGAATTATCATTCAAACACAAACTTAAACAAGTTTACTATCTCTTATAGAGGTAAAGAAAATCTTGAATGGGTAGAACAAGCAAATAGTTTTATTCAATACAAATTATGTAAATACAATCTTTGTGTTTATTATTTTATATTCAAAATAGGCTTATGGCTTTTTCTTAAATTACCACACATCAGTTTTAATGGTGAGAACTTAAGCAATTCGTAGTAACGTAGGGCCTAATTATTAAATCCCTAATCTAATTAATAACGTATAGTGAAGGATAACGTTTTTGTAAATTAAAATGAAATCTATAGCAGTTATGTGAAATGCTGTAGAAATATTATGGAACTAACATTGTCTGTTTTATTTCCAGTTATGATCTTTCGCGTATCGAAGTTATAAAGTACAGGTTTGACCTAGACCTACTTATCAGTTTCCATAATCTGTTTGGTTGATTGCATCATTCTGTATCTACCTTCCACCATCTACACTTCAATAAATTGTGTAGACTGATTCGTTAAAAATACTTTAAAATGCGTACAAATTCACAACAATGTAACATTATGATTTTAAATGTTTTAAATCAAATAAAAAACCAAATTAACACATGCCCTTACCTGTATCATCCACTATTTGTCATTTAGTTTGTACTCACATGTTTAATACCAACACCAATAGTTTTTATATTGTAAGTCAAGTTGTTTATAGCTTTAAAACGCAGTTCTTAATTGTATTAAAAGAAATTAAAACGCGGTGTTCTTCCGACATTTCTAAGTACTCCACTGGCCTAAGACACAGACTAAAGAATACTCTGTGCCGGAGAAGCTACAAAAATTACTACTAACACACATACTACAAGCTTTCGGACATACCGATTTTACGAGTAAGTAATAAATATCATTGAAAGAGTATACTATCCCTAATTGTGGATATTTATAGGCATGCACTGTGGATGCGATACTCCCTGGTGTGGATTAACGTCCGCACTACGACTATCCGTAGTACTATCCGAGTACTACGACTATCCGCAGTACTATCCTGATAATTAGACCAATTCGTATATACCAAGGAAAAAATGTGGTTCGGATTCCACTATAAACTGTAGGTCCCTTAGTCGCCATTAGCTGTATGGGCTATTAACAGCTGTGTCAAGGGAATATGTTGGCCTTAGTCACTAACAAGACTACAAGATCGCGCCACTCATCATACACTCATCTCCATTCATACTTGGCTTAAAATAACTACTTTGTATGGTCGCCATTTCAAAGAAAAGTATTAAAGTATTAAGACTAGGGTTTAAATAATGTAGTTGCTCTTTTATTTTATGTAGCAATAGTACTTCACAACAATGCTGATTGAAAACGTAGAAGTTGTTTTGAGTAATTTTAGCTTTACAGACTAATATATTTTATTTTTAATTTTAAAGTGAAATTGGTAATATGATCTTTCAATTGATATTGTAGCTCAAAGCAATACTCAATCAGTGACATTTCCAGAAAACAATTTAAATAAATAATTTAACAATTTTACATAATCTAATATTTGATATTTAATACTTAAATTACTTGGAGGGTTGACAATATGAACCATATGTTGTTTGACTGCACAGATCTAACTGAGGCAAGGTAAAGCACCCTTGGAACCATGTTGAGGGGTCGACACCAACATCATGTAGAACTCATAGAAAGGATGCTGCAGTTTATAATTTATCTAAGCTTTTACAGACTCCCACCCCTAAACAATCAGTATTTAGCTCAGGACACATCAGAATTTCCTGGAAGGGTAAGTCTTATCAGTACAAACAGGACAAGCTCCAATGTGTATGTTTGGCCCGATCTGCAACTATCGTCATCATATCAGCTGATCATATCAGCTGATGTTTTCTAAGTGTGTTTACAAAATTGAATGTGATTGTTTTGTTCTGCACTAACATCTTAACAAGATTGATTGAAAAAGTTAACGAGTAACCTTGAATCGATGAATTTATTGACGATGAAGGTATAGATTTTGGAGCGTGAGGTTTATGAATTTTTATGCTTTTGTCGATACTAAGTGGTTCGGAACCTCCTTATCCTACGGACTAAAACGTTATCCAAAAGGAAATTTTGAAATATTTTCAAAATTAATATCTGCATACTAAAGGTCTTTCTACAGAAAACATCTTTTGTAACATAATGTTTATGAATTAATTTATTTTTCATCACAAGTCTCATTTATAATTACTGTAGTCAGATTATCTGATGATCGGACAGAGCTTTATAAACATATCACCAATGAATTTAGTTTCGTCAAAACTCTCAACCCTGGTAATACATTCCAAGTAAAAATGTAATAATACATTAATAAATTAACTTTTATTTTATATTTATTACTTGTGTAACATCTGATTGCTAGGTGGATTAAAAACACAAATATTAGTAAGAATGTTTATTACAAAGTTCATGAATATAAAAATCGATAAATTAAAAACCACTCAAACTAAGTATTGGCAAATTAATAACCACTCCAACAAATGATAGGCTTGTTTACTAATTTTCAACAACAGCCATTTGCCAAAATTATATAAGAGTAACACTATTTATAAAATGCCTGCAGAGAAATTTCAGAATGTTTATATATGATGAGGAGGGACATGGTGGGTCAGCTCTACATGATTCTTGAGAGGATGGTGGAGTGGTATCTCATGGTGTGGTGGGGGATGGTGGATTGGTATTTCGTGGTGTGGTGGAGGATGGTGGATTGATACTTCGTGGTGTGGTGGAGGATGGTGGATTGATACTTCGTGGTGTGGTGGAGGATGGTGGATTGGTATTTCGTGGTGTGGTGGAGGATGGTGGATTGGTACTTCGTGGTGTGGTGGAGAATGGTGGATTGGTATTTCGTGGTGTGGTGGAGGATGGTGGATTGGTATTTCGTGGTGTGGTGGAGGATGGTGGATTGGTACTTCGTGGTGGGAAGATGGATGGTGGAATGGTTCTTCATGATGTTGAGGAGAATGGTGAATTAGTATTTCGTGATGTGGTGGGGAGTGGTGAATTGGGTCTACAGGGTGTTTCGGTTCAAAATCTACATGCCTCCGATGTCTTATAAATGCATTTGAGAGATCTCCTAGATGGGGAGCTGAGTGGTGCACCGGCTTTTCATGATGAGGTGAAGAATGGTGGAATGGTTCTTTAGGATGTGTAGGAGGGTGATGGAACATTTCCTCAGGATGGGGGGAATGAGGATGGTGGAAGGGTTCTTCAATGTGAGTAGATACGTGGTGAGCCTCTTCTTTTTTATGGGAAAGATGATGGCCAAAAGATTCTTCATGATGTGGAGGATGATGGTGGGACAATTCTTCATGGTGAGTAGAAACGTGATGGGCCTCTTCTTTTTCATGGGAAAGATGATGGCCGAAAGAGTCTCCATGTTGAGGAGGAGGATGGTGGAATTGTTCTTCATGATCAGGAGAAACGTGATGTACTTTTTCTTTTTCTTGGGGAAGATGATGACCGACAGATTCTTCAGGATGTGAAGGGTGATGGAACGATTCCTCATGAGGAGAATCGTGGTGAAACGATTTTCCAGGGTGTGCATGCCTCCGACCTCTTATGAAGGATTTTAATGGATCTTCGTTTTGGGTGAACCCACCTGCTCCAATTGAGTATTCTTGTCGAATCTCCTCCCTCTGGTTCAGAAAACCCACTTGACCATTTCCCCCTTGTGTGAGTTGGGACCCACCATCTGGCCTAGTAAATCCCACTTGACCATTTCCACCTTGTGTGAGTTGGGACCCACCATTTGGCCTAATAAATCCACCCTGTCCATGTTGGTATCCATCTTGTCCGTGATAAAATCCATCTTGCCCGCGATGGTAGCCTTCATGGTGAAAACCAGGTAAAAAGTGATGTTCGCCATGATGGAAGTGATCTTGACCATGATGCAAGCGGTTATATCCGTGGTTGAAGCCACCTTGTGGAAGATGGTACTCTTGTTCACGATGGTAACCCAGTGGTGGTCCAGCCACTCCGCCAACGACATCCTTCACCACCCCTCCTAGGAGGCCTGCTGCGTCAGGAAAGATTTGTCTCTGGACTCTCTCTTGGTCCTCATGGGTAGATGCTTCAGGATTTACTTAAAAAGAAAACATAAAAATAAATATACATCAATTAGAAAATCTTAGCTATATCAAATAATATGCAAAAAAGGTGTTCTCAACTGTTACCTAGAAGTAACATCAAAGAAATTGAACTTAAATAAAATTTACTTGGCCGATATGATTTTTAGTAGGTTTTACCATGGACTAACCAACACAAGTAGACTTCTCATTCCGTGGTAAATTCTAAAGCTCGTTTTTCTTGTCCAGTTCATGTCCGGTGACATTGGTGGCTAGTGTCAAAATAATTTTGTTTATTTTGTTTTAGGGGTAATTTCATTATTTTTGCTTTAATGTTTGGTTATATAACTAGGGGACGAGTTATTGTTTATGATTAGATCGCTTCATTTAGATAAACGATGTTTAAAGTAACTGAAATAACAAGAAACTAATTGTAAACAAAACACGACATCTACAGTGCACCGAACTAACAATAAAGTTGGCTTCAGCTATTCCATAAGGATGAGAAATCTACTTTTACTGGTTTTGTTGAATTATTATTGAGCAGCTATGTCAAAACTTATATACCTGACCATATATATGAGATTAACGCAAAACACCTAGCGGAGAAAAATATGAATGGTTAATCATTTAAATTAGTAAAATTTCAATAGTTACTCAGGAAAAATAATGTATGAGAGCGTGATTTTTGATATATTTAAAACCTAACTGCTATTGAAATAAAAAAAATTACAAATAACGCAATTGAATTTTTGAGGACTCGAACAGATGAAAAATTGTGATTGGACTAAACTAACTTTTTTAAATTATTATCAATGCTCAATTAATTGTTGTTTTTCGTGTTTAATGTAGGAGAGTGATTACATAAATTTACTTCATGTATGGATTCCGAAGGGTCAGTAATGAATGGTTATCTTTCATCTTTCTACTTACTTCGAATACTTTAAAAACAAATATATTCTTTAACATAAAGCACGTGCGAGTTAATTCTACCATCGCTTTTATTTGATTGATAAACTATTTATTTTATTTTTTATAATCATTATACAGTATATTATAATGAAAATTTTGAGTGTACAAAGAGTCCAAGGATACCATAAATAAAAGGGAGCATTATACAATGAGTTTAATTTTGTGTAGAGAGCTAGGAGTAAAGAATGAATACAATTAACTAAGTAAACACAAACATTCCTTTTATCTGTTTACCTAATTGAGATTGCTGCTGGGTAAGAATGCAGGAGAAATAAAAGTAGTGTAGCTGGCTAGTGTAGAAAACAGTTACACTAAACCATTCGATGTAGGGTAGAATCTCAATCGTGCCACTTAGTTTTATAAGATTTCCTTTGTTTAGCTCAATCACATAGGTTGGCCATATAAAACCAATAAATTAATTAAAATGTAAACAGAGGAAATGAAATATGTAGATAAAGATTTTAAAACCATTGTGGTTATTATTTTTGCTGACATGGTTTACAGTGTAAACCATTCTAATCATTCAACATGTTATTTGATTATACCTGAAAACCTATACAATTATAGGTCATATATTTTGTATCCTAGGTAGCCTAAATAAGTTTTCACATTCTGAGTTAACAATACCCCCGCTGCAGCAAACCTGCCGACTAAGCGAATTTCCATTTGCCTGGATTGATTTTCAATTAGTCTATTCAATTAACATTTATGTTGAACGAGTACCCAGGAAAAATAATGTATGAAAGCATGATTTTGGATATATTTTACATGTAACTGCGATTGAAATAAAATATATATTATTTGACTAGCACATTAAGTAATTTTTGTGTGAAATATTAATTCAATAACCAAACAATAGTTTTACCACACATGACGTAACATCACGAAATCTCCCTAAAACAAGTTTAATTGAAAAGCAACAATTATAAACATAGTTCTTGACGATCACATTCGTCATCCTCTAAAGATTAAGATTAAATAATATATCTATTAAAGTACATGTGCCTTGGTACCTAATATGTCCGTCCCTTGGTAGTCCTTAGGGATGATTTGGTTGACTGATTTGTCCAGAGGGATGCGATGAAGACTTGTCTGAGTTGAAGTCTTGAAGGGTTGGTTTGCCTGTTCATCCTTCGCAACACTAGGATCTGCTGTTAGCTGACAAGCAAGGACACCCGTACATTTGTGGTCTGAGGACTTCTGTGGTGACGTAGTTGCTGGGAAATTAAAGATTGTTAAATAATGCGAAACTGAATAATGCGAGTGAACTAAAATAAATAAATTCTGGTTCTAGCATCCAAATAGGTTATCTTGGATTTCGCTATAGTTTGGAAGCCAGCCTATATTAGGATTTATATTTTCTATGATGGAAGTCTTTATACATATAACTTTGTGCCAACAGATCCTCCTTTGATTCCATGTGGAAAACATAGGTGAATTTCAGTGGTGGCTGTAGGCCTTGTAAAGAGGTAGGTTACAGAAGGGTTTGGGATTTCCCAAAAAAGGAGTAGGTTCCCCTGAAATATTTGGTATTTTTAAAGTTTGGTGACTTTCCAAAGTTACTCCAACTTCTTGAACTGTGACTAAAAACCTTCTTTACGTTTATTAAACGAAAAAAAATTGTTTAAATTTATTTTTCCTAGGTCCAATTGGTGGCGGGGGGCTTAGCCCCTGCAGGGGGTTCCAAGGCGATTTGGACTTAGGTGAGTCCCGTAAACGAAAGGAATTTTTAGTTTGTGAATACCTGAAAAAAGTAATGTAAGCCATTATCTATGGTATTATAAACTCATAAAACCAATGTTTTAAGTTTTCCTGGTATCTCACCAAGGTTATGGCTAAACTAAATAGGAGATATAATACAAACGTTAAAATGTGTTACAATTCAAACATTATTTGTATAATAATATTTGTATTTCATTTGTAGGGGGGGCTTAGTATGTCGTGGTTAGCGCTTCTACTAAACTGGTATTTTGTTTGTATGTTTTTATTTGTTTCAGTATTACATAATTTTACTTATTTAACTTTAATAGTATAATTGTTCACATTGAAATTGTTGCATTATATTATGGAATAAGTGTTATATGTGTTGTGTTAGTAAAAATAGTTTAAAATAATTTAATTTAAAGCCAAACTAAAACAAAAAAAACTCCAACGAATTTAGTAGGAGATGTTAAACATTAGAAAGTGATTCGCAGCCACTCGAGAAATGCACAGTTGTTAGGAGTGATGCACGTTGAAAACATTACAGAAGGGCAAAGACCTTTTGCTTGAGATAAAATTGTTCCAAGTCATAGTCTAAGTATTCCTTGATGTTTAATGTGACAACAAAAACTTTTCAATCAATTTAAATCCATACCATCTATGATAAATTGTTATAATGTTTTTATTAATACTCGAATTAAATAGTAAATACGCTTTGCTGTATCTACTTTAATTTTGAGTCTTTTTTGGAAACGCTGCAAAAGAATACAAAAGTTAGATCATTTTTATGAATCATTGACAAGTTGATATAAAGACAATGATAGGACGTAAACCACCTCAGTTTTCAATATTTTCTTCTACAATGAATGCTATTATCATAGTTTAAAACTAAACGAAAAAAAATAATTTTACCTAAATGATCATCCGTTATTTGAATGATGATTTTAGCCTTGGGTCGTTATCAATAATTACCTTATGTATTATTAAATCAGTTCAATTCGTGAATATCTTAGGTTGAAGTAGGCAAAAACTTTATAAGAAACAGTTTTATTTCAGTTAGTATTTTATATTAAATAAAACTGTAAAGTCCTTAAAAATACTGTGATACCGAGTAGGTTAGTTTATGCTTAAACCCTCACAATGTTATATTTCCTAATGAAAAATCTAAAACGCTCACAGGTAATGTAACGTAAAACATATTTGTTTTATTATTCTCTTACTATCATAGACTGACTGGGACGGTGGCGTCGTCCTGTCATCCAGCTACTAAGAGGTAACGAATTGTGGATATTTATAGGCATTCACTGTGGATGCGATACTCCCTGGTGTGGATTAACGTCCTTGAGTACTATGACTACCCGCAGTATTATCCTGATAATTAGACTAATTCGTTAATTACAAGACAATATGTGGTTCGGATTCCACTATAAAGTGTAGGTCTCTTAGTTGCCATTGGGCTATTCATTAACAGCTGTGTCGAAGGAACATGTTGGCCTTAGTTACTAGCAGATCGCGCCACTAATCCCTTACTCATAGTTGGGTTAAAATACGCACCTAGAGGCGTCCCCATTTTCAATAATTGATATATCTTGCTGTATTGAAATTAATGAATCTAAATTAATTCAGCTCTTGAAAATACATATTGTAAATCGATAAACATTTCAGCAAGTTGTAAACAATGCCTTACCAAATGAGAAAAGATAAAACCCTGGGTCAAAGTACTTACGTTACAAAGTAAATACAAAGTATTATATTGCCTATCGTTAGTGATAGAAGAATTCACGGATAGGTCAGTGAACTTTTGCCAGTGTTAAACTGAGTGTATAGTTCAAAGTTTGGGACAGAGAGTGAAATTTTCTTGAATTAAAACTGTAATCGGATTCAAACAAGTATACTATAAATAATTGTACTACCTTCAAATGTAGGTTTGTCCACAGGTGTAGCTAGCACAGCCGAGGACGCAGTTAGAGCTAGCAATGCCTGTAACATGGGCATTTAACATTCAAATATTAAATATGAATAACATACAATCTAAAATACTGGTGGAGACCGAAAGTCCGATCAGAATAAAATCTACTTCGTTTTCCTATTTAATTTCCAAAGAATCAGTGGTCCAAATTTCAGCCTCCTAGGTAAATGGGAAGAGGTAGGAGAGTTAGTGATAGTGAGTGAGTGAGTGAGTCAGTGAGGGCTTTGAATTTTATATGTTTGGATTACAGATTTTTCTGTACATTGCATAGAATCAAGGTTTTTGGTTACTTTTACGTTTAATGGCCAAGGAAAGCCAAAACGAGTCTTATATAAGTTTGTGTTTGTCTGTCATTATGCCTGTGATGCTAAACCGCAAATTTATTCATCCTACTCCAAGAAAACCAGAATATATATCAAAATTCAATTCACTGGATTGACGAGAATGTCTTTGGACTGAATAAAATGACAAACGTTCAAAACAACAGTTTTGTGTGATTTTGGTCAAACTTTCTACTAGATGTTTACTACATACGTCAATAGTCAAATACCAACAATTTGTATACAGAGTACGTAATCTATGAAATAATTAACTCATATTAGATCAAGATCCTTTCTTCAAACTGTCACTGACATGTTTACATTAGGTATACAAGTTGTGTACAAGTAGTGCAATTATCGTGATCACGTTTTGTAAGCAAACCCAAAACAAATTCCTATGTTAAATTATTTGCGTTTTCAGGAAATGTGTAATGTTTAACTATAGGTCTATATCCCTATAAATAAAATGCGTATACAATATGTTATGTCATGAAATATTCCGTCTGGGTTCTAATAATAGTTCATGCTATGAAATATTAAACACATTTGTGTGAAACATTTTTTGGGCACACATCATTGAATTGTTTACGCTTTACGTTGTTTACATATTAATAGTTCGTGGCCTTTATATTGTACACTGCCTAAACTATTTATCCAAATCGTCTTTTGTACTTCATTTTATATACTAAACAGTTTTTTGAACAACAATCTAGGCAAACTTTGGAACTAAGTAAGTTTAAATAGTAATAACACGTGTAAAATTTTGTATGAGACTACAAATGATTTAAAACGTTAATTTTTAACTGTTGGGTTGGAGTATTATATTTTTTCCATATAATACAGCACCTGTGTCTCAACTCAATTGTGTCTTCATTCTGTATGTTTGTGTACATGTCCGTTATTAGTGCATTTTTTCTCAGCATTTCACGGAAAAGAGACCCGTAATGAAAATGTGAAACGGGATAAAGTGTGTAATTGACCCGTGTGGAAAGTACTCATTTACCTCAGGGCTCTGCCTCAAAGATCCATAACACTGCTGTTTCGCTCTAAAGTGGTTTGTATCAAGTATAGACTAAAAAAATGTCTATCCACGTGACATTTACTTGAAAGACATTTTGTTTCCATAATAGTTTTGTCTGCATACCTAGAAAAATTTGCAAACTTGATATGCACACAAACTGCTGTTCTGAATATTATAATATTTAAGTGACTCCAAAATCCCCGCCCGTAGAACGGGCACACTACTAGAAAATAAATATACAGTATAACATTAAAAGAAGTACCGTCGTCTTTGGTACTGCAAGTGGAACTCTTGTAATCTTATTAGTCCGCAGCAAACGGTTATGATTGGCAACGTTATCGAATAAATGTGGCTTCTATATTAAGGTCAATTTGACAGTGTGCTATAATATCAGTGAATAAAGAAAGAACTAGACAGAAGCAGAAGTTTGTAAATATATTGTTTGAATTGGTTGAAATTGGGGTTTTAAGTTTGGTAAAATAAAAAATACATAATAAACACCCATAAAAATTTTATAAACAAAGCATAGATTAGCATTATTTCCATGTTAACTTTAGGGATTACCGATTCATCAGGGATTATGTTTAACACATAGTGTATCATTAGGTGGTATGCATTATACAAATAATTATCCTAGTAGCCTAGTATTTATAGAGTGCAAACTCGGGTTCGTTATATTCTAATAAAATATTGACAGTAAAGGACAAATCATTTTTGCAAACATGCTTTAGATTTGAAATATTTAGATGTAACTAAACAAAAATAACCAAAGTGCCTAAAGTATAAAAATAAAATTTTAGTAATATCTAAACATTTTCCTCACTCCTGCAAAGTATTATTATAGTGTGAAACGGAATTTTTAATTTTGTCTCATTTTGAGAACTATTTGATCCTGAAATCAATGCTTTGATGATCTTAGACATTTATCATCTGATACGGGAATAGTTTTAGTTTATTTGATGTGCTTCTAAGCCTTGCCAGTGATTGTAAAAATACAATAACGCTTTAAAATGTTAAGCGACCCAGCAAAAGTCGTGCCAGAAGCGACCCTGGTAGTAGCGTGAGTGCCACTAGCGACCCATTGTTTGATAAAGGGTTTTACAATGTTTTGTTCAAATCGGTGTTAATGGCTTATAAACAAATCCTATTCTTGTTATAGTAATATGTACCACCTGGAAGATCTCAATATTCGCCTAAAGAGCTGTTTTAGCATCTCTAGTTACCAGCTGCTAGCATAGACTCGAGTTATGTGTGTGGTAACTTAATAGAACAATTGTTCTTGAATTTTTATCATTTTATAAAAGCCAAATATAATCAATTACTTTTCTTTTCTTTATTTTTCAATTTATTAAATAAATATGTAAATATGAGATGGTGGATGTGTGTTTGTATAGGTCTACTACTTAATCGCATGGGAACCACTCAAAAGATCTAAATAAAACTTCACATGGAGGTAGTTTATCAAATATAATCAAAATAATGTTTATTTCAGTAAGTAAAATACTATGTTACAATACTTTGTCAGTACATATTTTATAATTATGCCATAGTTATGTAATAATATACTGACATAGTCATTAAATAAGAAATCCCCCTCACATAGGCTACTGTCCGTGCGTGAGAAATTTCCTCTATCAGTAAATAAATATTCTAAATTGAAAAAAAAAAAATAGATATTTATAAAACGCTAGCTGGCCCGACAGACGTCGTCCTGTCCTAATGTGGTTTTATGTCAAATGCTTGTTCATTTTCAAAATTCAAAAAGCAGAAACCATTCGAATCGTCAAACTTTGGATTTTTTCTACTAGCCTGTTTGGAGATAGTGGCTTCTTGGAGCTTAATGAAGTTGACGTGTTAACAATTATTGTTAACATATTATGTTTGGATTAGGATTTGAAATAGATAGTTGGACTCTTTCTTCAACGTCCTGCCTGTTGTAAAGCGTAGGCCTAATTACAACAGCTTGTTTTCATTTTACTATTTTATTTCATTTCATTACGTTTAAAATGGCTCTCCGATGTTTATAAATGATTCCTTCCCTTCCCCCAAATTTACTGCATAATAGAAGTAATTGTATTTCCAAAACATATTTCGAAACTGAAATGAAATTGATCTTTAGGAAATACATATTTCAGTTCAGAAAACACAGCCAATCAGATAGGGACTTTCATAATAAAAAATCAACAGTCTGGCTACAAAGTTTTTTTTTTTATTTGTGTAACAATAACAGTTGGAATTAAAAAAAAAACAAGATTTGTATAAAGATGAATTAAGAGCAATAAACTGTTTGGTGATATAGCCTACAAACAGATAATTATATAATAACAATGCAATGGAGTTATTGACCTAAAAATTTTATCTAACGGTGCAAAAATATAAAAACAATAAAAATAGACTATATATTTTAAATCATTAAATTAAAAAAAAAAATATTTACAAATATATAAATCGTACATTTACTACAACATACTAGCAGGTGCAAAAGAAACAATATTTGTGACATAACCGGGATTATAGGCATAACAAAAGCCACAATTTTTATAAGCGTTTTAATTTTTTGGGAGTTTTTTTTATCTAAATCATCAGCTGTATAGATAGCTTCGTCATTATAAATATATAGAGTTTTTCTACAATAAATCCCTACCCTTTTCTTGCCTCATATTATTATTTTTGAGTTAGTAGAGTCTTAGTCATTTTTCGTGATAGCAGGTCAACAACATCAGGGGTTGTAAGCTGCCATACTATGACTAGAAACCTCAAAATCTTCTTTATTTAGTTGAGCTAGAATACTCTTTTCCATTTAGGGAATAAGCTGTTACCGTAGGTCTCATTGAAAGATCTAGACCCGGGACCTATTTTATTTCTCGTTTTGATGCCCCGAGAGAGCAAAAACACCATTCGTAAAAAATATATGTAATTTGTAATTTAAGTAATTTGGTTATAATTCATTTCCATTCTAGCTCCTGAGTTGTAATATTTAATGTGATAAATAGGTTTACATACCTTATAATCTGACAAACAGCTCAAATAGTAGGTTGTTTACATGTTTCGGCTTGTATCCACCATTGTCAAAACATTGCAGTTGGAAAAAAATACTTATCATTGTTTACTAATGTCCATAAACTTTCACACACACATACACGAAAGAATAAAAAAATAATAGGCCTATTACAATAAATGCACCTGGAGTCTACAAACTGTTATAGTTTGCTTATTTTATTTATGGATATGTGTTGGTAAATGTATAGTCGTATGAATTATACGATACAATTTACATAAAAAAACTATTATTTCTTCCCCAAATGGGAATAAATTTAGTCTGCAGGACTGCTGCGCAGGAGTACTTTGTTATGTATTTAATGTGACAGCAAATCGTTTTAATGGTTTTATAGTGAAATTCTGTTTAGTTTTTGTTAAGAATATAAGTTGAATCGGCGTTAATTCATACTCGCCTCCCGCCTTAAATTCTTGGGTCGCTAGCGGCACGGTAGAAAATTGGTGGGTCGCTAGCGGCACGGGTCGCTTCTGGCACGGTCGCTTCTGGCACGACACCGGCTAGATTTTAATTTTTCAAAAACTGTTCTCAACTATTTTAAACGCAAATCTGTGGATATAAAACTATTTGCTGTATTAACATTTAAAAATAAAGAGAGTAACCTGGAAAATACGTAGGATTAAAAAAATAGCCTAATACAAGAACTTTTTAACGAATAGTATGTCTTTAATTATGGCAAATCCCTAACTTATGACTGATAGTTGTTCCAATAGTCACTTGAGACAGGTTTTACCGTGAAATGAAAACACGTGTTTTACTTACATGATTCGTCACGAAAGCAATGTGGCATAAATTACCTTGATTGCATCATACAACTATAATCATTTTATAAACTCAACCCCATTTTCTTCCTTCAATTTATTAAGATATAAGCTAAATTCAATTAAATTATAATTGCTGTTATTTAAGATTAACTGACACATTATCTTTGCAGGCGTTAAGAACTGTAGTATATTTAACGTTATTATAACCGGAAAATAAATAATCAAAACTGTAAAACTCACCAAGATTGCGTAATTCATTTTCGCAGATGCAGTTAAGATGTCATTGGAGATCTCTAGCAGGCACAACACAAATCAAGACTGAACGGCTGAACTAGATGACAATTGAGGATGTAACCCTTATTTGTAGGAGGGGACAGGAAAAGTGGCCAAAACGGTCAACGCACTTTGGACCTTAAACATGTGGACAGTTTTGACGTAAGCAGGACTGTTGAAATTCTGCAGAACTCCGTTATTCTACGTCAAATTTATTGGAATTATGTGGGATTTCCTGGTTTGCTTTGGTGGAAATCTTGACTATTATCAGAATAGAAAATGAATAGCATTCATCTAGGATTAGTGTGGCAAAAAAATTATTTGGATTAGTATGAGAGTATTAAAGAAATATATAATATTAGGATTGTGTTTTCTAAATAATTCAAGTCGATTAGATGGACAAATTCGTCTATAATCTGCTTAAAGTAATTATTTAGTATTGTTTTAGAATGAATTTTTGTTTTTGTTTAGTAGTGCTATGTAAATTATTTTGTAATGTTATTAAGTGATTTTTTTGCCAGTTGATTTTTGTCATTAACATTGCATTGCGATTGTATTTAGAATATACAGATTATAAAGTCAATTCAATTATATTATGTTCTTCGACGGACTCTTTGGTGCCCATTTCAAGCAGAATATGATAAAGGTTGAGTGTAGAATGAAGTTGGATGATATGAGTTACTTTGTTACTGACTAGATCAGGTGTTTCTTTAGTCATCACCATTATTTTATTAAAGTTTTATTATTTTAAAAATAATATAATTTATTTAAATATACATAAAATATTATTTATTGTTTTATCATTTATTATATTAAAAGTATTATTTTAACAGGAGTTAGACTGCAAAACAATATTTTTGGGACAGATGACATTGACCAAAGAATACTTTCAGAGTATACTAATAAAGTTCCCTGTGCAAAGCTTAGTCCCCATTTACTTATTTTATTAAAAGAACAATAATCAATGACAGTAGGGTTCAGTTTGGAACCATCAGAAAGCTTCTGACTTTTCTCTGGATCGAACCGGGACCTTCTGAGTATAAGTCACAACCACAACTACAACCACTTAGCTACCAACCCCTACATGATAGGCAATTCAACATTTTGTAAACAAAATTCAAACAATCAACTTTTTGTGCTAGTGTTGCTTGTGTGGAAACATAATGAAGCAATTTTACTTTGCAGTTGGTTAATTCGTTTCAATTATATTTCCCAATGCATACATACTTAGAGTGTTGTTATTATCAAAACAAAAAGAAACCTTACACTGATCTCTAGTTTATGATTTTGCTTGCAGAATCGAAGGAGGTTTTGGTTTCAGTTTACCGTGAAATCAGAGTAAAATCAATAGAAAAATATCAATTGCAAGCCTCTTTAGTTTAGATATCAAAAGTTATTGTTTTAGTTTTCACATTTTACGTTATAGCAAGAATAACATGGTATTATTTCGTGCAACTGACTTATTTGTCACGTTAAGAAGCATATGGAATTTGTATGGTGATTCTCGGGTTTAAAAATTTGATTGCTCCTAAATGTTAACTTATATATAATTTACATCGACGTTACATATATAATAATTCCAGGGTGAAATCAAACGTAAATATAAAATGACACATACATACACAGTTTGAAGCAGATTTTATCAGAACATTTCGGGTTGAAGTTTAAATTGTTCACTATTATAACAATACTTTCAGAGGTCAACTATTTCACTTTTTGTCTGTGATGTCTAAGATACATTATCTAGTCATTTTAATTTCCTAATGTAGAATGTGACAAAATATGAGTTTTCAATGAGATGCTATATTTTACTAGGGAATTCTTTAAAATGGCTTTGACTGATCTGTTAATCTTCCCCAATTATTCTTCGTTCAACTTAGCCTAAAATTAGAAACAATTTAGTTTGCTACAAGGGCAAGTAGCTTTTTGATGGTTCGAAACTGGACTCAGCTTCCCTTGATCATTGGGCTTTAAATAAATGATCTCAGCTAGTAAAACGGCTTAACTTAGTCAGTAACAAAGCTACAAAAGGCATCACACTCCATTCTACATTCAATTGGTTAAAATACGCACCTAGGAGACGTCCACATCTCAATTAATAATTGCTTATAGATAAATTTAAATAATAAATTAAGTATATAGTCTTTTACGTAATTCTTAATGAAAAATAATCAATAGTTTATGTTTAAATCCTTTACGATTGTATTTTAAACGTAGCTAGAACTTGATAGCAGCAAACTTGTATGTAATATTTTTCCCTTGATGTCGAAAAAAAGGAAATTTCCGTTTACCAGCAACCTATTTGAATTTAATTTCAATAACTATATTTCAAATTGGAGTTAATAACTTGACCTAACTTATCCCTATAATACCTACCTTCATTTAAATACTACTCATTTTAACTTTTTTGAGGGAGTTCCCAATAAATAGGCGAATTCACTCTCCCATTTTTGCTATGTTTTTACTTTTCTAGATAGACTTTCATTGTACATGAAGTGTGGTCCAAACCACCGATCACGGTATCATTGCATATCTAGAATTGGCCATTAGTGGGATTCGAACCCGGATCTGTAGTACATAAAGCACGCGCTCTAACTAAAGCCGTGACCTAGACTCGCAATAAAACATGACCTTGAAACAGGATTGATTGTAAATGTAAACACTGGTTTTTACAATATTTGAGTCCTTGAACAAATTCACACACACGAGATGGCCATATACATGACTTATACATGAATAAGGTGTATATTTAGCAGACTATGCATGTGTGTGTGGGTGTATATTAGTGTGTGTTAGTGTTTGTGTGTCTCAATGGTTAGCTTGTATGACGTTATGCTTTCTCTGTAATTATAAGTTAGAAGTTCCACAAGGTTTAGCACTTGACGACTTCACTTGGAGACCTCTTTATACATACAGGGGGATTCGCTCTTCAGTCATTAACAGGTAAACTATTTTTATATTTGTAAATAACTTATTTAAGCACTGAACCAAATTGCAACACTCTAGTTGTCAATAAATAAATATTGCTTAGAATAAAGATAGCTCTATCTTTACATATTGCAATGATAATCCGTTTAAGATTTTCCAACCATAATGATAGTTTGGCATTTGATAGAATGTTCGAAATTTTGTCAATCAAACCTTCAGCTTGGGTTTCAAACCATAGGGCCACTGTGTATTGTAGTAGCGTAGTTTATTGTCAATACCGGGATTTGAACCCGATACACCTCGAACGTAGTTGTGCGCTTGACCAGTCGGATTTAGTCACAGTAAAAATATTTCACCTGGCTTTGTTCCTACCCAATTAGACATTTACTTAGCTTTACTAAGCTAAGAAAAATTATGTTTTGCAAATAAAGTTAAAATGTAAATAGCAAGTTAATTTAATATAAATAAACTCTTTTAAACGTCCTTTTTGTCATACGAAGCATTTATTGCAGTGCAAGATAATACAATTAATTATCATTCAAATTTAACATTTTTAAATAGGCCTAGTTATTACAGACGTTTAAAAATTCACCCGAACTTCCTCATAGTAAATTCAACAACTGAATGGACATGTTTTTACTAATGTACTGTTAATCTTTTAATCCCATCATCCGAAGTAATTTAACATTCAAGTCCAGTAGGATAGCGTTGATCTAGTAGTTATACCAACAATTCACCACTATTGGACCGCCTACAAATAGAACGATGACTGTTGAGCTATGTTGCTGAATTTACAATGAATATAGTGACGCATTTCATTATTGTTAGGTTAATTTTTTTTTTTGTAATGTGACTTTAGAAACAGAAAAGAAAAAATTGCATTGTGGTAAAGTAATATGAAATAAATAAACTTGGTCAAGTAAGCTTTTTGATTGATTATTTTAACCCTCTTAAGTGTGCTATATTTTTTCATCCTTGGCGATAAAGTAAGATTACACTTGTCCCATACTTCAAACCGCACGTTTTAATATTGTGAACAAAGGCATAGTATTATCTGGTACACAGTTCCGTAGCTGATTCTTGAGATAAGGAACTACGTTTTAAAACCTTGTCCTGTCCAAAATTGATACTGTTTGAATAAACCTTTGCTCTCCCAAAAAGAACGCCTTAGCCTGATACGATTTGTCGAATGTGATCGAAAAACTTGAATGATGTGCAGGCATGAAATAAAGGAAAATTTAACACTCGTTTGGTTAACATTTTAACCATTGCTGTAAAAATTACGGTTAAAAAATATTGTGTTTCCTTTGTGATTTCCTCCGTAAAATATAGTTACTCCCACCGCTTGCCAATGATAGAGGAAAGGGCTGTTTACAATATAATGCGAGAAAGGATGTGTCAGAATAATGGTATAGCTAGTTTATAAACTTCGTGGTAGTTTAGCTACGGTAAAATATTTTAGCTGATATTTAATGAATATAATACGTTTTATCCATGATATGATAGAGATTCAGCTATAATGTCTACCACGCCATTTTCGTCTCAGTTACTATCTAAAGTAAAATTTTGCATTTTCATGAGTTCAAACACATTTTTTACAATAAACAACAATTTAACAAATTTTTATTTCGAGTTTAATATTCAACACCATACTTAATACTTGCATGAAATGCCATTGAAATGTGTCGTTCTCATAACTGTAAACTCCAATTCACATTTGGGTGGCAATGAGTGGTTGAGAGGTTATGTTTTTATCACTAGTGATTTTTAGTCATTTAGTTGGTGGTAGTAGATTTAGTAGTATGGCATAAACTATCATACGTAACTCGTCCAAAATGTGTGAACCGGACTCATATGGTAATCCCGTATTCGACGTCCGGTAAACACTTATTTTCAGGACTAGTAACTTAATATACTATTAATAAATTAAATTATACATGAATTAGTAGAAAACAAATCACAGCTATAGCTCACATCTCATTAGTTTGACCTTGACTATAAACGATTAAGTAACTATGAGCTTTCTCCGGTCATCAGCCGTGTAGTGTAATTTCACGACTCTTGAGTTTTTTGACCACACTCGTCATTATTTTTGTCAATTCTCTCTTCTCATACTTCCTCGTCATTTCAGTTTGGAGCACAGTGTAGACAAGAGGACCTGAGAAGTGAAAAAACCCTTCTGTAAGTAAAGCCATTTACAAAAACAATTGTAAAATTCATAAATATATGGTTGATAAACACAAACCGATTATTTTCTACTTAATATGGTCATCTATAACATTTCGATTAGATTGATTGATTTTTATCATTATTAGACTTGAACCCGTCAAAATGCGAGACACTGAGCCTCATTTTTAGAATTTCTTATTTTTATTTTTCCTAAAAATTTTATTTTATAATGATAATTATTTTCTTACTTTACATAATTTTATTCTCAGTCCTCAGAGTTTTGGTCTAGGGAATATTATATAACATTCTTATGTATGTAATTTAGTGTTCCTGTAAACTAAAACTTCAGTGCCGATCTTATACTACATTTGAGAACAATCTTATCAATTGAATTTGTTGAAAGAATTATAAATACCAAGCTTTATTCATCAGAAGGTTAACCACTGTTTGTTATCAACTGACTATCTTCGTTATCTATTATTTACCTTACTTGATGACCTTTGAGTAAGTGGTACTTGTTTAACCACAATTTGAATCCATTGCCTTATTAAATAACAAATATATTTTTTTTAGAACGATTTTGATCATTTATAGCTGTCGTCATTGTATTTAAAATCTCAAATATCAGTAAAACAAGTGAGCTTGTCGGGAAACAAATTGAAAAGAATTCTTTACTAACATTGGCTACCTATATAGATCGATTTACTCAAAGCATCATACTATTTAGACAAAATCTGTTAACTTATGTTCCTAAAACAAAAATGGTTAATATGTTGATTTTTGTTATTTTTAATGCAGTGTTGTAGAACAAATATTTTACATTATTTAAGTCAGTGCTCTTAATGTTCAAGGGCCATTTACCACTTTCAGATGTTAAATACATTTTCATACACTTTTTATATACAAAAACTAACTTATATTTTGAAACAATGCATTATTTCTTAATGGAGGCTCTGTTTTAAACATGTGAATTAGAAAGTTTTCTCAAAATAACAATTTGGTAGAGTCTCTCAGTCATTAAACACAATATATATTTTTTTTCAATTAAATTGTTGCGTAAAATTGAACAAATTAAAAAAAAATGAATACACTAAAATTTATGTTTATTCCGTAATGTTGTAAAACGACAACTAAAAATAAATTTACCATAATAATGTTTTCAAGCATGACTGAATATTGTTTTTCTTACTAATGTGAACAACTAATGAGGGTTATGCAATCAAGATAATTATCTTTCAGGCCAGGAAAACTTTGCAATATAAAATTTGTATTTAGCATAAAATTAGTTTTTTTTATAAACTAATTTGGGTGTTAAAGCGTCGATCACCTTAGGTTAAATCGTAGCAACAAAACAAAGGACTTATTTCAATTGAGATTTGATGGAGACCTTAATCTACACCCATCAGTTGTAATTTCAGTTTTAACTATACTTTGAGATAAAAATAATCATCATGGCTATAATAACAATAAAGAAATTATCTTTTGGTTTCAATTTATAGTAATTTGTTTGACGCACAATATAGTCAAAATAGAAACTGTTCAAATATTTCTAAAAACTGTAATTTTTTACCCAGCTGTTATTTAGAGCTCAAATTAACGGCATTGTATTCTACTAAATACCTGGGTACCAAGCTTTGCTCGGGGAAAATCATTAGATTATTCTGACAGCAGTCTTAGTATTGCAGATACATTAATCCAACATTCCACAAACAGTTCCCACACTCCGCGCTGCTTGCCTTTAATACTTCCATCACCACTTCCTACGTATTACAGATACTATATTATTATTATATATATTAAGCCCCCCATACACTATCCAACGTCTTGTCGAACATATTGGACGGTGTGTGGGTTCCGACCCGACATGCTCGACGGTATGTCAGGTCGGATGCTCGGTCCGATAAACCACCCGACTCGAGCCGTCCGCCTGACATGTTGGACCCATCGCGTATAATACTCTACTACATACATCGATTATACATAGATTTTTATGCATGGGAGTTATATTATACATCGATGGTTGGACCGTGTGTGGGAAACCGTCAAACTGCTCGCCCAACTAGCCACAGTTTCCAGTTGACTTGTATTTAGCGAGTTGTGTGTGATAACCGTCCCATTTTCCCTAATGTAATTTAATTATAATAAACAGTTCTGGTCAGAATTTATTTAACTCTACAGAGACCAGAAGGTGTTGTGTGATGTCAAAAGTAAACTCTATTGCAGTAAACATGTGCATAAAGAGGAGCACGATATTCTGATGGAAAAGTGCAAGGAACTGTATCCAGAGTGTGATTTAAAGTTCGTTAAAAATAAAATTGAAAATTTAAATCATCGCTAAAAATCCCCCACAAACAGCTACAGTCGTCTTGAAATCCATCTCAGAACTAATATTTCACCTGACTTGTTGGGTAACATGCTCGAAAGTGTGTGGGAAACACCCGAAATAAGTCAGGTTGGATGATGGGTCCGTCGTCAGGTCAGGTTGTCAGGTCGGGTGGCATGTTTGATAGTGTATGGGGGGCTTTATTCTAACATGCCACAAACGGGTCCCACACTCCGCAATGCTTGCCTTTACTACTTCCTTCACCACTTCCAACGTCATGGACCTGTTTCCTTCCCTTCCCATAGCATTTAAGTATTGCAGATAGATACGTTATTCTATGCCACAAACGGGTCCCACACTCCACAATGCTTGCCTTTACTACTTCAGCACTTCCAACGTCGTGGACCTGTTTCCCTCCCTTCCCATATATCATTTAAGTATTGCAGATACATTAATCCAACTGCCATAAACGGTTCCTACACTCTGCAATGCTCACCTTAACTACTTCCTTCGCCACTTCCAACGTTGTGGACCTGTTTCCCTCCCTTCCCATAGCATTTAAGTATTGCAGGCAGATAAAAAAAACTAACTAACTATCTGCCACAGACGTTTCCTTCTTTCAACTATCAACTACTCATCTTACCTCTCTGAATTTTTTCCACGGGCGTCACCCAAGGGTTTGAGAGAAACATTACCATTACGGTATATGGGGCAGGCCACACTAGAGTAAAAATGTCCGTTAAAACCAGCGAGACTGACAAACAGATTTGCACGTGTATTCTCTACTAACATTCCAAGGATGTTGCACGTAAAACTAGTCACGGGTCATTGCGTCTTATGGGAATGAACACACTCAACTTATCTCGCTGAATTTTTCCCACGGACGTTTCTAGTTTTAACCTTACTTTTACTGTGTAGTGAGCAAATAGGTGGGGGGGGGGGAGTGTGGATCACGGACATGGACAATTTTTATTGCTAGTGTGGCATGGCTCTATCAGTCTCGCTGGTTAGCCTGAAAAACCTCAGGTATTCAATAAACATGCTTGTCTATTAATATACAGGGTGACAAAAAAATCTGGAAACGGCTAGATATCTTTTTAACTGAATTCATTAGAAAATTCAAACCTTACACACCAATAACTTATATGTATGAAAACTACTTTTTGCAAGCATTACAATTTTTTTACCTTCACCAGGGGACGGCCCATGAGGAGTAGGTACATAATCTTCAATGTAAGCATGGGTTGATATGCACATCATTTTAAAGGTCTGGTCAAGTGGAGTTCATTGCTGGAAACCGCGTCAAAAAAGGTTCATCCGTTACAAAATGGCGGCAGTCCAAAGTTCTTGCAGAATATATCTGCATGCACAGGCTTAGTATTGGTAAATTCATAGACATCATTAGCCGGGCAATCTGAAACCCGGTTAAATTTGTTTTTAAGATTAAATAAACTTAGTCTATGAGCTATACTTTAAAATACAATTTCAGCTCTCAAGCTTATGTTTAATACGAGTATTTACCAATACTAAGGCCTGTGCAGGTATTTTTCGCAAGAACTTTGGACTGCCGCCATTTTGTAACGGATAAACCTTTTTTGACGTGGTTTCCGGCAATGAACTCCACTTGACCAGACCTTTAAAATGATGTGAATATCAACCTATGCTTACATTAAGGATTATGTACCTACCTACTCCTCATGGGCCGTCCCCTAGTGAAGGTAAAAAAAAATGGTAATGCTTGCAAAAAGTAGTTTTCATACATGTAAGTTTATGTGAAAGGTTTGATTTTTCTAACGGATTTAGTTAAAAAGATATTAAGCCGTTTCCAGACTTTTTTGTCACCCAGAATGCCCATGTTAAATCTCCATAAGAATCCCACTTGTAAATCAGTCCAGTAGTATGGTCAGGTTGGATGTCGTAAGCTAAAAATTTGGCCCCATGTTAAATCTCCATAAGAAAAGTTTAATTTCCATTTTTGACCCAATTAACATAAATATTCTCAAAATACAAATAAAACCTGCACTTAAAGGACTCGATAACCTTTGTTTTAGTACAACCCCTGTGTTATTCGGTCCAGTAGTATGTTCAGGCAGTAGTATCTGTCATAAGTTTTGCAAAAGTTTTAAATATATAAGATTGCATCATAATTTTGAAAGCCCAATGAAATTGGGACCGAAACGTCACCCATCAGATGTGAAGGCAGGCTTTCTTTGTCCTAGTACACGAGGCTCTAGCCCGAGATCGTTTTTCACATCACTTGAGTTGCGGCATTATCACTTAAAAATCCATTGGTGATTTGTCAGGACTTGAACCCCGGACCTCAGGAACTGAAGTCCCGCGCTCTACCTCTACCACTAGACTAGCTAGCTCCCAGAAAGCATTAACCACTTAGTTA
Source organism: Macrosteles quadrilineatus (assembly GCF_028750875.1). Taxonomy (NCBI): domain Eukaryota; kingdom Metazoa; phylum Arthropoda; class Insecta; order Hemiptera; family Cicadellidae; genus Macrosteles; species Macrosteles quadrilineatus. The sequence continues at coordinate 30,722,145 of NW_026542599.1, read as the reverse complement.
CCTAGACTAGGTACTGGAGAAAATGTTGCTGCGTTTACAAATATAAATTAACATTACACCACTGAAGTCGAGCATAATTACATACTATTAAGCATATGGTAGCTGTTATCAACCATGTGTTGCTTAAACATCTGTGCATAAGTTGCCTGTGTACATTTTTTAAAATCTACTATGAAAACCTGAAACTTACAGCGTGGTTACGTTTCTAAGCTTATAGCTCTTCAAGGTTAGTGCTTCTTCATCTGTGGCATCGAGCGGTCGAGCTACCCTACTTGGTAATGCATTCAAAGTGTAATACAGTACTTGTTTTGTGACTAGTTGTCTAAGTTTCAGCCCAACTAGTGACATGACTGATTTGGAAGCTGCTTCCACTAGAAGTTTTATCTACCTTCACCGGGCAGGAAAAGATTTAAAACAAACTTCTGAAGCTGCATAACACATACCAATGTTGATGGAGGGTTGAGGATTTGTTTCCAATGAATGTGTGTCAAGATGTTATCCAGGTTGTATTGTGTGAGAATTAATTTTCTGTCAGTTACAAAAGACAATTTGTTATGGTGGATGCTGGATAAAGTAATTTAAAAAGAGTAAATCGAGTAATGTGATAAAGTTAGTGTATGAGTCATATTGCAAAATGGTTATGTGTACTTGTTGGCTCATTGGCTATTCTATTATGCTACAGATCCACAATGAAGTCAGCTTACTGGATGTCCATGTTGTTGCTGATTTGTCACCATGCAGCCGCTTCACACATACTTATGATAACACTTGGGGGAACTCGCAGCCATAAGGTTGGTTGTTTGTTAGAAATTTACATTTCATAGTAAGTGTTAAGGTTACAACACTACAGTACTGCAATAGTATATTTTGTACCTAGGTTGAATGAGGTACCCTTTTGAAAATGAGGTTTTGCCGGCTCGAGATAGTTTTTAAGTTAAACGATCGAGAGCTGCAAAACCATTTCGGTTCGTGGTACGAACGCTTTTTTTAACCACACTATACCTTATTACCACTATTCACCACAATAATAATGCACACTGATAGTCAACACAAGTACAACTTTTAGGTTATGTGAAGAAATACTTCAAGGAATCAGCAAAAATAATAATAAATAGTTGCTAGGCAACGGTGACAATAAAACAATTCTATTGCAATGCTATGGATACTGATTGTGTATGTCATGTTTTAAGAAAGTAAGCGGGTAGCTGATTTTGCGGCCCTAGGGATGTAAAAACCTGCTCGGTCCCCAAATGACGATGATAGCTGGCATGGCCAGCAAAACGTAACTTTCAGCCACCAATTAATGTATGTAAAACAGCTAAAACTTCATAGTGTGGTGAAAACATTATATCATAGAAAAATATAACTAAATATAGACCCACAGCAGTGCTGCGGTTAGCATTAGTTCTGACGTCCACTGCTGGGAGCGCCTTGTTGTTACGTAGCACGTGCGACGTAACTACACGGCGCTCCCAGGGGTGGACGCCAGAACCAATGCTAACCGCAGCACTTCTATATTTCATTATATTTGTCTATGATGCAATCATTCAACGACGGTAACATTAGTCATCTTGATATTTTATGCCGGGAATAATGGTATATTAAATTAGTTTTTAAAAACTGACCTCCCAAGGACAAAGAGATAATGTATAAGGGCAGAGACATAGTGGATCTCTTTATATTCAGGTAGAAGTCCCTAGCACCCTGTACCTCCCTTCCAATACTCCAGAGGAGAAATTAGGAAAATAACCTTACAATGCAATGATTAGTATAGGGGTAACAGGTGGAACTAATGTTGAAAAATCTATACTGCCACAAAGATCAGTGGTTTCTGTAGTCTAAGGCATTAACATCTTTTAAGTCCAAAGCCAGTTGATGCATGTGACAATATTATTAATGCGTACAAGGAGTTTAAAGGTAATTTTATCCGTTTGCACAATGTTACAGATTTGTTCCATGCTGATTGGGTTTCTTTCATCATTCTTATTTGAGGCAGTGTTTTAACTTTCGGAAAACTTTGCATGTGAATCGTGGTGTACCTGAGCGAGAGATTAACTTACTGATAGTGGACGTTCCAAAGACTACCAATGACAATATTAAATTCTACTAGCCTTAACAGCAAGCAAAGTTTCCTTAACTTTAATCACTGTCTCTGTTGAAACTAATGAACACGCACTGCGCGCCTCTTGAGACATTAAGTTAAGCCTTCTGCAAACTTAACTCTCAAAATTCCCAAAGCCACTCATGCACATTTCCTACTTACACATCTGTCAACTACGGTAACGACAGATTTCAATAGGGGTTACCACCCACCCACATAAACTTAATCGCAGAAGGGGATTTATAATTTCTAGGAGCGTCGACTTTCCGATGTTTTTCTCATGTCGTTTTCTGTAACCACAACCATCACATAGAGATGGGGACCAGCTGTGTTATTAGTGGATGAGAAAATTAACACTCTCTTGGTCTCAGTTTGAGCTACCTTGGTTGGCCGTTACAGGAGCTAAATTGAGATTCCAATTTACAGACAGGTCTCTTATCAGTATGCTGGTAATTTTGGAACAATTTGAAAACCCACTAACCCATGTACTTTCCACATACTTTTGACACTTCTCTAATACATAATCTGTCCCCCAGGTGCCGTTCATAGCTCTAGGTCAAGGTCTTGTGTCTCGGGGTCACAACGTCACCCTCCTAAGTGCCTTCCCTTCAGGCACCAACAACCCTCCCCCAGGACCTCATGTAGTGGAGATCACCCCTCCTACTCTAGTAGAGGCTGTAGAAGGATTCAGTCACATGGACCCCCTCGGGAAAAAGCTGAAAGGCCAGAGCGCATACTCTGTATTGGACGTATTCAACTTTGCTTACAAGGTCAGCACATTGTCTTATGTCTTTGACTTTTATTGATAGAGCTTGTCACATTAAAGTTGTAGCCAGTGTTTTAATCGAAATGGACGTAGTTGAACTGAGTCACCAATATAGTGCGCTTATGTAAATTACAGATTTTTGTCAAATACCCAAAATATTTAAGTCAAACTTATTGTAAGCTAGAATCTTTTATATAACATAAACCACCTCAGTAAAAAAATAATGCACAAAATAGAATTTCATACTAGTGCACTCTATGTTGTTTTTAAATTAAGAATTGGCCACAAACTGGTTTCATACAGGGTGATTAACTCAAGGTGGCCACCATTGGAATATCGGAAACGGTAAGAACTACAGAATACTTTAAATGAGGGACATTCCTTTATTTTTTGTGGAAGTTAAAAATATGAATTTAGTTTTTTGAAATTCAGCCGCCATTTTTCAATATGGTGGCCAACGTTGAAATTTCTTATGGAACACCCTATATTTGATCATGTTTTCAGATAGAACATGCAATTTAAAAACTTGTTTATTATTTTCCAAAAACCCATTCGTTTAGGAGTTACAGCCTATGAAAAAATTACTTCCAGTGTACATTTTGCATCATATGTAGCTCCTAAAATATTAGGTGTTGAAATTTCAAAGTTGGCAGCTATATTGGAAAATGGAGGCTGAATTTCAGAAAACTAAATTCATATTTTTAACTTCCACAAAAAATAAAGGAATGTCCCCCATTTTAGTTTTCTCTCATTCTTACCGTTTCCGATATCCCAATATTAAATAATAGTGGCCTCCTTGAGTTGATCACCCTGTATAGATGGCATATCTACTTCGGTATACAACCAGGCAAGTAGACATCAATATGAAAGAAGCTATTTATGAAACTATATGAAGAAGCTGGTATCCAACTTTTCATTCATGCTAGAGCAATCACAAGGTGTGCTGTTATCAAAATGTTATGTCATTTGGAGAACTGTATTTTTGGAAGAAGATGCAAAAGAATGCTGTTCTTTAGATCTGTGTCATGTATTAGTTATGCATCTATATACCGTACATGAAATATGGTGTTTGATGTCACCTAAAACATGCTATCCACAATAAATTATCCTTTTTACTAATAACTTTGTTAAATAGTCTGCACTTTTGTCAGAAGTTATACTAACTGACATCTCTGCACTCCGTCAGTGGTTCAATTGAGTTATGTCAATTTCACCAAATTTACCCTAGGGAAGAAGCTAGGTAGGTTGTAGAGGACTGATTTACTTTTCATCTTGTTGTCCCCTGAGTGAGACCATAAACACAAAAATTTAAATATACGAGCTGCTAGTGTTTCTCAACAAGAATGGATGCAAAATTAAATAATGCTATTCTTTAGATCTGTGTAAAGAAATAGTTAGATTATTCATATATTATTCATTCTACTAGAAACAAAACTTAATCTTACCACTTTGAGTAATCATCTTATCTTTTAGATAAGAGGGGTTAAAATTGCATATAATACCATGAGGCTGATGCATGCTGATAAATGTTTTAATTCTATGATTCAATTTAAATAAAAACATAACTCTGACTTCAGTGCTAGGGGGATGTGTTGAACCTTATGTTATCTACTTTCCCTTGAAAGTTTTTGAGATTTTTTATACCACAAGCCTCTGAAATGGACGGTAAAAAATAAGATAATGAATATAATTGAACAAAATAAACTGTTTAATTCCTCTATTAATTATACAAAAACACATAGGCTTACTACATCGCATCATATAAATCTACTGTACAATATGTAGACCTGTAAAATATTGAAAATATTATTGTAGGAAATAGTTTACTTATGCTACAAATGAGGTAATCCAGGTGTAAGCTACTTTGATTTAAAAATCTGTAGGGGAATATTGTTTTTAAATTAAAATCTATATCCATTCCTTACCTAATTAATGTAATTTTTAGTCTAGATAGAAAATATTTTTTTAGCCTGGATTAGAATAAGGTTGATAATAATTTTGAAAAAGCTTCTAAAATACTATTTAGTTGGCACAAAAAAAGTCATATGTACTTGCTTTGTGTACTACATAATTGTGAATTTGAATTCTAAAGTCATAACTGCAGCTTGGCATAAACATAAATAAATCATCGCTAGAACTACTTTAGTAAATATTTGCACTTTTGACCTTTGTAAATAATATGTATAGAAACAAGGAAACTAACATAAATTCATAACCAAACCTCACTAACCTCACATACAATATAATTTAAAACAAATAATGTAAGTTAGGTCCTGCAACTCAAAGCCTGTGTTTTTCCTTATGCATGTTTACATTTCCCCATAAACCTCAAGGACTGCTAGGTTTACTTGACTGATATTTAGTATACACTTTGCTTACATTGATTTTTAGGAAAGTAACATATTAATCTAAATTAGGATACTTTTTGATTCCTATACAACATCAAGTTATTAGTGTGGATAAAGTATACACATTCTTATCTATTGAAATAGCCTAACAATTTTATTTTGCTAAATAAATCATACATATTGTCCTCTTAGTTGAAGTAATGATTCATAATGTCCCTCACTTTCTAAAACTGGAGTTAGGTGGTTAAATTTTGTCTCATTTACAATGATTATAACATTTTTAGTTTCCTCCTTACTCCACTTAAGGTGTTGTTGATTGATTGCTTCAATCATTAAGACTGCATTTATCTTACAAGAGGTCTAACCTAGATGTACCAAACACTATCTCATAACTTCACTCTTTTTTCATTTTAAAGAAATTTAATTTGACATTAGCCTCCTTCTTTGTTTTTGATTTCCAATCATTCAGTCGCCATAGTGGAATTTTCATACAAAAACTTTCATCTAACATTGTGATTTTCCCTTTGATCAAGTCAGAGAATTTAATGTTCTCTTCATAAGATGTAGCTTTTAGAGTGTTAGTTACAACAAAACCCCCATTTTCAATTGTAACACGTACATAGTAATCATGGTCTAGTTTACCAATTGGTGTTACCAGGAAATATTGTTTGGTTACAAGAACGTCTGATTCTGTATCAAGAAAACATAGAATCCAAAAGAAATTGTCAAACAACCATACTGGAGTGAAACCATATGGATATTCTAACTGCTCTACATATATTTTTGTAATTATGCCAATGTTACCATGATGTTCCCTCAAATGATCCAATACCTTCACAACTGGCATTTTAACATAACAACCAAACTTATTACAAGTAATTGGTCTGTAGCCACAGATCTCTTCATGATCATTACCTGGTTTCACAATTTCCTTACATCCATCTCGACTGTAGATACAATTGCGAGGCAGAGCTTCCAGTATATTTTTTAGACAAACTGGATTTTCCTGTGTGAACGGCCCTTCACATGTAGGGCATTTACTTATCTTGGTGGTACATGACACACATACAACATGACCTCTAGAGCACTGTTTAAAAGGAACTTTTACAGTTTCTAAACACACTGGACACTCAACACAATTTTCAACAATGGTTAGAAAGGATTTGGAACTTTCACTTTTATCACTTGCACTTGCCATTTTTGTTATAATTTTAACATAAAGCTGAACATACTACACAATGTGGTTATGGAGCACTTGATGTGTTGGACTTATCTATCATCAGTGAAAAGTATCTAACAGACTGACAGGAATTGCTACTGACCACTGGACAAACTCCTTATCTCCTATTCCTTATCTGTTCCTTATCTGTTGGAAGCCTGTATCAGCTGGACCTAGACCTTCACTTGTTTTCATTGTTTGAAACTTTTATTGGTTTTTATTTCCCACTACATGAAGACTAAAAATACGGTACTCATAAACTAAAACTATACTTTATCTATTTTATTTTAGAAAAAATATATTTCTTTTTAGCGAAATTCCCTATGGGGAAGTAGTTATTACCGTAGGTCTCATGGTAAGACCTAGGCCCGGGACAGATTTACATTTTCATTTTGATGTCCCCAGAGGCCAAAAACACCATTCGTTCAAATTTGGGTACTTACGTATTATACGGAGGCCACTTATTTTACAGCGCGCTGCGGTGGTTAGGTTAGGTTGGTCTATTATAAATATGTTTGTAGGACTTTCCTACTTTCGTTATGAATCGAACCAGACAAGTCATAAAAGCTTCATGATGACCAAACCTAACCGCCGCAGCGCGCTGTAAAATAAGTGGCCTCCGTATAATACGTAAGTACCCAAATTTGTATATATGTATACATATATATATATATATATATATATATATATATATATATATATATTTATGTGTCCGTCCAGACGATAACTTGAGTAATTTTTGTCCGATTTTGATATAATTTGGTTTGAAGGTGTAAGGCAGGATAAACTTGAATGAGTTCGCGAACCAGCATGATCTGACCATGGGAACGGGGTTTAACGGGGGGTTTTATGGGGTAAAAATGGTTTTTCTATTTTTTTACCCTTAAAACACAAAATTTCTCAATTTTTCTCCAGACCTTCTTAAAGAGCTTAAAAAAACGAGTAATTTAGTATGCCAACGTGTTTTTGTACGGTGATTGGCTACGGAGAAAATTTAAAAAAATGTTAATTTAAAATTTCCATGTTATTCTTATGGAGAGTATTGTCAAATGTTGTAGTCTTGTAGTTGGCTTGTTTATGGATATATTTTGATCAAACTAGGCGAATTTATTTATTTCATACTAGTCAGCGTATTCATCATCATTAAGGTCCCATAATAAATCTGCTACACTGTACTTATTTTTTAAAGCAAGAAGCGGTCAAACCTAAAACTTGCTAAAATCTTTGCTCCCGTCTGTCTCTCTCTCTCTGACTTCCAAGATCACCACGATAGCTGCCACGAACAATGTCTCTTCAGCGCACATTTCGATACAGAATGCAAATGAGGTTGTGCTACATATAACATATAGCACGAGCACCAGAATCACTAAAATTGTTTGTAAATTCTTCATACAGCAAAAGTTATAAAGCAATGTTATATGGCAAAAGTTATATAGCAGGTTTTGCTACATAGTGTAAATCCGGCTTTAAACTAAAGCTATAGACGCACCATAGATTTGCTATTAAGCATCAGCACTCATTTTGACGTATATTTTGAGTTATGCACAATCTGCCTCCCTGTACATTACTTACGGGAGTTAAATTTGTTTTTTTCGAGTTCGGTTAGCTCTTCTACCGGACCAATTTTCATAATTTTGGTCTCAAAGCTATGCAAGCACATGTCATCATTAATCTATCAAATGTATTACCCTAAAAAAACAATTAAATTGGATTTTTTCAATTTTTACTTCAATTAAAAATGTATTCCAGCAGTTACATTATCCTATACGTTTTTATCTAAAAATCTTCAGTGAAATACCAAATTCCATTGGAATTATTGATTATTGAGATCGGACGTACCTAAAGCACACTGCTAAATCATAAACGACCCAAATTGTTTAAAAATGGAGTTATCATCGATTTATATTTTGCTTGCAACCTCAACAGTACCACCTAGGCTAATTGTCGACGTTGACGGGTTTCACCTAGCAAATCTTAAAAAATCAAACTATCATAATTATTTGAAAATCTACACGAATTGCTTTCCAATGACCCATTAGTTAATAAAATCGGTCAAGTAGAACTCTAGATTTAGTTGTACAAAGATTTTTAAAACTGAATTACTAGATTTAATTGCAAATCAATTAAGACAAATGGAAATTCGTTTAGTCTGCAGGTTTGCTGCGGTGGGGGTATTTTGTACTAAGATCGTATTTCTAAATAGTGCTTCACTATTATAACATTTTTCAGCATTAAATTTCCTATAATTTGATACCCAAAAAGTTATTTTTACGAATATTAAAATGTTGACACTTTTTTCAAGATGGCGGCCAAAAAACGTATTTTGCGCCACAGTACGGATGTATATTTTTAGTATTTGAATTAGAAGCATACTACCTACCATTCACAGCAAGAATCATTTGTGTTGCAATTAGTTCCACCTTAAGCTATATTTTAGATTATTTCTACTGCACTACTAGGACACTCTGTGAGTGATCAATCAAATATGTTGTTTTGAAATTAAAAATTGGTTACAAACTGGTTTCATATAGATGGCATATCTAGATATACAACCAGGCAAGTAGACATCTAGGCTACAGTATATGAAAAATCTATATGAAACTACATTAAGAAGCTGGTAGCCAACTTTTCATTCATACTAGAGCAATCACATGGTGTGCTGTTATCAAAATATGTCATTTGGAGGACTGCATTTTTGGAAGAGGATGCAAAAGAATGCTGTTCTTTAGATCTGTGTCATGGATTTGTTATGCATCTATATACCGTACGTCAAATATGGTATTTGATGTCACCTACAACATGCTATCCACAATAAATTATCATTTTTACTAACTTTGTTAAATAGTCTGCATTTTTGACAGAAGTTATACTAACTGACATTCTGCACTCTGTCAGTGCTTCAATTGAGTTACGTACATTTCACCAAATTTACTTCACAAATTTTCACTTCCCAAATTTATTTCTATAGGGAAGAAGCTAGTACCGTAGGTGATAGGGGACTGATTTACTTTTAATTTTATTGTCCCCTGAGCGAGACAAAAAACACAAAAAAATTTAATTTACAAGCTGCTTGTGTTTCTCAATGGGAAGAGGATGCAAAAGAAAATAATGCTATTCTTTAGATCTGTTTGAAGGAATAGTTGGACTATTCATAATTATTCATTCTACAAACAAAACTTAATCTTACCACTAAGAGTAATCATCTTATCTTTCAGATAAGGGGTTGAAATTGCTATACAACCATGGCGCTGATGGGTGTTTAAAAATATTTTAATTTTATGATTTAGTTTTAAAACATAACTCTGACTTCAGTGCTATGGGGTTGTGTTGAACCTTATGGCATATCTACTTTCCCTTAAACGCTTTTGCGATTTCTTTTATACCGCAAGCCTCTGGAATGGATGGTTAAAAATAAGATGATGGATAATTGAACAAAATAAACTGTTTAATTCCTCAATTAATAATACAAAATACGTAGGCTACTACATAGCATCATATAAATCTATCGTAAAATATGAAGACCTTTAAAATATTGAAAATTCTATCATAGGAAATAGTTTACTTATGCTACACATGGAACAGGTAATCGAGGTGTAAGCTACTTCGATTTTTAAAATCTGGGAATATTGTTTTTAAATTAAAATTTATATTCATTCACCTATTAAATGTAATTTTTAGTCTATATAGAAAATACTTTTCAGCCTAGATAACAATAAGGTTGATAATAATTGTGAAAAAGATTATGAAATGGTATTTAGTTGACACAGAAAAAGTCATACTTGCTTTTTGTACTACAAAACTGTGAATTTAAATTCTAGTCATAACTGCAAATTGCAAATGCAACATAAAATCATTGTTAGAACTAAATATTTGCACTTTTGACCTTGTAAATAATATGTATAAAAACAAGGAAACTAATATAAACTTTATAACTAAACCAAACCTCACATACAATATAATTGAAAACAAATAATGTAGGTCCTGCAACTCAAAGCCTGTGTTCTTCCTTAATTAATTTTTTTCGACAAATAGATACGATTGTTTACATTTTCTTATAAACCTCAAATACTGCTAGGTTTACTTGACTGATATATGTAGTATACACTTTGTTTACATTGATTTTTAGGAAAGTAACATATTAATTTAAATTAGGATACTTTTATGATTCCTATACAAAAATATGTTTCCTTAGTACATCCTGAAGACGGATTAGTGTAATAAAAATAGTGTAGATAAAGTATACAAATACTTATCTATTGGAATACCCTGTTATTTTGCTAAATAAATCATACTATTGTCCTCTTAGAAGTAGCAATTCATCTAATGTTTCTCAGATCCTAAAACTGAAGTTGGGTTGTTAAATTTTGTCTCATTTACAATCATTATAACATTTTAAGTTTCCTTCTTATTCCGCTTACAAAGGTGTTGTTGATTTATTGCTTCAATCATCAAGACTGAATTTATTTTATGATAGGCCTAGGTCTAATCTGAAATGTTCCAAAAATCTCATACTGTACCTTCATTCTTTTTTAAAATAATGTAGCTTGAATTTTGTCTTCTTCTTTGTTTTGGATTCCCAATCATGTACTTGACAACATTTAGTTTTCATACAAAATCTTTCATTTTCAACTGGCATTTTAAAATTCCCTCTCAACACTTCATAGAGTGGAATTTTGTTGTCCCAAGATGTAGCTTTCAGCGTGTTAGTTACAACAAAATCACCATTTTCTATTGTAACACGAACATAGCAATCATGGTCGAGCTTACCAATTGGCGTTGCAAGAAAGTAAACTTTCTGTATTGTTAATTCTGATTCTCTATCATTAAAATTTAAAATCCAAAACAAATTGTCAAACAACCATACTGGAGAGCAAAAATATCTATGTTCAAACTCTTCTACAATTCTTTCTGTAACTTTGCCAATTTTCCCATGATGTTCATTGTAATGATCTAATACCTTCACAACTGGCATTTTAACATAACAACCAAACTCATTACAAGTAATCGGTCTGTAGCCACATAACTCCTCATGATCATTACCTGGTTCCACAATTTCCTTACATCCGTCTTGACTGTAGATACAATTGCGTGGTAGAGCTTCCAGTATGTTTTTTAGACTAACTGGATTTTCCTGTGTGAACGGCCCTTCGCATATTGGGCATTTTATTATCTTGGTGATGGTGGTACATGACAAACATACAACATGACCTCTAGAGCACTGTTTAAAAGGAACTTTTACAGTTTCTAAACACACTGGACACTCAACACAATTTTCAACAATGGTTAGAAAGGATTTGGAACTTTCACTTTTATCACTTGCACTTGCCATTTTTGTTATAATTTTAACATAAAGCTGAACATACTACACAATGTGGTTATGGAGCACTTGATGTGTTGGACTTATCTATCATCAGTGAAAAGTATCTAACAGACTGACAGAGGAATTGCTACTGACCACTGGACAAACTCCTATCTCCTATTCCTTATCTGTTCCTTATCTGTTGGAAGCCTGTATCAGCTGGACCTTGACCTTTACTTGTTTTCATTGTTTGAAACTTTTATTGGTTTTCATTTCCCACTACATGAAGACTAAAATACCGTAATCATAGTACAGAAAGCTGCTAATTGCTGCATATTTATACTTTGTCCTACGGTTTATACTTTGTCGTACGGTTTATTCTTTGTCGTACAGTTTATACTTTATCGTACGGTTTATACGTTGGCGCACATCAGGATTCCAACGAAACAACACAAAATAGCGTGGTTCTATTATGCACGTAATCCATGTACGCTTGGAAATAAGGTTGGCAACACTTAAAGATAATAATACTATGAGCAGCTGATTGACTATTATAACTACAAGTTAACCTGTCATTTCGTGTTTATAGTTTCGGTATTTCTGAACTTTTTGGAGTTTTCTTTTAAACGTTTTTAAAACATTCCTACGATCTTAATAAACAAGAAAATGCCTTTAAAGCATTTTTTAGGCGCGGAAACCACTTCAAATTACAAAAACATACGGAAATATTTTCTCAAGTCGCGGAGCACATTGCTTGCCGATGAGAAATAGCGGAGTGATACGGATCGGGGACTACTTTCTCTAGGGCATCTATTTGTGTTGCCAGCTGAACCTAAAAACGTGTTGTATAGTGTTTGAAAGACTAATTATACATATGCTTTATAGTGACTGTAGGAAAATATAATGTGTAATACGAGTGCAAAAGGCCTTTGCTGCACACGAGATCATTCCGCACTCGCCTGCGGCTCGTGCTTAAACATTGCTGTCGTGTGCAGCAATGTGCCACTTTGCTCACTAGTTACACAAATAACTATTTCTTACATGAAAAAAAACTGTCTTTGTATTGAAGAGGAATTCTCTCCACTGAAAATTATGCAATCGTTTTGAAAACATTGGAGGATATCTTTTCCTTTTGCTAGAATAATAACCAAGATCAGTCTTTCCTCCCACATTAAAATTTTTGTTCAGGTTCTGATTAAAGTAGTTCAGGCCCAAGTAAGGTAATGGAAGGATGTTTGGAATCAGTTTCTGAATCAGGTCCGAATTAGGGAGTTCGGAAATCGTTTCAGGATTTAGGTCTGAATGAGAAAATTGTTGTTATCCACTCAATCATGATCTACACCCATATCCTTATTTTTACTGCTTACTCTATCGTCACATCTAACAATATTCAATTTATTTTACAGATTTGTGATGCTTTCTTCACATCAACAGAAACTCAACAGCTTCTCTCTACGAAGGTGGATCTCCTGATTCTAGATGGTGCGTTCCCAGAATGCTTGATCGGACTGTCAGTCCATTTCCACTGTCCTTTTGTCTTCCTCAATACTGTTGCATTCCACACCATACAGTTCTCCCTGAGCGGAAACCCTGTTCTTCCTTCTGTTACTCCCTTCCTGGACTCTCCCTACTCCGACAGGATGGACCTTTGGGAGAGGACCATTAACGGAGTCTACCATATAGCTGGACAGGCTATATCAGTAATTCTCAACAAGGTACGATAATAGCACTGAACGATTTTGGATGGCAGAATGTTTTCTATATAAACTATGCATATTGTAAACAAGGTATAATATAAAATCAGGCAGATGAGTTAGGCTAGTTGTACACACTCCGGTTTCAGACAGCCAATTACCGTCCAAATTCCAATAGTGAACCAAACCAAAAGAAACGTCTTTTACCGTCTTATGAGTAACAGTATAAGCATAATTTACTTTCCATAATTTAAAACTTTCTTTTCCATAATTTTTTTTAACTTTACTTTATTTACTTTCCATAAATTTAATAACATGTACAATGCTGATCAAGAAGTTATTTGTTAAATATCAGTAGAGTTTTTATTACTGTCCAAAATCAGGGTGTGTGCAACTAGTTGGAGATCAAGGAGATCACAAGAGACCAGCTGCCAAAAATTGTTGTTAGTTTAGTTCCACATCAAGAAGAGTTGGACAGTTACTGTAACACCCATGAAAAAAAGTAATTCATCAAGACATTTTGAAACTTCAGTTCTAATTAAATTCCAATGCCTCAAGCCAGTGTTTTTACCCCTAAAGCTGGGTTTTCCTAGGCGCGTAGTCGGCGAGCAGAGAGAGGAACGCGGAGAGCGGACTTCACTTGTCTTAGGCAATTTAATGTTACTGTTTTCCTAGAAGCGGAGCGGAATGCCATGTTAATTTCAATTCTGCTCTCCGCGTTCCTCTCTCCGCTCGCCGACTCCGCGCCTAGGAAAACCCAGCTTAAGATGAAATTTTTTCACCAAGTACAAGAATGTAGTGGACACAATTTTCAATTTCTTTAAATTAGGATTGGACATTCATGCACATTGCTACTGTACCACACTGACTCCTACCTTCCACTGTAATTTCTTTTTTCTATACCAATCTTCTACTCATAAAATACAGTGGCAGTGATACTGGGCCCTCGGGTCCGCAAGCCTTGATCGGGATTTTCCTTGACCTGGACTGCAACACCCTGCCACACGGGCCCTCCCTATCACAATAATATTTATATGAGTTAAATGTGTTCATATATTTGTCAAAGTAAAAGTGCTAGGACAAAAGAGTTGTACAACAGCTAAACTGACTTTTGACCAATCTATAGAAATTCTCTACTAACCTAATAAAAAAAATGTTCTACTGGCATGCACGTTCCATCAACTGGCCTCCCGGCCTGTGTGATGGTGATAGAATAGGTGAAATACAAGTGATCTCTACATCAGAAGTTAAAACTAATAAAACTTAGTATTTTGTGAGTCAGTAGCTGAATGTTTGAAGAAAGATCTTTGCCTAGCCTCCATAGCACCCACCCCTGCCATCACTGCCGTGCCAAGCCCATTGCAAGCTTAGGTAGAATTACCTGTAATAATGTTTTTAAAGTTTATTGGAAGAAGGAGGCCAATGAACGAACTTGCGGGGGAGGCACGTGGGTTTTTTCACTGCCACTGACTATACAGCATAGTATATGACAAACATAGTTTAAGCAACTTACAACAACAACCAAAGATGAAGAATATAAAATGAGTACTAATATAGACACTAAACTTATGAAATGTTTGTTCAGGTATTTGTGGAACCAGTGGTCAGAAGACATCTTGGAACAAACATTCCACCAAACAGTTTGGTAGGGAGGAATGTCAGCTTGATCTTACAAAATGGACATCACACCATAACCTACCCTCGCCCCTTCTTGCCTGGGGTGGTAGAAACAGCTTGTATACACTGTACTGCACCTCAACCTCTATCACAGGTATGATTATACACAGTATACATGTCTCTGGGGTGGTAGAAACAGCTTGTATACGCTGTACTGCACCTCAACCTCTATCACAGGTATGATTATACACAGTATACATGTCTCTGGGGTGGTAGAAACAGCATGTATACACTGTACTGCACCTCAACCTCTATCACAGGTATGATTATACACAGTATACATGTCTCTGGGGTGGTAGAAACAGCTTGTATACACTGTACTGCACTTCAACCTCTATCACAGGTATAATTACACAGTGTATACATGTCTATTAAAAGTTGAGTGTGTTAGCCGTTTATAATGTTGTATTGAAGAATCAAAAATGCCTATAATATTGTTGTCTGACCCAATTCCTTAATATGAGAAGAATTGAACCAACGTCTCTTGTACCAAAGTCTGAGCTGCTAAATATTCACTAGAGACCACTGTGACACAAAAAATAGTAGATAACGTGATTCTGTCTGTGTTAGGAGCGACTCCCTATTTTATTACAGTTCACAGTATGTATGTAGTATGTGAATGAATAAAGTTTTGCAATAGCCATGTGACTTGGAAATGTGTTCTGCGCATGCGCCAACTGAAGATGCACGCTGCATGCAGCACCAAAACACCGACGAATCGGTTCCGAGTGGCGCTGCGCACTGCATGCTAGCAGCACCGTGCCAGTTGCATATGTGTGTAAGCTACAATTGATTAACACAGGTTGGTCTTCAAGCTGCATGCTAGTAGCAAGAAAAATGCTAGTCGCACCATGCGAGATGCATATGTGTAAACCGGCCTTTAGGTTAGGTTGTTTAACTTTTCACGCAGCCACTAGTCTTAGCTTTAGATTTTGAAATAATATATATGTATATTATATTATTGAAGCAGACATCTTTAGGCACAAAAATGTTTAGAAATGATACAATATTTATGTTGAATATTAAAACCACAAAAAGAATGCACATTCAAACAAACAAAAAGCGATGGAAAAAGTAAGAACAACAAGGTCTACATGCAGTTCACTGTGTCGTGTCTCCCACATAGACCAAGGGATTTTACATTCACATTTTGATTGCTAAGCTATCCCGTTCCCAATGCACTTTAAAATTTACAATGTCCTAATAATAATGAGTTTTGTAGCTTTTCATCGTGAAACTGAAATTCGAAAGAAAAAAAAATATTCTTGTTGGATTAAACGTCATTTAATTGATTTAAAATGATAAATTTCGTATATTTTGACCCAAAAAATCTTTTGTTTGGGGGGGTGACGTTCTCCCAGTCCCCCTCCCTGTTTATCCGCCCCTGACTGGACAGGCAACACACCCAATATTTTATATTCTTTCCTTAGTTTGGCATTTTTGCTAGATTTTGAGATTAATACTGTACTGTAACTAGATAGTATCACAGTTTGATATTGGGGCCTTAAAAAGATTAAACTTTTGATTTGAGAGAATAATTTAATAGATTTTTGCCGTCAACTATCAATTATCAATCATTCAGAGGGGGATGCCACCCAGGTGCGTATTTTAACCCTATAGTGTGAGTTAAGGATGAGTGTAGAATGGTGTGAGATGATCTGTGTAGCCTTGTTACTGACTAAGATCAGCTGTTTCATTAGCCAGTATCATTAATATAAAGAACAATTGTCAGGGTCAGCTGGGTCCGATTTCAAACCATCAAAAAGCTACTGAATTTTCTCAAGATCAAACCATTGGCCTGTTGATTGATTGGCCTGTTAGGCAAGCACCATAACCACTCTGCTTCCCAGCCGGATACATGTATTACTTTTTATCTTTTGTAGAATTTGAAGTAACCAAAAAGAAGTAATTATACAGGTATGGATTACAAAGATCGAAGATGTAAACCTACCAGGGGTGCCCAGAGGGGGGGACCGTGGCGCATTGGGGGGGGACTTTTTAGGGAGATTTTGGGGGGGGGATATTTTTTGTTAGCTGTCATAATGAATGTAGAATTCTGTATAATCAGACTGAAAAACTTTTTATAACTAGCTCACTATCAACACCAACAACATTCTGCCATTCGTAATTAAGATTGCTTCTAAGAATGGTAAAACGCACCTTATCAGACAATCCTTAATATGTACTAGTGTCGACTTTTTTATTCTGTGTTCGCTGACTTTTACTTGCTAACCTACTAGTATATAAGTCACTGAAATGTAGTTGGTTTTAACACCACTTGCTGTATATATTTGAAATTTGTGTTTGACCATACACCTTGTGTGTAAAGTAAATCTTAAATAATTGATTAATTGATTAACTTTTTATAATATAAGTAATAGATAGTCAAAATACTCGGCATAGTACTAGGTCAAAATACGGTTAGAGCTATGAAACATCATTGCAGACAGACACATCTTTCACAGAATTCTAATGGAGTTACTCAAACGGTTTCTTATGATGCTCTTCATACTACTTTACAGAGTTTTTTTTTTTAATGTACGTTTTATTAACCATGCTTGATTGATATTTAATATTTATCTTTTTAAACACCCCACATTCATACAGGAGCTGGAAGAGTTTGTGAGAGGAGGAGCTAGTAAAGGTTTCATCTACGTCAGTTTCGGCACGTCGCTGAGATCGGCGCAAGTTCCGCCACAACTACGTCAGCTGATAGTAAATGTACTCGGCACACTGCAGCATCAGGTGTTGTGGAAATACGAGAACAACAACGAGACACTTGAGCTGCCTCCCAACGTGAGGATCAGCAACTGGTTCCCTCAGCAGGACCTGTTAGGTATTCATTTATCTTTGACATGTTAAGACTCTCAGAACTCGGCATTTTGTCGGAATTTTGTATGTTAAATTATTTAAACACCGGAATAAAGTTAGGTGCTTTAGTGACAGCTTTGGTTCTTCGGTTAAACCATCTTCTGCCCTTTAAGAAGTCAAAAACAAATGAGCTGTATGTGACTCATGGCAGGCCTGAAAGATTGCTCAACATAATTGAAACTAGTTGCAAATACAGCTACCAAGGATAATGACTTTATTTGCAAGTATTTCAACCATCTATGCACATGTATTTTCATTCGCAACAAGTACAGGGATAGTGAATACTGACCAATTTGCGTTAAATTTGGTACAAAACGATAGCTTGTCCTTGAAAAAAGCCTTACAGCTGTGTATGATACAAATATTCTTTGGGTGTTTAGTGCCATATTTAGTTTTTGAAATTATTTGTGGAGCGCCAACAGAGGACTTGCACTCACTCACTCACTGGTATCACACCCAGAAACATGCTACCACTCCTCCTCATTTGAAATTTTTGACCCTCAAGGGCTGTTAAAATATCCAGTTTTTGTATCATAGACAAAAGAACTAAATATAGACTGACAAAGGTTCCACGATGTGCCGCTTGAGTCGTCAAATCACCGACGTCGACTCACCGTCTGCTACCAGCACTACCACCCTTGCAAACGAAATGCTACCAACGTATCAGACCCACTTTTCAATTTGGGTAATGTACAAAATTCTGAAATCCCGAAATATTAACAGAAAAGCCCATTTTTTTATAAAAATCCCCAGACATTTTTAAACACGGAGAAATACCTGAGCAAACTCCAACACTCCGGACTCCGAGGGATTCTCCAGAAGTTGGTAACCCTGGCTCCAACTACCGACTTGTCTTGACAACGCTCTCTAGCGCTTGACGCTGCAGCACTATGCACCAAAACTACACGGCACTCGCGGTGGATGCCAGAATATATGCTAACCGCAGCACTGCTGTCCGTCTATATTTAATTCCTTTGTCTATGGTAATATTATATCCCCATTTTTACGTACATTTTGAGTGAGTCTTTTGTCTACTGTTTACTGTCTACTCCACCAAGATGACTGCTACTTTTCATTGAAGCCGTCCTCGGGCCTGTTTGGGACATCACTTCATAGTTTCCAAGACTTCTGCATAAGTATTGGTAGCTTCACAAATCCCTTTGATTTATTTTATTGTCTGCCTGCATTTTTAAAATTAATTTTGCTAAACCGCAAATACCTAACAGTTTGGTTTGACTTAATGTATTTGAAATAATATTTCTTTGGTGTTATCTTAGTTTCAAGAACTTGAATTATTACTGTACTTAACATTTTTGTTGCCTTTATTATTAAGATAAAGGTTTGTGTTTACCCTTTTTACGTTTTACCAGTATAGTTGCATTTTCAGGGAGTCTTCTATCTTCATATCTTCTATACAGTAATACCACAAATTTTTTATTGCCCCTATTTACACAAAATATTTACACTTGTCACTAATATTGCAGTAACAGCGAATGGGTGACTTTCCAAGGACACACAATAAAGTCATAGGTCTTTCCTCCTCAGTTTCTTGCACTAGGGTTGTTGGAATTTGGGTATTGGACGGTTGAGGGGACGACCTTTCCAAATTTATGGCCAACACCAATGAAAGAAATTAAACACATTATAGCTATTACAGCATAAACTGATACTAAGTGTTTTGTCTCATTTTTCTATCTGATATAGAAATTTAACAAAATAGTTCTGAATCTCCCTTTATCCACCAAATTCTTCTACATTTGTCTAATTTATAAAATTAAACGTCGCAGGTCACCCGATGATCGTTGGGTTCGTCAACCACGGAGGTCTGCACGGACTGATGGAGGCAGTTTACCATGAGGTGCCCATGGTGTTGCTGCCCATCTTCTGTGATCACTCGGCCAACAGTCGTAAGGCCAAGGATGACGGATACGCTGAGATCCTGGAGTGGCAAAACCTTACGGAGGAGGTTCTCAGATCTACTATCATCAAGGTTGTGACGGATAAGAGGTTTGTAGACTGAAGCTAGCTGTAGGAAATTCCTGGAAAGAACAGAGTTTTGTAAACTTTTGATAAGTGTGGAGATGAAAGCTTAATGACGATTAAAAGAGGTTATATTTAAGACTACAAGATAGCGCCACTTATCCTACACTCATCTCCATTCATATTTGGCTTAAAATACCTACTTTGTATGGTCGCAATTTCAATGAAAAGTATTCAAGTAAATACAGTATTTCAAATTTTCTTTTTAAGAGGGCATCAGGGATTCTTAGACCTGTGATTTATGTGCATTAATCTCACTATGCCTATGCAAGGAATATTTAAAAAGCAAATAAGAATGGTGTGTAAACCCCATGTAATAGTAGGTACTTGAACAAAAGCGTGTGGTGACAATAGTATGGAAACATATCACTGTGTTGCACTGCTTACAAAAAAGGTAATTGCACTAAATATGTTTGAATTTACAATTTTTCATTAGAGGAAGGTGCTTAATTGATATTGATCGTTTGCATAAACACCAGCCTTATGAGTTTTTTTTATTAAATTTTAGCCAACAAACTATTTTAGTAACATATAAAAATACAGTAACAACGCCAAGTGTGTGTAAGGTAGTAAGAATAGTAAGATTTCCTAACAGCTAACAGTACACATATATCCTTCTTGATTGATGGGGGTCTCTGGTCTTTTTCAATCAATTGTTCTGATTCTATTTATGACAGCGGTAATAATACAGGGTGGGGCAGGGAAATATCCCTACTTTTAAGATGGTACTGTGAGTTGTGGGGGTGTGCTGGAGGAATGGGGTTAGGCTCAAATGAAGCTTTTGTTTTGGGAATTTCTAAAAATATCACTATCAGTAGTAGATATGGCTTGTTCGAGTGACCAATGTGCTTTTGCACTCGAGATGTATTTTTTTTTCAAAAATCTGTCTATTGTTGCTGTGCAGCTACCGTTGGCTGTCGGGTTATCGGGTGGCCTGTCGCAAAGCTGTTACAATTTGGTGTGGGTGAATTACTTTCCTGTATGTGGTGGTGTATTTCGAAGGATATTTGGAGCTCAAAGAACGGTCCGGAGTCCTGAAAACATTGACCTTGTCAGAAGCTACATACGGGCGGGATTGATTTTGAAGTCTCCTCAAAGTTCTCCTTGTAAGCATGCATCCGCGCTGGCGTTGTCTAATCGTACTGTGCCTCGTATTCTCCATGAGGACTTACACCTCCATCTATACAAGAGGGTAGTTGCTCATGAACTCACACAAAGGGACTGGCAACAACGAATGCAGGCATGTGAAATCCTAATTGCGGGAAGACTACCTCATGCTGCTCGGGTTTTGTTTAGTGACGAGGCACACTTCCATATTCCTGGAGCGGGTAAATAAGCAGAATGTGCTCTATTGGAGTGATGCTAACCCTAGGATAGTTCAATGGAAGACCCTAGATGCCTTGAAGGATGCAATTCACCTTGAATGTTGCCTCTTTCCACAACAAATGCTTCACAAAGTTATAATGAACTCCAGAACCAGAATACAGTAATGCATTTAAGATTTAGTCTAGTCAATGAATGATCCAAAAGTAGGTGTAGAGTGCGTGAGCAGGTAACTAAGCGATTCCTTCAGAAACTTGTTCAGGGGGCTTAGGGTGTTAACATACCAAAAGTCCTGACTCCTAGGTGGTGAGCCAGTGGGTGGAGGGGGGGAAAAGGGGGGAAAAAGGTACGTATTTTGGGTTTTTTGATTATATCTCGAAAACTATCAACTTTTTGTATACTATAGTAAATTATAAAATTGAAGAAGATTAAATTTTCTACAAGAAAAGTATATAATGTGTTTATTTTGGTTCAACAGATTACGAGTTATAACTTATTTAATTGATATCTTATTAAAATACTCCTTCCATAAGAAATACATGTAAATTAGTATGCGAAATGGGGCGAATCCTATCCGCCCAAAGGAAATATAAATGATATTCTGGAAATCTTGACCAAATTTCCAGTAATCCCTAGTGAAAAAAATCCAGTTACTGGCCAGGTTCTGGCCCAGGTTCCAGAATTGGCAGGAACCTGGGCCAGAACCAGAACCTGGCCAGTACTGTTCCAGAACCTGGTCAGTACTGTTCCAGAACCTGGCCAGTACTGTTCCAGAACCTGGCCAGTACTGTTCCAGAACCTGGCCAGTACTGTTCCAGAACCTGGCCAGTACTGTTCCAGAACCTGGCCAGTACTGTTTCAGAACCTGGCCAGTACTGTTCCAGATCCTGGCCAGTACTGGTCCAGAACCTGGCCAGTACTGGTCCAGAACCTGGCCAGTACTGTTCCAGAACCTGGCCAGTACTGTTCCAGAACCTGGCCAGTACTGTTCCAGAACCTGACCAGTATCAATCTAGAGCCTGGTTAGTACTGTTCCAGAACCTGGCCAGTACTGTTCCAGAACCTGGCCATTACTGGTCCAGAACCTGGCCAGTACTGGTCCAGAACCTGGCCAGTACTGTTCCAGAACCTGGCCAGTACTGTTCCAGAACCTGGCCAGTACTGGTCCAGAACCTGGCCAGTACTGGTCCAGTACCAATCTAGAGCCTGGTTAGTACTGTTCCAGAATGTATTGGTTGTTTGAGCTTGCGAAGACAACACACTTTTACATGAGAATGATGTGAAAAAAACATAATTGTGTTAGTATTTTATCACGTCTTTCACATTTTCTCAAATTAAAATACAGTAACGTTTTTGTATCCATAGTTTTTTGTATTTTACGTGAATAAGTCTTTAAATAAATTTACCTTTTTACATGAGGGAAAGGAATTTATCGATGGGTTTTCCAAAAAATAAAATCTGTATGCTGATATTTTTACGTTATGGGTACATGACGATTGTTTATGTTATTTCCATTTATATAACTCTTTTGTAGAAAATGATTGTAAAGGGTCACTCTTGCCTTACACTTTCCAATCAGACAAATACTGCCATTATCTTATCACAATTTCCACTCTTTTCTACTTACTGAAGTCAATGGTAAGACTCATTAACTTTATATAGGCCTAAACCATGGTTATTGATATGAGCATGTTTACTTCTTACTGAAATGGTTGAGGACCCCATAATTCTGCATTTTATGTAAGATTAGGTACTCAATTACAATAGACACTGTTATAATAAAAAAAAAAAACTTATTTGTTATTTCCGTGCTATTCAAACCGTCAAACGAAATTAAAATAACCAAATATATATTAGTCTTAATATTAACAAGAATCTCAATCATACCTATTATCAGACAATTTTACGGATTGTTACACAATTTGTAATTAAGGTTAACTAACTTTTTAAAATATAACAATATTGATTGTTAAATTAACAAATTTCTATTGAAACTGTTGGTAAAGATGGCTTTAGGCCAGCATTTTAGGGATTTTTATATAGGCCTATACATTTTAGGCCTACCTTAGTGACAATTCAAAAGACAATGCACGATTTAACATAGGATTATTAGGTCTGCTAGCTCCTTTGTTGGTAAAAGAATTATTATTTGTGAATTTTCTTCTATTTTAGTCAGCAAGGTAATACTGCTGTTAAATTGATCATCCATTACGAAATCTTTAATTTTGTTAATGTTTTTCTATATTTGAAAAGTTATCTCACTAGCAAATGTGTAGGCCTTAATCAATAATCAGCATTACACTCCAACATGTATGTATTTAAAAATATTACATTAGATCTTTGCACTTATAAATGATAATGAATTTTAAATACATAAAGATTATCTAAAGATTGAGTCCATGAGCCATTTATGGGATGCAGTCTTCGTCCTCCTCAGTCGTTTCTCTCCTGAAAAAAAGTAACATTATATTATTAACATTGAATATATTCAACTGGTATTGGATGTAAATTTTTAAGAGATCACTCATAAACAGATGTCTTATTCTAAAGCACAATCACCTGGCTTCTTTCAATTTACTGAGCCTTTTTTTGCCATTAACTCCTTAAACATATCATTTTGCTTTGGTTGAGAAAATGTTGCAGTTTCAAAAACAAAAAAAGTGTTGGTTTTAATTTGTTTGTCTATATTAGTTTTGATATCTTAGAGGGATTGGCTATGTGCAAATAAATCAGGCATCAACTCTGTAAGGCAAAATGAAACATTTAGGCTAAGTTTTTACATTTTGCTTTGATGGTCACTGACATCATCTATTAATCAATCATTTGGTATCAAATTACCTTGCTTCCTACTTGCTAACAATTTGATTTCTTGACGGTCTTAGCCAATCTTTTATCACCGTCTCGATGTCTTTTTCTTTGGCCTCTGGAAACTGGTTGAAAAACAGCTTCTGTAAGAAATAACAAGAAGTTTGCTATTATTAAGTAGGCTATGTAGCACTAGTAATGTGTCAAAATCTAATCTCAAAACCACCAAAACTTTGAAAAAGGTTTCAGCTTGAAAAAAGGTTCTATCAGCAAGTTTCTAGATTCAAAACTTTAAATGGGGGAAGACAGACAAAAAGAAATTAAACCTTTGACAAGAACTTCATGCAAATTTTTTTTTACTTTAACTTTTTGCAATCTCATGTAACGACAATTTGACGTTGGGAATAAATAAATTTGATTGAATCAAAATCAGCATAATATATTTCTCAATGCTGTAAAAGGGTCTAAAAATCAACCATAATAAAGCTTTCCCAGATCTACTCAATGCTTAAATAGGGTACAGTACACAAAACTCGGCATGGTACAATAAGGCGCTTCGACAAGCATAACCCACGCACATAAAATGTGCCGCAGCGGGTCTGCCTCCGATTCCCATTCAATTATCACAAATTTCAAAAGTATAAATACAATAACCAAGCTATGTAGGGCCTACATAAATTTATTAACAACATAAAATTTGTTCTAGCCTAAGTACTTTCAGTTAAGAAGTAAACAGGCCTAGAAAAATCCATACCGCTGGAGAAACGTAACGGATTTTGACGCAAATTGGTTAGCTAGAACTTAACATTAACTTATACTTAACATACCGTAATGAATAAATTATTAGTAAGTTAAGCCTATCAGTCGAGAAAAATGTAACCAATAACTTACTTATCCTATAAAATATGTAATAGGCCTCGTCCATAGCGTGACAATAAATACGGTAACAAATTAAGTTATTCTAGCCTAGATAGGAATTGGTCAAACAAATACGTTAGATAGGAGTACATTTTCGGTTTGTTGGAAGTTATTTTTGGTAAGCTAATGCTCCCTAGCCTAAGTTTGATTTACTGCGCTTGGCTGGATTTTATTTTCATCCTACCTAGCAGTAGCCCAACTTATGCCTAAGGAATTTATTTTATGAAATCAACTATCCTTTAATGGCATAAGAATTATTTAGGTAGGGCCTAACAATTGAGTTACGGTAGACTATTTAAGATAGTTAACTTGTAACCTAACTTTTAATCTAGGCTTTGACCAAGGCTGACTGCATAGGTTTAAGAAAATGATTGTAGTAACTTAAGTTAGGTATATTCCTATATAGCCTAGGTTATTAAAATTTGCAGATTTGAAACTGTGGCCAATGATTCACCTAAGTAAGGTTAAAAAGTTATATCGCATTAGGACATGCAGTAAAACGTTAGGACTCCGTTCAAGTAAAAACCGAACTTTCAAAGAAAGCCCCATCAAGGCTATAGGCCTACTAACAAATGCACTAAGATTAAACCCAATGCAACTTTGTTAGGTAGTGTACAAACTTATAACTGTAAGCCAAAGCCTGACTAACTCATTTTAGGTTAGTTTTCTATAAGTAAGTTAACTTTACCTACTTATTAACTACCGGTTTATAACTTAACCTAACTTTAATCAGTTTAAAGTAAGATTAGATGTTGCAGAATTTGTATTGAACCTAATTTTTGATGTGTAACTCACATGAAACTTATGAACTAAAGTAGGCCTAGGCCCAATGTTGTTTTGAATTCCTTACCTTGGTTTGGGAGACAGCGCCTCTTCAATAACGATATTCTTTGGTGAAAGAAAACTAAAAAATGAAGGTAAACTACCTAACAACATAAATCTTAGGCTACTAATATAATATTGATACGATTATACACTAATACATTTTAATTTTAAATGTAAAGGACTAAGTTATACTTTTGCAAAGTCGAGAGGTTGAGGTTAGGCACAACAGCCAAGCAAAGATGGCGACGATCTTTTGACAGTTGGACAGTTGGAACAGAAAAACCAGTCCCCTCCACAGCCAACACGGGCATAGAGCCTGTCATTACCTCATTCTGGCGCAAAAATTCTTTTTTTAAATTGAAATCTTGCTAAATTTTTCTAAACAATAGTTAGTTATCTTAATCAATCTTTTATTTTGGTTTTAGAGATAATTATTTAAAAATAAACTGTATCCAATGACACATACTTGTCCTTTGTATGGGTATGTGCATTGACTATTTAAATGTGGTAGTAGTATATTTTACAGGAAAAAATCACAAAAGTTGCAATAAATATAAACCCTAATTTTCACAACACTGAGAGGTTGCACCATTTTAATTTGAATTATAAGGACCCAAATATACTAATTTTGATAAATATATAAAAAAAACACAGTTTTCCTCTATAATATATTATGGAAAAAATAACATACAAGTTACAGTAACTTTTAAGCCGTAATTTTACAGTAAAAGGAGTTGTAACGTTTAGTTCAGAATTTAAAGGGCTATAACATACCTACTAGTTATTTATAAAAAAAAATTGAGCTATTTTTTTTGGAAAATAAGATTTTGCTATTATTTTATGGAAAAATCGCCATTAAAAAATAAAATTAAAAAAAAAAATAAAAACACTTTGAAAACCCGTGGTTTGGTAGCCTACCTACTTGCTGAATTTCATCACAATCGTACAACACTTTTTCAGTCTGTAGCTCTGTACAGATCCACCTTCAAAATGTATAAATTAATCGTTATCAGTAATCTCCAATTTACCAATGTTAATAACTTAAGTAAATAACAACAAACACATGGACCAGAGGCCATAATCAGCCAAAAAGAACACTGCCAGATATCAGCCCAGAACCTGGCCAGTATCAGAATCAGAATATAGTTTTATTGCCATTAATAATACAAAGAGGTACTGGGCTAAAGTCACTAAAACTATCAAGTAAAACCAGACCCATTAAAATAAAGATACAAACTTCAATATCAGCCCAGTACTCGCCAGAACCTGGCCAGCACCCTCCAGAACCTGACCAGTATCGCCCAGAACCTGGCCAGTATCAGTCCAGTACCTGGCCAGTATCGCCCAGAACCTGGCCAGTATCAGTCCAGTACCTGGCCAGTATCACCCAGAACCTGGCCAGTATCAGTCCAGTACCTGGCCAGTATCGCCCAGAACCTGGCCAGTATCATCCAGAACCTGGCCAGTATCGCCCAGAACCTGGCCAGTACTTGTCAGTACTGTGGCAGAACTGGTCAGTTCTGTGACAGTACTGGCCAGGTTCTGGACCAGAAAATTTTTTTCACTAGGGATTTGTCACTTAAATCATGAAATTTTGTCAAAAATTAAAGCGAGGGTGAGCGTTTAAAAATGGGATGATTTAAGGTTTTTTTTATATTTCCAATAAAAAAACACCAAAACTCGACATTTTGTTACCTCACCCTCGCCTTAATTTTGGATCAATTTTAATGATTAAAGTGTCAAATTACTTGAAATTTTGTCAAGATTTCCAGAATATCATTTATATTTCCTTTGGGCGGATAGGATTCGCCCCATTTCACATACTAATTTACATGTATTTCTTATGGAAGGAGTATTTTAATAAGATATCAATTAAATAAGTTATAACTCGTAATCTGTTAAACCAAAATAAACACATTATATACTTTTCTTGTAGAAAATTTAATCTTCTTCAATTTTATAATTTACTATAGTATACAAAAAGTTGATAGTTTTCGAGATATAATCAAAATAGCTTATTCCCTATATGGGAAATTCGCTAAAACCCAAAATGCGTACCTTTTTCCCCCCTTTTCCCCCCCTCCACCCCCTGGCTCACCACCTAGGAGTCAGGACTTTTGGTATGTTAACACCCTAAGCCCCCTGAACAAGTTTCTGAAGGAATCGCTTAGTTACCTGCTCACGCACTCTACACCTCATTCCTTGACTGGACTAGGGACACAACTTGCAGGATATGCTGTTTAAAACCAAGTAAAGTTATATTAAAATAAACTCCCAGATGTAACCTTTAAATCTCAATAAAAAGTTTGGCTCTAACATTTTTGGTCGTCTTTTAATTTACCTTTAAAATTAGGGATACTTCCCTGCCCCACCCTGTAGATACTGATACAAGGGATGTTCCTAAATTAAGGTCTCCATCGAGCAGCTGTGTTCCCAAGCCAGCTAGATCAAACCAGAGACAAATGTCTCACCCTCTACTTCATCCAACCCACTACCGTTCTAGGTGAATTCCACCCCTATAGGAGGATAATAAGGACCATAGACCAGAGTGACCCCCATCAATCAAGCAAGAAGAAGAATATGTGTACTGTTAGCTGTTAGGAAATACCTTACACACTTATTTTCATTTTGACAAACTCTAAGCTTGACAGAGACTCTAAGCTATAAATTGCATTCTCTGGTTTTAGGATTCTCAGGGATGGGAATCAATCCCAAATGAAATCCATTGCCAGTTGACAGGTGCGTTTTCAGAAAAGTTTTTTTTTTTTGCAAAAATGCAAAAGAAGGCCGTACAAATCTACAAATAAATAGGAGTAGAGGATGGGTGTAGAATGTTGTGAGATGACCTGTGTAGCTTTGTTATTGACTAAGATTAGCTGTTCCATCAGTAAGAATCATTTATTTAAAGCGAAATGATCAGGACCAGCTGGGTCCAGTTTCGAACCATCAAAATGCTACTGACTTTTCACAGGATTGAACATGCGACCTTGTGATTGCTAGGTATGAGCACTATAACCCAGCCAGTTGTGTGTTGAACTGGTGATATAACTAGACCGGCTGCAAGTGTGGAAGTGTGTGCAGTTTAATTCCTTTGAGGAACTGGTTATACAATTTATGAATGCTTCCTTGCTGGTCAGGGTTTTTAAGACCACCAGTGTTAACTACTAGTCTCTTTGTTATTCTTTTAGAGATCTCCTCTATTGCTTTGGCTTTCTCTTTTTCATTCGTACCGCAATCTACAACAAAATTCCCTTAGTTTTGGCCACTCCGTCAAACAAGACGTTTATGACCTCCTACAAGTCCGAGGTCCCTGCTCTATTTCTTTTTTAACGTTCAAATACTTTACTTCATTCGTGATGTGAACTGGCAATACACCTCAATAGCAGCTAACACCTTAAACCACAGACATTTTATTTCAGAACGTGATTAATACTTGGTAGACAGGTAGATCTTCTTTCACAATGTTTTTGGCTACTATGACTTGACTATTCTGTGTTATAACTGTGGCATTGATCTAGAAAGGTAGTGGATGAAATAATGAACACAAGAGTGATCTCAGATTTGAGCTATCTCGCTTCACTGCGACAGCCGACGGGAGCTCGTTGGAGACCCTAATTTAACCCTTGTATTTTCGGCTATGGATGGTACTGCGCCCTATGCAAACATTCAGAGCGGGGCCCCTTAGTGCCAAAAATTAGTATCCTAACAACACTAACTAACAAAAATCTCAGTGTATAATATTAGTATCCATGCTCCCCAATTTCTAATTTCATAATTGATGTAAAATTCACAGACTTTACAATTGTTTGGTATTATACATACACCAAAGAGCCCCGGACCCTGGGCACCGCATAAACCTTTCATACATGCCTAAGGTCCACTCGGGCTCTGTTTCCATGTTCTATGTCATTTACCTTTCTTTTGTCATTGACATGACACACACAAGGATTAGCAAAGTTTTAGTATTTGTACACATTTTTACAGATACAAAGAGAGAGTCAGACACAGGTCAGTGCTACTCAAAGATCAGCCTGAGTCACCTCTGCTGAGAGCTCTCTACTGGGTAGAGTACGTACTCAGACACAAGGGAGCTCCGCATCTACAGAGTCCAGCCAAGGATCTGTCAGTTACCCAGTACTACATGCTGGACTCTCTAGCAGTCCTGGGTGTCCTGATATATTGTGGTGTTAAACTGACTCAAGCCACAGCCACTATCTTTACCAGGAAACCTGCCAAGTTTAAATTAAATTAGAATTCTTAATTGTCTTTTTACTGTTACCTGTTTCCAGTAAGATATTCTTAGACAAGATTGATTTCAGTAGCGAAGATTACCGGAACAGCATTTAGGTACAGCTCGTGACATCTAAGCTGGCACTTGGCCGACCGCCACTAGTATCTAGTTAAAAAACATTATGTCCCGTCATGCGGGTTGCATCAACTGTCCTCGCGACCCATATGAAGGCGCTCAGGTACATAATACAAGGGGAGTCAACCCCTTGAGGCAGCGGAAATGTTTGCAGTCCGGTCTTTTCCCTACCTCCACCCTCCTCCCGCCTACACTGCCTGCGCTAGGCCAAGTGCCAGATTAGATGTCACGAGCTGTATTTTTTTTATTTCTATGAAACATTCATGAACTTAAAAACTATTTGTATAAGGTTAAGGATCTATATGTTTTATTTGGTGGGACTAAGCTCTGGGAAAGACAGAAGAACCAGTACCAGACCTGGCTGACTAAGATGGGATAAATACCCTCTGGTGACTATGGTACTTCTCCTAGGCCAAGAGCAAGACCAGGAGGCAAGGTAGGCACGTTCTTAGGAGTCTGCATCGCAGTTACAATTTATAAAGTAATGTCAAAGGTCATGCACCTATTATTATTGTAGTATGTTTGTCTGCCACAAGTATAATGATGAATACTCTATACGGTATATATACAACATAAATTTGTCTTCAGTAGTATCTTATCTCAAGATCACTTTTAGCATATAAGGATGAATTATCTATTAGAGACTACTGTACATTGTTTGACTACCTATCACAGACTATGGATAACCAACGACCTATCCTATAAACACTAGAATACATATAGGAGTATACGAACACATAATCAACAGTATTTATAATTATTGTAGATTAAACATATCATCTTCAAAGATGTATCATCTGTATAGATCAGCTGAAGACAATTTTTAGGTTGGATCTGTCTAGTTTTTGTAGAGGGTGTTTTGTTGCTTACTATTTTGTTTCTTGCTATTTAACTTTGTTTAAAAATATTTTAAACAAATCTCAATATAAACAAAAGATGCCCTCTAGTATTTTAATCAAACAGTAAAACCCAGCACTCTAAGGGTACAAACACACAGAACGATGAACGTTGTGGTCCGCGGACCGCGGCCACCTTTAACTCCAGGTCGCGGACTGTTAGAATTGGCAACGTCGCAAGTAGTGTTGTTTAGCGCCAGCCGTTCCATAAGAAAACATGGCAGGCAGATGATACCAGCTCATTGATTCGCTTATTATTTATTTAAATGTAATTTTATGAACATAAATTTATTAACGAATTGAAAATAAAACATATAAAACTGAAAACCAAAACAATATCAATTGAAAATTTATTTCTCTACCTACATTTAAAATGGAGTCAATATTTTTACAGCCCAGTAACCATAAGCTTTTGTGTTCTTAAAAAAATACACAAATACCCTCCAATACACAAAGCTGCCTCCAAACAAAACAGCTGTAACAACACACTACTCCTGGTGGAGGCCTTCATTACACGGTGTGGAAGATCCTAAATCGAATTAGGGTCGAGGTACCAAAATGCAAGACAAACATGCAGAAATGGGGTCTCTTACCAGACGAAGAAAACATCTTGTGCGCGTGTGGTGCTGTTCAGGATCCTGGCCATCTGCTGATCTGTCCACGCCTAGACCAGTCTTGCACATTAGATGATTTTTTACATGCGAATGACAAAGCCTTATCGGTAGCTAATTTTTGGAAAAGCGAAGTCTGATTTCCGGACACGGAAAGTAAGTAAGTACTCTATGCACTTATTATAATCTATTGTCGGTGGCACTATTTTAAGACTTGTAATAAAAATCTTTTACCATAATCCTATGTTTAAGAGTAATTCATCAAACTAATCCAGCTGTCTGCTTAAGTAAATTTGTTGTTGTTTATTCCTAAAAGGAAATTTAGAATCAAAATCTATAGTTTGATTAAATTAATTGTTTAAAAACTTTATCTTGGTTAAATATTGGGTAAAATGTCAAGATCCTGTCCAAAAAGCCCATCCGATCAGTCAATATTGACTGATCTCCGAGTTAATATTGGAGTTATGAAGCCCGCTGGGACATTTTCATTTTGGGATTGGTTTATTCCTAGCAAAAACAAACAAGTGATGAAAAATCTTCTAAATAACAATATTCAAATAAAACTAAACACCGAGGAATTGGAAACTTTGAAACGCAATGGAGTTGATCTACAACATCTACAAAACATTGCATCAAACAGAGGCAAGAAGACTAAGAAAAAATTTATCATACTTGCCAAAGGCAAAGTGGATCCAAACAAATTTAGACACCTCAAAAGTGATGTCTCATGTAATATATTGAAGTGCAAAACTGTTTCCAAACAGAAAGGTCAAAAACATTGTTGGGAAACTTCTAGTAATGTGTCTATAAAGTCAAAAAAAGTTCTTGGTTCCAACATAATAAGTATCAACACAAAAAAGTCTTCCAAATCAATAGTGAGCATAGTACATAGTAAAGCAGGTTTGACGGTTGGATTGCAAAGCAATGTGAACAGATCGAGTAACATCAACAAAAACATTTTAATGAAGGAAGTGTCACAAGCGTTATTGAAAGATTATGTAAAGAAAAGGGTATTCATACCTATTTATCTGGGAGGGAAGAATCTTGGCACTAGAAGAAATGTTATAGAGGAAAAAACAGGTCTTAAGGATGACCAAAAAGGGAACATTGAGCTAAACCAAAAAGAAACTGATGCTTCCTTTTTAAATAATCCTAACACTACTTCTACTTGTACTGATTTTTCTTTGAGGAATATAAGTGTTTTCAGTAATCTGCCAGAAGTAACAAATGATAAAATCAAAATTGAAAGTATAAAAGACATTTTTAATAATTCCGAGAATACTTTTACACTTCCTAATATAGCTAAACTAAACATCTCTTCTGGAAACAATAATGTACTTGATAGGAATACCAACATTGAGTGTGATATGATGTTGAAGTTATTGGAAACACTGTGTAAAACAACCAATAAAAATAGCAAACCGATTTTTTTGGCTGAAACTCAAAAACAATCAAAACCTCACGATATTCCAATATTCAACATTTGTGATGCAAGCTTTAAAATGAATGATGACCAACTTAAAGGTCTGAAAACATCAATTAAAGACTCTCGGATTGATTTGCTCAATGAAAGACATGATCAGGAAAAAGACTGTGCAAAACTAAAAAATACCGAGGTAGACAACTTGTCTAGTACGGTTACCGTAAAAGAAAATCGCTGGAGTCAAAAACTGTCTTCAAGGAACAGTTTGTCAAGTTTAGCTGATCAGTCACCTGAATGTGTGAAAAATAAGAGAACCCTGGGAAATTATGAGAATCCACTTACAAATGTATCTAATGAAGTTGAAAAGTTTATAAAACACTCTTTAGATAAAGAAAATTATATTGCTTCACCACAAAAGAAATTTGAACTACCTACAAGTGATGAAACAAAGATACAACTCAATAGTAAAGCTGGAAACATTGTCAAAACAAATTTAAGCAATCAGGATAAAATTCCACTTCAGTCGATGTTAGAAAAATCATTTGAAAATAATCTACTAAAATTTCACCACGAACCTTCAAAAAGTAAAATTCTCAACAACTTTGTAAAAGCCAACAAAAATGACTTGAATCTACAATGTACAGAATATAAAAATGTTAAAGAAGTTAAACTAAGGATATCAGATGACAAAACCAAGAAAAACTTCATTACACTACCTGTTGAAGGAAATTCCAGTGATATATGTAGCATTTCCATTGAACAAAGTGAACACTTCAACTCAACAACAAAGAAAGGAGAAGAACTACGAGGTAAGACTTTCTTAACCCAGTAGAGAAACAATAACTAATTAAATTAAGTAATTTATCAAAAGTTTTCTCTCTCACCAGAAAAAATTACCATACCGTACATTAAATTGAGATTTTTAATCTAGTCTTGGCCAAATTCTTGTTTGCAACACAGCAACACATGTAGGAGTTGAGGAGTTCACCTCTAGTGGTATGAGGGCCTCTTTAGGGGTCCCAGTTTCCAGGAAGCACGTATATTAGTCCCCGTAATTGCAACCCCTAATGATAGTTTTTGGGCTAGGTAGAGTTGGGTTAGGATGGGTTGGTCTAGGGTAGGTTTTAAAACGCAGAAGTATGTTAAAAAATCCAACACACCTTGTCTATCTCAAAAATGGACTAGCACATCAAACGTAAACAGCACATAGACTGACGCGCATTCTAGGTACAACGTGCTGTCCACTCACGATATTCTACCATTTTCCCTGGCTCGCTCAGCCCACAGCGCTATCGCCTCACATAATTGTAATAGAGGTCCTATTGTTAGTGGCTCCCGAGGAAGTTGACAGGTTTGATGAATTTGTTAAGATTTTATCCCCAAATCAGGTGTTTTGTCGATATTTTCTCATCCCTTCTTTGTGTGAGTCCATAAAAACGGATTAGATCTTAATGCATTTTTCAAGGAATTAGTTTTTTTTTGTCATAACATGAGGGGAGGAAGGGAGATCATGCAGTAAATAAGTATTATTAATTCACATAGGGCATAGTCACTGAAACTCCTTTACTCTTTTAATTGGCTGACACGTTTGTTTTCAGAATCAGAAGTGTCAATGGATTTAAAAAGAGAGCCAAAATTAAGCATCACAATTCTACTTACAAATAATCTTAATGGTGGTGGACAGATACAATATAATGAAACAGAAAGTGAAAATGTCATTGAAACGAGAAACAAAGCTTCATGTCATAATAAGAACAGTAACAGTGTTATGATTGAGAAGAATATTTCAAATCCAAATGAATCTTCAATTGAACACCGACGTTTAGAAAAGAATATCAGTTTGAAAGCAAACGTTAGTTTTGAAAATATCATCTCACCATCAGTATTTGAAGCTGTTAATAAACCTGATAAATGCTATGCTAGATTCTCTGGTGATACAAATGACACTCACATTTTGAAAGCAAAACTTTTAAGTAGACCCCTCTTAAAGCCAATACACCAACAGCAATTTGGTATTGAGGGTGCAGCTTACTTGAATCAGGAACAGAGAAAAATGTTGGAAACAAAAATTGCTAAAAACTTTGCCAACATGTGAAACTTCTATACCTTCTAAATCACCTGTTAGAGGAATTTTGCCCAGCCCTAATGTTCACGCAAATTTGAAAACACACAATAATCATGTCAAAAAGCTAAGTAACAACCCTTATTATGTACTAAATAGATTAAGACCTAGAAGCAGCACATTTTCGGTAGATCACTCAAAAGACTATTTTTTAAATTCAAATTGTGTGAAGACAAGATCCAATAGATATTGTATGACCTTACATCAAGAGCCTATTATGGAGGGTAATGCAGAAAAAACTAAGAAAATTAATACAGTATATATTGGGGATCATCAGAAAAATGTTATTCATACTTATCCCATGAAAGTATGTGGTGCTAATTATGGTAATTTGTGGGAAGATTTCAAAAGAAGTTCTGGAATCGTAAACAAAAACAAAGTTTCACACTCAGAATATATAGTGAGTAGTAAATCTGAGGTGTTAGTAAAATCTAATCGCACAAAAAATATATCGAAATCATCGCAAAGAGCAAAAAGTTGGCCAAGAGTCAATGTTATTAAGAGAAAAAATATCTCTATTGGCTACGAAAAAACTTACAAAGATCTAATTACTTTAACAAATAAAAAAGTGGATCCGAAACAAAAGAACTCGGTTGTTCCAGACATTGCCCTGACTTCCATGAATATGTCTGAGATGATAAAATGTTGTCCATGTATAATTGAAAAAATTAATGCTACTGAAACATTTGTGCAAAGTCAGGCTGAAGTACTGTTGGAAAAATCTGGATATCTTACGGACACAATATCTAACATATCTATATTTTGTAAAAATTGTGCAGGCATGTCAAAAAGCGCTTTTCAGGGAAAAATTAACACTCCTGATTTTAATCATTACAGTTACAAAATAAATGATTCTAAAGAAGCCACTGGATTTTTCAACAAGGAAATAATTTCTAAAATAAACAATCAATATGAAAGTGAAAATAAAACAAATTCGTTCTTAAATGAAACTGATACTAAACTTTTCGATTGTGGTAAAAATATTACTTGTAGACACACTTGTTTACCTGTTCCTTCCGCTGATTCTTTATTTTTAGACATTTCTGACAGTATAATACCAGATAAATTTATATTCAATGTAACATCAGATTTGGATT
The DNA here is from genome assembly GCF_028750875.1 of Macrosteles quadrilineatus. Classification (NCBI taxonomy): domain Eukaryota; kingdom Metazoa; phylum Arthropoda; class Insecta; order Hemiptera; family Cicadellidae; genus Macrosteles; species Macrosteles quadrilineatus. Next base: position 30,685,744 of record NW_026542599.1, on the reverse strand, counting down.
TATCTCAAAAGAATAGGGAAGATGAGAGACATTTTCAAGATCACAGCAAAGACAATAAAACATATTCAATGAAAGTTAAGAGTAATTCAAATACAAATATTAGTAAAAAGGAAGATGGTACATTTTACAGAGTTTTAACTGATAATGGATTAGAAACCTGCTGCTGTACAGATAATTACTGTAAGACATATTTTAATTCTTCAGGAAATGACAATATTTTTACTCTAAAGAATGGAAGATGTAATCAAAATGAAAACTTTGTAATGAGTGAAAATATTAAACCTAAGAACAACTGCAATTTTGTTGTTAGAAACACTGAGTTTTCCAATTGTTACCCAGATGTTTTTAAAACTTGCATTGACGATGCACAAAACAGACAGCATCAACCTTTCTGCAAAAAGAAAAAAGCTTTGTGGGTTACAAAAAATGCCAATCAAGATCATGAGTTAAAAACTCAAAATGAGAACCCAGCCATGGTCCGCTTTGAAAATTGTCATGATAGAAATTAACAAAATCTTAACAAAAATTGAGTCTCTGCCTCAGCATAGTTTTCCCATTATAAAGGAATGAGACAGGACACAGATGATGACTAACTATTGTTTATCTGATGCTTCTTTACCAATAAACTTACAAATAAACAACATGTGTCTTTATATTAAGTACCTGGGGACCGAGCTTTGCTCGGGGAAAATCATTAGTTTACTCTGAAAGCAGTTTAGTATTGCAGATACATTAATCCACTCCCAAACTCTACACTGCTCACCTTTACTACTTCCTTCACCCCGTTGTGGACCTGTTTGCCCTCCTATACCATTTTAGAATTCCAGACACATAAATGCCACGGACAGTTCCCACACTCTGCACTGCTAGCCTTACTACTTCCTTCACCATTTCCTACGTCATGGACCTGTTTTCCTCCCTTCTCATAGCATTTTAGGATTGTAGATACCTTAATTTAAACCCCCATTAACAGTTCCCACACTCCAGACTGCTCACCTTTACTACTTCCTTCACCACTTCCTAGGTCGCGGACCTGTTTCCCTTCCTTCCAACGGCATTTTAGGATTGCAGATACCCTAATGTAATCATCATTAATAGTTCCCACACTCCAGACAGCACGCCTTGACTACTTCCCTCACCACTTCCTACGTCACCGACCTGTTTCCCTCCCTTCCCACGGCATTTTAGGTTTGCAGATACCTTAATCTAATCTCCATTAACAGTTCCCACACTCCAGACTGCTCACCTTTACTACTTCCTTCACCACTTCCGACGTCGCGGACCTGTTTCCCTTCCTTCCAACGGCATTTTAGGATTGCAGATATCCTAATCTAATCGTCATTAACAGTTCCCACACTCCGGACTGCTTGCCTTTACTACTTCCTTCACGACTTCCTTCGTCGCGCACCTATTTCCCTCCCTTTCCATAGCATTTTAGGTTTGCAGATACCTTAATCTAATCGTCATAAACAGTTCCCACACTCCGGACTGTTTGCTTTTACTACTTCCTTCACCACTTCCTACGTCGTGGACCTGTTTCCCTCCCTTCCCATAGCATTTTAGGATTGTGTATAACTTAATGTAATAATCATTGATAGTTCTCACACTCCCGACAGCACGCCTTGACTACTTCTTTCACCACTTCCTACGTCACCGACCTGTTTCCCTCCCTTCCCACAGCATTTTAGGTTTGCAGATACCTTAATCTAAGCGTCATAAACAGTTCTCACACTCCGGACTGCTTGCCTTTACTACTTCCTTCAACACTTCCTACGTCGCGGACCTGTTTACCTCCCTTCCCATAGCATTTTAGGATTGCAGATACATTAATCTAATCGTCATAAACAGTTCCCACACTCCGGACAGCACGCCTTGACTACTTCCCTCGCTACTTCCTACGTCGCCGACCTGTTTCCCTCCCTTCCCATTGCATTTTAGGTTTGCAGATACCTTAATCTAAGCGTCATAAACAGTTCCCACACTCCGGACTGCTTGCCTTTACTACTTCCTTCAACACTTCCTACGTCGCGGACCTGTTTCCCTCCCTTCCCATAGCATTTTAGGATTGCAGATACATTAATCTAATCGTCATATACAGTTCCCACACTCCGGACTGTTTGCTTTTACTACTTCCTTCACCACTTCCGACGTCGCGGACCTGTTTCCCTACCTTCCCATCGCATTTTAGGATTGCAGATACCTTAATCTAATCGTCATAAACAGTTCCCACACTCCACACTGCTAGCCTTTACTACAATCATAGATAAAAAAAGTCCTGCTACAATGTATCGAGTAATCTTCAGTATAATCTTTGCTCAATAGTAACAACTGATGTTTTTCCTTTTGTACTGTATTTTGTAATTGCTAAAATACTGTGGATAGACTACTTACAAGTCTTTTGTTTACTTTTTCCTTGTTATTCAATTCAACCAACATGGTTGCTTAGCAACCCATAAGACTAATGTTAAAAAAATGTGACTTTCAGTTTCATTTTTCTACGTAATTAGATTTTTGTTGGCAGTTCTAAGTGCAGTAAACTCGTTTTTAGGCCAAAAATAAGCTATTTACAAGATTTGAAGAAAATCGTCGGAGCCGTTTTCGAGATCTTTCTGCAAGCAAGCAAGCATACATACATACATACAAGCAAACATTGCTCGTATTAGAGTATAGGATTTAATTATATAAAGTACTAAGAATTACTAATTATAGAAAGTAAATTAGCAGAATTTAAAAGTGTAAAATTGTTATTGTATTGGCCTTCACAGTAAGGAGGTGAAATGACGACACACAAGCTTTTCTATAGTATTCTCATTGTGAAGGTGCGACGTGGAACTCTTAACGACGTTAGCAAGAATTCTTACTGAAATTTAACGGCAGCCTCTCTACAGTACTTCGTTTTGTTGTTCTTCGTCTTGATTTGACACCAGTCGAAATCAGACCCAAAATTACTCTACTTGAAGAGTACTATAATTTAAAATATTATCTGCTATGACAATTTCAGATCTATTAAAACACTTGTGAAAATAGCTTCCCCTTCAGCAAAGTTGGTAAAGTAGAACACGCAATAACTAATTCAGTTTAGGGTTCAGAAATCATGTAAAAACAATTAAAACTATTTCTAAAGTGATTAAGTCTTAAGTTAACAATACCGCACGATGAGCCCTAGGTAGATTAGTTTTTTTTGCCATCAACATTTATTTCCAAGCTAGACTCCGAATTTGTTTTTCTTATCCCCGTTTTGTTCCAACCTGAATCTTTGTTTCTCAATGTTTTTTTTTATTTTACATAATTTTATATGTATTTTCGCCTGGTTATAGGACTTTTTGAGCATTATAGAAATTTCCCTCCTTTCAAAAGTGATGCAATGAATTTTAGTTAATTTTAACTTGCTGTCCTAATTAAGTGAAAGAAAATTAAGTCGGGATTTTCCGATGTCTATCTAAACATAAGAGTATTCGGGCCCAATTATTTTCATATTAATCATCACCATTATTAAAAGATGTTGACTATGGGGAGAGAGCTGGTCTAGTAGTAGACCGCGAGACTTCGATCCAGGTCTTGGTTTCAAATCCATATCATCAATGGATATCCTTTTTGTCTATGATATTATCTATCAACCCCTACGTCTAGCCTGAAGTAATGTGAAAAACTATCCCGGGCTAGAACCTAGCGTCCTAGGACGAAAAGTCCATCTTTGGCTACGTATATGTCCTACTCACGTTTCGACTTATGCTTGCACCTGAGCAGTGTGAAGTGTGGTTACTGTGGTACACTGGTGAACTATCACGCTCTAGTGTGTAGACGCTGACCTTTCATTTCACCATAATACTTACTATGTTGCTGTTACTGCTACTGGCAATATAGATCGACATTTACATGATATTGTTTCCTTCAATATATCAACTATAATGGGAGGGGGGAGATTAAATACCTGCGTAACTGAGTATCCATCTTTTTACTTCCAATCTGATTATTTAATGTTTTAACATACAATCTAAGCAAATGTTAAGGTGATTTGTTTATAAGTCTTGTAGCAATCCGTGTATGCAAGAGTCCCGTGGTGTGAATACAGGGTGATTGATATAAGTGTGCCAGCCGTTTTATTCAAAAACTATAAGAGATATCAAAAAAAGTTAAATAGTAAGTGCCTTGGATTTTTATTTAAAAAATTATAGTCAAGTCAAAAAAATTATTTTAGCCGCCATTTTTCCAATATGGCCACCAACTTTGATTTTTCTTATGGAACACCCTGTATTTTATGATGTATTCTGGTAGAAAAAGTAATTTTGTGACGATTTTATTCTTGTGATTTTTTTCATAAACCTAACCGTTTCAAAGATAATAATGGTTTAAGTTGTGAAATTTTGAATGGTTTTCGATCAAAACAGCTGGCATGCTTGCTTAAGCCTTTATCGAAACTCTTTCTCATGCAGAAATTTCAAAACTTTAACCATTATTATCTTTGAAACGGTTAGGTTTATGAAAAAAATCACGAGAATAAAATCGTCTTAAAATTACTTTTTCTACCAGAATACATCATAAAATACGGGGTGTTCCGTAAGAAAAATCAAAGTTGGCGGCCATATTGGAAAAATGGCGGCTAAAATAATTTTTTTGACTTTACTACAATTTTTTAAATAAAAAATCCAAGGCACTTACCTTTTAACTTTTTTTGATATCTCTTATAGTTTTCGAATAAAACGGCTGGCACACTTATATCAATCACCCTGTATAATAATGGACATGTAGTGTCTATTACTTCATTGGTGTATTCACACAAGCTACTTTAATTCTTGGAAATAATAAGTAAAACACCAGTAGGAAAAGTATTAAAAAAGTTTTCAAAAAGGCATTTACAAATGCTCACATATATTTAAATAAAGACAATCAATTAGGCCTACGTAAACTGTAAACTAAGAATTTTTTATAGCTCATTGCTAGATATAAATTACAAATTGTTTACTACCATGTCATTTTTCACCTTAAAAAATATGAAAACATTGCATAGTCATATTGTTGCCACAAATAAACAACATTGAAATAGATTGGTCAATCGATGTTATAATATTGTGGTTGAACATTTAGGAATTAAGATCAAATTAAAAGAGGAAGGATAAAAAGGCGTGGGTGTCTTGCTAAAAGACTAATGTAATTTATGAAGATTGCTTGTATATACAATATCTTTGTACATTTTTGGGTAATTTATTTTACAAAACTCACCATTCCATTGTGAAGATTTTCTTAATTTTATTAAAACCTATCAGAGTACCCGTCCTTCGTACGGGGTTGGCATATAAGTATAAAATGCTTAATTGCAGTTATAATTATGAGAGAACACGGTTTAAGAAAATTTGGTTCTTTTAATTTATACGTTATGCTATAGTATAGCACATAACATAGCCATAATTTTCTACCACTGCACCTAAACGATAGAAAAAAGTTAAGTTCTCGTTGTGTACCACAGCTTTTTGTTGCTAGTTGGTTCAAATTAGCTGTTGTCATAAATGCACAAAAATAATAGTACTGCACCCTGTTGGTAACCTTATCACTTTGCAATGCTATTTAATATCATAGAACCAACTTGTGCAGTTGCAACAACTGACAAAATTCTTTAATTCATTTTAAATATGAATACTCATAAGGTTAACACAGGAAACTCCACAGCCACTGGGGCGGAGCCCGAAAGGATTTTTGAGGTAAGAATGTGTCTATTTGTTAATCGGGAATGTGAGCTATCATCACACCAAATTTCAACCCTGTCGGTTTAGTAATTTTCGTGTTTACTTGTCACAAACATCGGTACACAAGTGGTAGATGTGGTATAGTCCTCGCCACCCTAAGTTGAGGCAGCCCGTTAGGGCTATGGTAGATGTGCTATACTATAGCATACCGTATAAATTAAAAGAACCAAATGTTCTTAAACCGTGTCCTCTCCCATAACTGCAATAAGTATTTTATATTTATATGCCAACCCCGAAGGACGGATACTCTGCTTAGGATAAAACCATCGAGTACATTTGTATAGTATCAGCACAGATTAAAAGAGAATCCGTTTAATCTATGGTATCAGCTAAGATCTCTTTTAGTCAATATTACTTATATTTGGCGTGAATAGTGTGCATTTCCTTTTCCTCATTATGTAAACTCACCTTAAAATATTCATTTTAAGCTAGGCCTATTCTACAAATGTTTAAAGTTAATAAGTTAACAAAGATATGGATTACAAAATGTGTTTTATTTAAACAAATGAACAATTAACATGCAATGAGAAAAGGCTTGACGTTACAATGAAAGGATTGACAATGGTGTATGGGGTTGAAATTAAATTGAAATAAAAAAATAAATTTGAATAATAACTTAAAGGTTCAAATAATTTAGATGTGACATCTCTCAGGGTAGGGTGTCGTGCTGGCTTGAATGCTGATAATTAATAAATTTAATAGCGTCCAAATAGGCCTAATTAAAGTGTTATATTTACACAATCTCAACAATGGAAAATCTAATTTTGGTGTTGTCCAAAAGGTAAGTCCAATTAGTACAAAATTTAAAAGAGTTTAAAGAAAAGGTTATACTTAATTTTGAAGATAATGATTGAGTTGAGTCCTCTTGAGGTTTAGGCTAAAAAAAACTGTGATATAACTTGAAACTGGTCTTCTTGATGAATGAATTTGATTTAGGTAAAATTTTGAGTCCTTCTTCTAACAATTTCAACTTCTCAATGGCTTCCTTCTCTCTCAATTTCCATGTTCACATCACTGATTGTTGAACACATGGGATCACTTTCACTGCTTCTTAAATTTTGATTCCTTAAGGACTAATTTTGAAATGATATTATAAGAAATTTTGATGTATTGCAATTCTCTTACATATTTAATAAATAATTAGGTTGTGGGCGTTGTAAAAAAAATATAGGCTATGAAATGAATATTATTAATGATTAATTGAACATATTAATGAAATTATATAAATTAGGAAAATGAATATTAGGACAGTCTTTCTGAGGAGTGATTATTAGGTGTATGAATAGAAGTTAACATAAAAAAAAACTTAATACTAAATAATGAATGAAATGAAATGAAATATTACAATTATGTACTTATTTAAATGAAAATTCAATCAATACCTAGAATCTAGAAATGTGCTTAGTGTACAGGTCGGCTTAGTCAATAGCTGTATGTTGAGCATATCCGTAGGTGTACACATCAGACATACCGCTACTGTAGCTGTATTGATATAGTCTAGTTGTCTAGTTAAGTTTATACCATCAAACCTGATAGTATTGTAGTACTGTAGTACTTTACTGAGTACTGACACATTAATATCTGTGTGTGTAGGAGTCGCTCTCAAGGTGAAGTATCTACAGATTTGTTGCTGACAGTGTTATCGGCTCAATAATATCAACTATTATACCTCCCTGTTGAAATACATTATTAGCTGAGGGTCGTCTATTGTTGTTGATATACATATCATGCCATTCGTTAAATTATACGTTGTATAAATAGTCACAGATGTGACGCAATCGCCACAGCTTCATTGCGTTACACGCGAGCCTGCCGTTCAACGGGGTATTTTTTCCTTGGTTCGATCATTTTTCTAAGCTCAACCGGCTTGCCCCGTCTCTCGGTGACCAACTTTTGGGATACCTCAGAATGTGATTGTGACGTCACTTAACTATCGTATAGCCGCGGGACTATCGATTGCCACAGCTAAACTGGTGACTCTTCGATTCGACTCTTGACACTTGAGTCTTGATTCCTCGAGTAAACTACCCCATCCCACCCGAATGATGAACTTACTTACGACTACGATACGATTACGAACTAAAAACGCCCATCCGGTTGTTGGTCGATTCTTGAACTATTCTATGACGTCACGATCACACTCCGAGGTATCCCAAAAGTTGCTCACCCTTGTCCCCCTACTGCCGATGTTTTGAGAGGTGCATTGTTCAATACTGGGAAACCTGGTACAGAAATCTTCTAATGAATGATCGAAAGCTAAGTTTATATTATTAGCATTAAGTAAACTCCCAGACAGCACACTTTATCCCAGGGACATCCCATAGTAGTCCCATATGTCCTGAGAATGTCTCGGGATATGTACGCTATCCTCAGGATATCCCGCAAAATCCCGGGACGAGTACGAAATCCACAGGATATCCTACAATATACCGTAATGTCCCGGGATTTGTAAGTTAACCTCAGGATATCCTGTAAAGTCCCGGGATTTGTACGAATGCCATAGGATATCCCAGAATGTCCCATGACATCCCGGGACATGTACAAAATCCACTGGATATCCTGTAATGTCCCGGTAACAAACTGAAGAAAAAAAATACTACCACTGATGAAATGTATATCTAAATTTAAATGTTCAACAAGGCCAATATATAATAATTTGTTTTTTTCACTAGCGCTTTCAGAAACTTGGTTTCCATCTTCAGGCTGTGTTTACAGTAGTACAAAAAGTAAATATTTACTTAATAAATTAATTTCAAACAAAGTTAAAACAGATAATTTAAAGGATATTGGAAAAATAAAAAATAATATTATAAAAATTAATCTTTTGAATTTTGGATATATTACAGTGTGTTTCTTGATGTAATTATTTTCAGTAATTCCAAATTTATAATTGGGCCGTCTTCATTATTTAACAAATAATTTTGGTCTGTTTTTTTTTTCTAAAAATAAGATTCCCACGCATTAAGATGTTGAGGTTTTATAATTTGTTTTAAAAGTTTAAGGTTTCCCAGATTGAAAATATGTCTTGTTAATACTGTGGCTAGCAAGGGCTGACTTAACTTTACTGACATATTACTACCACTGAGTTCAGAAAAACTAGAGTTCTATCATAGTTGTGTGAAATGTGAATTGAATTCTAACTTTAAATTAATAAAACAACCAAAAACTAATTTTAATCATATAACAATCAATTATAACAGTGCTAACCTAATGGTAATTAAATAATCTATATTCAAATACCAGTATCCTCTCCAACTACCAGAAAAACAATTCAACTACTTGAGGCCTAAACAGATTAACAGAATCATATTATATACTGTAGTATAAAAAATATTTTAAGTATTGCGACCATTGCAACTGTCGGCTACTCTTTCACCACTTGAAAACACCCAAAATCATCAAGCGCAGATAGCTCATAAGGCGAAGGTACCAGGTTCAAGACCCATCTTGGCCAAAAACTTTTTTCTCGTTTTTTTCTTCAAAATTTGTGTTTATTAACTATTTAATCAATTTACTAAACTTATAATTAAGCTTTTCATACTAAATCTATATTATTTTGTGTTTTTTATGTTCAGGCCCAGACCACATTTATCCCAGGGACATCCCATAGTAGTCCCATATGTCCTGAGAATGTCCTGAGGACTACCCTGGGATGACCTCGGATGTCCCACAGATATGCGTGTGAGCTTATCCGTAGGACATCCCCGGGCGGGGACATTACGCATTCCTGTGGATATCCTGCGATATCCCAGGTTGACCATAGGACCACTATGGGATATCTTGCATATCCTGTCGCAATATCCGTGGGATGTCCTTAGGAGAAAGTGTGCTGTCTGGGCTATTCAATATGTTAGGCTAGCAGTAAATTTCGAGGGGGGGAAGCCTACTGACTTCGCTCCTACGCTGAAAATTGTAATAATTAAATAGCAAGTTTGAAGAATCAAACAATCTGTTTCATGTTTCAAAGTCACATGTTCCAAGAGATTAACTTGCCGGTAAAGGGATTTCTTAGTTCATCTACCTGTTTCATATAATTAATGTTTACTCCAATCAGGTTATTTTATGTATATTCGTTGTTTGGAAGGTATCAAGTGTAATTAAATCTGGCTTGGGCTGTATTCCTGGTTTGGGTAAAAGGTCCCGTTCTCTGGGCCCCAGCATACATTTCCAAATACTTACAACCAAAACAAAATAGCTTCGACATTATCACTTTGATAAAATCCATTGGTCATTTGGCAGGATTTGAACCTGTGACCCCAGGGACCGAAGTCCCGTGCTCTAACCACTAGACCAGCTCGCTCCCCGACTATATCAGATAATAATATATCGTGCAAAGTAATGCATGAGTGAGAATGCATCAGGTTAACTACTGTATGAGGAAATGTCTCAATATTAACCGGTACTATAATCAAAAAGGTTGTTCATGCTGTTAGCAACAGCTTCAACAATAGGCCTACGGCAAAGTATACATTTTGTAAACAAAAGAAAATCGCTGACGCAGAAAGGGTTCTGTTTCCTTTGTTCTGGCTGCAAGAGGTTAAAAGCTTGTTGAGAGCCTTTCAACAAACTCCGAATCGCTTTCGGCGTTTGGAGCATTTACTCTAGTAATCGATAAACATAAATACCGTGATGTACTATCTTAAATGAATGTGACACATGCAGTTCTGTAGTTAAAAATACAGAAATGATTGCACGAATTGGGTATATAAACAATTATATATTTCATACTGTGTTGTGTTATATTACAATTATCGTGGTTTTTACATTAAGAATATTGTGTATGTTTTTTCTCAAATATTTACTGACTAACCACCTTTAATTTAAGTAAGCGACCCATTCTATGAACCAGCTGCATACTAGTTTCTCTTGAGAACATAGTTTTATAAGGTTTTCTTTCTAAAATTGTGCTTTAAGTTTTTCAACGGTCGTTGTCTTGCTCACTGGTTAAAATAAAAGAGGATAAACAATAGTTAGCAAATAGATATTTATTTTTGTATTATATACTTAGAAGACTACTTAATTAACAAGAAACCAATTCCGTTATAGTAAACAAAAACACCTTCTTAGTCCTTGTTTATGTTCCGTTTATGTATTTAAATGATAAGATTAAATTTGTGGTCATCATAAGGCCTTTATCAGATAACCAAATGACACATCAAATCGAAGCTTAACAGTGTGTATATTTGCCAAAAGTTATTGGTAAGAATTAATACCTTATATGGAATGTATGTATATTGTAAGGGCCGTCTTACAAGATTCCAAAGTTAACATTATTTAATTAAATGAAACAGCTGGTAGTTGAATTTAACAGCTGTTGACTTACTTGAAAGGGGGTTTTCATCACTCTGTATTCGAAAATAGTCCATTTCCATACAGCTGAGATCTTCGAAACTCGTCAATTTCCAAACACGAAAAACAAATAGGGATCAGCTGACTTTTCCTGACATAAACATTACTTTCGCTACACAAACAATACATTGCCTGACATCAAAAAAGTTACGTTTAAATTTTTTTTAAGTTTTATGAAGTAGTTTTTGTTTCATCGTGATAAAAGTATCGTTCAATACTCGTCACGATAGACCCATTTCGGGGCGAGATAGTGTTTCCCATGCTCGTCTTCGACTCACATGTAAACCATCATCTCGCCCCGAAATGGGTCACTTTCGTGACTAGTAGCATCATTTTATCTCTGCTAGTAGTGAAATATACCATTGATGTACAAATAAAATTACCTTAAAAAAACATAACCTAAATGACATTTTATTACATCTAAACAATTTATCTGTGTAATATTAGTTCATTACGGTGGTAGGAAAGTCGTGTTTGTATTACAAGGACAGTCATTTGTGCTCTTAATACTGTACACAAATAGCTAAATGTATCGATCTGCATGCAAATAGTGAATGATAAAATCGTGTACGATTCGCCAATCCTATTTCTCTTGCTAGTGTTAAATGTCAAGAATAACAGGTTGTATGAGATGATAGAAGCTTCTCTACGCCCACACCATTCAATTTGGAGTTGAATGATATACCTTGGAAATGATAGCATTGAACTGATAGCTCGCTGAACAGAACGTGGTTTTTTATACTATAGAATTGTTTTGAAGTTTTTTGTGGTTGTAGGAGTAAATATTTTACACAATCATGCGATGTGCGATGTGTTTTCGTGCGATGTGTTTTTTTCTGTTTAGTACTACAGTAGTATGATTACGATACTTAACAGTGGCGTAACTATGGGGGAGGTATGGGGGAATAGAAACCCCCTCTCCAGAACCCTAAAATGAAAATAAATATTTGTATCACAGCAATCCTACTTCGATACAGTTGCGTAAAGTTTATAACTAAAACTGATGATTTTTTTATTTGGTCTTATTAATCTAATTAGTTAATTATTTGTTGACTTGTATAGTAAACTATATTTAAAAAGTTTATTTAATGAATACACCCAGGCAGCAGGAGTAAATTAGGAAAGAGTGCAACACAGCAGGCTTGCGCGGTAGCAGACGCCAGCACAGAAAGGGATCATCTCATAACTCCAAGGTTTCACAACTCCAAGTGATCATAACTCCAAAGTTTCATAAGTCCAAGAGATCATAACTCCAAATTATATTTAATCCAAAGTTTCACAACTACAAGTACCCGAAAAGGGATAATTTCATTACTCCAAGAAAAATATAAGCGCAAGTGATCATAACTCCAAAGTTTCATAAGTCCAAGTGATCATAACTCCAAAGTTTCATAAGTCCAAGTAAAAATTAAACCAGAGTCTCATAACTCCAAAAGTTGAGTGGAGTCTCATATCTCCAAGTGGAATGTGTAGTACAGTCAGCGCCACAAGTTCCTGCGCTGTCCGCTCCGCTGTAATACTGTCAGCAGCCGTTGCCGCACCATTGTACAGTATCTATATACCTACCGTCGCCTGTCAAACGATTATGTAATTTTGTTATATACTTACAGATTAATTAATTGCTATACTTCTTACTTCTATGCTAAAGGGACTTTAACCTTTAACTACTCGCGCGGGTTTTACTAACGTATGTACTCGCGTGGGGTATTTTTGACACCCCGTTATTACATTTTTGTTATAATTGTATTAACACTAATAATTGGTAAATAACATTTTTTGTTGTTATTTAAGTTTATTTTACTGTATACTGTTTCCAATATGAAAGAGTTATTTATTTTAAGTTATACAATGTAAATAATATATTTCTTTTACCAACTGTAATTTGTGTGTGTTTTTGATCAACTTTTGCATATAAACCATTTGTTGTATTAAAAAATATGTATTTTGTCATTGAACTGTTTGATATTGAATAACTAGCATGTGTACTATCCGGAAAATATATAATTTTTAAAAGATTATATTATGTCTGTGAATGGTAAAGGTATTATTTTTTCCTAAAATGTACTACTAAAAAAACAGTTTTTAGGGGTGGGAGGATCGTAATACACACAAGTTTTGTGCAAACAAATTTATTTATATGTCAAAAACACTTGTTTGTTATCGAAATAAATGTAAATAAAAAATGTCCTTTCATTACTTTTAGAGTCTTTCGCAAAAAGAAAAAAACATTACCTTATACAGGAACTTGTACTTTTTACGAAACGTTAACACTCACGTGGGGAGTTGAAAACACCCCATACTTGGTAATACACATGTATTACCAAGTGAACACTAGAGATCGCACGGGGACTTTGGATGAGAAACGTTCACAGTTTTAACTTTACATTTCAGGTAATTTACACTAGGTGTACAATGCAGTTGTCTGCTTGCAATATTGAGCAGATATCAGACATAATAATCAAATAATTTTCTAAAGTCAATGTTACATATGTTTCTCGTAAATGAAATGCATACTTGCAGTATCCAATCTCATTAGTATATATTTTGTTTCAAATGAATGAAATGTCTAATTTTAATGTATTGTCTACTTCAAAGTATATATGTTTCATCTGGTTCTCATAAATTAAATGTATATTTGCAGTAGCAGTATCCTAAATCAATAGTACACCAGCTTCACAAAAATGAGAAATTTACTTGCAGTATATATGTTTCATCTGGTTCTCATAAATTAAATGTATATTTGCAGTAGCAGTATCCTAAATCAATAGTACACCAGCTTCACAAAAATGAGAAATTTACTTGCAGTATCCAATGTCAATGGTCCATTTGGTTCACATAAATAAGATGCCTATTTGCGGCATTCAAAGTCAATGATACGTCGGGTTCACTTAAAGGAATTGTTTACTTGAAGTATACAAACTCAATGGTACATATCGTTCACATAAATAAATTGTCTACTTGCAGGATCCAAAGAAATGGTTAATTTGATTCCCTTAAACGGAGTGCCGATTCGCAGTATATTAAGTCAATGTTACGTCTGGTTCACGTCAATGGAATGTCTACTTGCAGCATCTAAACTCAGTGGTATCTTCGGTTCATATTAATGGAAGTCCTAATTGCAGTACCTATTCTGCCTAAGTCTGCATTATTTAATTGTAAGTCTAGTTCACTGAAATGGAGAGCCTACTTGGAATTGCAAGTTAAATGGAAATATAACTCAATGGTAGGCTTATATTTGGTTAAAATGTAATGGATATTTAGATTATTTAAAGTCAAAGGTGTTTCAGCCTTATTCCGGTGACCATAATTATTGGTTGTTTTCATTTTGTAGTAAACTAGTTAACCGCCCGTGCTCCGCCACGGGAATATTACTGTTATTGTTTTTGAAATAATTTCTGTAATACCAGTACCTTGAAATTGCTCGAATTCGAGCAAAATGTACACTAGTTAGTATTGGTAACAGATTCCTTACTCTCATAAACATATGGTTTGACGCCACAAACAAATTAATTGGACAATCCGTTCTCTACAAATTATTTAAGTATCATCCACTTATTAGCGTTTGCAACATAAATAGCTCCATAATATCATATTTTAATTTGTCAAAAAAATGTAACAAAAAATGAACGGATGGTGTTTTTGGCCTCTAGGGATCTCAAAACAAAAATTAATTCGGTCCGGGTCAGGTCTTACATGAGTACTACGGTAATAGCTTATTCCCTATATGGGAAATTAGCTAAAACACACAACTGATATTGCTTACATATGTTGTGTATACAATTAAGTGACTCTCAAGGCCCATAGAGTTTGGATGAAGAATTATGTGTTCCAACTAGGGAAACAAAGAGGTGTGTGGTCTCTGTTAAAATTTTTTTAACATTTGCCCGTCCACATAAGACTACAGATCTGTGCGTGTAACGTATCCAGCAAAGCAAGGGATGAGCCAGTACTACAGTACGAAGGTGAACAGTACTGATAAAATGTTTGCGGCAGTTAACAGAATCCTACTAATTTTACTATATACTTTCGATTATTATTACTATTATCTCTCTTGTGAGGTTTACAAAAATAAATTTCACTGGCTATTAGAATAGCCTGCATGAAATTATGTGTCTTAAATAAGATCCTTCTTGTGTCTGCTTATTTATTCTCCTTATTGGTATGACAAGTATTAGCTATATCTATATATTAATAGGCAAATATGTTTCTTTAAGGCCCTTTTCTCAGCTCGTGTGCATCGCAAGGAAAATCTACGCATACTGTTAGAAACATATTTTCCTGTAGATAAACAGAACAACTTAATAAATTAAAAAAATGATGAAAAATAAGTACGAAAACGAATTTAACATAAACAAAAAACTAACATTTGGATTATGAGTTAAAATTCTGGTGACGCAATAACAACGATAAATACGTATACAGAAAATCAAAACAAATTGAAGACTGGTACACAATCATCACATGTTTGATTTTCAGCGCGGGATGAATACAGGGTGAGTTTTTTAAAGTGATCCAATAGCTAACTTTTTAATTACACGACTTAGCACCACACTTTAAATTTGAAACTTGCTCAATTTTAAGTTTCACTCAAGAATACGATTTCAGATTTTTTCATTGTGGCCACCATTTTCCAATATGGCTGCCAACTTTAAAATTTCTTATGGAACACCCTGTATATTATTTTGTTTTTAGATTTTACTCTAAAAAATAAAACATTTTTGTTCTTGAGATTTTTTCAATATCTCTAACGGTTAAGGAGCTACGAGGACTTAAAGTTTTCATACAAAGTTGCATGAATTCTAAAGCATGTTTTAAAACAATGTTAGTTTTAAGTGTTGTTACTGTTAATACTTAACAATTTGTCCTCGTAGCTCCTTAACTATTAGAGATATTGAAAAAATCTCAAGAACAAAAATGTTTTATTTTTTAGAGTAAAATCTAAAAACAAAATAATATACAGGGTGTTCCATAAGAAATTTTAAAGTTGGCAGCCATATTGGAAAATGGCGGCCACAATGAAAAAATCTGAAATCGTATTCTTGAGTGAAACTTAAAACTGAGCAAGTTTCAAATTTAAAGTGAGGTGCTAAGTCCTGTAATTAAAAAGTTAGCTATTGGATCACTTTAAAAAAAACTCACCCTGTATAGATAAGTTCATATTTTATTTGGATTGTGGTCGAGTTTTGACCACTGTACGACATCAATTCTTATGTTAAAGTACTTAACTCATTAAGGTACTTAAATAATACCTAAATGATAAATACCTTCTATTTAACTCAAATAAAACAATCTGGTATTAAGTATAGATGTATTTACTCAAAAACATATTTCTATGATAATTTAGTCTCGAAATCCAAATTTTTAGACCTATCTAAAGATTATATCCGCTTGTTTGGATCATACAAATCTAGATAGTATTTTGAAAATTGTAAATATGGTATTTTTTTTGTTAAACCCATTATGCAATATAGACATTTTGCGTACAATTTACTTTGCTAACATACACTCTCATATTTGTTACGGAATAAAGATTTATGAGGGAACAAGTAATTGTAACTATAATCAAATTTTATATTTACAAATGAATGCTACAAGATGAAACCTTAACGTGGATTAATCCTGTGTAAATTTTTTCCGAAAAATAGGAGATGAAAAATAGTGGAAAAAAGGCCCTACGACTTATTTGCGTTGTGCATCACGAATATTATGTAGAAAAAATTTCGAAATTTCGTACATACAGCTGAAGAAGTTAAGACTAAATATTTTTCATAGTTTAGAAATTTTAAAACGTGAACTAATACTGTATTTCCTTAATATTGTTGTTGGAAGACGGCAATTGCTAAAATACCGTGCGCGTAAACTAATTCATTCATACCTCGTGGTGGTCATCTAAGTCGATTATTGGACAAACTAAAAGTCTTACGAAAAAATGTTTGGAACAAAAATTGAAGAACATCTTATTATCTATACTTTTCTCGCTGAAAGTTTTCATCTGACCAAAAAATAAAAAAAATCCTCGCTCACTTACTTTTTCATGTTTACATTGAACAACCTTTTCATATTTTCCATTATTAAACATTAATCATCTGCACGAACTAAATTGTATTTATATAGTATTAAACATCAGTTTACGCAGAATTTAAATATGTAAATTTCATCCTCTCACTATTGGTATTACAATTTAGACGAACGTGCAAAGCGTCAGGGAACGCACCACTTCGAATAGTCTCGCCAACATCGGAAACTCTCTTCCAGCATAGCATGTGTGTGTGTAATGGGTGCGTGTGTGTGCGTACGTTATCGTTTCCTGCACGGACTGTACCCATTGTCACTTGGAGTTATGAAACTTGGTGTTATGAACCCTTGGAGTTATGAAACTTGGACTTGTGGTCCTTGCAAATCTGTACGTTTGGAGTTATGAAATTTTGTATTTTAATTTACTTGGTTTTATTTTAACTTGGACTTATGAATCTTGGAGTTATGAACGCTTGGAGTTATGAAACTTGGTCTTATGATATTTTGGTTTTAATTTACTTGGACATAATTTTACTTGGAGTTATGAAATGTTGTATTTAAAAGTACTTGGAGTTATGAAAACTTGGAGTTATGAACCTCACCCAACGGTAGTATGTTTTCTGTGACGCCAGCCGGCTTGTTTACTCTGTGTTCTAGATCTGTAATCTGTAGTAGGTAAAGACTGTTAGTGTTAGGCCGTTTACTTTCAACTATCAATGGTGGTACTTCTTAATCAAGAAATACTATTTCCTTAATCAGACCGGCCAGAGACAGCCTCAATTGGGTAGTATTTTTTTAGTTTTTTTTGAACGTGATTACACGTCTGGAATGCCTGAAAACGCGAATTTGGAGTTGTAATTTTTCCAAATTTTCCGGGGGAAGGGGGTCTTGTTTCAAGAATCGGTCATAAGCTAGGCGCCCACCGGGCAACTCAGCGGGTGACGCGGCGCGACGCCGTGGAAAAAAGTTGCCACGTATCCGTGCCATGTTATCTTATGGACTGACGCCCACCTAGCAACCCGGCGGGTGGCGCAACGCGGCGCGGAAAAAAATTCTTCTCGAATCCGGCAGTGAGAATTCGGTGGAGAATTTCTTCCTCTCGTGTTGCCGCGCCTCCGTTGAGTTGCCTGGTGGGCGCGGGGTAGAGGCACGGAAACGGCGTCTGCCCCTCGTCTGCCGCTCATTCGGGTGTTTTTGGAAAGTATCGTGAGCCCTTCGGGAGTGTTCGGGTTCGAATCGAAGTGCACTGTGCATCCCCTCCAAAAGAATAATTCTCCGCGCTGCCTCGCGCTTCCGCTAGAGTTGCTTGGTGGGCGCGAACCCTGGAGAAGCGGACGGAAGTTTTTCTCCGCGTCGCGCCGTGCCGCGCCGCGCCGCGTCACCCGCTGGGTTGCCCGGTGGGCGCCTAGCTTTAAGTTACCTTTTAATTTTTGGCAGTTGCCTTTATGTTAGTGAATACTAACGTCAAGAAAAAGTCAACTGACATAAATAAAAGGTAATTTATTTAAAGATAACTAAACCCATTGATTTTTGGGGGAAATTATCTCATATGGGTCAAGGGAACTGTGAAAAAGACTAATACAATCAATATGGTTTAGTAACCACCTAAAACAAGTAAAAATGCTAAATGCTTTTGCGTAAAAATCCCAAAATAAAATAAGACGCAACCATAGACAATAACGAAGACAATATAAAAACACGATTTCTCATACCAGTTGTCGTTACAAAAAATGCCTAGATATGCACGCCGCAGGTGTGGGTTCCATTGGTCAGTTCTGGTCAGTTCCCTGAACAGGTTCGCTCGAGTGACCTTGGTAGCGGTCAGCTGATACGGTATTGTCACAGCTGACTCATCTCCCGCCATCCCGCGCATGCGCCCACAGCTCACCGCCTCTGTCAACACGATCTCGTCGCCACTACAAACGCATACTATAACAAGGCTGATGTCGCTAGTTCCTACTTCCTTCCGTAATGCATATGTGAAGAAGGTACAAAGTTGATGTAATGCAAATAATGCGTTAACAAACAATTTCATAATTTTCTGGAATGTTTAAATTTTAGTTTGCTTATTGTTTAGGCGTCACCATAAATTAATTAATTATACTCCACTCTAAATTATTTGCTTACGTAAAATAATAAATAATGAATTATGCTTTTTGTTAATTTGTATAATACGAACTCATTGAGATAATCACACCTGCAATACTGAACTTTTTAATATTTACCTCAGAATGGCTGGGATATCAGTTTGAACATGGTAACTTTTCATAATAAATGAACACTCATTCACTACGATATGGTTGAGCTTTCTTCATTAAACTCTGGTTAACAATCAATTTCAGGAGTGGGATGTAATGCCAGGTATGATGTTATGGAATTTTGTTTGAGTAAGTTTAAGTCCGATCTTGCGAAAAGTCTGTGGTTTTTTATGGTTCCCTTCAAAACTGGTCCTAGCTGTCCTAGATCATTGCACTTTTCATAAATGGCTATACTGTATTACTAGCTGATGTTAGCCATTTAAAAGAATCATATTTTTTTCATATCGTATCACACTCGTAGTTCGACTTTGCCTTTAAAGCACACTCTGGTGTGTGGGTGTAAAAAATCCAATATCAATATTGTAACTTATGTAATTGAATATTTTTTACGTCTAAAACATAATGACTATGACATTATCAAGGTACAAGCCTAATTGAATAATAATTGTTTTTATCATTAGGTCTTATTTGAAATTTTTAGTGGTTAAAATCCATACTGGGACAGGATTTGCACAGTTCTACTTGAAAACCATACTCGCCAATTTAAGACAAGTTAACATTCAATAGCTTTCACACCTCACTGCGTTGCAAGATCGTGGATAACGGATTAGATAAGAGCGACAACTTGGCTAAACGGCTCAAACAGAGTTGACTGGCCAAAGACACGCGAAACGCATGCGTAATGGACACAGTGCCACTTGAATATCAACTACAAGATAAGGAGGCAGTGGCAAGTTAATCAAGGTGGCAGCGGCACGCTCCCCGGTGGCGGGACGGAGTGGAATGTGATTTGGCGGGTGTTTGTAGGAATCTGGCGGCAAGCTGGTGACTATGTCTCAATACGCCGGAAAACGTGTGTCGGTGGGCGTTCGTAGTACTTGTGCCTCTGGAATCTGGGGTGACCAGGCTTATTCACAAGACAGCTATTTTGGATCCATGCGTTGAAGTGGTTGATACCAACAGATAAAGGAACTTGTCTTGAATGCTGTCGTCTTCTGGCTAAAGACCCCGCCAGCCAAACCTGTACACTTCCTACTCGATAGAAGGAAAAGTGTCATCTTTTAGCGAATTTCCCATATGAGTAATAAGCTATAACCGTAGGTCTCATGGCAAGACCTACACCCGGGACTGGTTTACTTTTTCGTTAACATCCTCACAACAGTTTTTACATTCGTGATTCTATTCTATAATTAATTTATACTGCTTCAAGTTCTTGTCAGAGTAAAAATAAATAGCTAAACAGATACCAATTGCGTCCTCCCAATGGGAAACACCTTTTACAAAAGATGAGTGAAACAATCAAGTTTGAGATGAGTGAACAAATCCAGTCCAGAGGGAGTTGAACTCACACGGTTCCTGATTCACCTCAATTACAGAGGATCGTTTGTAATTCAGCTTGGGAAACACATAGATGCATGTACACCTTGCTGTGAGAAGCTCATTTCGGACTGTTTATTATCAAGCAACTATAATTGCACGCTCGGGTCAAACAATTAGGCTTACCAATTTACTTTGTACTTTTGTCCGATTGTTGCTGTTGAAAGTCGAGCTAATGCTGTTGAAGTCGGTCAAAACGTTTACAGTTGAAACCTTGGTGCTTTGGCGGTGTGATGTGATCGTGAAACATTACTATTTTGTGTTCCGACAGAGGCTGCTCTAGACATAGGCTTCCTTCTGACTTTTGCAATTTGAAGACAAAAGCAGAGAATCCTGATCATAAGATTGTACCATTGACTTTAGGACACTAAAGAGGAAATCCCTCCTCTTTGGACCGGCTGCAGCCAATGTTGTATTCAAATAGAACCCAGTCACTAGTTCATTGATGTATTTGATACAAACCATAAATTTTCATCAGCTCACTCCACCCGTAGCTCAATTTAACCACGTTTATTTTCATTTTTAAACTTGCCACAGCTTCTAAATGGGAAGGGGTGTCTAGTCCTAAAAAATTTCAAAGTTGTTGAATACTGAAATTGACAGCTGCTTGCTGAACAGCTCGCTTACATAGGCCATCTAGTTGTAGCCAATCTTGCATTCATACAGATAGACCATAGCTGAGTGATTTATCATTGTCTACCGTTCTGTTAAAATTATATTCTCTCCCAGAATGTTCCTACTACAACTGTTACAATCACTGTTCCCACTGCAACTGTTATAACCACTGTCACCGCTGCAACTGTTACAATCGCTGTTCTCACTGCAACTGTTATAACCACTATCACCACTGCAACTGTTACAATCGCTGTTCTCACTGCAACTGTTATAACCACTGTCACCTAACAGTAATGACTGTTCCCATTGCAACTGTTACAATCACTGTTCCCACTGCAACTGCTACAATCACTGTTCCCACTGCAACTAATAACCACTGTCATCACTGCAACTGTTACAACCACCGTTACCACTCCAACAGTTACAACCACTGTTCCCACTGCAACTGTTGCAACAGACAATCAGTTCCACGCCCTCGTGAGTCACACTGTAGGCGCTGCTGGGTTGACGTGACGGTTTGACGGCGATGGTAGACTGTGCTACAAAAGTTTCAAGTGGTTCCCAGCCTTCCTACGATCAACCTCAAGGATCTCAAGGTGTTGTCTTTTGTCTCTTGATCAAAAAACATCGCCCTCATACCTGGCCCACCTCTCTTATGGAATATCGCTTGATAATAAGCATTAAAGAGTTTACCTAATTAGCGTTGCTATCTTTAGTTGATTAGTAGGATGTGAAGAACGAAAGATAGGCTGAATTTGAAAGAAAACTTTGAGGAAAAGTTTTTTGGATGATCGTGAACAACCCAAAAGCCTACTGAAGCTGGCCTAAAGAATAAGCTTTCTAGGGGATTTTCTTAACTTGATTTTAGCTCTTGTTTGATTATGCAATTTCTTCACTTTTAAAAGCTAACACTAAGCAAAAAGGATAGGTTTTATTTATCTGACTGATACAATAAATTTCGATGGTTACTTATGTTTTCCTGAACCTGTGGGTGTAATTCAAGAAATACAGGATATGGGCGTAATTTAAATTGACCATATATAGAGAAAAAGATCAAAATATGCATGATCTTTTGATCAGTGGTTGGTGAACTTTTGATGTGTAGATGGTGTCAATTTACACATAATTTCAGAGATGAATTCAAACGCAAGAAAAGATTACTCACATGGAGTTCGAGAGCCAAAAAAAGGATTAAATGATAAGGCTATTTCAAATTGCATTTGGTGCTTATTTGTATTTGTTGCCAGCCAATACTCAATTAGACAAATGAGATTCAAATACTCGATAGCTGGTCAGTTCTCGGTAGGGCCACGTCAAGGTCGTTTGACCAAGACGAAAGCTAAGGTTGCAGAGCACGGAGGTTATTAGTAAAATTACATCCAATTTCGCTTCTAATAACTTGTTCTTGTTTTACTACTTTGCGTCTTATTGTTAAGTAACACACACGTTGTGGCTGATTGAAAAGTGGTCAGTGCCGAAATACAAGATGTACTCCTATACCGATGGAAGGAGAGCTGAGAGAGCTTGTACTTTTTCAAGGATTTGTTTTAATTCCCATGATGAAGTATCGTTACATGTTACAATACAGTATCTTATACAGTAAAAGCTGTATGGTGTTTTTTATAAAAAAGATACCAAAATCTAAAGGATGTATCTATTTGAATAGACAAATTCATTTTGATGGATTACAAAATTACTCAATAATCTTTTGAATGAATGATCCGGACTCCGACCTATAGACTATAGACACCCAAAAGTGCCATTCACTCTTATGGGCATGCAATTTATCTTACCAAACAATATTTAAATATAAGTCACTACAAATTTAGGGACTTAAATTTCCATTTCGAAATGATACAGACAGGTGGGTAACAAGGAAAAAAATAAACCCATAGTATTTTCTTTAAACTGACATTATTGTTCTTCAATTAATTGCTTCCACAGAAAATGGCGTTGTGGCAGCTACTATCTTTATAAAAACACTTTTTCTGTGTAACATCGTTACTGTTACATATGCATAACTTCCTTGAGACACCGACCTTTCTACATATCAAAGGATTTGTAATAAATGAACTGGAGTACAAAACTGTTTAGAACTGTCCAAGTACACACTGTCACTGTCAGTGGTATTATCATATTCGTAGTTCTAACAAAGGACTACTGGACGGTATCATCAAACAAAGACACCTCAGTGAGTGTTGGTGTAAAGTCAGACGATTGTGGTTTCTTGGTCGATGCGCTTCAAAGCCGTCCTTCGCCCTTCGCAGCATCCGCCGGGGAATACTTCAACATCGTCAACATCGACGTTACGTTGAAGGAGATTGTAATACATCCACATTGTCAACATCAACTTTATTTTGAGGAATATATTGTGATACCTCAACGTGTTCAGTTCAACATTACAGTGAAGATGACTATATCTCAACGTTCAACAGTGTAGTCCAGCTCTCATCATACGTGCTGATGACATACTGTAGCATAGAATAGCAAATTCAGGCACTGCTATTTCGGTGTTGCTCCATTACGTTACGTATGCCTTGAAGGTCCAGATAGTAGTAAATGGCTATAGCTCTGTGCTATACAACTCAATGGTGTAGAAAAAATAACTACTTCAGGTGAAGAGTTTTCTGTTTTGACGAGCTCCCCCCACTTTGAGCCATACGATAACTCAATATCAATAAAACACCAACAGTTTATAATCATTGATTCATCCTAACCGTAAAACATACAAGTATTTTCACGTATTCGTCCAAGTTGAATATGGCACATTTAATTCAAGTACTCTATTCCCTCAAACAATAATTTCGATAACTTAATTGGTTTGTGACCGATAGTAAACTTCTTATGCGATTTTTGAACGTTTGATCATAAAGTCAAACTCCATAAACTTTAAAATAATACTGACTAGGCACATAAACAACCTGTTTCCAACAGCTGACAGCCTAATCAGCTGGTAGCAGGTGCCGATGACGTCATCACTACTACACCTGCGCAGTGATCATCTGTAGTAAGCTTGTAGTACGCAATACCTACCGCAGCCTCCGATTAAACCTTGGACACGCGCGTGGTTGTGAATATTAATGCAAGTGAAGAAATATGACCGATGCTAGTTAAATGATTGTATTATATGATGATATGAATGGGCTCATGTTATATCGGTTAGTGGGTTGTTCCGCTGTGTGTGTTTCAGTAGGCGATATGGATTTGTCCTAATATAGTGTAGATGTATGGTAAGGATTTTTTTATTGTGAAAGGGACCAAAAATTAGTCTTTCAGTCAAGTTGCATTTTTGAGGAGGCACATAGAGACAAATCACATAGCCTAAGCTAAGAGATGTATCTTTTTGACTCCAAACTGTCGCATCATGACTGTCCAACGACCTTTGGTGTTCGGCAGGATCCCTTCCAAGCCTTTAGGGCACAAGCCCTGCGCTCTAATCACTAGACCAGCTACACCCAGTAAGTACAGGGGATGCTCAGGTTGCGTCCCTCAACGATTAAACCACATGGACGTGGTACCACATGAACGTGTTACCACATGAACGTGTTACCACATGAACGTGTTACCACATGAACGTGTTACCACATGAACGTGGTACCATATGAACGTGTTACCACATGAACGTGGTACCACATGAACGTGTTACCACATGAACGTGTTACCACATGAACGTGTTACCACATGAACGTGGTACCATATGAACGTGGTACCACATGAACGTGTTACCACATGAACGTGTTACCACATGAACGTGGTACCATATGAACGTGGTACCACATGAACGTGGTACCACGTTTATGGTTCGATAGAAATTGTACCAGCTTTTCATAATCCATGTATTACAA
Source organism: Macrosteles quadrilineatus (assembly GCF_028750875.1). Classification (NCBI taxonomy): domain Eukaryota; kingdom Metazoa; phylum Arthropoda; class Insecta; order Hemiptera; family Cicadellidae; genus Macrosteles; species Macrosteles quadrilineatus. The sequence continues at coordinate 30,660,544 of NW_026542599.1, read as the reverse complement.
ATTTATAACCTAAACTGATGGAAATATTTTAATTAATTAAGATATATTACACAACTGTAAAACGTTGTAGATGTGTTCGTTATGACAATTCTTAATGTCGAAAATTAAAAAATAAAAATAATCCTGTTACTAATTATGTCGTTATTAGTTAAAGACATGTAATTCAATTGAGATTAGTACAAAATACTGTTAATAGAGGCCCAGATTAGGGCAAATTGGAGTTTTACGTGCAATTGGTGTTTCTCATCAACCCATTAATTTAATCTTGCCATATTTAAACTAGGTAATATTTTTATAATAGGTTCGTTACTTCCCTTCTAATGTTCATTGTAATAAGCCCAACATCTATTTTCAAACAGTTGACAACATAAAATGCCAGACGAATAGTATGTGAACAATTATTATTAAAACTGTAGAGCTGTAATGTAAAAAATTGAGAGCATTTTAGGAGACCAAAGTTTTACTGATTTCACTCTTGCAATTACGTTATCCAAGAATAGTCAGTAGGATTTCATAATTTAAATAATATACATTTATAACTCATAAGTTTTGGTTAACACTGTGGACCACCATTAAGCCATTGATCCAGAATCCCCCCCTCTAAACAGTAAATTCCCTCCCCTATTGGTAATTACAGTGAGATAGTAGATTCACAGGGGTTATTGTATCTGATCATAACGGGCATCACAGAGCGAACTTGAGGATAGCCAGCCTAGGTAGAATGGTGAAATTATTTAGCAGTACAATCACTAAACTGCCCAACAATAATGTTGTTTATAAAGCTCCTTCAAAAGTGCAAATGGATATTATTTCAGGTGTTTTGTGACACAAAACGTTTTCTTCACAGATTTCATTTGTCTATAAATAAAATAAGCATTCTGTACAGTGGTTACTTGATTATTTAGGATCTTCGTTCCCAAAAAATACACAAAGGAGTGGGTGCAGTGGCAGTCCGGCTGTTTCGCCGGTAAGTGTGTTCATCTCCATAAGGATATAGTAGTACGTTTTCTGTGCTATAAGGCACAATGCCCCGCTACCCACTGCTCCGGCGAAACCGCCGATCCGGCGGTCCGGCGAGGTAGAGAATATCCGGTGGTTTCGCCGGAGCATTTTGCCGCCGGATCGGCAGATTCGCCGAACCGGAGAAGTGTGGCCTGCCCCATGCCTTCCTGTGTATCTGTATCGTGTATTCGTTGAGGGTCAGAACACACTTGTTCCGGCGAAAACTATTTTGCTGGAGCCGGCGACAATAAATAGAGTGCAATGAACTCTGAATGAGTTTTGTCTTACACTAGTACTGTTTAGTCTTAGAAATGGTGCTGTCAAGACCTCAAAAGTTGGCCTTGCTGTGTTTGATCCACCACAGAAGGAAGAGAAAACACCACCGAACTGTTTGGGTACATCCTATTCTGGAGAACAGACAGCTACATGGAGCTTTTTACACTCTATTTTTACAGTTGAGAAATGAAGAAATACGTTTTTTAAATTATTTTCGAATGTCCGTCCCCTCATTCGACGAGCTAGTATCGAAGATTACAGTGCAAATACAAGGATAAAACAAATACATGAGACGCTGGAAAGGCTGGATTCAGTGCGGCACAAATTTGTCGCCAGCTGCTGCTGTCCCTTGTTTTGTTATTGTCTTTGTTAATATCCAAAGACCTATCACAAAGTTCTGGTTTCTCATGAACCAAACTAATAAGTAAATCCATATCAACATCTACCATGATGATATAGAAAACTATACAGACTAAAAATAAAAAATAAAACAACTAAATAGCAAAAGAAAACTAAATACACCACTTGGACACTGCATTAAAATCATAAACAACCACCACTCTCGAGGGTTGAACCACGGAGTCCCTTATTGATGCAAGAATTAAAACTCAGTAAATACTTTAATACTTTTCATTGAAATGTCAACAATACAAAGTAGGTATTTTAAGCCAAGTATAAATGGATATGAGTAAACAAACTAGTTTCCAGTTGGAAGAACTGGGTTTCACCAATATAAATTTTGTCTCGGTTGGACCGCAATAAGAAAAAGGACGACACAAGTTTAATTTAGCCATGCCAAGACAAATGTTCTGAGGAACAAAAAACGTAACTACTTCTTTCCGAGTTTATAGCACTTAAATTAACGACCTTTCTGTCAGTAAAGATGATAACGATATTTCATAGTACTAATGCTGAAGATCTTTAGTCTTCGTCTCGATCTCGATCTTAAGTCTTCGTACCACAATATTTCATAGATAGACAATAGATACCCGTTTGTCACTCGCAGCATATTGTCTAATCTGTTGAAATTAAAATAATTTGTACTTCTTAAAAATTATGTTTAACTGTTAAGCGTCCTGACAACTTTTTAGCCCCTTAGTATTGTCCGAATGTCAAGATTTGACTATTTATAGTGTAAGTTTTTTTTATTTTGTATTTATATTTTTTATCCAAATGGAAAACAAAAAATTATCCGTAATTTAGGATGATGGGCTTACTAAATTCCAAATACCGAATTTTGAATCTTTAACTCTAATAATCTATACACATAGATTGTCAACAAGAGACGTCGATTTTGAGATTTTGAGAAGTAAGCAAATGCATATTAATAGGTTAACTGCCTACATAAGCGTAACTAGAATGACCCTAATGGGGGTCACGTTTTTTTAGGCTATTTAGAGTCATAAAACAGATTTTTTAATTAACGGACAAATTATAATTGTAAAAAAATCGTGTTTTAAGGTTAAGGCGGGCTTAAACCCCTAACCCTCCCCCTGGATACGCCATTGACTGCCCATCGTCCACTGGGAGTGAGATAGTGAGGTCCGCTGTGTGACATGAGTTGTGTCATGAGCTGAGTAGGTCAAGGCTCTGAGGCTCTACACTGACACTGCGACAGCTGATCTGTATATAAACACACAGGTGACTGTAGTAGTGGTCAAACACATAGTATGGGCTGGAGAATCCTTTAATCAGGTTAATGTTTATTTTCTTGTAAAATTTTTACCGATTGTTCAACTTCACTGTTTCATTCATATCATACGTTGTCTCTTAAACCACTTACTAGTTCAAATTCCCAAAAACATATAATTTGCAATTTTGAACAATGTAGGCCTATAACGGTTATAAATCTATGATGGTTTACATAATTATTCAATTTTACAATTCTTGATATTACTTTGGATTACCATGGATTACTGAAACTAAATAAACACATTTTTTCATTGAAACTCTCTAAATTGTCTTTTTAGGAGTGAAGTGTATGATAAGAAAAGTTTGAGATTTTCGTCCAGTTTAGTTTACAAAAGGAACATTTTTCCCCAGATTGTAGTGTATGTATTTCCAACATATATATTGAATGCTTGCAAGTATTATCTGTACAACCGCAACTTTAAATGACATGACAAACGAAATGAGAGGAATCAAACCATTGACAATAAACAATGCAAGGCAATTTTAAGTAGTGATGCTCTAGTTTATCGGAATTCAGTGCGAGATGTGCTGGTTCTTGACATGTTCACATGTTTGCAGGCCACTTTCCCTTCCAAACGTTTGATTCCTTTGAAAATTCCTCTGGCATAAACCAAAGACACCATTTATCATTTATAACAGTTGTATAATTAATGTTAATAGGTATGTCCTAATAGCACAGAATATTCATAGTATAGTTGAAAGATAAAGATCAAACACACAAAATGCTATCTTAAAAGGATATCTTTTCGATGCTATCTTATGCTATCTCATATCTTATATCTCTTCACAGAATGTCTATTTATTAACTACTAGCTGTACCCGCGGGCTTTGCCCCGTTTTTTCATAGGTGAGCTCGTTCGCATGGCTCAATCACGTCCTGGTTGAAGTTCGTTCGCTACGTTCACTCACCTTTAGTTTGGAGCTCGTTCGCTGCGCTCACTTGCCTTCAGGTTAGCTCGTTCGCTACGCTAACTCGCCTCCAGGTGGAAGTTCGTTCGCTACTCTCACTCACCTTTTGGTTGCAAATTAGCTGTTGTCATAAATAAAAAAAATAATAATAGTGCTTCACCCTGTTGGTAATCCTTGTAACTTTAATGCTATTGCACATCATAGAACAGAACCAACTTGTTTAATTGAAACAGCTGTTAAGATTCATTAATCTTATATATTAAAAAAATTTGGTTTTTCTTTTCCGAGTTCGTTTGGCTCTTCTACCCGACCGATTTTCATGATTAAAGTCTCAAATTGAAGGTATGCACGCACAGATTTGCCATCAAGCATCGGAATATAGTTATCTATAATTCCACGCGATTTCTACGTAAAAGAAATTTGCTCCCCATGTTATTCTTATGGGAGTTAAATTTGGTTTATCTTTGCCGAGTTCGATTGGCTCTTCTACCCGGCCGTTTTTCATGATTGAGGTCTCAAATTGAAGGTATGCACGCACAGATTTGCCATCAAGCATCGGAATATAGTTATCTATAATTCCACGCGATTTCTACGTAAAAGAAATTTGCTCCCCATGTTATTCTTATGGGAGTTAAATTTGGTTTATCTTTGCCGAGTTCGATTGGCTCTTCTACCCGACCGATTTTCATGATTGAGGTCTCAAATTGAAGGTATGCACGCACAGATTTGCCATCAAGCATCGGGATATATTTATCTATAATCCTACTCGGCTTATAAGTAAAAGAAATTTGCTCCCCATGTTATTCTTATGGGAGTTAAATTTGGTTTATCTTTGCCGAGTTCGATTGGCTCTTCTACCCGACCGATTTTCATGATTGAGGTCTCAAATTGAAGTTATGCACGCACAGATTTGCCATCAAGCATCGGCATAAATGTTTCTATAATCCCACGCGGATTATTCGTAAACGAAATTTGTTCCCCATGTATTTCTTATGGGAGTTAAATTTGGGGTTTCTTTGCCAAGTTCGTTTGGCTCTTCTACCCGACCGATTTTCATGATTGAGGTCTCGAATTGAAGGTATGCACGTACAGATTTGCCATCAAGCATCGGCAACAATGTATCTATAATTCCACGCGATTTCTACGTAAACGAAATTTGCTCCCCATGTATTTCTTATGGGAGTTAAATTTTGTTTCTCTTTGCCGAGTTCGTTTGGCTCATCTACCCGACCGATTTTCATGATTGAGGTCTCGAATTGAAGGTATGCACGCACAGATTTTCCATCAAGCATCGGCAAATATTTATCTATAACCCCACTTGGTTTATACGTAAAAAAAATTTCCTCTCCATGTATTTCTTATAGAAGTTAAATTTTGTTTCTCTTTTCCGAGTTCGTTTGGCTCTTCTAACCGACCGATTTTCAAGATTGAGGTCTCAAATTTAGGGTATGTACGCACAGATGTCCCATCAAGCATTGGAATATATGTAGCTACAGTCCAAACCCGGATTATACGTAAAATAAATTTGCTCTATTGGTAGTTAAATTTAGTTTTTCATTTCCCAGTTCATTTGGCTCTTCTACTCGACCAATTTTCATGGTTGAATTTTCAAATTGAAGTTATGCATGTCCAGATTTCACAACAAGCATCGGTTTAAGATACAATATACAAAATAAAAAAAAAAATAAAAAATACAAGGTTAAACCCGTCGTAATCAACAGGTACTTTTGAGGTAATTCTATTTTTGAACCATTTGGTTTGTTTGTGATTCAGCACTATGCCAATCTTAATAATCATAATTAATTACACAAATGATGCCGGAATTTTACCGAAGGTTCTTATATGAAAATAAATAGGATAACGCAATTAGAATTGAGTATAGATATCAACTTTCGTTTTTTCGTTTCGTTTAGTTTTTTGTTTTGTTTTTGTCTAAATAATCTACTTTTATTTGGGCTATCGGTATAATATCGGGCTATACTTTTATTCGGGCGGAGGGTATGTTGAGTTGAGCTGACTCTGAACTTTAGTTTCAAGACATTTTCCAATATCTTATCTTAGACAAAATTTGTGATTCCTTCAAAAAATATTTACATCTGTCTTTCGAACATATGATTGAATATTTATTTAATTCCGATAAGGTGTTTACATTTTAAATGCATTTTCGTTTTGTTTACTAACACGTTTACGATTTTATCTGTGGCATTTATGATGAAACTGCGAATTACGTAAATGAGTCGATTATTATTGTTCGTTTTATTATTTTTTTCCAGTTATTGCTTTTTGTGTGTTTACTCAAATTTATTTGTATCTACGATGAGTAATTTAGATGATGGGCACTACAGCGTCCTTGAACATAAAAGTGACAGTTCTTCTTGCGTAACACCAATGCACAGTCTTGGGTGTACTGATAAAAATGTTATACCTTCCCAATACCATAATAAAGGGGATCAGATTGTGGTCACAGTTCCTGCAAAGAAGCGTAGGCGCAATTCGACTTTAAGGGTGCGCTCTACCCGTCTGGCTCACGCAAATGTAAGGGTTTTAGTTCTTCCTGATTGTAGCACCAATTGTGAACCGATTTAAAAGATCTTGGTGTCATATTTTTCGTTAAATGTTATTGTAGGTTTCCCGTTTTTTTACATTTTGATAATTTAAAAAATGTTGGGCTCAAAGGTTGGTGAAAAATGTAAAAATAGGCGTTTTTTATCATGAGTTTTAATACATTAAAATAATTTTTAGAGAAAAAATAAAAAACGGGAAACCTGCAATAGATTCTTAAAAACAAGAACCTGAAATTAGTTTACTAAAAAGTTAAATGATAACTATGTAAACACGCAGACTCGAAAGGCTTGCAAGCGCTCTTCATGGCGCTGTTCAATGCAATGGTATAGGGACATCGGCGTTCAGCAGCTTCGTATTGAGAAATTTGAGCTGAGGTAGAGCGCACCCTTAACAGGGAGGCGTGAGAGAAGTGTCAATTTCACAAGAAAGACTTTAGTTGAAAAACCATTCTTGAAGACGTCTTCAAGCAGTGCCTTTTCAGACAAAATTACAAATGAGTCTAATGTACCTTCCCAATCCCATAGTAAAGCTGATCAGATTGAGGTCACAGTTCATGCAAAGAAGCGTAGGCGCAATTCGACTTTAACAGGAAGGCGTGAGAGAGGTGTCAATTTTACAAGAAAGACTTTAGTTGAAAAACCATTCTTAAAGATGTCTTCAAGCTGTACCTTTTCAGACAAGATTCCAAATGAGTCTAATGTACCTTCCCAATCCCATAGTAAAGCTGATCAGATTGAGGTCACAGTTCATGCAAAGAAGCGAAGGCGCAATTCGACTTTAACAGGAAGGCGTGAGAGAAGTGTCAATTTTACAAGAAAGACTTTAGTTGAAAAACCATTCTTAAAGCCGTCTTCAAGCTGTGCCTTTTTAGACAAGATTCCAAATGAGTCTAATGTAGTACCGATGTCACACAACGCTACTTCATCAAAGATAGGGCAAATTACCGTGAGTAATAATTCTTTGAAGACTAATTTTCCTACTTTTGATATGATTCCTATTGTTGGTGACGGAAACTGTTTATTTCGTGCTATATCTTACTGTTTGCATGGTAGTGAAAATAGACACTCTGAAATAAGATCAGTTATTGTTGATGATGTAATAAGAAAGTGGAATTTATATAGATATTTCATAGTTGGGGACACTTCTTATGGACATTATATTAAGAACGTTAGTGATTACGAAACTGTGATGTCCGCCAATGGACAAAAAGCAGGGCATGTTGAACTTAACAGTGCTGGTGAATTATTTCACGAGTGTAAATTTAAGGTGCACATTGAACATACTAAATCAATAATTGAATTTGGTTCTGGTAGTATAATTCACAGCCTACTCTTCACAGGTAATTTAGATGATGGACACTATAGCGTCCTTAAACATAAAAGTGACAGTTCTTCATGCGTAACACCAATGCACAGTCTTGGGTGTACTGACAAAAATGTTATACCTTCACAATCCCATTATAAAGGGGATCAGATTGAGGTCACAGTTCCTGCAAAGAAGCGTAGGCCTACGAGCAATTCAACTTTAACGGGGAGGCGTGAGAGGGATGACGATGTTACGAGAAAGACTGTCGTTGAAAAACCATTCTTAAAGCCGTCTTAACGATGTGCCGTTTCTGAAGAGATCCCAAATGTACGTGCTTTCTCTGTAGGGAGCCTTCAGGAAGTGTGTAGACATTGCTCTGCATTGTATTTTAAAGCGGAAAAAAATACATCGGGGATCTTTTCCTTGTGTTGCTATGATGGGAAAATTAAGTTACCACCCAATAAAATTCCTGAGGAGATAAAAACCTATATACTGGAAATGATGAAAAATCCAAAAACTTCCGAGAAAATTTAAGGCAGTACAATAATGCAATGTCGTTTGTTTCTTTTGGTGCTAATGTAGACCTACCTCCGAGTTATGGTCCTTATACCTTCAGAATCCATGGCATGGTCCACCACTTAATTTCGCCTTTATATCCCAAGGATTCACAAAGTGCTTCTTATGGCCAGATATATAGTCTTGACTTCGCCAAATCTAATGAAATTAGGATTTCTCACAATGCTAACCTAAATTTAGACAAAAATACACTAAATGATTTAAGTAATTTGTTAGACAAATGTAACCCCTATGTTCGATCTTACAAAACCATGCACCAGAAAGTAGAAGAGGAAAAACTTCATGCACAGAATGAGAACCGTGTTCCTCTTAATTTTGTTATGAGGTTCTATCATGAGCCATTTGCAGATCAGCGTCGTTACAATGACCCAGCTGCCTCTGAAATTGCGGCTGTTTTCGAGACGGAGGATGGTGCGCCACCTTCACATAGACATATTACAGTGTATGAAAAGGAAGGAGGTTTAAAGAAAATCGATTATGATAGTATGCACTGTGACCCCATGTGTTATACTTTAATTTGGCCCGACACAAGTTTAATTTAGCCGTACCAAAAGACAAATGTTCCCAGAAACCAAAAACGTAACTACTTCTTTCCGAGTTTATTGCACTCTTGTAAATTAACGACATTTCTGTCAGTAAAGATGATTACGATATTTCGTAATGCTAATGCTAATGAATTTCGTATCATGATTTTTCATAGATAGACAATAGATACCCGTTTGCCACTCGCAGCATATTGTCTAATTTGTTGAAATTAAAATAATTTGTATTTCTTATAAACAATGTTAAACTGTTAAGTGTCCTGAAAACTTTTTTAGCCCCTAATTGTTAAGTTCGGACAGTACTTAGGGGCTAAAAAAGTTTAAGATTTGACTATTTAGAGTGTAAGTTTTTTATTTTGTCTTTATATTTTTTATCCAAATGGAAAACAAAAAATCATCCATAATTTAGGATGATGGGCTTATGAAATTCCAAATACCGAATTTTAAATCTCTCTAATAATATATACGCATAGATTGTCAACAAGAAACGTAGATTTTGAGATTTTGAGAAGTAAGCAAATGCATATTAAAAGATTAACTGCCCACATAGGCGTCACTAGAATGACCCAAAGGGTAGGGGTCAAAATGTTTAGGCTATTTAGAGTCATATAACACATATTTTTTAATTGAAGAAAAATGTATAGTTGAAAAAAATCGTGTTTTAAGGTTACGAGGGGGGGCTTAAACCCCTAAGCCCCCCCCCATTGGATACGCCATTGACTGCCCATCGTCCACTGGGAGTGAGATAGTGAGGTCCGCTGTGTGACATGAGTTGTGTCATCAGCTGAGTAGGTCAAGGCTCTACACTGACACTGCGACAGCTGATCTGTAGATACACACACAGGTGACTGTAGTGGTCAAACACATAGTATGGGCTGGAGAATCCTTTAATCAGGTTAATGTTTATTTTCTTGTAAAATTTTTACCGATTGTTCAACTTCACTGTTTTATTCATATCATGCTTTGTCTCTTTATAATAATTTTAAATATATACGCTTACTATTTCAAATACCCAAAAATGTATAATTGGCAATTTTGAACAATGTAGGCCTATAACGGTTATAAATCGATGATAGTTGACATAATTATTCAATTTTACTATCGTTGATACTTTGGATTACTGTACCATTGATTACTGAAACTAATTAAACACATTTTCTTCGGTGAACCCCTCTAAACTGCCTTTATTGGAAAGGAAGTGTAGGATAAGAAAAGTTTGAGATTTTTTCAAGTTGAATTTACAAAAGGAAGATTTTTTCCTAGATTGTAGTGTATGTATTTCCAACATATATTGAATGCATGCAAGTATTATCTGTACAACTGTAAATGACATGACACACGAAATGAGAAGAATCAACCCATTGACAATAAACACTGCAAGGCAATTTTAAGTAGTGATGCTCTAGTTTATCGGAATTCTTTGCGAGAGGTACTGGTTCTCGACATATTCACGTGTTTGCATGGGATCGTGCATCTTTTCCTTCTAAACAAAAACACACAAAATGCTATCTTATAAGGATATCTTATCTATGCTATCTTATGCTATCTCATATCTTATATCTCTTTACAGAATGTCTACTTACTAATAATTCACAGGATACATTTAGTTTTATAAGCCAGAAATGGCCTGGGTTATTTCCATCAATCATTTTGCACGGAGATGAAGCTCGCGATATTAAAAAGTAATTTGGAACATTGAACAACCCAGACATTACTGGATATAGCCTGCAGGATATTGGGCGCTATTAAAACTAAAGACGAGTTTGAACATGGAGGAATCATCTCCATTGGATATTATTATTCGCGTTAAGATTAATTAATATGTATTATTCAATCTAGAAGTAATATCAACTTGAGTTTTTTCTGGTAAAGTTCTTAATACCCCGAAAGCATTAAAGTATTATATTGTCTGTGCCGAAAGAGGCTAGTTAGAAGGAAAGAGTGTTTTACTCCAAAAAATATTTGTAATTGAATTTAAATGCCTTATAGTTACTATGCTGTTCTGTCTTATGTATTTATTGGAATTATTGTCTACATGGAAAGTTAAGTGCAAGTTGTCTTTGGTGCTTCAGTAGTAATAATATTTTCAAGTAATTTAGACTTTCTTTCAAGTTATTTTAAATTAAATTCTTAGATGTTTGGGCCTCTTCTTGTCTGCCATAGAATTTTTCTTTATTATACATTTTAGGACATGTTTCTGTGATACAAATATTTACAACACATTGAACACATTTTCCACATCGAATGAATAGTAAGAAAACATTATAATATTGTGATTGTCAGATTTCCTGGGGGGGGGGGGATAATACCCACACCTTTTATGAGACCAATTTGGATAAAGGATCAAATTCAACATTACTAATACTGTTTTGTGCATACCCATCCACTCAGTATAATTAGGCAAATCTCACCCCTCTGGTTTTGACGTAACTTACGACACTTCTGAAACCTGACAAAAACGCCCCCAGCAGCGGTAGACCGTGAAGGGGTGACTTCGGTGATGATCTACACACATGTCTGTCTGTCTGTCTGTCTGTCTGTCTGTCTGTCTGTCTGTCTGTCTATCTGTCTGTCTGTCTGTCTATCTGTCGTATGGTGGGGTAAACACATGGTTAGTGAGATTGAGTTGCAGATGGACAACAACATAAATAACACTCTTCTTCTTCCATCATCAGCTAACGCCAAACTCTACATATGTGATTGGCTGAACGATAATCCCCATTATAAATGACGGAAGTTTATCGTAACGCTCAAAGGACGTGGTTGTACAAGTGAAATATTACGAATTCAATTAAAGAGGTTTGGGCTGATCTATCAATAATTGCCTATTGGTATGTGATATTTTTGTGATCCAGTGGTTATGACCTTAGCATATACATCTTGAAAACGGAGTAACATATTACTCACAGACAAAGAACATTTTGTCTATATTTGGGAACTCCAATGGTTGAAAGGCAATATCTGATATAACCAATCTGCCAATCAATTATCAATTATATCAATTATTTAAGATGGGAACGCCACTATGTGCGTATTTTAAACCAAATATGAGTGTAGGTTAAAAGGTGCGACATTGTAGTCTTGTTAGTGACTAAGGCCGACATATTAGACACAGCTGTTAATTAATAGCCTATACAGCCAATGGCAACTAAGGGACGTACAGTTTATAGTAGAATCCGAACCACATTTTTGCCTCGTAATTAATGAATTGGTCTAATCATCAGGATAGCACTGCGGATAGTCGTAGTACTCAATAGTATGGATATCTATAGATATCCACAATTTGTGACCTCCTAGTTGTTGGATTACAGGACGACGCCACCGTCCCAGTCTTGACTGGGATAAAAAAATATTCTTGGTTTCCATAAAAACAGGTTTCCCTTTCTTGGCTTATATAAAACATAATAAATACACTGTTAAAACTATGTCTAACTATTAAGCTGGGGGAAAATACATGTTTTGGGTAGATTCACCAAATTAAAACGATTCTCAAACTAAAAAAATTGATGTTAAATTTGTTGATAATGATTTAGTTTTTATTGATTTAAAACCCGACTGTGTGCGTGATTGAGGTCTAAAGTGACGTAAAGACAAAGTTTCATTCCAGAAGGAGTAATTTTTGTACAATTATTGTTTTGTTGTGTAGTTTAATCTAATTTATTGAGGTGTTTCACTTACAACTAATAAAATACATCAAAGTGTTTAAGTAAAACGTTGACTAGCCTATGTGCTTCACACTTCGCAACTGTTCCACGTTCACAAGCCTGTCTGTATTTTCACTCCAATAATCACACCAACCCAGCACATATTATGTCTTATAAAGACCAAGTAAAACCTTATTTTGGTTTTATGTGACACATAAGTTGGTCTTATGTGATCGCTGCACCAACCCCACTCCGAAATCGTTGAGCAAGTGCAATGTGTCCAAGTCCAGTAAACAACATCCAACCCAAATCGAGTCATCGTTGCCATGGCAGCGGATGTCACATGGTTATATGTTGCAGACACACAGGATCTCTTCCTCCGTTGTCTTACGACATCCATTGTTGTATGTAGATGTCTGACGTCACAGAGGCCCACTAGGTGGCCTTGACCTGAGCAAGGTCAGATCCCGGGGGTTTCAAAAATATATCGAGAGAAATAATCCCCAGGACAATCTATGAGACAATTATTAATAGCGTGAGATATAAAAATATTTTATTTTAAGGAATTGCCAAAACAGTGTCTAGTTCTTTAGCACACTGTACATCTCAGGCTCAGACACATAGAGCGAAAATATCACAAATTCGATAACAATAGTCTCCTTGCCTAACTATCCAGACCTCAGACCTATGTTAAGCTATTGTATAGCCCAAACTCTATCATGTATGTTTTAATTTTAGCACTGAATTGTTACGTGTAAACTACCTTTGTGTATTTTAATTTTTTCTTGAGACACCTTAAACGTTCTGTTGTATCATGTTAAGACAGTTCAAAACCATCTTTAGATCATAATCATCAACTCAACCACAAGCTTACAATTCATGGATTGTTTGACGAGGTTTAAGCCACCATTGTTACAACTCACTGCCTTTGTAATGTTTTTGGATAAAATCTCCTGCAGAAGAATCTATCGGAAGCTCTGGTACATTTATATTACAGTCGCATCTCCCATCATCACATGTCTGGCCTGGTCAGGATCAATACCGTCTAGCGAGGGATGTAGCCTGTAGCGTAGCGTAAATCAACTGGGATAATCAACAATCCTGTGGTGACCGCGGTGATGCGTTGATTCGCGGTGATGCATGGTAGCGCAGGACCTAAACATATATCACTAAACATAGGGTGCTGTTGCTGTTAATGCATTATGCAACTAGGGGTGCAGTATGTGTTGACATTGTGAACGCAATGTAAAATGGGAACGGATTGTACTGTAAGAGTTATAGCAATAAATTTTCTTTTTTGGACAATTCCAACGTTCCGTCACCGTATAATACTTGTATGTATTAAGTTTTGAAGTAGAGTTACGGTAGAAGTGATACGGGCAAGTAAGGGGTTTCCGCTGTAATAAATAAATACAGCAGTGCAAGGCAATGACGAATCAGAGATTTCTAAATTAACATAGAAACACCTCTCTGTGCACTGAGCTACCTTCCATAAAATTGGATACTCCAAGTAGACTTCTCAAAGGGAAATTTGAAGCTGTTTGCTACGTTTTTCGTGTCCAGCTGCATCTTAAATTTATGATAAAATGAGAAGTCTACTTGTACTATTCAAAGCTAATTGTTGTAAATACATAGTAAGAATGGTTGATATTTTGAAAATATGGATTTTATAGAGGGGATAGTTTGGATTGTATTTTTGAGGTTATATCGATTGAGAAATTGTGTATAGCGAGGAGAAAAATCATTAACATTGCTTTGTGTCATTTTCATTGAATTTTGTTTATATTTCGAGTTTAAGGTTAAGCTAAGCGTAAAACCAGACCAATTAATTATCTGCAACAATGTGCAGCAATGCGTTGCTATAAAAACCATCTGATCTAATCAGTTTTCAAACTGTGTTTCATTCTAAACACTTTGATACGTAATAAAAAAAGTGAATATTTTATACAATGTTTTCAGAAATAGGTTCGCTAGTTGCATTTGCTCCTCCATGTAAATTTAGGTTATGTTAACTAGCCTAAATTTCAGTACTGGCGTCCCTCTCTTGAGAAGCCATAAACGCAGAAGTTGGTTTAAAACGAAGCAAGTCGATTTTACGGCCAAAAAATTCGCTCTTTAAAATTAAAATGCTAAACTCTTATTTTTCCTTAAATTGATTTTGGGTCTTAAAAGTTGAGGGCATCAACAATCATTTCCTTTTTTTTTCTTGACAAGCAACCCAAATTAAATAGGGTAGATGGAAGTTTATCCCTGAGATTATTTACATAGAAGCGGAGGCTTGAAAGGTAATGTATGGGATACGTATATGAGGCCATTCCCACCCCGAGAGGGGACAAAGAGAAACAAATGGGCGGAATTTACAACAATCATCCCCAGGTTTAGGATAATAGCGGAGGAACCCTCTTAGTACAACCACCGGGGGAAATAACACTCGGTTTTAGAACTAGCAGAAAGTCTGAGTATAAATGTTAACTTCATAGCAAGTAGACCGTCATCCTATTGTAAATTTTTAGTCACATCGCAGTTTAATGTAGTGCGCAAATGTGGACTACATAAATTATTATTTGAAGGTAAATTCTAAAGTGTGTTCTATAATATGTAGCTGTAACACCAGATAAGAAACAGTAGTAAAGTACTCAAAAATGAAGAAAATGCGTCAACAAACTCAAACGTCTAAAGTAGTTAATTTACTCCCGGGGATTTATAAAACCTTTTTAGTCCCCAGGGTGTGAATATCAGCTGTTGTAAACAGTAATAAACTTCGAGCTCGATCGGTACGCAGCGGTTCAATCTATGGTGTTTTATTAAGCAAATTCTATCGAACGTGCTTCTGCGAACGATTGACAAGGAAATGCGTGATATAAAACGCAAATATCTTTATAATTAATACGCTACATAAAAATTTGTCGGTTGAACTCCTCCGCCATTTCTTAACCGATTTTATCCATTGACGTCTCATTGGAAAGAGCGTGTCGAGTAGATTTGCAAACTGGCCTTACATTTATGAAAAAGTCCCTTAAGCTCTGCCCCAGTGGCTTTAAAGGTATCAGCTGTATAATTTAATTGCTGTTATTTATCTTTCAATTCAACGAAACGCATTGGTTTCATTTACTGATTTTGGTTGAATAGAAATGAAATAAATGTACTACTTTAATTTACAATTTAAATAATCGAGAAATCCTTGGCAATTTGATATATTTTACCTCCTATATAATGAAGAACACCTACAGTATGAATATTCCCACAAAAAATGAACAAGGATGTTAGTCGAAGTGTTACTATTTTGTAGGAAACACGGACTTAGCTTTATGATTATTGGCAAAGGAAAACACTCTAAGGCTGAATTAAACTGTAACGGCAAGGACATTAAATATATGTTTTATTAAAAGTCAAAAGAGATTTTAAAATAATATGACTACATCCAAAAAACTTTAATAAAACTTTCATTGAAGGATTTGCATTATTCACATTTAAGGGAAACAAAAAACCATCTGAACAATATTAGGCCTTTCAATCCTGCATTTTTTCAGGTAAATTTATCCATTGAGTATACACGTATATAATTGAATATACGTGTACTCAATTATATAACATACGTTATAACAGTAACTAGCCAAATTATTGCCAATGGAAGCAAATACAATTGTGATAGAGAGGTTATGCAGAAAATCAGGCAGTTCTTAAGTAATGTAAACAAAATGTTATCGTTGTAAAAAAATTACAGAAATTTGTAAACGTACTGGCAACAATGGGTAGTACCATGCAGACTACATCATCATTGACGAAGATCAACATGGACAACCTAATGCGGCTATAAGTGGGAAATATTTGTAGAATACACTAAAAAACTAGATCAGCTTTAGAAAAATGATAAAATATTTACAAGAAATGTTGATTACATGGAACTGTTAGGTACGTGATCTATGAGTTGAGTCTTTTAAACTCATCGGAAATTATGACTTTTATTAGGTTTTAAATAAGTTATTTGTTTTTAAACAACTACCGTACTTTACTTCTTCCCAATTGCTCGATTTCGAGCAACATGTACACTTGTTTCTAACTAATGTATACAGAATAATGTAGTGCAGAACGAATGTTATGGTTTGACATGCTTAAGCACATGTGTATACAGCACACCATCGTATTTGATAGCAACACTGTTGTGTCGATGGCTCAATTTAGACAAACCTTAAGTTTTATAGTTAGTATTAAAAACCAAGATTTTATAGCTTCACTTCCAAGATCACCATAAAGGGAGGGTTTCAAACTAGTTTTTTTCAACGAGGAGAAGACATTGTGAGATCGTAAACATGTCTATATCATAAACAAGAGTTCCAGGTTCCACAGTTGAATCGGCGTTCCAGGATCTTGGCTTTCCTGGAACTCATATCAGGAAATGATGTGGTGGAGTGCCAGGAACCGAGCTCAGGAGAAATTATGCTGAGCATCCAACAAAGTCTGCCCCGAATCCTTGCTGAGCATTCATGAATGATTGTGAATGATTGTGTTGTTGTTTCCGTGAGGACGAGTGAATTCAGAGGAGACTAATTATTGCAGTGGTACAATATCAGTCAAACCAATATAGTACAGGGTTATTCTAAATGATGGACCCATTTTTAATGCTTTATAATTTATATACTATTAAACTTACCGCTATATAATACACATCAAACGAAAAAGCAACTCAAAGAGTTTATGCCTTCCAAAGACACATCATTTAACAATATCGATCCAACAGAACTGTAGATTTAATTGTACAAAGTTAAAAAGTAATCTCCAACTTTTTTTACTACTATAAATTTGGAGGTTACCGGTACTAGACGTTTTTGCAAATAAATTTTAAATGGTGAGGAAATCGACCAAAGTGGAAGGTATTATTCCGAAAGAGAATAAAATTTCCTACAATCCACTACTATGCATTTTTTGAAAATACTCAAGAAAGGTACCAAAAATTGCCTCAAAATGAAAAAAAAAATTGAAAATCCCCGTCTTCAATTGTAGACAATAAACATAGCAAACATTAAATTTCACACTTTTTTATTTTAAGCCAAATTTAGGCTACATTTATTGATTATTTTCAAGATATGCGTAATAGTAGATTGTAGGAAATTTTATTCTCTTTCGGAATATTACCTTCCACTTTGGTCGATTTCCTCACCATTTAAAAGTTATTTGCAAAAACGTCAAGTAACCTCCAAATTTCTAGTGGTAAAAAAAGTTGGAGATTACTTTTTAACTTTGTACAATTAAATCTACAGTTCTGTTGGATCGATATTGTTAAATGATGTGTCTTTGGAAGGCATAAACTCTTTGAGTTGCTTTTTCGTTTGATGTGTATTTTATAGCGGTAAGTTTAATAGTATAAACATTATAAAGCATTAAAAATGGGTCCATCATTTAGAATAACCCTGTATATATTCATCATACTCCTAGGCTTTATCATACTATTGGGTCATCTAAAGGCAATACACGATCACGATGGTGGAATACGTAGTGAACGCTTTGAAGGTTACTGTCTGTTTCTCGTTATTATTTCACTTCACCGTCGTTCAACGATATAACAAAATAAAGGTTGTAGGCAAGTAAAATATTGTCATGCGCTAGTGTATCCATAAAGTAAAGAACATCTACAATTTTTTGTTGCAATAAATCTGTCCTATTTAAGCAGATGACGTTGTGTTGTACTGTTTTGTACTGTGTTGTGTTGTGTTGTGTTGTGTTGTGTTGTGTTGTGTTGTGTTGTGTTGTTTTGTTTTGTGTTGTGTTGTGTTGTAACATTTGTTTCTTGTGATTTGAGATAATTTTTAAGCTGAATACAGTAATAAAATAATAATATGTATTGCAATTTACTGCTTGTCAAAAAATTGCTTTGTATTGCTTTACACACTGGATGCGAAACCCCTCTCTTCAAATCTATCCTAAAACACCGTGTTGAGCCAATATCAGTGACTTAATTCGTCATCAAAATTAAACACAAATCGACAGAGGCTTCAGACTTTACACTTAATTAAATGGACAAGAATTCAACACTGTATGCGAATACATCCCTGCACTCCCTGTACTGCGCAGCCCCTGTGCTACCAGCTGTGTATTAATCATGCGCACCACACACAAACTCTGCGCCTGCCTACATTACTCCGAACCGTTACTGCAGTGCGCACGTCCGCTGGTGAAGCTTCCGTATCCGGTCACCTACTCCCACCCCCTCTCACACTCACACACACACACACAAACATTATCGTGGGTACCGCGGTGGTAACCTGTTATGATAATATGCCGGCGTTTGTGTACATGAGGTCATACACCTAGATTACTTTATTGTGGGACGAATGAACGGGGTAAAGTACCTTGATATAGGACAAGTGGGTTCTTATTTCACCCATTTGGAATTCAACAAAAATACGTCTTCCACAATGGCATGTAGAATGTATTTTTATCAACGAAAATGTACGAAATAAATCGAGTATTGTTAAATCATAGACTTAGTAGCCTAATCGGTAGGTAAATTAGTTAAATGTGTGAAAACTTTTATTTTTTATAAATTTAAAAATAAATACCGGTACGCCTTTAAAAGGTTATTTACATAAATTACATTTTAAGTGGTCCCTAAACATACGTTGTTGAAAAGGAGGGGTATATATTAATCCACTGGTTATTATGAATAAGAATTGAAGCTAAGATATTTAAAGCTAAGAGAAAACTACGCCATCCCTTAATTGTAATTTTCCCAAAATTCCTCACCGACCACTAATCTTTAATATGGTGATTGTTGTATTGGGTGTTATTTTATTTATACAGGGTGTCCATAAAAAACGTTTCAGGACTTTGGGAAATGAATCCCCATACTAAAAGGAAGAAAAAAGTTTATGGGAAGGTATGTCCGAAAATGCATATTAACCCAGATATCCGCCATTTTGTTTTTTATACAAAAATATTTTTATCTGTGAAGTTTTTTATTCGACGATTATGAAAATTGGTATACATGTTAACATACACAAGACCTATAATAGAAAAAATAATAAAGTTGTTCCGATTGTAAATTTCAAAATGGCGGCCATTTGAATTTTTCTAACTTAAATAATTCAAAAACGGCTAATTCTATGAAAAAATGTCAGTAATACTTTTTTTTAGCATTTTTAATTTCCTATCAAACGATACCAAGATCAAAAAGATCGAACAAAATATAACTGAAATATAACGTTTTTTGTGTAAAAATAAGGCAAAAATTAAGGGTTCCCCGACTAACTTTGCCTTATTTTTACACAAAAAACGTTATATTTCAGTTATCTTTTGTCCGATCTTTTTGATCTTGGTATCGTTTGATAGAAAATTAAAAATTCTAAAAAAATGTATTCTTGACATTTTTTCATAGAATTAGCCGTTTTTGAATTATTTAAGTTAGAAAAATTCAAATGGCCGCAATTTTGAAATTTACAATCAGAACAACTTTATTATTTTTTCTATTATAGGTCTTGTGTATGTTAACATGTATACCAATTTTCATAATCGTCGAATAAAAAACTTCACAGATAAAAATATTTTTGTATAAAAAACAAAATGGCGGATATCTGGGTTAATATGCGTTTTCGGACATACCTTCCCATAAACTTTTTTCTTCCTTTTAGTATGGGGATTCATTTCCCAAAGTCCTGAAACGTTTTTTATGGACACCCTGTATAAACCTTCTTCATTTTCTCCCTGTTATACAGGGTGTTGAAAATGTCTGGAACCAGCATTATATCTGGTGAGTGGTTAAAGAAATACAACTGATATTTTGTGTACGGATATACTATGGTTTTACCTATCTTTTGGTGCCTTATGACATTTTTTACCACTTATAGGGAACGTCCTGTGGAGGATGCAGTAAAAAGTTTTAATGGAAGGCTATGGTAAATGATACATCGTTTTAAAGGCCATTTTATTCTGAGTACGGAGCCACAAGTTTCATCTCAAAAGGACCACCCTAGCGAAAATGGTGACTGTTTGAAGTTTTTGAAAATAATTGAATTTTAAATTTCAAACAGTCGCCATTTTTGCTAGGGTGGTCCTTTTGAGATGAAACTTGTGGCTCCTTACTCAGAAAAAAATGGCCTTTAAAATGATGTATCATTTACCATAGGCTTCCATTAAAACTTTTTACTGCATCCTCCACAGGACGTTCCCTATAAGTGGGTTTTTAAATTTCAAACAGTCGCCATTTTTGCTAGGGTGGTCCTTTTGAGATGAAACTTGTGGCTCCTTACTCAGAAAAAAATCGCCTTTAAAATGATGTATCATTTACCATAGGCTTCCATTAAAACTTTTTACTGCATCCTCTACGGGACGTTCCCTATAAGTGGTAAAAAATGTCATAAGGCACCAAAAGATAGGTAAAACCATAGTATATCCGTATACAAAATATCAGTTGTTTTTCTTTAACCACTCACCAGATATAATGTTGGTTCCAGACATTTTCAACACCCTGTATATTAATCTCATTAGAAAAATAAAAAAGTGCATTGTTGTATCACGAACAATGTTATTTGGATACTTGTGGTGTGCTATTGAAGTAGGCTATAGTTAGTCTATTCCCAAGATTCAGAATAGAATACTCGTTAGATAATGTGATGCTGTACAAAACCATTCACCGCTTACTACAAAACACGATCTAGAGACGGAAACATTGTTATATTGTAGACAAAACGTTTGATTCAAATTCCACGAGGGACTTGTAATAAGATTTGAGGAACATTATGATTGGTATTCTCGAATTCCCAGAATGGAATTTGAATTAAGATCCTCTCGGTTGAGGAGGAATTCAATGAATTCTCTGAAGCCTAGCGACTGTGAATAGTAATCGGTTTCTGAAAATAATAATTTTAACCATAACATAAACATAGTGAGATAATTAATTGTATTAACTATTTTATAAAACTATAGTTGAAGTTTATTTTGTATGTATGTATAATTGATTTTATTATAATGGCCATTTCTATAATAGCTCGATTAGTTGGCTATCTGTTTCATAGACTATTAACGTTAATAGCAAAACATAATATCAACCTTTTCCTAATCTGCCTTTTATGGATTGACTATAGAAGCCATGGTATTCTCGGCATTAGGCCTATTGTTTTATTAATAAAATGTTTGAACCTTTCCACTAAATAAGACATTGAGATACAAAATACTGTAAAGGGTACATATTATATATTTATTAGTACTAGAGGTCGTCCAGTGGTCGAATCTCGACCAAAAATATTTAATGTTCAGACTTCTCTATTTTCACCACACACTGTAAATAAAACATGTGATTGGAGTTTCTTCTGTTTGTTTTGATTTTCTGTTAATATTTCGTTGTTATTTCGTCACCAGCATGGCAACCCATAAGATCCATGTAAATTTTTTCAAAATTTTAAATTAATTTTTGTGCTTATTTTTGAGCCTATTTTAATTTATAAAGTGATTCTGCACACCTACAGGAAAATATCTTTCCTACAGTATGCGTAGATTTTCCCTGCTATGCACACGAGCTGAGAAAAAAGGTTTTAAACAAACATGCTTGCCTATTAATATATAGATAGATAGATGATATAGTATATCTGCTTATAGTTTGTAAGCAGAAAGAAACAAAGATAGCCTACAGTTTTGTGAATTTAGTTCCGAATTAATTGAGATGCAATATTTTTAATGCATATTTTTACAGATGCAATTATACTAAAAGCTTTCCCACCTTTGTAACATAATACATTACTACAATATTACGATTTCAATACAAACATTTAACTTATTATAAAGCTAATGTCTCTCATAAGTACTTATTTTGAACTACCTTCTGTTAACAGTTAGTGGTTGCCATCAAACTTTGCCTATGTAGAAGTTTTAGGATACAAAACAGATATTCTCACAAACATTAAAGCATTTTGCGTAGCTTTTAGTTTAAGGAGGTTTTCAATGCAAAAATATTTAATCTTTCCTATTAGACCTATTGGTTTTTGTTTTCTACGATATCCGGAACTAAATCTTAAAGTGGGATTAGGAACACCGTCGAGTCAACCTTTTGACCAACCACGCACCTTCCATATACAGTAGTTGATACAAATACCCAATGAAATTTGTAATCAATAATGCAATTGTTGTATATAATGGAATACTTTCTTTAATAAAACAAAGATTGATTAAGTGGAACACTTTAATAAGAAAGTGCAGGGGTATTCCATTAGGCAGTTGATCACCATCAACCATGTTTCTTTTGTTCTGGAGCTGAAGTTAGTTAACTTGAGACGAAGATAAAGGAAAGTTATGACCAGGGGTGTCTGTATAGGGGAAAGTCTGGCGTCTAACATTAAAGACTCCCTTAGAGGGTTGTGACCAATAAGGGAGCGAGCTGATGTTTTGAATCTACTTTACTTTGATATCCTCTACTCGCTGAATATTCGAGGGGAGTCGAAGTAGCGTATAAATGAACACAAAAGAGGAAAACAGTGTAGAACCATATATGAAAAGAAAAGGACCTACAGCCACCGTACCGCCTAGTTATAATTGTAGTTTGATAATTTTAATGGGAAGTAAATAAAATATAAGTATCATTTATTAACTTTCCGTAAATTTAGTATTTACTTTTGGAACATTTAATATTTGCTTTATGGAGCAGAGACATGGATTATGGACCAAAAAACAGAAAAGAAGTTTGTTTTATTTGAAAATTGAATTTTGGGAACCATATTTGGACCTGTTGGAGATGGAGAAGGATAGAGAATTTGGCCCACCCAAAAATAAGGGACATGTACGATTCCCCAGATATAGTAGGAGACAAAACCCAGTAGGAAATATACCCCGAGGAAGACCCAAGAATCGATGGAAGGACCAGGTGGAGAAAGATTTGCAAACATTGAGAGCAAGGAAGATTCAGAGAACAGGGAGAGATGGAGGCAACTTGTTGTTGAGGCCAAATAATATTACCTAGGGTATCCATGGCCATGGGAGTAAGTAAGAGTAAGTAAATCTAATAGTACTTACAATGCTGATCAAGAAGTTATTTTTTAAGCTAGTCCAGCAAGGTTAGCTGCCAAATATAGAGATACAAAAATCTAGATTTCCATGATGATTGCAAATATTTACTTCAACAAAGAATGTATCGAGAAGAGAATTACACCACAATACGCTAAAATCAAGGTAATATGTAACTCCACTGCTGCCAAAAGAATCAAGGAACAAGGAGAGGTACTGTATTATTAATTCAGAATATATGGTCAAACAACTTTACTGTGAAAAAAAATAGAACTGAACCTGATCGCCTACACCTACGAAATCCACCTAAAATTCTTGAGATTTTACTGACTAGTAGCATGGAATCTTCTACATGAAGTCGTCAGTGAAGAGGTCGAAGAAAGTATTCAAGGATACAAATTTTAAGTGTTATTAGACGTATCTTATATTTACTTTCCGTAAATTTAATTACACGTACAATGCTGATCAAGAAGTTATAATTTTAATGTCGAAATCCCTCCCTGCAGACCCAATAGAAATAGGCCTATTTGTGGAAAATATAAACATATTGTCACATATTATTACAAATAATGAAGTAAATAACTTCTTGATCAGCATTGTACGTGTTATTCAATTTACTTGTCATTCGCCTATTGGTTCTGATGATGATTGGAGTGTCCAA
This sequence comes from Macrosteles quadrilineatus, assembly GCF_028750875.1. Classification (NCBI taxonomy): domain Eukaryota; kingdom Metazoa; phylum Arthropoda; class Insecta; order Hemiptera; family Cicadellidae; genus Macrosteles; species Macrosteles quadrilineatus. Next base: position 30,636,386 of record NW_026542599.1, on the reverse strand, counting down.
TCGAAATCGATCACCACTTACCATCTTTTTTGTATTTTTACCGTCTTGTGAGGAACAGTATAAGCGTAAATATATCTTTTAAGTGTTATAAGACGTTTCTCTTATTTACTTTCCGTAAATAATGAAGCAGACATTTTCACCGTTTATAAGATACATCAACGCCATAAAACGTAACATCTCACAGAACAAGTTTCAAAGTCTCCGCTACGACGAATAAATCTACTTGCACAATCCAAAGTCAATGGCACCTGAAACCCTTGACACAGCGCCTGCGCCTGGCCAAGTTGTCTGCATGTCTAGATGATTAATCGTAATTTGCGGAAGTAACTGTACAGTGTATAAGTGGTGTGATAAAGTGAGGAAGCACAATCTTGAGATGGGAACTGACTAATAAATGAGCGAAACTCAGGACCAGTGTGGGAGATCTGGGCGGTCTGCCAGCCATTGTATTGTGGATATAGCAGTGTTGTTGTTACAAGGGGGTCTGGCATGTTTGATGTTGTAGAGGTATGGATGGCACGAAGTTAAAAGAATGTGTCTATAGGATGCAGGGAATTAACTGTAGGCTAAACTGTTTCTTGTTTTTTTGTGTGTGAAATTTCAATGTGGTTTGTAGGGTTAGGAATTCAATGAACCTATTTGAGGTATTATTGATGCAGAATCGTGTAATACTTTAGGTTATTGTATAACTTTTCCAACAATTATGTTCAAGAAAATTCTTCACGAATTTCCCTAGTGCATGCCAACGTAGGTGAAGGTGAGGAATTCCTCAACCAATTAACCAAGTTAAAATATTTGGTATTAAACATAATACCGTGATGTTTATAACTTAAAATATATTGTCTAGGTCTAAGATGTTTACATAAAAAAATGCTTATAGTTTGAGCACTAGATGACTTGGTGGCAAATTATATGGAGTATACGAAAGCGGGTTAGCTCTCAAAATATTAAGTTTTTAAGAAACATAACTCCTAATAATAAAAGGCATAGAAACTAGACTGTAATTTTTAACTATTGGCATTAATCAACGACACATAAAAAATCAATTAGGCGATCATGGTCTGCAAACAAAATATATCCACTGACGCGTTCCCTGAAATTGAAATGTAATCCTAGCGATGCCAATTTATTTTGAAGAATCTCAACATTACTTACCACTCAAATAACCCTCTACAACCCTGTCTAAATAGAGACAAACAAGAAGGACGATCATAGCTTACGACTCGTTTTATTCATTCACTTCATCTACTTATCTAATCTGCAAACGAAATATACTAGGACGAATACTTTTCCCTTTTCTGTAAAATTAATAAAACATAATGTGTATGGGCGATTAATACTGGAAAATGTGATTTGATAATTATCATGATGCCGTATACATTCTTATTTTGGTACAATATCAATATAAATTAAGTGTCATACTTTTTATTTAATTTTCTACAATAATTTGAATTAAATAACTTAATTCGCCCCTCCACTGGTTAAACAATAACTGATATCAAGAATCTATAATAATCGAAATCCTTGAATGATTTTAGTTGAGAGTATGTGGCACAGCCATCAATCAATCATAAATGAATGGTCCAGTAGCTGACAGGAGCTTGGATGCAGTATGAATGAATAAATGACGTCACCAGATGCGTGTGTGTGCGTGAGGGGGGAGGGAAGTGTCGAAGTGTAGAGCGTCTGTCGCCCTGTCGGTGAGCGCGCGCGAGCGTCAGTAGTGTAGCGAAGTGTTCAGCGAGCGCATCGGTTCGCGAGAAATGTCGGTATTGTAGACCGTCGCGTCGGTATTGCAGTACTTTCGTGTTGTGATTGTGAATATACGGATTGTTATAAGGAACGAACACATTTATTTATGGTGAGCATCCTTTCATTTGATAATAATGTCAATTAAGTAAACGTTCATAAACAATTCATAAACTCCTATTTTACTGTAGGCCTATAAATTGGATTGTAAATTGTAATAAATTGTGATTGGCTTAATGTATGTTATCATATTTTAAATCCGTTTTCAAGCAAACACAATATTTTGCAATTCGTTAGGAATGTTTATGCAGGCACAAGCTGTAATAATTTGGAAACAGTTTGTTTTATAACAAATCGATGGATGTAAATTTTTTACATGACCATTTTAATAATTGCTTCATGCTTTACCTGAAAACCTTTGGGAAGTAAATTATTGTACAACTTCTGGCATGAAATAGCGAATACAGTTTATTTGTACTTTATGAGTATTTTTATGAGTACGGAAATTTGAAAACATAACATTATACTTGATGTTTTTTCTCACACATTTAATGGTTAGTATTTATTTACTAATTTACATATTATTGATAACTATCTACCTACCGAGATGGTTTGGTGTAAACAAATATCGTTTGATTTCCCACTTGGAGGAAAATCGTAAGGCAATGATGGTGATATATGATGGAGGTTTATGGTGAACGTTTTAATCAGATCCTGTGTAGGACTGAGTGAAAAAGAAGGCAACAAAATTTAAATCAAACTACAAATTTATCCGGAGAAATTACGTATGTTTGACATTTTTGACGCTGTTTTAAAAACAATAACTGTTCTAGAGCACTAGATAAAACCCTACCAAAATTAGCACCTCCAAGACTACGGAACTGAAAGAATTCTTTAAAATTGTTCTGAAACGTTCAGAAATTCGATACCAATGTATATTTTTTGTTTATCCTGACCTTGCGGGCTTCACACGACAGACTTAACATGGTAATCATGAGAGATAAGTCTTAATTCACATCACAACAGATAGTATTGTAATAGAAGGATTGTTTTGACAGGGATTTATAGATACGCCTGACCTTTCCCATGATAACTGGTGACCTTTGACACGGCCTTAGCCGGCCGGCGCGCTCAAAGGCAGAGACTTTGGTACTGTTCAATTTTATATTGTGTTATAATTCGTAAACACAATTGTTATTTGCTTATCAACATTGTTTTCTCTTATTCTTTTTCAACATGTGGCAAACACCGTATTTTTTACATACTGACTAGTAAAAACATACTAGTTTGCATTGCAATCAGCTGTTTTTGTTGTTGTTAGCTGCTGTTTACATTATTGCACTCGCGTCATCATTGATTCTGATTTTAGCATAACAACAAACAGTGAAACAGCTTTCTCTCACAGAAAACAGAGTGCGTAAATTGTAAAAAACACAGAATAAAGTAAACGTATTTTAATAAAATTCGAATTGATTGTAATATACAGCACTCTCACTCTGCAAATCACGCTCTTTAAATCTTTATTATTGTAATGTGCATAGAAATAATTTATTTGTAAAACATGTAAACAAAAGTTTTTGAAATAATTAAGTAGCCTAAGTAAAACTTTTTTACCATTAGACCAATTATAATACAATTTAAGTAGATTCATTATTTTACTTTAGTTATTTATTTGTGTGTGTTGGTTTGGTGATAAGACCTCAAAAAAAAATAACTAATGACTTTTTGCAATATGATAGGGCCATGACACATAGGTCGGACTGTATCTCCTACCTATCGAGAAACAAAAACTACAGACTCTTTTCAATGAGAACCCTCTCTGTATTGAAGGTATCTCTCCATTATAGGAACACGAAACACGATAGTCAGTTAAAAATGTAATTCTAACAGTTGTGACAGTTATATCAATCTCTTTCTACAACACGCATGTTTTTCATGAATGAATAAAGTAGGTGCTAAAAGTCGGGTAAATTTTCCAATAACCAATTTGAGTTAGACTACTTTTTTCATGGGAGAGAAATGTTAAGATAAGCCATGCAATAATTGTATCAATCATTATTTATCAATCCATACGTATACTAGGATTGCAAAGTAGGCTAAAAGTGAAATTACCATTTCGACATTGTAATCAGCCTTTGTAATGTTTGACTGCCTCTAGCCTCAAGTAGCCTTGTAATGATTGTAAGCCTTGTAAGCTCCCAAACATTCATTACAGAACACTGGACATCGTTACTGGAGATGTGTTTCTCAGTACAATCTCCAGTTAGCCTCGGTCGTAATGCTGGAGATTAGGCAACAATTAGACACAGCTTTTGCCAAATAAGGCGTTAGGAACTGGCTAAAACCGGCGTTAAATATATTGTTTGCGTTTTTCGTGTTTTCTGTGTTACAAAATATTTTTCAAAGAATCACATTGGTTAGGTTCTTGTGTTATGGTTTTAGGTTCGATCCTCTCCCTATTGTATTAATCTATGTCCATTTGTTAATTTGTGGTTAATTTATTTGTATTTACAAGGTATTTCCCGTAAAACAAGTAACTATACATAATACCACCAGTATAAAGTGTACTCATTTAATACTCTTTAATCTGTGAGATAATACCCTCACCACAGCAAACCTGTAGACGAAGCAAATTATTTCTGTTTAGCTTTAGCTGATTGGATTTTTACTAAAATGTTTCCTTGAAATTGTCAGATTTATTCCTAATATAATAATACTGTATTATGTTTAATGAGTTTTCTAGGTTTGCTGTCACAGGGAGGATAATACGTATGCTTTTCAATGAAATGTTAATAGCTTAGTACGAAATAAATAAATAAAACGAATTTGATTAAAAATAAATCCTTAAACAAGCAAACTTCAGTTAACGTTGAGAATAACACGTTAATATCAAATTTATAGGTTTATAGCACTCCGTAACTACAATATTAAAGCGTACCACGACCTTTAAATATACTAAATTATTTTTTGTTTACAAACTGCTTTGGAATTAAATATAACTTACTCTTTGATAGGTAAAACTACAATTTGAAACGCATGTGCAACTCTCTCACAGCATAGTCCTGGAAATAGGTTATACAAAATGCATAACCAATTTCATAGTTGGCATCCCTGGTCTATGTTAGACTAACTTTTGATTGACCCGCGGGATAAAATTAGTCTCGGTTTTCCATTACCTACTGCGGCAGCTGTTTTCAATTGGGGTAGGCATGACACCCTAAACCAACAATGTGATCGTTGGGTCCGACCCCAAAGCCCTACTCGGTAGTAAACAATGGTCACTAGACATTAAACAACGCAAAAGTAAAAAAAATAAACTTACCCCTTTATTCAAAGCAATACTTTGATTAAAATCGATCGAGGAAGCCTTTTTTGTTGAGAAAACGTATACTGAAATTACAGGAGAAGTCGACAAATAAGGTAATGAAATTTTCAACAGGAAGGGATGATTGTTTACATTCATCCCCAGTAGGGAACATTTGAGCAATTTCCCCTGTCAGAGGCTGCATCCCCTGCGAAATTAATTACTCTTCCACTAGAGGGAGCCATTTGTAATTGGGGTTCCCCTTCTTTTGGACGGAAGGACTCTTATGTTAAGAGCTCCACCACAATCCCGTTGGGGATGTTGTGTAAACACTTTTACCTAACCCGCCATGTTAAACTTCCCTATCCCAAGCGTGATGTATACAGCTTCTTTACTTCACGAGTGATGTAAAGTTTAAAAAACTCACTCGGTGAGGTAATGAAATCCATTTAAATAACATTGAGTGCTCAATAAAAAAAATTACCTCTATGGAGCCAACGACGTTCAACGCTGGAAATCAGCTGAGCGCTTGAATTTTATTGTTTTGCTTTAAAGAATTTTCCTAACCTAGCTTTTGTTTGTAGAAGACCGTTACTGTTAGAAAATTAGTGAAATGGATAATGAAAAGTATTGTACGTAACCCCATGTATATTGTGGGGTCAGGTAAAATCTTGTACGTTAGTTACGCAAGAGCGTTTTTACATCACGCAGAATGTTTATGTCAAGTGAATGTTGTGCAACGAGCGACGAGCGTAATGTTGTGCGAGTACTCTTACTACACTTGTAAGGTAAATAGCTATTTAAGACTGCATACGATTCTGTTTTGCAAACAATACATTGTAGGAAATACAATGTCATAAATTTATCTTTAATATGCATTCGATGATCTAGTATTATGAGTTGTTATTTAATTTTGATACATGAATTGTAACTGTATTTATTGTAAACTGACTACACAATTTGGTTGAAAAGTGAGTAGGCCTACTGTGACATCAAACATTTAGTCTTACCCTAAAAAAATAACTTCAAGCGAAATAAATAATTGCAATCACAAAGCTGTTATGGCGAGTTAACTTTGTTTTATATATTTACAACCAAACTATGAAATAATATCACAGGAAACCTGTTTTAGGACATCATATTCTATGATAATATTCACAGTTACCAAAAATATTATGTGTTATATTATTGGTTTGAATATCCATATATAAATCCTAAAGTACCCATGAACTTTTGAGAAAAACTACAAGTCACACCCCCATAAACCATGTACTTAAATTGTTATATTTTTATAACTAAAATAGCTTCTCATTCACTGTTTTAAATTACCTGCTTGAATCATATTTTCTGTCGGCGTATCAATTACTGTTTCAGTTTTTCTCAGGAATCTTGGAATTTAACCTTTTAATTTCACGGACCTTTTGAGGTCCAATCTTATTATCGAACTCTAACTTACCGGAGCTTTTTACAAGCCAAAATTGTACGTTTATTTTCACAAATACAACATATTATCTGGTCGAATTCCGTGAGAAGACTAAAGAACCATCGCTGAAACCTACACCGCACTGATAAATTCCCAGAAACTCGATATTCCATACGGATCCATCTCTCCCTTGCTTTTTCCACTCAGTGCTTCCTGAAGACAAAGCTTTCTTCATTGAAGGTTGTCCCTTGTTGAGCTTCTGAGGTCGCCAGTCGGCACCGGAAGTTGATGGTTGAGGACAGGAAATGTGAGGCGGCGATATCAAAGTGGCTGTGCCTTCCACCTTGGATGCGGCACTTGCTTGTACAGTAGTAGGACGTGCTTACTGCTTATGTTATGACTAGTTACTGTTAGTGATGTTGCGACGCATGTAACAATGTCCATGGATTATGTCAAGTTTTTGTTGCGTGCATTATTAATTTCCTTTATTGCTATAACTTTTTGGTGTAAAATTTCAACAACATAAAAACTAGGTTATTTATTATAAAGGTCTATTTATGAAGAATATTTCTCTCACATTTCAACCGAAGGTGCACGCACTGTTAAAACCCTCAAGTAAAATGGTCCATAAAAGGAAAATATTTATTCGAGATAGGTGAAGTCAAAACTATGTAAACAGACATGAAATACACTTTAGTTGGGTGCATTATAACCATGTATTCAGATTTTATGTTTCCAAACAATGTTTTATAAAAAACCCATACATATAAGAAGACCTGTCTTCACAATGAATTGGATTCCTTTCAAAAGTAAAACCTAACATTTATTTACGATCTTTCCCTATATAGCAATTTTATATTGACATTTATTTCCAGAAGTTCTTTAATAAAGGAATCCTTTATTCGCCTGAGGCACACATCTTGTTTTGTTTCCCTAGATAGATTTACCTTCAGTTTATAGTGAACTCCAAACCCTCAGAATAAAGGCCATTATTGTTTGGCGGGATTTGAACACGACCCAACAATACAAAAGTTCTAACCACAAGACACTAGACTAGACCATTCGTGCCTTACATTCTTGAAATACAGCATCTTAACATTCTACAATAGCATTTACAATATAATTTCAACGTGTAATTTCAACACAACCTTGCGATTTACCCAGATCCTTTTGCATGTAACCACTTCTTACCGAAGCACCATTTTACCTTCAAAAATCGATTACAAAAGTTAAATCAATACGACACTGTTTGTGCCAGATCAGTTTGTCACGTCGGCGGATATTGGACCAAGTTGGGAGTTTTCCGATATTGGCAACCCTCTATAAGCCTCCCCTTATTGCTGAGGGAGATTCCCCCAAGACATAACACTTCTCGCCGTCTGTGCGGGGAAACTTTCCCAGCTCGATCACATTACTGGAGATTGGTTTGTGTTTGAAACCAGAGCTTGAGCTTCAGATATTTTCCAGCGCAAAAGCGTTAAATTATTACTTTGCTTTTTTGAATCGGATTGCGTCAGGGAGGTGAGATTTATTTAGGGACGAATCACTTTGTGAAATAAATTGTACGTAATTGTTTTTGGAAATTTGTTTTCAAACTTTTCAACACTGAACAGTTCAATTGTCCCGTTTAATATCTTTAAGCGGCTGCTTGTACTGTAATAAAAAAAAACATTTGATTTATTTTTAAAAATAGGTCCAAATTATTGTTTTATTTTAATACTCTGTAATTAGACAATAAATAATGGCGGAGTGCAGTGATTTTACGTTATAAAAACAGACACCAAAATTTTATAAAATCATAGATTCTACGATAATCCTCTATTTGTAAAACCTTGTATTGAAAAGTGTAACATATAGCATTACAGAAAGAAAAGTATCAGTGTGGATCTATTTCCAAGATTCCACTTAACTATCCTTAATGAACGTAAAAAATATTACTATTTAGTTAATCTATTATATTTCCTTTTTATTTTTTAAGTAGGCATAGTTTGATGATCTAAAATATCACTTAAATACTAAACTACGCATGAGGTCTACTATAGTTATGAGTGAGTTTACCTATATGGAAAGTGGCATACTAAATGATTGTAACAACTAACTATTACACTCTATGGTCATTTGACAACATTACATCAATTATCATTGGAACATTTTCATGTTATCTGTTCTAGTTTGATACACCTTTAACATTTTCTAATAACTCATCTACAAAATAGGCTTATGCCAATCTTTAGTATTAATTGTAACTTACCAGAAAAGTAGTTAGCCCATAAAAATAGCACTATTCTTAATTAAATCTCATACAACATGTCGTTTTATTTTAAAATTATAATGCATGGGCTGCATTTCCAAAAATTTATATTTGAAATTCCCACAATTTTGCACAAGAATTTCTAGTCATGGAATGCGATATAACATAAATATCCTGAAGAAGTAATTTAATTTCCTAGAAAGATTTCGAGTCCCGGCTTGCGAATCTAATTTAATTACCAAATCCGGCTTTCGACAGGTCCTTGGAATTCCAACGTGATTCTTACCACATAATTCACCGATTCGTGGAAAACATTATTGGGATGTGGAGGTAGAAGAGTGTGAAAATAGCATTAATTAGTTAATTATCGCATGGATTATAATGGAGGGAATTATCCAATATAGAGACGGCTATCTTCACGTAAGATAACAATTATGTTGTCTAATCAGGTTGATGAGTAGTATAAGTAGTTGCTAAGCTACCGAATCACGGCATTATCAAAAAGCTAAAATATTGATTGTCGGAATTCAATCTCTCTGGTCTTCAAAATGGAAGTCCTGCATTCCAACCAGTAGACGAGATCCCCAACAATACTAACTACTCATGTGATAAGCATTCATAAAATAATTTGATTGGGGAAAATGTCATTTTGAAAAATCTAAAAGAACTGGTATGTACTTCAAGCCTTCCTCTAGGCTTTCGAAGTTTCGAGATAGAAATTGATTGGTTTCCTTGGCAACGATGCAACAAAAAGAAACAAAAACTAGTATTTAGTTTTTACTTTGTATTCCTTTCTTTTATACGATTTCTTTGTTTAGTCTTCTTTCCTATTTGCTACAACTTGTTTTAATAGCTCAAAAAGACTAACGTTTCTACTTACACTCCGAGGCACGGCTAACACTACTAATACGGAGTAAAACTTTAAATACACATCAATGTTCATATCTACTTAATGTTCAAATCTGTGTTATGAACCATTTATGAACATTAGCAGTGTGTGAACGAAGGTGTGTTTGTTCCCAAGATAATCTGTTGTAATTAGCCTCATGACCCTGTTATGTAGGCAATCGCCCTGAATACAGCGACATTTGCGCATGCGGGTGATAAACTGTTATGATTGTTCATAGCAGATAGTAAAGCACCTATGATTGTAGAAAAACATTTCATAAAGTTATGTTGTTCTTTACAGCTCATATAATGCCGTATAAGTTCATGACAATCCATAAAATAACTAAAATTGTTCATAACCGTTCACAAAGCTGCTAACAATAGATAAATTAAATGTGTTAAAAATATTGTTATATAGATTAATTTATATTACTTTTCATCACAGTTCTGATAGTTGCTACGATTGTTCACAACAGTTATAAAAACTGCTATGATTGTTTGTTGGGCATCTAAAATGATTTTTTTGGCATTTTAACCTATTAGGCTTATTTACACATAATTAATGGTTATATTTCTAGATGTATACTGTAGTAAAAAGTTCCGTCGAAGAAAGTTATTAAATAATATTTAAAATGTCAGTGTTTTAAAAATGAAAATTACCTCGTGAGCTGGGTTGGACCCCAGAGAAATCAGACTAGGTCCACTAATTACTTCAACCATAAACTAAACAATTCCAAGTGTTCCCGTGCGGTTTTATATGTTTAATCTAGTGAGATTGAACCAGTACATTGAAATCCTATTATGACCTGAGTATATAAGAATTTCCTTCAGATCCTACTATTAACATTCAAAATCACAGATCTGTGTCTAAATCTCCTTGAAACATTTCTACAAACCCATTAGACAAAATAAAACGAGGTGCTCGGAGAGGGTTTTGATCAAATCTTATACATTGAACGTAAAACCGTAATGAATTCATGTATGTTCAAAAGACAAAAATATTAATTACGAACAGCAACACATAATAATTTCAAATCCAAACATTAGTTTATGGTTAGTAACGGTTCAGAGTAAAGTATTTTGGCGGGGCAGATTTTTGGAGGGAACGTGGGAGGCAGACGACTACAGCTGGGACTTGAACCAATGACCTGTGTAGGCTGATGTGTCGTCTGCTAGCTGCTATACTTTAGACTACTCCCCACTACTTCTCTTATTATTGTCAATGAGGCTCGTCTGAATGAGGCGGTCGCCAGATCCACTATTTCTGGACCGTAGTGGCACGTGTGCTAGCCTATCTTGATGTAGTGAAGATGGTTGGGAAGACTTTGATAAGTAATCAGGGAAACGTGAAACTTTATTAATTGTGTCGTTTAATAAATATTACGTACAGATAATTAGGTTACTGTACTGCATTTCTTGAGTTCTCAAAACATAGTTTTCTAACCATTTAGCATCTAAAGGAAAGGATTTTAAATAAATTAAATTAGGGAAGCACGTTCTTATGAATCTACATACAAAAATAATAAACCTTACTCCAAATACTTTTCTCAAAAGAATAATCAATCTGAATCATTATCTTACCTCAATGGCTAGAGATACATTTAAAGCTAAATGATCCAATTAAATTAACTGATATGAACGAATAGGTGGCTAAATTATTAAAAAGCTCAACTATTGATCACTAGATTTCATTATTAATCACTAACAACTACTGTCTGCAGGACAATGCTGTTTCGTCAGCACGGTGAGGCCAGTGGGGCGGTGCCTCGACTGTTGAGGATGTATCCGCTGAGACATAGCTTCAGAGTGACCACATCTACCATGGATGACGCTTCCTACTACACTTATAGTCACTATCATCTTCTGTCTGCAGGACATGGTGCTGTTTCGTCAGTGAGGCCAGTGGGGCGGTGCCTCGACTGTTGAGGATGTATCCGCTGAGACATAGCTTCAGAGTGACCACATCTACCATGGATGACGCTTCCTACTACACTTATAGTCACTATCATCTTCTGTCTGCAGGACATGGTGCTGTTTCGTCAGCACAGTGAGGCCAGTGGGGCGGTGCCTCGACTGTTGAGGGTGTCTCCCCTGAGACACAGCTTTAGAGTGACCACATCTACCATGGATGACGCTTCCTACTACACTTATAGTCACTATCATCTTCTGTCTGCAGGACATGGTGCTGTTTCGTCAGCACAGTGAGGCCAGTGGGGCGGTGCCTCGACTGTTGAGGGTGTCTCCCTTGAGACACAGCTTCAGAGTGACCACATACCATGGATGACGCTGCCTACTACACTTATAGTCACTATCATCTTTTGTCTGCAGGACATGGTGTTGTTTCGTCAGTGAGGCCAGTGGGGCGGTGCCTCGACTGTTGAGGATGTGTCCGCTGAGACATAGCTTCAGAGTGACCACATCTACCATGGATGACGCTTCCTACTACACTTATAGTCACTATCATCTTCTGTCTGCAGGACAATGCTGTTTCGTCAGCACGGTGAGGCCAGTGGGGCGGTGCCTCGACTGTTGAGGATGTATCCGCTGAGACATAGCTTCAGAGTGACCACATCTACCATGGATGACGCTTCCTACTACACTTATAGTCACTATCATCTTCTGTCTGCAGGCCATGGTGCTGTTTCGTCAGTGAGGCCAGTGGGGCGGTGCCTCGACTGTTGAGGATGTGTCCGCTGAGACATAGCTTCAGAGTGACCACATCTACCATGGATGACGCTGCCTACTACACTTATAGTCACTATCATCTTTTGTCTGCAGGACATGGTGTTGTTTCGTCAGTGAGGCCAGTGGGGCGGTGCCTCGACTGTTGAGGGTGTCTCCCTTGAGACACAGCTTCAGAGTGACCACATACCATGGATGACGCTGCCTACTACACTTATAGTCACTATCATCTTTTGTCTGCAGGACATGGTGTTGTTTCGTCAGTGAGGCCAGTGGGGCGGTGCCTCGACTGTTGAGGGTGTCTCCCTTGAGACACAGCTTCAGAGTGACCACATCTACCATGGATGACGCTGCCTACTACACTTATAGTCACTATCATCTTTTGTCTGCAGGACATGGTGCTGTTTCGTCAGCACAGTGAGGCCAGTGGGGCGGTGCCTCGACTGTTGAGGGTGTCTATCCTGAGACACAGCTTCAGAGTGACCACATACCATGGATGACGCTGCCTACTATACTTATACTCGTTATCATCTTCTGTCTGCAGGACATGGTGCTGTTTCGTCAGCACAGTGAGGCCAGTGGGGCGGTGCCTCGACTGTTGAGGGTGTCTCCCCTGAGACACAGCTTCAGAGTGACCACATCTACCATGGATGTGTTGCCTACTACACTTATAGTCACTAACATCTTCTGTCTGCAGGACATGGTGCTGTTTCGTCAGCACAGTGAGGCCAGTGGGGCGGTGCCTCGACTGTTGAGGGTGTCTCCCCTGAGACACAGCTTTAGAGTGACCACATATACCATGGATGTGCTGCCTACTATACTTATACTCACTACCATCCTCTGTCTGCAGGACATGGTGCTGTTTCGTCAGCACAGTGAGGCCAGTGGGGCGGTGCCTCGACTGTTAAGGGTGTCTCCCCTGAGACACAGCTTTAGAGTGACCACATCTACCATGGATGACGCTGCCTACTCCAGTGACGCCGATTCCACCATCTCTGTTCCAGATTTTGGATCGCAAGATCTGGACGCTGATAAAAAAGGTAAGAGTTCAACAATAATTGCTTGGACAGGTTGACATCTGTTGCTACATATCTTATTTTAAAATAGAATCGTATTTCATACTCGTGAAACATCAATATTCTAACGATACAAACGTCTTCGGATAGCCAATGTAAATGGAAATATTTGCCTAAAATATAATTATAATTGGGATATTATTATTTCAACAAATAAACCATCTTTGACATACGCGGCTTCTGTTCGGCTAAGAAATAAACAGCTGTTATAGTATGATTGCAATCACTAAAGTTCCATATGGTTTCATGGAGCTTGGCCTACGACAGCAAAGGCCTTTATTTTACAGCTTAAATGCTACCCTAAAATTAGATGAGTTGCTAAGAAACACCAAATTCTCCCAGCGTGTTTACAAATTCATTATAGATTTTTTCATTTAAGAATATTTTAAAATTTGCCGTTCCTAAATGGTGCGTCAATATTCCATTCTGCCACACCTGAAATCACGCATGCCTTCTTCAAATGGACCGCTAGAGGTTGTCTGGAAGATCTATCATGATATTCGAAACTTAGACGAATTGACGGTACTCCACCTAACCCTACTGGGTGCCATCCTCGCCGCCGCCCTCCTGGGGTTGTACATCCAACATAGGATCAAGAAGAAGCTGGGAGTTGTGGTGATTAAGGTAGAAAAGACAGAGGATAAACTCCATGACAAGGAAGCCTTCCATGACTTCCTCAACTACATCCTTAGGCTAAGCCGAAATATGGATGACAACATAAACATGTCATTGTTCATGTCGGAGATTCGGAGGAAAGCCAAGATATTAAGACGCAGCAGACCAAAGGAAATAGAGGATAGATCTCCAGAGCTACTGCCTCATTTGAAGGTGGAGAGGGTTGTGAGGGACGGAACGGCTATTTTGGAAATAAACGAGAAAGAAGAAGATCTTGCAGCCGAGGGTCATTTGATTGAGGATGCCAAAGATGAAAATATTCCAAAAGAAGAAGAGACCCACGAAACTGCGAATGAAGAAGCCACTAAGAGAGGGACTCTAAAACCTAGGAGACGGTTACGGGCGATTTGATGTAATAAATTATTAGTAAATTGCGTAATACATTAATACTCAAATAGTTTTCTTTATTTATCTTTGATTATGTCAGAATTTGTAGGAGACTATTTTGAAGTTCAACCAGAGAACCTTCGTTTCCATCTTCATATTGTAGGTACTTATATCCTTAATGAATTTTCTAGTATAATTATTTTCATGAATGTGTCGTTTCCATTATTTCAGATTGTAATTAACTACCTAAACTGCTATGTTTGACAAGTTATCAACAACAAAATTCATCGACAGTATGGTTAAAATCTGCAGAGGGAAATTTGACAGGATGTCTACAGAATCCATCGAGAGTGTGAGGATACATGCTTGACGATATGTCGATATTGCAAAATTACATTTTACATCGATGTTTTTGTGAACATCTTGTCAAGCAAATGTTAAATTTATCTCATCAAATGGTTATATATTGTACACTCGATTCTCGATGGATATCTTGTAAAGCAAGATCATATTGTAAGTAACATCGTATTTCCATCTGCAGGTGTTACTTATATTATCGATGGATTTTCTTGTAGACGTCCTGTCGAGTTAAGCTGGATTTACTTATACATTATTTTAAACATACCCCTTTTTATGGAAATTTTTTAAACGGCTCCACATATAGCAATAAGTTTTTAATTAATTTTCTTGCAGACCTTATAAAAGCATTTACTGAATTTTCATATCCGAATTGCAATCAAATTCTTAAATGATTTTTTCATTGGTATTTCGACAATCATAAATGGTGTTATACACCACCCTTCAAATTTTAAACTTTTATCGAAGAGTTTTCTTGAAAATGTCTTATGAAGCATGTTTTGCATTTGTATAGACATCCCTATATTGCAATGATAATTTTGATGGATTTTCTGTTAGCTGTTGTCATAAATTAGCTAAATCATAAATTAGATAGACGTTTCGTCTATCATACCGTATTTCCATTCCTGGATTGTAATCATACTCGTAATGAATTTCCTTGAAGACATCTTGTCAAACATATGTTATGTTTAGTAACTCAAATTTTTGCATACTAACGATTAATTTCCTTGTAGGAATTTCGCAACGGCAATGCAAAATCGTAGGCGATGTATTATCCATCGTGATCTTGTAACTTAACTATCGTTGGAACTTATTATTTTGCATGGTACATAAAATTAGTTTTTTTTTTGGACGGATTTTTTTCTAGTTTAGTAGCCCTCAGTCAGTGATTGAAATCTTTCTTCTAATATATAAAATTCTCGTGTCACAGTGTTTGTCTGCAAACTCCTCCGGAACGACTTCACCGATCGTTATGAAATTTGGTGTGTAAATTCTGTAGGTATGCGAATCGAACGTAAACTATTTCCCGTTTCGAAATTCTTAAAAGGGCTCCGCCCCAGTGGCTCTGCAGTTTCCCATGTTAACCTTATGAGAAATGGAATTAATGAATCTTAACAGCTGTTTCAATTAAACAAGTTGGTTCTGTTCTATGATGTTCAATAGCATTAAAGTTACAAGGATTACCAACAGGGTGCAGCACTATTATTTCTTTTACATTAATGACAACAGCTAATTTGCAACCAAAAGGTGAGTGAGCGTAGCGAACGAACTTCAACCTGGAGGCGAGTTAGCGTAGCGAACGAGCTAACCTGAAGGCAAGTGAGCGCAGCGAACGAGCTCCAACCTAAAGGTGAGTGAGCGTAGCGAACGAGCTCTAACCCAAAGGTGAGTGAGCGTAGCGAACGAACTTCAACCTGGAGGCGAGTTAGCGTAGCGAACGAGCTAACCTGAAGGCAAGTGAGCGCAGCGAACGAGCTCCAACCTAAAGGTGAGTGAGCGTAGCGAACGAGCTCCAACCCAAAGGTGAGTGAGCGTAGCGAACGAACTTCAACCAGGACGTGATTGAGCGATGCGAACGAGATCATCTTGAAAATTAAATGTAACGGTACTTTCTTTCCATCGGTCTGTCTTAGGGGAAACCTATAACTTAGGCGATACGAAGTTCGCCGGGTCAGCTAGTAGCTTTATACAATTTATCAGTTGGGAAACTCGCTGTTCTATAGATTCACACCCCAAGGCTGTGACAGTCACTGTATAAACATGGTAACGTCTCGTCAAACACTCAAGATCTTATCATGTTCGACTAGTTTGTTTAGCCTATCACTCCTCTGAAAGAGTTTGTTTTCATTTGTCCCTAATAGTTGCACTGATAACAGTTGTTATAAAAATAAATACGGATTTCCGGAAAGTGATTTAAGTTGAAAGTCGAATTAGTTTAAACTGACTAATAAATGATTGACTTTGTGGTTTTTTTTAGTAGACCAGTTTCTGTAATTTGAGTAAATTTGAGGCTAGCTACAAATGTTGTGTCAATAATTGTTGTACAATGACAATTGTATTTTTCTTATAGCAAACGTTTACAAAAAAGTATATAATTAGATCGGTTTTTTAGAACATAATCATATTTATTAATGTTTAAATGAATGCATTATTTGATTGTTAAACCATTGATTTCCTCGTTGATTAGAGTATGTATAATTCTATTATTCATTTAAATAGAACATACATAGTTGAATTAACATATTGAAATCGAACGTAAACATCATACAAGTTATACCAACAACTCTGCCTATGTTATCATAAATTAAAATCTTAAACGAAATAGACAACTCAAATTTCTACAAAGGAGCCCCAATTTAAATACCTATAGTTTGCCTACACATTGCTAACTAATGACCACTTAACAGATAATTTCTTTGGCTTTAACAAATTATTGGTCTGAATTCCACAATGATGATAGTTTGGTGGTTTCACAATCTCTACAGCGCAGACTAGTCTTCAACTCTTCCGTCACGCAACTGTTAAAACTTGGAACGTAAACGAACCACCCAGCTTCCCAACGCAATGGCTCTACTCTGGGTTATCTTATTGCCAAGGTTATGCCACTGGGTAACGTTTACAAGCGCAGTTTGGAATGAAAGATTGTAGAATGACTAGTGAGAAAATATGGCGAGGAACTAGTATTGTTAATCGTGCATAATATTTGTATATAATCGATGATTTTACAGTATTGCCAAAAATATAAATATATTTCAACTTTTGTCTTCAATATAATTTTATTTTTGACAAAAATTGTGCACGATTCCAGCACAGACCTTAGTTTCTCTGGATCGAAATGTATATTACCCAAAATATGAGTAAAAATACATGTAGTCACACTCAACAAAAATAACAAAAAAAGATAACAACTTTTGTGGAAAATTAAGAAAACGTATGTAGTTATGAACCTACAGTTTAATATAATGATTTCAGTAAAGAAAAAGCCATGTTATAGATTGACTCACATTGTATAGAAACCACCATTAAAGGGCTTTTTCCAAAAAAGTTACAAAAAATGACAATTGTTGTATTTTTTTTACCGAGCTTGATGACATGCTTTTTTGAAATTATAAACGAACAAAGGACTTTGTGACTCTGGGGGGGGGGGGGGGGGTTCCTCACTTCTTGAAACTGAAAAACCGCATTTACTTTCCATCAACAACAATAATAAAATCTAATTTTAATTTACTAGAATACACATTTCCTAGACATAACCTTCTACAGTAGGCCTACCTTCTTTTGAGTGTGACGGTATTTATATTCTATCAACCTTTTTTGACGGATTTCGTAAATGTATCATGTCCATAACAAGCACTGCTCGAAGCTAGTTTTAAAGAGATTACTCAATGGACTCTCACACGACCTTCAACCTCTGTGGATCACGTGATTGGCCCGAGGACCGACATTGCGTCACGGGAATACAAGAGAAAAGTAGGGAACTCACGGAAACGTCCAGGATCTTAGGAAGTTGTGTAGAGCACGGCATGGTCCCGTATTACATAACAATATAATGATGGGCTCGGGATTTAAATATTATTTGTTCATACAATGTTTTTTATTCCAATCTTTTATATTTAATTATATGGGAAAATATATATTATTTTGGAAGTTAGCACCAAAACGTACCAATCACGTTGAGCAACCTGTGATCTTAGGTCTTCTGAGATAAAAAAAAATAGCAATAACTTCTACCTTACCCAACGTGTCTAAAAAAAAAAAAACAAAAAAACTATCCTAACCTAAAGAAGTAAAGAAATATGCTCATCTGTCCCTTGATACAGAACTTGTAAAAAGTGACCAGAATAAGCTGATCCTGATCGCCATTCGTCGGTTTCGTAGTTCTACACAAGTTACAGTAATTAAAATCAATCAAATATGTGTCTTTGCTCTTGTATTTCTGGTTCATTTCAAAAGATGTAGTTTGGACACAACTTAAAGAAATTAAGTTTCACTACAGAGAAGTAAGGTAGTATCATTCACCAAAAAATATGTATGGCAACTGAGTTGGAGCAACAGACTACTACAATCGCAACTGCTATCGTGGTTAGAGCGCGAGTTCAATCTTCAGCAATTATGCTATAATAAAAATATAATATGTGTGTTTTGGCTCGAGTAAAACATTATTACTTAAACAACAAAACCTATTTATCTATGTTTGGGTGTCTTTCCACAACACCATACGATATTCAGTTACCTAACCACAGCTAGGTGTTCTCTAGGCACACTTCTGTATGTCAACTGTGCTGAATCCGAATTGGAGACGGCCAAGAAGACAGAACAATAGCTGGTGAAACGAACGTGTTTGTTGTGTAATGTAGGTAATAACCTCCTCACACGCACACACACACACATCTACACACACACACGGAGGCGACGTTTGACCGTTTCTGTCCTCCTTGCGTCATTGGGTCATCAGAAGTATATTTGCCTGTTGTGACACTAGTGAACGTGTCTATGTATCCTTGGAGGGAAAATGGAGTGGAGACTGTGTGCAAAAGGGGGTTTTATTGCTCATAATTATGTTAATTATAGGTAAAGTAAACAGCGTGTGACAAAAATGAACAATGTAGTGTCCTTATTTCAAGAGACCCAAAGAATATTTAGCACAAAAACGAGTAATTATTGTAGACATCCATCGCGTTAACTTGTAATTCCGTAGAAATTAAAACAATTTAATTGTTTATTAAAAAACGTGTAGTTAATCAACTGTACGTCTTAGGCTGTGAGGTGTTTGAGTTGCTATGTGCTTATTAGTGTTCCCCTAAGAGTCAGAAGTTCACAGGTTTGATCCTGTAAAACGTGTATCTCTTGGTGGTTCTGAACTAGACCCATGCCGTTTGGAAAAGTCCATGATCATTGGGCTTTTCAGTAAAAATAGTGTCTGTATCTTTATGTTACAAAAAGTTTAGTAAACATTTTAGTCAAATAAATTATAAAATATTTTTTAAATAATTTTTGTTACACAAACGACCTAATTTTGTTCTATTAAATGGTAAATTAAAACACCACACTACAAAGCTATTTATTGAGTAGGTTGTAAACAATACGACAGTTTGGAGCTCCACTTTAGTGAACGACCTCTGTAGTCCTGAAAGGATCCTTCACAACAAGGACCAAGGTTCCAGGACACTCCTGGTCACGCTTCTTATGACCACATCCTGCGTCGTTCTCCCATTGTAGTACAACTAGACTGTAAACGTGACCTTCAACTGGGAACACAGGGTGTTCCGAAATATAGTACACGTCATGGTTTGATTATTGAACTCCGGGGCCCTCCCCTGGGAAAACTAGGTTATTTCGACACATGTAAAAGATATTTTTGAATTCTATAAAAGATGTTAAATTGTAAAAAATCGCGTTTTAAGGTCAATGGGGAATCCTCCCCCCTTTGATACGCCACTGTGGTGGTTACTAAACCCAAACCGTGGTTGGATAAAGTATTCCTCTTACAGATAGAATAACGATCTGAACTGAAGAAACCGTCCCAATCACATCCACAATATGAGCTTAGGCCTCTTGAAAACATACAAATGAACGAATTTAGAAAACAGAAAAATAATATACTTTATGTGGTATAGTAATTGCCAGCAATTAACCACCTTGGATTTGGTAAATTTAATATATCTCTGCTAAAAGAGCATTGTGTTTTTTTTTATTTGACAATGCCAAGCTGTTGTTGATAAACAGATATGTCAAATTTTGTGATTCAAATCATTCTAAGCACCACATTCAGAACACATGTGCTCGTTGCATTCAACTGTAAGCCTTATAATCACACAAGACTTTCAAACATGAAATTGTCGTCGCTATTAACAGTTTGCGCAGACCTGGTACTTGTTTTATAACCGCACCATCCATGGCTCGATGACCAGGGGAAGTTAACCTATCTTCACCATCGATGCATTATCGAACAGGAAATGAAGCCTCCGCAACATCACTTCCGCTGCAGTCCCTGGGAAGAAGAAGAAGTCTCACCTGGTAATTATCGTTGCGGAAAGGCGAAGAGTGAGAGTTTTGCGATTGCATCCTGTGCAGATAGTCAGAATCGTTTACACACTTCGTGATTCGATAGGTAAATAGGAATGAGAAGCAACTGCACTGTTGTATCGGGGATCTTAGCCTATCCCAATCCCAATACAAATACCACAAATACAAATACCACAACAACAAAACCCCATAAAAATCCCATAGTGTTGAGTACAAAATAAATACTGTACTACAGAATCAGAAAACCTATATATTTTCCCTTACCGTAGGGAGTTTGGAACCAGTCGTTTTGTACTGTAGGGGTTCTAAACAAATATTTCTTTACCGATACCATAAAAATCCATTATTGTCTTCTCAGGGCTTTGAATTCTGTTCTACCGAATCACGGTTTAAATGCCATAGTACCGAATAAGTTTGGTAATAAGAAATTTAGCGAGATGGTGAGTACTACTCAATTCCAGCTGAAAAATGGAATTGAGTGGTATTCCTTGCTCGCTGGTGAGTAAAGGTAGTTCTTAGTAGCTCAACTTCTGGAGACTAATTTTACACCTTATCAATGGTAAAATGCCAAACAGGAGTCTGTATATCGTTGCTTCAATATTTTCTGCAAACACAAGTAGCTCTTAACGAGGCGTTGAAGTAAAATACAATTATGAAAAGATTAATTCAAGTCTTCTCAGAACAGTTGAAGGACTTTTGCCCTAAAATATTTGACAAAGATATAATAACTCAATAATAATTTACTTCACAATTGCGGCAACCAGTGCTTAGTGTGAGTCACACTGAATGTGGCTTGTTGCCAGCTGTATACAGTCACAGTGGGCCTAACTACGCATTGTACCGTATGTAGCCCTAGGTCTAACAGGGCGCCCACAGCACAGCCCGTATGGCTAGCTGACCGTTGATGAAAATTACCATGAGGGTCATTCAAGCAGTAATGACGAAGTTGTGATCTAGTACAGCATGGTTATGTCAGCAGAAGTGGTATACAATGTTTCTGTTGATGGACTAACTAGTAGAACATACAAATGTGTTATTTTAGATTTTTCGTAAACATTTTACTTGGAACAATTTTACGATTTTGAATTTTTGTCGTAGATATTTTCACCGTTAATTTAATTTCGGTTAGTCGCAAAATAAAGTGGTAGCGTGCTACGATAGTTTTTGATGTGGAAAAAAGCGATAAAATATGGGAATGTTACTGTTTTTTTCAGTTTAAGGTTCTTGTTTTAGTGAAAACATTTACCCAGCTCGCTTCTAGCTAATTAGTACAAAGGTATGGAGTAACAAGAAAATAGGGTTGGACTTTGACCTCTTCCTATCGTTGAAAAACTCGCAAAAATTTCTAAAGTGACGAATTTAATGTTTTAATGCAATAGAAAACTAATCATCATGAAAACATAGGAGATACATCCCATACAAAATATAATAGGGTATTCATATACTCTAGTTTGAAACTGTGCAGTAGGAACGTTTTACTCTAGTTTTCTCAACAGCCATTGCGAAATTGTAATGGAACTGTAATATGTAAACAGGTGCGGCTAATTGCTAGAAATTGCAGCGCGACCACTAATATGGCGAATGTAAAATTTTAGAAAATTATTTGTATCGTATTTAATTTTTACTATTTTCTAAACATCCTCCTAAAAGGTAAAAAGCCCACTTTGTTTCAATATTTGGTTAACTTTTGAATGCCTTAAAGTAGTAAATCTACTTATTTTTGTCAAAGTTATGTACTTTCAGTTTTGCAGCATGTGTATCGATTATTTACTAATAGAATTTGAAAATTAAAGCACAACATTCATTCATAGTTATTTAATTACATAGTTATGTTAAGTGGTTGTGAGAGAAATTAAAAATGGTTTACACTGTTAATCATTCCTAAATATATAGATATATCCAATTTCATATACCTTAAACGGACGAATATTTAAATGTATATTTGACTCTTGATAAAAACAGATACCATTTTACGAAAAGGTAAACTCACTTGAATGTAATGTTTCCGAAGCAGCGTTGGGGAAGTATTTACACAACATCCCCAACGCAGGGATTGTGGTGGAGCTCCTAACATGAAAGTCCTTGAGTCCTTCTATCTAAAAGAAGGGAAACCCCAATTACAAATGGCTCCCTCTAGAGGAAAAGTAATTAATTTCGCAGGGGATGAAACCTTGACAGGGGAAATTGCTCAAATGTACCCTACTGGGGGTGAATGTAAACAATCATCCCTTCCTATTGAAAATGTCATTACATTATTTATTTGTCTCCAATATAATATGATTCGTAGTCTAGAGTTTTAGTTTTTGAACAGAGTAGTGGACGTCAATTGTTTATTGGTGCGAATGTTTAGTTTCTAGTGGCTATTGTTTACTAGAAGGCTTTGGGGTGGACTATTGTTGGCTTCGGTCGTGAAACCTACCCCAATTGAAAACAGCTGGTAGTATATAATTGAGTTGCGTAGTACCGAGATTAGTTTGATTTACGGGGTAATTAAAATATTGTAGATTGCAAATATCAACAATCAAACTATAGCAATATTTTTGTGATTGGGTGTATAATTTTATTGAACCATCCCAAGCGCTGACTATAACTACACAGCATCCGATCAAGGATTACGAATGTATGATTCATTATTCATTGTCTATCAGGTTGTACTCCATGAAACATGTACTCTTGCTCTATGTTGAGAAACGCTAGATTTTGTTTCGTATTTTGGGGAGAAGGTATGTGTGATAAGATTATAAGCTTTGTTAACGAAGATATTTTTGTTCTCTTTCTACCAGGATCATTTATTAAAAGTCCAAGCGTCAAGGTTATTGAAAACTGAGATTCGTTGTTAACACTTTTCACCTATCTTAAAAACTATTCCCACCCCCACCCAAAATAATCTTCCTCGTTCGAAATCTTCTAAGGACTCTTAAAAAAACATCTTAGTATCAATAATCTCTTGGACTACTGCAAGATACATAAAACAAGTTAAAACACATAACATAACACAATTTTTTACAAAATACACATGCTCAGTCACAAGCAGTATATGTCTTCTCTCATTGTTTCTTTGTCGTCTTCAAAGCTAGAATCAGTGTCGACATCCCCATTGTATATTGCAGGCGACGGAATTGCAGCTGCAATTCGGCTTGCAGTTCATCGGTCTTATGACATGTTTCTCAACATAATCCACGGCCTTCGAGAGTCCTTTCGCCAGTAACGCTCTACAATCACTGCCACCTATATCACTTCGCCGCTCTGCCTTCGTGAGCGGTTTGGCGCGAAATGTCAAAACAGTGTTGAACAGCTGATATTAAGTTAGCTTGTTTTGAATGTCAGCAAGAAAATGGTTGACTGTCACTTTATAAGTCACGCAATATTTTTTTCCATTTTCTTACTAAGTAATATACTTAGATCACACGTGTATTGCGATGCAATATTTCTTTATTTGTTTTCAACATATTAACATTGAAGCGTTTGGCATTTTTATCTTTTGATAGTGAATCGATCAATAGATACCTGCTTAAAACCGCAATCTTAGGACGAACTTATTTGTGAAGTACACTGGAAACCAACCTGTACAACCTTCGTTTTTCTTTTTTAACAATACAAAATTTAAATTTTTTTACATTGTCGTTTCATAGATACTAAAGGTCGTCCAGTGATCGAAAACTCGACCAAAAATATGTAATGTACAGACTGTACAAACCACACACTGTAAATAAAACATGTGAAAGGAATTTCTTCCATTTGTTTAGATTTTCTGTTTATATTTCGTTGTTATTTTTTCACCAGCATGGCAACCCATAAGACCCATGCAATTTTTTCAAATTAATTTTTTGTGTTTATTTTTGAGAATATTTTAATTTTTAAAGGGATTCTGCACACATACAGGAAAATACCTTTCTAACAGTATGCGTAGATTTTTCCTGTGATGCACACGAGCTGAGAAAAAAGGTGTTAAAGAAAGCTTACCTATTAATATATAGATTGTTCTAATTATCCTATTTTCAGGAAGTTTATTTATCCAAATGTCTTTGTAGCGTGAGTGTCACGTTTTGCTTTATAGGGTTATGCTCATTAAATTAAGCACATCCATTATCATCTTAACCAGCCAATTTGACAAAATATTAATTAAATAGTACACTTAATGGCATACAAAATAGGACGAATGTAGTACGGTAAGCACGTGCTCTCAACAAATTGTAATTTGCTGTCACAAAATTCTCTAAAGCTTTATTTTTTCAAGCTAACCCCCATCGATATACCCTATATCATAGTTATGTTTTGATTGGCCCAGCCGTTCCCAATTCCCATCTGTAGCAAATGAGGATTTATATCAGTGGCGTGACGTCACGATATATTGTTGTACATTAGGTCATCGACATATTTATATCACCTACATATGATTGACGTGGCTAAAGAATGGAGGAATTTACATACTGTCAATGATCCGGGGTAATTAGAGCGTGATTATAATTAATTAATCACATGCGTGTGGTAATTATGTTAAAGGCTACAATAGGTGCATTGTGGCATTAACTAGTCATTGACTGCATTCAGTAAGTCAAGTTGAAAATCGGACCTGAATCTGGGTCTATTTCGTACAATATTGTTTACTTGAAAATGTAGTAATACAATACATAATACAACAATACAACACAACATCCCACTGATTTATTTATATAATTTTTTAATTAAAATTTGTTTTGACTCGATCCTATTAGTGAAAATCTTTTTCATGATTCTTCTTTTTAAAGAAACTTTTTAATTTGATTAAATTTATGACCAATTTTGTTTTATATTCCTTGGATATCGTTTTTACAATATTATAAACATAATATAATCAAATTAATAGAAAACAACTTAAAATAAATTAGTGCAAGGAATAATGTTTTTATTTATTTGAAATTATGTTTAATAGTAGTGATTCGCCGTATATAGTCCTATGTTAAATTAATTTTCACGTTTATAGGGGGGGGGGGTGTAGGAAAGGTGTGAAATAAAGGATTTTCATTTCATTTCATTTTTCATTATTGAAGAAACATTATAATGTAACTTACATAAATAATTTATAACGATTGTTAGTTTGTATTCCTTTGGTCTTATTCACCAAAATACGAGCAATATTAATATAATCAATATCAATAGAAAACAATTAAAAACAATCTCAGCGCATAGAATAATTTCCTTATACTTTTGAAACTATGAATTATTATATCCTATTATATTAAATTACTTTCCAATTTTTAGTAAAATAAATATATTTTTGCGAAATAGTTAAGTTGTTTGTAAAAAACATCAAATTTTCAACCATTAAACTATAGAGGGTAGGTGAATATTAAAAGTATTGTAAAAGTAATCTATAATTAGCTAAATTATTTTGAGAAAACTCAGAAGCTTCTTGATGGTTCAAAAGCTGTCCCTATCCTTGATCTTGAGCATCCAGTAAATGGTGCAGGCTAAATAAAGAGGCCACCAACCTCTTAAAAAAAAAAAATAAAAAAAAAACATCCTATCAATACTATTACTGTATCAACTATCAACCATTTTCACCCACATAAAAGTACGGCTCTGTTTTAAATAAATAATCAATAAGATATTCCCTATTCCTTGAGTATTATCTAACTTATTTACCACGGTTAAACTACAAACTAGTTCACTCAATGTTTATTGTAGTACAATTTCCTAATCACTGTCACGTTCGTTTAAAGACACGATATTGCCAAGGCTAGTGGAGTATCCGTGATGTTGAACCTCTCTGACGTAACGGCCTATCTAATTGCTCTGTGATCGCAGTTCCATAATGCGCCGCTAGAGCCAAACACGGCGCTAGTGTCGGGTCCGGCACTTTCTCCATTGTGGACCTAATTGCTTATGACCATTTACGCGTCATGTTAATATCGTTGAGCAACTGGAATTGATTATGGACACCCATGCGTTCTGTGTATCTCGGTTTGCTGCCTGCTGGCTGAGATTAGATTTGCACGGTTTCTTTGAGTGGTGTTGCTGTTTAGGTAATACACTCAATACTTATACAGGGTGATTTTTAAATGAGTTCCCCCCCCCTACTTTTTTCTACATTTCTTAAGATATCAACTCCGGACCACGTCAGATCATTGTAGAGTAGTAAGTACTTCATTTTGACTGGGTATAAATTTTTGGCCGCCATCTTGGATACGCCATATTGGATACAACGTTTTTTTTTTCAAATGTAAAAGTAGTGTTGTGACCCATTATTCCAAACAATAATTTTACGCTGATTACAATGCCGCAATTAGTTTTTTTAAATCTTGATCCGTTTTAAAGTTATAAGGACTTTTTATAACTTTATTTTTACCCGATTTTAACATTGTGCTTTTACAAACTAAGACCACAATCTCAAAATAGTGCTCAATAAAGATAAGTAAAAGGTAAGTTTAAATTAATTTGTCACATTTCAAAATGGTGGATCCAAGATGGCGGCCGAAAAAAATACATCCGTCATAACCAAGTGAAAATAGGTCGACAATGAATGGTGGTGTATACTTATCTTTATCTATCTAGCACTATTTTGAGAATGCGGTCTTATTTTGTAAATGCACAATGTTAAAATCGGCTAAAAATAAAGTTATAAAAAATCCTTATAACTTTAAAAAGAAACAAAATTTTTAAAAACTAATTGCGGCATTGTATTCAGCGTAAAATTCTAGTTTTGAATAATGGGTCACAACCTTACCTTTACTTTTGAAAAAAAAAAAACTTTGTATCCAATATGGCGGATCCAAGATGGCGGCCAAAAATGTATACCCAGTCAAAATGAAGTACTTACTACTCTACAATGATCTGACGTGGTCCGGAGTTGATATCTTAAGAAATGTATAAAAAAGTAGGGGGGGGAACTCATAACTCACCCTGTATGTGAATCCTAATATGTTGTCGAATGTTCTACTTATGGACATCGGAATATATAGTATAGTTTTATTGTGATCAGTGTAGTCTAACTTCGCTTAACCAACAGAATGCTATACAATAGCAAGTGTTCTTTTGCGACATTTATTAATCTAAAATCTAACCTCGCATTCAGGTGGGAATGAACTCGGAAAAA
Source organism: Macrosteles quadrilineatus (assembly GCF_028750875.1). Lineage (NCBI taxonomy): Eukaryota > Metazoa > Arthropoda > Insecta > Hemiptera > Cicadellidae > Macrosteles > Macrosteles quadrilineatus. The sequence continues at coordinate 30,608,552 of NW_026542599.1, read as the reverse complement.
AAAATTAATGCACAAAACATGTATCAACGAAAACTATAGCTGAAAGCAACAAACAACAATGAATAGAAAACAAGGATCATACCATTATCAAAGTAGTCATAATGACGTTCTCACTAAAGCAATAATATACCATACATTTTATTGCAAAATTAACATTAAATGTTTGAAAAACTTTAAAGTTCTGTTAGTAGATGTTCGGAATCTAGAACAATTTTAGTTTACCATCCCAAGGACTCGGTTGGGACACTGACACTTTTGTTGCAAAATCGACAACCATCCCTAAAATAAAAAGTTGGAAAATCAGTTGTAGTTTGCAATGCAGTAATTAACAGTATAGCTTACTATGTATACCTTTAACTAGCTTGGTATTTGTTTTGGCATTGAATACGTTCCATAAAGTACAAAACCAATAGTTTGAGTCAGTTGTGATATTTTTTACCGAGACTCATACTGCTAATCGTCACGTTTAAGTTAAGTAAAACAAGCCATTAAAACTACAATCACAGACAATATATTAATATTGTGGTTATTATTACCCACGAATTATTGGATTAAATGTGACTTGCAGTTGATATAGTGTAGTAACTACCTATATTCTAATTTACTTATATTCCTTGTCACACATATTTACTTAACTACACTCTTTTGAATATAACCAACTCTTGGGTGCAATAATTATAAAATGAGTAAGTTAAAACTGTCCACCTGTTGTAGTATTGGTATTATCTAACACCACAGAAAAAAGACGAGGTACATTGACTTTTGAATACAACTAGTAAGAAACAATGATTATATTTTAATTACTTTTCTACCGTTACAAAGATGAATTTACAACAATCATGACTCTTTGTTCATGGTGTGATTCGGTTCGCATTGTCCGAAAAATGTCCTCGCACTCGCAGCTCGCCACACGTGACTATTTTGTACTTCCGGTGGGAGATGAATTCGGCTCGCTACCACACGATGTGTGATGTCCTGGTTATTTATATAACATTCGCAAAATGTTTGCTAAATTGTCATGTAAAACAATTGCTAAAAATAATATAATTTGTACATAATCGTATCCTTTTTGAAAATGAACACTCTAAAACAGTGTGAAATGTAAAATAAAGGCATTATAGATTTTAAATTTAAACAATTAAACAAAATCATTATAATGAGTATGAGATAGGGTCACCACGTAGGTGAGTATTGCAACCCAAATATGAGTGAAGGTAGAGTGTAGAATGGTGTGAGATGATCTGTGTAGCTTTGTTACTGACTAAAATTAGCTGTTTCATCAGGGATCATTTCCAGTTTCGAACCTCAAAGCTACTGACTTTTTTAGGATCGAACCAGTGACCTTTTGGAACAAAGTTTGCAACCTGTATGTGAACATTAGGGCTTGAAAGTAAATTTGGTTGTAATTGATTGCTGTATGTATTTTATCGGGATAGGTACTTTTTTCATCAATATAATCCTGTAAAAGCCTAGTTACAAAAATATCCCAATGTAAAGCATATATACATTTATATGCAGGAATATAAATCATCTATATACATTTTTCCAATGGTAATAGTCTAAAATTAAACTTACTAAGCTCTGCCATACTAAATCTCATATTTTATTCAAGGGCACAATTATTTTGATTAACAAAAGGATACTTAAACTATTTTAGTTTAAAAAATATCTAAATGTGAAGTTAATTTGCCTAAATGAAGTTTTACTAACGTATAGTGTTTTAAATTAACACATCACCAGCTTATAGTGTCCATAACAACAACCAAAGACCTTTTACATAGAGTCCTCAATGAGGCTAAGTTCAGCGTTCGCTATGTTTACGTTTCACAATCATCGCCTTGGGCCTGAGTACGATCACAGCAATCTCTCGAAACGTGGCGAATCTTCCAGCTGCGAAGTTGGGAAATCATACGATAATGGTCATTATGGGTGACGCGGAAGTAAACCGAAGATTTATTGGGGAATAATGCGCACTTAGAGGTGTACAATTTGTGATTGCACATTGTTAGGTGAATGTATAGTTTTGGAGGGCGTTTTTAGCAAGAATGAGATATATTTGATGGTTAATAGTTTTAAACACTGTGTTAGGTTTCTGATTATGTGTTAGGGAATTGTTTGGAATATCGTGATCGTGACATTTGTTTCGGGTTGCTTGTAGAAAACTGTTAGGGAGACGGGTTTGTTATAATATTGATTGGTTTAGTAATTATAATTACTCTACGGATTTTCATGTAGAAATATCTCGATACAAACGAGTTATCTTGCCTAAACTTTATTTTTCTCATTCGTAATTCTTATCAACGGAATGTAGTTATTTTAGCTAATGTACTTGTATTTTTTGTTTTATTAGTTAATTGGTGGACTGTGTGTTAACTAACCAATGTTATAACTTTATTTTTGCTATATTTGTGGGGGACACTACAGATTAAGCTAGGTTGTGAATCCTTTAAACTCAGCTATAATTCGTGAGTGACTCGCAGGATTTGAACCCGTTACCTTAGTACCTACGTCCCGCGCTCTCGCCACTGCATACGCGCTCATCTTGTGTCACTTGAAAGTTTCAAGAATTTACTATCGACAAGAAAGTAACAATACACACCATTATCTCAAATTTTAAAATCCAAACACCTTGATGAATTGACTCCAGTCACTCTTTGGCTAAACGCGTTGTAGCGTTGATACAAATCAAATCAAATCAAATCAAAATCTGTTTTATTTCCAGAAATTATTTACAACATATACATATACAAAATACGAACAATAGTCCCGCATAGGCCGTAAAAGACCTGTGCGCGGGACAAGCTCTATTACAAATAGAAATATTCTTTAAAATTAAAACTAAATTAATCAAAATTACAATTAAATTACAATTAAGCTATGAGACAGTTACAGGAACAGTTAATGCTAAGTAAAAGGTAGTCGAGTGATTGGAGTTGCAGTTACTGATATCTGTTCTGTACGCTAAATACTGTTTGGTGTACTTGTGTATTAATTATTGTTAGGTATTGTATACTGAACTGATAAGTTTCTCAGACTGATCGAGCCCAATCTCCGACAGCCAACTGCTTACCGAACGTTTATAAACTGGAAGAGATACCTGTAGATCTCTAATCTCTGATGGTATATTCCTATACAAAAAATTTGCAATATAAAAAGCATTGGTAAGGTTTGCAGACTTAAAAACTCGGGGTACCTGCATACCTACATTTACAGCTCCTCTGGTGGGATAGTTATGTGTGATTGGCGTCACTATCAAATCTTGATTGGAATAGGTATATACAAGTAAAGTTTTGATAAAAAGTTGACGTACCGAAAGTAATTGAGTGTTTTTGAATAATAAATTTGTAGGGAAACGCCTGTTGAATTGAAAAGCTATTTTAATAATTAGTTTTTGTATGACAAACAGTGACTTTAAAATATTACTACTAGCTCCTCCCCATACTGTAATTCCATATTGAAGTACTGATTGGACAAATGCATAGTATAACATTTTTATTTCATTAACGTTAAGAATTTCGCGTACGTTTCTAAAAACATAAATTTCCTAAGTTTTGTCTTCAAATATTCAATATGGGGTTCCCATCTTAACCTACTATCCAATATCACTCCCAAGTACTTGTAATGATCTACTCTCTCCAAATGTAAACAACCACAGGTAGAGACACCTGGATCTCCACAAACATGCATCACTAGTCTGAGGTTGGCGGGAGGCTCACTACTTCGTCTGAGGAAAATTGGCATATATTTTGTTTTCAAAACATTCATTGATAATACATTTTGGGAGAACCATTTTTGAATAAGGAACATATCTGTTTGCGCTAAGATACAAGTTTTATGGGTTAGGTTTGTCATGGGATGCGCCCGTAGGAAATTAACCCGGGAAAGCAAACCGAAACAAAGCCTAACCAGCTGTGGAGAATATTGCAAACACTGATCCCTCGGGAACTCCCATTTAAACCCGAACCTTCCTCGTCCCGGCATTCCTGTTTTAATTACCGAGGGGCAGGACTAATCTGAGCCCCACCACCTGTACTCCAGGAATAGATCGTCCCGTGGGATATCGTCGTATAGGGGAATTATTGTGACTTTGTGGCTGTCAGATATGATTGTAGGAGTGAGGTGACAAGTCGGTGTGAATTGAGCGTACGTGGTTCTGCTAGATTTGTCAGATAACGGTTATGAGTCACTGAGTCAGGTGTGGTTTTGGTGAATTGGTTCGTTTTAGAATTTAAGAAATAAAGACTTATTTAATCAGGATAGTTTTTGATTGCGTTAACAATTCACGTAGTTGATGTTTACGTTGCTTTTTGATGTATAACCATAGATAAAATGATATAAAAATGTACCATTAGATTGCCGGTTTGATCCTGAGAAAAGTTAACATCTTTTTAGTGATTCGAAATTGGGCCCAGCTGTTAAAAAATAGTTTTGGTAATGACCCAGCTGATCTTATTCAGTAACAAAGCTGTCATCGCATTAATATCAACACTTCACACTTCATTTCTAATTTTTTCAATCTTCGCCTCCAATAACGCAGCCTAACGTGTCAACGTCGCAAAAAATGTCGCAATATTTCTAATGTGTCAATATGTCTAATTATTTCATATTACTGAGTTATATTTATTTAACTTTGGTTTAAAAAGAAAATTTCCTTTTTGAATTCAATATAAAACAAACCTAGCTGGGCTAGTTGTTATATATGTGAGCGCGGGGCTTCGATGTTCGAGGTCCCGGGTTCAAATCCTGCCCATCATAATAACCAATGCATTTTAGCTATGTGATAATACCACGACCCTTTAGGACTAGCCTGAAGTAATGTGTAAAACAGTTCCGGGCTAGAAGAACCTAGCGTCTTGTGAAGGTGGGACATAAAGAACCTCATGTTTTAACAAAAAAGATTTATTTGAAACAAATAATTGTTGAAGAATATGAAAATGTAATTACATCATAGCTTTAACTAGTTCAATAATAAGGAATACAATCGTGATCATAGGAGAAAAGTGTTACTTCTTTGATTTAATAATTCACAACACGACCAAAATAGCATGTACCAGTAAATAATGTGATACTGTTGGAAACATATTTTTCAAGTTTTTTACAATTATTTAATGTTGCATTTTGAGACCGACAAAAATCGAATGCTTAAATAACTGTTGTTGCAAACTGACTAAAAAAAACCCCTAATTCTGTAAATAAAATAATGTAACATGTCACGCATTCTGGTGTTTCGAAATGAAACTAAACAATGTGCGACCTGCGACGTAGTTCATTCATTGGCCACTGCAGCGCTGAGGTTTAGTTCGTAAAAGATCCGCTAGGTGACAGCACTCAATACGAAGAGTGCAGTGTTTTTAAAACCAAATAATGCTAATTGATAAAAATTGGATAATATTTTTAATACTTCGTGTTTATAGCTCAACAACATTACATTTCAAAACCTCTAAAATAATTATTCATATTTACCTCCTCACTCTTAAAGATGGGAAACTTATTTTTCAAATCATTAGCACATTAGCAGCCATGCGTCAGTATTTGATAGTATATATTTGATAGTATTGATAGTATATGTAGTATTGATAGTATCGATAGTATATATTGATAGTATATATTTGTCAGTATTTGATCATACATGGCTGAAACATGTTCTTTTTTCATACTAAAAACAATACAATATATAATTTTTATCTAAGGCCCATTCTACACGAGCGTAAAACCCGCGACGGATTCCCGCATGGACGTGCCAAGACAGAAGTCATCCGTAACATAACAAAAAAGTTGTTTGTTTTGTTGTCAAATACAATTGGTTACGTAGTTTTTTTATATATACTCTTATTTACTAACCAAACAAATTGTTATAACAGACAAAAACATGATTTTGTTTGTGAAACTCCTGCAGAGAACAATAGATCCACCTCAACCCGCGCGTGTAGAGATTTAGTATCCCCTCATAGAAGGCGTGCAAATCGTTATACAGTACCTATATTCTCAGTCTTTAGTTTAAACATACATCTGTTTAATGCAAACTTATTGTTACCATCCGATATGTTTAATAAACAATTAAATATCTTGTATTAATAAAACAATTCAAACACACTCTTTCAAATTAATCGTCCTTGGATCAGCTGAAGCACGTTGAAGGCAATGTGCTCGAATGTTTCCATCTGGAAACGCATGGGTTGATGTACTATACTGTATTTATGTATGTGATAGTTTTATTTGAATTATTTTTTAAACATTGTGACTGAATAATCAACAAATTTTTAAACTGCCAATCTTCCGGGCCAAGAGACAGGTTCCACCATAAATAAAAGATTACAGACAATAATGAAACGAAGAGCCTATTTTCAGTATACTAAGGCAATGTGAATGGATATATTTTAATTAACACTTTAGCAGCTTAATAAAATAACAACATTTAAATGATGGGGGTTTTTAATTTGGCTGTACAATTTGTGTTTGTATAAATAGAAGAGCATTTCTCTTACCTTAGATCAAGAACAATAACTTCTTTTAAAAGATTTTGGAATTTTGCATTAAATTAATACAGTAGTAAAGTAAGACAGTTCAAAATATTGTATATTATGTATGTATATTGTATATACGTATTAGATATATACAACACAAACAAAATCCAACAAATCTTGACACGTATAAACGTATTAGGGCGTAAAACATATTATTCAAGATACTCGTAATTGTTTTCAAGGCCAGTTTACGACTTAACAGCTAAAATCTATTTTTGTGATGGGACAGATTTGAACCCGAACCTAGCAGACAAGACTTGCTCTAACCAGTCAAGCCACATACAACAAACCGTTCCCAAACAAGTACAGTACCGACAGCCCGACCTCGGCCCCAAAAAGGAGTGCTCAAAGTGTGAAAGACCTTTGGGTATAAATTATGTAAATAGTGTCATTTCCTTAACAGCCCGCGTGATAGGAAGACAATAGCGCTTTCTTTTATCAGCTGATGGACAACAATGCTCTCCCCTCCCCTACTTCCCCCACCATGTGCTTCCCCTCCCGCGCCGCTCTACTACACACACAGTCGCTGATGGTTTGTGTTGGTGTTAAATGCCGGCTATGTTTTGTGACATATGTGAGTTTGGTAAGCAATTTAATTATTTTGTATGGTTATTTGATATTTTGTTTTAAGGTATGTAATATGGTTTATGCTGTTAGTGGTTTTAAGGTAGATGAGTATAATTGTTTTATATTTCTTTATGATTGTTATTTAATAAAAGTAGGCCCTACTTTATTTTTATGATACTGTTCTACATACGGTATTTACATTACAAATATACTGTCATATGAAACACTAAACAGTTATGTATTATGCGTTTTTGTTATCAATTGCTACTCAAACGCATGTTTTATCATGTTTAAGTTAGTTGACAGTAAGTAAAAGTTGCAAACGCTGCTAACAGTGAAAACTTTTTTTTACAGAAATAGTCTTAAGGGAAAATACATCAACATAAATCTCTTACCAGTAACTAGGAGTCTTAAGGCGAACTAACATTCAACATTGGATCTACAATTGACGCGAATTTTCCTATAGTCACATTTAACTATAGCCGTAGTAACTGCGTGACCCCAAGACATTTATCAACTGAAAAGAAAAAACTGTTTTTGTTTTGGTTTGTATTGTAATAGATTTGTATACGCAGACACGACATATTTTGGAGGAATTCTTAGATTTTAATTTCGACTAAACAAACGTGTAAACCAGCATCCATTTCAATAAATTCTGGAACCACTCCGATCCGACTTAAGTTTACTTTTAATACCTTTTACCAAAATCACTTTAATATTCACATGTAAATTCTACCTTTGATAATAGTTATGATGATCCTGACTTTTGTGGCTATCTTTGCATCTGGGAGATTTGGTCTGCGAAAACTTTGTATTTTGCTTTTTAGTTTGCTGTCAGTTTTAATCTAACGATTCTTAATAAATATTTTTAAATGGGGATGTGTAGGAAGCTCACGTCAGTTTACCCAAGGGAGGATTAGAACCTTTATTTTACGTGAGATTGTTCAATACTCATCTGTGGATGAAATGCTGTTTTGATTATCTACCTATGACGTACAAAGTCGACAACTCGGGATTTTATCTATGTCTACTCATTTATCCAAGTGAACTCTTAAGTGATCAATAATTACCAATTACGGAGCGCACTTCAACCGAAGAGAGCGAAGTTCGAACCCCACAAATCACCAAAATCTTTTTTTGTGATAAAGCCGTGAACTTATGGTTAGGAATTGACCATAATTTGTCAACATGTCCATACAAGGTCACACAGGCAAATGAGAATTTTCTTTGCGCTGTAGAACTTACTCCACTATCCATTCGATACTCTTTATTACGAGTAGTTAAGAAACATGCTAAACGCCGCGCTGAGAGGTAAAACTGCTTTGTGTCGTGTAGGAATCTCAACCGTTCCCACTCAATTAACAAACACCACTCAGGATCAGGTGCAAAGGACCCTAACCGTCACTTAATGTAAACGGTTCGTAGTGAATGGGCAGACATAACCCAGACCTGGCGATGAATGGAATAAAGCAGACCCTCAGGTGTAAGTATGTAGGGGCGGGAGAGAGTCCCGGAGGATGTTAGGGGAAGATCTTCCACCTACTTCCGGTGGACATGTGTCTCCTGGGAATATGTCTGAGGGGTGTCTGTGATTCGTACAAAAAATTCCCGCTAAAATGATAGGTCAAGATTTTGTCCATCCTGCGTGTGATCTCTGATTCAAAAAATGAAGAAGAATAAATTATTTCCATAATCAAGTATTTGTTAATTTGTAAATGGTTTTTACTTACGTAGAACATTACGGTGTCAAATATTTTGAATAGTTTATTCCAAGACATGTTTTAAACCCCTTTCATGAGTAGTGGTTCATCAATGTTTCTTTCCCAAGCTGGTCAATTTTGGACCCTGGTGCTGTGAGCTATAACGTAAAGATGCCTTACAAGAAAACATAAAATTAGTAACAAGACCAGGGCTTGGACCGTTACCTTACAAACAATGTTAGTCAAATTGTTCAACGTGTATTTTGAAATATACCAGTAAATACCCACTATTGATGCAAAATAGTAATGGGTCATTAAAACGTCCAGCAATATGGCTGAACAGTTTTAATAACATTAAGGCCCTAAGGCAATGGATAACATTTAATGATTGGATATAAAGGGTGTCAAGGCTATCTGAAATAGTAAGTAAACACACTTCGTCAAAGTAACTGGACTACGTTGAGGACCTTACGTTATAATCGAACGTATTTGTACCACATATTCGTTTTTACATTTCAAACAATATATTGAGCCTGAAATAATTTACGTGCCATGTATAGCGTCATAATAAGCCTAATCATGTTTAGGGTACTAACAATTTTATGTTTTAGTATTATGTGTTCACTATTGACAATTTGAACTCATAATCGAAGATCAACTGCAAAATCTAAGGGGAAATCACGATTAAACAGTAAAAGAATATCACACTCTAGCATAATACAGCTTAGTTCGATATGCACATCAAATTTAATTTAGTTGTCGAATGACGCAAATCCGAACTTAAACAGACAACCGAATAATCGATTCAGACATGGTCGCTATTTTTGGTGAAATTAAACATTTATTTTACAGCAGAGAAACACAACACGTACATCTACAGTAGATTCTCACAACACACAAGAACATAATAACTTACTAATACACATAAATTACTTAAATACTACATCTGACAACCCAATCATCCCAGACACTCCCCCACTTAGCTTATCATCACTCTCAATAAATACTAAAGTGTTAATCAATATCATTAACAGCTGACTCGCTGTCTGCTGATAACATCATGTATCAGCTGATAATGTCACGTGACCTTGACAATGGTATCTGGGGGAGTTGGAGTTTCCGGTCCTCATTTTGGGTAAAATAAATTACGTAAATGTGTTGTGCTTCCGGTCAGGTGTTTAAAAAAACACGTGTTTAATGGGGATTAAGGTCATTGTTGGAAGGAAACAGGACAGAAGAAAATAATGTTGAAGTTTACGTTTGAAGGTGTTGCATTAATTTCTAAAGTAACTTGAACAATAGCATGTTTAGCAAGCCGACGTAGCTTACGATATTTTGACTGAACAACTGTGAAGTAGTTAACGAGTTATTTTGATGTTAATTTGTGTTATACGATGAACAACGAAATGGTTCTGGATACTATTGTTAATTTCTGCAAGTATTTTACTTGTTTTAGGACAGGTCTGAAAATTATCCATTCAAATGCCATGCCTTTAATCTATTTTATTACACATTATTTTAGATGTCGTAACCTAAAATCTCTATAAAACCCGTCAAATATAAAATATTCTAAAACATAATATATACCAACACGATGTGAGAATAATTTCGTTTGTCAGATTCCCTTATTGTATAAGATAAGACTCAAAATAGTAAAATAAATATAACAAAATCAAAATGTACTAAATCGTGCTACGAGACAAGCTACAAAATTATTTAATGTAAACAAATGAAATACACAATAAATAACAATGCATAACCTTCCTTTCCCAACCCCTAATAATCTTCTCAGTTATGGTTAACATTTGGTCGGACCATTTCAAATATTTGACACGATGTTTGATAGTATTAGGTGACATAGGTATGTAATTATTGTGAGTATTGGTATTAATAGCATTGACTTGGCTAATGCATAGTGGGTTATTTATTAACGTATAATTTCATTTAATTTGATTTGATTTGAGTTGTCAACTGGCATTTTGAATATTGTATTTTCAGCAAGGCCGTTTAACAACCTTTCCCGTCACGACAGTAGTTGTTCAGTTGTTCTCACGGGGTTGTATTGCCTGGGGGGGGGGTACATTTTGGGGGCGTGTCAGTCTGGGTTGTGAATGGATGGGTCTGTCTGAAGCACTCAGCTCCGAAATTGCCCATCTTTCGTTCCACATCATTGGTGTTTTCATCAGTTTTATGGGTTTGTTTGTCCTATGGATCCATTGGTTTTGGTAAATAGGGTGCCGTGCATTGTATTGATTTGTATTGTTAAGTGTCAAGTACTTTGTGTGCTGTAAGAGCTAACAAAAATCATATTTTCACTGTTTGAATTATCGTACTACAGAGTGAATCATACCACCCGTGCACATACTTTAACGGGATATACAGCCGCTTGGGTAACTCATTGACTCACTGATCTGATATACAAAAGTTTACCCACTTGTAGAATAGCTAGGATCTTAAATTTTTCTGTGGAGGTCCGTCTTGGTCCCAAACCACCCAGAATATCCAAAAAAGTTACATTTTCAAATTACAATTCCCCCCAAAAATTCACTTAAATCCCCCTTTTTTAGAAAAACACTTTCTTTAATGGCTATAGCTCGAAAACGGTAAGAGCTAGCAAAGATTTCAAAATGGTCAGGAATTGAATTTTTTCTACAAGACACTCTTATAGGCGCTTTTCGAAAATTGCACTCCTTCACCTTAAAAAAACGCCCTAATTCTAAAATTAGTTAAATGTCTTGGATTTTCAACGTGTTTACATTTTTCCGAGATATATTTTTACTTTTAATGATCCCAACATTGAATGAAAAGAGCCTAAAGTGACATTTTAAAATTGTAACAAAAAAATTTGAATGGCAGATTTTCAATACAAAAAGTAGTTTTGTAACGCTTGTTGGGCCAAACCAACAACCAAGGGTGGCAAGGGTGGTCTGATTCACCCTGTATAATCTCTTCAAATCTTATTCATGGATTACTAAGTATTACAAAGTTTATGCTCATTACTAAACGGGTTCGACATAAATACTCAATCAGACACCCAATCACCCCAGACACTCCCCCACTTAGCTTATCATCTCTCTCAATAAAGACTGAAGTGGTAATCAATATCATTAACAGCTGACTCACTGTCTGGTGATAACAACGTATGTCAACTGAACGTCACGTGACCTTGGATATTCCTGTCGTATCGTAGTTTTGGCTAAAATACATACAATTAAAACTAGAATCAATTTAATAAATTTTTGCATTCCCAACCATCAAAGTATTTGTCAATCCAATCTAACCTTTTCTTGGTGGCCCAAACCATTGATTATGTACTACTTACTTATGTAATGGATAAGTGTTTGTTAAAAATATACACAGTGACTTATTCGACTAAGGTTGATTACTAACGAGAACGAGGTGCAGACTAATTTCTGTTGACACTTCTCACCCGTAAGTAACGCCCTTTTTGAGGTGTAAAAAATTATCGTCCTAACGTTTAATTTCCACATAGGCCGAAATTCTTTGTATTTCCAATATCTTTACCCAAAGAGCGTGGACAGCCCTAAACATATTTAGGTCTAATGCTGTGATCTATAAAAACTTATACCCAGTCGCTCATTGCCCTCATTGCCGCTGTGCCTTGCATCGGTTCATGTACTGTCCAGTAGAAGTGTACAGCAAATTCTTGGTGATTCACAACGTTCTTTATGAACTACATTTATATGTCCTACCATGAGGGGGGAGGGGGCGACCTTGTCTCTATGTATACATCGATCTCTGTTATAGTATAGAGATCGATGGTAGAAACGGGACTTCAGTTCCCAAAGTACCGGGCTCAAATCTCACCAACCACCAATTGATTTTATCTGTGATAAGACGCAAACTTTCATCCCTGATATGAAATAGTCCGGACTTTGGAGCCCTTGACGTGGGGTGGGAAGGTGGTTAAATGAAATAAATACCATTGATCACGCAAAAGTATAGTTAATATCCAGACTACTTGATGGACGGTAATCCTGTATGAGTCACAAGTCACCACAGTAGTGGGATCACCAAAGTCACCACAATCACCAAGATCACCACAGTGACTACACTGTACATGTTGTGTCGTCGACCCGTGCTATTTGACATTCTGGCAGCTCTAGGCTTCGTCATACACCACGTGTAGCATGCTAATGGTCCACAGTGAATAGTATATCAGTGGCGTTGTCTGTCTGATAATGGTGAAACAACACACCCATGGACCTTGTGCGTTCACAGTTCTCTACGTTGGGATTTTATAACGTGGCTAATATTTTTCTTACTTCTAGGTGAAGTATAAAACTAGTGTCAACGGTCAATGTTTTTGACGTGTTGATTTAGAAACGTTAGGACATTTAATTAGTATTTTATTAATATTTGTCATACAATAACTTTAAATAACATTTACAATTCTCTACATACGTAGTGGATGATTGTCCTTTGATGGCTCAATAAAGAAAAAAAAGCATGTCGATGGCTTAACGCGTTTCGGAGATGAAACATTCTTTTTACATATCACATTTGACGAACACAAAACAATTCTGAAGCGCCCGAGAAATATAGATCCACTGAAGGGAGTTTTAATAACTTTAATTACATCTTGCTGATGACCAAAAGCAAATAAGATTTACAAAATTTTTACAAATTTAAACTTTGTGTCACAAGGATATAAACACGTTGTTGTTTTGATATAAAAATTGAGTAAAAATATCTTAAGTAAAAAAATGTAAAACTTCAGAGTGTGTTAAATAATTAGAACTCTTAAAGCAGATCTTCACCAATATTTGACCGAAAATTCAAAAAAATCTGCACTAACAAAACTTTTTTGTGAGCCAGATAATATTGCATCCAGCCACGAAAAGTAGGCTAACTTTTTGAATTTCTTCGGTCAAGAACTGATTTGCCAAAGCTAATACAAATCGTAAACCAAATACTAAAATTACCACAGAAATTACCACAAACATTAATGAAAGGTAAATGACCTTGTAACGCAATACTGTATCTGAGAAATGTCGACAATTGGTCGCCAATTGTTCTCCCACCGGGCAATATCCAATACCCAGAGTGTGGAAAGGTCGTGCCAGAGAACGTATCAGCGTCAGTTGGGCAGGACTGTGTAGTGCAAGGTCGTCAAACAAAGCAAGACATACAGTCGTGTGTGAGTAGTGAGTAGTAGGAGTGTGGAGTCCTCCTAGGTGTGGAGTGAGTAGTGCTGAGTGAGGGCGTGAGGCATGGGTCTGCGACGACGAGCCGCCAAGTGTGAGTTGTAGATTTATGTTTTAGGATTATTTCAATGTAAAAACCCTACACATATTGGATTAGTGGCATGCATTTATGCTAGCATTTATGATAATAAATCAACCGACACCCCACTCCCCAGTGTTTTTATGTTTGTATAAACTGAATTAGTTTCAATTTTGGTGCTTTGAAGTTTGCAGTTAATTAGATTACTATTCCTTGTAAAACGTGAATGAATAATCTTGATTTAGGTGTGATTTGCGGAAATGACTTCGTTAAGATACAACTACCTCTGCTGGTAAATGTTAAACTATAAAACGTCATGGTACTATTTAAGAATATTTTTTGTAAACATATGGAACACCGAAGCATCATCAATCTCTTAACATCAAATTATTTTATTTTGAGTAGCTTAACTTAACGTGTTTGTGTACAACTGTAGACTCCTAGAACTCCTAGCACTATTATTTGTGGGCGTCGAAGGATTTTCGAAGATTTAAACCGTCAAGGACTCCAGCTGAGTTCCGATTAGTCACAGGAAAGAAGAGACTCTTTTCTCCGTTTGAAGTCCATAGTTTTTACTGCTCAGCTTCGGTTGCCTTGTGTCCTTGTTTTCCATATTCTTTAACAACCGAAACTTTTGAGCTCGTTCTAAACGTCACCAGATCTTTTAGAAACCACACATCTGTAAAGGCCTGTAGCAGAGTTTGGACTATAACTTTGATCAGCTCTGCTCGAAACGCATTCTACATTCTACTATAAAAGACTTTATGAGAGCATGCCCAAAATACGTCAACACATCGTCGAAATAATTGAAACAGCAAAGGTCTTTAAAACAGAGCTTACATTAATCCATATTTTCTAGGTGTCTTTAAAACCTTTTTTAATTATGTAGAAAAACGTCGTTCGATTTTCTAAAATAGTAAACTATACAGTAAATACCAAAATACCTACAGCCGGAGTTAGTTTCCTTTTTGAGTGAATTCCTTTGATCATTTCCAAAAACGTCATCAGATCTTTGAACCACTAGGCAGAATAACTCAAAAGCTTCAAAATTCTAGTTATTCCTCCATCGAAATATTAGAGCGTGTTTAAAGTTTTGCCTCATCCTCGAAGATTTACCGTAAAGAACTCCAACTTTCAACAGCTCTTCTTCAGCCATTAGTTCAAGAACAGAAAACTCCTAGAGTACAGCGTGTTCAAATGTACCACCACTACTAGGTCTTCAAAAATTTAAACCGCAAAGGCCTCCTAGAGTCTTAACTTCCTCCTGGACTGTTCGTGGCAGTGATTCATCCAGCACATCCCGGACACCGACGTGTGCAGCAAGCATGACAATGTTCCCACAGGACAAAGGCAGGAAGTTCCAACAAGCGGCTGCCATGCAAGTTCAGGGACTGAGAATAAAGAGGAATCAACTGTTGAAAAGATTTAATTAATGTGGCGGGACGGAATCTAGAAAAGGACTTTGCCCAAATGTCCGAATTAGCGAGGAAGATATATTGGTTGAGCTAAAAAATGTATCTATGATTTTGAACGAATTAGAAATTTTTGTAGCTTGTAATCTTTTCGTCAGCGAGTTTTTAGCTTGGGAATCCATTTTGAATCAGCACTCAGCATCTTCGAGGAATACTTGGTAGCCTGCAAGATTTTCTTTTGTTTTGCAATTGTTTGATACTAAAAGCGGGTTTGACTAAAAACTGTGAGTTCAATAAAATGACAAAAGTATTTAATATCACTAAAAGTTTTACTTTTATCTCTATATTTTTTGAATGGTTTGTTTTAGTATGTGGAATAAACAATTCGTAATTCAGAACAAAAAACAGCAAAACTCATCAATAGTAGACAACTCCTATGTAGCTGAAGAAACAGATGTAGCAACCGTTTCAATATGAAAAGATTTTCCTCGAAAATTTTTCAAGGACAAATTATTATTGTTATTTAAATTTCACAGACAACTTTTAAGGAAACTGATTCAGGTCTCTAATCTTGCCATGTTTACTGTGACAAAGTTCTATTTACTCTAAAATATGCCTTTGTTTTGGAAACCAATGACATTGTTATCTAAATCTCATGTTTGTGTAAAAGATCAGCAAATATTTACTATGCCTCCGTTGTAAATAAGTGCATCCGCTTTCAGTCACATTTGAAGTCTGGGGATTTCTTTTTGAAAACAAATATTCAAATTCCAGAGGGTTAACTGTGTTAGGTCGTTTTACCAAAAATATTATGAATGACATCATTAAATTTGTCCTTGGCTAATCTTTACAACTTGTGATAGGTCTATCTTAGGTTTACCGTGACCCATACTTAAGATAAAACCTCAATCGAGATGTTTCATCTTCGTTTGACGAATTTCGTTACTATAAATCTTTTATTTCTGCCAGATTCGAATAACCTTGTATGGTTACAATTTTGTTTGGTAAATATGTGTCCGCTAGGAATTTACAAAGTTGACCAAAAAAATAATAGCTTACATAACTTCCACGAGTTCATAAGACTAATCTTTGGACTACTTAGTTGTGATTGCACGGTAATACTAGCTGTGTCTTGTTGCCTTCAATAGTAAGTTTGTTTGATAATTTTCTGAAATTATTGATGACACTTCTGTTTTTTCATGAATTCAGATAGAATTAAACCAGCGAACTTTAGATTTGAAGCTGACCACAAAACCACTCAACACAGACGATTTTGGAAAATGCACACTTTTTTTAGCTATTTTTCACTATCCAAATTAACTTTTTAACTGTTAGTGAATCTCAATATCAATTAAATGAAAGTAATTGCATACATAGGTCTTTCTTTGACAGAAAAAACAAATCAATTTAACACAACACTGTGTATCTAGTTTAGTTTGTACCACCCGCCCACATCATTGGGACGGTATAATTTGACACCCATCAAAGATTAGACCTCAAGGTCGAAGAATAATCAACCCCGTCTCCTTTAGACCCTAACTGCATGACGTCTGCGTGTTAGAGGCGGAGGAGGACTATCAGACAATCTGTGCATTCCAGAGCCTCTATAGAGCTGGGGGTCTGTTGGGTCTACAGATGTTAAGGATCTCTAGAGTAGAGATGGCGTTTATAGAAGCTGCAGGTGCCTTGGTGATTATTGATCTAATCGGTTATAGGTATTCAGTTAAGTTCTTCGTTAGAGAGAAAGAAAAAGTTTTTATGAAATCCACATATTTTTATTCTGAGGGTCACTCAGATTAAGTTTAGCGGTTTTCTATGGACGTACGAAATAAAGGCGGTTTCTGATTATGTTCAGGGTAAACTTAAAAATTACGAATCGAACTGGGCTGACATTTTACAATGGTAGAACACATTACACTCAGCTAACATATTCGTATATTCATGTCCTTAAAAATCTTTCTGGCTACGCCCCAAAGTTTTAAGGAAAAGTTTGTGAGGTAAAAATGTTGATTGGTTTCCTTGCTGACAAACAAGCTGAAGTACTACATTTTACATTTAGTTTTTGTTTATTTCTCTGGTTATTTTTTATCAGTTGTTTAGTTGTGTAGTTTAGTTTAGTTTCTATCATCGATGCCTCAATTAAAAATAGTTTTGAAAGGACCACTTTACAAAAAATAGTTCTTGTGTCACTTCCCCATTACGTAAACCATTGCTAATATAATTTTTATAATCACCCAAAATTAATTATGTGTTCAGGTAAAGTGAACTGTTTCTTGCAGTTGAATGTATCCCTGCATGACACTATACAGACCACAGAAGTTACAATATGATGAGAAGTCTCGCAGTCTCCTAGTCGATGGATGATAGTATTTTTGTTTGACCGTTCCCGTTGATAACATATCCGTCTGGGCAGTGTTTGACCGGAAGTAGATGTCAAAACAGAAAACAGCTGTTGACAAAACAGAGTAGTTGTGTGAGTGACTGGTATTTGGGCTCGAGCCCACTTCATCCGTATCTAATAATTATGTACTTTTTTATATCTGATGCATAGATTTTTTTCACTATACGTTATAAAACTATTTAGTCACATCCCTGAACTAAAAAGCCAATTATCAAGGATAGCTGTGTACCGTTTCGAATGGTATACCTAAAATTAAGCCCAATATTACTAGGAATTCCCAAATGAAGTGCCTAAGAATGATTACGTTCTAAAACGCTCAAGTTCTTATTAAAATATTAATGTTTATTCTATTTTGATTCAAACAAAGGGTATACAATACCACACGGTGTGTTATTCGCTACTGTATACATGTTTATAAGCGGTAACGTACCAGCGAGTTGCCTGGATACCTTACCCATGTAGGGACGATGGTCATTAAGGCTAGACTATGTCGCAAACCTATTGTTCCTTAGATATGTCCTTAGACTGTGACCACCTGACCTAAACTGACAATCTACAGTGTCCTGGGCACTCCCCAAGGTATATTTAGTGACATATATTTATCTGATATTTATATTTATATCAAATATTTATATAATATCCTATTGTGGTTATTAAAGAGATGTAATAGTTGGTAACACTCGAAATCATTGATATTTACGGAACACCATCCAACCTTTCACGAACGACTTTGACCTATTTCTTTTGTTATCATGATTTAATAAGATTCGTTTGCTGTCCCTCTTCTTGTCGATCGACTATTTTTATTTTATTTGCAAGCATAATTGCTCTGAAAAAGAATCAGATCCTATCCTCTTCAACAATCGTAGAATGAAACCCTGAAATCAAAAATAGTCATGAAAATACACAAAATAGTCCTATATGGCAGATTTATTTGGTGTATGTTCTTTCTGACTAAATAGAACTGATTGCATAGATGGCATGTCTACTTCACTGTACGAAAACAATGGTGATAATAATGATAATAACAATAATATACGTCACTGTCCCTTAGTATTTTGTCGTACGTCAGTAGCTCATGTAAACAGTTAGTTAATCTTTTTCAACTTATTCCCACTTTCAATAGTTATTGACAAAAAACTCAAAATAAGACGCTAACAATCTGTTAACTCTTAAAAACTTACAATGGAGTTTTTATTAATGCAATTAAGGACATTGATTGCCAGAACCCATGTCCTTGAGGTCCTGGCAGCTGGTCGGCGGAGTTATGTACCGATTTTGTTGTAAAAAGGCAACAAATCAATACAGGGTAACGCGAAGAACAGTCAGCTGGTTTAAACAATAGATCAGTATAGACCAGAATGCACCACGCACTAAAGTAGGAGAGGGGATAAGGTCTAGCCGGATGGTCACTTGCTTCCAGCAGGGCCAGTTCCTATCCAAATCTCATCGTAGCTAGTTCGGTAAAATTGTTTTTCGTTCGTGGAAATTAAATTCATTTCGCGGCGTTTGGTCGGGCAATCTTATTTTTCCTTAAAAATCGTACAGCCTATATCCCCAAGGGATATAATTGCCCCGCGATTGGAAATTAGTATCAGTGTCATTGTTAGAAAGTGAAAAAGTTCGTTACCGGCCAACGCAGTTCCGCCATTTGAAAATTACACGTTCGTTTCACGAGTTCAATTGATCGCGTCTTGTAGAATACCGGCTAGTTACATTTCCCAATCCCTTCCCCTTTATTTGTGTTATATTTGTGGACGTCCAAACTGTAAGTAATTTGTGTTATTTATTTGTTAGTTTAAGATTTCAGTGAGTCGCACCTTTGAAAATTTTTCCTGTCTTTGTTTTGTCATTTCATGCAGAGTAAGCACATGTTCATAGGTTCAAATTCAAATCACTGATTTTAACATCCATTCATATTGTAGCAATCCGCTTTATTAATTAGATTGTAACAACCCTATAGTATTAAGAATAAATAGGTAAAAATGTTTTATAGGGCAATTCAGAGTTATTTAATAAGATTTTTATAGTGTTGGAATTTTACACAGAGTCATTGTTAATTTTCATTGTTGAGCAAATGGTACAATTCTTTTAAAGAGTGTCACAGTCAGTATCTTTTGGGGGAAACAAATTATTATCAGAGAAGGGAGCAGGTAGCTGGTTCGATTGATGCGGAAGTGTTGTTGGAAGTTGTGCCAGTTTGAACATAGATGAACCACCAAAGTGCCAAATTAGCTATAAAATAATAAAGCAACATTCTGATAAACATTACTACGATTGAATACAATATTGTTCAATCAGTTGGACTGCGAGACGACCTTCGTTTTTAATCGTTGGCCAACGAAAGGATTTGCTTGGTACAGGTCATCTCAACCATTAGATTAAATACCACTCTTCCATTGATACTTTCGAGATCGGTGTGAAACCGCACCATACCTCCCCTTTGATAAATCCATTCAACAGTTTCAATAAATTTCCAACTGATTGTGTATCTCTAGGTCATTTTTACTTGAAAGAACACAACAACGACTGTAATCTGAAATAAGTGTATTATTAAATTCTGTGCAATAAATTCAAATTGTTACTCACTTCTAGTTCTCAATAACCTTGGTATTTTAGCATATGCAATAGTATTTGATAAACAAAAGGTAATTCAGTAAATCATAAGCCACTACAAAAGATTCACCTTTTAAGTGCAACACTAGTCACTAGTGTAGTAGTGAGCAAGTAAATTCAGTGTAGAATTAAGACTGGTAAATTGATCATTAAAGGTATTACTTTATTGGAAGAACTACAAACAGTGCCAGGGGCGTCCCCTAAGGACCTTTGGGGAATATTTATATTTTGCAGGGTCCACTCATATTTTTCAATAACATCAAGCTTCCACTGCCAAAAAGCTCTGTCTGATATTTTTATTTTCTAGAGTTCTTCCAACCTAGGGGCAACCAACATTTGTAAAGAATTCATTAAAGAGCATTGCAAGGAGTAAATATATTTAAATATAATATTTAAATATATGAGAGTCAAAGTCTGAGGTTTTTTTCTTTACAGTTACATGTTCAGGACCTGATCCTGATTCAACACCTGCCTTGTGCAGGACCTTGGAATTACCAGAGGAAGCTGGTCGTTAGATTTTAAGATCTGTGGAGAAAGGAAATTACCCTTTTCCTTTATCGAGACAATTTTGCATGATAAACCTTGGTTGAAGGTCTCTCTGAGGTGCTGAAGCTATTTACAAATACACCAAGGATGGTATAGTTAAGGAATATAGAACACTAGCTTCTAAACCAAACAAAAAGCCATCAAATTTATACAAAAAAGTATGACCTAGATTGAATTGTCTCACTCTTAACATTAAAATGTATCAATAACATAATTCAATTGTCATAACTTGCGGTTATTCTTCAATCATATAATCAATGACATAGTTTTATAACTAATTGTGTATAATATTTAATTTAATTTGTTTGGATTTGCTTTAGTTCTTGACTTCGTCTGGAAATTAAAAACTACTCGAGCCGGCAAAACCTAATTTTCGGCCCTAGTTACGTAATACACTACTGTATTAGGACTTAATAATAGGACCTAGTTCTAGCACTACAGGTACTACATTTCATCAAAAGAAGCTGAAGGCAGATGATTAAAGCTTTAATACTATTTCTCTGAAAATCTCTAAATGAAATTAGTGATTGGGGGTATTCGAACCCAAAGCTCTTATACATAGGCCCATGATAACTAAACATCTTGCCTCTAAAGTGATTGTACGATGGTATGATGTAAATGGACAACTCTATGTATAGTGTATTTATTTGAACGTGTGTGATACAACAGGTAAAAAGATAGAAGAATTTCACTGTAATTCTAATGATGTCGTCTCAGGCAACGGACAACAATATCTAAGGAATGTGGATGCGTGTGGAGAAGTAGTTATGTTATTAAAACTAAGAAGTATCCCATGAAGTTTTTTTAGTAACAACGTAAATATGTACCAGCAGTTCGTACTGAGATACGGTAAAAAGAAGGATGACATTTTCTTAATAATACCTTATGATCAAAAAATTCTTGAGTATCTTCCACTAAATGTATAGGTTGATTCATCACTATAATTACTCCCTCTTTAGGACCAAAGTACGTTAATTTCTCGTTTGCGTTAGTGTTATTCAGGACATTCCACGATTTTTTAAATAAATTAGTATGTTGCCAAATTTACTTTTGAATATTATACTAATATCAAAAACACCTTTATATAATGAAATCTTCTGTCACTTCAGCACTTTTCATAACTAGGTCCATGTGTCGTTCATCAATTATCGTCAATTAACAGATATTATATGGTGGTTCCAGCCTTCCAGCACACCCTTAGTTGTAGGATTCTATCTAGAAAATTGTTCATAGTCCGCCATTTTTACTATAAACGAAGTTAACAATAGCATGCATTAAGTTTAACGTCTTAAATTCAACTCTTTACATTAAAAATACAGTATCTGTTAAAGCAATTTCAATAAGCCTGCTTATAATGTCATATAAATCATGAAACATATGACATTATTTATAATGTGTAATTGTTCAGTTTGTATAGGTGTTGTGTTCTGTTCTGTCTATTAAAAGTTAAATTTAATTTCCAAACAAGTCTTAAAGTTTCCTACTAATAACAGTATCCACATACTGTAGGTAGGCCTAATAAGAAATAAAAATAATACTTTTCTCAGAATCTCCATCCATAAGATGGTAAATTGTTGTAGCCACCTTTACTCAATTTAGGCTAAGATTTCGTCCCACTGTCGTAAATTTGCTTTTTGTGAAAGCACGAAATTACAGGAATTATCTGGTACTAACGCCGACGTAAAGATAAAATTATTGAACAATGGTAGATTAACGGTGTCAGTGCCATAACATGTGGTCTAAGGAATGTGTATAAAAATACTGACAGGTTTGCATTTCTAAGCAGTCATTTTAAAAACTCTCTCTATATATTTGTCCATCGAAAATGTTTTTTAGAGGATTATAATAAATTTAATTTTCCAATTTTGTCCTTTTAAATATTCAAAATAATTTTGAGAGGTGTGTATCTTATAATATATAACGTATAATTCCTTAAAGAATTAATTTGTTTACTAAAACGTGGACCCAAATCATATTTTGTAATCCTTTTATGCCCTACATCAGTTTTTATTTTACGTATCTAAGGTATTTAATACTAATTTATTATTTTTGTATACAATGTTAATTTGAATAATAATGGTCTTAAGTGCTTTATGCAAATTAATAAAGAGTTAAACATTGACGCATTAACCTTTGTTGACGTTCTCTTCAATAGTGTTTTCATTGATTGGTAGACTTAAGTGCAAATAATTTGTGCAAATTGCGCACAATAAAAACGTAGATTGGTCATTTACATCGACACAGAAATTGTAAAGTAAAATGTCTAATGAATTATTAAGCATCATTATCTGACTTTTGATTGGTTAATTGTCAATGAAACGAAAAATCAGGATGAAATTGCGGTGTGGAATAATTGCTATGCCGATTTGGGTATTTGGATAATCTGTATTTCTTAAATAATTCTAATTTAAAATGTGTTATTTGTATTTAAGTTAGGGAAAATTAACAATTTCCCACGTAGCCCATTTTAGCTTAGTTTAAAAACTGCACACAAACTATAAAAGGTAACCTAAACATTCAAGTGTTTAATTTAGATACTGTAGTTACTGTTCAAGAGATAAAAGAATAGGTCAATTTTATCAAAGCGTATTGACTTTCAGAAGAGAAAAAAAACACACGTGGAAAGGAGCTAACTTACAACAATAGAAATACCTTTCAAATCCAACTTAAAGCTTTTACAACTATATAGCTTGTAGACTGTTAAGGAAAAACAGCGGCTCCTGCAAAAGAAAACTTTCCGATCCAATAATTGTTTTATAATCAAAACGTTGAAATCCTTGGTAATCAAGGCTCAAGAACTCTTTGTCGAATGCTTAAAATCACTCAAAACCCTTAAACTAATATTTCTTATTACAGTTGACAAACGTTGTCTACAATGAGAAGTCCGACGTATGTTTATAAACACAAGTTGCATTGTTGTAAGATTGATTGTTGACAGCTGACCCTAGTGGTGGGGGGAACAGCTGATGAAGGTCGAATGAGTCACTACAGAAGCTAGTCTGGAGTCTGGACAGCTATCAGCTAGTTTGAGGTTATGTCTGTCAGTGTACGCAGGGGTGCCCATCCCCCCCTAGACTCATGACGCACCCCCCCCCCAATTGAGCAACAGCCCCCCCCCCATAAACATACATCTGTAAAAAAACCTCATACACAACAAATGAGAAACATTATTCCCCCGCCCAGCACTATTTAAAACTATAAAAGAAGTTTTATAATTTTTTTTAGATATTTAAAATTCAAACCCAGTTAATCTATATCAATAAAGTTATAGTTTTGTCTGTACATTGCTCAGAATTATACATATTTTGTGTTATTTATGTTTTATACATTGAAGAAGTTGAAACATGTCTTATCTCAATTTATGTCCGTCTGTCACGGCCCAGAAGGCATTTTATGCAGCCTACTCATGGCCTACTCTAAAGAAAACTATAGATACCGATTATGATTCTAATGGTTTAATTGTATCCACAGGATTGGCGAGAGAGTCCTTATAGCCATTAAAATATGGCCTCACTATTTTGGAAATAAAATAACGGACGATCAAAAACACAATTTTGTGTGATCTTTCTAGTTTATTTTCTCTATGTTTACTACATACGTCATTAATTTATGAAATCTATAATATTAAAACGAAACAGGGTTTTTTTATTTCACGATTCTGAATCAACCACTTGACCGATTTTCATGATTTTTGTGTTAAAAGAAAGATAATTTTGAGAACTAGGGAATGTCGAAGCCATAATTTTAATTTAGGGTTTCAGTTTTTTAGAAATTAAGTTTCAATTTTTTAAAAGTCTAGCAGCCGACACTAGCAATTCAAAGTATTTCCAGTGCTGGTTAAACTAACAGCTGGTTATAAACTGTCATTGAAATGTTTATGTTACAAGTTGTTTGTATACAAAAATATTGTTCTTCGGTGTTGGCCTGCATACTATTTCACTTAAATTTTTTTTTCTACCGTGAAGGATCTGCTTTATCAGGAAATGTGTTATTTTGATCTATACATCTGAAACAGTTTAATCAAGTTTTGTTGTAAATGCAAACTGTGTAAGTAAGTTATTTAGTTTATGCCATGGAAATAAAGTAAAAGACCAGAAGTAAAAGGCTTGGACGGGTAGGCTATGCGTGGTGGATAGGAGATAAATCAACTTTTAAAAGTATATTCCATAGTACCAAAAGATAAAAGACCACTTGGAAGACCAAGAATTAAGTGGAAAGGCCAAGTTATGACATACATCCTCAGACGGGGATCTAAATTAGAAGAGACAGGGGATGGAAGAGAATGGGTGGCCAATCCTCATAAGGTGTCAGTCTGTGGTCACGGAGGTAAAGGTGCGGTAAGTACATATATAAGTGGTATATGCAATTGTAGCAACTCTACTCAATGTGTGTGAATCGGTGTCCAATCTCACTTCATGTGTTTTTAAATCGACGCAACTGCTATTTTATGGTAAAATTGTCAAATTCAAAATGCATATCGCTATATTTTAGGTCTATAATTGGATGGAAGAAATGAGTAGTCACGTGACATTTGTTAATAAGTTCAACAACTAAAAAATAACAATTAATTGTTAATTAGGTTGTTTTGGGGCAGTTGGCCCCCATTAAAACTGCCAGAATTTGTCACTGTGCGTGTATGTCGATGGTGTAAACTAGATGTTCTGAACTATTCCGTTTTACTTGAATACTCGATTCCCGTACGTAGGACGGGCCAACAGCTCGTACGAATAATCTGTTAAGAGAACACGTCATATATGAAATTACGAACAGCTGTTTTGATAAAGATTCCTTTTCCTAGCTGTCACTGATATGTTTACATAAATGTTCTTTAAGAATACTGTGTAGGCCCTAACCATTTCCGATCACGTTTGTAAGCAAATCCAAAACCAAGTGAGATTAATACCGTGTGGCTTTGGCTTACATAACGGGTTTGAATTATCACGAGTACTAATATGTAACTGTAAATTAAATTAAATAACTAGCCATCATCCAGATCCAGGTCGGGAACCGGAGATTCTGTGTGTATCAAGTTGTACTTGAATTTTGATTACAGGGAAAAGACCGTGAATCAGTGTTGTACAGGACTGGAAAACTTATCTTTCTATATAAATAAAATTAGAGTTTTATAAGTCCCAAAGTCCCCTCAATTTAAGGAATTTTTTATTGCCAGAATATCCATAACGAATTGCCAGTGTCTTCTCGATCCCCTCTCCTTCCCTTTAGAAACACCACAGCTCCTTTGAAAATTAAATGGAAACAACGCTTGCGCCAACAATCGTCTGCTCCGTTATACACTTCTGTCTGCTATGCGCTATGTTACAACAGATTTGAGATACAACCGCTGGGGAATGATGACGATTAATGCTTAGTACACTGTGATTGAGTGATAACCATGGTAACTTTAGTAAGGCTGTGATTGGCCTATGAGTAGGCCTAAATATGGCGACTTGTTGAATTTGTGTATGAATTGAAGAGAAACCTATTAATGAACAGAAGAACAAAGAAAGAGAATAACAAGATTTTTCTCGTTACATTCTTTTTAAGAGTGTTTTAATTATCTCTAAATATAATTTTACACTTTTTTATTACTTATCTATCAATTCCTATGCTGTGATACAGCACCTATCGGTAGCCCATCTGTCTATCATGAGCAGTACCTTATAACACTTTCTAAAGGTTCCTTTAATATTTACGTTATTTATAGCAATGTAATGTTTGGCTAGTGATTAGTTGAGTTTGAGTTAGCTACAATTTAAAACGTTGCAGTTTGTACAACTGAACCAAGATAAATGATTTGAAATTTACAATAATAATGATTGTGCAATATTAAATTTTGTTTATAAAAATGTAAATCGTGACTTAATGGCTGTTTACAACGTTTTAATGAGTTTGTCATCTGTTTTTATACTATATTGGATTACCGTATTTTTCATCCCCCCCCTTTCCCTATTAACTCAGGTAATCGAGTATCTACACAATAGTGTAAAGTATTGTAGCCTGTGCTACTTGCTACTTGATCGTATTTTAACGAGCTTTATGTCAACAAAGCGTTCTGCTGTGCTAAGTCGTGGTGTAGCTGGACGTGTCTGTACCACGCGTTATCTTTTATCTATCACAGCAGTTGAGCCATCCCGTGCGCTCCCTCTTAGATCTCACGTCTTGCTAATCTTAAATAATAACTTTCTACACGAATACTAAACTATCCTAAAATCCTATTATAACTAATTTAATTCACTAATATAACTATTGTCATTAATTATCCACTTTCTATCTGGCGATTTCGTAATGCATTTTGGATTGTCGTCACATTGAACACTGTTGCAATTAACTTAAGCCCCCCCCATTTGAATTTTTTTAACCCCCCCCAAGAATTTCAATGACGCAGTCTGCGTCACGGCCCCCCCTTGTGGGCACCCCTGGTGTACGGTCTGGTGTGAAGTAGTGAAGTGAAGTAGTGAAGTGTTCTGGAGTGAAGTGGTGAAGTTCACGCTGGCGGAAGAACCTCCAACTTCAACTTCACGCTCTGGTAGGTGTTCGACTCTGATAGGCAGATGCACAGGTCATACAGAAACTTCTTAAATTGTTCATTATAGGAACTTTAAACGGTACGGTACTTACATTATTGTATTATTGTGGCGTCAGATAAATGATTTCAAACTACAAATCTTTCTTAGAATTTGATGTACATTACTGTTTCTTGGTGTGGAGAGGTTGATGATTCTGACATTACAAGACTAATCATATTAAAATAATTAAATAAAAATATAGATTTGTAATAAATATGATGTATGGTTTGTATGTATGATAAAAAGCCTTGTAGGTCTTACGTACCATTATTTTGGCGATCTTGATAAACGTATGTGAGGGTGATAAAATAATTTAGTATAGTATTAACAAATTGAGATTTTGATGAAAGAAATTTCAACGAAAATGCATATATAAACGGGTAAAAAAATATCATTTTGCGAGAAAATTAATTAAGTGCATAGAGTTATACAAAGGGATTTCCTAAAATACCCCTATCACAGCTTGTTAGAAGATTTTTAGTTGATTTATTAACATTTGATACAATAAGGTCCTTAATACGATGAAATATACTATTTTGACTCACTCCGAATATAGCTTATATCTGATACTATGGAGGACACGTACAGTTTGGTGTTTTCACTATAATTTTAAAGATTAAAAATCTGTTAGGTAGTTGGCCAAATTATATGATGATATAAATACAAACAACCAAATTAATTTACCATCCAAGTATTATGAGGATAGCACGTACTTAGTCTGCTTATTTAATATCCAGGCAAAACTAAAAATAATCATAAAACAATAAATACGTTTGAAAAAAAAAATTTACAAATTAAGTTTTGTTTTTAAGATTTGGGAATCCTCCAACTCTTGGTCCTGATTCGGCTCCCAGATTGGGCATGTTTAGCAAATTCATTCAAAGAGATATTTTTGTTTAAACATTACATTTACTTTTACAATTCTTTCATACACGTAGGCCCATACTAATTCAACAATATAATATTATTATAGCTTAGTAGCTGACTAAGCTATGTCCTAGTCCTAGGAATCAGGATGCTGCTGGTTCGATCCTGGACAAAGTTAGTAACTTTTTCATGGTAAGAAATTGAATCCAGAGTTCCTTGATCTTTAGGATTTTGACAAAAGGTTCCAGAACAAGTACCACCTGATCATAGTCCGTAACGAAGCTCTCATCTCAAAACTTTCACACAGCTTCACCTAAAAGTGCGCACCTTTGTGTGTCAGAGTCGACCTGGTTGTATAAATCGACAGTAAAAAATGAGAACTTACAATGCCTCTGACCGAGGTCTTATTATGAATATAGAACTGTAATTGTTACTTTAATTGTAGGAAATTCATTTGCAAAGGAATTTTAAATAACATATTTTAATTTTTGGGGCTCAAAAACCAGGGACCAGTAATAAATTGAATCAGTTAAACCAGTGAAACTCGTATCCCTCCCTTTCATCGATTTACTCTATAATATCATCGATGTAGCAACCAGTTTCGTAACCGCCGTTCACTTTCGTGCAGCTACCTTATTAACATTATACGATACGATATAATCGAGATGTCAGAAGGTCCGTATGCTAACATAACCTGCATAACCTGGTGACACAATCGATACATCGCGTGGGAGATATGTAAATACGTGAGTATCGATATATCGATGTCGAGTTTGCGATAGTTTATCGCATGACATGAACGAGAAGGTCCGTTTAATGTGCTAACAGAACTTGTCTACATAACCTGGTGACACAATCGATGCATCGCGTGGGAGATATGTAAATACGTGAGTAATCGATATATCGATGTCGAGTTTGCGATAATTTATCGTTTCGACAGTTCCATTTGCCTGGTAATTGAAGTGCATTTCGCCGCACCCTCTATTGTGTTGCTATTGCAGTGTTATTGGTATAGCACTGAGGCGTTTGAGATTGTCAATAGAATAAATAAGCGGTCAAAGAGTACGAGACACTCCTTGTAGAATTGTTCCTCATCGACGTGTATATGAATACAGACATGAACATTTCCAACAGACATGAACAATTAAATGATGAAAATAGAAAATAGTCCAATCTGTATGTACTTTACTTATTAATAGTTTATAAAACATGTAACTGTACCTTATATGCACTAAGCAATAGTATTTGCTTTTAACTAAAGGTTCTTGTAATAAAGTTCATGAATTTAATAAAAAATTAGGTCACAAACCATAACATAATTTCAAGTTAAGACAGTTAAGTTGTATCTTTGGCTATTGATGGAACCTAGACATACAATTCCGATGTTAAGAATGTGTAGCATGTTTTAAAATAAAAGTGAAAAAAATTAACTGAGCCACCGACAAAGTACACTGATGTATATCACACCTTTCTCTTGAATACACAACTTATAAACCAAGAAAAACTGCAAAAATACAGCTTGAAGTCACATCAGCTATCATAGTATGAAGATCGAAGAGAGGGAATAGAAGCATGACAGTAGTGAACTTTCTAAAGTATAAATATAAGTACTTGGAAATTAGTTTACAGTGGTTTTGTGAGAACTTGGTTTTGTTAATGATCGCATTTTCGTTTGGTTTACGAGTACTTGGTGTTGTGAGGGGTTGTATAAAAATATCTTGGGGTTATGATCACTTGGGATTGTATTTACTTGGGTATAGAAGTACTTTACTTGGGGTTATGGGATGATCCCTTTCTAAATACCAGTAGCCCATTCAACAATGTTCGGTGTGACTACATAATACTTTAACTTTAACATCCAAAGGTAAATTGTTTGAATAATTTAAAAAACAATGTATCTTTTAGCTGTTGTATGTAAAATTAAACGGCCTGAAATCTATATAATACGGGATTATTTTATTAAAGTGCATTAAAACTATTGCATAGAAAACAGAATACTTAATATTTTCTTGTAAATATAAAAGATTTATTACGAAATCCTAGCAAACAGCATTATATTTAGACACGATTACGAAATCGCGCTTTGAGTTTCTTCCTACAACCTGACACCGCAACGAAAAGTAGTAACAGCAAGTTTTTTCTTCCCTGGGAGTGAACACTGCGAACGTTTGGAGTTCCCACAATGCAACACGAGATCCCGCGGCTCGGCCTCCTTGATCATGTGTCTGTAACCACAAATACAACACTGCATACTATATGACATGAGCCTACGTAATATCTACGTGTCCCCTACTATAAACTAAAGTCGCATATCAACAACATATGATGTTGAACAAAATTATGACTCGTCGTGTAATTTGTAGATGACTCTGTTGATGTATTCTTTTTGTTATTATAATTCAATGGCAGTTTTCTTTATTATTTACCATTAGTTTACATTTTATACTCATTTTAAACTTAGTGTTCTATAATATCCTTAGATGTGTCTGTTCACTCATTGTGAAATATACAGGAAGTTAACTAACATCGGGGATCTAAGAAAAAAAATGGATTTACTGTCGTACGTTGTTCACTATATACACTTAGCTGCATTTGTGGATTTAATTACCCATAGATTTCTGTCAAATCTGGAAAAAAATATTTTTTATAAATACCTACTTTTTAATTTTTACTTTCTCCCCCTATACCATAGTATATGGAGAAAGTATTGTTTTCGTCAAAATTTTCGAGTTTGAGTTTCGCGTGGATATATTCGTTTTGGGTCCCCCTGGACCCAAAAAAGTGGTTTTCGAAGTGATGTCTGTGTGTGTGTGTGTGTGTGTGTCTGTGTGTCTGTGTGTCTGTGTGTCTGGATGTGTACAGAGCTAGAGACTACACCTGTGGTCCGATTTCGATGAAATTTGGTATGTAGGTTCTAATCCATGGTATCTCCAGGCTTTTTTTTCATTTTTTTGAAATTTTGATTTTTAATGGGGATTTTCACATAAAAACCCATAAAAAACCGGAAAAATCGGATTTTCTCAAAAATGGCCCGAACGATTTTGGTAAAAATTTAGTATGTTGTAGCCCTTTAAATTATGAACAAAATGGTACAAATCCCATTTCTGTAAAAATTACGGTTCAAAAGTTATGGTAAATTATGTTATTTTCCCATAAAAATCCTATAAAATAACGAAAATAGGATTTTAGACAAAAAAATCCGTTTTTATTTAACATAGTATGTTATGATCCTTACAATGTTGATAGTTTTTCTCATTTCTTAGAAATTTTTATTTTTAATGGGTATTTTCCCATAAAACCCCATAAAATGACGGAAAAAAAAGATTTTCCCAAAAATGGCCTGAACGATTTCGATAAAAATTTAGTATGTTATAGTCCTTTATATTCTAAACAAAATGGTACAAATCCCATCTCTGTAAAAATTACGGTTCAAAAGTTATTGTAAATTATGGTATTTCCCCATAAAAACCCCATAAAATAACGGAAAATCATATTTTCCCAATATTGGCTCGAACGATTTTGATAAAAATTTAGTATGTTATAGTCCTTTAAATTCTGAAGAAAATCTTACAAATCCCATTTCCGTATATTTACACTCACCGCTTACACATGATAAAGGTTGTTGACAAACTTATGGGAGAAAGTATGTGTCAGAATGCTGATACCATTTATTTTATTACTTTAAACGCCAGGAACCATTAAACTGTTCTGTAATTCAAATACAGTATATTGAATAAAAGATTAAGCCTTTATCTATAAGGTTCCTGTAGGCAAAAAATATGTTTCCAAGATCAACAGTTTGGTAGTCGTGATATAAACAATTAATTATTCATCTTCAGGCATTTACGCTAAGTTAAAACACTGAGGATGGATTTAGTTTCTTGACGATGTAGGAAATAAATTATTGATTTGTGTGTCGTATGAATAATCTTACTTCAGTTACTTTATACGTGTATAGGTATGTAAAGTAGTGTTAGACACGTAATACAACCAATTTGGAGTTCATTATTCTTTATATAAGTTGGTATATAATTTATTGCCTTAATCTTTCTGAAACACCCATTTTCTGTTGCAGACTTCTCAGTGTGGAACAAGAGTTTGTCAGCGCGCTGGCGGCGACTTCGGCGGAGATGTTCCTCCTTCACCAGCGGGTCCCATTCCCACAGCACCTCCCAGCAGCAGACCCTCCTGAGCCCAGATACTCCTAGAGCGAGAGTAGTGTCTCCACGACCTCCCAGAGGGTCGTCCCCCGAGCCCTGGAGTTCCCCGGACACCCCCAGAGGTACCAAGGGGCTACCCGACGTCCAGCACATCCTACGGTCCAAGTTGAACAGGATACACGACGGGTTGAGGAAGTCCCGAACCTTCTCTGTGCACGAAGTGTCCAACAAACAGCCTACCTTTTACGTTCCTTCACCTCTTGGGCATAAACGAAGTGAGTCCGACGGAGAACTAGAGGATTATCACGTAAGGTTGACGAGTTTACCTCCTTTTCCTGTTAAAGACAGATGTTCCCCTGCTAGAGACGAAAGAAAACCCCCAAGCACCTGTTCGTCTGGTAGAGGTTCAGGAACCCCTGAAGACGACAGGAGGAGTAACAACAGTAATAGATCTTCAGTGTCTTCCAGTACGTCGACAAGGAGGTATGAAGGTCAAGAGTGGGACCACGGATATCACAGTATAGAAGGAACCATCGGGCTCGAGGAATATGATAAAGTGAGAAAAAACAGAGTTAGTTTTGCTGACAGCCCTGAGGAGGATTACCTAGATAGGAACAGACCGAAGACTCGCTCCTGTAGGAGATGGTCGCAGGCGGACACACTAGCTTTGCAGAGGTTCGTGGTTGGAGGTCCAGTCACCAGGAGGGAACCTTCGCCTCTGGGTAGAGACTCTGGACCTAAATCTCTTCATATAGGACTTCCACATGATCCTGCACCTCCCTCACTCAGGGTCACTCCTCCCCCTGAGAGACCTAGGAACCATCGCCAACTCAGCAAGATACCCACACGTAGTAGTGGAGATCTACAGAGGCATCCTCCGACTACACATAAGGTGAGTCTGTACCATAGTGGTACCCGTAAAACAACTTGGAATAATATGTTCATGTTTTTGTGTGATGTAAATTACTTTGGTTTGACTGGCCTAGAGGCTATGACCACAGAATTGTTTCATATTTAGTTCTATGATACAGCAATGTGAGTAACTCTGGCCAAAGATCGGTACAAGATTAGTGTCAAATTAGAAGATTGTTTTTTTAGCTATCTAGGAATATTTTCTGGAAGCTCAATTTTCAACTGAGTCAAGTTTTGAATCTTGTACTACAGGTAGAGATTTCACCATTTGAGATATCTTTTGGATGTTTGAAGAATAATTTTTCCACCAGTAATGGAGTTGACGCACTAATTCAAAAGTAATTACTAGCTAATATTGTACTAAGAAATGACTAATGGACTTTTTCAGTGGCCATTAATATTTGAAAGTTTATTATGCCCACATAACAGAAGCACGTGTTTCAGATCAGATCTCCTTTCCGCCCGCACGTTTTCACTTCTTACACACCCTTCCATTTATCTTTATCAGTAAGGATTTCTTTGTTCGTGTTGTAGGCCTAAGCTAACTTACGCCAATGCGATTTTCAATCAATGTGGAACGTTTAAAGCATTCAGACTTTCACAAACAAGATTTTCTATGAAACGTATGAACGTTGTTTATGTTCCCATAACCAATGTGTTGAATAAGTAAAAAATCATATAAAAAATCGAATAAGTTGACTAGTGTAAGGTCATGCGGTGTAATTTGGAACCAGCAATCATTCAAATATTCTTTGCATAGTTTCAAATTATTACCTGGAAGGTTTCGTTAGAAGAAATTATTTATTTATAGTACTAATTTGTCTTTTTAAAAGTTAAGATACAGTAAACTATCCTTAAAAGTGCTTAAATAAATTGTAAAATTTCTGAAAAGGATAATAAAAAAAATATTTTCAAATAACTTAATAGTTTGGTTAACAATCCCTAACTATTGATGTTTGAGTGGAAATAAAATGGAGTTTATAGGCAGTATACTTTTCGACAACAATCAGTTTAAATGTAAGAGTCGAAAATATTCACTTTACTCATTGTTTACTTACTTTACAGCACTAGTGT
Organism: Macrosteles quadrilineatus; assembly: GCF_028750875.1. Classification (NCBI taxonomy): domain Eukaryota; kingdom Metazoa; phylum Arthropoda; class Insecta; order Hemiptera; family Cicadellidae; genus Macrosteles; species Macrosteles quadrilineatus. Next base: position 30,573,960 of record NW_026542599.1, on the reverse strand, counting down.
GGTAAACTAACGGACCAAGAGTTATCCCCTCTCACCTAACTCAAATAACTCTACTCATTATAGGCAATTGAGTGTAAGCCACTAACTTATTCAGCATTTACGCTACTCGCCAAAGCTCGTGCCTTACATTTCTAATTGTGACGTAAAGACTACCTTTCCACGATCGTTGCGTAAACTACGTTTAAAGATGGATTTTCCGATTTATGTTTCTGCCTTGCATTGAGTAAAATTGATAATAGAGTGAAAATATTAGCATTGAAATAAAAGCGTTTTTACCATCGAAAATTTTGGTTTTACCCAATATATTTTCCATCTTTTTTACCCATTTCCCTTTAAATAATTGCTAAAGGGATTTAGAGGTCGAGAATCCAAAATTTGTACAAAGAAGAAGTAGTTTGACTAAGACGAGTTTTCCTTTACAGCTGATAGAAGAAGTAGAGGTGGAAGAAGACGAGGAGAGCAAGTTCTGCACATTGCCAAGAGGCGGTGGCAAGAACACCTTCACTATCCTGACTGTGAGGTTCACCAAGGGTCCGGGCTGCAAGGGGCTGGGCTTCAGCATAGTCGGGGGCCGAGACTCCCCTAAGGGTAGCATGGGCATCTACGTGAAGACTGTCTTCCCCAACGGACAAGCTGCTGAGGGCAACACGCTCAGGGAAGGTGGGTTAATAAACGTGATACAATTAGCAATCAACTATTTTTTAGATTCTATGGTGATTACATAACGTGGAAATTGTAATTCCTTTTTGACTAGGACGTTTCGTTTAAAAAGGTGTTAGCCATCATCAGGGCAACACACTTCAAATTCCAAAAGATCGAACTAAAAATATTTGAAATATAACGAGTTTTAGTTGTAAAATGGGGTAGAAAAAGGCTAAGCTAGCCAGGTTTGCCTCATTGTACAACTTATCGTGATATTTTAGTTATATTTTATTCGATCTTTTAATACTCGGTGTCGTTTGATAGGTAATTTTAAATGCTAAATAAAAGTGTTCTAGACAATCTTTCATAAACTCACCAATTTAATAATTTTTTAAATAAAAAAAATTATAATAATTGCCACCATCTTGAATTGCATCAAGATACACATTTTCTTACATGGGTCTCTTCTATCTTAACAAACATACACAATTTCATAAACATCGGTTGAAATAATCCAAAGATAAAAATTGTTATGTAAAACCTTTGACTATTATACAACGTAAAACACACAAAATGGCTAATATCTGTGGTTAACAAAGCGATTTTAGAAAAAGTTGTATTCTTGATTTTCTCTTTATTTTGACCCAAGGAATAACTTCGTAAATTATGTCCCCACCTTTTTTGATTAGCCCCTCATTGAAAAAAAAAAAAAAAAAAACTAGTTATACAATTAGGTAAACGTTTATTTGTGAGTTATCCGTACTTCAAACGATTTAGAGGTTATGATAATTTTTTTAGAATCGAACAGTAATTGTGATAGAATGAATATTATTTTGTCGTTGTAAGCTGACTGAGTAGTTCTAGAGAGGCGTGATTATGGGAGCGTATATATGCAGAGCGTGTGGCGTATGATGGTCTGGCAGCCGGCGTATGAGTACGTGTTTGTGCGTGTGCGACGACGCGTGACGTCACGGTTGGTGAACACGCACCATCACACACACAGATGTACGCACACAGACACACGCGTGACTGCCACTTGTGGGGCTTTAGTACTAAAAACGCATTTTCAAATACCCTCAAAAGGGTTTCTATTTAGGTCAGAACTACAAGCACAAACCCATTAACACTTCTGGGACAGGTAGACTAATAAAAAATAAGAGGGACTTAGTCAATGTGACTTCCCTTTGTTTATTAATCTCTTAACTACAAAGATGCCACTTTTCTTACTACATACATAAGATCAACATAGATAGCATAAGGCCAACATGCTTAAAAAGTAATAAAAATATATTCTGAGACGCTGAGACGATTGAATCGGGAAAGTAGTTAAAATTTAGAGCAATTATATAATAAAATTGTTCAAATAAGGGAATAATTAACACTACAAAAAGTCGTGAAACTTCACATTTCCAATATTAGTAATATTCGAATTTGTAATGCAGCAATAATATTTTGTTGTTGTGTGGTTTCAGGAGACGAGATTTTGGCAGTAAACAATAAAGCGTTGCACGGAATGAGTCATCAGGAGGCAATAAATGTATTCAAACACATCAAAACTGGGGAGGTTGTGCTCCATGTGGGCCGTAGAATCTCCAAGAGAAGACGAGAAGCCTGTCCAAGACCTCAGGTAGCCTAAGACCTTACATGAGTCACCAACATCTTCAAACACATCAAAACTGGGGAGGTGGTGCTACATGTTGGCCGTGGAATCTCCAAGAGAAGACGAGAAGCCTGTCCAAGACCTCAGGTAGCCTAAGACCTTACATGAGTCACCAACATCTTCAAACACATCAAAACTGGGGAGGTGGTGCTACATGTTGGCCGTGGAATCTCCAAGAGAAGACGAGAAGCCTGTCCAAGACCTCAGGTAGCCTAAGACCTTACATGAGTCACCAACATCTTCAAACACATCAAAGCTGGGGAGGTGGTGCTACATGTTGGCCGTGGAATCTCCAAGAGAAGACGAGAAGCCTGTCCAAGACCTCAGGTAGCCTAAGACCTTACATGAGTCACCAACATCTTCAAACACATCAAAACTGGGGAGGTGGTGCTACATGTTGGCCGTGGAATCTCCAAGAGAAGACGAGAAGCCTGTCCAAGACCTCAGGTAGCCTAAGACCTTACATGAGTCACCAACATCTTCAAACACATCAAAACTGGGGAGGTGGTGCTACATGTTGGCCGTGGAATCTCCAAGAGAAGACGAGAAGCCTGTCCAAGACCTCAGGTAGCCTAAGACCTTACATGAGTCACCAACATCTTCAAACACATCAAAACTGGGGAGTTGGTGCTACATGTTGGCCGTGGAATCTCCCAAGAGAAGACGAGAAGCCTGTCAAAGACCTCAGGTAGCCTAAGACCTCACATGAGTCACCAACATCTTCAAACACATCAAAACTTGGGAGTTGGTGCTACATGTTGGCCGTGGAATCTCCAAGAGAAGACGAGAAGCTTGTCCAAGACCTCAGGTAGCCTAAGGCCTCACATGAGTCACCAACATCTTCAAACACATCAAAACTGGGGAGGTGGGGCTACTATGTTGGCCGTAGAATCTGCAAAAGAAGAAGAAAAGCCTGTCCAAGACCTCAGGTAGCCTAAGACCTTACATGAGTCACCAACATCTTCAAACACATCAAAACTGGGGAGGTGGTGCTACATGTTGGCCGTGGAATCTCCAAGAGAAGACTAGAAGCTTGTCCAAGACCTCAGGTAGCCTTACATGAGTCACCAACATCTTCAAACACATCAAAACTGGGGAGGTGGGGCTACTATGTTGGCCGTAGAATCTGCAAAAGAAGAAGAAAAGCCTGTCCAAGACCTCAGGTAGCCTAAGACCTTACATGAGTCACCAACATCTTCAAACACATCAAAACTGGGGAGGTGGTGCTACATGTTGGCCGTGGAATCTCCAAGAGAAGACTAGAAGCTTGTCCAAGACCTCAGGTAGCCTTACATGAGTCACCAACATCTTCAAACACATCAAAACTGGGGAGGTGGGGCTACTATGTTGGCCGTAGAATCTGCAAAAGAAGAAGAAAAGCCTGTCCAAGACCTCAGGTAGCCTAAGACCTTACATGAGTCACCAACATCTTCAAACACATCAAAACTGGGGAGTTGGTGCTACATGGAGTGTAGAATCTCCAAGAGAAAAAGAGATGCTTGTCCAAGACCTCAGGTAGCCTAAGGCTTCACATGAGTCACCAACATCTTCAAACACCTCAACACTGGGGAGGTGGTGATACATATGGGTCGTAGAATCTCCAAGAGAAGAAGAGAAGTTTGTCAAAGACCTCAGGTAGCTTAAGGCCTCACACGAGTCACCAACATCTTCAAACACATCAACACTGAGGAAGTGGTGCTACATGGAGTTTAGAATCTCCAAAAGAAGAAGAAAAGCTTGTCCAAGATCTCAGGTAGCCTAAGACCTCACATGAGTCACCAACATCTTCAAACACATCAAGCTAGGGATAAATGTTGGCCGTGGAATCTTCAAGAAAAGCTTGTCCAAGATAACCGAACCTCTGTACAGCGACCTTTGGAGAGGATTTGCTCTCTTTTGTGCTGACTTTGTTACTCTCCCTTCCCTTAAAATTCCCTCCAAAACTATCCATTGCTAGAACCTTGGTACATATACTACTTGGCTATTTTACGTCATAACAAAATAAATAGTGCCATATTTACCTTGTTAAAATATGTATGCGGGAATAAGAATCCAAATCAAACGCGTTACAAGTGTATTTAATAAAACATTTTTCTTTTTTCTCACAATCTTAGAAATGTATTTATTGTTGTCATTTGAGCTAATGATCTAATATTTTTGGAGAAGCTTTTTAACCAATCAAAGTAATAAATTGTTTCATTACCAAAGTTTAAGTTACATAAATGAGGTTACCGTGATACATGTTTAAAACTAGAAGTTTGTAGAAAGAAGAAAACTATAAACACTAAATTTCCACACAAAACAGTATTGATTTAAACATCAATGACGATTAACAATAAATAGTTATGGAAATAATGCATTATAGTAAGTTGAACAAGTTTTATTATGTTCAATGTAAGTTCTCATTGTTGTCGTTTAGTTGGTAATGATTGTGTTGATAATGACTACTTAGGTTGAACAATTCAAAAGCTTGATATTAAAAGACCAACAGAAACCGAAATATTCCTGATTATCATGTTTATAGTAGTGTACGCGTACACTACTTTACCTAAGACTGTCTCTTAATTAATAAAAATCACTACTCATAACTTCCAAGAGAGGTTATGTTTTCGTCCAAACTTCTCATTGCCACTGAAAGTGATGCAACAACTTATTATCCCAACAACTCACTCATTGTTTAATCAATTAAACTGGTCTTAACAGCTGATAACTTGACGTTCGAAGTACAGTTTGAACATTTTTCTTCTTTTCATTTAATTATTGAACCTCATTGGTCCAAACTTGTACTGCAAATTAACAAAACAATACTGTAAAGTAACTAAACAATACTGTCATGTGAATATTTTCAATTTTAAGAACTGAATTGAAAAAGGCTAGTTAAAAAAACGGATTTAAATGTGGTTTGCCCTCGTCGTAGTGTTGAGACTGTAACATAATGTATTAAATTTGACTTTTTCACACCTTTTTACAACTAACCAATGAATCTTCTCAAGGCCTGTTATTCCATAAAACGATACCAAATATAAACAAAGAAAGTTTGCAACAACCATTTTGATTGTCTTTTTAGACAAATCGTCATTCATCAAAATTACAAAGAGATTTAGTTGTTATTTCTATTCACATCATGGAGATTTTGTAACTGTCTTTCATTTATTGTACATATAAAAATGACACTTATTGTGTATATTGTGTGAATAATATTGACAAGCCAAAGATTGATCATGTTTTCCAAATGGATGTAATACAATCAAAGACTACTTTAAGTGTAAATAATTGTATATATATGGTAATTAAAACACTTTTATTTTGTACGTTATTTGGGTAAAATGTGACTTGAAATATGTGACTTCTGTGTGTGATCTCTAACAAACAATGGAAAGACATTAACACTCCAAATATGTTCTTGATCAATATTGTGATTTTTATATTATTGATAATGTATTTAAACACTTTATTGTGCTCCTATTCTTGTATTGTACTGTACTGTCTGTAAATATTTCGTTTATCTCAGTTAAAAAAGAATAAAAGTTTTATAGTAAAAACTAAATGTATGGCTTTTTTCCCTTCATCTTTTTTATATAATCCTATAATGAAATATGGGAAGTTATATTTCTTAGTGACATGCCTACTAGTATTGGTAGAACTAGTATTTATATGGTATAGGCTATATAATATTACAGCAGATGATATTATACCTAATTTACATAGCACTAAGAAATGGGCCATAGAATATTGTGTCATTAACCCAAGTCTGCACCCTGCAAGTTAAGATGATCTAATTTTATCTGCCATAACTTTACAATTAAAATTGCGTTTGGTTTTTGCAGTTGTAGATTCAAGCCGATTTCGAGGGTACAGTTTTGTAAATTACTGTACAGAGCTATACTCAAAAGCACTTCATGCTAATAATCCCCTCATGTGAACAATTAATATATCTGAAGAATTATTTTAGTTAAGGAAATTATTATTCGTCCCATTCAGATTTTATTTTTAGAACAAAATGTATAAGCAATCCGCCTCATACATAACAACCCCTATCATTGGTAAGCGGTTGGAGTAACTACGGTATTTAATGGTAAACTCATAAAAGTTGAATACTTTATGATCGCCAATTTTTACAGCATTGGGGGTTGTACTATTTTGTTTTAAGTTAAAAGGGCCATTACATACTAAATCGTAATCAAAATCGTTGGAGCCGTTTTTGTAAAAGATCCAAAGTTTCCATTATTTTATGGGGTTTATTAGAAATTTCTATAAAAATTAAAAATCTAAATTTCAAAAAATGAAAAACACTTGGAGATACACTTGATTAGTACCTTTACCCAATGTTAGTGCCTACACACCAAGATTAATGAATATAGGATCACAGGTATAGTCTATAGCTCTGTACACATTCACAAAACAAACATTTCAACCCAAAACTCAAACTACAAATTTGTTATGAAAACAATACATTCTTCTTTACGGTAAGTTATATAATGTATGGGAGAAGAAAGTAAAAAGTATCGATTTTAATATAGTTATCAGTTATTTTACAGCTTTTGAAAAAATTTAAATTTCCTATTGAATTACACTAGGAAAATGTTGGTTGTACCATTTGTTAACGTTGCATATTTAATAGGACAATATAATTTTCCTCGCCATAGCAAATTTAATACAAGATTTTCCTTGGTCCAGTTGAAAGTCATTTTAGTGCTGTATGAATTTAATACACTTCTGAAGTTATAGTAAAACATACACATCGGGCTGTATAGTTAATTAGATTTTTTGTTCAATATGGAATATGCTTAATATGAAATAGTACTTGTGCTCTTATGTTGACGTGGCTTTTTTTTTAGAAAAATAGTTCCAACCAAAGCCAGTTGTTAGAATTAAAATTCCTCTGATATATAAATGTATGTGAAATGGCTAGTAGCGATCTAGAATAACATTATTCAAGAAAGCATTACAATTCTGTATTTATAAAAATAAATTGTTTTGCAGCATACTTATTTCTACCGTATCCTATTTGTTTGTAAAATAAATATGCTAATCTCTTTTCTCAGTCCCTTTTGTTTCTAGTGAAAAATTACATGGTTAATCGAAAGTCTCAGCTCTGGTAAATACAATATTCCAGTGAGACATTGAGCAAGAAACGCAGTACATACAGTATATATATACATAGTATGTACAGTATATAGAACTGGATACCCTCTATAGATTTCTCATAAACTGAACATAATATACTGAAAAACAAATGTTAACCCATTTTCATCACAAAAAGTGTTATGAAGGATTGATTGGTATCATAACATCATGATCAAGGCAAAAGCACATTTCTGTATAATGTATTCGAATTAGTAATCTGTTTTACCATAGAATGAATAAACAAATGTAAAAAGATATACAATTAGAACAACACGAACCAATTAATAAAAATAACAATTAAGACAATTTTAAAAACAATACAATCTGAAACGTGCTATTAGAGATTATGTAAATCTATATATATAATACACATTTTACATTTAGAAACTAAGATTATCAACAAACGTTATGGAATTTTTTTTACATTGTTGTTAACTATTTACTGGAGGCTCCTGCAACCTAGTGTTGAAGAAAACAACTACGTGTCAGCTTACCGACTGAACTATATTACCGACTGATCTACTTTACTGACTGTACTGCGCTACCGACACACCGCCAAGTGCTGCTATCTAGCTAGCATCAAAACATCAAACTAAACTACTAAGCAGATTGAATTATTGTGCTTCTGTAAAAGTTTCACTTAAATAAGAGAAATAAATTTAGTGCTCTCCTCGAAATTAACACCTTTGAATAAAATATAATATTATTAATGTAGGAATTATATTTACTGTATAGAATTTAATACTAGCTCTCTACCGATACGAGTATTGAATAACCCATGAAGAGTGGATTGATATTTCACAGTACTGTAGTTTGAAACGAATATTCGCAGAGTGCTAAATAATGGATCAATAGAGTTTCTTTTCGTGGATTGAGATTAATGTTATTACATGAAAGAAATTTTGTAAACTAAGAAAAGACTATATTTTCACAGGTTTTTTTATTATACTGTACTATAATTATTAAATCATTTAGAACATTATTTATGTAAAAAGTCGATTATATTATAAATTTAGAACCTGGAAAACCTTTATTGAATTAATATACATTGCATTTGCATACCTATATCAAGAATTAAGAATATGCAGCATGTTAAGAAACGTAAACATAATGAAAAAGTTGTAACACTTAATTCTTATAATCTATTTAGAATCCGTTCTCTAGTAAAAGTTTACTTTTAAATTACATTTTCTTGTACGGCTTACCCTGGCTGTATACAATAGAAAAACTATAATTTACAAAGCTCAGTTTGATTTGGATTTAAATAGTTAAAAACTCCGTGAAAATACCAGATACAAATATAAATTTCAAAACATACATCACATGTCTTGGATCGATCAGAATAATTATACTATATTTAGTATAATTAACTACTTAACTACTTACCATTAGTATAATCAACTACTGAACATCTCCTTCACACCTATGGTGGTCTATGGGGAGTGTATGGGAGGGGATAGTAACAATGTATTGATTGGCCTACGCCTATGGTGACCTACTATTCAGCTATTACTGGATGCATCAAAACCCCGAACATGATTGATTAGTAAATTAATTGATTATAATAATATGGAATCATTAATGAATCACAGTAATTGTTTTCTTTTAATTAATTCTTGTAAATCCTAAGCTAAGATATTTAAATATATAACAACATATCAAGGTCTTGGTTCAAGACAATAATGCATAACATATAAAAGTGAACTTAGAAAGTTTTATAAAATATCCAAGAAAATACAACAAAGAGTATAATTTGAGTTAAGACTTTCGGATAATAGAATAAACATCGCATCTTTATGAACAAGCTGTAGCCGATTTTGATGCATATCCTACAGTACTATAACAGTTGCAGTTACTTGAATTTATTATAAGAATGGTCCAATAGAAATATGTCACATACATTTACCATAAACTGCTAACTTAGCCTACTTGGGCTTTCAAGTTTCATGTCTATTCATTTCAAGTCTGTTCATTGTGCTGTTAAGTTTACAGTCCTCTTCTTTATATGTGTATTAACTTTTTAAATTGTTTTATAATCTGTATTAGATTACATTATTGATAGTACTCTCAACAGATGATAAATTTAGTTGTTGTAGTTAAACTCACCATCATTGACATCACCAACATAGAATTTAAAACAAAAATACGTAGTCAGTTTTTACAAAAATAGGTTTTAAACCAAATATTTTATGCCGGATAGTTTTAGTACAAACGAGTTTTAACTTAACTGATAGATGCTTATAAATTAAATAGGCTTAGACGTAGTGTCCAGAATACAATAATTAAAACACTAAAACATTAAAACAAAGTAATTAAAATGTAGAACAAATCTGGTTTATAAATTAATATCATACACATAGAAAACCTGTTTCCCCGCAATAGATCCTGTGAAATAGTTTTCAAACATGTTTCTCTGGCAGATGGAAAATAAAGTAAATTAGAACAACAATAGCTTGTAGAGTGAGTCCATAATGGTTCCAGTTATCCTCTTCATTGAATACAAATTGCCGCTTAACATTCAGAACACAACTTTCCGCCCCTAGTGGTTACCACCTGAGTCCAAACTCAACCTTTATCATCTGTTGAATTATTAATTAATCATCTGGTAATGAAAAATCTTAATGTTGCCATTGACCTTGTGTACTGCAAATTGACTCATCTATTGTATGTGTATCGAAGCATTTTGTATACGTTAATTTGGTCTTTGGCGAGCCTAGATCATCCACATCATCAGTTTTATATGTCGATGCCTAGATTGGCGTTCAGTGGTGTCAATATGTATTAATCACTTCTTTAAGACCACAATCTCCACTATAGGGTACTCGAAAAACTACTAGGGGTAAAATGTAGTTAAATAGTAGAAATCTTTTCTCTTGATTAGAATTAAAGCTCTAAATGTAATATTAGTAAAATACCCCCGCCGCAGCAAACCTGTAGACTAAGCGAATTTCCATTAACCTGATTTGATTTACACTAAAATGCCTTCATAAAAATAGCACATTTATTTCCTATTTAAATAGAATTATTTAAAGAGTACTTAGGTTTGCTGCAACAGGGAGGGTAAAAAAGATTTCTTTTATAAAATGATAATAGTTTAGTAAGAAATAAAAGAATTTTCCAAAATCAATCAAAATATGTTCATAAACAAGCAAACTACAACAGTTGACTTATTCTCCACTAGCTGTGTGCCCGTTCTACGCACGGGGATCTTATAGTAGTCAGTTGAAACCTTCTTATATTAAGATTAAGAACAGCAGTTAGTTTGCATATTTGCAGATATGCTGGCAAAACTATTATATATAAACCTTCGCAAATACAGTATCTGACTTGAATTATCTCCGTAACAATTAGGCGCATAATAACGCTTCAATATACTTAATTATTTGTTTTTTTAAGCTCTACAAAATGGTTTAAAAAGAAATTGTGAAATTTTGTGTTTTTAGGGTCAAAAATGGGAAAAACCTATTTTTACCCCATAAAACCCCCCATAAACCCCCGTTCCCATAGTCTGATCATGCTGGTTCGCGAACTCATTCAAGTTTATCCCGCCTTACACCTTCAAACAAAATTTTATCAAAATCGGACAAAAATTACTCAAGTTATCGTGCGGATGGACACACACACATATATATATATATATATATATATATATGTATATATATATATATGTATATATATACAGGGTTAGTAAAAAAAACTTTTGAGTTTCCCCCAAAATCCCCCATTTTGGGTTTGGTAAGCAAGTGGCTATTAGGCTTAAAAAGTACTTCATTACATGCCAAAAAGGTGTGTGGAGTTTAGTTTTCCTAGTGTGAGCCGCTACAAAATTTACAGGGGGTCTCCAGACTTGGAAAGCTGCAAGTTAAATTCAACTTCTGAGATTTTCAATTGGCTGCCATTTTTTACTGGATTGAGATAAAGACCTCTAGTTTTGGTTTTCTTTTACCAAGACCTTCAAAATGAGGGGTCACGCGATAGGTCTTTGTATTTGAAATTTTTGAGTTTTCCCCAAAATCCCCCATTTTGGGGATGTACACCAAGTGTCGGTTATGACCAAAAAGTACTTCATAACATGCCATAAAGGTGTGCCAAGTTTAGTTTTTCTAGTATGGGCCGTTAAAAAAATAACAGGGGGTCTCCACACTTTTTACTAACCCTGTATATATCTATATATAGATATATAAAAATTTGAACGAATGGTGTTTTTGGCCTCTGGGGACATCAAAATGAAAAAGTAAATCGGTCCCGGGCTTAGGTCTTACCATGAGACCTACGGTAATAACTACTTCCCTATAGGGAAATTCGCTAATACTAAGAAGACTAATAATTTATGAATATAAACAAAAGTAAGAGAGTATACAAATTGGCAACTACTCCATATTTATAATAGTATATTTCATACCTAGGGCCGAAATTGAGGTTTTTCTGGCTCGAGAAAATTTGTTTACTTCACATTTCATTTCGACATAAAACGCTCAAGAGCTATAAAACCCTTTCGGTCCGTGGTAGGAAATATTTTTTTCACCACACCATACAAAATTGAGAAAATATATACAATAAATGCACACTCAACAGCCAACACAACTTTAAGGTTATATGAAGAAAAATTTAGAGGAATCGGTAAAAATAATAAATAGTTGCTAGGCAGCGGTGACAATTAAATACGTCTTTTGTAATGGATACTGATTGTGTATTTCATGTGTATTCATGTCTTAAGTAAATAAGTGAACAACTGATTTTACGGCCCTAGATAAGTAAAAAGCTGCTCGGCCCTTTTTAATGACGACGACAGCAGGCATTTTGGTTCATCGATATTTAACTACCCATCGTAGTTATATGTCGATGTTTCGGCCCTTGCCAGCAATACGTAGCTTTCATCCTCAAATTAACGTTTTAAGGCCATCATCGTAGGTCGGTGAAAAAGACGAAAAGAGATCAAATTAATCATCTGAAAGTGTACTATTCGTCATTAGTCCAGAAAATTACAGGATATAGTGTAATGATTATCCTATACAGAAACGATTTTAATAACAATTCGGACCCCAGTCCTTATTTACCATATTTGTTCCACAAAGCCACAGTCCTCACGTGTCCCTCACAACTCCACACTTCACAACACTAGAGTATCACGTGCATCACAATTACACTCCCCAACTACTCACAAAGCGTCTCAAGACTTCACAAACAAGATGGCGGATAAGACGGGCAATCAAGACGTTGAATGGAGTACAGAGTACAACCAACACTTGCGGTGGACTTCAGGAGTGTACAGGGGTGAGGAAGAAGGCTATCTTTTGGGGCGTTTTATTTTGTAGCTTTGACCGCAGTTGTCTTTGTGAATTGTGCGGTAAAGATTTAATCTCGTAAATTAAGGAAAGTAGCTTTTCAAGTAGGTTTTATTGGTATCAACTGTTTTATTTAGTTTGTACATTTTTAGGGTTGGTTGTTCGAGCTGTAAAAAAATAAAAAAATATTAAAGCATGCCCTATTAATAATAATAGGAAGACGATAGCCAACTAGACCAATACCTTTTTCATAGTATTACCAAACGGCTGATTCATTATAGAAAATTATAAACTATTAACATACTTTTTAAAATAAAAAGATCAACAAATTTCGACTTTAGCCTTCTTCAGAAACAAAACCAAAACTAGTAATGTGTTTACCAACTTATTTGTCTTCCATCAGTGAAGGACTGTGTAAGAAATAATTAATTTGACTCTTGACTTTATACAACATATAAGGTACAACATTCTACACACATAGACGATCATGACGAATGTGACGATTTCAGGTACATAGATAATGGACATCAATATTCCAAAGAGTAATTCCTCCAAATTTTTAAAACTTATTTTAAATGCTTGAAATTGTGATACCTTATTTCAACGGAAAAGGTATATTTCATCACACGGGCCTAAAGTAACTCTTTTCGAGGAGATTCAAAATTTAAAATCATTTTATATATAAAAAAAAACAGTATTTTAGAAAATACAATTTCCCCAAAAATGCGATTCCCATATAGGCGTAGCTTATTTGCTGCTATAACCTGTCTGTTTTTATTTTAAATAAAAAATTTCGATAGAGAAATATACTAGTTTTAAAATTGCTGTGGTATGATAATTTTATTTGTGTGAAGTTAGGCATCGTGATAAAAAACATTTTTTTCACTTGTATAGAATGCGATTTTCCAGCATTTGCTCAAATTATTCCTCTCCTCAGCTTTGCCTCGCACGTTCCTCTGTTCGGCTTCAAATGAAACTTGAGCTTTCGCCGGAAAATTTCAATTTCGGCACTACTTATAACATATACTATTTAAACAATTCAAATTCTTAAACCAAAGAATATAAATTTTTTACTTTCTCCCAAGGAAATTTAATTATTTTACAACTGAACCGTCAATGAATCATCTGGAAGTTCTGGCAGCCTTTCACGACCCTTACTATAGTTCCTTCTCTGCCATTTGTATCTACACTCTGTCACCGGACGATGAATGAAGTAGCCGGAGGTGGTGGAAGCTAATTATATAACAAGACACAACACAACTGTACGTAGTCACGTACGTAGTCAGAGTAAAGTTTGTGGGTCGTAAGGGGAGAGTAATTGGCAACAGAGGGTGTGTGGCATTGTTGTATTTTAAGTGTGGGTTGGTTTATTAAAAAAATGTTTTATTATTACTGCGAAAACTCGTCTGTTTCAGTAGGTTAATTACTTCCTACTAGGTTAATTAGGTTGTACTTATCATACAGTAATTTATTGGAATGAAACTACCTGTTTTAGCAAAACTTAGCCTACCAACTCCACAACCTTTGTTTAGTTTCGCATCCATGTGTAATTCAGACCAAATATATTTGAGGTAATTATTGTTTCTGGTAGAAAACTTTTTTTTCTTACTCCTCAAACGGCTGAGTATCATACTAGAGTTTGATTTTGTTTCATTATAATTTTAATTTATTTACTTACTCTCATTTTCATTAATTTTTACTTTTGACAGTATTTTTTAAACCAAACAAATTAGCACATAAAATAATTCGTATTATTCTTTAACCTCATATAACCTGAAAAGATCTATACAATTTGGTGATTTCAGTTGAGGTACATCTTTTAACTTTTTAAGCTATCTCAATTTTTATGTTTATGAGTCATTAGGTATATTATAAAAAAGTTTACATTAGAGTTCACCCTGTAGAACAGTAAATGAGTCTTTTTGACTGTACACTTTTTCAACACGTTCCGAATATTGTTCATACTATAGCATCTCATGTGGATTAAAACCATGTACAGTTTTTGAACACGTTCCGAATATTGTTCATACTATAGCATCTCATGTGGATTAAAACCATGTACAGTTTTTGAACACGTTCCGAATATTGTTCATACTATAGCATCTTATGTGGATTAAAACCATGTACAGTTTTTAAACACGTTCCGAATATTGTTCATACTATAGCATCTTATGTGAAATAAAACCACATCTAACCATGTATGCATAGCATGACAGAACTTGAGGAAATATTTACTGCAATAAAGTTTTCAAAAGTTTGAGTATAAATAAAGAGAAGCCACGGTGCTTCAGTGTCGTCGACAGTTTGGTTTATAGATGTTTCTGAGAACAACTTGAGACGAGTTCAGTGTGCGAGGTTTCTAAACTTATCTTGTTACAATGGTAAGTTAGGTAAGTTTTAAGTTTTATATCTAATTTTGTGTGTTTTCACAATATGGGACTTAAACGTTTTTATAAAATAATGGCTCTAATCTAAGATTTTGTTAATATTATAGTTTCTGTTATATTGATTCGACATGCAATTATAGTTGCTTATAAATCCTAATAGGTATATCCAGGATGCATAAGAAATTCAATTTAATATGTATTGGCAAATTTTTATAATAATATGGTGTTGTACCAAGCAGCACACGCTACATGTAGGTATTTTATGGCAATATACATAGATAAAGATTATTCCCGTTTTATGTTGGTTAGTCCATGATAATATTCACATATTGTTACCTCAATAATGATTCTGACCCATTCTATGTTGCACATATCTTTAGAATAAATTTTAAATCCTTAGCTGTAAAAATCGTCTTTCCTATATACTGT
Source organism: Macrosteles quadrilineatus (assembly GCF_028750875.1). Lineage (NCBI taxonomy): Eukaryota > Metazoa > Arthropoda > Insecta > Hemiptera > Cicadellidae > Macrosteles > Macrosteles quadrilineatus. The sequence goes on along the minus strand of NW_026542599.1, from coordinate 30,558,430 downwards.
GTTTTAATCATGCACAAATGAAAGAGTATATCCTTGTAAACTTTGTTTTTCATGACAAACATGATAAAAAGAACATCTTAATATGACAAGTTAACGTATATGGCTTACTCCTAAATAGATTATTTAGGTTTACTTTTCGTTGTGTTTGAATTGACATAATCAACAGTAATATCTAGTTCATACTGATACATTTATGTTTTCAGTATCTAAGTCAGATTCTCTCAAAAGGATGTTAGGCTAATATGGAAATTGATGTAAGACACGAAAATACAAATTGACGTGTTGGGACTCATTCACGTGTTTCCCACGCTGAAGAGAAGAAAAGTTAAGTCATAAACAGCATTACGTACTACAAGACAAAAAAGTATAGTTCTTTGACTTATAGATATTCGTAGATTTTTTTTAACCATCAAGTACTCTAATTTATTACAGTATAAAAGTAATATAAATGCAACAACAAAGAACAAACAAATAGCTTATGTGTCTTTTCGGGATGCATAATTCGTACATAAAACAAAAATCTTTCTGAAAATATGAAATGAAACAGATTAATAAAATGATACTGCACAATTACGTTTAAATATGCATACACAGAGTAAATATTGTCCAGGGATGTACAACCGTAACCAAACAAAGCAATAATACTCTGTTGTATTCAGAGAGTTCATTGTTCCAGTTGAATTTATGTGTGGGATTTCAGGCAAATATTTCAAAAGCGCGCCACAGTGTAACAGTTACAACTTGTTACTGTTATATACGACAATATAACTTGCGTTACAAATGTATGATCCAACATTATTTATGAAATAGGTTTAAACAGTCTTACTATAGTACACTCCTGTAAGTAGAACAATACATGGAATAAACAAACGAAATTCACAACAAAAGAAAGATTAGACGGAAAACGTAAATGTATTATTTTATTTTTTTTACATGAAATAAAGTACCATAAACTCTGTGTTGAATTTACTTTGGTTGAGCATGAATTCACCATGTATGTTCCCTGCAATGGCCTCGGTGCTTTTCTGAATCAGTGTTGAAAAAAATTGTTTTAGAGGGATATAATGGAATAATCAAAAAACGTCATCTTAAGGACTACACATTTAAGATGAAAAATGTCCATATATGGAAAATGCGCTCCAAGTAAGTAATCTAAATTTTTTTAATTTTTTATGATACACAATCTTTATATGTTATTCGACTACTTAAATTAAGGTAAAAAGTCTTTATTAGTTACAACTAGTATTAAGGGAACATCTGAGAATACAAACACCAACTTCTCTTGGGGAAAACGCCGGTGCCGTGTCATTTTTTTTGTGGTCTTTTCAAATTTCTCTAAATTTCCTTGCTATATTACGCATAGATAATGATTTTGATGTTGAAAAATGTAATACTCAACTTAAAAAAGGAAAAAATTACTTTTAATGTACAAAATCTTTAATATACTACAGTCCTTAGAAAGAGTGACGTCGCATAAATGTAGATCGGCTGGCTACAATTGGCTTTGGTTGAGGTGTACGTCAGGAAAATCCTTCCTACTTTATCTCACATATTTATGTTTTAAGTATAGCAAAACAATAAACTAGTAACCAAGATGAAGCTGATTATTTGGACGATTTTGAAGGTATGAAACATTGAATTTAAATTGAAAATATGTTTTTTTTACTTTCAAAAAATAATTCAAAGAAAATAAATCAATTCAGATAATAATTCAAAAATAATAATAATAGTTGTGTCAAAATTTTGTAAATAAAAATTTAACTTGAAATTTCAAAGTACACACTTTAAATTTACATTTCTACTACTTTAAAAGTATTCTACCTTGAATAGTAACAGAAACCTTGACGTACACAAGGTGGATGTTTTGACTCAAAGGATGAACACAAAACATCAGAGGAAGGTTGGTGGTTTGAGTTTACATTCAGGCTAATGGATGATGGTCTCCCAGTATCATGTGACCAGAATAGATTACCTTTTACCTTTTATACAAAACTCCAACAAGAAATATCATGAAACTCGTTGCAGCTGCACGGCAAGTACCTAATCAATTTAATTCATCTATACAGATAAATAACATATCTCAGTAGATTCTGTCTGTATAATTTCTGTATAAACTCAACACATTTATAAAAAGCACAAAACTTTATATAAAATCACCATTCCTACCTTAAATTTGTTTGACATTTTATTTAAAGTGATGGTTTAGCCTTACCTTTGCTCGTAGACCATACTTATTATTATTTTGCTTCCAACGGTCCAAACAAACCAATTTAACTTACCTAGATTAAGCTAATAGCAATTTGAAAGTTGAGCTGCAAACATTATTTTACATGGCAAAAGTCATGAATCACCCAAACAAATTTGGATGACGCATAGGTTTATTGCACTCATACTGAATAGAGGTGTAAAAAAAATTAAATATTACGATGGTTGCAGTGGTAAAATGATTCTGAAGCGAGTAAATAGTAAATGCTTTGAAAAAGTTATAAACCACTACTTGAGACTTTCACGTTTCTATGTCAGAAGGATACAAGATTCTAAAGTGGTAAAACATCTCGTCCGTAATAATTCCTGTTATCTGAAAATATCATGAGCTGTTTTCCCTTGACAACGCCTACCCACCCTTGCAGCCTAAAAAATCTCTCGTTTCTTCTTTTATAGAAAAAGAATATAGAAAGAAACCGTTTTACGTTTGTTTGAATATACAGTAAGTAGTAAGTAGGTAATGCAATCATTATTTAGTCATACCAATAATAAAGAATACAATATATGATACATCATATTTTAGATAACAAATTTAAATTTATAGATTGATGAAAGTGTCCCATGTTTTTGGAAAAACACATTTTTTACATATGTTTGCAAAGTGTGTCATAAGCATAAACCAAAAACAGCTAGGGTCAGAAGTGCTAAAAGCTCAGACATTGGTGGTTAGGGTAGAGAAGTAGGGATGTGTAAGGGTAGAATTGCTACGTCCAGTCTGACTCCCTACTCTTGCTTACTTTACTGCCTTTTCCTTCAAATACGGTTTGTCAAGACCCTACTCAAGTTGTATTTGCACTGTACATTCTCTATTAACTAAAGTACTCCATTAACTCCAACCCAGAGTTCGCTGCTGCTCAAGAAGAAACTCTTTAAGCCTTTTGAGAAGAAATCTCAAACTCCTCAGCGAATATTTTCAATTAGTAAAGTCATTTGATAGTGTTATATTTGGTTGTTTCTTACAGTATTTGGAATTTAAAATGAAAATATAATGAGGTTAACGACATAGGTATCTAAAAGATGGGAGGGATTGGACGGCAACATGTTTTTAAAAGTTAAAGAAGTACAACTGCTAATGAAGTGAAATTGTTTGGAAGTAACCTTTGATTTCCTTGGAAACCTCTACTAATAAGAAGTTAAACCTCTGATCACAACGTGAGTTATTAGTTAAATCTTAAACACATATTTAATCTCAACAGTTTCAAGACCAACATACATTCCAATATAATACCCAGAGGTATTATTTTTTTAACGATCTCAAATCATACATGAACCGTTAATTATTGCAAGCATTTCCTTCACGATACAGCGATGCATGGCAAATGGACGCTCTAGAACAAAATAATATCATTCACAAAACGATGTGAAATAATTTCCCACATTTTATGAAGATTTGTTAATAATATTTTAATAAGGTAACTCGCACTTTTCTATTGTTATAAAGTTTATAAACAGTAAATGTTGCTTCAAAAATACTGTACCAAGAACATTTAGATTTTCACTTTCTGATTGATGAATTATAGCAAATATGTACTAGGATGCTTGCATCTTTTATAAGCAAGGTTTGATGTAAAAAGAGTTTATTTTGTTTTGTATCTGGGAAATTTTCCGAATAATATTACCTATAATAATTAAATAGTTGCGTTTGATGAAACTTGTAAAATTTCAGGAAGAATTAATTATAAGACATATTTATTTTCAATGTGAGAAGAAATAGTTCTTCCTTAGCTTAATCGCTTAATCATTCAAAGAAGTTTCTTCAAAGCAAAGTCAATCAGGTATATAATTTTCATCTGTTTTATCTATTTGTGGATAATCGGTAGTAAAAGTGTTTCTTTATATTTATCCTTTGCTAGGCATTTTTTAAACTGTATAAATAATGTTTTTTTATTTGATTACTGAACCAACATGTTTTTCCTAATGTGCAGTCATATTGCCGATTATAGATTCAATAATAGCTTGGTTTAGCGTAGTGAATGTAAACAACTAAACCATCAGCAAGTTTCGCAATCAGTGCTTAATCAGTCCCATATCAATCCGCAGTCACTGATTGCTCCCTTGCATCATTAATCAGTGATTCCTGCAGCTTGGTGATTGCATTTAAACAGTCATCAGGTAAAGTTATACTGTGGATCATGATAGACACTGTATTCCGTAGAATGTTTAAAATACGATTTAACATGTCATATCTTAAATATGTGTCAGAAAAAAGATGTATCTATATTATTCCAAAAATATGAGACATTATCTGAAAATATAGCTAATATTATTTTCCTTCTTAAAATGTAACTTTTACCTATATAAGATACATGAGTTCCAAAAAAAAAGAAAAAAGTTACAACTAATATGATTTTTATCTTATGTTCACATGCCTTTTCTAGGAATACACTTTTAAGTACCTATTGATATTTTGCTTCATAATTAAGCTCGTAATTTTATGCAATACTTAACATAATAGCTTAGAACACAACTGATTATAAAAAACAGGATGTACAATTTTTATTCAATTAATGATTAGTTCATATTTATTTTAGACGATTAAAGACCAAATTAAAGAATCAAGTTTTTTATTGTATGCAAACAAAATTATCATGTGTCACTAGATAAAAAAAAAAAAATAAAAAAAAATTAAAAAAAGATAGCCTATGTGATATATTGTTTATAAAACAGTGACTAACAGATTCGAAATCTAGACTTAGCCTACCTGTTATGAATCAAGACAGAAGTGGTTGAGATGCAATGCGCGGAACACGTTAAGGAAGTTATTATATATAGTTATATAGTTATAGTTATAGTATATAGTTATTATATAGAAGTTATATATATAATAGTGTAATTTGATATCCGTGACTGAAGAGGAATTTAAACTGTTGACTAACTGTTTCCCAGAATCACCTCCACATGTTTTAAGTAACAGAAAATTCTCAACTATTCAGCAAAATTTGATTGTTAAAAAATAATCAAGCTTACATGATAATAATCAGACAATCGCTTTCATCTTAAAGTTATAATGGATATTTAATAGCAAAGTTTATTTGTTTAAAAAGTGCTTTACTATTAAATTGAATAAAATATATAGTCACACTATTATTACTAACACTAGTTAGTAAAACAGCTTAGTTCATAAAAAAAATCTGGTCAAGTCATGTAACATATAACACACGACGAATTGCATTTTACAACTGGGTAACAATCAAACTATAATCATTTAAGTACGACATTAATATTATATATAATTATTTAATGATTAAGACATTAAAATTAATAACCGATAAAAAGTAAATTAATTAAAATGTTAATTTTAAACTCATTAACTAATCGCTTTCGACGTAAATTAATTCCAACGTCATTGGGATTACCGACAAACCCGGCCTGATAACATTGTTACAGGCTGGAGCTAACGCGTTATCATCTTAATTGAATCCTACTTTATAGTCTGGCCATAAAACGAAGATAAAATCACGGCTCTGAATTACTACCGTATATTTCTTCGTCTCATAATTGTGATATCTGAGTTTATTTACTTATATGTCGAAAGTAAGTGTTTATTTAGTAAATTTTTATTAAAACAAAGCTTTTCTAACAGTTTATATTACTTTAAGTGGTATTTTGGGCTTTGGTATGGCAAAGTCAAATAATTATAGTTATTTATTTACTGCAATAAATCTTAATTACTACTTTAAAACGACAAGGGCTAAATATACTTTCTTATTGAAAAATCACTGCTTTAGCTATGCAATGGATGATTTGAAACATATTATCCGTAGATTTATTTAGAGAGATGTTTTCACTCAAGGGATGAACATAAAACATCAGTGGAAGTTTGGTTGTTTGAGTTTACATTCAGGCTAATGGATGATGGTCTCCCAGTATCATGTGACCAGAATAGATTACCTTTACCTTTATACAAAACTCCAACAAGAAATATCACGAAAACTCGTTGCAGCTACACAGTAAGTACCTAATCAATGTAATTGATCTATTAAGATAAATAACAAATCTCAGTAGATTCTGTCTGTTTAATTTCTGTAAAAACTCTACACATTTATAAAAAGCACAAAACCAAACATTTATAAAATCGCCATTCCTACCTTAAATTTGTTTGCCATTTTATTTATAGTGATGGTTTAGCCTTACCTTTGCTCGTAGACCATACTTACCTAGATTAAGCTAATAGCAATTTCAAAGTTGAGCTGCAAACATTATTTGACACGACAAAAGTATACAAGGATACAAGATACTTAAGTAGTAAAACCAACGAACAAAACATCTCGTCTGTAATAATTCCTATTATCTGAAAATACCATTAGCTGTTTTCCCTTGACAACGCCTACCTATCCTTGCAGCCTAAACGATTCTCTCATTTGTCTTTAATGGGAAAAGAAACCATTTTACGTTTGTTTGAATATATATAGTAAGTAGTAATTAGATTATGCAATACCTATTTATTCATACCAATAATAAAGAATACAATATATGATACATATGATTTTAGATACCAAATTAAAAGTCATAGGTTGATGAAAGTGACCCGTGTTTATGGAAAGACACATGTTTTACACATCCCGTTTGCAAAGTGTGTCATAAGCATAAACCAAAAACAGCTTGGGTCAGAAGTGCTAAAAGCTCAGACATTGATGGTTAGGGAGAGAATTAGAGATGTGTAAGGGTAGAATTGCTACGTCCAGTCTGACATCCTACTCCTCTTGCTTACTTTACTGCCTTCTACTTCAAATAATACGGTTTGACAAGACCCTACTCAGGTTGTATTTGCTCTGTACATTCTCTATTAACTAAAGTACTCAATTAACTCCAACCCAGAGTTCACTTCTGCTCAAGAAGAAACTCTTTAAGTCTTTTAAGAAGAAATCTTAAACTCCTCATAGAATATATTCAATTAGTAAAGTTCTTTTAAAGTGTTATATTTGGTTGTTTCTTACAGTATTTGGAGTTTACAATGAAAAATATAATGAGGTTAACGACATATTTATTTTATCCAAAAGATGGGATGTATTGGACGGCAACATGTTTTCTTTTCAATTAAAAGTAAAAAAAAACCTTTTAAATTAAAAGTTAACGAATTTTCCGCCTGGTAATGGAATAAAATTCTTTGGAAGTAACATTTGATGTCCTTAGAAACCTCTACTAATAAAAAGTTAAACCTCTGACCACAACGTGAGTTATTAGTTAAATCTTAAACACATATTTAATCTCAAAAACTTCAAGACCAACATACATTCCAATATAAGACTCCAGTGGTCTCTATGTTTTAAACGATCTCAAATCACACATGAACCGTTAAGGATGTCAAGCATTTCCTTCACTATACGGCGATGGTCGCTCTAGAATAAATATTATTCACAAAACAATGTGAAATAATTTCCCACATTTTATGAAGATCTATGGTTTGTTAATAATATTTGAATAGGGTAACTCGTACTTTTCTATTGAAATAAAGTTAAACAGTAAATGTTGCTTCAAAAATACTGTACCAAGAACATTTAGATTTTCACTTTCTGATTGATGAATTATAGCAAATATGTACTAGGATGGCATCTTTTATAAGCAAGGTTTGATGTAAAAAGAGTTTATTTTGTTTTTTATTTGGGAAATTGCCAGAATACTATTACCTATAATAGTTGAATAGTTGGGTTTGATGAAACTTGTAAAATTGCAGGAAGAATTAATTATAAGACATATTTATTTTCAATGTGAGAAGAAATAGTTCTTCCTTAGCTCAATGATTCAAAGTGGTTTCTTCAAAGTCGAGTCAATCAGGTATATAATTTGCATCCCTTTTATCTATTTGTGGATAATCCGTAGTAAAAGTATTTCATTATATCTATCCTTTGTGTGGGATTTTTTAAACTGTATAAATAATGATTTTTTATTTGATTACTGAACCAATATGTTTTTCTTAATGTGCGGTCATTTATTGCCGATTATAGATTCCATAATAGCTTGGTTTAGCGTAGTGAATGTAAACAACTCAACCATCAGCAAGTTTCGCAATCAGTGTTTTAATCAGTCCCATATCAATCCGCAGTCACTGATTGCTCCCTTGCATCATTAATCAGTGATTCCTGCAGGTTGGTGATTGCATTTAAACAGTCATCAGGTAAAGTTATACTGTGGATCATGATAGACACTGTTTTCCGTAGAATGTTTGAAATACGATTCTAAATGTTATATTCTAAATACGTGTCAGACGAAAAGATTTGTTCATCTATATTATTAAAAAAATGTGAGACATTGATTATCTAAAAATATAGCTACTATTATATTCCTTCTTAAAACGTAACTTTTACCTAGATTAGATACATGAGCTCCAACAAAACATTCTGGAAAGTTATAATAATATAAGTAGTTACAACTAATATGATTTTTATTGCATGTTCACATGCCTTTTCTAGGAATACACTTTTAAAGTAGGCATTCCTACTGATATTTTGCTTCATAATTAAGCTCGTATTAGTACGCAATACTTAACATAATAGCTTAGAACACTACTGATTCTAATAAACGATATGTACTGATTTTTACCCAATTATTACTTAGTTTATTTATTTTAGACGATTAAAGATTAAATTAAAGATCAAGTTTTTTTATTGTATACAAAGAAAAAATAGCCTATGTGATAGATTGTTCATAAAATTGTGACTAACAGATTCAAAATCTAGACTTGCTTCTACCTGTTAAAATCAAGACAGAAGTGGTTGGGATGCAATGCGCGGAACACGTTAAGGAAGTTAGTGTAATTTGATATCCGTGACTGAAGTGGAATAAACTGTTGACTAACTGTTTCTCACAATCACCTCCACTTGTTTTAAGTATCAGAAAATTGTTTATGGTTCAACAAAATTGTATTGTTAAAAATATAATCAAGCTATCATGATACGCAATCAGACAATCGCTTTTATCTTAAATTTATAATGGATATTTAATAGCAATGTTTTATTTGCTTAAAAAGTGCTTTGCTATTAAATTGAGTAAAAATATATAGTCACACTATTATTACTAACACTAGTTAGTAAAACAGCTTAGTTCATAAAAAAAAAATCTGGTCAAGCCATGTAACATATAAAACACGACGATTTACATTTTACAACTGGGTAACAATCAAACTATAATAACTTAAGTACGGCTTTAAAATTCTATATAATTTGATGATTAAGACATTAAAATTAATAACCGGTAAAAAGTGAATTAATTAAAACTTTAATTCATTAACTAATCGCTTTCTACGAAAATTAATTCCAACGTCATTGGGATTACCGACAAACCCGGCCTGATAACATTGTTACAGGCTGGAGCTAACGCGTTATCATCTTAATTGAATCCTACTTTATAGTCTGGCCATAAAACGAAGATAAAATCACGGCTATAAATTACTACCTTGTATTTCTCCATCTCATAATTGTGATATCTGAGTTTATTTACTTATATCTAACTTAAAGTAAGTGTTTATTTAGTAATTTTTTATTTAAAAAAAGCTAACCTAACTTTTTAGCGAATTTCCCATATAGGGAATAAGCTATTACCGTAGTACTCATGGTAAGACCTGGACCCGGGACCAATTTTTTTTTCGTTTTGAGGTCCCTAGAGGCCAAAAATACCATCCGTTCAAATTCATATATATATATATATTTATATATATATATATATTTATATATATATATTTATATATATATTTATATATATATATTTATATATATATTTATATATATATATGTGTCCGTTAGCGCGATAACTCGAGCAAAAATGATCCGATTTCGATGAAATTTGGTACAAACGTGTAAACCTACGTTTATTCGAACGAGTTCGCGAACCAGCATGATCGGACCATGGGAACGGGGGTTTATGGGGGCTTTATGGGGTAAAAATGGGTTTTCCCCATTTTTGACCCAAAAAACATAAAATTTTGCAATTTCTTTCCAAACTATTTTATAGAGCTTAAAAAAACAAATAATTTAGTATATTGAAGCGTTATAATGGGCCATATGGTTACGGAGAAAATTCCATAAAAATTTAAATTTAAAATTCCCATGTTATTCTTATGGAGAATAAGTAAACTGTTGTAGTTTGCTTGTTTATTAACATATTTTGCTCAAATTTGGAAAATGTTTTTATTTCTTACTAACTATTAACATTTTACATAAAAAACACTTTTACCCCCCCCCCCTGTAGTAGCAAACCTAAGTATGTGTTAAACTGATTCTATTTAAATAGGGAATAAATGCGATATTTTTAAGGAGACATTTTAGTGTAAATCCAATCAGGCAAATGGAAATTCGCTTAGTCTGCAGGTTTGCTGCGGCGGGGGTATTATACTACTTTAAGTAGTGTATTGGGCTTTGGTTTGGTAAAGTCAAATAATTACAGTTACTTATTTAGTGTAGTAAATAATCTTAAGTACTAAATTAGACGACAAGGGCTAAATATACTCTCTTATTGAAAAATCACTTGTATAGCTATGGAATGGATGATTTGAAACATATTATCCGTGGATTTATTAAGAAAGCGTTTAAAATTGTTCTTTTTTATCTACCATAACATTATTTAAGCAAATATGCTTTCAGCTGGCACTTGCCTATTGAAAGGGAAGAGAGACATAGCAAGTCAACGGTATTGTAACTAAAAAATAAAACACTTATTCTAAAGTGTAAAAAATAAGTGTTAACATTAGAGCTCTAATCAAATCTCAAAATCTCAAATCAAATCAAATGGTCGAATTAAATATAAAAGATATTGACTCAACTAATCAACAACATAGTCACATAAACACATGGTCGAATCAAATCTAAAGGACATTGACTGAATTAGTTAACGTTGACAACAAATAAAAAACGTAAAACACCAGAATGCATTATAAATATGTATATCAAAATATTTACAGGCTTGACCTTGTTATAGGTCGACCGCACGTAAAATAGCATTAGCGCGCAGGTTCTTTTCTAAGTGGTTGACCTATAATTAGGTATTCATTTAAGTTCAACCAGTTATACGATATATTACAGGTTCGGCAAACCACAGAATCTGAGTAGTTTGGGAAGAAGTTTTGATTGGAACTGATTACGGATTAACATTTCAATATTGACCTTGTGACAGAAACAAGTATTGCCTTTTAAAATTGTGTAAGTCATTTCAAATAATTTTTTTATTATTTAAGTCCAAAGGTAGTTAAGAGAATAAAATATCGTCATAAATGTTTAATACATGAAAAATACAAAAATATATACGTCTAACAACACTTTCAATAATATATTTACACTTATACTGTTGACTTACAAGACGGTAAATACATTCCAATCGAAATCGACCACCACTTACCATCATTTATATGTATTTACCGTCTTGTAAGTCAACAGTATAAGTGTAAATATATTATTGCAAGTGTTATTAGACATATATATTTTTGTATTTTTCAGGTAATTTAATAACATGCACGATGCTGATCAAGAAGCTATTCATATTTTTAATACTAAAAGTAAAGAAGAATAACTTGTTTTATATTTATATCTGTCTTTATTACATCTATCAACATTCTAAGCAAAATAGGATATTTTTTTGAAGAATTAGCTTCTTATTTTGTTACTTTCACCTGTTATTGATTTTATTAGGTTTAAATTGAGTCGAATTATATGATTATATGAATCTGTAATATTATATGAATTACTATGTTTACAAGTTGAAGTTTAAATCTTGGTAATAAAAATATAAAAACTACTTGGCCCCTGATGTAACGAATATTGTATGAAATATTCCCAACCTACATCTGTAAAGAAAGTCGGTTACTAATTGCAGCAATTAAAACCATAACGACTGTCCGGCTTTTGAATGATTACCACAGCGTCGCTGGCCAACAATTAATTAGAGGATTTTAAATGAATATTTCCTTACGCTATATCATATTTATTGGGGTTTTTAATGGTTAAGGAATTTATTCTAGACACTAATGAACATACAAGTACAATGTGGGCATTAACTTTGTTGAGGAAAGTATTTTAATACTAAATTTATTTTTATTGTAGAATCGTATTTAAGGCAAATTTTTTACATTAGGTCTACTAATCACATGAATTCAGATTACAAGTAATTTTTATTCACGTACCCTAAAATAGATGTCTATGATACATATATACAACCCTTTTACATTCACATGTATATTGTACCAATAATATAAATCTACTAGCTGACCCGGCGAACTTCGTATCGCCTAAGTTATAGGTTTCCCCTAAGACAGACCGATGGAAAGAAAGTACCGTTACGTTTAATTTTCAAGATGATCTCGTTCGCATCGCTCAATCACGTCCTGGTTGAAGTTCGTTCGCTACGCTCACTCACCTTTGGGTTGGAGCTCGTTCGCTACGCTCACTCACCTTTAGGTTGGAGCTCGTTCGCTGCGCTCACTTGCCTTCAGGTTAGCTCGTTCGCTACGCTCACTCGCCTCCAGGTTGAAGTTCGTTCGCTACGCTCACTCACCTTTTGGTTGCAAATTAGCTGTTGTCATAAATGTAAAAGAAATAATAGTGCTGCACCCTGTTGGTAATCCCTGTAACTTTAATGCTATTGAACATCATAGAACAGAACCAACTTGTTTAATTGAAACAGCTGTTAACATTCATTAATTCCATTTCTCATAAGGTTAACATGGGAAACTCCAGAGCCACTGGGGCGGAGCCCTTTTAAGAATTTCGAAACGGGAAATAGTTTACGTCCGATTCGCATACCTACAGAATTTACACACCAAATTTCATAACGATCGGTGAAGTCGTTCCGGAGGAGTTTGCAGACAAACACTGTGACACGAGAATTTTATATATTAGATATATCTGTAAAGTTCTTAAAGAGTGTACTACTGCTGAACTTTTAGGTATCTTGGGTTTTGAATATAATCTTAATACTCGAGGACGTAACGATTACATCCTATATATGCTAATATGCCATAAACTGCGTTTTATTAATGCTTTAAGTAATGGCCTAGAGAATAACCGGCGGTTTCGCCGGAGCATTTTCCCGCCGGATCGGCAGTTTCGCCGAACCGGAGAAGTGTGGCCTTCCCCATGCCTTCCTTATGTCAACTTGCTCCGGCGTCCGGCGGATTCGCCGGTAAGTGTGTCCTTGGCCTAAGAATTTTTTTATTTGGTGTTCTGTATGACATAACAATTTATTAAATAAATAGCAGCACATTCAGTTGGTGGACCAATCAAGATACATATTAGAATTCAATATTGACAACCACATAAACAATCAAATAGGATGTTTACTTTCCGGTTGAGCTTAGTCAATATTAAAACAAAGTTGAACACATACAGGGTGACTGAAAAGTAACTTGCACCCCCTTTAACTTTTCAACCATTTGAGATATTTGAAATCTGTTTGCGACAACCTTCTTAGATATGAGAGGCTACAATAATTATGGTCAATTTTGAAAATTTTGCCCTTAGGGGTAGTGGGGGTAGGGGGTAGCTCAAAATTTTCAAACGGCAAGTATAGTCGAGTTTGGTATCATTTTACAGGTGTTGATGAAACATAATAATTAGCATAAAGAAAATAGAAATCGGAGCATTAATAACAAAATGGCAGCTAAAAATGATTAAGACAATGGTTATTAAAAGTAATTTTGAACTGCCATTTTGTTAACCATAATTATTGTAGCCCCTCATATCTATGAAGGTTGTCACAAACAGATTTCAAATGTCTCAAATGGTTGAAAAGTTAAAGGGGGTGCAAGTTACTTTTCAGCCATCCTGTATAACTAAAAAAATAATAACATAAAAATTAGCTTGTTTTCAGGTATGATTTGATTAGAAATATTTATAATAAGAATAAAAGGACTTAAATAGAAAACGATCAAAGAACACTCCTTATCATAAATCATAAATACTTACAATGCCATTGATACTATAAACTATTTTTTGTAGTCGTCCATTTAAAATAACCGACAGTTAGACATAGGGAAATAAATCATATTTCTTTCAACATTCCTTGATTAATATTCAAAGCACCTAGTCGAAGTCGTCTTTAACGAGCAGATTTTCACTGTCGCTGTTTTTAATGGTAAAATCAAACTTGATACATATTCATGTGATTGTTACTGAAGATTTAATTTGCATTTAGTATTTTGATAGAAGTTTTTTGATGAAATTTTTTAAAAGATTATTAAAACATTAAATAGTCATAAAAATTTCCCTGACGAACTTATTAAAGATTATCTTATAATTTTTCATTTCCAATAAAGATACATTTCTTTGATAAGTTCGTACTATAGTACCTACTTTATGAAGCTAATATGCTATTTAATTTTAACATTCAAAACAGCTATGGAAGGAACAGCTATAGATTTAAACATTAATAATTTAAAACATCATAAAAAGGTAATACAAACATTCCTAATACATATTTATAGATATGCTAAGTGAATTAATTCATATTGGGTTCGTTTGTTTGGAATGGTTATCGTACAAACTACATAGCAATGTGTTGAGCCCCATCGCAATAACCTTAATAGCTTCTCTTCCCCAGAGCAACAGGTAGCAATAACTTAACCCCTCAAAATGTTAGAATTGTAAAGTACATTTGAAATTGCTTACATTTTTGTAAGTTTACGTAGCTGATGAAGGTCAAACATATCCACTTTAAGTACACCGTAGTTGCTTTAAGTATGTAAAAAGGACCATCATTTATTTTTAAAAGAAAATATTTCACTAGTAGGACACATTAGATATTACAAACGGTACCTAACTAGAATCAATTATCTAATTAATCTTAAGGAAATTCTGTTTATTATAATTATATAGCACAGGCTTGATATCAAGTATGGGTACTTTCATGTATACTATTCTAATGGTTTAATATAACTAATTAGTTAACTAAGTAGGTTAAAGGAGTAGAAGCTTATTAATTTTATTTGTCACTAATTAACATTATTCAATACATCGTCCTTGCGTAGTGAGGAAAAAGCCTTATTTAGTTCATCGTTCCATAAATCCTTGTCACCAATTGAAAATTACAATTTCAAATGATTTAGTTTTTTGATAAATCAACTCTAAAGGCTTTTTATTCTGTAAGATCTTGTATTTATAGTTATAACTTTTAGTGATAGTAGTGTAAACATATTTCAAAAGTATAAATAGGCCTACATATGGAAATAATATTCAAAATGTACTTACTAGATGGACGTTAGGGTATATTTCACGATTCATTTTATATATATTATAGTTTATACAGAACTTCAGAACCATCGCATTTTTTAAAGGTTTTGATACAAACCTTTGAAAAATAAAACTATTGAAACAAGTAACCTAAAGTATAGTATTTTACAATAAATCATTCTGCGTTTTATTGATTCTTCCTAACCAGATTTAGTCCATCAAACGGGAGTTTAACTTCATTTAACTTCATCTCCTAACAACGATTTGATTACGAAATATTCCTCGTTGAAGCCTTGTTTTTGTGTTTATTACAAACCTGAATTACCTAAATATCATACTAATCAGTTTATAAAAATGTAAGTTTTCTTTTTTCACTCAAGTGTTTAAAAACAATTCTAAATACCATGTTTTAATCTCATAGTAAAAAAAAAGATTTCACTTCAAAATGATTTTTTTGGCACAAAGTGTTTCTAAATGCC
Source organism: Macrosteles quadrilineatus (assembly GCF_028750875.1). Lineage (NCBI taxonomy): Eukaryota > Metazoa > Arthropoda > Insecta > Hemiptera > Cicadellidae > Macrosteles > Macrosteles quadrilineatus. Next base: position 30,542,535 of record NW_026542599.1, on the reverse strand, counting down.
GTGTTAGGTAATACACTTTTCAACCACCATTAATAAGGTCTGAAATTATAAGAATATCTTTCGAAGAATATCATCGAAGAATAAGAATATCATTTGAAGAATATCTTAACGAGATATCAGAAAAGATAGTAAATTATTTAAATATCTTTACCTAGGACAGTTTTTTAAATTGTCCTTTTCAATTCAGTTCTTAGAATTAAAAACATTCACTTTACCGCATTGTATTTTTAATTTACAGCACTAGTAACGGACCAATAAGGTTAAATCATTAAGAGAAAAGAAGTAAAATAGTAATGCTTGAAACGTTAACTTATCAGCTGTTATGAGTTAATGTCATTGTTAAGTCACCAATTCAATAAACTGTTGCATCACGGTCAGTGGCAATGAGAGATTATAAACGAAAACATAACCTCTCTTAGAAGTTGTGAGTAGGGATTGTAAAAAATTGAAAATAGTTGTTGGTAAAGTAGAGTACGTAGCTCGCGCAAATAGTCTTTACGCGATCGTTGTGTAAACTACTATTACATATCATTATCATAAAACAATCAGGAAATGTAAAAGCTTAATACAGTACAGGTAGAAGCTAAATAGTCGTTGAGCTGTTGGTTACAGTTTATTACACCTCAGACAAGGCTTGGCTTATCTAATTACACTAACTTCCTTATCATATTTGTTACATTGTATCTTAACCACTACATATTTGATTTTCATTTACATCTTACAAAATAAAAGACCAACGATTTCAAACTAAACAATCAGCATTAATATGGTAAAGTATTCAATATTTACCAACCTAATGCCAAGCAATTTTTTTTTACTGGTTTTAAAATGTTAGAGTAAACATCAATTTCTTTTTAAATCAACATTTAATGGAAGGTTGTTTTCTAAGCCAGTATTATTTTTATACTCCTATTTCGTGAGTTCACCTGTTTTACAACCTCTTGTACAAATAAATTATCCAGAGTGATTGATATAAGTGTGGCAGCCGTTTTATTCGAAAACTATAAGAGATATCAAAAAAAGTTAAATGGTAAGTGCCTTGGATTTTTTATTTAAAAAATTTTAGTCAAGTAAAAAAAATTATTTTAGCCACCATTTTCCCAATAAGGCCGCCAACTTTGATTTTCTTACGGAACACCCTGTATTTTATGATGTATTCTGGTAGAAAATGTAATTTTAAGACAATTTCCTCCTTTAATTTTTTTTCATAAACCTAACCGTTTCAAAGATAATAATGGTTAAAGTTTTAAAATTTCTGCATGAGAAAGAGTTTCGATAAAGGCCTAATAAAGCATGCCAGCTGTTTTATTCTAAAACTATTCAAAATTTCAAATTTCTGCATGAGAAAGAGTTTCGATAAAGGCCTAATAAAGCATGCCAGCTGTTTTATTCCAAAACCATTAAAAATTTCACAACTTAAACCATTATTATCTTTGAAACGGTTAGGTTTATGAAAAAAATTTACAAGAATAAAATCGTCTTAAAATTACATTTTCTACCAGAATACATCATAAAATACAGAGTATTCCATAAGAAAAATCAAAGTTGGTGGCCATATTGGAAAAAATGGCGGCTAAAATAATTTTTTCGACTTTACTAAATTTTTTTAAATAAAAAATCCAAGGCACTTACCATTTAACTTTTTTTGATATCTCTTATAGTTTTCGGATACTGTAAAACGGCTGGCACACTTATATCAATCACCCTGTATATCAAAAAATATTATGACAGCAAATATGAAGAATTAATTTAGATTCATTATTCAGATTAGTAATATATTACAACTGCTGTAAATCTTTTAAAAACATTGCAATATCGTTGATATCGTAAGGTTGCCACGTATTATACATTTCACATTTCAAACAAATGTTTTACAAAAGTAATGATTAGTGTAATCCTAACATGATTACCACGTACTGCTTATTTTCTGTACGAGGAATAAACAATGTCTACCTGAAAGCGAATTACAATAGGATTAATATTTCAATTCAATAAAACTCAGAACTTGAACGGTTAACTAATTTCAGGGATTGGATTGAGTACAAAAGTGCTTTCATGGCTTAGAAGTTTGATTAAAACATGCTTTGAGTTGTTTCTGCTTCGGATTGTTTTGTCTATCTCGATGTTATTACGAGAAAAGTTGTCGAAACTTACTGATCAGTTTTTCAAAATGCATGTGGCATGTGATGGTATGCGGATATATGCTGTACCCGTGCTTTCACTGAAGCCCTTCATAGGTTACTGGGCGACCGTGAGGCATAAACGGTGACGTCATGTGGTAAAAATACGTGCATTACCAGGTAGGCCAGCTCGACTGTGACTGAACTAACCAGATGTTTTGGTGATGGCCAAATATAAACAACTTGTTTTTTTTTTTACGATTTAATGATTTGTTTTGCTTTGTTGCCATATTGCTTTGACATATTGAAATGTGTACACATGCTGTCCGTTCCCAACTAATTTTAATGTGACATACACATTTTAAAATATTTTGTGAGAACTATTTAATAATAGTCTAGAATTTATTAAATATTGATACAAATGACCATTTTAATCAACAAACAATTTCTCTAATTAGTAAATTTCTCTAAATATAAAAAGCATTTCCGACAAATTATTGTAGATTTTCACATTTTTCATCGATCTTATTTCTATAAGGTCAAGACGCATTAGAACTACATCCACATACGACGATGACCAACAATCTATCATCTTGTAGTTCTACAACAAATTGTGTAATGTGGAATTAATGCTTCTGTCAACTGTTTCGTGATAAATACATTCGTCTCTAAGTTTGTTAAATGTTTGTAGTTTGCTTACTCTCCTATAAAAGTAATAATTTATTTTTATTGGTTTATTATGTCGTTATCTCATAGTAAGATCCATGCACGTCGGTATTTTAAAAGTAATATTTAAATAGCATTTTCTAAGTGTTTTGGAAGAAAACGACATGTTATTCTTCTTATCTTTATATTTAAAATATGAATGGGCTTACTAAGCTTAACTCTTCCGCTTGAAGTAAAAGACGGGAAATCCTGAACTTCAAAATACAACTACCCTAAATTTTTGATACCTGGTAAAAAATACTGCCCATAGGAAAAGTTGTTTAATGTAAACAACAATTAGCTTAAAACAACCATTGTTAAAACCATCTGGAAGAAATGATGTGGTTTAGAAATAAATCATCACCAGTCTGACTTCTAAACAGCCAAAAAGCTTATTTTTAGAAATCACATTATCACAGTTTATAATACTGTTTAGTCAACAATAAGAGTAACTTGTATAAAAGTAAGTAAATTATTATAACTCCTAAACATATAAGGAGTAAATAATATTAAATATGAAATAAAAATATTAATTATTCAATTATTAATAAGCACAGCTCTTAAAGATAATGTTGATTTTGCCATTGAGCCTAACAATAATTAAAACAAACCTATAGTATTTCAAGACGTTAAACAATATCGGGGATAAAATTAAATATTATTTCGTTCTAAGACTATATGTGCATTTGTGCAATGAAGTTGATAAAAGATAAGAGAATCTAGCAAGCAGTTGCTCCACCTCAATATCATGAATATCATTACAATAAAGAAAGTGCTTCTCTTAGCATAGCACTTCACTTAAGTGGTTTGCCAAGTGTTTTAAATGAGAATTATGATCTTTCTTTCTAAAAAATTTTAATAAATTACTTTTTAATATTATTTGAATCTGCTCTACTAAAAATCATTTATATCATCTGTTAACTCAACACTTGGTACTAGCTAAGAGTAAAACATAACAGATTTTATTTTATTTCTAATCTACATTGTCGCGACGGTTTATTAATTAACCATCGGGTTTACTTAAATACGCTTTCTTATATAGAAGAGGCACGAAACAGTGAAGAATATAAAAGGATGGAATAACTTCAGTAGCAGTTTGTAAAATCATTTGTACATTATAGCTAGAGTAACACAAAATCGGTGAACTAATTTAAGTTAACTGAAATTCATTTTTTCGCAGAATTGAATATTTTAAGTGTATCTATGGTGGCAAACTTGACAAATGACGATACTTGTATTAAAGGTTGGATCGCATACATGGTCTATTAAAATTAAAATTACGTACGCATTTAGATCTTATTAGACATATTTATAGCTTAGCAACTTACAGTAGACCTACTAGAGATTTATTTCGCAAAAATATTTTGCGGCGATATGGCAACGTCGCACTAGCCTTGTCTTGTGATTGGCTGCCACCAACTGCAATCTTACGTGTTCCCGACATAACAAAATATCAACATAAACAAGCCTTTGAAGGAAGCTCTCTTTATTGTAGAATAAGTAAATGTTGTTTAAAAGACAATGTCTTTCAAAATCAACGTCAAATTACATTTTTTATTGTGTTTTTATGAAAAGAATTCTAAGAATGCAGCCTCAGGTCTGCCAATTAAAGGGAGTGAAATAAAATGTAATAAAATAATATTATTTCTTAATAATTAAAAAATAATAATGTATTACAAAATATTAACTTTAAAAAGCTATTATTGGTCAATGCAATTCATCGTAGTAGCATTATCTATTTAATCTTAAACCCTCCGTTACAAGCAATCTTCTTGATTCTAAATCTGAATTTTCTTTACTCCCATTTTACTGTTCATGTTTATGTTTGTACTATCCTTATTGAAAATGGATTAATTTAGCGTTACTCGCAACACTACATAAGTTGAGCCTAAGGGAAATTCCGATCAGCCCAGTACACCAAGGCCTGATCGAAAGTGCATACTTGTCTGCAATGTACCGAAAAATCATAGGAAAGTCGTGAGAATCGCTCTCGTGAAAATAATGTTTACTCTATTTAATTTAAGGAGATGGTTGTCCATATCAAAGCATTTCTTTATAATTTCTTTTTGTAATATTCTAACATCCTAATGTTTATCGTATATATATTTAACGGTACATGATGTTTGATGCTATCAACAAAATATTTGAGCAACACTTCTTTGACTTCCAACATAAGAATCAACTTGTTAGAGAACTTTCTTTATAAGAACAGCAAACAAAATCATCTGCTACTGGGAAGTTTGCTTTCTACATAAACTTTCTCTATGTAGATGAGATACATAAATAAAAGGTTTACGTATTATAGCTTATAAAATCCTTAATACATCTTAAACATTAACAGTCACTGAAATAGTGATAATAAAAAATTATTTTGCGTACACAATAAATGAGTATTGATCGTGGATTGATGAAACCAAGAGTAATCAATGGCGATGATTGACATCAAACTGATCACAGATTCTGATCGAGAACCTCTACATTGATTGGTCAATGTAACTTTACATTTGAACTAACTCGATGGTGCTGACCTGCAAAACAACACTTTAAGTACTGTGAATAATATGATATGTGTAATGAAAAGTAGTTTGGCCTATAGCTATGGGAAAGTTGTAAAAGTGACTGCTTAAGTACCATTAATTTTTGTTTAACGTTTTAAATTAAAATAATGTTTTAAAAGAATACGAAAATTGGTTTGACTTATTTACTAACTTCTCAATTTGGTATTACATATTTTAAATATCAGCCTATAAAGTTATTTAACCAATTGACCATTTACGGTGGAAACAGAACAATACCTTTGTAGAGTGTTTAGAAACACATTTTGTACCCTGCTAAAGAATTGGTATTTAGTCGTTGTCCTACAATATCACGATATTGATGATATCTTAGAAAACCCCGATATTGATAAATTCGTGTATTAACAAACACCCCTGGCGCAGCAAACCTGCAAATTAGCTTCACTGCGTTGTCAAATAATGTTTACCAGGCGCGACATCAAATTTAAAAAAATGTTCTGATTTCTCGTCAACCAAAATATATAATAATAAAATGGATGCGCTTAATGCACATTTTAACATTATTTTCCTATACAAACTATTTGAGCCAACCAAAAGTTCCCCTTTAAAATATGTTAAAAATTATTATGGTTACGAATTGCTAATGAGAACAATGGCAGGTTTTTTTTAAGACAAAAGGACCAAACATGTTTGCAAACAATTTAAATAAAGATCATTTTGCCAAATACACTTTGTTGAATTTTTTGGGGTTTTTGTATATCTTAAAGCTATTTCATTTGTGTATCTTTCCTGTACATCCCGCTTTATTGTGGTAAAATATCATAAAAAAAGGTTCCTTCAACAAAGTTGTGATAAGAAGAATCAATTGAATCTTTTATTGATGTTGGTTAAGTAACAACAGTAATTATCAGACGGTAATAATGTAGATGAATTAGTATTTTTTAGAATCATCATTACAATCGTAACAGTTGACCAGGAATGGACTTATATTATTTTAAATACAAAATCAAGATGCATGAATGGACGCAAATTTATTAGTTTAAAGGCTTATTTTAGAAACAGTAAAACTACGAGCTGTTGGGACTATAAACGATTAGTGCGTTAACGAAGAGGAAGAGACTACCTAATGGAAAATTTAATTAGTACAACAACAATGCCCGACCAGCTACTTAATACTGTTCAAAAGAGGTTTAAGTTTTAATTTTTCTTCTTTATATGCATTATAAGGGAAAACCTTTATGCAATTATCATAGATAGTTTTTCCAAATTAGTTAGTTAAAGTAACATAAGCACGGTACTGAAAGTTTACATTTATTTCCCATTTTGGATTAGTGATTTTTGCTTTATCAAATGTTAAAATAAAAAAAAATACACCACAAACTTATCTGGACAGGGTTAAGCTATAACGTTAAGATAACTTTTAGCTAATAAGTAAAAGTTTTGCTTGTACATCAATATTTATCTGTAATTTAAAGCTCATACTTAAATAAAAAGCTCTAGCTACTAAAATACTATTCTAAATAGATAAAGTTGTATGTTTGGTTTGGATAAACAAGAATAAATTCACCCCCTCTTGGTTATAAGGTAAGTCCGATTATCCCTATCGGTGACCCATATGATTATTATTTTGTAGAATATGTAGCAAACTCACAAGACTCTTATTTTGGGACCCCCCAAAAGGCAGTAAAACACTTTCTAGCTTTTGACGTTGTTTTTCGTCCTTTTATGTCTAATTTGCTTGTACTTTATATGTTTAGTTTCAATTTACATTGTTAAACCTTAAAGTACATTAAACGAAAACACCTACTTGCAATAAACACCACCTTTTATTTTTAATGACCACGTATTTGAAAGCCTGTTTTAAGGAAGTATTGAAAGTACGATTATGGCGAAGTGAACCCAGGAGTGTTTAGTAATTAAAGTATCACTAACCTCTCTCTATTGTTGATAATAAACACTTGTTGGCAAAATAATATTTTCCATGAAATCCTATTATTGGTTTATGAATCTATCAATACATATAAAATTTATTGTCATTATGTTGGCTGGAGTCAATAAGGAGGCAAGGTTTATTCTAGGAATATGAAATTAAAACTATTTCGTATATGTTACAGCATTTTTAGGAACAGCTAAAAACTAAACGACTAGTTATTATTATGAATTAGACATATTTATAGCCTAGCAACCAAAATTGAGTAGACCTACTAGAGATTTATTTCGCAAAAAGATTTTTTTTAATCTCCATATAGTCTTAGCCTAGTGTTATTTGAATAGAATAAACTTCGATATAAATGTAACAAAATATCAACATAAACAAGCCTTTGAAGGGAGCTCTTTTTATTGTAGAATAAGTAAATCTTGTTTAAAAGACAATGTTTTTCAAAAGCAACGTCAAATTAAATTGTTTATTTTTTTATGAAAAAGATTCTAGGTATGTAGCCTCAGGTCTGCCAATTTCATGGAGTAAAATTTAATGGAGTTTAATGGAGTATTATTTCTTAATAATTAAGAAATAATAATAGATTACAAAATATTAACTTTAAAAAGCTTTTATTGGTCAATGCAATATATCGTAGTAGCATTATCTGTTTAATCTTGAACCCCCCGTTACAAGCAATCTTCTTGATTCTAAATCTCCATTTTATTTACTCCCATTTTACTGTTATTGTTTATGTTCGTACTACCCCTATTGAAAACGGATTAATTTAGCGTACTCGCGACACATAAGTTAAGTCGAAGGAAAATTCCGATCAGCCCAGTACATCAAGGCCTGATCTAAAGTGCATCCTTGTCTGCAAAGTACCGAAATCACACAGGAAAGTAGTGAAAATCGCTCTTGTGAAAATAATGTTTACTCTATTCAATTTAAGGAGATGGTTGTCCATATCAAAGCATTTCTTTATAATTTCTTTTTGTAATATTCTAACACCGTAATGTGTATCGTAAATATATTTACATGATGTTTGTTGCTATCAACAAGATATTTGAGCAACACTTCTTTGAGTGCCAACATAAGAATCAACTTGTTAAAGAACTTTCTTTATAAGAACAGCAAACAAAATCATCTGCTACTGGGAAGTTTGCTTTCTACATAAACTTTCTCTATGTGGATGAGATACATAAATTGGTACAATTGGTAAATTGGTATAATGGATGGTTTCCGTATTAAATCTTATAAAGTCCTTACACATAAACCGTCACTGATATCATGATAAATAAATTAGTTTGCGTACACAATAAATATTGATTGATTGTGGATTGATGAAACCAAGGGTAATCAATTGAGATGATTGACATCAAAGTGATAACAGATTCTGATCGAGAACCTCTACATTGATTGGTCAATGTAACTTTACATTTGAACTAACTCGATGGTGCTGACCTACAAAACAACACTTATGATTTAAGTACTGTGAATAATATGATATGTGTAATGAAAGGTAGTTTGGCCTATAGCTATGGGAAAGTCGTAAAAGTAATTTCTTAAGTACCATATTCATTTTTGGTTTACGTTTAAAATTAAAATAATTTTTTAAACTAATGCGAAAATCTTTTTGACTTATTTAATAACTTTTCAATTTTGTACTACATATTTTAAATATTAGCATATAAAGTTATTTAACCAATCGACCATTTACGTTGAAAAAAGAACAATACTGTATGGCAGACTGTATTTAGAAACCCATTTTTACCCTGCAAAAAATTGGTATTTAGTAGTTGTCCTATACTATCACGATATTGATTATATCTTAGAAAACACTGATTAAATTCGTGTATTAATACCCCTGCCGCAGTAAACCTGCAAATTACCTTAACTGCGTTGTTAAATAATGTTTACCAGGTGCGATATCAAATTAAAAAATATTCTGATTTCTCGTCAACCAAAATATATAATAATAAAATCGATGCGCTTAATACACATTTAAACACTATTTTCTTATACAAACTATTTAAGTCAACCAAAAGTTCCCCTTTAAAATATGTTAAAAATTATTATGGTTACGGATTGCTCATGAGAACAATGACAGGTTTTTTTAAGACAAAAGGACAAACGTGTTTGCAAACAATTTAAATAAAGATCATTTTGTCAAATACACTTTGAATTTTTTAGGTTTTTTTTATATCTTAAAGCTATTTCATTTGTGTATCTTTTCTGTAAAAAAATGTGATAAAAAAGGAATGGAATTTGTAATTGCTGTTGGTTAAGTAACAACGGCAATTATTAAACGGTAATAATCTAGATGAGTTAATATTTTTTTGAAACAGCATTAAAATCATAAAAGTAAAACATAAATGGACCTGTATTATTTTAAATACAAAATTAAAAGGCATTAATGGATGCAAATTTGTTAGTTTAAAAGCATATTTTAGAAACAGGAAAACTACGAGCTGATGGGACTATAAACGATTAGTGCGTTAACGAAGAGGAAGAGACTACCTAATGGAAAATTTAATTAGTACAACAACAATGCCCAACCGGCGACTTAATACAGTTCAAAAGGAGTTTAAGTTGTAATTTTTCTTCGTCGTGTGCATTATAAAAAAAAATCTTTATGCAATTATCAAAGATTTCCCAAATTAGTTAATTAAAGTAACTTTAGTACGGTACTGAAAGATCAGTGACCCCAATGATTATTATTTTGTAGAATATGTAGCAAGCTCACAGGACTCTTATTTTGGAACCCCTAAAAGGCAGTAAAACACATTCCAGCTTTTGAAGTTGTTTTTTCGTCCTTTTATGTCTAATTTGCTTGTATGTGTTCAGTTTCAATTCACATAGTTAATTACTACCTTAAAGTACATTAAACGAAAACACCTTCTTGCATTAAACACCACCTTTTATTTTTAATGACTATGTATTTGAAAGCCTGTTTTTGGGAAGTATTGAAAGTACGATTACAGTGAAGTGAACCCAGGAATGTTTGGTAATTAAAGTATCACTAACTTCTCCATTGTTGATAATAAATCTTGATGGACAATTAATATTTTCCATTAAAGCCTATTATTATTGGTTTACGAGTCCATCAACACATATAAGATTTATTGTCATTATAATGGCTGGAGTCAATAAGGAGGCAAAGTTTAGTCTAGGAATATGAAATTAAAACTATTTCGAATACGTAACATTATTTTTAGGAGCAGCTAAAAACTAAACGACTAGTTCCCATTGGGAAGACGACAGTCTAAGCAATTTCAATTTTTTTACATATCATAAACGATTAAAATACGTGTTTTATTAACATTTGAATAAACAATTATCTGTACACAAAAAAGCTGTGTCTCAATTATGCTTAAAATTAGATAAATAAAAAAGTCCTCACAGCATTATGTTGCATTACATCCTACTTTAAAAGTTTTCTTAGCCCAAATAGTAACATATACCTTGATGTGAACAATGTGGATGTTTTCACTCAAGGGATGAACACAAAACATCAGAGGAAGGTTGGTTGTTTGAGTTTTCATTCAGGCTAATGGATGATGGTCTCCCAGTATCATGTGACCAGAATAGATTACCTTTCACCTTCATACAAAAAATATTAACAAGTAATACAACTTAAGATAGCAACTGCACAAAGGGTATTAAAATTACTTATTACACCCATGTTTCCATAAAATATTAACATAACGCTTGTCCGTATGGATGGGTTTCTTTATTGTACTAAAAATACAAAACTTGTTCTCTAAAGCCATAAATTTTTGAACATTCTTTCGGTGTATAACTGAAAAGGTTTTAAATTAATTACTTATTTATCAAAATTTGTTTTAACAATTTTATCATCAGAGGAAAGTTTGCTGATTCAACGGCATTTTTGTCGTTTTTTTCATGTAGAAATTCTTCTACGATCCCTAATTATAATATTATTTACAAGACGTTGATGCAATGACTTAGCCTACCCTGAATTTTATTTACATAGTCTACCGTATTTTACTTACAATATTAATTGAGTTTATATGATGAAAATAACTGTTTACCATCAAAGGTTTTTGAAGAGGACTTTAATTAAAGCTACAATTTAAAAATCATATTACTGAAAGAAAATGTCTATATCTTTACTCTTGTACAAAATTGACTTATTAAAACAAAGAAATGAAAACAATTGTAGTATATTAGTTTATGATACAGTAGTTTGTAGTTGATTTCAGTATACTTATATACAGATTCATCATTTTTATAAAAATGTTAAAGCAAAAATTAGAGAATGCTCTAAAAAAGGCAAAAGGACGGTACTTTTGACATTCACTTTACGCTGTCCCGAAAGGATACAACATTCTTAATAGGTGAAGTATCTCATGCGTAATATCCCTATCTTCTGAAAATATCATGCGCTGTTTTCCCTTGATGCCACTTACCTTACAACTGAAAATCACTCGCCTCTTCGGTCCAACTCTAACCTTTTTATATTTGTTTGAATATAATATTAGCAGTAAGCAGCTACTTAACCTATAGTTTACTAATTTCATGTATTAAGTATTTAAAACATCAGGTTCTAGAACCTGAGTGATTCAAATTCATTGACGGAAGAAAGTGAAGCGTCAATGTTTTATATCAATCCAACCTTTTCTTAAATAGCATGAATTATTAATAGTGTAACTGTTTTCTCAATAGAGTTAGTGAATGATTTAATACATATAATAATATCCTTAAGATCCTTACATAACTAAATATCTTCGTACAATACTACTGGGTTTGTTTAAAAAATTTAAATGAATTTTTTGTACGAACTTAGACTTTTTGGAATGGGTTTATCATATGTATTTCTAGAGCATGTAAAGTTTCAATATTAGTTAGAGTGATTCATTGAATACAAATATTTCTTTTAATTTCGCCACAAAATAAAATTACAGTTTATATAAAATACAATAAAAATATTACCTGAATTTAAAAGCTATTCCTACAGGTTTTATTTATGAAATATAATGAACGGTAATTGATATAATGGATTCCGTGTATTTGGCTTATGTGATCAAACTCGCAGTATTTTATTTTTAAAGTACCATTCCTACAAGTCTACTATTCTTTTTTATTAGTATATAAAATTACATGTAGGATAACAATAGATAAATTATAAGCAAATAGAATAAATAGACCATAAAGACAATTCCTTGGAATAGTTTATTGTATTTGTTCAATATTTTTAAATTAAAGAAATATAATTAAGTGATGATTTATTAAGTATTTTGCATTGTAAGCGTTGTGTATTCGATCCGTGTAGTACGTAAATTTTCATAGTCAGCTATTTTTTGTACAACTAGATTAAAAGTGCAAATAACACGCAACGGAAGGGTCAATAATATTCTTTTTTGGATATGGATCAATAAGAATTAACGTTTCAATGTTATAATTCAATGACAGCTTGCTCTTACAGTTAGTATGGCAAGGTAATTATAATGAATATCGACATAACTACTCGTAAATTTAAATACAACTTTTATGTAGTTATGCAGATATGTGTTATTTTTTTATTTATATTTTAAAATTATCAAAAGTTTTGTCTTTTACACCATTTCTTGATGAAATTTAAAACTCAAAGTTGTAGGGAAGGTAGTTCTTTAATACATGGGAAGATTATCTATGCGACCTATCTTTAATAATGTTTCTATATAGGCAAAACTGCATCTTAAAACAGATTCTCAACAAAAGTTTGTGGCTTTATATCATTGTTAAAACCTATTAGTTATTGGTGAGTTTAAAAGTGAGAACATAATTTTGGACAGTATTTGCTTGCAGCCTAACGCGAGAAAGGTCTCCGGTATAAAGTAAAATAACAATACATTTAGTCATAATGGCATATTTTGTTCAGATAGGAAACAATATTTTTAACCATACCACCAAAATAAACATAATCAACACCGCCATTTATGAATATTGAAGGATAAAGTATTTTTGAACTTTGAATATTAGCCTAAAGAGTCTCAGGCGCCTAAAGCACGGGTCACACTAGGCTGGCATCAGCGGCGAATTGAAAGAAGCTGTCAGCTTAATGTGATCACAAAATTCGCAGCTGACACTGAGCTGACTCAGCCTGGATTGGTGAGCCGGTGATGCTGGTGCCAGCTGCTGATCACCAGCGGCTGGCGAACAGCCTAGTGTGACCCGTGCTTAACAGAGATGATCCGTTCAAATATTTGATCACATGTAGGGCTTTGATCTCTGTCAACCGAGTCTGTAGTATGTTATGTTGACACAATTGGTAAACAATCTGTTGACTAAACTCTTCAACGATGATATCAAAAAACATATTATGCTAGAGGTTGAAGGAATATCGAGTAATTATCAGATACAAATTCTTCGCACCAGTCATTGGTTGAAACAAAACTTTTACAATTTTTTGGAACGTCTATTCAACTAGGCTAATGTAATATCTCTTTCAACACTAAAGTCAATACCCCTCTTTAAAATAGCTACACACATTTATTTTTGCCACAATCTCACACATTCAAAATTCATATATTTAATCATTATACTAATAAGATATTTAAAAAAAAACCTGTCAAAAAGTAAAATAAACAAACCACTAATTTTTAAGCTCATTAAATAACCTCTATCAAAATTAATTCCAACGCCATTGGGATTACAGGCAAACCAGCCTGATAACATTGTTAGAGGATGAAGCTTACTCGCTATTATCTTAATTGAATCCTACTTTATGGTCTGGCCATAAAACGTTCATAAAATTTTTACCTGGGGTACTACCAATGGCTATACAAACACCAGTGTGTATTCATATTACTACCATAGACCTATCTATAAATATGTTCATATCTTATATGCAAGTTATTGTTATTTTTTAAACAATTAACATCCATTGAATATATCTGTTTCCAAATAATATCCATGCGTTTATTTGTCCGAAAACTAAATTATGTTATTATGTACGTACTTATTTATAATGTACAGATTAAGTCAACTTAATTTATCTCATTTATTGTTCTTTAGACATTAGTAAAGGACAATTTCTACGTATGTTTGTGCCCTGTATATTTATCAATGTTGTAGTTGTCAAATAAGGCTAAGCTATGGAACTATTTTTTCCTTATTTTACAATTAAACATAGTAATATTTTGACTATTTTTTATTCAATATGTTTAAACTTTAAGTTGTTTGATAGGAAATGTAAAATTTATAACAAAAGTGTTTTTATTGTGTAAATTAGCCACTTTCTTTTTGGAATTTAAGTTGTAGAAATCAAAATACTCATTATTTTGAGATTTAAAACTATACCAATTATTTTCTTCTAACATATGTCCCTTTTGTTTTAAATACATAGAAATTTTCATGAAGATCGGTTTGAAAAATTTAGTGATTGTTTTTATAAAAAATGTCGGATATCAAGTTAACAAAGCGGGATTAAAAAAAAATTGTTATTTTAATTCTTATTTTACTTTTTTAAACCATTTCGCGGAGATTGGCTGTTTACTTACTAAACACCCTTTATGTTAATTATTGTTTGTATTTTGGTTATGAAAACAAAAATTAAAACGTGTTTTGTAAAACAACCAAACGATAAAATGTAATAAGACTAGCTGATATAATTGTTTGTTTAACATAAAAAAGAAAAAAACAAACTAAACCGGTTTACAACAATTATTTTAATAAAAGAAATATGATTATGATCCCTTAACATGTTGCACGAAAACTATATATTTAGTATGTAAATGCATCTAATGTACCAATTAGTAATAGTCGTAATGGTCAGCGTAAGCCCTCCATAATCCATTATGATAATACCCACACACATTAACCGAATCTTGGGTACCTATGGATTAGTGGAATGGGACTTAAAATCAGAGGAAAGCAAAATATTTGATGCTAAAATACATTGACCTATCAGAGTTCATGAATTAGTTAGAATTAAGTTAGAATAGTAACAAATCTAAAAAAAATCATCATAATAAAAAAGGGTTTATGTTATTACCGTTTTTACTATTGGGGACTAATAGAAAAAAATGCTATAACTATTGGAAAAACCTCACTTTCACCAAGGCTAGTGGGGCCTTGCTTTAACCATAGATTTAACATACTCCATTGTTTTATGGGAGTATGTTTAATATATGCTAAACCAAGCAGCTATCGAAAAACTCACCTTACTGGCTCATAATTTGTTGAAGTAGGTAAACTTAATCCAAACTATTTAGGGAAAATGTTAAGTAGTATAAATATAAGTACAATTAACCTATTTTTACAATGCCAAATAAAAATATTTTTGATTATTTAATTTTCCAATATTTGTTTTGATTAACATTATAAAAATAACACTTGTAACAATGATGAACTCAATTATAAATCGTATAAAAAGTAGAATTCCTAAAAAATGTGTTTTATAAGGTATAAGGATTCATAAGGTGTTTAATAATACGACAATTACAGAATAAGTAATAGTACAAATTCATTAAAAAAATAAAACAACAAATAAAACAATACCTATAGTGTTTCATGTCATTTAAAACTGATGGAAAAGGAAACAGGTTATATTTTTTATTTATGTTATAGAAACCTCGTAATGTACACTGTACAGTACATTGATGCCGAGGAGTGATGAGGAAATCTTACCACAAGATGCTCTGGGTATCTTGAATATTATTACAATAAAGTAAATGGCTCTTATAGATTTGCAACTGTATATTCAGATGAATAGTGTTTAAAACCAAATCAAGATTGCCGTTCTTCGAAATATCATTACATTATTTTTACAATTGTTACCAAAAGTTGACAATGAGTTAAATAATTTTGATATGTTTAATTTCCGTCTAACTCTAAATCAGTTTAAGGCTGAATCATAAGGGGTATCATTGTATTTGTAGAGACAGTATGTGGAAATATGTTAAGCATTTGACATTTTTGTGCACATTATTAGATACTGTTACTAATATAATTGGTTTCCTTACGACTTGTGTACATTTAATGTCAATATTATAGTGAAGAAATGGTAGGAATGAGGATAAAATATGTTATAAAGTA
This sequence comes from Macrosteles quadrilineatus, assembly GCF_028750875.1. Taxonomy (NCBI): domain Eukaryota; kingdom Metazoa; phylum Arthropoda; class Insecta; order Hemiptera; family Cicadellidae; genus Macrosteles; species Macrosteles quadrilineatus. Next base: position 30,526,234 of record NW_026542599.1, on the reverse strand, counting down.
CCTCATAGACATAAATACAACATGTATCCTTGTAATTGGAAATTCCAACAAAATATTATAATTTTAACTGGAAATATCAATAAAATATTCTGTTGGATTAAATTTAGTCCAGGAATTACAATGTTGATTTACCGGTAACAGTTTTACCCCTTAAACGAATTTAAAAATATTATGTTTTTCTTAATTATATTAAAACTAAAATTTTGGCTAAAAAAACTATTATATAGGAATCCTTTAAAATATTTTCTTTAGGAAGCGGGAATTTAATCTTTTAAGACTCCACCTCTACGTAAATGTTATAATATAAAAAAATGTTACTAAAAACCAATTTATTTATTGTTTGCAAATGCCATCTTCACAAGGTAATATGCTCTTGTTTATTAAACACTTGGTAGATGAAAATCTCCAGTGACTTCCTAAGCTATCAACGACGTCTTATTTTTATGAAAGGTGATCAAGTTTGTATGTTGGTCTACAACTAAGTTCATGAGGCAAGTTTGATAAGCCATGTTAAGCTAAAGGTTATCAAGGCTTGCCACTACGTATGTGTTTTCAAGCTAAAGTTTACCTAAAGGTATAATGTTCAACACTTCTTTACTATTCAAATTATTTTTTAAATTTCATTACTTAGGTAAAAAACACATTTGGAAATATTGGTATATTGTTTGTGGCCTACAAGTAAACAATGTCAAATAAAAGTGGAATATTATTCTGTAAACTATTATTAAGAAATCCCTACACAGTATTATTCCACGTATATTTAGGAATTGAAATGATATTAAAATTCCAACCTATCATACAAAATAATAATCATGGGTGTCACAATTGAAGCATATTCGGACAGACCTTATAAATACACATACAGGTAGTACATTGATATTTCCCCCTCTAAATAAAACTTAAAAAATATCATTTACATTTTATTGTTATAGTACTTATCAAAGCTTAGCTAAGTAAAAGCTTTTTATTACACGTAATGGTTATGAAATTAAAAGCAACGTGGGATTGTAAAAAAAAAAAAAAAAAAAACAGTTACAAACTGAATTATGAACAAAATAATAAACAAACACAATAAACATATCGGTATTTAATTAGTGAAGTAATAATATTGTAAAATACTAAAATTATGTTGAATTGAAATCCCTATTTAATAACAGCACATAGAACTGGGATTAATTGTCCCACAAAATGCTATGAGGAAGGATACAACAACCCAAATCCTTTTAGACAACACTATTAAGTGGCGGGTTGGAGCTACTAATTAAATATTGTGCCATTATTGTCTTCCCCTTCCTAGAAACTCTAATAGATTTTAATACCAACAGGTGTTAAAGGCTTTTCTGTTTTTAAAATTTCCATCGGAGAAAAAAAAATGTAATTTTAATGTGAAAAATTGTATCAAGGCCTTTATTTACTATATAAGTTTTTATTATATGTATTTACTGTTTTTATTTTAATCTAAATTATGTTAATAAAACAATGTTATCAAGAAAGTAAAGTAAAGCATTTTTAAGATTATTCTGATTATAAAAGCTGGAAATTTTCCACGAAAGAAAGTCTAACAAGTAAGTTATGTCCTTCTTGTAATATTCATGACTGAAAAACATACTTCGCAGACACATTGGAAGATATGTTTTCTTTTATTATGGCATACCTGTAGGTTGTTTGCTTTAATAATTAGAACATGAATAAAAATACTAGAATATAACCAACACTTATTTTTCTATCAAACGATTGGTTGTAAAGCAGCCTGTATTAGAATTTGGGTGGTATTTGTGACAATACAAATTATTCTTATCTAGAAGAATATTATTATTATTATCACAGAAATCTTTCTCTGAGAGTGACGACAGCCTTAAGTGAGGTCATCATGATGTCATGTACTGACCAATTTTACGTAATGGCGTTACTTAAATATAACTATTATTTTTCGTTTTCTAACTGCTAATGTGCTGAATTAGTTAAGTAAATGGTGTAAGGTTGAGCTGAGTTTCTATTTAGGTCTATTATTAAAAAAGCATTCATCTTTATGAACATTAATTGATTATAAAACACTGGAAGTATATATCCTGTTTGGGATATCAGATAAAACAGTTATTGAGAAACGGCCTAATGTTGAATGAAGGGTTAAAATTGCTTCTAATTGAATAATCCAGGACATCTTGTCTTGTTCATTCAAATTATAAACACTGCTTTGTAATGTCTAATATTAAAATATATTCAGTCTGAAATGTATTATCAAATGAAATGATATATTTGTTTGATACAAGTGTATATTTGTATACGAGTAGTATGATATTTTATCCTTAGCTATTGTTCGTAAGGTCTGTTTAACCACCCTATACATATATCAACTAATAATCTTTGACATATTTTTGACATATAGCAAACACTTTTATGGAAATTTTGTAAATCTATTAATCATAACTGTTGACGTATTGTTATGCAGTAAAATTGTTCAAAATCCCTTTCATTAACTACTTGCAGGATTAAAAATGTAAGTTATGCAACGCTAGTAGTCTTTTATAATACACCATAGGTATAGGCTACACAATTGTTTTATAACATTCCCATATAGTATGTACAAAAGGGACAAAACCAAAGAGTTATAAGTAGTTATTTAAACAAGATTTCTTTTAGATCTTATTTGGTTTAATTTTTTGGACTAGATTTTGAAAAAAAAAATATCTTAACAATTTTATTTTTGGTTCGGTAAAAAGTAAGACAGAACTTTTTTATTGAAGTTGATTATTGTCATATAAATTTAAAATGTAATGTCAACTATGTAATTTACGGGCGTCTTAAAATGGGCCTTTACAATTTATGTACCTGTATGATATTCATGCATGTCAGAATTCAAACGTTAATATTCTTAAGGTAAAAAACTATATAAAAACTTACAATAATTTCTTTTGCAATTTAAAATATGGCTTTATCAACAATCTGTATACTATGTACATTTTTAATCTTATAGTCATACTATGTATTTTCTTGTATACTTTAAGTATGAAAGAAAATGTAATAAACAAATGGATAGGTATGATTAAAATATTATCTTTAAACATATTATTGTTATTAATATTAAAATATTACTTTTATTAAAATATTATGTAAGCTAATATACCTCACTATTTAATGTATTACACACGTGCCTATTAATTCATTCGTTTTGTGGTCAGTATGGATAGAATCAATAAAATAGTGTCCCAAAACGGATAGTAAAGTTTGATTCTATAATTATCATGTAGACCATTTACGTTAAAAGGTAAATAATTAGGTGACATGTCTTATATAAATTATATCTCATAAATCAAATCAAATCAAAACATACTTTATTTCCAAAAATATTGCAGGATATAAATTATAAACATAACTTCCAGTGAAACAGATTGCTATTGCATAGATAAAAATAATTAAATAAGAAATAAGCCTACATGGGCTGGAAGCCTGTGCGTAGGCTCAGTCGCTATCAGTGACTTACGTACTTGTTGAAAAACAATAATATTCATAAATATTCAGGAAATCTTAAAAACAAATAATTTAATATAATTGTAAAACTATTCTGAGGCTAAATTAGTGAATGAGTAATTTGAGGAATGAGGCAAGGCGGAGGGCACAGACATAAATATAGTTAAGAATGTTCGATGTTAGTAATTCAGTTATTCAGTAAAGATTACGAGAGAATAAAGTAGGGTCAAGTCTGCCTGTACTCTGCTTTGATTAGGAGTTCTGATTCATCTACACCCCACTCTATCAGACAGCCAGTGATGTATTTTTTGAAAATAGTAATCGATGGAGAATGAAACAAATGATAAGAATTACAACGGGAGATAACATTACGATATAAAACTTCAGAAATGTAAGAGGAATTTGTTAATGAGTAAGACTTGGAATGGGAGGTAGTTATTCCGACATTCTGTGCATATCGGGTATTATAAGAATGTGATGTTTGGTTAAAAATAGAATCGAAGTTCTTGAAAACATGAGTTGAAAGAAATGTAATAAATAACTGTCTTACACTGAGTAAGGATAATTCACGAAATAATGTGTTAGTGGTTTATCGAATTGGCTTATTGAAACAAACTTTGAGTAACAACTTCTGAAGGACAAAGAGAGGTTCTAAAACAGTGGGAAAAGCTCCGCCCCATACGATGATGCCAAATGAAAGTAACGACAGGACATAGGCGTAATATGCTTGCTTCATTTTCTGTGTTGTTAATATGTCACGCAGTTTCCTAAATGCAAAAACATATTTACGTAATTTAGAGGTTAAAAATGTATGTGGTCAGACCACTTCATACGATTGTCAAAAATCACACCTAAATATTTATAGGAACTTACTTTCTCAATTTGCTCACAAGAGCAAAATCTAATTAAAAAGTTGCCACAAGAGTGAACTGAAATATTTTCCAAGTTATAATCAGTAGTATCTCTTAGTGAAATTGGTAAGAATTTGGTTTTTGAAACATTTAAGGATAGAACGTTTTGGTCAAACCATTTTTGTATTAAAAGAAGATCATGATTAGCATCATCACGGACGTTTTCCCAACTTGTCTAGTTTTCAAGAATGACGGTATCATCAGCAAATAAAAACAGTTTGCCTTTAATTGAAAGTTTTGTGATATTATTTATATAAATTAAGAACAGGACAGGCCCAAGAGTGCTTCCTTGAATTACCCCATAGTTTATGGGTTTTACGTCACTGGAAATTCCGTTAATCACCACACTTTGCTTTCTGTACTGATGAGAGGTGCCACGAATGCCAATGTTTTCTAGTTTAACTAATAGCTTTGTTCGATCAACAGAATCAAATGCCTTTTTTAGGTCTAGGAATACTAGCATACTCCGTCTATTGTGAGATATATTATCATTTATGTTTTTACTTATTTCAAATAGAGCGTCAGATATATTTTTTTCTTTTACAAAACCGTACTGTTCTTTGCTTAAAATTTCGTTTGTTTCAAGGTAATTAACAAGCTGATCTTTCACAATGCGTTCTAAAATTTTTGAAAAAACACTCAGCATAGATATGGGGCGGAAGTTATTGACGTCTGAAAAATCGTTGGATTTGTTTGTAAAGATGATATACTTTGGCTGTCTTAAAGGGCCAAATAATAAATTAATAATAAATAATAGTAATGTATAGTTTCGTTCAATGCATGCAATAAAGTAAAATATTTCTAAAATAGTGAACATTTAACTTTTCGTGTAATATGCATAATTAACTATTGCATATCTTATTAATAATTAGGAAAATTACCATAAAATGCTTAATTTGTAGTTATGACATTTTGAATCGTAATCATAAGTAATGTATTAGGATTTTATACCTATAAACTGGACTATATAGAGTAAACGTTTTAAAATTAACAGTTACGAAATATTAAGCCAAGTAAAAAAAACATGTAATATTTTTCAGGTCTGTTTACTCATTGCTTAAGTTTGCGTAGTGATTCTTAATTTAAAGTACACAAACTAGTTTTTAATTATTGTCTGCAGGTTGTAATAATTATAAAATGTAAAGCACGCTTTTAGGGAAGTATGAAAGTACGATTACTGTAAAATGAGCCCAGGAGTGCTCGGTAATGAAATTATCATTATCCTCTCCATTGTTGATAATGAAACCCTGATGGTAAAATAATTTTATGTGTTACAGTCTACAGTTATTATGAATTTATATATGATGCATTATTTTTTTGTCATGTATAAGAGCTGCAACAATTATATTAAAATATAAAAAAGCACATTGTAGCATAATCATGTTTATATACACATATAAATACTGTACACGGATGTACATGTACAACAGTATAGAAAGCAATAATACCAGGTTGTATTAGGAGAGTTCATTGTTCTAGTTGAATTTATGTGTATGACTTCACTTCAGGCAAATATTTCAAAAGCACAGTGTAACAATTACAACTTGTTACTGTTATATACGACAACGTAACTTTTGTTACAACTGTGATTACAATATGCGTATAAAGGAAATTCCATCTTAATCCATAGTACACTCCCGAGAATAACAAATGACAAAATTGCTTGCGCATTTTTGATATCGTTATTTCATTGTGGTTCACCCACTATTTAATTGTGCAAAAACAGTCTGGAAGTTGCATAAATTAATTAGTCGGTTTATTATAACCTAACCTTTACCTTCCTAATCTAACCTCACTTCAAAACACTTAATACAGTAACGAATCCGCATAAAACCCGACCTACCTTCCTCACATGCCTAAATAAGAACTGATTATTTGGTTTCAAAAATCAAAACGAATTTATTTGATTTCATTGCGCATTAGATCAAGTATAAACAGTTTTTTTGCTCTTCTCACTCAGTCCTCCTCACTCCTCACTCAGTACGGACCCGTCCAGTCCGGACCACGCCATATTACAATTACCTTCAATAGGCCTACCGCTCAATTATCCTTAGATTCGTAATCCTAACCTTCGTTTTACGGCCACTACGGCAACTTAGGAATCTCTCCAACAAAAACTGATTGCATTTTTGGATTCAGCGTTAAAAATACTGTAAGTAGATATATAAAATTAACATCATATCCCAATGTAAATACAGTAAATATTTGCCGAAAATTTTAATGTTTTGTGTGATTTGTCCTATGTTTTTATAATTTTCCACCATAAACTGTAGCTGTGTTAATAAAGCTCGAGCTTAGTATTTACGTTCCTTCTTAAACCTAGGTGCTTCTCCAAAAGAGTGTTGGGAATTTTAAAAAATCACTAGCATGATTTAGGAAATAAAATTTGACCAACGTTTCAGTCGAAATAAAAAGAGAAGTAAAGAGTAAAGGACAACATTTTAACCATTCATAAACTGTTTACCAGTAAAAATGACTACTTTAGTCCTTGACAGCGTTCTTGGTAATTTATTAGGCAAAAATAGGTTAAATTAATGCAATCATCTACTCTGAATTTTTAGGGAAATACACTTGATTATTCAATGGATTGCTGATAGTATTATCATCTATCTGTTTATACTGCACGGTATAAAACGATTTTTAAAATGCTTGGTTGAAGTAATGGAATCCACGATTATCAATCATTGTGTGAAAATCAACCGTATTTAACCATCAACCTATTTAGTTTTGTTAAACGTCCTCTTAAAGCAACCCAAAATATAACAGAACCAGAAACTCAATATCAATACAGTTTCCAAAGTTTTACGAAAGAAAACCACTCAAGTTATTTTCTTCCAAGACAATCAAACATTTTCATCATTCTAGGAACGTATTGTTTTTGTTTCCTTTTCTTCAAATCTTGATGTAGCCCCCGAAACAATGTAGTCGCCGGCGAAGAAAAACAATTATTTTCAAGAAATATAATCTGGTTCAGAACGTAAAAGCATACAACATATGTTTAAAGAATATTATATTAATTGAAATCAAAACTTAAAACTTAATAGCGACGTACAAAATAATATGGTATAAATTTCACAGGCATTTTACATTCGTATAACTATGTATCAAGTTTAATTTTAAATCATACTTATCTAACTTTTTACACAATACAGAATCTAAATTTGTGTTCATACTCAAGTCGCATATACCTTTACAAATTAAAAATTTTAAAGTAAGCATTATATTTTTTGTGTATAGGCCCAAAACGAATTAAACTATAACAACTATTGGTAATGGGAAAACATAAATTTAAACTTTAAAATCCCTTATCGTGTCATATATTTATGGTTTTAAAGTAGTTCCACAAGCAATAAAATGCATTTCTGAAATTATACTGTTGGTTATAAAGAAGTTAAACTCAAAATAACCTTTCAAAGGACATCATAGTTTAATGCAACATTGTGGCATCGTTGGTATGATACATAATTTAGAAAGAGTAATGTTACATAAATGTAGATACCCAGCCTAAATTAGGCATAAGGATTGGCTTTTGTTCAAGTTTGAACCTAATGACAGAAAAAAACATCTTATTTACTTTCTTCCTATTATTTATATGTTAGTCGCGTCCAAACACTAGTGATGAATAAAGTGTAAAGAGTTTAAAGCTATGAAAAATATATAGAGGGTGTTTTACTTTTAAAACTGTAAATTAATGTTAATCCTTCATACAACAAAAATTGTTTTTAAGTGTAGTAACAACAATCCTTAGGGTGCATAAGGTAGATATTACTTAAAACGTATAACTGATAACATGAGAATGGGAAGTTGGTTGTTTGAGTTAACATTCAGGCTAATGGATGATGGTCTCCCAGTATCGTGTGACCATAATGGATAAAAACAGAATAAGAACCTTTATAAAATAGTAAAAAATACCATGAAAGTCTTTGCAGCTGCACTTAAGTTAAGTGCATACACAGTTGAATATATATAAATATTAATAAAATATCCAAGTAATGTCATAACAACATAAACCAATTCTAACATAACCATCCAATTTCAGGGGTAAAATTATACCAAAGCGAGATAAGTAAACTACTTGAAAAAAGTTAGAAAAATGTTCGTAATGTTATTGTCTGAAAATATCATGGGCTGTTTACCCTTGATGACTACCTTAACTTAAAAAGCTTTCTAACCTTTTCTATTATACTGAGGTAGGCCTACTTCTTTCATTCGTTCAATTTAGAGTTATCAGTAAAATAGGTCTTGCAGTGCTCATTTTCCAGTAATGAAAACTGAAATATCATGATGAATAATAGTAAAAAATCATGTCTAGAACCCAAATTAAGATTCATAGACTGAAGAAAGCGAATGTGAATGATAACAAGCCATGTCTGCTTACAAAATTAGTTTATTAAAAACTTTAGTCTTCTTATGACTGGACATGTATAAATTGTTGTCAATGGTGTATTTTTTAAGTACTGTAAGGCAATTATGGATACTACTTATAAATAAAAAAAAACTTCTGCATTTTAATTTTTAAAAGGGTTTTAGGCCCTAATGCAATGGTCGTAGGGTGGGGAAGGTATTAAAGATATCATTGACTGGGACCGAAGCGTCGTCCTGTTTTCCTAAACTGTGGATATTTATAGGCATTATCTGTGGATGCGTTAAGTTGTTTGGATAATTTCAAATAATAATTAGAATTACACGATTAATGCGCAAAAGAATTATACGTATTGTCATGAAAATGGAAGAATAATAAAGAGCTAAGGATGTGTTGAAAAGATCCAACTAAAAAAACACGTAGCTTGGCATCAAAAGAGGCGTTATAAAGAGTAAAGAGAAGAATTATAAAATAATTTAACCATACAAGTTATAAGTAAGGAGAGAACTCGTTAAGATGAAATGTGATCAACACGTTAAGGAAGTTAGTGTAATTTGACAGCTGTTGACTGAGGTGTAATAAGCGCATGAGTAACATCTCATATTCCCTTGTATGTGCTAACAGGCAAACAATCTACTTCAACCTGTTACAAATCAAAAGAGAATAAATAGGCAGTGAAAACGTTTAGGTTTTTAAATCTTAAGAAGACATTATGATATATGTAATTAGATAATGGATATGATAAAAAAAATTACGGTTAGGTTCACTTAAACGTTTTGCAGAATAAATTTAAGATAGTGAATGCATATTTTTTACATTGATTACTTAAATATATTTACTTTGGTGCTGCTTCCAATATAAATAATAGTATATTTCGTACCTAGGGCCGAAAATGAGGTTTGCCGGCTGCAAATTCATTTCGGTCCGTGGTACGAACGCTATTTTTCACCACACTATACCCTATTACCACTATTCACCACAATAATGATGTACACTATTATAAATAAAACACACAACTACAACTTTCAGGTTATGTAAAGAAATGATTTTAGGGATCAGCAAAAAAAAGTTGCTTGGCAGCGGTGAAAGAAAACAATTATATTGCAACGCTATGGATACGGATTGTGTATTTAACATGCATTAATGTTTTGAGAAAGTAAGCGGGCGCTGATTTTTTTGTTCTAGGGATGTAAAAGTTTGCTCGGTCCCCAGGTGACGACGACAGCTGGCATGGACAGCAAAACGTAGCTTTCAGCCTCCAATTAGCGTTTGTAAAACAGCTAAAAACCATCACAGTGTGGTGAACAATCAATTTCTAAATACAACATATGAAATTCAATAAAAAAGGTTTTAACGGAAGATTTAAGGGCTGAACTTATCAATGAAGTATTCATATAGCTTTGACCAGGTTCTTTATATTTATGAGGTCCGGCAACCCGCCAAATCTGTGCAGTTTTGGTGGGAGGTTTGACAGGTGCAGAATCTGGATTAATACCTCAATATCGGCGTGGTAATACTTGGTGTAAAGAAAGTAATAACTTTAAAACGTTTGTAAGCCCTATTTGTATTGTTTTCGATTTAGGCATAACTACAAGGCATGGAAATGTCAAAAGCATACTGATTATAGAATGAAAGCTTGGCTTTTAAAGCATTTGATGGTGTGGGGTATTAACAATTCCGAATACATATCCGTAGTAAAGGTTGGTGACTAATTTAAGCAATTAAAACTATAAGGACTGTCTGACTTTTGAATAATTACCAGAGCTTCGTTAACCAGCCAAAAATTAATTAGACTTTAAAGGATATTTTACCCTAAATGGATTGACTTAATGTAACTCTCATAAAGAGTATTATTATAATAGTAATTTATTTTCTATTTGTTTAATGCTATGATATGATAAGGACATAAAAGTCACTGTTATCTAAGTTTGCATGTGTGTGGTTCTTTGTTGACAAGCAAAATATTATTTGATTGCGGTACATTCTGGCAGTGAATCGATTGAACAATCATTTTAACATAGATACATTTTTATGATAATCCAACGCCTCTGGTTGTATACATTGAATATTTGAAGGCATATAGACAAAAACCTATTAACTTATGATGACATGGTTTTAGTAGTAATTAGGTTAGAAATTATAATGTTGAAAATCAGAACGCCTTGATAATTTGAACAATCAATAAACACAGCTGTAACACTTTTTAATCAATCTTAAACATAAATAATTTATAAATGAAAATACTTTTTAAAATGCCACGTTTTTAAACGCACTAAAAAGTAAAAAAAAATAATTTATAAAATGTTGGGAGAATAAATACTTGTAAGATTTAAAACTCAAAACGTGGGGCGCATGCAATAGTTCATAATAGTTCAATAGGTGAAGTTAATTGTAAATCAGCATGCGCCCCACGTTTTTCGTTTTAAATCTTACAAGTTTTTATTCTCCCAACATTTTATAAATTATTTTATACTTTTTAGTGCGTTTAAAAACGTGGCATTTTAAAAAGTATTTTTATTTATAAATTATTATCTAGTTTTTAGTCTTTAATGTGTAAATATGTTAAATCTATTTTATATAGCCTTTTAATGCATAACAAAAACCCAAATCCTTATTATTTGTAATCAGATGTTTTATCTTTACTTTGAAATGATTGTTTTATATTTTTAGAATATCTTGGGAGCAGAACCTGTACCTCTTAACCTCTGCTCTTCTAACTGTCAAATTTAAGTATTTACAGCTGACTTAAATTAATTTATATGTTTACATTCTTTTAAAATGTAAGCATGGAAAATTTGGAAGCCAAAGGGGCGTAGCTCAAGGGATATATGAAAATTAAATGATATATTATTGCATTGTCATCCATTTGTGAGCTATGTTTCAAGTTTCAAGTCTCTAGCTCATCGGGAACTTCGTTTAAAATTGATATCAAAATTTGTAGGAAAGCGAGCTAATAAAAACAAGCCCATGGGGCGTAGTCCAAAGGATATATGCAAATTAAATGATACAATATTGCATTGTCATCCATTTATGAGCTATGTTTCAAATTTCAAGTCTCTAGCTCATCGGGAAGTATAAAAATTTGCAAGAAAGCGTTTTAATAAAAACAAGCCCATGGGGCGTAGCCCAAGGTAAATATGAAAATTAAATTATATACTATTGCATTGTCTTCCATTTGTGAGCTTTGTTTCAAGTTTCAAGTCTCTAGCTCGTCGGGACGTTAGTATAAAATTGATTTCAAAATTTGTACCGGACAAGAAAGCAAGCTAATAAAAACGTTTTAATAGTGTTATTTACAAAAACATGCAGACATTTCTCTACTCAATCTTCTATTCAAAAGCACCACGCAATTTTGTAGACCAAGCATTCGTCTCCTCATTGATTATACTTGATTAATATTCAAAGCACCTTCTCGAGGTTGTCTTTAACGAGCAGATTTTCAATCTCTTTAATTTTAATTGGGGAATTAAACTTGTTACATATTTATGTCGTGGGTACAGCAGATTGTATTTACATTTACCATTTCAATACAAGCAGTTGACGCAAATGTTAATAAAATAATTAAAACATATAATTCAATAATTTATCATAGACATGGCTTTTTTTGTTGACAAATGTCCTGAAACAGATGCAGTTCTTTTTTGAAACAAAGGTAACATTTTATTATACTTTTATGATAAATAATCAATAGTTTTCATATGGGGTACCAAAAACTGCACTGTAATGAATAACAATAATAATTCACCCCAATCTTAAATGTTTAATACGAAATTCATTAGGATAAATACAGTAGATATGCTAAGTTACTGAATGTATATTGCATGCATTTATTTGTAGTTCTAGTGCAAACCACATAGCACGTCATTGAAATTCATTGCAATAACCCTAAAAGCTTCCCTTTTCTGTTTCAAAAGGTAGATATATAGCTTTACCGTTACACTGTAGAATTATTGCAAACTACACTGGAATTCGCTTACACTGTTGTTACTTAGTCTTACCTTACGAAGATGATTTAAAACTTTCAAAACTATCTTTTTTAACTTTTTTCATAAATTATCACATTGGTTACTGATGTAGAACACAGAAGATACTACCTAAATAGCGTAAACTATCTCATATCAATTGAACTTCATCAGTTTGTAATTTACAACACATAACACAATGTATGAGATTTTGTAAACCGATATCACAGAAATGAATTTGTAACTTTTAATAGTTTTGTGTGAAAATGTTAGCCAATTGACAAAAATCTTTACTAATTAACATTTTGCAAGTCTATAAATTCCTTGCGTGGGAGGAAAGTCTTCAAGCAATCGCTCGATAAAACTGCGCCATCGTTTACAAATTACAGTTATGAATAGAGAAGACCTGACTTAGCAAAACCAATCAATGGTTTTTCCGTTGAATCATATATTTGTGTTTTTATGTGATTAAAGTAAAGTAAACTTCAATCACAATATGACTTGAATGTTTAAAAATAAATTTAAATTCTTAATACGATTATGATTTAGTAGTTATTCCCTCCCAAGTAGCACTATGCTTTGCCATTTAAGATCTGCAGAAAAGACATTTTATGAAACAAACGTTTGATATCGATAAAATACTATCATAATCTTTATATTAATGCTATTTAGCCCAGTCAATAAATGTTTTTTATCGCAACTAAATGGTGGAAAGCTGGATTTTTTATATGTGATAGAACCACATGAGAGGTGTATTTTCCCAAAAGTCCCCACTTCTACCCCTTGAGCTTTCCCCCCCACCCCCCTCCAAACATAGAAATTGCAGTGATTTACTTAATTGATCATAATTTGAATGTTATGTTAGTTATCGAGCTGCAATTTGTTTTGTTTTATTTCTGATTAGTTTTCCTACAACTTTTGTATTTATAACATTTTTCTAAAACCAATACTTAGGGAGATATAAAATTTAAACTTCGTTAAAAGCTTTGTTTCAGAGTGCAAAATCTTGTTTTTCTCTATGTATACTTTTAAATATAAATAATACGCAAATATGGTTCAAACAAAAGTCTTAGTACGTTTTTCAAGGTTTACAAATATATTATTGGTTAGTCATCTAGGTGACCGGGTGAAGAGCTGCGCGTCGGCAAAGTGAGCGCGTGCGCGCTAGTTGAACACCTCTGCGCTGCGTCATCGCATCTAGCCCAGCCAATAAACGCACCAACTGCCTTTTTTCGTCGCTAAATAGTGGAAAGCTGAGTTTGTTATATGTGATGGAACCACTTAAGACGTGTATTTTGCAAAAAGTTCCTGAATTCCCCCCCCCCCCACCCCCTACAACCCCCTTCAAACCTGGAAATATCAGTTGTTAACTTTACTGGATATAATTCAAATTCTACGCATGCCATGTAGTGAAATTTGGTTTAGTATTATTTATAATTAGTTTATCTACAACTGTTGTACTAAAGATTTTCTTGTTAAACTATATCCAAAGAGATATAACGTTTAATTTTTTTTTATGTTTATGTTTATGAGTACACAATTTTGTTTTACCCTCTATATTTTTTTCAAATAAAATACGCAAAATGTTACAAACAAAAATTTTAGTATGTTTCTTAAGGTTTATAAATATATATTTGATTAGTCATCAGCATCCGCGCAGCCCCGCCCGTCGATACATAGCCTAATAAGGACCGGCACCGCTAAGTTCTCAACTGTTTTATATAAATCCTAAGACTTCCTAATTTGTAGCCTACATTACTACCAAAACAATCTGTTTCCAAGCTAAACCGTGACTAAATTAATCACCTCACGGTCAGTAAAAATTTTTCGTCAACTCACTAATCCTTAATACAAACTGCGTCCTATCGTTGATATGTACCTCTCTTCACGCTTCCCGCTAGCAATAAAATATGGCTGCTCTGCCATGAGTTGTAAGCCTGTGTTAAAATAATATCACGAACAAAGTAGACAACTGTCGGTAGTATTTATAAGCAATTTTTAATCATGGTAAGGAACACAAATTAAAACCAGTCAATGTTAAAACTAACTTTTTTATTAAGTCTATATAGAGGAGATTTTAAAACACTTAATAAGTGCCTTCATCTTTATTAGCGATGTTAAACGTTTGCATAATGTCTACCAAAAACCAATAAAGAACTATTATGCTGACTAATTTTTTAGATAACATGAAAACAATAAAATATTAGAGAACAGAACCTCAACAAGATTCACAGTATAGAGTTTCTAAAAATGATTGATCTGGACCGTAAAGCAGATTCGTAATACATTGCTGCCAAGTTTTACGAAAAAAAACTCAATTTGATTGACACATCTACACAATATGTTAAGAAATTTGAATAATATGCCTGTATGTATCTCGTAAATAGTCTTGCCTGCATGTATGGGGACACAAATAGTTTTTTACTTACTTATTTATAAATTTTGGATATATGCCTTATTACATTCATTAATTGGAAGGTAAATAAAAGAAAATACGTCTAATAGTCTATAAATTTACACTTATAATGTTACTGACAATACTGTAAATATACATAAAAGATGGCAAGTGGTCGTCGATTTCGATTCGACACTCCAATCATCCTCAGACCCATAGGCGAATTGGATCATCTCATCATTGGGTTCAGTATGTTTCTTACCCAGCTTTATGTAATGTAATATATGTATCCATGTATATTATTGTCAATAGGTTTAGCCATTGAGAGAAATAATTAAATAAATTATTATTTTAAATGATAAACGAGTTAAAACCAACGATAAACTAAAGAAATGTACAAATGATTAGGTTTCATCTAATTAGTATTTTTTTCATTTTACTATTTAGATCTTTACTGACCGCGAGGCGTAGTTAGTATAAATCTTGCGGGGAACAAAGCGAGTCCCATTGGTGGTAGATAATGGAAAGCACATTGTAACGTAAGGAAGATCAAAGAGTATGTTTATAGTGAAGTGTTTATTAGGCCTAGTGTTCTATACCTCAATCTATCCTAACTTTCGTTGGTCAAATATGAAGAAATCAAGTATTAAAAGTATTGCAAGTATAACAAGTAAGTAGGTAGAGATTAATTTACCTGAACCAAAACTGGTTATACAAAATTATTGGGTTCCATCTAAATAATAATTATTTTTACTGTTAACGGTTAAGCTTGGATACAGATTGTTTTGGTAGTAAACTAAAAAGTACAAGGCCATAGCATTTGTATAAAACCTTTGAGAACTTAGCGATGTCGGTGCCTATGACGCGACCGGACGCGACGCATCGACGGGCGGTGCTGCGCTGCGCGGAAGCCTACACCCGGTGTCTTTGCCGACAATGCCGACGCCCCACACTAAATCAGTTATTTTCAGATGACTAATCAAACATATATTTATAAACCTTAAGAAACATACTAAAGTTTTTGTTTGAAACATTTTGCGTATTTTATTTGGGAAAAAAAGTATATAGAGGGTAAAACAAAATTGTGTACTCTTAAACATAAACATTGTAAAAACAGTTTAAATGTTATATCTCTGTGGATATAGTTTTATAAGAAAATCTTTAGTACAACAGTTGTAGATAAACTAATTATAAAAATACAAACCAAATTTCACTACGATGGCATGCGTAGAATTTGAATTATATCCAGTACAGTGAGCGACTGTAATTTCCAGGTTTTGAGGGGGTTTGGGGGGGGGGGGCGGGGGGGTTGGGGGGGAGAATCGGGAACTTTTAGGAAAAAAACGTCTTAAGTGGTTCCATCACATATAACAATCTCAGCTTTCCACTATTTAGTTAAGAAAAAAGGCAGTTGGTGCGTTTATTGGCTGGGCTAGATGCGATGACGCAGCGCAGAGGTGTTCAACTAGCGCGCACGCGCTCACTTTGCCGACGCGCAGCTCTTCACCCGGTCACCTAGATGACTAACCAATAATATATTTGTAATCCTTGAAAAACGTACTAAAACTTTTGTTTGAACCATATTTGCGTATTATTTATATTTAAAAGTATACATAGAGAAAAACAAGATTTTGCACTCTGAAACAAAGCTTTTAACGAAGTTTAAATTTTATACTCCCTAAGTATTGGTTTTAGAAAAATGTTATAAATACAAAAGTTGTAGGAAAACTAATCAGAAATAAAACAAAACAAATTGCAGCTCGATAACTAACATAACATTCGAATTATGATCAATTAAGTAAATCACTGCAATTTCTATGTTTGGAGGGGGGTGGGGGGGAAAGCTCAAGGGGTAGAAGTGGGGACTTTTGGGAAAATACACCTCTCATGTGGTTCTATCACATATAAAAAATCCAGCTTTCCACCATTTAGTTGCGAAAAAGGCTGTTTTATTGCATTCATTGACTGGGCTAATTCCTTTGTATTTGACTTCAAGATTTTATAGGCTGCAAATTAAATTAAAAACTAAAACAAATCTCGTACATTACATATTTACAACTTCAATTTTCCATTAATTGCTCTTGACGTTAAATCTCAATTACATTACTCAGATGTTTACTCTGAGTGAGGTCCACAGCTAACCAAACACTTTACAAATTAAAACTGTGGAAGAAAACCAGGCGGAGAAGGGCAAACATACCCAAATTACACAGTCAAGCTATATGATAAAACATGTTTCAATTAAGATGATAACGAACCACATGTCAGGTTCAACCACAACAATGTTATCAGTGAAGAGTTGGACAGTAATGGTATTTTTTTACAGATTACGATGTAGCCAGTTAAGCATTATGTGATGGTTTTTACGATACTTTTTGCATAGATTTTATAAACAGATCATATGTATTAGACGTTTCTTTATGTTGTCTTGCTTACATTGCTTAACCAACCTCACTGGATAACTTCTTGATCTGCATCGTACGTGTTATTAAATTACCTGAAAAAAGACGTATATCTTTTGTTTTTTTTCAGGTAATTTAATAACACGTACGATGCTGATCAAGAAAATATTTATACTGTCGGCTAGTAAAAATGAATCGCAAAAACTTTTATATATGTATATATATTATTTTCTTGCATGTTTAGGGCTACTAATATAATAAAAATCAAAAACATATTTAACAAAGTACCCTTTTAGCAATTATTTCATTTTTCATGATGACATGTTTCGGAGACTAAGATTCAGATTCAGATTCAGAAACACTTTATTCAAGATTTACATTTTACAAATATAAATGCAGAATGGCGTCAATTACAAATATGAATGCAGAATGGCGTCAAATACTAAGTTCATTATTAAGTTATTTTTACCATAACCTCATTCTTTAAACTAACAAAATTTTGTTAGTCTTTAAACTAACAAAATTTTGTTAGTTTAAAGAATGAGGTTATGGTAAGAATTACTTGATAATGGACTTAGCCTCCGAAACATGTCATCATGAAAAATAAAATAATTACTAAAAGGGTACTTTGTTAAATATGTTTTTGATTTTTATGTATATATATACATATATGTATATAAATAAAGATTAAACATTAAAAAATCATTTTGTTTGTAATATTTGTTATTGTATTCAAAATAATTTTGTTCCAAAGTAACTTTTGTGAAATTGATTATGTAATATGTATATATATGTGTGTGTGTGTGTCCGTGAACACGATAACTTGAGTAATTTTGGTCCGATTTTGATGAAATTTGGTTTGAAGGTGTAAGGCAGGATAAACTTGAATGAGTTCGCGAACCAGCACTATCGGACCATGGGAACAGGGTTTTATGGGTGGGTTTATGGGGTAAAAATTGTTTTTTTTTATTTTTGACCCTCAAAACATAAAATGTCCCAATTTATCTCTGGACCTTCTTAAAGAGCTAAAAAAAAAAAAACAATTCACTACATTAAAGTGTTTTTGTACAGTTATTGGTTACGGAGAAAACTCAAAAAATTGTAAATTTAAAATTACTATGTTATTCTTATGGAGAATATTGTAAAATGTTGTAGTTTGTTTGTTTATGGATATATTTTGATCAAACTTGGTAAATTTATTGACTTTATACTAAGCTATAGTTAATTTACTTAAAAACACACTTTATTAGTTTCCTTGTAGCAGCAAACCTAGGTACTCGTTAAACCTAATGCTATTTAAATAGATGAATTGAAAATCATTTCAGGCAAATGGAAATTCGCTTAGACGGCAGGTTTGCTGCGGCGGGGGTATTTTAAATTATTATTCATTTTGTGTTATATTAGCTCCTTCTCCTCAAATCAGGCCATGAAATGGAGTTTAACTTAATTCAACTAGACACCTCTCCCCCTGATGAATACAATGTAATTACTAAAAATCTTCCTAGCTAAAGCATTGTCTCTGTATTTATCACAAACCTGAATACACTGAGTGCTATATTACTGTGTGTTTATACTACTGAAGATTTATTGTATCAGTTTCAGAATTTTAAAATTTTGTTAAATAAAATGGCATTAAAAATACAATCAATACTTTTACACATTGCCTTAAACTAGTTAAGGCTACGAATCTAGTAAAAAAAATAGTTTAAATATTTCGTAAACAATATCTTAACGAGATATCGAGTCTTAACGAGTTTTTATAAAAGAATACATTATATGTATAAATGTCATTACATATTGACAAATAAAAGAGAAGAATATACAATGATTGGCAAAATGTAACAGCCTAAAGGTAGAAGCTAAATAGTCGTTGAGCAGTTGGTTACAGTTTATTACACCTAAGACAGGCTTGGCTTATCTAATTACACTAACTTCCTTAACGTGTTGAGCAAATTGCATTGAAACCACATTTAACCTCTCACATACATCATTCTAAAACACGTAATAATAAACTTAATATATCGTGTTATTTTAACGATGAAGAGAAAAATTACTGTTATAAAAAGTGAGAAAAATTCACGATTTACTATCCCAAAGTAAAGTCATTATTTTCGTAACGGTTCTAAATGCTGTAAAAACTCATCGTTTTTCAAGTCAGTTATTTTTTATAAATAACACCTTTTGACAGGCATTTATTTTTATAAACAATTATTTTCTACAGTAAGGTTATTTGTTTTAAAACATCCTTTTACTTATAAACAGTCAAATTATTTTTAATTTTTTCAAACTACTGTATATAAAGGTGTAAAAGTTTAAAAATAAGAAGTAAGAAATAAAGTGTAAAAAACTTCAAGACGCACCCAACGGGGAAGATCAAGATCTTATATTAGGACTGATGATGGCAATTTATTCTGCCGAAATGCATATCCTGTAATCGGACACAGCACATAAGGATCGACTGGCGGACACAGGTAATTTAACCTTTTATTGTATGTCATACCGATCCGGAACAACAACAAACAACATAAAAATGAAGTATAAGTTTAAGTTGATTTACTGTAAAGGATTAGAAAGTATTTTGTAGAAAGCTAACTCCAGAGATTGAGGCGAGTACCAAAGTGCTTTCATAGCTTAGAAGTTTGATTAAACCAGGCTTTAGGTTGTTTCAAGCCTCAGATTGTTTGTAAAGTCCATCTCGATCTTGTTACCACTAAAGTTTTTGAACATTTTGTACACAAATGTTAACTAAAATTCTTTTGGTAAGCTGAATTGAATATGAAATCAATTTAATTTTACGGATTGATAAAAGGTTATCGTAGAAAATAGGTTTCTTATCCTAAAGTAAATGCAAACATATGTAAGCAAACACCAACGAAACTTGAAAATTGATGATTTTGTTTGGCGTTCTCAGGAAGAAAGTTCACTAACAAGTTGACTATTCTGTTACCCCAAGTGAGTTTTCACAAACATCTTGTCAAACATAATGTAACTTATATAGCACTTTTTGTGGCATTCCCACATTTGTAGACAAATATCTTGTATATTCCGTGGGTAAGGAAATTTACCTTATGTTGTTTATTGTTACCATTCTTATCACGTTGTTTTACAAATTGTCTACTAACTTCTGAAAAGTATTTTTACATTTTAGAATTAATATGGAAGCTAAGACTTGTTTACTTCCAGATACAGTAAATCTGTCAGTGCTTTTTCTGTATATGAAGCTGTTTATCGTATATGAAGAGCGTCTAAAAAGTTAGGTAGAATGACGAAGGTTTATTTGTAAAAAGTAAAGAATATAATAGGTTATAGGAGTGAAATATTAGCGATTTTTGCCTATTACGTCAATAAATAGTGCCTTTAAACCGTAATTTCTTATAAAATAGTTATGATAAATAAATGTTTAAAGTGACAAATTTTCCATCCATCTTTTCTCTAAAAGTCCAAGACACGCCACATGACATCTACAGATACGAAGGACAATCCATCAACTTGTAGTTCTACAACAAATTGTGTTCTTTGGAGGAATTAATGATTCTGTCAAGTGTCCAGGTTGTAAACATATTTTTCTTTTTCCGTTTATTCCGTTGTTTGCAATTAGTTTACTGTCCTATTAATTACAATTACTTTACTACAGGAAATTAACAAATCGTACAATACAAAACATAAACAATAATACCCCCACTGCAGCAAATCTGCCGACTAAGCGAATTTCTATTTGCCTAAATTGATTTGCAATTCAATTTATTTAATTAACATTAGGTTTTATGAGTACATAGGCTTGCTGCTAGAGGGAGGGTAAAAAAGTGTGGATTTTAGTAAAATATTAATAACTTAGTATAAAATAAATAGGTAGCCAAGTTTTTACGATACTTTTTGCATAGATTTTATAAACAGATCATAGGTGTTAGACGTTCCTTTATACCGTCTTGCTGCTAACATTGCTTGACCAACCTCACTGGATAACTTCTTTATCTGCGTCGTACGTGTTATTAAATTACCTGAAAAAATATATCTTTTGTGTTTTTTTTTCAGTTAATTTAATAACACGTACGATGCTGATCAAGAAGTTATTTATACTGTCGGCTAGTAAGAGATGAATTGCAAAAACAAAACGTTGAATTATGCTATTTTTAAAATAATTTATTTGGTATTATATTGGATATTTCTCCTCAAATCGAGCCATGAAATGTAGTTTAACTTAATTTAACTAGACACCTCTCTCCCTCCCCCTGACGAATACAATTTTATTACTAAATCTTCCTGGATAAGCATTGTCTCTATATTTATCACAAACCTGAAAACACTGAGTGCTAATATTACTGTGTGTTTATACTACTAAAGAATTATCGTATCAGTTTCAGAAAATTAAACAAATACAATCAATACTTTTACAAATTGCTTTAAACTAAATAAGGTTACAAAATTTAGTACAAAAAAATTGTTTAAATATTTCATAAACAATATCTTACAAGATATTGAGTCTTAACGAGTTTTTATAAGTGAATACATTATATGTATAAATGTCATTACATATTGACAAATGAAACAGAAGAATATATAAAGATTAGCAAAATGTAACAGCTTAAAGGTAGAAGCTAAATAGTCGTTGAGCTGTTGGTAACAGTTTATTACACCTCAGGCAAGGCTTGGCTTAGCTAATTACACTAACTTCCTTAACGTGTTGAGCAAATTGCATTGAAACCACATTTAACCTCTCACATACATCATCCTAAAACACGTAATAATAAATTTAATATATCGTGTTATCTTAACAATAAAAAGCAAAATAGTGATAAAAAGTGAGAAAAGTTCATGATTTACTATCCCAATGTAAAGTCATTATTTTCGAAACTGTTCTAAATGATGTAAAATTTATCGTTTTTCAAGTCCGTTATTTTTTATAAATAACACCTTTTGACAGGCGTTTATTTTTATAAACAATTATTTTCTACAATTAGGTTATTTGTTTTACCTAACCCACTATGTTAAACTTCCCTATCCCAAGCGTGATGTAAAAAACCTCTTTACTTCTCGAGTGATTAAAGTTAAAAAAAAAACTCACTAGGTGAGGAGATGAAACCCATTTAAATAGCATTGAGTGCTTAACTAAAAAAATATTCCTCTATGAACCAACGACGCGACGTTCAACGCTAGAAATCAGCTGTGCGCTTGAATTTCATTGTTATGTTTTGAAGAATTTTCCTAACCTTAGTCCAGGCAAACTAAACAAACTTACATAGGGACCGTTAAAAAAATTGCAAGAAAACGTTTTATGGTTTTATTTTGTAGAGTTGGGTTTGCAGAATGACATACTAAAAGTTGCCAAAAATCGGTGCACGAGAAAACCTCTAAAATCACAATTTAAAATGGCGGCTTTTTTCAACATTGGACAAATTAAAAAAACATATTTCTCATGCATTTGCTATGCACATTTTTCGAGATATTGACTTGGGACCACCGCCTGTATTTATTGAGTGGTTTGTACTTCATTTTGATAGGGAACATGTTTTTGGCCGCCATCTTGGATCCGCCATATTGGACATAGATAATTTTTTTTCAATGTAATGATAGTGTTGTGACACATCATTACCAACTACATTTTTACACTGATTTCAATGCCGAAATCCGTTTTTAAATATCTTTATTCATTTAGAAGATATATACAAAAGAAAACTCTGCACCATACATTTCTTATGGACGTTTCGTAGTTTGATATTTTTTTTTAATTATTTTTCTTATATCTCCAGTTCTTATTAACGCTTGTAGTTCGTTCTAGGCTTAAAATATTCAGTAATGTAAGGGCTTTCATTTGAGCTCTTGATAATTAAAATCAGACGAGTTAAAGACCTGCTACGAACCTCAGAACAATATTAAATTTAACTTTTTAGAAATATATTTTTATTAAAAGATTTATAACTCGGGTTGTTAATACGTCACCGAGTTCTTTCTGGTCTCAAATTACTCAGTAAATGTTTGGCTTTAATTTTATTGATCATTAAACAAAATCTGACAATTTTAAAATGAGCCATGGACCATAATTTAACATTAGAATGTATTTATTTTGAAATTTGTCTTTAGTTAAGGACATATATCTCAAACCCTAATAACTCCTGGAAAGTAATTCATAGCTAAAATAAAAGTCAATATTTTGGCGAATTATTTAAGACTATAAAGAGTTTTGGGAGTTATTTAGAATTAGGAATATACGTCTTTAACTAAAGACAAATTTCAATATAAATACATTCTAATGTTAAATTATGGTCCATGGCTCATTTTAAAATTGTCAGATTTTGTTTAATTATCAATAAAATTATAGCCAAACATTTACTGAGTAATTTGAGACCAGAAAGAACTCGGTGACGTATTAACAACCCGAGTTATAAATCTTTTAATAAAAATATATTTCTAAAAAGTTAAATTTAATATTGTTCTGAGGTTCGTAGCAGGTCTTTAACTCGTCTGATTTTAATTATCAAGAGCTCAAATGAAAGCCCTTACATTACTGAATATTTTAAGCCTAGAACGAACTACAAGCGTTAATAAGAACTGGAGATATAAGAAAAATAATTAAAAAAAAATATCAAACTACGAAACGTCCATAAGAAATGTATGGTGCAGAGTTTTCTTTTGTATATATCTTCTAAATGAATAAAGATATTTAAAAACGGATTTCGGCATTGAAATCAGTGTAAAAATGTAGTTGGTAATGATGTGTCACAACACTATCATTACATTGAAAAAAAATTATCTATGTCCAATATGGCGGATCCAAGATGGCGGCCAAAAACATGTTCCCTATCAAAATGAAGTACTAACCACTCAATAAATACAGGCGGTGGTCCCAAGTCAATATCTCGAAAAATGTGCATAACAAATACATGTGAAATATGTTTTTTTAATTTGTCCAATGTTGAAAAAAGCCGCCATTTTAAATTGTGTTTTTAGTGGTTTTCTCGTGCACCGATTTTTGGCAACTTTTAGTATGTCATTCTGCAAACCCAACTCTACAAAATAAAACCATAAAACGTTTTCTTGCAATTTGTTTAAGGTCATATCCTATATTTACCCGACTACCTAGCTTTTGTTTGTAAATGAACGTTACTGTTAGAAGATGAGTGTGGTGGATAACAAAAAATGTTGTTCGTAACCTCCTGTATATTGTCGGGTCAGGTAAAATCTTGTACGTCACACGTTACGCAAGAGCGTGTTTACATCACTTCGGTAAATTATGCAACTCGCTTCCGCTCGTTGCACAACATTCACCTGCGTGATGTAAAAACGCTCATACTACACTTGTAAGGTAAATAGCTATTAAAACATCCTTTTACTTATAAACAGTCAAATTATTTTTAATTTTTTCAAACTACTGTATATAAAGGTGTGAAGTCTAAAGTTGATTTACTGTAAAGGATTAGAAAGTATTTTGTAGAAAGCTAACTCCAGAGATTGAGGCGAGTACCAAAGTGCTTTCATAGCTTAGAAGTTTGATTAAACCAGGCTTTAGGTTGTTTCAAGCCTCAGATTGTTTGTAAAGTCCATCTCGATCTTGTTACCACTAAAGTTTTTGAACATTTTATACACAAATGTTAATTAAAATTCTTTTGATAAGCTGAATTGAATATGAAATCAATTTAATTTTACAGATTGATAAAAAGTTATAGAAAGTAGGTTTCTCGTCCTAAAGTAAATGCAAACATATGTAAGCAAACACCACTGAAACTTGAAAATTGATGATTTTGTTTGGCGTTCTCAGGAAGAAAGTTCACTAACAAGTTGACTATTCTGTTACCCCAAGTGAGTTTTCACAAAAATCTTGTCAAACATAATGTAAATTATATAGCACTTTCTGTGGCATTTCCACATGTGTAGACAAATATCTTGTATATTCCGTGGGTAAGGAAATTTACCTTATGTTGTTTATTGTTACCATTCTTATCACGTTGTTTTACAAATTGTCTACTAACTTCTGAAAAGTATTTTTACATTTTAGAATTAACATGGAAGCTAAGACTTGTTTACTTCCAGATACAGTAAATCTGTCACCGATTTTTCTGTATATGAAGCTGACTATCTCTTAAAATGTTAGATAGAATGACAAAGGTTTTTTTTTAGTAAAAAGTAATTAGTATAATTGGTTATAAGTAGTGAAATATAAGCACTTTTTGCCTATTGCGTCAATAAATAGAGCCTTTAAACCGTAATTTCTTATAAAATAGTTACGATAAATAAATGTTGAAAGTGACAAATTTTCCATCCATCTTTTCTCTAAAAGTCCAAGACACGCCACATGACATCTACAGATACGAAGGACAATCCATCAACTTGTAGTTCTACAACAAATTGTGTTCTTTGGAGGAATTAATGATTCTGTCAAGTGTCCAGGTTGTAAACATATTTTTCTTTTTCCGTTTATTCCGTTGTTTGCGATTAGTTTAATGTCCTATTAATGCCATAGTTTATTCACATTTGTTTATCGTATAGTTTACATCAAAATATTTCTTAAAAAGATAGTTAAGTCTCATAACTGTAAACAGGCCATGCCTATTATGTCCACATATTCAATGAAATTTTTTTGTTTCAATTGTAATATATTTTTAATTCGCTTACTACTTGGTAGAAGTATACTGGGCAAGGATTAGAGTCAAGTCAATGTGTTGAAATCTTATTCATTAAATGAGCGGAGCGAGTGAAGAGAGCGAAGCTCTTATACGTCTACTACCTCATTTCGTCATACGCAAACTTCACCTGGCAATCATTTTAAAATCATTCATGGTGATAAAGACTATATCTATCAGTGCCAACATCTATGTCGTTTGCGAATTATCCTCGGAATCCACCACACGGGATCTCAAGGTTTCAATGCAATCCTTACGAAATCAGTATTTGACACAAAAATAGTCTAGTCATATTTGAGAAATTACCTAAAAAAAACTCTTATAAGTGTAAAACTTGGTACGTATATTGCATTTTACTTTCGGAAGAACATACTAAAAGTCCTCGAAAACAAAACTTGTGCTACGGCCGCCATCTTGGAAAATGACGTAAAAAACCAGTTTTCCCCGTTTACTCAAGACTATTCGTCCTTTTAAAAAACATTGAGTATAAAAAATGTTCGCCAAAGAAAGAGCTACAACTTTTGTTTTAACAATATTTCGATATAATTAACCGTTAGCCATAAAATGCAATACTTAAAAAATAAATTAGAAAATTAGTAAAAAAACATTTGCCTTAAACAAATTTTATATAAATTATGAAAAACATTATTTAATTGTTTTAATTTAAAAACTTTACTATTTCATTTTTATTTAGAATGTTCTGAACATTTTCATACCAGTAACATAACCTCTACTTTCAATTGTTATTTTCTGTGAAATTTAAAACTTCGTTGCTAGACTACCATAATAAACCAGCATAATAATTAACGTGGAAACTCTTGACAAGCGGTAGAACTTCAGTCTGACGATAAATAAGGTTGGTGCAATTATGTAACAGGATACAATGATAATTGTTTGAATTAAAAAATGATTAATTGTATTTAAGGAGTTTGTTTTTTAGGCCTACTACATACAATATTAACCTATTTCCATTGATATAAATGGTTTTTAAATGGGTGTTTTTAAAAGAATGCCAGGATTTTAAATGATAATTGTTTGAGTACTATTGAAGGTAACTAAACGTTTTATACGTCAAATTGAAGCTTAAATAGCTTAGTTTTAATTCCATTGTAGCAAGGGAGAAAACTTTAGCCTTGGCATGCGCAAAACAGGTGCCCGGTGGTAGGTCGCTATTGTGACTCATACATTTGATGCCAGTCACCAGTACGACGGTTTATGGCACAACAGAAGACACAGATTGCAATCTGAGGTTCGCATAGTTTTGATTTATTGCTAAATTAAACTAAATTTAAATCAACTTAAAGATGATAAAGAAACTTGAAGCGGGTGAGTTTCGTGTCACCGAAGTGTATTGAAAAGACATTCACCTGGCCGGCTAAAAACAAGCAATGACATACTCGAAGAAATCCGACAATTCTGCATCAGAAGACCAAAAAAAGGATTGCCCAACGACGTCTTCAGTTGAAAAAACCTAAATTGGTCACTTGATGATTTTATTTATAAAAGATAAAGTCGCTGTGCCGAAAAATATTGAGTTAAGACATCAGATAAACCCGCCGATCGCCTAGCGTGCAGACTTTGCCAGTTTTACGCTCATATAAGATTGAAGAAAATCTGAATTTTACTAAATCATTCCGAATTGTATCAAATAATGAGAAAGAAACTTTATTCTTTTTCCTTCAATTTGAAGTTTAAATTATTTAATTTATCTTGAATAGTCCCCGAGCAACGACCGTTTGAAATCCCGTCATTCTTAAAAAAAAACTCCCACATTTAATGTCTTAATCCTCTAGTAAATTTCAATATCCATTTACTAAGATTATTGTCAATGTATAGGTGTTTTTGTAAGGGTTTTTTATGTCATTCCAGTAGGTAAATAAAACATAGGCTACATACCAAATCCCATCCGTGTACTATAATTAACTCAGTTTGGTATTATTATGGTACCGGTAGTCTATCAACGAAAGCATCAGCAGTATACCATTTAAAATGTCACAGAAAATATAAATGGAAAGTAAAAGGGATGTTAATGTTAATCATTTTTTTAATAGTTTATTAAAAACTTTTTTAAATCGCAATTGATGTTTTTTTACGAATTTTCTTATTCATTTTCTTAATATTGCATTTTATGGCTAACGGTGAATTATATCGAAATATTGTTAATACAAAAGTTGTAGCTCTTTTTTTGGCAAACATTCTTTAAGTTTAATTTTCATTTATAGGATGAATAGTTTTTGAGTGATCGGGGGAAAACTGGTTTTTGTACGCCATTTTACAAGATGGCGGCCATAGCACAAGTTTTCTTTCGAGGACTTTTGGTATGTTATTCTGGAAGTAAAATTCAATATACTTACCAAGTTTTACACTTATAAGAGTTTTTTAGGTAATGGAAACATTTTTATTTAAAATGACTTCACTAAAAGGCACAAGGCGAGCTGTTGAATGCAATACATAAGAAAACAGCTGATATGATTATTGTAATTGTCAATTACGTATATTAGAACACAAATGGTATGGATAATAAACATATACAAATGACACCACTGGCTTGAACCTTATACTAATAACATTAACATATTGCATGCACATTTTGCCATATTTTTTAACGTAATTTACGGGTTTTAATTGGTGTCTTTAACGAAAATACACATATAAATCTATCATAGGTAAAAATTAAAACACCAATAATTTTGCTATCTGACGTGTAAGCAATTAAGTGAGTGAAATTGGCGCCAGACACACCACAAGTGTTCTACTAACTTTTGCGAAAACAACTTTGAGTGCTCGTAGTCAACCATGTCGCAGTTTCGAACCATGACTGCATCGGTTTTGAGCACAATTCTCATACTGGTAAGTAAACATTTTGTATAATTAATTTATCTATTAGCATTATAAAATTACTTTTACTTGAGTAAAAAAATCTTGATCTTAGAAATGTATTGATATGTTTAAACTTTCAAAATTTTTTATGTACACTAATAATTATGACTTCATAAATTTTGCAAAGGATATCGATTTGAAGGTCAGAATTTTTATGTCTCCTATTATGTGTGATGTCAGTCAAGCATCGTTGTAAAATTATTTTACTGAACTTTGTAACACTTGTCGTTTTGTACATATTTACATTATCTAAGTATCTAATTGATTCGTTTCTCAATTATTTTTATTTTTCTCCTCTACTCTCAGGTCTTCTGATATTTTTGCCTCCCAAGCTCATTAAACTCGAATTGTAAACAGCAAGAAGACGTCGAAATTTGGGTCGAATGAATCAAATTTAATGAGTTTGCTAACTAACATGATTGGACCTTGGGATCAGGGGTTTATGGTACCATATTGGGTAAAAATTGGTTTTCCCATTTTTGTGACTCTAAACAAAAAATTTCCCAACTGCCCTCTAAACTATTTTGAAGAGCTTAATAATTTAATATATTTAAGTGTTATCGTATGGTTATCGGTTATTTTAAATAATTGGTTTCTTATTTATTTATGGTTATTTATTTTATTTATTTATTTTGTTATATAAACAATAAAAAAACTACTTAACTGTTGCAGTTTGCTTGTATATGTATATAATTTGCTGATTAAGTTTGGGAAATGTATTTATTTGACCTTATACCATTAACATTGTCAAACATGGTCAAAAAAGCACTGTTCACCTTCTACATATAAGCAAACCTAAGTACTCGTTAAATATAATGTTATTTAAATAAGAGATTCATATTTTTTAATATATATTTTAGTACAAATCCAATTACGCAAATTTTATATTCGCTTAGTGTGCAGGTTTGCTATGGCTGATTTGTATGTATCGGAACGAGTATGGCTATCTCTTAAAATTTGATTTTGGTTTGTAAGTTGTAAGCTTGCTGACATAACCAACAAACCTTTACGAAAACCTTACAGTATGAGCATATTCTGACCTTTTTTGTTGTTTCAGTTGTTTCTGACTGTATGCAATGCTGATAAATGTAAGTATTCCAAATTAACTGTTAGATGTTTTGATGACCAAATTTAGAACAATAAACTTTGCTTGCACGTATTGTACTTATATAATAAATGTAACGTTATGTATTGGTTATGTATGTGTGTTATAAATGTACTAATATTAGTATGGATTTTTGTAAAGTTCCATCGCGTGAAAACTACGGGACAATTGAGCTGTCATTTTACAGCGATGTACCTGATAGTCTTGAGACACATAGGAACATTAAAGTTGTGAAAACCCAGCAGGGCTACGCCCCACGGGGGTTTAATGTGTCCATGTTATTCTTATAAGTATTCATACTTAAAAGGAATTTAAGAGTTTTTCAAGCTATTTCAACAAAACATGTTAGTTCTATTATATTTAATAGCATTAAAAAGCTACCAGGTTTACCAACAGGGTGCATCACTATTATTTTTCATTTATGACAGCAGCTAAGCAGCAAAAAAGTAGTGATAATAATGAAGATAATGTGATACAAATGTCAAAGTATGGTTGTTTACAGTTTTTATTTAATAAATGTTTTTTATTTACAAAATAATGTGTGATATTGTGTACGATTAATTGCAATAAATAAAAATATTTTATTTATTTTATGTACCAAATTAGTTTAACCGGATTGACATCCCTCCAACATAAAAAAATAAGAAGAATAACACAATCTTTCTTGAATTTACATGCACACGCACACCTGAAATATGTTATGATATAAAAATAAAAATGTATACATCTCTTTTTTCTGTATTCTGTACAATATTGAACAAGTCAATCTTACGCACGGATTAATGGTAAATAAATAAAGTTTATCTTTAGTAATTTCAGTTTTAATTTTACAATAATGTTTATAAAATGCATGTAAGTGTTTATTTGAAAAATCAAATAAATTACAATTTGATTATCAATGCTCATTTAGTATTAGCATATTGATATCCATATCTTTTTCAGTTGCTGTGATAGTAAACCCGCAACTCTTCAAAGTAAGCTCAATAGCATCGTTGTACCAATATGAAATCACAACCAACAAAATATTTTGTGCGGTGTACGAAGCCCCCTTTACGCTCTATCGAGACCCACCAACTCAATTCAACAGTATTGCGTTCGTACATGACCTACATGCAAGACGATTAGTGAGAGCTTTTGCAAACAACAACTGTGATGACTTTGCTGAGAATCTGTCTGCAAAGGAAGACTTATTAGAGCTCCGACTGTCTTCCACTTCAGCGGCGACTTTAAGCCGCGATAGAAATGAATTTAAGCGCGAGGGGCCTGATGTTGAGAACTCACAATGGAAAAAATCTAGGTATGCATTACACGAATTCTGCATTACTTGCTTTTGTTTAAATTTGACGGTCCAACACTCCTCGCCTAGACTTTTTACACCCCAATAGTCACAAGTGTAAATACCTCCTAACTAAGTACAAGCATATGGACTAAAATATGGCGAAACAGTTTTCCAAAACAAATTTATTTGGAAATAAAAGTCTTAACATAAAATACTTTAAAATGAAATGAAAGGAAATGAACAATGATTTATTTAATCAGACAAAGTTAGGGCCACATGGCCCTCTCTTACACTTAACTAGTACTTTACACATTTCCTTACGTCATACAATTATTCTTTAACCTCACACACAATCTAAAAGAGTACAAGGATATTATTTGTAAAACTGGTGAACTGAAATTTGTATCAATCAATGGAATAGAATCTTAAGTTATATTTAAAACTAGGTAAGGAAAGATAACTTGTTGACAGGACCTAATAAACGAACAAATTGATTATTTTATTTGTTGTACTATAATGGGTAAACAAGTTGGACAATTTGTATTTTCCTACAGTTACCTAACAATGTACATGTTCTCTCACTGATTTGAGAAAGCAAAGTGGCCAATTCGCTCATCAGTGAGACAATGTTAACATTTTCTCACTCTAATTACTTTGTCTCACTCCAGATTTGCAACGTGAAGGCACGAAATAGTGAGCGCGTAACATGCAGGCAACGTCGTATGCGCGCGAAATACGTTGGCAGCACTGGCTGTAAATCAGCTGGTCAGCTGTTGTATTTGTCACTTCACATTAAATGTTATATTAAAAGTTCACTTCTGTGTAAAAGTAGGTTATGTTTCTTCACCAATTTATTTGTTTTATGGTAACTGTAGGAAAAGTATAATGTGCAACTCGAGTTCAAAGTACAATTGCCTCACTCGAGAAACCATTCCTCACTCGCCTACGG
This sequence comes from Macrosteles quadrilineatus, assembly GCF_028750875.1. Lineage (NCBI taxonomy): Eukaryota > Metazoa > Arthropoda > Insecta > Hemiptera > Cicadellidae > Macrosteles > Macrosteles quadrilineatus. Next base: position 30,493,905 of record NW_026542599.1, on the reverse strand, counting down.
CTCGTGAGTAAGGATTTCTCTCGAGTGAGTCAATTGCTCACTTTTCTCACTACATGTCGTTGCACAAATAACTATTCAACTAGTTTAACCCCTAATTTGTACATAATTATGCATCATAACATTTCATTATGGTACAAGTATTATTGTTCAGTTGACCCATAAAACAATTAGGATTCTAGGGTTCACTTTATTAAGCAATTTAAAAATTCAGAATTGTACATTTTATTCAAAACAGTCTTAATATTAAAATGAAAATGTGAAGGATTAAGAAGCTGTTTTAATAAGTTTCGTATACATTTAGTTTTGTGAATATATACTTGTTGTGGTACTAACTACAATCATTTGTGTCTATAATACAGATTTTTGATTCCAGATTTTTACGGGTTGATTTAAATTATAATTATTTGTTATTTATCAATTAAACATACTAAGTGTCATCATCCGCACACGTCTACGGTTAAATACATATTACATGTACGATACAACAATAATACTAATGTATTTAAGTCCTCGCTTCATTTCGAATCTGTGCTCTGTCAATCGGTGGTAGCCAATCAAAGTATTTATATTATTATTTCTATCCCTAAATCCTTCTAGCGCACGGATTGAATAACTTTTAAATAAAACCTTCTGTATTATTAGGTAGGGTCTACACAAGTCCGTATCCCTCTCTTGTAGGGGAAAAGCATTTTATTCTTTAGATATTTTACGTACGATCTAACATATAACTTTGTTTTCCCAACGGTAGGTGTGAAGTGCCAAGCGGGGATTTATCTAAGACCTCTGAGGGGGATTCATCTAAGACCTCTACGGGGGATTCATCTAAGACCTCTACGGCGGTTTTATCAGAGACCTCTACGATTTGCATGAACCCTACAGTAGAAGAGTTTCCACAGTCTTCTGCCGATTCTGAGCTCACCGGGAAGCGCACCAGTCCTCAGCCCCCTGCGGCGAGCACTCCTTCTCTTGGAGGAAGCTCATCAAACTTTAAGTACAGCAACGCGTAAAAAGTTTGAATATCTTCGAAAATGCAACGAGTAAATCATAAACAGTATACGTACAGGTGCGTTTATTTGTAGTAAAAACATATTAAAATTATGTATTCTAAATGATGAAATAAATATAAATAAGTAAAATCTTATACACAGCGTTTATAGTCTAGTCATATTTGAGAAATTACCTAAAAAAAACTCAAATGTAAAACTTGGCACGTATATTTAATGTTACTTCCGGAATAACATACTAAAAGTCCTCGAAAAAAACTTGTGCTGCGGCCGCCAAGTTGGAAAATGGCGTCCAAAAACCAGGTTTTCCCCGATTACTCAAAAACTATTCATCCTATAAAAAACATTAAATCTAAAAATTTACGCCAAAAAAAGAGCTACTAACCTTACCTTAACTCTGTATAAGGCATGTTTCATATAATTATGAAAGATTATAATATACAATAAAGATGCTAATTTCTGTTATATTTGGCATTTGCAGCAGAAGCACTTTAATTAAAGAGCAGCACTGTTCTTACCCAGACCAATTTCAGTCATGAGCAACTATATACTGTATATGTTGTTTTAAGTAAGGCTACATCTTTTAATAGTAGGATAAGCATATTCATTACGGAAAATTCTGACCAGGGTAATATTCCTGAAGGTAACTTTAAGACTAAAATCGTAGTATTTATGGAAGTGCTTTTGTGATAAAAATATTGTTTTTTAGTGCTTATTTTTAAAAGTGTTTTCTTCAAGCAGCATTTTATGACCCTCAAAATATGCTACATTCACTGCCTATTGTTTTGATATGATAAAATGTTTTGTTAAACGTGTTTTTAAAAATCTTTTAAAAAATAACTACCCTGTAACATACTTGAACTTAAACACTTATTAATTTACTAAATATAATACGCATACAGCTAGAAAATGGCTGGATTGCTTCCCTTCTAAGGCTTTATTATTACTGTATTTAATTTTCGACGAGTCAATATATAACACGATGAATTTGTTTTCTAAATTCATATTTTTTTGCGGGGCATTGAGCCGCACAGGTTCACTAGTAATAATAACGCGGAAACTCTTGTCAAGGAGTAGAACTTCAGTCTGATGATGAATAAGGTTGGAGCAATTATGTAACAGGATACAATGATAATTGTGTTTGAATTTAAAAATAATTAATTGTATTAAAGGGGTTTGTTTTTTACTACATACAATATTAACCTACTAGTGAACCTGTGCGGCTCAATTTAAAATGTCACAGCAAATATAAATGGAAAGGAGAAGTTATGTTACTGGTATAAAAATGTTCAGAACATTCCAATTTTTAAATTAAAATAATAACATCTTTTTTAAATAATTTATTTAAAACTTGTTAAATGGCAATTAATGTATTTTTACGAATTTACAAATTTATTTTCTAAATATTGCATTTTATGGCTAAATGGTTAATTATATCGAAGTATGCCTTGTACAAACGTTGTAGCTCTTTCTTTGGTGAACATTTATTTATGTTAATGTTTTTTTATAGGATGAATAGCTTTCGAGTAATCGGGGAAAACTTGTTTTTGGACGCCATTTTCCAAGATGGTGGCCGTAGCACAAGTTTTTTTTAAGGACTTAAAACAGCTGATATGATTATTGTAATCCTCAATCACGTATGTTAGAACATAAACGGTATGGAGCATAAACTTGCGCCACTGGCTCGAACCTTATACTAACAACATTAACATATTGCATGCACATTTCGCGACATAAAAACGCTCGGTCTGGACACATAAACAAGTCGATAAACAACGTTTAATATCTTAGTTTTAGTTTTACATGATCATATTCATTGAAATTAATTATTCAATCAATAAACTTGATGATATTGTAGTACATTTACAGACTTCTGCAAACACCACCTAGTATAAATAAATGATCGGTTGTACCTAGTCTGGTGTTTTCCCAAACAATCCATAAATCGCCAAGAAGGTTACAGGGTCAAATAACGTTAAACTATGTTTGGAAAATAATTTATACATTTCCACTTCCTAGCTATTTTGAACCTAAGAGAAAGTAGGCCTATACATCATAATAAATCTACTCCGAATTAATTGTGAATTTAGTTTAGCAAGGTAAAATTTATCTTTTCTTTAGCAATGCATATTTAGAGTTATAAATGTACTAAAACTGGATAACTTGGCAATAAAATTACAGCATGGCAATAAAAAAAGACCTAATCAATATTACAATAGCTTACTAAGAATTTATTACAAGGAATAACTAAACAAAAGTTAACTGTACCCACTATTAGTATTCAAAGAGTTTTTGGTAACACTATGAAATGAAAAATATCTTAATAGAAATCACTGTAATATGTTTTTAAAACTATTTCAAAGGTTCTTGTAAATTTTGTTACAAAAACTACGTAATGTTTGCCATCAACAAGATGTTTGTGCAAACTTTCCCCAAGTTCCAACAAAACAGTCAACTTGTTAGATAACTTTTCTTCACAAAAACGACGAACAGAATAGTCTGCAACTACCAGGATATCGACGTTCAGTGAGTAAATAAAATATACTTCGACTCTAAATATGCATATTTCTGCACATAAAGGTTTAATATTGATAACACTATCCTCATCTGTATATTAGAGATGTGGTTTTTTTGTTTGTAAAGGATTTAGTTAAAATACACAATAGATGGGTTTGATTGTGGATTGATAAAGCCCAAAGTAATCAACGGCGATGATTGACATCAAACTGTTCACAGAGGATCTCTACATTGATTGGTTAACAGTTGTGGCTTGAATATCTAACTTGTAGAGCTAAAAGAAACACTAAACTTATAATTAACAGGTTAAACCTGTAAAATCATGGGGGTATAATTTATGTGCCAATATGTGAAGAAGAAGATCAAAATAACATTACAGATATAATCTTTATCATAAAAACGTTAAATCAAAGTACATTAGGTTCAATTTAAATTCATATAATTCCTTTGAATACAAAGTTTGAAGCAAGAGATACATACAGGATGGCTGAAAAGTAACTTGGTACAACCATTTGAGATATTTGAAATCTGTTTGCGGCAACCTTCTTAGATATGAGGGGCTACAACAATGATGGTCAATATTGACAATTTTGCCCTTAGAAGTAGCGGGGGTAGGGGGTAGCTCAAAATTTTCAAATAGTAAGTATAGTCGAGTTTGGTATCATTTTGTAGGTCTTGACGAAACATAACAATTAACATAAATAAAATAGATATCGGAGCATTAATAACAAAATGGCAGCTAAAAATGATTGAGACAACGGTTATTTAAAGTTATTTTGAACTGCCATTTTGTCATTAATGCTCCGATTTCTATTTTCTTTATGTTAATTGTTATGTTTCGTCAAGACCTACAAAATGATACCAAACTCGACTATACTTACTATTTGAAAATTTTGAGCTACCCCCTACCCCCGCTTCCCATAAGGGAAAAATTTTCAAAATTGGCCATAATTATTGTAGCCCTTCATATCCAAACAAGTTGCCGCAAACCGATTTCAAATATCTAAAATAGTTAAAAAGTTAAAGAGGGTGCAAGTTAATTTTTTTGCCACCCTCATGGTTATTTGGATTTGAAACGTTTTAGGGCTAATATCATTTTGTTATTAGTGAGCCGATTTTGGTTTTCTTTATGTCAATGTTTATGTTTTGTCAAGACCTGTAAAATGATACCAAACTCGACTATACTTGTCGTTTGAAAATTTTGAGCTACCTCCGCTACCCCTAAGGGCAAAATTTTCAAAATTGACCATAATTATTGTAGCCCCTCATGTCTAAGAAGGTTGCCGCAAACCGATTTCAAATATCTCAAATGGTTGAAAAGTTAAGGGGGGGTGCAAGTTACTTTTCAGTCACCCTGTATAAAAGCATCGTAAACTAGACCTATCAAGTGGAAAAACTGGTGCTGACAACCAAACAACAACGCTATCGAGAGTCTGGCCCTGGGATTTTTTAAATTTAATTGCAATTGCATAATAGGTAACTGGCGTCTTGGAAGCTTAAACAATAGAGTTTTGTCTATGGAAATTTCCTCTATCATACAAACATTTGAATGCTTAGCTTTTCAGAGACTTAAACCTTTTGGCGTTTTACTGAATCAGTCAAAAGATTATCGGGTCCTTGGATCCAACCTATGAAGATGGGGTGACTAACAATAGTGGCAGAGAAACTTTCGTATTCAAACAGCATTGTGTATTGTGATTCTCAGATTTCTAGTATTTTAATTTAAGTGTGGCACAATGTCTGTAAAAATTCGTATCAAGGAATGTTGACCTTCATACGTTACGGGCTGAGTTGAGTATGGCCAAATCCTGACTCGCTGTTTTTCTCGACGACCTCTTGAAGTTCGGTGACAACCTCTTGGACAATCAACAGTTTGTTTTGTTTATCTCACATACATTGTCTTTAAAAACCTCGAAGCACCTACTTTTATCGAAACGCTAGAAAAGAAACTGCCTTAAACTTCATCACGTTGAAGAAGATAACAGTAAATAACGAAATAAGTAAACAAAAATGCAAATGATAAATCTACTACTTGCTATGCCCAACTGTTAACCATTACAATAACTAAATGTGAACCTGAAAGCAAGTAAGATGGAGCCCTCAGGAAACCGGTATATAATACCAAGGCCTTGAGGAATCTGTTTATATTAATACTTTTCGGCAAATCTAATTCTCTGAGCTTCATTTTGATGTGCCATATGCCATTTTTATTTGGTAATCGCCTTAAACAATCAAGAACAACTTTGAATTTATTACTTCAAATAATAGAAAATGTTATGCAAATAATATACTATGCGTAGTCACAAACTTGTGAAGACTTATGACTCTGTAATCATCTACTTCTGCCTATTTACTTACCACCATAGCACTTGCAACGTGCAACAAAGCTGTTAAGAGAGGAGAGAATCTTCCTAGCAGGTGCTCCACCTCGGTATCATGAATATTATAACAATAAAGGAACGTGCTTCCTCTGGCACTCCATCCTCTAGTACTCTAGTGTTTGAATGAACAGATGATCTTTCTTTTTTCAATTGTTTGTAAATATGTTTATATAAATTATTTACATTTAATTTTTAATGGAAAATCAACACAATGCCAACTTTAAAAAAAATGTATTATTGCATGCAGCGTGCAGCAAACACAGTTTTTAGGTACTTGCGCTTGTATGGGTCACAAGTAGGTTTCACTTCAGATGAAGGCTACTTGTATAGAATTAATTGTAAAGTTTGTAAATTTAAATTTAAGAGAGATGATTCAAATGAGCCACAGTACGAAATTGACAAGTGAATTTCGAAACTTGTAGCCAACCAAACAATTATACAAATAGGATACTGAACTCATAGGAATACGATAGCTCAAAACTAAAGTAAAATAATACAACAAACATAATATTTACCGTACTTTAGATTGAAAGTTGGACCAATTTGAAAGTGTTAAATCTTTAACTTTTTACTTGAGAATTGAGATCCGTTGTATGGTGTGCGTATGGTTTTGAAGGTTTGTACTAGGAAGCTAGAAACCCTATTAGGGAAATCCAGAAAGATAACACGTGTGTATACAAGAGCATCTTGTCTCGTGCACATTTTGTATATTTTAAATTTTTTTGCATTATTAAAATTGAAACTATATACGTGGATGGCTTAATAATACATAACTATAGGCAAACTGTAACCATTTTTGGTTAAACTTTGAAGTAGGTATTTAGGGTTATTAGGAGGTATAGATTATAAATAAATGTAATATAATGTCCAACTGAATTTGGAATATATTCCTAATATTTCTGCCAGGTTTGAAATAATAATTGTCAAAAATTATATTTTTAAGTAAATTTGTTTAATTTATAACTATAATTATTTAGTAAATAATTACTTCTAATCTTTGTATTTTTTATCTGTATATATTATGTAGATCAGTAGTTCAATTAGTTTGTAGCTACATTTTTTAAATGTGTAGTTACAAAACCCCAAAAAATAATTGTATGTAAACTGTTGTACTTATAGTGCTAAATTGTGCTATGTAGATAAAATAATTACATACATAAGGTGAATCTCAATGTTGGAAGTGTTCCACAAAAGAAGCCCAACGAGTGAGTTATGCCTTATATTACAATCATATTCATATCTCTCACAACAGACCACCCACATACTTGGAGTTTCTTCAATGTTGCTATTATTTATTATGTATCATTTATTATGTATCATTTATTATGTATCATTTATTATGTATCATTTATTATGTATCATTTATTATGTATCATTTATTATGTATCATTTATTATGTATCATTTATTATGTATCATTTATTATGTAACTATTTATGTACCGGTTAAATTTCATAAATTAAATTAAAAGGTGGAAAACACGATTCTAAACCTAAGCCAGTAGTGTTTCAGATAGTTAAAAGACTTTGAGACTCAACTGAGAGACTAAGCTTTTAATCTAGATTAGCGGTCAAACCTGATCCTTCTCTGATTGCTAAGCCACAAAAGCGAATTTGAACGGTTTTAATTTAGATTTAAATCCTATTAATATACCGAAAGGTATTACATTTTTTTCGTAAAATCTTTTTGTTTCAGCTTTTACTATGTCGAATAATAACAAAATATGATGTATTTATTTTAGTATATCTTTAATGAAATGAAATTTGCCCATTAACTATGTTTATAATTAACTTCTTTAAACTGTTGTTTGCATATTTAAAGCCATTAATGATATGTGATCCCTTGACTCAAAAAGTAACAAGAATATCTAACGTTTCTTATAACATACAATTCACAAAATATGTTTAAAGAACGAGTACACGAGTATGTTACGAGTATGTATATTTTAAGAAGTCTAGTACACTTTCATACAGGTTCATATAGGGTGAGCTATAAACTATGTTTTTACCTTTAAAAAAACCCTAACATTTAGAATTGATCGGTTGGTAAAACATTTTCGTTATTATTTGTAAAACTTATGAATTTGGTTAGGAATTATTAATTAACACTAACTAACTAATTAAAGATTGATAACACAATCACAACATTAAACTGTCGCTAAACCACACAATGAAATGTAAACAAACCTTGTATAATCCAACCGGGAGAAGCTGTGTTTACTTAAAATTTGAGTATGCAGCTTTACCCACGCATGGCTGCATGTCAACTGTTTGTATGGTATGCAACTGTGATACTAGTTTGGGGTAATGGTCAATTATGGGCTCACAAATTTATTCAGTGTAGGTCATATTAAGATTTTTTTTCAAGTCTGCCTCGCTGATTTTTTTTCTACTTGTGTAGGCCCTATGATATTTTACCAAGTACCCTTAAAGCTTTTATTTTAAATTGGTTGTATAAGGTTGAATAATTATTCTTACTAAAAATATGTATATCTTTTCGTTGATCATTAATATACCATATCTAACTCCATAGTTGTATCTCTTATGTTGGTTGACATTGTTCTCATATGTTTAAAAAAGTTCAACTCCATATCTTTAATCGATAAGAGTTCAATGATCTCTACAGAAAAATATTCCAGAGCTAGAGAAACAATGAACTTATTATGGACAGCGCTTTTATATAGAGCAATTTTAGTAAAAGCATTCTGATTCAAACAACATAATTACTTTTAACAACACAAATCCTTTAGTTGAAAGGATTTTTCAAATTGTTGGTAAGCCATCTAAATTGAGTAAAATCTTAAAATCTAAATCCATCTAAACTTGCTCGAGAAAAAATTTGGAAAGATTTGTGAAGTTTAAAAGTAGACCAATTGCTTTTGATCTAGACAAGAATGAAAACAGAAGTGACATTCTTAATTTTTTTTTTTTACTAGCTATTTTTAGTAAAAGCTAAAACTAATTAAATTATTTATATTTCTAAATTTGGATTTACACGATATTCATATCAAACAAAATTGCACTATTTCTATTATTTTCATCCAAAACCAAAAAAGTAGCAGTAGTCACAGCTCATGATTTTACCCGAATGAATAGCTAAATACCTTTAATAACAATTCCGTAAGCTTGGATTTTTGTTGCTCTAAGTAGATACTTCGTATAATGTTTGATAGTCCATCAAATTCAAGCAAAGCGATAAATCTCCTACCAGTAAACAATAATGACAAATAAGACGAGTCGCTGATGAAGCTGAACCAAACGTTGTTTTGCTGTTAAGACGTATGTTGTGGCTTACAGCGCTCTTATTGTTATAGCTAGTCGTAGCTTAGAAGGGAATAAAATACAAGATGAATATAAATCACAACTTAGGAATAATAATTAATCTTTAGAAAATAATAAATGTAAACAAACAATTGTGAGTGTAACAATCATAATTCATGAATATTACAAATCTAAAGTAATGTGAAATCATGAAGAAAGATGTAAAATAAAATTTTGGTCTTTTGAGGTGATCAATAAACGAATAGATTTGGGCTTTCATGGCACTTCATAAAATTTCAATAAATTATTCTTCTAGTGACTGCTAGTATAAACAATCTGTATTACATTGCTATTTTCTTTATAGTACACTATTAGTTACCTAATTAAAAAACTTTTCACCTACATCTGTTTTATATGTATAATTTTATAGATGGAATCTGGCTTAAAAATGGGAAATTTATTGATTGTACTTAGTGTTCGTTATAGGGTATAATACAAGGAGTAGAAGACACACCACGTTTAAATGATTGTTTACGACAACCTGAAACACGTTTATTCATAGATAAAAATATTTAAATTGTTTAATAATTATTCCATATTAAAAATACTGTTGTATCCTACTGTCTGAAATTACTCTAAATTAGAAAAAATTGATTAAAAACCGGCTTATTAAAAATGAAAGAAACGGCTTGCAAAATAAAATACCGGATTTCAACATAAAAAAAAAATAAAAAAAAAAATAAAACGGTTTAAGCTGTGCAGACTTAAACATAGAGAAAAACACTCACCTGAAGTTAATGCATAACACAGCAGTGTGGTTAACTACGAACAAAATAATCCTTCATGCCAAGTCTCATGTGATATAGGTTAATTGGTTCAGCATTCAGCAGTTAGGATTACACTTATATACTCTGTGGTTGACAGGTTCTTAAAAGTAACGAGCTTTCTCATAAAACACAATGTCACATATTTGTCCTGATGTAAAAGGAGTATGTTTTAAAAATATCATGTTAATAATTGTAAGATATAAAATTATAAAAATACCATAGTTAATTGGATGTAGTAAATTCTAACAAGAATTAAAGTTAACGTCATGTAAGACATGTGTACAGTAATCTGATTAACATTTAGACGTAATTTGTGAACAGAATGTAGTTCTTTTGTTGTTTTACAAAGATATATTGTCCACTCAATTATATTTTACTTGGACTTGGACTTGAAATTTAGAGATAATATTCCATTTTCACTTCAATATGTATATTTGTGTAAACAGAGTTGGTTTATAGTGTATCTAATGAATCATATAGGGTTATTACTATTGAGAATATTTTTAGAAAATCTTTCATTTAGGGGATACGCTATTACCGTAGGGGTAGGGGTCTTGATAATTCCTGGACCCAAGCCGATTTACTTTTTTAGCTTTTAAGTTCCCAAAGGCAAAAAACATTATTATAAATCTCATAGGCCTGGACAATTTAATGTAATTATCACGTCTTGTTTCTATAAAGCAGAGATTAATGATCAATAGTTATTTGTGTAACTAGTGGTGAAAGTGGCACTTTGCTGCACACGAGAGCAATGTTTACGCACGAGCCGCAGGCGAGTGCGGAATGATCTCGAGTGCAGCAAAGGCCTTTTTCACTCGTGTTACACATTATATTTTTCCTACAGTCACTATAAAACATAAATAATTAGTCTTTCAAACACTATACAACACGTTTTTAGGTTCAGCTAGCAACACAATTACACAAATGGTGCCCTGGAGAAAGTAGTACCCGTGGTCCGTATCACTCCGCTATTTTTCCTCGGCAAGAAATGTGCTCCGTCTTTTGAGAATATAGTTCCGTATGTTTTTGTAATTTAAAGTGGTTTCCGCGCCTAAAAAAAATGCTTTAAAGGTATTTTCTTGTTTATTAAGACCGTAGGAATGTTTTAAAAACGTTTAAAAGAAAAGTCCAGAAAGTTCAGAAATACCAAAACTATAAACACGAAATGACAGGTTAAATCGTAGTTATAATAGTTAATCAGCTGTTCATAGTATTATTATCTTTAAGTGTTGCCAACCTATTTCCAAGCGTACACGGATTACGTGCATAATAAAACCACGCTATTTTGTGTTGTTTGGTTGGAATCCTGATGTGCGGCAAAGTATAAACCGTGCGGCAAAGTATAAACCGTACGGCAAAGTATAAATATGCAGCAATTAGCAGCTTTCTGTACTATAAACAGTACAGGGAAGCCAACTTTGTCGGGTGACTGTAGGAAAAGTAATTTACTGACTGAGGTTAGCTCTTTTGTTGTGTTACACGGAGAGGCTATATACTGAGATAACATCACCGTATTATACTGCAAGTGTATTGTTAGAACTCGTGTTGTATTCGTAATGTGACTAACGTTATACAGGTAAATAATATTTACTAATTATTAAATATTATCTATTGGGCTAGTTCCTGTAGATTAAAAAAGTATTGTTTATTGTTGGTTTCCTATTTCATCGTACTTACGTTCCTATAACAACCAACAAATAACTAGGCCTACAAGTAGTTGGCTTTGATTACGTTATGCAGCAGTTATTTATATATTAGGTATTTATGCACTTCAGCTGCTTTTAGTTCGGTTGTTTTATCTTTGACTATTAATAGTCAATGGTTGTATACATCGATGGTTTTAACCAAACCATAAGCATCTATAACATTATCAATAAACTCATTAATACCGGTACACCAGTGGTTTCTCCTTCTTTTTTGAAGCCGACTGGTCCTCAATGTTGCATCATTAAGGGCCTCTTTTGACCTTGCATTCGCCCGTCCACATAGCATAGACTATTTGCCCTTGCGTCGAACGTACCCAGCAAAGCAAGGGGTGAGCTGGTACAGTACGAAGGTAAACTGTACTGACAATGTTTGCGGTAGTGACCAGGATCCGAACCCACGACATCGCTGCCTTGAGCCAAAAGTCCGTAACGCTACCAACTGAACCACCGACTCATACGGATAATAACCTAGATTAATTCAAGCTATATATTTCTGGTTTAATATAAAATCAATGTCTGCAAAGCATATGCAAATTTTACTCGCAAATGTCAGCTATTCCAATGTACCTACACTCACTTTAAACTCTCATGACAATTCAGATGGGTATTGACCATTTAAAGCTTCACTTGGGTGACTGTATTGTTTTAGAAATATTGTATCATAAATACGTAGCATTGGTGTTTAAATATTTAAATGCATTATAGTAGAATTCAACCAGTACATGTATCAGAGACATTTCAAATATAATTTGAATTTCAGATAGTTTTAGTATTGTCAAACGTTTCGCATAGTGAGTCCGTTGACATTGTTGAAAATACAATCGCACATTTAAATCATATTTGTCGAAGGTGGTCAAATATTGAATTATTTTTATGTGTTGTAATCCATAAAATATATAAGGTTATGGAATTTGTCATATATCACTGTGCACTACGATTTTTTATTTGAGTCTTATACTGCTTGGAAATAAAGTAAAAGATGAACTAATTTAAATAAATTAACTTTCGCCTTAACACTATTTACAAATTGTAAAACAAATCTCTAGACATTAGGCATCTTAACTGGTTAAAAACACTCAAACTGGCAGAAAGGGACAATACATAACATGACAGTTCCAAGTGTTTATCAGTAAAGTTAGTTACAAACTGAAATTAACTCCCACCTGGAGTTTCAAGACCTGTCTATTATCTTCATGTCATGTGATATTTATGACAGGTAAGTTTTATGACTTTGAATGTGTCCGTTGAAAATAATGTAGTCAACCTAAATTCTGTAAAGTAAAACAAAATTTCCATTGTAAAACCGATGAAATGCCTTAAAAATATAACTCCGGTTCATACACCATGAATGTTTCAAATATTATCATCGTATTATTATATTTTAATATGGAAACAAGCTATGTCTGAATTTTAATAATAATAGATGCATTAGAACAGTTTTTTACGAAATTTACAGGATGATTACGCTGATGCGGACTACTCAATTTGAACCAATCCATGATTTTGCTACTACAATATCTATTAAAACCCCTTTAACCACAAAATGGTCCTTGTAAGTGTTGTGTGTACTAATCAAAGAGATTATCTTTATTTATCAATCGTGTTTGTGTATTTTTCAATAATAGTAAAATTTCACCCTGAAAATCATGGTTTGCTAATAAGTTGTATACCTATTCTAATTTACAACTATTTAATAAGTAACCCAAGAATATTACACATGGTATATTTTGTAACTTGTAAACTTTTGTATAAACTCCATAAAATCGAAACTTTTCTACAAACTTAAGTTTCGGTCTGGAAAATTTAATAAACATTGCTCGTACAATTTTGCTTAAATATTACAAAAAAACTTACATTTTCATTTTTTCGATTGATTAATATCTAAAAACTACTATTTATGTAAAATAAAAAAGTATGCTATTTTGAACTAATAGCAGTATTAAATCAGAAAATAATTTACAACTATGATATTCATCTTCATTCGTATAGGCTAGATACACTTAAATATTCATTATTACATATTCAACAATGTTAACAAACTATCTGATGGGGTCTGTGTGTTTGTGTGTGTGCTATTCAAAGGCATGAAAACTACTGAACGAACTGGATTAAAATAAAAAAAAGTATAGCTAAAATACCAAGGAATAGCTTAGGACTGTTCCCGAATATGGTTAACTGGGGACCCTGCCCCATTGTCTTTCAAATGTATGATTTGAAGCTTTTCAAGTAAACTAGGATTGCTTACATAGCAGTAAAAGCCAGTTGAGCGGAGCAATCATGTTTCATGGTTTTGAATAAAGGTATAAATGAAAGGGGAAAAAAGTATTGATTCTTTAGCGAACAATATTAACCTCACACATGACTTTCTTCCACGTTGACTCAAAATACTGATTTATTTGTCAACGTTTCCAGGAAAGATTAATAATACTTATTATTTGCTCATATTCCCGATTTGTCTGTCAATATCTACAGTCTTTATTTGATAAAGGAAGCAAGATTTCCCTCGAGTAGAGTCTAAGATTGTTTTACCTAAAACTTACGAATAAAGTTACATGATGTTTGAATGTATGGTAATTTCCATACTTTTTCTAGTTTTACGCCATTTAAATTCATTCTTTTTCCTCTACATATATTTGATAATAACTTTAGCTTACCCTATAGAATATGACTTTTAATATTCACTTTAAAATATGACTTAATTTCAGGCAATATCAGTATTTATTAAAATATAATGTTTTAGCATAACACGATTAATTTCATGTTAAGTAAAGATTTGTGTTCATTAAGTTTCTTCTACTTTGATTTACTTAACTTTTCCAAATCTGAATGATTCATGGCATTTTTAAATGCGAAACAACCGTACGAGTAGGTGAAACGAATCTTCATATGGTGTAGACTTACTAAACCATTTCCAAAATAGTGCAAGTTTGTGTAATTTTTTTAACTTACGACTCATAAATGCTGTACTTAGTAGAGTATCAAACTGCACATTTGTTGAATGAATGTTGCTTTTTACATTTTTACGTCATGCTTTTTAGTCCGCAAATTTTAAATTGGTAATAATTTGATGGCCTCAAGATACTATTTAGCAAACCTAAACAGAATAACTTCATTTGAATTCGCAGTATGAAAGGGCGAGCTCATATTTTATAAACAAATATCATACTGCACTATTAACCATCTTTGTTAGCTTCGAAACTAAACAACATTCATCAGCATTTTAATGTAATTTTGTTATTATTGACTAGGCAACCTTAAAATAAAAAGCTTGTATTCACAATAGTGATATGAAAAATAGGGTAGATATGGAGAAGAATCACGAAAGAAGCATAAATCTCAACAGAGGAAACTTTAGTTGTGATTGTACATAGGATGCCACATTCTGTTGTAAATCTTCTGGATTCAACACCAAACTTTATGTCACATATATTCTTATCCGTATCAAAACTGTTGACAAATCATATGTAAAATAGTAGTGTTAAAATATGTGAGCAAGAAATAATCTACATGCACGCATCCTATACATATTTCATTATAATAATTGAAAATACGATGGTGTACGTATTTTATAGATTGCAAATAAAAACAAAACGTTAACCAGAGAAACTGGCATCTATTACAGTTTCTTTGTCTTTTGATATGAATAAAAAAAAATAATATCTTTATTTATGAAGTAGTTACGAAACAGCTGTTAAAAAAAATACTCTCACTAATTTGCTATCTACTCTTATAGCCTATACAAGGTGACTGAACAATTATAATTTTTATAAATATACAATTCAGCTTATAACAGATTAATAACAAAAGGAATATATTTTAAATCATTTGAGTGAACTACAAAATGAAATTGCTTTCAATAAGTCTTAGCGTAAAAAAAAAATAGTCAAATGTAGTAAAGGTGTGACCCTACACATCATACCATGTATGTAGGCTACACGTACCTGACATTTGTCAAGCTCAGCCTTTAAGGCAAATCCTGCCTGAACATCACCCAAGCTGACAGATATCTGAAGTCAAATATGTTTCTGGAAAATATTTGTGTTCACAAAAATAGTTGCTTCGAAAGAATATTTCAGAAAATTGCCTGCCAAACATTACAAAAGTAAATGCATTCTGCGTACAAACTACAGTTTTTCTCTGTTTGATACGAACACACGTCCACTAAAGTTACAGACAAACGCAAAGTTGAAAAGGAACTTTATCTGGTTTCAGTTACAAACTTCCCCGCCAGAAGTTGTAAACTGTTCTTGCGTGTGTTGAAGTTGTGTGTAAACATTTACTTTGACACTTTTAATTTATTGTGTTCTTCAACTTTGCTATAAAATAAGCTAATGAGATAAGAAAGGTTTTAGTATTCATTGAGAGCAGGAAAAAAGACGTTACTAAATACAGGGTGGCTGAAAAGTAACTTTCACCCCCCTTAACTTTCCAACCATTTGAGATATTTCAAATTTTTATTGCGGCAACCTTCTGAGATATGAAGGGCTACAATAATAATGGTCACTAGTATACATGTTGCTCGAAATCGAGCAATTGCAAAGAATTAAAGTAGTTATAGTATTTAAAAACAAATAATTAACTTATTTAAAAACGAATAAAAGTCATAATTTCCGATGAGTTTAAAAGACTCAGCTCATAGATTACGTGACTAACAGTTACATATAGTCAACATTTCTAGTAAATATTTGATCATTTTTCAAAAGCTGATCTGGTTTTTTAGTGTATTCTACATATCTTTCCCACTTATAGCCGCATTAGGTGGTCCAGGTTGACCTTCGTCAATGATAATGTAGTCTGCATAGTACTACCCGTTGTCGCTAGTATGTTTACAAATTTCAGTAATTTTTTATAGCGATGACATTTTGTTTACATTACTTAAGAACTGCCTGATTTTCTGCATAACCTCTCTGTCATAATTTTATTTGCTTCAATTGGCATTAATTTGGCTACCTAGTTACTGTTATAACGTAAGTTATATTTACCTAAAAAAATGCAGAATTGAAAGGCCAAATGTCATTCAGATGGTTTTTTGTTTCCCTTAAATGTGAATAATGCAAATCCGTCAGTGAAAGTTTTATTAAGGTTTCTTGGATGTAGTCATATTATTTTAAAATCACTTGACTTTTATGAAAACATATATTTAATGTCCTTGCCGTACGAGTTTGCTTCAGCCCTAGAGTGTTTTCCTTTGCCAATCATCATAAAGTTAAGTCAGTGTTAACTACAAAATAGTAACACTTTGGCTAACATACCTGTTCATTGTTTGTGGGAATCTTCATATTGTAAGTGCTCTTCATTATTTAGGATGATAACGATAGTAAATGGTTTTTTTAAAATCTCTATTTTTTCTACTTGGTGGTGTTCTATGACTCCTATGTTTCCATGGTAAAAAATCGGTTCATTCAATTATTGCTCAAGAAATACAGTACCCTGACAATTCATTTTTCTTTTTTGGTAAAATATATCAAATTGCCCAGACTTTCCCAATTTTTTACATTGGAATAAAGTACGAATGTAAATTAAAGTAGCAAATATTTAATTTCAACCAAATCAGTAAATGTAACCTATGCGTTTCGTTGAATTCGAAAATAAATAACAGCAATTAAATTATACAGCTGATCAAAATGTAAACAATTATGTTCTTCATAAGGATAACATGGGAACTTTCAAAGCCACTGGGGCAGAGCCCAAGGGGATTTTTCGAAAAAGTAAGGCCAGTTTGCAAATCTACGCGACACGCTCTTTCCAATGAGACGTCAATGGATAAAATCGGTTAAGAAATGGCGAAGGAGTTCAACCGACAAAGTTTCATGTAGCGTATTAATTGTATAGATTTTTGAAAGCTTTGCCCTTAGGGGTAGCGGGGGTAGGGGGTAGCTTAAAATTTTCAAATGACAAACATACTCGAGTTTGTCAATCGACTAAACAAATGCAGAATTACATACGTTATTTGTGTTTAAGTCTTTGCTCATATTTTATAGGTTACAAGTAGGTAGGTTTCTCTTCAGACGAGGGCTACTTGTACAGAATTAATTGTAAAGTTTGATAATTTAAATTTGAGAGAGATGATTAAAATGAGCCACAGTACGAAATTGACAAGTGAATTTTGAAATTTGTAACCTACCAAACAATTATAAAAATAGGATACTGAACTCATAGGAAAACGATAGCTCAAAACTAAAGTAAAATAATACAATAAACATAATATTTACCGTGCTTTAAATTGAAAGTTTCAATTTGAAAGTATCAAATCTTTAAATTTTTTTACTTGAGAATTGAGATCCATTGTATGGTGTGCGTATGGTTTTAAAGGTTTGTACTAGGAAGCTAGAAACCTATAAAGGGAAATCCAGAAAGATAACACGTGTGTATACAAGTCCATCTTGTCTCGTGCACATTTTGCATATTTTTTTTGCTTTATTAAATTTGAAACTATATACGTGGATGGCTTAATATTACATAACTATAGGCAAGCTGTAACCATGTTTGATTAAACTTTGAAGTAGGTATTTAGGGTTATTAGGAGGTATAGATTATATCAAAATGTAATATAATGTAATGCTTTATAATTATAGCCTAAATTATCCTAACATAAGAGAAGCAGAAGCTAAAACCAACACTTGTATCGACTTATTTTGTTTAAGATTTTGGAATATATTCCTAATATTTCTCCCTAGTTCGAAAGAATAATTGTCAAAAATATACTTTAAGTAAATTTGTTTAATTTATAACTATTATAATTATTTAGTAAATAATTTCTTTTAATCTTTGTATATTTTATCTGTATATATTATGTAGATCAGTAGTTTAATTAGTTTGCAGCTACATTTTTAAAATGTGTAGTTACAAAACCCCAAAAAATAATTGTATGTAAACTGTTGTACTTCCAGTGCTTACTTGTGCGATGTAGATGAAGTAATTACATACATAAGGTGAATCTCAATGTTGGAAATGTTCCACAAAAGAAGCCCAACGAGTGAGTTATGCCTTATTACAATAATATTCACATCTCTCACAACAGATCACCCACATACTTGGGGTTTCTTCAATGTTGCTTCTTTCCTACACTATTTAAGACTGGAATCACATATGTTATATTATGCATTTTTATAACATTTTTTTATTGAAATACGCCAAGATGCGAGTGAGAACATTCTTCATAACATACTCCGTTTTGCCGTTTTGTTTTCGCCTATTGAGGCCCTTTTCTAGAGAAACCCACTTCACATCCCTCATGTGACAGTTTAGTGTGCCACTTCTGAGTTTGAGGTTTAGGGTCCGTAATATATTTAGGTCCGTGAAGTTAGCCCCCCCCATAAAAGCACTAACAATAAAACTAGTATTAATGGTTAGTGCTTCGTTAGTGCTGGTTAGTGCTTCAACTCCCATCGTTAGTGCTCTTACGGTTCAGGAGCTATAACCAAAAAAACTGTGGGGGGCCAACTTCACGGAAGTTAGCCCCCCCAGTAGTAATAATTGAGCACTAACTTTCAAAACTGTACCAACGGTTAGTGCTTTGTTAGTGCTGGTTAGTGCTTCAACTTCCATCGTTAGTGCTCTTACGGTTCAGGAGCTGTAACTAGTTGTTGAACTAGGAGTTGAAGCACTAACCAGCATTAACGAAGCACTAACCGTTGGTACAGTTTTGAAAGTGAGTGCTCACATATTACTACTGGTTAGGGAGAGCTCCTGAATTGTAAGAGCACTAACGATGGGAGTTGAAGCACTAACCAGCACTAACGAAGCACTAACCATAATACTAGTTTTATTGTTAGTGCTTTTATGGGGGGGGGGGCTAACTTCCATGAATTTGGCCCCACCCACAGTTTTTTGGTCATAGCTCCTGAACCGTAAGAGCACAAACGATGGGAGTTGAAGCACTAACCAGCACTAACGAAGCACTAACCATTAGTACTAGTTTTATTGTTAGTGCTTTTATGGGGGGGCTAACTTCCGTGAAGTTGGCCCCACCCACAGTTTTTTGGTCATAGCTCCTGAACCGTAAGAGCACTAACGATGGGAGTTGAAGCACTAATCAGCACTAACGAAGCACTAACCATTAATACTAGTTTTATTGTTAGTGCTTTTATGAGGGGGGCTAACTTCCGTGAAGTTGGCCCCACCCACAGTTTTTTGGTCATAGCTCCTGAACCGTAAGAGCACTAACGATGGGAGTTGAAGCACTAACCAGCACTAACGAAGCACTAACCATTAATACTAGTTTTATTGTTAGTGCTTTTATGGGGGCTAACTTCCGTGAAGTTGGCCCCACCCACAGTTTTTTGGTCATAGCTCCTGAACCGTAAGAGCACTAACGATGGGAGTTGAAGCACTAACCAGCACTAACGAAGCACTAACCATTAATACTAGTTTTATTGTTAGTGCTTTTATGGGGGGGGGCTAACTTCACGGACCTAATATATTTGGCCAAACGGTAACCGTTAGTTCAAATCACTAAGGTCAGAATATTTAATTTTATCCAAACTATTGAGGTCCAACATGACCGAGCTACAGTACACTTAGCCCCGGTAGCACACACTTCACAACGTTCTCTAGAAATCGTGAGAGAGTTCTATCCTGAAAGTGTTCTCTCTTTGTTCCTTGACGTCAATTGTGGTCATACGATTTGACACATTTTAATTTTTGTTTTTTGGTTTTGGTACACTTAAAGGAAAATATGCCTTCCGGACGCAATCACCTAAATAGTGACTGCCATTCCACCATATATGACCCTCTTACTATGGATAACTTTCGAAAAGTCTTCACCAATGCTTCAACAGTGCAGGGCACATTTTTGTCAAGACATGATTTTCAAAACCAAATAATATGTAATAGCATGAAATTTCTTTATAATAAAAGTAAATTGGTGCTTTTTTGGCCGGACCTTATATGACAAGGCAGGCCAAGCTTGACTGGATACCTGCATTTCAATTTTGTTACATGTCTAAATTTGTTGACCTTAATTCATTTAGAAATTATTTATGTACCGGTTACATTTCATAAATTAAATTAAAAGGTGGAAACACGATTCTAAACCTAAGCCAGTAGTGTTTCAGATAGTTAAAAGACTTTGAGACTTAACTGAGAGACTAAGCTTTTAATCTAGATTAGCGGTCAAACCTGATCCTTCTCTGATTGCTAAGCCACAAAAGCGAATTTGAACGGTTTTAATTTAGATTTAAATCCTATTAATATACCGAAAGGTAACGCAATTTTTTCCAAAAAATCCATAAAACCTTTTTGTTTCAGCTTTTGCTATGTTTACTATGTAGAATAATAAAAAATATGCTATATTATATTTAGTATATTCTTAATGGAATAAACTTCTTCCATTGACTATGTTTATAATCAACTTCTTTAAATTTTTGTTTGAATATTTAAAGCCATTAATGATGCCTTGACTCAAAATGATAAAGTAACAAGAATATCTAACATGTCTTATAACATACAATCCACAAACTATGTTTAAGTAACGGGTACTAAGAAGTCTAGTATACTTCCATACCGGTTCATATATACTGAGCTGTAACACATATTTACCTTAAAAAACCCAGCTTCTAGATTTGATCGATTGATGTTAAACCTTTTTTACTTGATTAACTTATCAAATTGATAAAAAATATTACTTTTTTAACTTATCAAATAGGTTAAGAGTTATTTTAACATTAACAAACTAATGTGAACATTAATAAAAAGTTCGCAACATTAATTAAACAATCACAACATTAAGCCGTTGCTAAATCACACAATGAAATGCAAACAAACCTTGTATAATCCAACCGGGAGACGCTATGTTTACTTAACATGTGAGTATGCAGCTTTACCCATGCATGGCTGAATGTCAACTGTTTGTATGCAGCTGTGATACTAGTTTGGGGTAATGGTCAATTATGGGCTCACAAATTTATTCAATGTAGGTCTTATTTAGATTTTGTTTTTCAAGTCTGGCCTGCTGAATTTTTTCTACTAGTATAGGCCCTATGATATTTTACCAAGTACCCTTGAAGCTTGTATATTAAATTTGCTGTATAAGGTTGAGTAATTATTCTTACTAAAAAAGATATATCTTTTCGTTAATCATTAATATACCATATCCAACTCCATAGTTTTATCTCTTTTGTTGGTTGACATTGTTCTCATATGTTAAAAAAAGTTCAACTCCATATCTTTAATCGATAAGAGTTCAATGATCTCTACCAAAAAATATTCCAAAGCAAGAAATACGATGATATTATGGATAGCTCTTTTAAATAGAGCTATTTTAGTAAAAACATTCTGATTGAAACAACATAACTACTTTTAACAACACAAATCCTTTAGTTGAAAGGATTTTTCTAATTGGTGGTAAACCATCTCAATTGCTTAAAATCTTAAAATCTAAATCTATCTTAAGTAGCTCAAAAGAAAAAAATTTTGACAGATTTGTGAAGTTTAAAAGTAGACCAATTGCTTTTGATCTAGACATAAATGAAAACACAGAAGTGGCATTCTTTAAATTTGTTCTTACTAGCTATTTTTAGTAAAAGCTACAATTAATTAAATTATTTATATTTCTAAATTTGGATTTACACGATATTCACATCAAACAAAATTGCACTATTTCTATTATTTTGATCTAAAACCAAAAAAAGTAGCAGTAGCCACAGCTCTTGATTTTACCCGAATGAATGACTAAATACCTGTAATAACAATTCGATAAAAACAAAGCTTTGGTTTTTGTTGCACTAAGTAGAACTTCGTATAATGTTTGATAGTCCATCAAATTCAAGCAAAGCGATAAATCTCCTGCCAGTAAACAATAATGACAAATAAAGAGAATCACTGATGAAGCTGAACCAAGCGTTGTTTCGCTGTATAAGACTTATGTTGTGGCTTACATCGCTCTTATTGTTATAGCTAGTCGTAGCTTAGAAGGGAATAAAGTACAAGAATGAATATTAATCACAACTTAGGAACAATGATAAATCTTTAGAAAATAATAAATGTGAACGAACAATTGTGTGTGTGTAACAATTATAATTAATGAATATTAAAAATAAAAATAAAATGTGAAATTATTAAGAAGGATGTAAAATACAATTTCGGTCTATAGAGGGATCAATAAACGAATAAATTTGGGCTTTAATGGTCCTTCAGAAAATTTCAATAAATGATTTTTCTGGTGACTGATAGTTAAAAAATCTGTGTTCCATTGCTATTTTCTTATAGAGTCTATTATTAGTTACCTAATTAAACAGTATTCACCTACATCTGTTTTGTATGTATAATTTATTGATTCTTAGGGGGATGTGGAATCTGGCTTCAAAATGGGAAATTTATTGATTGTACTTAGTGTTCGTTTTAGGGTAAGAGACAAGGGGTAAAAGACACACCACGTTTAAATGACTGTTTACGGAAATATTAAACACGTTTATTCATTGATTAAAAATTACTATTCCATTTTCAAAATACTGTTATATCCTCCCGCCTGAAATTACTCTATAGTTAGAAAAAATTGATTGAAAACCGGTTTATTTCCTAAAACGTAAGAAACGGCTTGCAAAATAAAATACCGGGTTTCAACATCTAATTAAAAACCATTTTAAACTGTTTAAGCTGTGCAGACTTAACCATAGAGAAGAAAACCTCACCTGAAGTTAATGCATAACACAGCAGTGTGGTTAACTACGAACAAAATAATCCTTTATGCCAAGTCTCATGTGATATAAGGTTAATTGGTTCAGCAGTTAGGATTACACTTATATACTCTGTAGTTGACAGGTTCTCAAAAGTAACGAGCTTTCTCATAAAACACAATGTAAAATATTTAGTCTTGTTTTAAAATGAGTATGTTTTAAAAACAAACATCATGTTAATAATTATGAAAGTGGAAAATTTTCTGTAAGATATAAAATTATAAAATTGTTTCAGTTAATTAGATGCGGTAAATTCTAACAAAAATTAAAGTTAACGTCATGTAAGACCCATCTGAATGAATCTGATTAACATTTAGACGTAATTTATGAGCAGAATGTAGTTCTTTTGTTGTTTTACAAAGATATATTGTCCACTTAATTATATTTTACTTGGACTTGGACTTGAAATTTAGAGATAATATTCCATTTTCACTTCAATAGGTATATTTGTGTAAATTGAGTCGGTTAAAAGTGTATCTAATGGATCACATAGGGTTATTAATATTGAGAACATCTTTAGAAAATCTTTCATTTAGGGGATACGCTATTACCGTAGGGGTAGGGGTCTTGATAATTCATAGACCCGAAGCCGATTTCCTTTTTCGTTTTGAGGTCCCCAGAGGCCAAAAACATTATTATGAATAGCATAGGCCTAACAATTCAATGTAATTCTCACGTCTTGTTTCTATAAAGCAGAGATTAATGGTCAAAGTAATCTACTGACTGAGGTTAGTTCCTTTGTTATGTTACACGGAGAGGCTATTTATACTGAGATAACATCACTGTATTATACAGCAAGTGGTATTGTTAGAACTCATGTTGTATTCGTTATTTGATTAATGTTATACAGGTAAAATATATTTACTAATTATTAAATATTACATATTGGGCTAGTTCCTGTAGATTAAAAAAAATATTGTTTATTGTTGGTTTCCCATTTCATCGTACTTACATTCCTAAAAAAATAACTACAAGTAGTTGGCTTTTATTACGTTATGTAGTAATAACTCATATATTAGGTATTTATGCATTTCAGCTGGTTTTAGTTAGGTTTTAACCAAGCCTTGGGCAGCTATAACATCTATCTATATAAATAAAATTAGAGTTTTGTCTGTACATTGCTTAGAATAATGAACTTTTTGGTTATTTTTACATTTCATAGGTCAGAGAAACCGAATCAAACCTTATCTCAATTTCTGTCTGTCTGTCTGTCTATCTGTCTGTCTGTCTATCTGTCATTCTCTTGGTAACGCTAAAATACGCACTTTATTACAACTACTCCTCAATAACTATAGCACTGTCCCGCCTGAAACTTATTTTCCAAATACTATACATATATGAGATGGTTTTAGACGTATTTCATCGAATATGAGACAGTTAGATATTTAACAGTAAACCCTTGAAAATCAAGTTTTTGTCGATTTTTGACGTGGAATTTCTGGAAGCCCATGTTAACCTTATGAGAAATGAAATTATTGAATCTTAACAGCTGTTTCAATTAAACAAGTTGGTTCTGTTCTGTGATGTTCAATAGCATTAAAGTTACAAGGATTACCAACAGGGTGCAGCACTAGCACTATTATTTCTTTTACATTTATGACAACAGCTAATTTGCAACCTGGAGGCGAGTGAGCGTAGCGAACGAGCTAACCTGAAGGCAAGTGAGCGTAGCGAACGAGCTAACCTGAAGGAAAGTGAGCGCAGCGAACGAGCTCCAACATACAGGTGAGTGAGCGTAGCGAACGAACTTCAACCAGGACGTGATTGAGCCATGCAAACGAGATCAGATAGTAAAAATAAAAGTAAGCCTACCGTTATAGGATCGACCGGCAGACACAGAGGTAATTTAACCTTTTATTGATTGTCATACCGATCCGGAACAACAAAAAACAACATAAAATGAAGCTATGTATAATAGTTTGGCCAGCATATCTTAAAATATGCAAACCAACTGCTGTTCTTTATATAAGAAGGTTTCAACTGAATATTATAAGATCCCCGTGCGTAGAACGGGTACACAGCTAGTTATTAATAAACTCATTAATACAATTTCGCCTTCTGTTTTGAAGCCGACTGTGTCTCAACGTTGCATCATTACGGGCCTATTTTGACCTTGCATTCGCCCGTCCGCAAATACTATTTGCCCTTGTGTCGAACGTACCCAGCAAAGCAAGGGGTGAGCTGGTACAGTACGAAGGCAAACTGTACTTACAATGTTTGCGGTAGTGACCAGGATCCGAACCCACGACATCGCTGCCTTGAGCCCGAAGTCCGTAACGCTACCAACTGGGCCACTGACTCACCCAGATAATAACCTAGATTAATTAAAGCTGTATATTTCTGGTTTAATATAAAATCAATGTCTGCAAAGCATATGCAAATTTTACTCGCAAATGTCAGCTATTTCAATGTACCTACACTCACTAAACTCTCATTACAATTCAGAAAGGTATTGACCGGTTATGGCTTCACTTTGGTTACTGCATTATTTTAAAAATATCATAAATATGTAGCATTGGTGTTTCAATATTTAAATGAATTATAGTCGAATTCAACCAGTAAATGTATCAGAGACAATTCAAATATAATTTGAATTTCAAATAGTTTTAGTATTGTCAAATGTTTCGCATAGTGAGTCCGTTGACTTTGTTGAAATCACGATATCACATTTGAATCATATTTTTCAACGTATTTGTCGAAGGTGGTCAAATATCGAATTATTTTTTACGTGTTGTAATCCATAAAATATATAAGGTTATGAAATTTGTCATATATCACTGTGCACTACGATTTTTTATTTGAGTCTTATACTGCTTGGAAATAAAATAAAAGACGAACTAATTTAAATAAATTACATTTTGCCATGACACTATTTACAAGCTGTAAAACAAATCTCTAGACATTAGGCATCTTAACTGGTTAAAAACACTCAAACTGGCAGAAAGGGACACTACATAACATGACAGTTCCAAGTATTTATCAGTAAAGTTAGTTACAAACTGAAATTAACTTCCACCTGGAGTTTCAAGACCTGTCTATTATCTTCATATCATGAGATATTTATGACAGGTAAGTTTTGTAACTTTGAAAGTGTCCGTTGAAAATAATGTATTCAACGTAAATTCTGTAAGGTAAAACAAAATTCCAACAAAAAACCAATGAAATTCCTTAGAAATATAACTCCGGTTCATACATCATGAATATTTCACATATTATCATCATATTATTAATTTGTTCATATGCAAACAGGCTTTGTCTGAATTTTAATAATAAGAGATCCTTTATAACAGGTTTTTAACGAAAACCACTTATAGGATAATTACGCTGTTGGGACTGCTCAATTTGAACAAATCCATGATTTTGCTACTACAATATCTATTAAAACCCCTTTACAGTGCCACAAAATGGTCCTCGTAAATGTTTTGTGTACTTATCAAAGAGATTATCTTTATTTATTAATTATGTTTGTGTATTTTTTAATAATAGTAAAATTTCACCCTGAAAATCATGGTTTGCTAATAAGTTACATACCTACTTTAATTTACAACTATTTAATAAGTAACCCAATAATATTACACATAGTATATTTCGTAACTTGTAAACTTTTGTAAACTACATAAAATCGAAACTTTTCTATAAACTTAAGTTCCAGTCTGAATCTGCTTTTCATGGAAAATTTAATAAAAATTTCTCGTACAATTTTGCTTCAATTTTACAAAAAAAGGAAAATTTTCATTTTTTCGATTGATGAATTTCTAACTAAACATTACCATTTATGAAAAATTAAAATAGTATGCTATTTTGAACAAATTTGCAGTATTAAATCAGAAAAATAGTTAACAACTATGATATTCATCTTCATTCGTATAGGCTAGATACACTTAAATATTCATTATTATATATTCAACAATTATCTGATGGGGTCTGTGTGTTTGTGTGTGTTACTCAAAGGCGTGAAAACTACTAAACGAACTGGATTTAAATTTTACAAAAGTATCGCTAAAATAACAAGGAATAGCTTAGGACTATTCCCGAATATGGTTAACTGGGGACTCTGTCCCATTGTCTTTAAAATTTATGATTTAAGGCTTTTAAAGTAAACTATTGTACGGTATACATTGTGGCTGTGAATGCTCAAAATGTTAATTAACATTTCTAGCTTTGACATTTCAATCACTGTATTATGAATTTTATTTCATAATTACACATTAACTACACATAGATAACAATACATTAATGTATAACTATAGGTCGTCCAGTGGTCGAAAACTCGACCATAAATGTGTAAAGTTGGATTTTTTTGCTTGAAGCGGTTGAGGTATGGTGGAATATCTTTGCGGATGAAACTTTTTGGCTGTAGGCTGTAGTGAGTGCGATCCGTCGATGTATATAACCTAACATCGATGGTGTTAGGTTATAAACATCGATGGTGCGAACGTGTGTTCAATGTTCACATGTCAATTTCAGAGGTCAAATCAAATTAATATAAACAAACTGGCTTGTTGTCAATTAGGCCAATGTTGTATTACTTAGGAAAGAAATTATATTTAAGATTAAATAAATTAATTTAGTATATGTCAGTGTCTGATTTATTAGAAAACATTCATTATTTAGGCTACTGAATTTTTAAACTTAACTCGAATCTTGCTTCCTTGGCCTATCGTATAATGTTTTCCGAATCGTTAATCATCATTATGTCCCAACAGTTATTTTATGTGTATCCCAGTCAAAGCAACTACATTATTCTATTAATATAATGATCGACATTAATTTTGCAAGAAGATTTTATATTTTAATATCTTCTCATGTTAAATTAATTATTTCCAAAACAACCATCACTTAATTTGAAGGCGATAATTAAATGATAATTTTATTCTCATTAGTTGATTTGGAATTAGAAATCATGTCTCTATTTCACAGTAAATATTCTATAATGAAAAAGGGATTTTGTAAAAGTAGAGTAAGTATATTTAACTATTGTCAAATGCCAAGCATATATTATGTCAGTTTGTTTGTTTTGATTTATCCTCAACATTTGACACGTAATGAACACATGATCGCACTAAAAAGGATCATCTTCAAAGATATTCCACCACACCTTAACCGCTTCTAGCTAAAAAAAACCAATTGCACTGTACAGACCTGTCTACTTTTAACCACACACTGTAAATAAAACATGTGATTGGAATTTCTTACGTTTGTTTTGATTTTCTATTTATATTTAGATGTTATTTCGTCACCAGCATGGCAACCCATAAAGCCCATGTTAATTTTTTGTTAATTTCAAATTAATTTTTTGTGCTTATCTTTGAGCCTATTTTAATTTATAAAGGAACTCTGCACACCTACAGGAAAATAGCTTTCTAACAGTATGCGTAGATTTCCCCTACGATGCACACGAGCTGAGAGTAAAGGTTTTAAAGAAACATGCTTTCGTATTAATATATAGATAGCTATTGCACAATTAACTATTTGGCAGGTTTATTTTTTTAGGATTGTTGACATTTTAGGATATAAGTGAGATTTTATAACCGTACATCTAAAAACATTATTAACGGTAACATTATTTAGTCGGATACAGTCCTATAGCTCTGTAGGGTAAAAAACAATGTATTGATTCTTTAGCTAACAATATTAAACTCACTCATGCTTTCTTCCACGTTGACTCAAAAGACTGATTTATTTGTCAACGTTTCTAGGAAAGATTAATAATACTTATTATTTGCTCATACTCCCGATTTGTCTGTCAATATCTACAGTCTTTATTTGATAAAGGAAGCAAGATTTCCCTCGAGTAGAGTCTAAGTTTGTTTGACGTTAAACTTACGAATGAAGTTACATGATGTTTGAATGTATAGTAATTTCCATACTTGTTCTAGTTTTACGCCATTTCAATTCATTATTTTTCCTCTACATATATTTGATAATAACTTAAGCTTACCCTATGGAATATTACTTTTAACATTTACTTTAAAATATGACTTTTAATTTCAGGCAATACCGGTATTTATTTAAATATTGTGTTTTTGCATAACACGATGAATCTCACGTTAAGTCAAGATTTGTGTGCATTAAGTTTCTTCTACCAATTACATTTCTAAATCCTAATGATTCGTGGGATTTTAAAATGCAAAACAACCGTACTAGTAGGTGAAACGAATCTTCATATGGTGTAGACTTACTAAACCATTTCCAAAACAGAGCAAGTATGTGTTATTATAGACAAAAAGAACTAAATATAGACTGTCAGCCGTGCTGCGGTTACCATGGTTACCATACATTATTTTTGTCTATGGTGTTATTTGTTTAACTTACGACTCATAAATGCTGTACTTAGTAGAGTATCAAACTGCACAGCACATTTGTTGAATGAATGTTGTTTTTTTTTAATTTCATGTCAACATTTTAACTCTGAAAATTTGAAATTGGTAATAATGTGATGGCCTCAAGATATTATTCTGCAGCAAACCTAGACAGAATTACTGTTTTTGAATTCGCAGTATGAAAGGGCGAGCTCGTATTTTATAAACAAATATCATACTGCACTATTAATTATAAGGTAGGAGCACCATGAAACAATGCTATGTAGTGCAGTAGATGTCTTCTGTACAAAAATACGATACATGACAAGAGACACTATTCAAAAGTGTAGAATAACTCACCATTTGATACTTTAAAATTTCTTTTTCTAATTGGAAATAAATGTGAAGTAATTTTACAGGAAAAGCAGGTTGATTTCTGAACAGTCTATAACTATTTGGAACAATAAGATAATAAACTAGGTTGTCATATATAACATGACATGTTATATGAGCTTTGTCCCATATAACATGCAATCATAAATAAGCAAAGACGGAGGTTTGTAACCGTAATAACTACAAGACGAAAGGAAGATGGAAGGAAGTTTATCTGGTTTCAGTCGCAAACTTTACCAACTCAAGTTATAAACTTGTTCTCGCTTGGAGTGGCGAAACAGTAAACATGTTATCTTTCTATAGACCGGACTGTTCTAAATTCCAATAAATCTTTCTGTTGCAAAATTATTAATAAATAAAATTATTACCCCCTTTTCATTTTAAAGGGTTTTTAAATTGATTAATAATTTATCTGTCCTCTGAGGGGGTCACAGATTTTGCAGTCACAGTACGAGTACAACATTTATCACTAAAACTTGCTGCCATAAGAATTATGTGTGTGTCATACATTATTATTATTATTATTATTTTTATTATTATATGTATAACAAAGAATTAATAGTGTAAAACGTAAGTACTAGCTTCTTAAACTGTTTATAAAAAATTGTATTTAATTTTCAACTAAAGCTTATTAACCATCTTTGTTAGCTTCGAAACTAAAAACAATATTTAAGAGATGATTTTGTTGTTATAGACAAGGAAACTTAAAAATAAAAAGCTTTTATTCACAATAGTGATATACAAAAATAGGGTAGATATGGAGAAGAATCACGAAAGAAGCATAAATCTCAACAGAGGAAACTTTAGTTGTGATTGTACATAGGATGCCACATTCTGTTGTAAATCTTCTGGAATCAACACCAAACTTTATGTCACATATATTCTTATCAGTATCAAAATTATTGACAATCATATGTAAAATGGTTGTGTGAAAATATATAAGCAAGAAATAATCTACACTCATCACATAAATATTTCATTATAATAAATGAAAATACGATGTAGTACGTATGTTATCGATTGCAAATAAAAACAAAACGTTAACCAGAATAACTGTCATGTCATTTTCTAGTCTTTTAATATGAATAAAAAATTAAAAATATCTTTATTTATGAAGCAATTACGAAACAGCTGTTAAAAAAATTAGTCTCACTTATTTACTATCTACTCGTATAGCCTATACAACGTGAATTGAAATAGTTAATTGTGCAACTAGTGAGAAAAGTGAGCAATTGACTCACTCGAGAGAAATCCTTACTCACGAGCCGTAGGCGAGTGAGGAATGGTTTCTCGAGTGAGGCAATTGTACTTTGAACTCGAGTTGCACATTATACTTTTCTTACAGTTACCTTAAAACAAATAAATTGTTGAAGAAACATAACCTATTTTTACATAGAAGTGAACTTTTAATATCACATTTAACGTGAAGTGACAAATACAACAGTACAACAGCTGACCAGCTGATTTACAGCCAGTGCTGCCAACGTATTTCGCGCGCATACGACGTTGCCTGCATTTTACGCTCTCACTATTTCGTGCAATCACGTTGCAAATCTGGAGTAAAACAAAGTAATTAGAGTGAGACAATGTTAAAATTGTCTCACTGATGAGCAAATTGGCCACTTTGCTTTCTCAAATCAGTGAGAGAACATGTACATTGTTAGGTAACTGTAGGAAAATATAATTTTTTATAAATATACAATTCAGCTTACAACAGATAATAACAAAAGGAATATATTTTAATTCATTTGAGTGAACTACAAAATGAAATTCCTTTCAATAAGTCTTGGCCTAAAAAATTAGTCAAATGTAGTCTAAGGTTTGACCCCACAAATCATACCATGTATGTAGGCTACACGTACCTGACATTTGTCAAGCTCAGCCTTAAAGGCAAAGCCGGCCTGAACATCACACAAGCTGACATAAATCTGAAGTCAAATATGTTTCGGGAAAACATTTGTGTTCACAAAAATAGTTGCTTCGAAAGAATATTTCAGAAAATTGTCTGTCAAACATTACAAAAGTAAATGCATTCTGCGTACAAACTACAGTTTTTCTCTGTTTTATGCGAACACACGTCCACTAAAGTTACAGACAAACGCAAAGTTGAAAAGGAACTTTATCTGGTTTCAGTTACAAACTTCTCCGCCAGAAGTTATAAACTGTTCTTGCGTGTGTTGAAGTTGTGTGTAAACATTTACTTCTGACACTTATTGTGTTCTTCAACTTTGCTATAAAATAAGCTAATGAGATAAGAAAGGTTTTGGTATTCATTGAGACCAGGAAAAAAGTCGTTACTAAATACAGGGTGGCTGAAAAGTAACTTTCACCCCCCTTAACTTTCCAACCATTTGAGATATTTCAAATTTGTTTGTGGCAACCTTCTTAGATATGAAGGGCTGCAATAATAATGGTCATTTTTGAAAGCTTTGCCCTTAGGAGTAGCGGGGGTAAGGGGTAGCTTACAATTTTCAAATGACAAGTATACTCGAGTTTGGTATCATTTTACAGGTCTTGACAATAACGATTGGTGTAAAGAACCACAAAATCGGCCCAATAATAACAAAATGGTGCCCTAAAACGTATCAATTTCAAATAACCATGAGGGTAGCTGAAAATTAACTTGCACCCTCTTTAACTTTTGAACTATTTGAGATATTTGAAATCGGTTTGCGGAAACTTGTTTGGATATGAAGGGCTACAATAATTATGGTCAGTATTGTAAATCTTGCCATTAGGGGTAGCGGGGGTAGGGGGGAGATCAAAATGTTCAAATAGCAAGTATAGTCGAGTTTGGTATCGTTTTACAGGTATTGACGAAACATAACAATTAACATGAAGAAAATAGAAATCGGACCGCTAAAATCAAAATAACAGTTTAAAATTACATTTAATGACCATTGACTCAGTAATTTTTATGCCATTATGCTATTAGTGGGCCGATTTTGGGTTTCTTTATGCCAATTGTTATGTTAATTGATACATAACAATTATGTATACACAATTATAAATTATAAACAATTATAAACACCAAACTTGACTATACTTGTCATTTGAAAGTTTTGATTTACCCCCTACCCCCGCTACCCCTAAGAGCAAAATTTTCAAAATTGACGATAATTAATTATTGTAGCCTCTCATATCTAAGAAGGTTGCCGCAAACAGATTTCAAATATCTGAAATGGTTGAAAAGTTGAAGGGGGGGGGGGGTGTAAGTTACTTTTCAGCCACCCTGTATAATAATGAAAGCTTCAGTAATGTTTGTGGTTTTGCTTATTTTTTGTCTGCCAAAGTTCTATCAATGGCTCAGCTAGTTTGTATTTCTTACGTAGTCATAATAAATATTAAAAAAATATGGGTACATATACGAACTATTGGCCTTAACAGACTTATTGTGCACTGAGGGACCTAACAGTTTACAATAATTATTATGAGATACATACTATTTTATGTGTTATATAAAAAACAAAGCTATTTTAAATTAATTATGAAAATTTTGAATTATTATATGTTAACGTTGGAAATAATAATTCTTACTCCTTCCCTAACACTTGGCCTTAATAGACTTGGTGTGCACTGAGGGACCTAACAGTTTACAATAATTATTATGAGATACATACTATTTTGTGTGTTATATAAAAAAAGCTATTTTAAATTAATTATGAAAATTTTGAATTATTATATGTTAACGTTTGGAAACCAGAAAGCCAAGCTACAGGGTGTTGTTTTTAAACGCTGACCTAATAGTTACAACTAACTTCATACACTTTTTGACAACAAAACAAGCTCATATGATGGTATTCTTGTTTTCTTTACTTGATTGCCTATAAGCTAATTTTGAATTGTGTAAGTTATCTATGAGGTTAAGTGTAATTGATAATTCATTGTTAATAAGACGTTATATGGGATTCTTCGCATACTCAAAAAGAGCTTGTGGATAGGCCAAGTTGAGAGTTATTAAAAATAAATTCCCAACAACACTAAGACTAACATATAACTATGAAAAAATGCATATCAGCTGGTTGGCAATATAATAATAATTTATTTTTGTAAAAAAATACAACCGACTTCAAACGCTCTAAAAAGTATGAAATAATATCAATAAAGTAAACTTTTGTATTAGGCAAGCTCACGTATTTCAAGTCGGCGCGACTCTATGATGATTTTTGATACAAAATTGAAAGAGGGTGTCCATATTGCAGGTCTGTAACTAAAAGTGTTAATCTGCATGTCTTTTTCATAGTTATGCGTTAAGTGTTATTTTATTACTATAGTCAGAGATCGGCATTATAGTGGTATTAACGAGTATCTTTAAAAAGATTATAACTCATTTAAATGTTTCTAACTTGGAAAAGTAACGTTTTGATACTAAACTAGCTTCTTTTCCCTATCATAATATCAAACTAAATTATTTTCCTATTCATATAGAACATTTGTGTGTGTTATTTTCATAATGCATTTATTCTGAAGTAAACATAAAATACAAGAAAATATTTCCTTTAATATATAAACAAAACGGTTCAGTAAGTTTTTTATATATTTATGTTATCCAGCTACAATTTATAGATTTTCAAAATACACACACAATATTTAATTTCAATCATATTTGCAGTTTGAGCCGCGCCGACTTGAAATACGTGAGCTTGCCTAATACAAAAGTTTACTTTATTGATATTATTTCATACTTTTTAGAGCGTTTGAAGTCGGTTGTATTTTTTTACAAAAATAAATTATTTCATGATTTTTAGTGTCTGTATAATTTTTTATATATTAATTACTTGAGGATTTTTGATAAGCAAAACTGTTTGACACAATCAAAAGTTCCACAGAACAATCATTATTTTAAAACTGCTTGAGTCACCTGTTCAGGTTACATAATCAATGGGTATGAAAATAAACATTTTTAGATTTTCCTTAAGAAAGAAAGAGCTGTCCATTACATTAGGCCTAATGAGAAACTAATTGTCTTTTCTAGATTACATTGAAATGTCAGACATCATCGTTTCCTGCAATCGGTGTACTTCTACATTATAAAAAGAAATACAGTAACGTCTCAAGCCTTTTGGAACAATATGAAAGTTATTCCTCAGCTACCAGCACTAAAAAATCTCTCAAAAGTGGAAAATTGGTCGTTAACACGTATAGTACCTTTGGAAAATATTATATGAAAGATTGGTTCAGCTAAAAGTGGTGTAAGTCACGTAGGGGGTTTTGTTTGCTCAAGATATAGCCTAGTCGAAATTGCAAATCATCTTCCTCTAGGACTTTCCGAAGCAGGCATAATAGTATTGATATGTTATAGTAACTAGGTAGAGAATATTAATAAACATTCCACATCTGCAAATGAAATATGTATATGAAAGATTTGTTCAGCTAAAAGTGGTGCAAGCCATGTAGGTAGTTTTGTTTGATCAAGATGTAGCCTAGTCGAAATTGCAAATCATCTTCCTCTAGGACTTTCCGAAGCAGGCATAATAGTATTGATATGATATAGTAACTGGGTAGAGAATATCAATAAACATTCCACATCTGCAAATGCATGTTTAGTAATTAAAATATTTAACACTTTTAAGACAATTGACGATTATGCACTCTCACACTTCTTAGGTCGTGTAAGGAATAATTTAATTTAATTTATATTTAGACCTCTTTTACCGATGCTTTGGTTTTCACAATACACCTTTATTTGCCAATATCACACAGCTATTCACTGAAACATACATGTTTTTGTAAGTCAGAATATTCAATACTAAAAACTTATTATTGTATACACAAATCAGGTCAAACGTTAAAATACATTTTTTATAGTAACCAAAACAAAATGCATTTTTCTCAATGTAATTCATTTAGGCTCCATGGCAAGAAATAGTTAATTGATCAATATGAAGCAACTGTTTCATGAAGAATTGTCTGTAGCTTCATTTAAATGGTTTCGACAGCTGTAGAATGTTATTATTATTTATTGCCTTCTCTGCACAAATGTAAGCAATCTGCACAAATGTAAACAAAATAAATGTTGAATATTTAAGGTTTTCAGAATTTTTCACCGAAACAAATATTATACTTAAACATAATATATAAGGTACCAAATAGAAACTCTCCTGGTTATTTTGGTGGTGGAACCACACTGATCGGTAAAAGAATCACAGAGAAATTGGTGAACATACATAGAAAAAAAAAACATCGCCACAAACAAATTGAGAACCTCCTCCTTTTGTTGGTAGTGGGGAAGTCGGTTAAAAAGTACAGGGATACCCAAAATTACATTTTTTATTTTGTTAAAAAAGTTGCTTATAGTACTTGTAATTTTGGTTGCGTAAAAACATCCTGTACATTGTACAACAATAAGATTCATTAGTATACTATTGATTTAACTCTTCAGAGTAGATTTTAATATTGCCTGTATTCCCTAAAATCTTTTAGCTACTTAGCTCTAACCAAGATACCCTTACGAATATAAAGAGGCTGGTAGAATGTCATTAATAATGCATTACCTCTAAAGATAGGGGTTTATATACTACATCTCAACGTTATGGCATGTTATAAGAATATAATGTAAAACAATTTCAGTGAACGTTGGTATTATACCAACCACAATTAATAATTATTACGTAACGTAACCTTACCTAAGGGTGGACTATGTTTTAGGTTAGGTTAGGAAGATTTCGTTATATAAACTAATTAAAATTTTATTTGAAAGTATATTTATCGGTGTGTTCGGTAAGTGTTCCAACCATATAACAGCTTGAATGCAGCCTTATTCTGTGGAACTTCGGTAGTTGTTTGTTCGTTTAGGAAATGTAGATTGAATTCAGGTAACTTCAGGTATTATGATGTGGTTTTAGCTATATGTATTAGGCGGAACTTTGATTTCACAAAAGCTTAGAATGCAATCACACAAAAGATTTGATATTATTTCCAAAGGACGAGAAGTAATAACAGTACATGAATGCAAGCTATTTCGTATATATAATACAAGGAAACACACCATAGGTTTTATATTTGGATGTAACTTGCCCATTAAAATAAAAAAACACAAATTGTATGTAGTTGTCGACATTATGTTTTCTCTGAGACTCTCTTCGCGTTGCAATATTTATATTGCTTGACAAACAAGGTAGGCTTTCCTTGGAGAATAGTTTAACATGACAAAGAACCATTGTAGGCTGTGTAAACATTTAAATTATTGCTGATTCCTTGTCAATCATCTTCCCTGCATAAGAGTTCAAATTTTATAAGGATAATTATTTCTTGGTGGTTACATTAATATTTTAATCTTTTAATATCGCATAATCATCATCATGTAATAAATTTAATCGTATATATTATACCCAAAGAGGTATATCCATACTTAAAAAATATTAGTTTATATTACTAATATTTTAAAGGATACACGTAAGTTAAGGATAAGTTAAGGATACAGGTTCATCCACTAAAAATATTGCCAAATTTAATTACACTATCCAGTAAACTTTTTTACGACAACTTAAATATTATTTTTCATAGGCTTTTCTTTATACTTTTCTTGATAGTCAATCTTATTCAACGGATATATTTGAAAATTGTAAAAACAGCTTAAATTAAATATTTAGTCATTAGCTACTTAGTACTACAAAATATTAAATAAGGGTTTTAAATCAATTTAATCTAATTCATGGGCACAATTAATGATGAAAACCCATTACTACGTATTTTTCCTTATTTTAAAAAGTAATGCAGTCACGCAGGTCCTGACCAGTCAATACTAAAAGCTTTCCCATGTAGTGTCATGAGAGTTTAAAGCGAGCGTAGGTGCTTCACACCTGTATACCTTTGCATGTAGAATGTATCTGTGTTGACATATAAAGGCATAGCGTTGGAATAATACAAAAAGAAGAACAATCTTACATCCTTTTTACGATAAATAGTGTAAAATTTTGAATTATCTCATTATCTTAAAATATTTCTTTAAATTTAAACTCAATAAACATATTAATAAAGCAAAGACCTATTTTAAGAAAAAACATTTTTTTATAATGTTTGTTTAAAAATGGCAGCCGTTAAAGTGTCCAAACTTAATCAACTTGGATGAAAAAACTACTAAAGCTATGTTTTATTTAGACAATTTCAGTACAAATCACCGATTATAAATTTAAAGGAATCGTTTCTCAAACGAGAAGGAAAACTCATTTTGACCCTTTGAGTTAAAAATACTTGTTTAGTAAGCAGAAACTATTTTGAAGTGATAACCGGTAAAATATATCTTTGGAAAAAATCAAATTAAGATCGGTGGAGACGATAGTGTTAAGGTAAAATATCTAAAATACCACGGAGAAGAAAATTTCACTGACAAATATTATAATCACTATATTAAAGGTGATATTTTCAAAAACTTAATTAATTAAACTATAAAAAGGTAGCTTTCGTCTTAAATTGACATTCACAACTCACACTTCTTACATGTAGGTAAAGACTTTTAGACTAGTTGTATTCTTCAAGTATACGTCTTACAATATATTTACTTATATCTTAGATACAATTGATTGCTAAGAAAAATCTAGAGATAGATAAGGAGGTAGATGTCATGATAAATAAATTATACGATACTATGGGTTTTCATATAATAAAACCTCCAAACTCATAAAAAAGAACTGGGTCTCGATTTTGTGGTTATGAACATGACAAAGGGAAGTGGAAGGCTTATAATAAAAGTCGTAACTACTGTAAAAAAAAAAAAAAAAAAAAACACTTTGAGTTCAGTGTGAAAGTTAAATTGTTTTTTTTTATTTATTTAAACTAAAAATAGTATTACCTATTTTTATTTAAAAAAATATTTGTGATAGTAATTACGTAATTATGTGTACTAGCTGCTTTATGAATATTTGAAATGCCATCAATAAACTTTGCAGTTTCAGCACTAATGATAAATCGAGTTACAAAGCTAAATTGCAGTATAATACAGAGATGTTATCTCAGTATAAATAGCCTCTCCGTGTAAACAAAGGACAAAGGAACTAACCTCAGTCAGTAAATTACTTTGATCATTAATCTCTGCTTCACACGAAGATCTAAGTATAATATCAAAACAATTTTTCGTTGATTATCTTTTGAAAAAGTGTAAATACTGCTCTTTTACATTCACTAACGGATGCCCCATAACATGGAATACACAATAGTGGGTTATCTGATAGGGAAAGGTTTGAACCCCTGGTTATGGTTGTTCGTTTTTTTTTTTTAAATGTGCAGATGTGTTGTATCAACACAAGTCTTTTTTTTGCAAAGAGCTCAATCACTAAAACATAAACTGTGACCGCTTCAAGGTACATCAATTTTATATACAAGATGTAATCAAACACTTGTCCAATAATAGGCTTAGTTCAACAAAATATTCTGCAGAAATTTTAAAATATGTTCAATTTAGTAGCTGTGAAACAACTATAATACAGCTTTTTCAACCAAGCTAACATAGTTGATCTTATAATAATTAAATTTTTAAACTATTATATTGTTTCAAGCAGGTTGGTAAGATACAAGGGATTCCTTTCTTATTATTAATTTAAAATTTTGTGTGAACCAAACTGATAAACTTTTATAATAAAGAAATCCATACTAAAGAGGATACAAATGAAGCCATTAAAAAGTCCATTTAGTAACAAAATATTTTGCAAATGTATATTCATTTCAAACCTTTATATGCATTACTCGATCTATACTTACGGTATACTTATTTATATTTATACTCGTACTTATACTTAATTACGTATACTCTCCTATAAAACTTTTGGGTAATTCTGGTTAGCCCATAAAATAGCTCACAATGAAAGGCCAGCAAATTTTTTGTAGCTGCCTGTATAACAGGTTTTCCAAATAGCCTACAAACCCCCCATTTTAAATACCGCTTATATAAATGGAAATTCCAATTTCATTTTTACTGCGTCCAAATAACCCTACACTAATATACACTAATGTTACACTAATGTATCTCGAATCGTCCGGCTCTGTCCCAGCTCAGTGCTAAATTGTCCCGCTCATGTGTGTAGTTATGTTTGATGTATTTAAACACAAGCCTACAGGGACTCCCCTAACGCATGTTTATTAAATATTTCACATTTCCTCTCATTTACTGTTCATAAAGGAATGTCTTTACTGTATATCAACCGTTAATAGATCTTTCATCATTTTTAAAGGTAATATGTATTGTCAACGAGTCATTTATACATATAAGGTTGTATTATCATTTATATACATTGTGTAGGAATGTATCCATAATTTATGAAGTAACATAATTCACATTACACTGGCATTTTCCCCTTGGGTCTTATGTAATTAAGAATGGGAGGAACTCAAAATGGGTTATTTTGGCGGTAGTTCAATTTTTTAAACATAAAGCCCCATCAAGTGGCACCTCATTTTGAAGGTCTTTAGTTCAAAAGAATATTAGTGAAAACTAGATGTCCACATCTCAACCCAATACAAAATGGCCTCAGGTGGGAGGTGAATTTCAATATACCCCTATACTTAAAATCATCCTAGTAACGTGTATCAAAGCTTGTTTGAATATATGCAGCCGTTTTAAAATTAACCAGGGGGGCTATTATGGGACACCCGGTATATGTTAATTTCCAAGCCAATTTTGTATCCATTGTGTGTTTTTATTGGAGGAAATAAATTCATTATTTCATTATTTCATTTCATGTGTGCGAAGTGCTTGGAGCTACTCTTCTCCTAAATCACAACCCAAAAACATCGCACGTCTTGAGACGACAATAACAACTGCTGCATTACAGACAGCACTGCGACAGGAGATATGATCGTGTCGTTGTAGACATTAATTGCTACAACTCTTGACCAACTTACGTTTGATGAGCCATCCGAGATAGACAAAGCATCTTAAGTGTAGTTATTTGAGAGCATTAGTTAATTTTACAAACGGAGATTTTTTAACGAATTTATTTATTTTGTGCTAAACGTGGCTCTAACTGGTACCATCTCACATTACTTGAAACTATGCAGAGGGTCATTGCATTATTTCATAACTAAAATGATAAATGATTGAACGGGACCGAAGCGCCGTGCTCTAACACCAAATCAGCCTGCTGATTGTTTTCTAAGAGTAAATGTGTGACTTATAGGCTAGAAAGTAGCCTAGTTCGATTCTGAGCAAAGGTAATTTTTATAAAATTATTAAAAATTACATCTGTTTATGCCATTGTTTTTAATACATTAAATATAATGAAAATCCGTATTCTTAGCCCCTGAGCTGATCCTGTGACTAAATTAACAAAGTTACCTCCGCCAATCCCCTGCGGTGAGTCGGTGGCTCAGTCGGAAGCGTCATGGACTTCGGGCCCAAGGCAGCGATGTCGTGTGTTCGGATCCTGATCACTGCCACAAACTGACTGTACTGTTTTATCAGTACAGTCAATTAATACAACTAGTGGTTTGTGCTTGACCGCCATAGTGGTCAGTACTCATTCGTACAGTCCACCTTTGTAGGGGAAGGTCGGCTAAAATGGGGACTCTAGTGGTTTCCACATTATATTTCGCTTACAAATATTGCTAAACTTTTGAAATTTAGACAGAACAAGACTACACTAATGTGTTGACAGAAACTGGTAGCTTTTGATCAATTATTCCCTAGATATAACAATAAAATTATATATTTTTTAAATGCATACATTGTCCCCGTTTAAGACGACCTTTCTGGTAAAATGGGGACGCCATAAGAGCACATGTAAAATTGAGTTTTTTTTTATGAAAAAGCATTTTTATTGAATACAAAACACATCAAACTCATCATATTACCTCATAAAGTGACTAAACGTGTTTGAAAGATTGTTATAGAAAATAAAAACTAAGAATTTCTCAACTTAATAGATATTTTAACATATTTATGGAGTTGAAGTTTTTTTTAATTAAACTTTACCATATTTATATCCTTAAGCATATCAGTTAGAAATTTATAAAACGTATAAACTAGTAAAACACTGGTTCATGCCAAAAGTGTTTAATGTGTATACGTTATTATCCTACAATCTGTCTAAAATGGGGACATTCTTATAAAACGGGGACGTCCCCATTTTGTCCTACCATGTACGTCCCCGTTTGACCCGCCACTGTATTAATAAAACAAACATGGCGTACCTAGCCTCCACTTTGAGATTTTTGGATAGAAGAAACGACAAATTGTAGCCTAATAACTTAAGATAGTGATCAAACACTTACTTTTTTTAACTCTCTATGTTGGGTACGTAAAAACACAGTTGAGACACGAACAAAAATCCAAAGAATAAATCGTCAAATATTTAAAAGTGTGCAACATGAAACTTATAGTCAGTATATCAACGGTAACCAGCTCAAAGTAGAGTGAAATGGTTAGTTCGCAATAGTTCGTCAAAGATCAGCTGATAGCAGCACTAGTTTAGCAGTACCGGAATGTCCCCATATTGCCTAGCGTCCCCATTTTAGACAACTCTCCCCTACTATACCGGCTCATCCCTTGCTTTGCTTGATACGTTCCATGCACAGATCTGTAGTCTATGTGGACGGGCAAATGCAAGGTTAAATCTCTAAAAAAACAATGTTACGGACGTTTCATCATTACTGTGCCATCATCAGACGTCCAACCACAAGGCTTCGTTAGCACACTAAAATATAAAATGTCACACGTGACATATGCATACTAAAACGGTTTGTAGCTTTGAATCAGTTACTTGCTCTAATGGGGATACGTGCGTACAACAGGCCTCTTTATAAAAAAACCCCCGCTT
Source organism: Macrosteles quadrilineatus (assembly GCF_028750875.1). Lineage (NCBI taxonomy): Eukaryota > Metazoa > Arthropoda > Insecta > Hemiptera > Cicadellidae > Macrosteles > Macrosteles quadrilineatus. The sequence continues at coordinate 30,451,092 of NW_026542599.1, read as the reverse complement.
TAAAAACCGTGTATATCACGTACACACAACAACACAGAGATACGGCTGTAGCATTTGTTACACTACAAGAGATGATTGACAAAGGTGACTATATTGATTAAATATAACTATATACGTTGCACCCCATTTTTTTATGTACTATATTATCTTTATGAAAGAATTGTTTTTTGGAAACAGTTCAATCAACAATGGACTTTTAAAGTTGAGATTAATTTTCGATTGACTCAATCATTAAATATTTTTGCGCTGTTTTAGCTTTAAAGTAATTTAATGTATTAAATTGTTATAAAACTATTTTAAATCCAGTAACAAGAAAGAAGATAGCTAAAGATGTCAGCTCTCTAGGGAACAACTAACTTTCATAGTTTCAAAACTTTACTGATACAGACTTGAAACTGCAACAAAATATATTCCCAAACCACCAATTTATTTCAAGATTTATATCAAAACTTGTATGATAACTAAAATATTGAGATTTCAGCAAATGATAAGAGCACCTTCTAAGTTATTTTATAGCTTTAGGTAACCATTGCGTTATAGATTAGTATTTTATTATTGTAAGAGCATTTAATAACTATGTAACAAAAGCTACGATGATGGAACGGTTACAAATAAGCAAAAGCTTGGTAATATTTAGCTTACAATCTACTGCATATCTTATGAAAAGATCAGTGTTTTCTTGGAGAATTTCATTTTATGCACTGCATACATTGTATACATTTTACGTCAAAAATAGACAAGTTTCAGTTATTAACTTTTTGATTTGATTTCTTTCTTCACTTTTTTCGCCCTGCAGTTTTTATAAACATGGGATTTATAAGAAACCTACGATATCTAGTATTTTATTCACTTATATCACGTAGAATTTTCGATTTTAATGAATAATAGATTTATTTCCTCAAAATTCTCCAAATTTTCCAGTTTTTTCATCTTTGGCTGGTTTTTGTTCATGATAATCTTGTTATTTTTAAGTTACATTCTCACCAATTGACGGGATCAAATTCCAGATCCAAAAAGCGTCCTAACAACTTTCTTTGCTACTAATCTTGATGAAATATCAGCAATGTTTTATTTTATACAACACCCACCTTCACTTGTGAAATAACTTAAAACAAACAACAGGACTGTAGTATTCCAGTAATTGTCAAGGAAATATTTTAAAGTTTTTATTATTTCTTATTTTAGCTTGTATATTGTTGATTTGTTAAAAAGGGAAGCATTTGTATTTCCCCAAACCAAAGTCTAATCTTACTGTTAATCTAAACTTAAATCTGTTCTAAGCCTAGCAAGATCAGATTCTGTGGCTTAGCAATCAGACTAAGATTTGAGTTGACCACTAATCTTAATCTATTGCTTAGTGTCCCCATTTTGTTGTACTGTGCTTTAAAATACAATATTGCCTTAATTATTCCAATATAAATACTGCTGCCCACATGTTGGTATGTTTATAGTTTACTTCAATATATGTAGCTAAATTACTACTGTAGATCCTATTGTAGCTTTTTACATTAATCCAAGATATTAAAAACAACATAATATTGACTTAAATTGCACAAAACTAAACCATTTAGTTATACAGATTTTTACGTACGAGCACAATGTCTGAGAATCCTTCCAAGAACCCTACTATATATTCTTTCCACTTCTTGAGAAACATATTTTGAACACCACAAAATGAACACGATACTTGAAAACTTGCGTCACAAACTTGGAAACTGAGTTTTATAAACAGCCGAGATGTTATCAAAACTTTATTGTGGACTTAAGATAAAACTTTTCAGTCTCCAATCCGTAGTGGGTTTGATATCTGTGTTTTTGACAGTCTATATATTTGTTGCGAAGCATTACAATTTATATTTTAAATGTCGGAAATAATTTATATAATTTAAAAGATAGATTCATGAATTATTGTGCTGTTTAAATGTGTTAAATTATCTGTTTCCCCTAACTCCAATTAGCTATCTTTGTTTTTCACGAACGTATAATTTATCATTGTTGTTTTTGGGGTTTTATATACTGTGGTGAGTTATAAAGGTTTTATATTTTTGCAAAAACTTTTACTATATGGCATTGATATTCGTTAATTAATTAATTTTTTATATTTTTATTATCTTCGTTATATTTTCAAAATGGTTGCCTTTTGTAAGTTTTTAAGTACTTAATATCACCTGTTTTATTTAATCATTTCACTAAATATCTATTTTTGTTTTCAATGCTCTAGTTTTTCATGTTTCAAATTCTTTAAAATCTTTTTTAAAGTTAAAGACAAATGGTTTGGGTTCCGTGATTTTAAGTCTTGCATTTATATTTTTAAGTAGGCCTATTTGTTATTGATTTTTTGTTTTTTACTAATGTTTGAGCTGGTCCCTAAACAGCACTTGACTTATTGAACAAAAAAGTAATATGGTAATGCGGTAAGGTGGTATGTCTAAAACACATAGCCTGGTAAGACAATCAAACATGCTATTTGTTGACACAATATGTGTTAATTGAGGTCTGGGCAAAATTGCAGTGGACCTAGGTGACCTCAGGATCAAATCCAATCCTTCATTAATATTTCCAGGTCATGTACAATTTGGTAGTACCCTATACAGCCTAACCGAAACGGTTGCCTTGGTAACAAGTAAACAAACGGCTACAAGTTCTTTATGTATCGAAAATACTCTACACACCACAACCTTCTACATAGACATTCAATATCTTGACTGCAAGTGTAATCAGAATATCATAACTAAGGAGAAAATACTAACTGATGACATGAATTGAAAGAACTATATATGATTGTGTCTTCCAAATATAGATTCAAGAATTGATTTATATGATGGCAAATTTATAATTGAGATATTGCCAATTTTACCTTTATGTTATTTATGTACTGTACAGACATTCTACGAAAACATTTAAGTACTGCTATATAAGAGAGGCAAAGTTTTCAAAAGGTGTTGTAAAACTTAAGTTTGTTTTGCAGACAGAAGCTTTTAGTTTGCGACGACCTTTACCTTTACGTTACATTTTACTTTTTCTATTTTTAGGGTATTATTAACCAAATAAAGTAAATTTAGAATTATGATCTTTATGAAAAAGAAAATAATTAAAATAACACTTTTTAATTAATGGATTATCGTGTGTTAGGATAAAACAAATTTTCATCTATTACGTTTACATAGATTTATTCGAAGAGTGCATTTTCAGTTTATAGCTTGTAATACATTTAAACGTTTAGTTCTACTTAAAGCGTATCCACCCCTGATAAAGTGAAATAAAAGGCCACCTAATTATAAGGCCCAATAGGTTCTAGGACGACATAACTTTCCCCACTTAATTATTGTTGTGTGTAGCAAAATATACATAAATTAAATATAGTACCAGAAGTACCATCACATCCAAAACGTAAAAACCTTGTATAATTTTATTTTATTATAAATCCCTTTATTTTCATTTATAACATCCACTTATCTCCAAAAAAAAGTTCTTAAACGCGAGTTGCTTAAACGATTTCCCAATCTATATAATTATTCCTAAATCGTTACTTTACATTCATGTTGCTTTTTATGCCTCCCTAAGCTACGACTAGCTATAACAATAAGAGGGCTGTTAACCACAACATAAGTCTTATACCGCGAAACAACGCTTGGTTCAGCTTCATCAGCGATTCTCTTTAGTTTCCAAGGTTTTTTTTATCTGAAAAAGATCAATTCCTGTACTTTAATTAAAGCCATAGGCTATAGAACTGTCTGCTATTTTGTATTATCATAAGGTCCATACTCAATTTCTTAGTTATGTGATATTTTAGCTGTTGCCTTAATTATCAATTATAAAATAGGGGCTTGCGCACATTTCTAAAGGCTTGTTTGTAATAATATACGTATAAAAATTATAATTAATTCTAAGTCTATCTGATACCAAGTTATATTTTTGCAACCTGATTAATTATTATAATAATTTATATTGAACAATTTTATGATCAGGATCAAACCTTGACAAATCCCAACTGTATTCCACTTTGTTTTATTTATAAAAAAATAATTTTGTGGGTATATTTAAAAAAATAATAAATTATACTAAAAATTTAAATAAAAAATACAAAAAATTATATTTTATTAGCATTTTAAAAGATTAAGGCAAACATACTAGCATGCACATTCCAAAGAAACTTAAGAAATCTTGTGAAAGTCATAATATGTCTCTCAGCTTGCTTTGGGCTAATAACATAACTGTATAACGACCAGTCATATATGGATATGGAGAAAATATAATGGACTGTAATGGACAAAGTTAATTTGCCATCAGGGTTTCATTGTCAACAATAGAGATGTTGAAGATAATTTAATTACCGTGCACTCCTGGGTTCACTTAACTGGAATTTTTTTATACATCCCTAAAAGCAGGCTTTTAAATTTGAGGCCATTAAAAATAAGAGCCACCATTTTACTAGGTAATTCCATTTATGTAGGCTAATTTAAATTATTAATTAAATATGTAAATTTTAGCAATAAAACATAACCTTACAAATATTGTGTGTTTTTAATACCATCCACTATAATACTTATGTGACTGTATAATTATGCTCTGTCGTTTAGTTTGAAGCTACAGAACCCTGATGAATTATTACATGGTTATAATGTTTTATGCCATATCCAATTATACAGTAGTCCTAGTACAAAGTGATAAAAGTTACATCAAGAGTTAATGGATTAAATTTAATACATTTATTAAGATTTATATACACGTTACTTAAATAATTACAAATAAATTACATTAAAAATATATTAAAACGCCTACGACATATTTTATGATCACAACAGGTTGTTGCCTACGATGTGGCTGTTGCATCAGCTGTTTTTATTGATAAATTTTTGTAGATCACTGACAAAAAAACTAGTAAGAACTAAACAGGTAATAGCTATTTACCTTACAAGTGTAGTAAGAGCGTTTTTACATCACGCAGGTGAATGTTGTGCAACGAGCGGAAGCCAGTTGCATAATTCACAAGTGATGTAAACACGCTTTTGCGTAACGTGTAACGTGGTAGTTATTCATTTACTTTAGTATTGTAGAAACTAAAATATTAATTTTTCCTACAGTTACCTAACAATTTACATGTACTCTCACTGATTTGAGAAAGCAAAGTGGCCAATTCGCTCATCAGCCAATTTCATAAAATGTCAGACAATGTTAACATTGTCTCACTCTAATTACTTTGTCTCGCTCCAGATTTGCAACGTGAAGGCACGTTTCTTTACCAATTTATTTGTTTTATGGTAACTGTAGGAAAAATATAATGTGCAACTCGAGTAAAAATATAGTAAATAAAATGTCATATTTTTATCTAACTACGAAAAGATATAAGTTTAAATTTTTAAGATTAGGCTACTCGTTAACACTTTTAATCTGAATCGTTACAATGTTGTCTATTAAGAATATTATATTACAATCATTGTAAATCCTTTTTTAACGATAAACCTCATTCAATTTCGTATTTACAAAAATGAACCTGTAAATAAGGACCTATAAATGCAAGATATGTCGTCACATTTAATTCTTAGAGTTAAGATTCTAATATCTCAACTTTAATTAAAACTTAACCCTCTTACTTTTAACTAAATACAAATAAATAAGACATTTGAAATCAAAAGCTTTTACAGTTTTATTTCTGTATCTGTAATTAAATCAGAGGCACAAGGCAAGCTGTTCTGGAATGTTCACTCATGGATTAAATGCAAATTCCAACCCTTAAACAGCCGTATCTCAATCACTGCTTCATCCGATATCCCTAACACCTGTAAGACATACCTCTAGAGTTTTCAATTTATAATAAATAGTTATAGAACTGTTCCATTTTAAAAGACTTTATTAAGATTAAATTTGTTAGTATGTTTTATCTTTACAAGATCTACCTTACCTAAGGTACATAAAGATGTCCCGTTGCTACCAAAAAGACTGTTCATTCCGGTTCTCTACCGGTCAACTCCAATTTTTGTTTGATACATTGCACGGACAGGCCTTCAGCCTTTTAAGACAACTAAATTCAAGGTTAACACGGCCACCAAACTCTTTCATAGAAACCAAAAATATAATACAAATAATTTAGATATATCTAGAATATTTTTTACAACCATAATTACTACTACTCCAGACTAGATCAAGGCTGCATACCATTCAATTGACATGCAGCCATGCGTAGACAAAGCTGCATACTCACATGTAAACACAGCTTCTCTTGTTTGGATTATACAGGATTTGTTGACATTTCATTGTGTGTTTTAGCCGCGGTTCAATGTTGTGATTGCTCCTGTTTATAAATGATTGCATGCATTGATTAATAATACTGAAGTGTACTTTGAAGGGCTATAATCGTAATAAATAAATAAATTTTGTGAATTAATACTGTGGCCGCTGTTCCGGGGTACTACCTTACTACACATATAACTACTATCTTCAGAGTGTGACAAAAATGTTAAGGAGACATTAATTGCAAAAATTATTTGTTAAACATAATAAATAAATTAAGTACAAACAGGTAGATATAAAGGTTTAATTTTACACAAACCTAAATTGAATTTAATAAAAAAACAATTTAACCTCAACATATGTTTATTTTTCCATTCAGTTGAAAATTGTAATATACATATTGAATGGATTATTTACAAATACAACAAATTAAACAGAACTTATATCGATGTGGACAATTTTGGTGATGATCTTGCTGTATATGAATTTGAAAGCATAGCTTTTTTGGCCTTACAACGAAATAATTGAATATGCCCGTTGTCTAATCCCTATACGGGAAATTCACTAAAAGAAAGGTAAATACAATATGTTGTTATTCAATCCATGCTACAGATCTTTCATCATATATTTTTGTTATTAGTATTTAGGTATTCATTAGTAATTATAGGTTTATAATTACTAAGAAAATTATTTGACCTTTGCTTACGTAAACAGCACAGTTTGGCTGGTATCACGAAATTCAACACAAACATTTTAATAATGCTTTGATTTAGGTTTTACTTGGTAAATCACACAGTAAAGCCATTTTAAAACATTAACATTTACTTATTTTGTGTAATTGGCTTAGTATGTGGAGTGAAACTTAATTATTCTGAATTTAAACTTTAATATTACAAAATGCCCATCGAAGAAAGAATGGAAATAGAATCTAATTTTCTCAGGACATAAAGGATCAGGTCGTCAACAACGACAATAGGCAAGAATCCATTTTGTACACCACAATAGAGTCTTCTTTAGACACAAATGGACCTGTCATGTAAAGTCTTGTATTGAACAAATGACCCTACAAGTTCAGTCAGGTTTCACTGAACTTGTTCATAAATGTATTGGTTGGTTGAATATAGTGTTAGCCACTTTTTTATAATTTTTTTATTACCTAAAATACTAAAGAAAGAGAAATTTGTAAAGCTTATTAAAATAGCTTACTTATTTGATGGAAAATAGTTTTAAATATTTGAATAGTTTATGTTTGGTTTTAAAAAGGGAAGAATAAGAAACAGTTTTTCAATATGTACGTATAACATTTTTGTTAAAACCTATAAAATATATCATTATATTATTTGTTACAAGTAGTGGAGAACTACCGGTTTAACGGCACTTGGGGCACGTTTTCCCATAAGAAATAACATGGGATCATTTTTTGGCCACTAAAACCAAAAATCCTGATCTTTGCCTAAATATCCCTATATAATTGTCAAACCTTATTTCTTACTTATTCCCCATAAATATATTCGATATTAAGATAAAAAAGCTATTTCTTACATTTATTGACCATTACAAGTGTAAATGTAGAGTAGTGGCGAACCCAGAAAGAGCCATCACTTTAGGCACGTTTTCCCCATAAGAATAACATGGTGAGCTTTTTTTGACCACTTTTTTAAAAATCCAGCTCTCGGCCTATACAAGCCTATATAAATGTTCAATACCATTGTATAACACTATTACTATTTCAAATCCACATCCATTCACATGTATATTCTCAAAATCATCAACTTGACAGTGCGAGCTTTGTACGTGCTCCCGGCTCATGGCGTGTGCGCGCTCCCGACCCATGGTCCTGCTCCTGACCCATGGTCGGTCTTCTTGTCTCTAGTGGTCTAGTCCTAGTTGGGAGACCTCCTGTTGAAGTAATTTTTAGTTAAATCGTTTGAAATTTTTTAATTTCTAGTAAAAAATTTAGAAAATTTCACAATTTCTGGTAAAAAATTTTGCAAATTTCAAAAAGTCTATAAATAGAGGTGGCATCGGCCCAAGACCTCATTCTCGTGCATGATGCCGACCTGTCAACACTGCTCCGTGTCGCTCTCCACCAAAAGTAACCTGATTCGCCACTACAAGGTAATTCATAAAATGAAGGTGAAACTGTGCAAAGTTTGCAATTTAATCTGTGATAATAATGTGGCTTTAAAATCACATATATTACAAAGTCACAAGACTTGTAATTTCTGTAAAACGAATGTTGTTGGACATTTTAAAAGACACGCCAATTCTTGCATAAAATGTCCATATACAATGATTAAATTTGTCGGTGAATCGATTAGAACTGACCTTGAAAGTACTCTGAAGTCTTGTCCTCTGCCGATAAAATGGACTTTAGTTAGGAGAATCAAATTTATAAAATATTCAATGGATCAAAATGGAAAATTAGTTAATGAAAAAGAATGTATTGCAGATTTTAGAAGCCTTACTACCTTAACTATTGAGAAGAGAGATTTAAAACCTCAAATTGAAAATGCACTTTTAAAGATTGATGCTTCCATGCACAAATATCAAGCCCAAGGCAGTGGATGGATATATGACCATACTAAATATTGGCAGTTGCATGTTTATAAGTATAAGCCTTTAACTCCAAAGTCATATATCTCCACACCAGAGAGTATTAAATCGAAACATGCAGTTTTAAATATAAAAAATTCTGATAATAAATGCTTCCTTTGGTCAATTTTAGCAGCTTTATATCCAAGGAATGCAAAAATGAAAGTGCTAATAGAGTCTCTAATTATGTACCCTATGAAAGTCAGTTGAATATGACAAACATAAAATATCCTGTGAAAATATCTGATATAGATAAATTTGAAATACAAAATAACATAAGTGTTAATGTATTTGGGGTTGAATATGATAAATGTATATATCCATTAAGAACAACCAAACTAAATAGTAGTACTCATATAGATCTATTGTTATTACAACAAGGTCGTAAATCACATTACTGTTTAATTCGTGATTTTGATAAGTTAATGTTCCACTCTACAAAAGATGACCATAAGAAGCATTTTTGCAAGTTGTGTTTGCAACATTTTTACAGTAATGATATATTAGAACGTCACATAATGTATTGTAAAAACTTTGATGCCCAACGAGTGGAAATGTCTAAACAAGATACATTACAATTCAAAAACTATAAATATCAACTTAAAGCCCCATTTGTGATTTATGCTGATTTTGAATGCTTTATAAACTCTAACAACCATACTCCATCTGGATTTGCATTCGTTGTAGTGAGAGATTCTAAGATTATTTCTGAAGAGTTATATAGTGGTGAAAATGTTATGGACATGTTTTTCAAAAGGTTGTTTGAGACTTATGACTTTATTAAACGTCAAATGGCGATATATATTCCCCTTGTAATGACTCCAGAGCAAGAGGTATCTTTCCAAAACTCAACGCATTGTCACATTTGTGAAAAGCCCTTACATTTTGATAGGGTGAGAGATCATTGTCATTCATCTGGTCAATACCGTGGAGCTGCCCATAATGATTGTAATTTAAACTATAAAGCAACAAAGAAAATCCCAGTATTCTTCCATAACTTAAAAAATTATGATGGTCATTTAATAATGCAACACTTGGGAAAATATAATCGTAAATTAAATTGCATAGCTAAAGATATGGAAAAATATATATCATTCTCTGTCGATGATTTAGTATTTTTAGATTCATACAACTTTCTGTCCCTTCCATTGTATAAATTGGCTTCCAATTTAAATAAATTTAGATTCATAGACAATCCATTACTACAACGTAAAGGCGTATTTCCCTATGAATATATGACGGGACCAGATAAGTTTGCAGAGTCTCTACCCCCCATTGAAGCATTCTATAGTACTCTAACTAAAGAACATATCTCCCCCATTGAATATGAACATGCAAAACATGTATGGTCCCATTTTAATATAAATAATTTACAAGAATATCATGATTTATATCTTAAAACAGATGTATTGCTACTGGCTGATGTGTTTGAGACATTTAGAGACCTGTGTTTAAAGGATTACAAACTGGACCCCGTACATATGTATTCACTTCCTGGATTAACATGGGAGGCCTGTCTTAGAATGACTGGTATAAAATTACAATTATTTCAAGATATTGACATGCATTTGTTCATAGAAAGTGCAATCAGAGGAGGAGTCAGTATGATTTCCACACGTTATGCTAAAGCCAATAATAGATATATGGGTGAACACTATGACCCCAATCAAGAGAGTGTGTATTTAATATATTTAGACTGTAACTCGCTATACTCTACAGCAATGTGTGAGCCACTGCCTGTGGATGGATTCCGCTGGACTAATGAGATAGACTACAAATACAATCAAAATGATGAGATTGGATACATTTTAGAAGTTGATTTAAAATATGATAAAAGCTTACATGATTTACATAATGACTATCCATTAGCACCAGAGAAAATGAATGGCAAATTAATACCAAATTTAAATGACAAAACGAAATATATATTACATTACAAAGCATTACAAAAATATGAGGAATTGGGTTTGATTGTTACAAAATACCATAGAATTTTAAAATTTAGACAGTCTAAATGGCTTGCGCCCTATATTAATTTTAATATTGAAAAACGAAAATGGGCTAAAAATGATTTCGAAAAAGACTTTTACAAATTGTTAAATAATAGTCTCTTTGGTCGAACAATTATGAATCAACGAAAGTTTCGTGATATATATCTCAAGGATGAGTCACTATTAACAAAATATGTCACTAATCCAAGGTTTGACTGTAGCAAAAAGTTCGATAACAATTTACATGCTATACATTTAAATAAATTAGTTGTTAAGTTTAATAAACCTATATATTTAGGAATGACCATTTTGGATATTAGTAAAGTAATAATGTATGATTTTCACTATAATTATATGTCAAAATTTAAGAATAAAAGATTTCTAATGACAGATACAGATTCTTTGATGTATTCTATAGTTACAGAGGACTTTTACAAGGAAATAGAACGTGACTTGCACTATTTTGATACCTCTGGATATAGTAAAGACCATTTCTTATACTCTGATAAAAATAAAAAAGTCACTGGCAAGTTTAAAGACGAATTAGATGGTCATATTATGTATGAATATTGTGGTTTAAGACCAAAGTTATATTCTTACATTCCTCTAAAATGGTTATATGAAGAAGACAAACAAGCTTTAGAGGTGAAGAAAGCTAAAGGAGCTGATGGTGCCACAGTTAAACATCTCCTTAGACATCAACATTATTTGAACTGTCTTGCAACTGGGCAAGATTACTATGAGAATGTGACAAGAATTAAATCTACAAATCATCATCTTCAAACCTTGACCATGAACAAGAAAGTACTATCATTTGACGATGACAAGAGGTTTATTCTGGAAGATGGCATCAATACTCTTGCGCTTGGTCATTATAAAATTGATCAAACATAAATTGTATTTGTAGATATAAAATAAATGTAAATGTTAAAAAACTCCAGTCTTTTATTTATTTACCCTTACCATCCTCTTGATAGAATTGGTCAAACATAAATCTATATTTGCCATTATTCTTTGACCTTTCTTTGTCTATTACGAAAAAGCCATATTTAGTTTTATCCCAACATTGATGACAGAGATTTTTAAATTGGTTAAATGAAAAGTCATTACCAACATGATTGTTATATACATGTTTTAAATTTAAATCATCTTGTTTAAATAATATAAGGAAATTTACATTATCACGTAAATGTTTGTGTACTTTGCTGTAAGATTGACACAAGTAAAAACAGTTAATATTTTTATGTCGACCCATTGAGAAAAATTGTGTAATATTTTGACTATTTATGTCATCAAATACAACAACTGACTGTGATTTTACATCATTTGGTGTGATTTCACAGTCAGTAAACGTGTGTAATTTCACTTCATCACACAAACTAAATATTTCAATTATTTTTTTATATTTTTCTTGTTCTAAAGATTTAGATATTAAATATAAGTTTGTAAATTTTAATCCTTCCTTTCTTACAATTAAATTATAAATTACAACCGTCTTCCCACTTCCACTTGGACCACAAATAACACATCTAATATTGGTAGGAAATAGACCCAACTTCTTTGGTATATTTTCCTTAGTATGTACTATTTTAAATTTATGTTTTTGTTGAATAAAAGACATTTTTTATATAATAAAAATGGTAAAAAATGTTAATAAGAAAACATGTAAAAAGGGGAAAGGTTTATTCTTAAAACCTTACAGGGGTCGAGGGTTATTGAATACTCTTATAAATAACCTTCCATTTCCACTTCACATACCATCTTATCAGTACTGTGGACCTGGGACAAATGTACGTGAGAATTTAGCTAAAAATGTACCTCCAAAAAATAAACTAGACTCTTATTGTAAAGAGCATGACATATTCTACATGAATAATCCTGATACCGCTGCTCGGAACAAAGCAGACATGAGATTAGCAGACTTAGCTTGGACTAGAGTAACGGCCAAGGATGCAAATCTTGCTGAAAGAGCAGCTGCTTATGCCGTGACAAATTTGATGAAGGCAAAAGCAAAAATGGGAATGGGATTAAAATTTAATAAAAAAGATGGACAACTACCAGCTGTTAGAGGCCGCAAAAGACGTGCCTCACTTCCGGGGGGTGTACCTAAAAAACGAGCTAAAAAATCTAAAACCAAGAGTAAAAGAGTGCGGAATAGTTAATTTGGATAGCTCATCTGGCACACATTGGACAGCATATCGTAAAAATAAAGATATTGTAATTTATTTTGACCCATTTGGAATCCAACCTCCAAAAGAAGTAATTAAATATTTTGAGGGATATAAAATCTTCTATACAACCGATCAAATACAAGATTTAAATAGTTCTATTTGTGGAATTTTATGTTTATCATTCATAAAAAATTTTTGTTTATAAAAATGGATTCATTTACTATAACATTTTCGGGTACAGAGCCAGAGCTTAAGTCAGTGTTCTTTCCTCCCATAGAATTAAATGATGATTATGTAATTGGATTAGTAGATTTTCAAAGTTATAATTCTATATTTAATGTTAAAAAACCTCTAAATACTTTAACATATTATAAAGTAGAGAAAAAAACATTACCAAAAGGAGATATCTCAGTTGATGATTTAAACCAGTTATTAGATGGTAAACTTAAAGTTATAATAGATAAAAATGGAGACGCATTAATTAATACTAAATCCAAACTTTTATTCAAAGGGCTTATTCCAAAATTAAATCAACTTAAAGGCAACAAATTAACCATTGGAGAAGGTGATGATGTTTTCTATTATGATCACAATGCTCCAGTTACAATAGAAATTTCTGAAGGAACATATGAGGTGGTTGAGCTTGCAAAGGAAATTCAAAAGCAAATCCCAGACTTTTTCCTTACAGCTAATAATAAAACTATGAAAGCGACATTACTTTCTAGCCATGTGTTTGATTTTACAAAACCATGTTTAGGGTCTGTCTTATTGGGATTTAAAGGTGTTTCTACTCCTGGTGTTCAGTTTGAATCTACAAATAAAATAAACATTAATAATGTAAATGTGATTAGAGTAAAATGTAATATTGCAAACGGGTCCTATTTAAATGGCAACAAATCACACACCATACATAGCTTTTATCCAGAAGCTCCTCCTGGCTACAAAATTATTGAAGTTCCAAGAAATATTATATATTTTCCTGTAAATAAGAGAAGTTTAGATGTTGTCAGTATTACATTTGCCGATCAACACGACAAGGCAATTGACTTTAACGGAGAAGAAACTACAATTACTTGTCATATAAAAAAGATATGAGAATTTATAAGAATTTATCTATAAGTGTACAAAATGCTAGGTTCCTAAAGTCAATAGGACTAAAGTTAAAATTTTCTATTAATAAAAATGGAAGATTTTCTAGACGTTACAGGGAAATCCCAATTCGATGATAGTGTGGTTAAAATTACAAATCACTCCTATGTTCCCCACAACACTTTGGCAATAAATAATTCTGATGAAATTCGAATATGTATTAATAATCAAGATTTGCTAACTCTCCCATGTAGGAGTTATCTGTATATTAAGGGAGAAATTGAAAATCATGATAAAGGTCATTTTATAAATAATGCATTTGCTTTCTTATTTGATGAAATTAGATACGAAGTTGCAGGTAAAGAAATAGACATTGTAAGAAACCCAGGAATTTCTAGTCTTATGAAAATATTGAGCTCTTACAATAAAACTACTAAATTGTCAAATGTAGCATTTGATTCTGACACGAATTTAAAAGAGTTCCATAAAGGTGGCAAGTTCAGTACTTGTTTGCCATTAGAGTTGTTAATGGGTGTATTCGAGGATTTTAATAAGGTTTTAGTAAATGTCAAACAAGAATTGGTGTTGAAAAGATCCAAAAATGATTTGAATTGTATATTAACAACCACTAGTGCTCCAGCCAGTGGCACTGCTGATACAATTCCCAAAATTACACTTAACTCTATTCAATGGGTCATGCCACATGTGATACCATCAGATGGGGAGAAGTTACAATTACAAAAGATGTTATTGCAAAATAAAAATTTGCAAATTGCATTTAGAAGTTTAGAGCTGCATGAACTTCCATCATATCCCAATACCACAAGACATACATGGTCAGTAAAGACATCTTCAAGTTTGGAGAAGCCTAGGTATATTATATTTGGTTTCCAAACAGCTAGGGATAATAGTGCACGAAAAAGAACTGACGAATTTGATCACTGTAAATTAAAAAATCTCAAAGTATTTCTAAACTCTGAATATTATCCTTATAGTGATTTAAATCTTGACTTTGAAAATGGAGATGTCTCTAAAGCTTATGAGATGTTTATGAGGTTTAGAGAGACTTACTATAATACTATCCCAGATCCTATGATTAGTAGGGCTGAGTTTATGAAGAAATATCCACTAATTATAATAGACTGTTCTAGACAGAATGAAACAGTGAAGGAAGGAATTGTTGATATTAAATTAGAGATTGAAACTGCAGACAATGTGCCAGCAAATACATCTGCATATTGTTTGATAATACATGATAAAGTGTTTGAGTACAATCCTTTGTCAAATGAGATAAATAAAATGTAAATAAAAGATGAAAAACATTCAACAAGAATTGGTTGACTCTGCAAATCAAATACGAGAGAAATATAGAGCTTTAAAACGTGGCAAGTTTCTAGAGGCTGAAGAGAGGTTCCAAACATTCCAACCTTTAATAGAGCCATTACAAGAATTAAAAAAAATCACAGCTATTGGCAAAACAGAGAGGCCTCAAATGGAGATACTCCCAATGACTCCATCTAGAATATCAATGATACCAAGATTACAACCATTACAACCATTACAGCAATCCACTCCACAGAAATTAGATTTTGGTCTTTTAGCATCAGACTATTTAGGAAATTACCTCAGTAAAAGTAGTATGACAGACACTACATATGGTATTAGACGAGAAGCAAATAAATTTTTTATTGGAAATAAGGAAGTTGATATTGCCAATGATGATGTCACAGTTGCAAATAAAACCTACAAGGGGACAAAAGGCTTGTGGCAGTTGTTAACTTTAAAAGAACCTGAGGATTATACTCAGGTTGATTTGCAAAATTATAAAGAGATTTTGGAAACCACAAATGGACATTTAAAGAGTTACAAAGATGGTGCACCAATTTCAAGTAATAGACATACTAAATATCTTAATATAATTAAACCTCTTTTTAAATCTGTTGGTGAAGGTTTGAGACAAGTGACTGGTAATAAAATAGACTATATTTATTGGGATGATCCTAATGAGCTTGTAGATAGGTTAAGACTTCTTTGGCTAAGTCGCCAAGCCGGTAACTCAGGAGTGGATAATGAAATAGATTCCATTATTGAGGAATTAAGAGAAAGTGGAATTATTTATCAAATAAAAATATGTTTATAGATAAATTTTATCGTTTATATAATCCATATAATAAGCCTACAGAACCCAGGGCTAGTAATGAACCTACTTTAAATTTACAAGACGATAGTTGGAATTGTTTAAACCGTAAAATTGGTAATGTTAAAGATGGGGAGTTTGTAGATGATGTATCAACTTTGGGTCAGACATTAACTAGAAAAGGTGATGTATTTTTACAAGGTAAAACTAAATATGAGTTTTTAGAATCTAAGAATAAAAATTGGAATGCTAAAAAACAGAAAATTACTAATGTGGAAAAGGGTGAAAGTTTAGATGATGTGCCCACTTTACAACAGACTTTAATACGAACAGATGGTGGTACATTTGTACAAGACAATAAAAATTATGAATTTTTAGAATCAGAGAATGGTGTTTGGAATGCTAAGAAACAGAAAATTACTAATGTAGAAAAGGGTGAAAGTTTAAATGATGTGCCCACTTTACAACAGACTTTAATACGAAAAGAAGATGGTAAATTTGTACAAGACGATAATAATTATGAATTTTTAGAATCAGAGAATGGTGTTTGGAATGCTAAGAAACAGAAACTTAGCAATTTGATAGAAGGTACAGATAGTAAGGATGCTGTGAATGTTTCACAAGTTCCAAAAATGGAAGCAGGCTATTGGGATTTTAATAATAAAAGGTTAGTACGTGTTAAACCTGCCGTTGATGACACTGACTGTGTTACAAAAGAACAGACTATAACTTTTGATAAAAAAGAAAAATGTTGGGATGCCAAAAAACAATATATAAGAAATCTGCCAATGGGGGAATATTTAGATGATATTTGTTTAATGTCACAAGCTATGTATTATGATGGATCAAAATTTGTATATGGAGGAAGAAAATTTAATTTGATGGAATACAATCCTGATTTATTAGTTGCCGACCCCACATCTTTGAGTGGATTTAAGTATATAGATAATAGACCATATATACCAGAAAACTATGTATTTAAAAGAATGGAAGATAATCTATTGATTGGGGCTAATGGTAATATATTTACAGTACAAGGAAAGAGTGATGTTATAAAAAATGAATGAAATTGCATACGAACTTCATAAGCCTGCAAGAAAGAATTTCATTAGAAGGTCTTTTAAAGTATTAGGTATAAACGAAACTGTACAAATAGATTTAATTGATATGCAAAACTATGCTAGAGAGAATTCTGGCAATAAATATATTTTAACTTTAATAGATACATTTTCTAAAAAAGCTTATGCTGCTCCGCTAAAGAATAAGACGGGTTTGGTGGTTACAGAAGCCATTAAAACCATTCTACCAAAGGGGGTTAAAAACATTCAATCTGACAATGGAAAAGAATTTTTTAATCAATATTTTAGCAAACTAATGAAACAATTAAATATTAATCACTATCACACATTTTCTACAACTAAGGCTGCAATTGTAGAGAGGTTTCAGAGAACTTTAAAGAATTGGTTATATAGGGAATTTAGTGCTCAGGGGAGTTATAAATGGTTGGATTTACTTCCAAAGTTAATTCGAAAATATAATAATAAGGTGCATAGATCTATAGGAATGAAGCCTAACCAAGTGAATATTAAGAACAGTAAATATGTGCATGAGAGGTTGACTTCTAAAGTAGTGCAAGTTAAAAAGCCAAGATATAAGGTAGGTGATAGTGTGAGAATTTCCAAGTATAAACATGTTTTTAGTAAAGGATATACCCCGAATTGGACAGGGGAGCTATTTACAATAGCAGAAGTAAAGAATACCAAGCCTGTGACTTATATCTTGAAAGATGAAAATGGTAATATAATCAGGGGAGGCTTCTATACAGAGGAATTGTTAAAGACCAAATATAAAGACATGTATTTGATAGAAAAGGTTATTAGGAGAAAAGGTGATTTATTATATGTCAAATGGCTTGGATTCCCAAGTAGCCAGAATTCATGGATTTCCACTAAGGATGTCCAAGGGAGCGCGCCATGAGCCGGGAGCACGCCCGAGTTCGCGTACAAACCTCGCACTGTCAAGTTGATGATTTTGAGAATATACATGTGAATGCATATGGATTTGAAATAGTAATAGTGTTATACAATGGTATTGAACATTTATATAGGCTTGTATAGGCCGAGAGCTGGATTTTTAAAAAAGTGGTCAAAAAAAGCTCACCATGTTATTCTTATGGGGAAAACGTGCCTAAAGTGATGGCTCTTTCTGGGTTCGCCACTACTCTACATTTACACTTGTAATGGTCAATAAATGTAAGAAATAGCTTTTTTATCTTAATATCGAATATATTTATGGGGAATAAGTAAGAAATAAGGTTTGACAATTATATAGGGATATTTAGGCAAAGATCAGGATTTTTGGTTTTAGTGGCCAAAAAATGATCCCATGTTATTTCTTATGGGAAAACGTGCCCCAAGTGCCGTTAAACCGGTAGTTCTCCACTACTGTTACACAAAAATAATTTTTTATTATATGTTTAGTTTCCTTCAATATTGACAGTAAAACTTTTAACCTATTAAAATGTATACAGGGCAACCAGAATGTTGAACAATATTAATGTTATATTAATATTTGTAAAAAGTCGAGAAAACATTTATTCATTATGCTGTTCACGTATAATATGACAGTTGGTGTGTTAACTCTTTTGATATAAATGTTTCGCAATTAAAATTAGTTTTTCAATGATTTTCAGAGCATTTTCATGAGAAAAAAACACACACATTTAAACTAGTGTTATTGCAAACGACAGCGTGTTATTACCTTTATCAAGCTACAAATAAATTATTTAAGTGTAACTCAAAACCCAAAGTAATGACTCATCTTAACTGAACTCGTCCATTATTTTTTTGTTTGTAAATGTTTTAAGGTTGTAGAACATTACGAAGGAACGTATCTATAATTTTAAAAGGCATGAGGAAATTTTGAAAAACTACATTCAATTAGAGTAAAGTAATATATGTTTACTTTTATTGTAATTGAAGTGATTCTAATAGCACAATCTGTTCAAGGTTTCATCGTTGTAAGGTGGTTCTGAGAGTTGGAAATGTTCCACAATGGGAAGCACAACAAGTGAGTTATGTCCTTATTGTAATATTCATGACTGGAAAAACAGACTTCCCTTACACTCACAGACTACATTTATATGTTTTTATTAGGTTTCATGTCTAAGACAAGAATAAAAACCAGAGACTAACAAAAATGTTTTTGTGTTGTTATAAAAAAATAACAACCGATCTCCATCAAAGCTACAGGCAATAACTAAACTTATTGCTTGTGTTTTTTTTTTAATTAAATCCTTTCCAACTTAAAAAACTAAATCCAACTCGGTTGTACTAGTTGCAAAAGATTCATCTATATTGAAGCTTCATAGGCAATAGTTCCAGACAGTAAGCATGCAAATGTGCATAGGAAATATAATTCATTTACTCACAAAATGTCGATATTGTAAATAAACAAATTCCCGTGTATAAGACTTCCAAAAGATTTTGTTTTTTGTTCTTAAAATTAAAGTTCTCTAACAAGTTGACTGTTTTGCTGGAACAGGGGATGTTTGCACTAACATATTAATAGACAATTATTGATCAAATCAAATATTATGTAGCTTTTGTAAGTCTATTCACAACAACGTAAACAATATTTTTGACATTATGTCACGTTATATGAACGTTACATTCAAATAACCCTAGAACTTAATGTATTATTAATTTGAAGAAGATATATCATCATTTTATTTAAGCACTTTTAAAACTCCAGTAAAGTACTATGACAAAGAAGCACGTTCCTTTACTTCAATAATATTCATGATACTGAGGCATCTGTTGGTAAGATTCTCTCATACCTTTTCAACATCTTTGTACATGACTATATATTTTTATCGCTATGGTTCTTTAACTGAATTTAATACTGTACGGTACGTTTTACTTCTAGCACTGCGTTCCAAAGAAGCTACTATGAGTTTAATAAATCATTCATTCCCCCTCACTTAGAGCTGTAATTTTGAGTTTTTGTTATTTTAATCAACAATCAGAGCTACCATAATGAACACAGTCACTTTTATCGTTGATCATAATTGAAAATTGTTATGGTAAATTCATAACGTGATTTCTTAAAATAATTTATTTGGTTTGTTTAAAGTTGGATTGAAAAAAACAATTTTTGTACCACATTTTCTCCAGATGGTTTCTATTATGGTAGACTATTTTAAAACATTGCTTTGGACGTTCCTCCTTGCAAACTATATTGTTACAATGTTTAAAGCTTTCGCTGTAGTTAGTAGTAAATTTGATATTTTCCCAAGTTTCCAATAAGATTCTTGTTATCAGTCTTCACCATGCGGCGGAGCTAAGCTTAGTAAATCTATTCATCTGTGAAATGACAAGAGAGGGAAAGGGAGCTGTTTTTACACCAAAAATTTTTATAAAATTATATCTAAATAATAAAAATAAATGTTCAATTAGTTCCTGTAATTTATAATTTATTATCCTTGCACTCAATTTATAATGTCGTAAAAACTTCAGCGGTTAAAAATATTTAATTTATTATTTCCTTTTAATTGATTAACTTAACCAAAGATGTAGCCTTTTGATAAACTTTATGGTCACGAGCCTTAACTGTACGGTACACAACACAGATCTGTGTACGGTTACTCAGTAAACAAATTGTAATAAATTGTGGCATTTCCATGAAGTAAACAACAAACGATGGAACAAACTAAAGGAGACAAATGTATTCCTCACCTGGACATTTGACAGAAGCATTAATTCCTCTAAAGAACACAATTTGTTGTAGAACTACAAGATGATGGATTGTCCTTCATATCTGTAGATGTCGTGTGGCGTGTCTTGGACTTGTAGAGAAAAGACGGATGGAAAATTTGTCACTTTCCCATAATTGTTTGAAGAGTGAAGAACTTACTTGGGTAGATAAATTATTTTCTAATCCAACTGGACATTCTTTCTGATATTTAACTGGTAATTAGTGGTAGTTCTTCCCTTTAAATTACATTTTTTTTTGGAATGAAACAATATTTATTGTTTCCAGATACATAACACCTCAAACGGTCATGAGGACAGTTGCATAAATTTGAATTTGTCAAAATTAAATTAAGACACCACAAAGGAATTACTGGCTGATTACCAGGAGTGAGAAAATACGATGGTTTGATATAAAAACTAAAAGGATTTGTGTTTGGCCTTATTTTAGCAGAGGATTGCTGTCAAATTTAGTTTGAGAGTCACTTTGTTAAACCAACAGAATAAAGTATTGACGAATTTCTTCAATTTCGATTCTTGCGTAAAGGATATGGATCGACTCTCAATTCTTGTTAGAAATTCCATGAAAGGTTCTTCATAAGTTACGACATGTTGAACAAGATGTTTGTAAAAACTTACCCGGAGCCACAGAGTAGTCAGCTTGTTAGATAACTTTCGTCCTCAGAACACCAAACAAAATCATCAATTTCACCAGCTTCTCTGGTGTTAGCTAACGTATTTGATGTAAATAACTTTATTTTCTATGCTAACTTGATCATAAGTTCAAATTAGATGCACTTTACTATTTATCTTAACGTAATAGATGAACCAACCGAATTAAAAATAAAACAAAATAATTAGTTTGTTGTATCTTGTTTACTGATTGGACAATCTCACAGTGATCTATCATGACTATTGAACAACTTGGAAATAAGTACAAAGGTTCAGTAACTTTCCTTGAAACAAGATTGAGATGGACTTTACAAACAATCTGAGGCTTGAAACAACCTAAAGCCTGGTTTAATCAAACTTCTAAGCTATGAAAGCACTTTGGTACTCGCCTCAATCTCTGTAGATAGTCAACCAATGAAGCTCCATACCAGCTATACCTTATTATTACAATGTATAATAATATAAAACGGTGAATGTGGTAGAATTAATTATTATATTCATAAAAAAACAATACTGGTACTGTCTATGGAAGTTCCTTTGAAAATATAATGTCCAAGTACAATATATGTGCTCAATAATTAATATGTGTTTTTTAAATCATGTATTTTTTTAAAGTTTTTACATTAGCATTTACTGTAGCAAGTATTCGTTTACTGCTGGTTGTGTTTACATAGAATGTTTAATTATAATTGTTGTTTATGCAATAAAAAAATAAACTACGAGAGTAAGATTAGGAATTAATTATGCAAAACGATTAAGAATTTCAGCAGTTACACTTGCCATAGTTTCTAATCCTTTGGAATTATTAACAAATTATCGTGCACGACCTTGTCATACAGCGTTTGAAATTAAGTCGAAAAACATATTTTGAATGTGTTTTATAACATCGCTTTAAAACAGTTAAATAAATGAGGTATGATAAATTTAGACTTGTTTAGGAAAATTAAAACTCTAAAAATTTTACTCAAAAATGATTTTTCTATTCAAATTTATTTAAAAAAATCTATCTCGATTTATCTAAATATTATGTTTTATGCCATAAAGAACTATTTAAGTTAGTAAATTGAGGTTATTTCTTAAATCTAACTACGTATTTACTAATAGTTTTATTTTTGTGCAAGCCATAAATTTGAGAGGCTAACTTGAAGCGGTTTGAATGCAACGTGTTGAACAGGTTGAGGAAGTTAGAGTAATTAGATAAGCCTAGCCTTGTCTGACGAGTAATGAACTTTTCTAACAGCTCCAAAACCATTTACTTCTACCAGTATATAGCTTTTACTTTCATTAACTACTTATTTTTCCTATAGTTATTGTTTATTTATAAAGTTTTTTTTTATATATCACCACGAATCATCACTTTGTCTTGTTTTTTTCTGAATAGTATACCAAACCATATAAGGTTTTTAAGACAATTCAATACAAATACAAAGGTGGATAAAATTGTTTTATTAATAAATAAATAATTTCATACAAATAAATAAACATAAGTATAGAGGGTGGAACAAACAGAATATCCCAATTTTATCTGGCTGTAACGAGATTAGGGATGCAACAATGAACGAAAAACTGTGTTTATAACCACAATTACAGTAATTAAACCATGCCATTTTAGTTCAATTTGTACTATAAGACTTTCAACTCTGTGGTTTGCTGTGGAAACTAATTAGTAACAAAAATATTGATTCTTGTGCAAACACCAAGTATGGACCAAATTACATTCTTGGTTGTCATGGCGCTGTTTCTTATTGGAGTACGACAGAGAGCTAGATAAAACCATTTATAATAACAGCTCAAACTCTAAACATAATCGGTGGAAGCTGCAACCCTCTTTGTACACCAGCAAAAAAAGACGAAAGGTGCAAGTCGTGGTAACTCAGATTCCTAAAAGGTTTGCTAGGTAGCTTTTGTTCTTGGAAGCTTTACGTTGAATCATTTCTTTCTTTATGGATTCTCCCTATAAGATACTTAAAGTTCAAGGGGTTATCCTTGACATTTCCTTGGAATAAAGCAAAATATTTTTTAGGAAATTAAAGTGATTCTTAAAGTAATGCTGGAGAGAGTATTAATATTGACTATATATACCTACGTATTAGTATAGACTAACCAACACAAGTAGACCAATCCTATTGTAAAGTTTGAAGTTCGTTTTTCGTGTCTAGTTGTCTAATTTTCCGGTGACACTGATTGTGTGTCAACGAATTTTTGTTTGTATTATTCTAGAGTTAGTTTTATGATTTGTGCTTTACTGTTTGGTTATATAATTAGAGGATGAGTTATTATTTATAATTACGTCTTTTATTTGGATAAACAGGCTTTTAAATGACCAAAAACACAAAAAACAATTTTTAAACAAAACATGACCACTACAGTGCACCGGACATAACTAGTAATACAATTTGCTTCAGCTGTCCCTTGAAGTCTACTAAAGGGAGTATGTTTTATTTATGGTATTCGTTAGATTTTTCAAGCGACTACAAAAATGTCAAGTAATAAGTTACAAGGATTTCAAGAAATGGAAAAATTACCCATTTAATTTAAAATGGCATTAGATGGGCGTGTGTATAGAATGATTGGCATTGAATGTGTACTATTTATAAATTAGGAAGCTTTCATTGTCTCATCGTATAGGAGTTATTATAAAAAATTCTAGTTAATGCAATCACTTTAAGGGTGTGTTCTATGTATTAGCCTAAGCTATATCTTTTCGTATTTAGATGGTATGCAGACAGCAACGTAGCCACATAACTACCTAGGTTTGTGTTAAACACAGGTAAGAGGAAGATTCCAGGCTTTAGCGAGGATGATTCGGTAATTTAATCATTGACAGGAGGTAAAATCGATAAGTAAAATCCCATTTTATTGACTTTTTTAAGAGAAAAGGGTCAATAAATTGCCTAATGAATTATTTCAACAATATCTTATTTTAACAGATTCATTTTTTATGATTAATTTTTTACTCTACAGTATAATGGAGCGTCTAGCTCGTACAATAATCTGTCTCTTAAACAAAAAAAGTGGAACTTGAAAACTATCGCATAAAGTTTAATCGGTCATATCGTAATAATATAATACAATTACCATTACTGTCCAACTCTTCACTGATAGAGCTCTAGTTGAAGCTGACTCGTTATCATCTTAATTGAAACATGTTTTATCACGCCACTTGACTGTGTTACTTGAGTATGTTACTTCTCTGTCTGTTTTTATTCATCAGCTTTAATTTGTAAAGTGGCTGGTTAGCTCCAGACCTTGTTCTCAGTAAACATCTCAAGTAATACTCTTGGGTACACAAAAAGAAGAGTACTAGTTTATGTTATAGGCATTTACAGTTTCAGATTTATATTGTGAGAGTTTTATTTTAGTTTTATAGGTCACATGGTTATGCTATAGCAATAAGACTTTCAATGCTACGAATAGTTAAAATATTAAATTAGCATCTTATCGATAAGAATTATTATACTTAGTAAATATATGCAGCAGATCTAAAATTGTTCACCTTTAACCAATTCTAGATCTTAACAGTGCTATTTGGTGTATACCTGAAAGATATATTTAATACTAATTGATAATAGTGTTTAAAGCTTAAATTCAATTTTAAAAGTCAGAGTCATATCATGATTAAAGTTTGAATTGCTATTTTATTACACTAACATACAATTAAAATCCCATATACATATAGCCTAATATAATGAAAGAGCCTATTTCAGTGCTGATTTCTTCATTAAACCAATCGATTGGTTTTACTGTATCAGCTCTTCTCTAATCATAATTGTGGTTTGCAAACGATAACGCAGATTTACTCAACAATCACTGAAGAACTCGCCACCCCCCCCCCCCACCAAAACCCTAACGTAGGGAATCGACACCTTGCAAAATGTTAATTAATGAGGTTGCATTTACAAAGTTCCTCATTAACCTATTTGCAGTTATTATTTCAGTTTAGGGTGAGATAAGTTTACATAAAGGCACCTCCTACTTTGTATTATGCTGTAAATTACTAACTGATGAAGTTCAATAAATTGTAAAGAGATAGTATGCGCAAATTAAGTTTGTTTGTTAGATCCACTGTATTCTTTGGTAAGAAGTGAAATAGTGTTTGGTAAAAAATAATAAGGACGGTTTTAATTAAAGTATTTACTGTATATTAAAATAGTCTGTTTTAGTTTCATTAGTTAAGTGAACTCACATAAGTGTAGGCAAATTACAATTAACCTTACAATTCTAAATTGTGTACAGACAAAGTTATTGCTACATGTTGTTTTATGGAAAGGATATTAAAGTTATAGCGATAGCGTTTAATGCTATGTACTTATACTTATACTTATACTTTTCTTTGAAATGGCGACCATACAAAGTAGGTATTTTAAGCCAAGTATGAATGGAGATGAGTGTATGATGAGTGGCGCGATCTCGTAGTCTTGTTAGTGACTAAGGTCGACATATTCCTTAGACACAGCTGTTAATTAATAGCCCATACAGCTAATGGCGACTAAGGGACCTACAGTTTATAGTGGAATCCGAACCACATTTTTACCTTGGTATATACGAATTGGTCTAATTATCAGGATAGTACTGCAGATAGTCGTAGTACTCACCCGTGTGGACGTTAATCCACACCAGGGAGTATCGCATCCACATTGCATTCCTATAAATATCCACAATTCGTGACCTCCTAGTAGCTGGATTTCAGGACGACGCCACCCGTCCCAGTCTGTTTGCACTAG
Source organism: Macrosteles quadrilineatus (assembly GCF_028750875.1). NCBI lineage: Eukaryota > Metazoa > Arthropoda > Insecta > Hemiptera > Cicadellidae > Macrosteles > Macrosteles quadrilineatus. Next base: position 30,424,731 of record NW_026542599.1, on the reverse strand, counting down.
AACAATTTTAAAATAAATAAACCCTTTTGAATCAATTTAGTAACTTTTTTTATTTAGTAAGTACACCTATATTGTATAAGGAAAGCTTGTATTTACATATTTATTATGTTGGAGATCAATAGTTCATTCAACTGCAAATATTTGGTACTAAACATAAAAACTATTATTCCACAATATCATACTGTGAACGTATCATAAAATGATACATCTATATAATTAATACGCTACATGAAACTTTGTCGGTTGAACTCCTCCGCCATTTCTTAACCGATTTTATCCCTTGACGTATCATTGAAAAGAGCGTGTCGTGTAGATTTGCAAACTGGCTTTACATTTTTGAAAAAGTCCCTTGGGCTCTGCCCCAGTGGCTTTGAAAGTTCCCATGTTATCCTTATGAAGAACATAATTGTTTACATTTTGATCAGCTGTATAATTTAATTGCTGTTATTTATTTTTCAATTCAATGAAACGCATCGAGTACATTTATTTACTATTTGAGTTTATGTAAACATAACCCCCAAGACAGATCATGTTAGTATGGTTGTAACTTAAATGTGTGCATTTATCATTGTTTTGTGTAGCTATAATTTGTTGATTTGTTGTTTTTTTCTTTTGAATGCCTCCGACGCGACGACAACGAAAGGACAGGAAGGACAGGAATTTATCAGGAAGGACAGGAATTGACAGGAGGCGTAATTGTGTTAACGACCGCAGCTACAGAACAGTGACGCGTAATAGGCTTAACTCATCACAGTAATCGATTTATACAACACAACTCAACACACAACAACACACCTGGACAATCTCAACTAAGGTTACAAATGCGCCCTAACACCACCCCAAAACGACTTTTCGTTTTCAATTGGCCCTCTATCGATGACCTGTGTTGCCTTTACAGCGAGGCATTTTGAGAAGGAGAAAACCGGCCAGAATGCTTTAAATTTATCAATAACGAAGATAAACATGGTCTGAGCTACACACCGGTAATCTTTGAGTTGACTCTTTTAAACTCATTGTAAATATGACTGTTATAAGTTTTTAAATAACTCCTGTAATACTTTGCAATTGCTCGAATTCGAGCAACATGTACACTAGTATTAAATAGCATGTGAAAAACAAAATAGAAAATAGTGACTAATTCAATAGTACAGCTAATGAAAGCTCAATCAAATAAATCATTTAGAGTAAAATACTGAGCTACTAAAGTTTTATTCTTATTCATCTTCTGTAAAAACCTGGATTTTGCTTCAAAAACACTTTCGTAATTATTATTCGGTAAGTTTCACACTTAGCACGTAGCTCATTAGTGCCTATAATACGTCATGGAACACTAGAAACACAATGAAAATGCTCGATTAAAAAGCGTTTACCAAATTTGTTTTGCGAACCCTCTAATTAACTTTAGGCTGGTCAACGACGTTCTGGTAACTATTCATGCTTCTTACAGTTTAAGTTTTAATTGCAGCAATTAGTCACCATCGTATGCTTACATATTTTGGGAAAGTCCAAAATAACATTGCTTTTAATGTCAAGTTTGTATTTTATCCATTTATGCTTTTCACTTTTCTTTACCTAACAGTTAAGCTAAGAACTAAAACAATATGAACCAGTTTTATAGCATTTTGAAAAGTTAATACTTTCTTTCCACCAAGTATTGCCACGCCGATATTGAGGTATTAATCCAGATTCTCCTCCTGTCAAACCTCCCACCCAAACTGCACAGATTTGGCGGGTTGCCGGACCTCATAAATATAAAGAACCTGGTCAAAGCTATATGAATACTTCATTGATAAGTTCTGCTCTTAAATCTTCAGTTACAACCTTTTTTATTGGATTTCATAGAACAAATTTAGGAATATTTTATTTACATAGGAAACAGTACCAAAGTAAGAGTATTTAGGTAATCAATGTAAAACATATGCATTTACTACCTAAAAGCGTTAGATTTCCAACATCTATGTAGAGGAAGGTCTTTTTTTTTTCTAAGTGAGCTTAAATTCCAAATATATATGGTCTAAGAATATTACTAAGTAGAAGTGTAACTCTTACCACTTACCCAAATTTACAAGATGGATAGTAATACAATTATACTTTGTGACAAACCATTACGTAAATTATTATTTGCTTCGTTTCGCTTCACAAATAGTTGACTCATTACGTAAGTTTTCCAGTTAATTAAACAACTTATGTTCCTAGAGAAATCGCGTAACATAGTAAACTGTTTACAGGAATTATGTAAGCTGCATTAAGCAAACTAACACAAGGTTAGCGAGAAAACTAATTAGCTGCAATTAATTAATATCAGAGCATGTAAGGTCTCCTACTCAAGCGTTCGAAAGGAGGTGCTGTCAAGAGAAATTGCTTCGCTACAAACTAGGGTTGCGGTTACAACAATGCTCAAACTGGTGAAATAATCGACTAACTTAGTTAGGAATAAATTTTGATACGTCGTAAACCTATAAACTTATAAAATTTGGTGCAATACTTTTATGATTTTAGTTTTAATAAAAATTTTTGCCACAAAAAGTTAAATTGTAAATTTGCCAGAGGTGATTAAATAGTATATATACTTTAACGTTGAGTTTTAATGAATATCAAACTATTTTAAATTAAAATACAAAAGGAACCAGTAAAACTCTGGTCAATAATAATCCACCGCTTGCTTTTCAGATAATGTCGAAATACGAGTAAACTTTCTCTTAGTTTATCTAAAAATTAATCAACTCTGAAGATTTCGATACTGAATATTTTGGCACATGCTGTAATTCAATTAGGTGATAGGAACAGTGTCTTTATTCCAAGTCTTCCTTAACAAAATCAAAGGGGTTTTATTTATAAAGCATTTTTAAATGTTATACAATAAAATTTAAAATTAAATTTAAATTTTGTTATACATTTTATTTAAATGTTTTTATGTTTTTTTTATGTATACAGGGTGTCCCGTAAGTGAACAGCCAAACTCCGGGAAATGGTTCTATGGGTAGAAATAAAGAGAAAATCAAGATTAACACGTTTTTGTTAACAAGTAATCCACCATTTTGTTTTTTCACATTAACATTTTTATCTTAAAGGTTTTTCGACCAACCATTATGAAACTTAGTTTGTTTGGCAGTTTACTTATGGGACACCCTGAATAAGAATATTGTTTGCGATCAAAAATAACACCATATGTTTTTTAAACAAACCACAATCTGGATTTTTGAGGAAATACGAGATTTGTCCGTGCTCCTTAACCTCGCCTCAGATTGATGAGACTGAGACGAATGTGATATGAGACCGAGACGATGAGATCTGTGTGATTTGGCTCTGCTAATTTTACATAAGCTCATATAAACGTATACACTAATAAAATAGGTATAACGTAAACGTGTTATTGGTTTTAAAATGTTTTTATGACTTGCTAGTGTTATAAAGATATTAAAAAAAAAAACTAGTATAAACCTAATTATTATTAGTACAAATTTCTTAAAAATATAATTCCTTGCTTAGCTTAACCGAATGCTAATATATATTTTAAAATTCTTATTTAGAAATTAAACATTATTTTTTGTTTCGATTACTATAACAGCCCTATTGTTATGGAATTAGTTTGTAAATAATGTAGTTCACGTTACTTTGTAATTAAAAAGATTTTAATGGAGTTTTGTATTGTTACAATTTGTATACCTATAACATAAATTTAAGAGCTAAATTTGCACCGATAGAAATGTTTTGTATCAAACAAAATTCTTCTTCTTAGAACAGATGCATAATTGATTAAAAGAAATAAAGAACATATATTATTTTTAAGTAGTGATAAGGGGGAAAAACAAGCAAAGTCTCGACGTAAAAGAATGTTGACTAATTGAGTCAGTCTACTCCATCTTGGAGTTAACATTTTTTAATTGAGTTAATATTCTCCATCTTGGAGTTAACACTCGCATGTGACATCAAAGAACATTTCTGGCTTTACACGAAAATGTTTGATATGTTGTTTTGTTTTCAGATCCAGGCATTCTTATTATTGTCTATTGTTGTTTGAACGCTTTGAAACCGAAGGTTTTGTTCTCTTCATTGTTAGTCAATTAACAAAAGAAACCATCTAGCATTCATAGTAAATATTTATATTGTTACCAAGCATGCATGCACTTTCTTGTACATTATTATAGAATAATTAATCTGACAATACTACTACATCGTAAGTATAAAGTAGTGTTCCGATTATCAGGTTTTATTATATGCTACTACTTTATAGTATTTTCGTTTATGGTACTTTCCCAAAACAATGTACTGAATATCTGTTTTTTCATGTATTAATATTTCCTCTAACAGCATAATTTGTCTAATGAAAACAAAGTAAACTTTAACCTTTAGCTAAGTAATATGGACGATGTTATAAATAAAAAATTTCTGTATGAAATATAACGACAAAACTGGGATTTGAACTACCCAGACATCTAAACAACACTAAGAGTTGTATAGCAAAACAAGCTACAGGTACCAGACTCTATTGCTCTATGCCTAAATATAAAGAAATATAAAATGGATTGAAGAATTTTGCAAATATCAAAGCGTATTTATTATTACAATTCGTAGGGATGTAAATTTTTTATAGATTTTTATACAATTTTAAAAGTCATTATTGAACTATTTCTGGTCCTGATTCAGATTCTGAACTCATGTAATTGAAACGAAGATAACTTACCCTAAAAAAGAGGATAAAAAATAAAAAAAGAGGATCAACCTATTGTAACGTTTAAATTTATAGAAATAATTTGTTGTTAATAATAGGCTATGTTATGCCTAGGCAAGGCTAGGTTTAGGCAAAGTTTGTTAGAATTGTTGGATTGTGAAGTCTTCGGTAGTAACTCAGAAAGTAATTTTATGTAGTTTTATGACCAGACTATAAAGTAGGATTTAATTAAGATGATAACGGGTTATATTCAGTCAGTAACAATGTTATCTGCCTGTAATCCCAAAAGCTTTGGAATTAATTTACGCTGAAAGGGATTGGTAAAAAAATTAACGGTTGGGTTTTTAAAACTGTTTACAGGCTTTTTTATTTTATATATTTACTGTAAAGACATTGATAAAGTCCAATAAAAGGACGGTATTTTTTTATACCCGTCACAATTTTAAGATTCAGACAATCATATAATTAAGAAGGGATTGTGTTTTCTAAGTTATAGTTTGAATCTATACGCGTTCAGTTCACTTCATATCTTTTCTCATTTTACTTATAACAGGTAGATTGTGTGCCTTTAGTCACAAGTCTATTCCACCTCAATCAAGCATTATCAAATTAACTTCCTTAACGCGTTCAACACAATGCATCTTAACCATCTCTGTCTTATAACTTATAAAAGGTTGAAGTAGATGGTATCGCTGTTTTATTATTTTATAACCGTTTGTATTAGATACTTAGTTAATTGTTTTCCTTAAATCTTAATAAGACAATCTTAGCTCTTTATTTTATTCAATTTGTATTCGATTTAACTGTTTGGTCATTCATAATCTAAATGAAAATAAACATCCAATTTTTTTTAAGTTAGCACAAAATTTAAAATACCTTTTTCACCACACTATGATGTTTTTGGCTGTATTACATACGTTAATTGGTGGCTGAAAGTTACGTTTTGCTGGCCATGCCAGCTGTCGCCAATTTGGGGACCGAGCAGGTTTTTACAGGCCGGGGCCGCAAAATCAGCTGTCCGCTTACGTTATTAAAACATGAATGCGTTTTAAATACACAATCAAAATCCATAGCATTGCAATATAGAATTGTGTTATTGTCACCGTTGCCTAGCAACTATTTATTTATATTTTTGCTGATTCCTCAAATTATTTCTTCACATAACCTTAAAGTTGTAGTTGTGTTAACGATCAGTGTGCATTATTATAGTGGTGAATAGTGGTAATAGGGTATAGTGTGGTGAAAAATAGCGTTCGTATCACGGACCGAAATGGTTTTGCAGCTCTCGATCGATTTAAGTTCTCGACTTCGTCTCGAACTTAAAAACTATCTCGATCCGGCAAAACCTCATTTTCGGCCCTAGGTACGAAATATACTATTATTTATTACCTTTTATACCTTGATTTTTTGTACCATTTTATTTTTATACTCGTTAGTTGTTTTGTAATAATTACCCATCGCTACATATTAATAATCAAATTTAACCTAGCAAATGATTTTAATAGCTTGATATGTTTTAAGTCAGACCTATTCATCAAGAAATAAAATTTCAAATTGTAAAATGTATTAAACTCAGGACAGAATAAATGGTCTAGTAAATACTCAACGATATAATTTTACTGCCTGGCCCACAATTTAAATAACAAAGTTTATCTCCGTAATCTTTTGATTATTTTTTAAAAGCAATCACCAACTTGCAGGACTTACTGATTAATGATGCAAGAGAATTATCATTAACTGCAAATTCATATAGGACTGATTACAGCACTGATTGAGAACATCCTGCTGATATTTACAACCAGTGAGCCTGTTGTGTAAATAATAATAAATAAAAAGGACAAAATCAAGTTTAATTAAGGTTCAGCCCATTTTGGCATACATACATAAACACAGACTCATTGATAGTTATTCCTCTTTTCCTAGTTAGCAATCCTGCCAGTGACGTAGCATTACCTACTCCTTTTTCCTCTTATCTTTTCTTCTTGTCAATGTCAACTTACATTCCCACCCGCTACCGCTTATCACGCACCAGTTTGTGCCTTGAACTATCTTTATACCGTGATCGGTTTTAAATTCAATAATTATCGTGTCTCGCCTCCGGAATTATCTTTGTGTCCGTGAACGACGTTATCCACTACGGCAGGATGATCTTCGCTGGACCAAGGGGCCCCTGAGAATTCTACCCTCCACACTCCAGGCCGCCGACCACGCTTCGTACAGAGAAGAAAGGATCGGTCGTGAGTGATACTTCAATTTTACTATTAGATAAGACTTCATTAATTATTTTCTTTCAAGTTTCAGATGTGTCATTTTACTGCTCAATTTATTCAAACGTCATAATACAATACGGTCCACTAATTAAATTACGTAACTAATTCAATTCTCAAACAATCCATAACAGAGCCTAACTTGCTATTCTCCATACTTGTAATTTGCCATGATTGATGAAACGAACAATTATATAGTAGAACAGTATTAAATATTTTAATTGCTTCAAAAGTCTATTTACATATTTTTATATAATAATATGTTGTTGTAAAATCTGTTACACTTCACTACCTAAAACTGTGTTTAATAAAAAATCTACATAAAAGGCATTAAAAACAGTTATGCAAATCCTCTGAGCCTTTAAGAGAAACTAAGCATGAATTCTTTTCTCGCCAATTTTAAGCTCCGAAAAAATCAAATAGATCCTTCACCAAAAGTGAAATCGAAGAATATATCCTACATAAACTAAAGTTTAACCACTTATTCACGTATTCTCTACACGTACTTGATATTAGAAATTCCTTAATAGCGTCACAAAATACAGATCCTCTCAATTGAAAGCAAATGACAAAACGTTCTAATAGGGTGTCATTCAATAGCTCTTGCGCAGCAAAAGTTAAGGTAAGGAAAAGAGGAAAAAGAGGTTAAAGGAAAGATAAATATAGAATTAATTTTATCACCGATGATAAAACTTAGAGAACAGAGAGGAAAATTATTGTTGGCCGATTAATTCTTCTTTGACCGCTTTGTATCAATGAACTGAGAAAGAACCTCATTCTCTCCTGAAAAATATTTTTCTAGGACGTGTTTACAAAGTTTCATAATTTTAATCTATCATTAACTTCTTAATTCACATTTTCAATTAAGGTAATGGTTATCAGATACTTCATCGAGTATTAAACAAGTTTATCTCAATTATTTGATTATTAAAATAAATAATAAATCATGTTATGTATCAAAGGGCGTCACTCTGCTAAGAAGGAAGTGCTTCAAATGATTAACGGTTCATTTATGATTTGAGAACGGAGAAAATAAAGATTGTTGAATCGTATATTGGAGAATGGTAACCTCATTATAGAGTCATAGGTTTATTCACAGAAGTTGGAGTTGTGTGTAATTTGTAATGTAAAAATAATACTCAGCTTTAAATTGCTTATTCAGGAGAACTCAAAATAAAACTTGAAGTTAAAATATCTAATATAAACAGAAATTTACTTAAAGGATTTTGGTTCATAATTTTACTACAAACTCACATTGCACAACTTTTTTTAATTAATTTTATACTTGACATCAAAGTTTTCTACTAAGCAACCTTTAGTCAAATTTAGTTTACCTTCATATTAAAGCAAAACGCAGTAAAATAATTCCATTCAATCTACGTTAATTAATAAAATGATGAACTTGGTGATTTATTTTATTTAACTCCATTATACTTTGTGTAAAAAAAAGGTACTGACTCCAAAGAACATTTACTAATTAAGTCAATATATTCCAGAGTAAAAGTTGACCTCACATGTGACGCCAAAAAACCGTTCCTCTCTTTTGTGCGTGAATGCTTAGAAAATCTGTTTTTACCGAAGGAACAAAATACTATTGTTTGTAAGCTCATGTTTCTTGATCCATTTATTTGTTTATATGCTTATTAATTTATTAGTCATGATCCATCATTTTCGATCCGTTTATACACGTATTTATGTTTCATCAATCAATTCGATTATTGTTTCATCCATTTATTCGTTTATCCTTGTATTTATTTATTCATTTATTCGTGTATTTGTTTATTCATTTAATAATGTAGCCATTTAATCATTTATCAATTTTTTCATTGAATTACATAATAAATTCAAAATGTAGACTGCAATCTGGGAATCTTATATGAGATGCTCAACGGTTGTATTCAATTAACTTCAAGCTACTTTACTTAGCACTTAAATAAATTTCCATGAATTCGATTGCCTTATAGCATGATAGGCTGAATCTAGCACACATTCAAGTTATTATATATCCAGAATGCCACCTTGGGTAATTTTTTAAACTGTGTGATAGTTTATACTATTTATTATTTTAGATTTTTTATGACTATTTTTATCAGAGGGATCACGTCAAATACTGTAGGCCAAATACATTGCGTGTTCTTAACATGGTGTAATAATAAACCTACAAACTATACTATACTTAAACAAGTTTAGTTATGACAGAAAAGGCAAGGGAGTCTTTTAAGTTGCAAGGTAAGCGGCATCAAGGGAAAACAGCTCATGATATTTTCAGAGAATAGGAATATTACGGGCGAGATATTTTACCGTTTTAGCATCATGTTGTATCCGTCTGAGACAGCGAAAAGTAGGTATGTAAAGAAGTGTATCATAACCTTTTTACAAAGGCATTTTTTTGTGAATTTTTACCTCAGTATTATTTTTTTTTCTCTAATTACCTATAGATTACAAAAAAAAAAAAACGTAATACTATAAATCATACAGGGTGTCCCGTAACTCTCTAGTCACATGTATATAGCATTATTTCTTAGGTCAAGACAAACACATTTCACCATAAGAACATGTGTCTGTGGTGCCTATTTTCCCCTTATGTCTGTATTTATGTGTGTTTTACAAAAAAATTAATAACTCCTAAACGGTTTAAGATTTTGCAAAAGTTTTTATATAATTAAGATCTATTTATATTTAAAATTGTGCTAAAAATCACCAACCGTTTTAAAATGGCTGCTTTTTAGAAACTTAATGCAAAATTTCACGAAAACCAATAATTTTACAGAAAGAATTCTTAAAAACCTTTTTAGCTGTTATGTTTTAGAGCTCCTGATTGACGTAAATATATCACATATGACTGTAAATATATTTAGACAATGTAAAAGGAGTATTAGCATTTTTTATTTGGAGAAATGTTGTCATCCATTACGAAAAGAACACATTTCTCTGTTATTATTTATCCATTCTTAACACATAAGTTATCATAAAAAAATTGACATAAAAACCTTTTCTGGTAACGGTTTTCGTGAAATTTGGCATTACATATTTTAAATGGCCAACATTTTGAAACCGTTGCTGATTTGTTGGTATAATTTTAAAACGGAAATAGGTCCTAGTAAGATAAACATTTTCGCAAAATCTCAACCGTTTAGGTGTTATTATTTTTTTTTACATAAACACAGACGGATGGGAAAATATACACCACACACCCATGTTCCTGAGGTGAAATGTGCTTGTGTGCTTGTCTTGACCTAAGCAATAACGCTATATACATGAAACCAGAGAGTTACGGGACATTCTGTATATTATTTTATTTCTATCAACAACGTAATTAAGTACTTGCAGCAAAATATTAACTTTGTCTACCCGAAATATATTTTAAGACTTGGTTTTTTGAATGAAGTACGATGTTGGGCATTTATTTAAATGAATAAATGGATTAATGGATAAATGGCAACTTGATAAAATAAACTTTATTCAAAATAAACAATTAGGTGAGTTAATAATTGTATGTGAATATTGGAATCAAAGTAACCAACAAAACCAAACTGTTATGGTAGGCTACCAAAAAACGTAGTGTAAAAATATTGTATGTAGGTATTGAAGGGAGGGCTTTAAATATTAGAAATTGATTACAAACAGATGCTTTGCTTCTGTGGTGTAATGCGTAAAGGAAGAACAAACATTAAGACGAATCCTAGATATTTTATTTTAAACTAATGTTTAATTGTTACACACTTGCCTTTTCTACAGGTATAATGGTTAGTAATATTTTTGTTAACTTTTTTAGTATGGAGAGAGATAATCTATTCTGGTCACATGATACTGGGAGACCATCATCCATTAGCCTGAATGTAAACTCAAACAACCTTCACCGTATGATGCTTGTGTTATCTAAGTGAAAACATCAAAACTGTATACGTTAAGGTCTATTACTATATAAGAAATACACATTTTTTTGACGTATATTTAATGTAAAATATGTGTAGTGTAAATATTGAAATTTCAAAATTGATTGGAGAAATATTCATTCTCAACTTATATAATAAGGCCCACGGGTGAGCTTTCCATCTAAAGTTTTGAAGTAAGGCGCATGTATTTTCATTTTTGTTTTAAATAGTTCAAATATTTAAAATCATTCAACGAATAATCTTATAAAAGTTTAGTGTGTGACTTCTCTACACATATAACTAACTATTAGGAAGATAGTAAATGTAATAATGTAATAATGTAATAATAATGTAATCATGTAAAAATGTAAATGTAGATAATATTCCTGGTATTAAATTTCAACTTCAACCAAAGCCAGCCGTTATGCCTAATGTAAACATTAGATATACATTTATACAACATTACTCTTTCTAATGTCTTTATTATACCAAGGATGCCGCTTCTGTGGAAAGTATGGTTTCGTTTTTAAATTATATTTTATATATTATGACTATAATCTTTGTGTTACGCTACAAAGACTTTTTATAGTAATTTGCACATAACATAAGAATGCAAAACAATATGACAGTTTGGGAATTATCGTCTGCTTGTTATTTGTTTTTGTCATGAATTATATTAAGATATTTTTGTTTAGTGCTTAATTTGTCTACCTCAAAGATTATTTTAAAATATATTTGATATACTTAAGTATTTCATGTCATGATATAAACTATGTTTGATAGTAAATTACATTTCTCTTCGTAGACGACTTCGTTGTTTTGAGGGCTAGACCGATATTTATAAAGAGAAACAAAAACAATACGTTCCTAGAATGATGAAAATCTTTGATTGTCTTGGAAGAAAATAACTTGAGTGGTTTTCTTTTCATTCAAAGTAAACCCTTGTGGACTCCTTTTACTGAGCTCATTCAATAGTTCTGTTATTTTTGTGTAGTTTTAAAAATAAATATTATCCTGGTGTTTTAATGATCAAATATATACATTTATTTAATTGCGATCAAGACCTGCTACAACTCTCGATCTTCTTCTTAAGTTTATAAATAAAATCTCCATTGGTTGATAAAGTTTTCAGTACTCACTTTAGCTAAATAGGTAAACAGAAATAATCATTAGCCAAGTTGCTATTCAGTTATGTATACCTCCTGGGAACATACATTATACGTATTAACATTTTTAAAACATTTTGTATTGTTTTTAACCACAAATTTAATATTCACGATGGTATTTTTCTTTAACTTTCCATCACTTTGAAGCCATCACTGTAATTTCAATATTATATTGTTTTGAAGTGTTTCTCCAAAGTGCATATTATTTATACGAGTTTTAAAGGACTTTATTACTAACATATACATTAGAACAAACGCTTTTGGCAACACAAAACATCTCCCGAAACATATTTGACTTGAGATATCTGTCAGCTTGTGTGATGTTAAGGCAGGCTTTGCCTTAAAGGCTAAGCTTGACAAATGTCAGGTACATGTAGCCTACAAATATGACGTGATATGGGAGGTCAAACCTTAGACTGTATTAAATCTTTGGTAATCTTTTGGATTAAATTTGTCTTTTTATATTCAGATTGACTACTCATGCATTATTTCTTTAAAACTGTTAATTTATATTGATTTTGTTTAGTATAAGCTATAAAAATCAAATTGAAAACAAAATTATTATTGGACGAAAATTAAAAATTGCAACTAAACAGTTCTAAATGCTAGTATTTATATTTTATACTTCTAAGTCTTTGTTATACATTTAAACAGCCTAAATTTTTTTCCTGTACATACTTTATGAAACTAGTGATTACAAATTCAGCAAAAAATCACCCTTATACTAAATTAAACTTGATTATGCATTCTTTCCAATATGAATTAATACTTATGCAAAATAAAGTTAAACAGTTTAGTGTAAGAATGTTAACCCAATCGAACGAAGATATTTAAAATGAATCTTTCAATTCATTTGAGCGGGGTAACGAATACAAATGGGTTTAAAGTGTTGTTAAACTTAACACACATCTCAGCACTTGGCATATCAGATTTGATTGGTAACGTGAGTTATTATTGTTGTTTATGTCAATATGTCCAAGGAGTTTTTCTTGCGATCTGACAACACCTAGTGAAGGAGGGGTGGTTATTATCCTATTTATATTTTCTTTATGTGAATACTACAATATTCTAATGGTCATAGAATTCTTCAATTCTATTTGCTGACGTCAGCACCCAGGACGCATGACGTCACAGCAGCTGTTAGAATAGCATCTGTTACATTGTCATCTTGTACTGTCTGTGGCTGTACTATGTCAGGAGAATTTGTGATCCCCTTACTAGGCGAACAAAAACCACTTTCTTTCTGTTGGTTTAGTTTATTTCTTACATTTTGCTAGTTTAACCAACATGGGATTCTTGTAGTATTTTATAAACTATGTTACTAAATGGCAATCCTTCATAACAGTTTTACTTGTTATGTATATGTTAATATTAAGAATTTCGTTAAAAAGGCTAAGATTTAAAACCCGTCCGAAAAATGGCAGATGTTTAGGTATAAGGTAAGGCCAATTGGTTAACGAATACCTCAATCATGAATATTATTAGTTTAGAAAGTTTCAAGTTATTTTAAAAATTCCTCTCAATATATTTGGATAACCTAAAAATTAGAAGAAAATTTTGTTTTATCGATAGACTCTGTTGTTAACGAAAGATTTATTGGAATTTAAAACAGTCCGGGTCTGATATGATAACATGTTTACCGTTTTGCAACTCCACCCTAGAACAAGTTTATAACTTGAGTTGGTAAAGTTTGCAACTGAAACCAGATAAACTTCCTTCCCGAGTCCTTTCTACTTGTAGTTATTACGGCTACAAACCTCCGTCTTTGCTCAGGACTGCGTGTTTCATGTTATATGGGAGAGAACTCTGACCCTAAATTTTTCTTTTATTATTTGGAAATATGAGCTGTTTTATGAATTACAATTTTAGTTTGCGTATAAAGTCATTATATTTACACTTTCACTAAAATCATACCTACCTATAACAATATTTATTCGTTAATTTCAAACACGACGTATACAGTAGGACATGGTGAATCAGTCTTCACTATTGCATTATTTATGGTTTGTCACAACTTGTTAAGTGGTGGTGTGATATATAAATATATTTTTAAACATCTTTGGTAGCTTATACCAACACGTGAATTAATATGAATCAGAATGTGTCAAGATAATTGCGTATTGCATTACTAGACAAACTGGATGTCATCAGTTTGTTATCCTCAAGTGGGGGTGGAGTTTAAGGGGGGGGGGGGTGTGTGTGATATGGTGACGAATTACGAAAGAAGCCTTAATTTTTGGAAGGAAGGACGACACATTATTTTGTATTTCATCTGGTATTTCGCTATAACTCTCACTAGGGGTCCATAGCAGCAATTGCTGACCCTTCATCCCCGTTGTAATTTGTCCTTTACTATTCCAAATGCTGTGCACCATTCCTAAATACTCTTTTTCGTAGTCGTGGTCTTCTCCTAACACGATACATTACCATTCTGGAAACACTGCATTACCATTCTAGGAAAAAAAATTAGAACATCAAATCAATAAAAAACCAAATACGCTATTTTTATATTAGCTGGTATGTTTAAAACAACTTATAGAAGTACACTGTAGCAGTTCTTCCATTACAAAATGACTGGATCTTTGCCGGCCTGTGGGGCAGAGCAGAGGTAATTTTTAACACTTCTGATATTATTCACTTCGTCCTTGGACCTTAAGCATTAAAATTAATCCTCAACAGCCTTGCTACCTTTTTCTTAGCTCGAGATATTTCCTGGGGACCGATTCGCTTACGGAATTAAAGATATTAAATATATTATAAATGTGTGAGAGTTTTTTATTAACATCAATAATCAATCAATAATAAATTTACACGGCCAATGGACGGTGCACGTTGTTGGCCATATCTATTAAATATCGAGCAATGGGAAGGTCCAAGAGACGATTAAGGATGCAGTTAAAATGTTACTATGCAAAGAGGTGACCATCCGTTCATCTGATAAACAAGCAATCGAGCCACTAAAGAACTACATCTCTTTGTAGTAAGTGAGGGAACAACTCTCATCGACAATTTGCTTTGTAGCTCAAGACACCAGTGCGAGAAAAATATCGGTCAGGAAAAAAGTCTTAAGTCTTCAGGTATCTATTGTGAAAACAGTTTGGTTAAGTCCAATACATTAGAGGAACAATCATAATTATGATTTACCTAGTCCTCAGTTAAACAATGTTGACTATGAAAAGTTTGTTGCGAGCTTTAATAAAATAAGAATCATCATTTATAAAGATAACCAAGGGGAAATAACCGCTCTTACTACGACTTTGGTTAATTGAACATTGATTCATAGTTTTATGCCAAAACATCATTTGTTGTAACAGTATTAAATATAGCATCAAATTAAAATGTATGGAGCTTTATAGAATAAACGTAAACGATAAACCGAGAAATATACGAAAGAACAACACATTAAAACAAAAAAAGTACGTAAATGTAGTTTGCATACATTTAGGGGGCCTAAACATCATATAACGTTATTCGTAAGTTTAAGGTCAAACCAACTTAGACTCTACTCGAGGGAAATCTTGCTTCCTTTATCAAATAAAGACTGTAGATATTGACAGAATGATCGGGAATATGAGCAAATAATAAGTATTATTAATGTTTCGTAGAAATGTGTTTCAAGAAATCAGTATTTTTTAGTAAATGAGTAACACAATAATGTGTGAGGTTAATATTGTTTTTACTAAGGCAATAATACTCGTCCACAACCTTAAATCCTATTTCCCAAACTGCTTTAATGTAAAACTAAAATACAGTAGGTAGCCTATTAATGTTTGCACGTTTAAAAATTCAACCTTATTCGTAACTGGAAATAAACAAAGAACCTGGCATGGATATATTTTGAAAAGTTTATATTTTTGTAATAGATATAGTAACCAAACGAATAAAACAGTTATAAAATCTTATTTAGCAAGCTTAATTCTTCATAAGACATTTCCATTTGCATAAGAATTTTATTTAAGCACTAAAGGGGACTATAATTTTGTATACTGATATTATATGGGGATTGTAATTGACTTTCACTTAAAATGGATGATTTAGTTCAATTAAACCACTAAATATCAATAAAATGTGTGTAGCGATATTTGCTTTCCTTAAAATAATTAAGATTTAGTGGTTTATCTTTGGAAAACTACCGGTGAAATTGTAGAGTTTCATAAAAAAGTTTAATTTTAAACGGATTCTACTCGATCATCAACCAATAAACCTAGACATATCGATCAAAAACGTGTATTTGATAAAAGACTAGCTTTTTTAGATGCAGCGTACCTCGACAAACCACTCATCTCTCCAACAAAACATGGTTTAAAACATATAAATACGTACAAAGAATAACAGAATATTACACCCTATACTTTACAAAAGTTGTAGCAAGCAGACGCAACAGTATATGTTCTGCTTTTCCCGCTTGTGTGTGTAGTTATATTTGTAGAATTTAAACACAAAGAACCTTCTAGGACTCTCCTCACTCTTGTTTATTCTAACATGTTATTGATACATTTACTTGATGTTTTAAGTTAAATGGTACCAACAGTTTAAATTAAACTTTGAACAAGTTCCCAATTATACGTAATAATCAATTAATTCAAAGTAGTCGATGATAAGCTGTCTTTTAGTAACTGAATCGCTATACTTAAAACAAATTCAATCTTAAACCCTCAATTTTCAACTAATAAAATCACACTAAGCTACAAAATTTGTGCAGATTAAAAAACATAATCATATATTGTAGTAATGAAACATAGCCATGCAACAAAATGAAAATACTTCGAATCATCCACGGAAATATGAGATGAGTTGAGATGAAAAGGAAATAAATAATACCGTCATTTATAATACTGGTTATTGAAATACACTTGTACATAAGTGATGCATAATCACTAAAACTTTCGAATGCGATCCATGATTAAAATTTGAAATATTAATGAGTTATGAGAGCGCTTGCACTAAATAAATTATGTAAATTGCTAATTATTATTTAATATTTAACTCCACTCTATCCTTACTACCATAACATACTGTATTTATGACTATAACACTTGACCATCGTTTACCATTGAGTAAGAAAGAGACAATAGTTACTGGCCAAGATATTCAAAAAAGATTTATATAGTTGACTTTAAAATCATTAATAAGTTTATATATAATAATGTTAAACAACTTAAAGTTAGCAGAGCTAAAGACCAAAGATGGAAAATAAAGTTATATGTAGGTTATTTCAACTACTGGCCTTTTTTAACATAATTTTATATATAACCAATTAAAATACTCAAAATACAAGACACATACATTTTCTTGACGTAAATTTATCACAGCTATAGTTATTTCATATATAGACTGGTTTTCTAAACAGTAAAAATCTATAACAACATTTATAAGTGTCATAAATTATTTGATTCGTATCGATACAAATGAAGATGCAGTCTCAACTTATTAGTATAATGATATTTAGAATATCATACATTATTTGATTTATAAGACAAAGTAACAGTGTTACTGAGATATTAGGTAAAGTGAAAAATGACAATTTGTTGGAGAGAAGTTGGACGAAACGGGTTTGATAAATCTTCCACGAAGAGCAGTCTTGGACAGAAAGTTTGATTCCAAGTAAAGTTTTACTTTACAAGTTACGAAATATATTAGGTGGACTCTTGGTAGACTTCTGGAACAGTTGTAAATCTGCGACATCAACTTTTAACTGTTATTTTTATGTTATTTATATTTAAACGCTATACTGTACTTCATTTCCGAATAGGATATTTTCTTAAGCTTAACACAAATTCATTTTTAATATGTAAGAGTGAAAATGTTAGGAAAAGTAAGTCTTATTTTAAGGATTTAAACGGTAAAACCATTAAGAGTTCTAATAAATACACTATGTTAATCAGTGCACATTGTTTTTCACCTCACCCTAAACACCATTTACTGATTTTAATGGGTTCACTTTAATTAATTTTTAAGAAACTGTTTTGATGATTATTTATTTCACCCAACTACTTTTAATTTTTCAAACCTACTTGATATAAATTTCAACACAACATAAAGATAGTGAGAAATTTCAAGCGATCTAGAAAGACGTAACAATTCCTAACCAAGACAGATTACATTTCATAAACTATTGACGATAGAAAATTATGTTGAAACTCACAGTGTATCAACACTTCATTGGATTCAAAAAATTGTTAATTCCGACTATAAAATGAAGTGAACACCAATGCTAAATATTTATCATATTTTTAAAATAATGCAGTCACTCAGGTAGATCAGTCACCTGACCAGTCAATACTAAAAGCTTTCCTATGTTGTGTCATGAGAGTTTTAAGCAAGTGTACATGAATTACAACTGTCTACCTTTGCGTATGAAAATTACCATTCTACTTCATAAAGGAGTTTTTCTCAAACTCAACCTAAAATATACCGTTTAAATTAATCCTGGCCCCGTCAATTAGTGGAAAATTGATAAATAGACGACTTTAAAGCAGAAGATAAAACCTCAAATGGTTATTGCATTTTTTAATAATAATAGACTGATGATAAAAATATAGAATTTACTATACTTGGCGTAGGAAGTACCTCAATCCCATCTGATAGATTATTACGTAATTTTATTTTATTAACTACAACTTGTTACCCTCAACTATCTTATATAGATATGTGAAAGTATGTAAAGTACAAGTACAAATTGATGACAGAATAAAAATCAACACTTATTATCTTCAAATTTACCTACTACAGTTATTTTATGTTATATTTATAAAGAAAAACCCATACATAGGTGTTTACAACTCATTGCCTTTGTAAACATTTGAATGTAAAAAAAGTAAAACTAACAAAAACCCCACAACGCAATACGCACCAGCAATATTTTTTAGGTAGCTTGATGTTGAAGTTATTTTATGGCATAAAGGGTTTAACTGTACCAGCTGGGATAAAAGTTCATGATTTTTATTTACGGAAAATCTTAATTGCTCAAAATGAAATTTAAGATGATATTTTAAGTTTATGTATCCAAATTTGGTAGATATTTTATAAGAGCTGGATTTTATAAGCATTTGCATAGGTTATATCATCCCGTTTCCTTTTTATTTGAGGTTATGCCAACATCAGGTTAAATTCCAGATGCATTTTTGTAACTTTTTATGGGCAAACGTTTGTTAAATTGAATACAAAATATAGGGAACAGGGAAGCGCTACTGTTTTAAGCGTGAGGACCAAACCACACCATGAATGTTTAACGTGTAGTAAATAAATTCTATTTGTAGCAAATTAATCAAATAACGAAAACAACACGAGTTCTAACAATACACTTGCAGTATAATACAGTGATGTTATCTCAGTATAAATAGCCTCTCCGTGTAATACAACAAAGGAGCTAACCTCAGTCAGTAAATTACTTTGATCATTAATCTCTGCTTTACACGGACAAGCTTATGAAAAATATTATAATGTCAAAATAATAGTAGGCCCTACAGTAACACAATTTTCAACATACGAAATACAAAGGTAATTGTGTTTATCCAATACATTCTGGAGAAGAAATTCGTGTATGTATTGAAAAGATAAATATCACCCTACGTTTCTGAGAAAGGAAATATGAATTCACATTTTACTGACACGTGTGTGATCAAATATTTTTCCCATAAATATTGACACGCATTTATGAAAAAAAAGATAATCCTAAAACTTTTCTTATCGTTTAGTTTTATTTAAATTACTTTTATTCAATAAAATTCGAATAACTTAACAATTAAATACAGTTATATAGTTTTATATATTTTATATTTAAACATTACTGTTCAATTACTGAAACAAAATAGTCTGCTTAACTAATAATTGAAAAAATTTCGAATTCGATAGCTCATTAGTACTAATCAGTTTATACTTCCTGTGTAGAAACATAGCTGCTTTCTATAAAAAAATTACTAAATATAGATCAAACTGAATAACAGTTTGGTATTTATTTTTACTTACTAAAAAAAATACAAGTTGAACCTTGCCTAACATTGCAACTAAGTAGTCTCTTTGACTGTAGTGGTTAGAACGTGAGATTTCTATTTTTGAACCGATTTCCAAATATTTCAAATCACAAATGATTTTTAGCTGCGTGATACTTCCTTTGCCAGTTAGGTCGAAGAAAAAGTGTTGTTATACCTTTACTCGTTAAGTACAAAATAAATGTTTCCTCAAAGAAGGAGAGAAATCTCTGTATTCAAATCTATCACAACGTAATTTTATAAGAGGTTGAATTTTAGTCGTATCCATGTGATACTACCAATACTGCACGGTTTTGTCACAACGCAACGCTCTAACATTCTGATCACCTGTTTAATTAACCTCGATTTGATAGTGTGGGGTTTGAGAAGTAAACGTTTGTTTTGATTCATTAAATTCCAAATTTCAGCTGATAGAATAACGTGAATAAAAATTTAACTTGAAATTACTTGCAGAATTATATAATAGATCGTTTTTACGAAAAAGCTACTGAAAGATGAGTGATATTTGTATAAGTTTCCGGTGTAGTGGGTAAAATAAGGTTTAAAATGACACCTAATTTATGTACATTGGTGAAGGAATAAGGAAAAGTGGCGGACCGACAAAAAACCTCTTTAGAAATTACAAAATATAAATGCATATTTTTAAATTTAACTTATTATTTTTTTTATGGTAAAATGTTCCTATTTTTTGTAGTGGTTCCTATATAGTGTACTACCAGTATTGAATCGTGGGCTAGTTACATTTTAACTGTTATCATTGACACTATTTATTTAAGAAATACATTTACGTTGATTTTGGAATAGAGAAAATATTTTAATGAATTGAGCAAACAATTCTTTTCATTTTTTTATTATGACCGTACTTTCTAACTATTCATACGGCTCATACATAATAGATATATACATTTATTAATTCATAATTAACATATGAAACTAAACAATACCACTAAATGTACAAGTTTATTATTGCACGTAATGCATTATTCTGTTGCATAGCTTGCCCAAGGTAACCTAACCTATAACAAGGCTTCATTATTTTAATGTCAACAGGTATTATTATCTAAAACACCAGGGAACAGTTATCAACTTTGTTATTAACTTTGGTATAGTCGGCAAAATAATATAACAGTAAAACAAGTAAAATAAAATAAACTCTAAATACAAGAGATTTAAATGCTGCTACGTAAAGATGAGATAATGTTTGTTCTAAACAAATATTTGTTGCAGACAAATACAATGCCAAATAAAAAGATTTTAATCACTTTTTATTTTTATTTCTAATTAAATTTTATATTTAAAAAATGTATATTGTCTAGAATGAAAATATTTAGTTTAATATTTCAAGATCACTTTTATACATTAATTTCTTCATGTAGTCATTTCGCAATGCTGTTATTATGAATACTACAATCTCACCACTCTATCGTTATACAGCTTCAAAATTTTATTGCAGTATTTAAAGTCTTACTTGTCATAATGTGGCCCTCTATGAAAGTATAATATCATAAAAAATAATTTAACAATCAATTAAAAAAACATTGTTATAAAATAATAATTTTATAAAATAAAAATTATAATAATAAATGGGATAGGGGTATAAATTAATGTAATTTGAGGTTTGTGTTTAATAAAGCATATGTTTATCGTACTTTCGAAAATTTTTCATTAGTTGTGGTAGTAACCATCGAATTTTTACTTGATCCAAATATAGTAGTATCTGTATAGCTAATAATTTATTATTATGTTTACTGTGAAACTATAGTCATTATTAGTAAAAGTTTTCACTAACATTTTATGTATTTAATAGCTCATGTAGAGAGTTTCTACTAAATCACTTATCCTCTCCACCGCACGTCTTGAGACGACAATAACACAACTGCTGCATTACAGACAGCACTGCGACAGGAGATATGATCTTGTCGTTGTGGACATTAATTGCTACAACTCTTGACCAACTTACGTTTGATGAGCCATCCGAGATAGACAAAGCATCTTAAGTGTCGTTATTTTATACGAATGATACTAAAAAATACTCTTTGTTTTAACGATTAAGAAGTAGTTTTATATGAATAGAAGATTCACAATTAGTAGTTGGGCATCTCAGTGAAACTCGTCATAAGTGGTGGGTGTTAAGGATTGAATATACAGCTCATCTAGTAACTTTAGAGGTCGCCTGTTCGATCCTGTAAAATGAGGGTAATTTGCTATTTAAATGGTTAAAAACTGGTCGTAATGGTCCTTGATTGTGGGATTTTTTTAATGACGTAGGGTCATAGATGTTTAGTAGCTGGTAGTTCGAGGACATCGAGATCACGGGAGCCTAGTACTACTGAAGGGTGATTAAATTCATTATATGTTCTCACAAAGACATCATGGCTATGAACTGTATGTTCTCAAACAGCAACAGAGCTACATAAGACATCTAGTCCATTACTCATTCATATTTGGTGTCTAATTGGGTCGCTGTCTTAACAATAATATTTAAGTGGTGTTAATATATTAATAAAAATCGTGATTTCCTCGATTATAGGGGATAGTTATTTTGTAGCTTGTGTGCGAATTTGGTATTCACAATATATTTACATTTATGTCCGTAATATGAGCATAGGACATTACATTCTCCGTTCAACATTGAATCTGTGTGTTATGCATGATAGGCTTGGTTAATTGTGGTGGTAGGAAAATCTGTTTAGTATTACGAGCACAAACAGTCACTGCAGCTCTTGAAATTTAAATTCTACAGCTTCTAGCGGCCATCTACAGGTTTCGAGCGGCACTGACGTAATTTGTGCTCTTAACACACTGATAACTCTTGTGTTTTGATGAAAATTAAATTAATATATTAAAATTTAAAATTCATATTTTATTTGAATATGGTATACATAAAATGTATGCGTAGCCTAAGTAACAGATTGAATAATTAACAGAACATAATTTGTTTATAGTTACTTCTATCATTATCTTACACCATAAACTAGAAAAATATATATGTCATAATGGTTGAAATTATGTTATTTTTCACAACAAAGCATTGATAGAATTGTATACAAGCATCAGGCTACTTTAAATATTTGTTCTCCGGCCAGCTTATTATACTTTTAATAGTACACAATCTTATTAAATACACACTGATTTCATTGATAGCGTTCAGTAATTAATAAAATAGTTCTCCAACAAGAATCGCTTTAAAAACTCACCAAGCTATATTATTATTTCTTGGTTGTTACTTAACGTGCTGGTTGCTTTTTATGCCCTATTAAGCTACGACTGGCTATAACAATAAGAGTGCTGTAAACCACAACATACGTCTTATACAGCGAAACAACGCTTGGTTTGGCTGTGTTCGCGATTTTCTTTAGTTTCAACATTTTTCGATTATTTTAGTACAGTAGATTCATTGCGATTTTTCTATTTAAAGTCATGGACTATGAAACATTAAACCTTAATCTTACTTTTGGATTATGATTTTTTACAGTATACCTTTAAAGTGTCAGCTTTGTATTTTTTTCTTTAGGTAAGTAGCTCTCTATTGAGGAAAACAACTGGTGGCTACAAAAATGGAATGCTATTAAACACCTCTTGTCTCTACTGCTGTAAAAAGGAAAACCAACAGAATCTAAATAATGTTTTAAAATATATTTGTCACTAGACTATTTAACTTAGGTACCTTAGAGTTATCAATTCGTTTTCATTAGCACAAGTAAAATCTAATCTTACAAAGATTCCAGTTTGATGAATAATCATAACCAAACTTACCTTTGGGTGTTTTGTAAAATACGTCAATTTTATTACGGAAAAATAAATTATATTTTATTTATATTGCTTAAGTAGAATGTTTTCCTTTTTTACATGCCAATAAAGCTATTAAAATGTTATTAGATTTTTGCATCAGGTTGTTTTACCTATTGAAAAAATGGTATAATGGACAAAATAGATTTAACATCAGGGTTTCATCATACAATAGAGAGGCTGATGATATTTTGATTACCGAGCACTCCTGGGTTCACTTTACTGTAATCGTAGTTTTATGTTCATCCAAGAGCAGTCTTTTAAATTAATCGTTAACATTGGATGCTATTATTACAAATTTTACCTACAAGGTTTAAAAACAAGTTATTATCAAACAAATTTACGATTTGAATACATATATTTGGTAACGACGTTTTTTTTCACAAAACTTTTGACTTGTTATTTACTGACCCTGTAATTAATTAAAACATACCTTTAAAACATACCAAAAATTTGGATACATATATTTAGCAGGGACGTTTTTTCACAAAACTTTAAACTTGTTATTTAATCACACTGTAATTAATTAAAACATACCTAAGATAAGAATTTTTAGTGTCATAAGGCAATGTATTGGTCAGTTTATTATGTTATTAGTCAATTACCTAATTGTCTTTAGGTTTTGCAATTGTGCTTTATAAAACATGTCATTCCGCCAGTTGTATATGTCTTATTATATAAAAGTTTTTTACTCTACAGTATAACAGGTATTAAATTGAATTAAATATATTTTTACAAATCAATGTATATCTTAAAAAATATATAAACTCAAAAACATAAAAATAAACTGAAATAACATAGAGGAATAATACTAATGATAAAAACCTTTTAATGAAAAATTGATAGCCATAAAGTTCTGAGTAATCAGCGGTGATGGTTGATTTCAATCTTTCACAGAATAATAGTAAATGACCAGCGAGTTTGATCAAAGATCCTCACGGTGATCGGTTAATGATTACAGCCAACCTGTATTGAACCAACTTAAACAATCGTAACTAAAAATGTCAATAGATAATCTTTTACACGACATGTCAAGTTAAAATGTGTAGTTTAAACAAAAGAAATATAGAAATTTGGATGTGTAAGAAATACTTCATAATGCAAAATAAAACTGCGGAACCAACATTTAAAAATAATGAATTCAAATAATTTTCACAGTTAGTTAAGAAAACTGGGAAAAAGAAACTTGGAGAATTTTACTTCCACATTTACATTAATCTCTGAAGAAAATTAATATTTCTACTTTGGAAATTGTCTGTCTTACTTTTTACTTGAACAAAATTAAAATAGCTCAGATAAGTAAGATAGTTTTGATAGTGTAACACCATTCAGAAATATTTCTGCAACATCAAAAATCTCAATTATGTAATAGATCCATCTTTCTCAAAAGGCATCATAATATGGCGTTTTTAATATTTTAATGTGTTTTAATTACAATGGTTATTTATTGTGAGTGGTCGATATTAAACAACAATTATCGCTTATTTCGTTAACAATTATTGTCTATTGTAATATCATTGTTTTCCCAGCTATAGACAATTTTTGAAGTTTATTTTGATTAAAGTCATACAGAGATTTAAGGTTTTACGCTGTTTAAGAAACATGTCTTATCCAACATAGTACATCAACCATTAGAATTGGATTTATTAATAATAAACAAAACATTTTAGGAGCACTGACCAGCAGTCAAACAAAATTGTTATATAAACGTTTGGAGTAAAACTGGTCAAATATTACAGGTACTAGTAGGATGAAATTCGGCAAACCAGGCTTAAAATAAAATCTAAACATAACTGCTGTTGAATATATTTGTTCATCCGTAATTACCATTACTGCAAACTGTAATGTAGGCTGCATAACAAACACAAACAGTTGACATGCAGCCATACGTTGGTGAAGCTGCATATTCACACTGAAAGTAAACATTGCTCCTGGTTATATTATACGATTTCATTGTTTATCGATGGTTTGATATGGTGATGTTTATAAATCTGTATACTCGTTAATGAATAATGTTCTTAGTAGTTTTTAATACTATTAACTATAAATAGACATTTAGACCAGTACTCTTTAATTTAATTTAATTAATTAATTTCCTTCCAACAGTCAAACAAACCAATTTTAGTATTCAATCCACGGTATAACTTACCTTCATAAGTACTAAGCTCAAAAAAATATATATATTCATATTTATAGGTACTAAGGAAAGTAAGTTAGGACTTCAAAAAGCTCACTATAAATGTTTTATGTTTAATTTCGGGATAAGTAATGTAATCAACCATAAAGTTAAGAATACAATGGAAACTTCATGTACAGTATCGAAACTTAAATTTATTTAATTAAAATACATAATTGATGGTAAAAGAAAATAAGGGGTTCACAATAAAGTTTACAATGAGTGGGGAATGAATTTACTAATGAAAGCTTTAGGCTAAGCCTATTACAATAGTTCTAATTTAGATTCAGGTGTTATAACTTATTGCATGGATCTTTATCCAGGTGGGGTGATCGAGCGGCGTTTGAATTTAATCTTGTGATTTTATATAGCCTAATTGAAATTTTGTTTTGAAATATAAAATAGGTTCAAATTATTTTCTGAATGGTTGAATTAATGACTTGATTATTGTTTCTTGACTTTTAAATTCTGGTACAAATGTTCAAAAGTTAGGCTTAAAATGTTTTAATGGCTTCTAAGGATAGAAAATGTCTACTGGAGTTATCTCACCAAAAATTGATGCCTTCTTCACGGTAAATTTCTTGATGTAATAATTATTAATGTTCTTAACAAGGACGGTTCTTCTTTAATCGAATTTCAATAATTTAGGTTCAAATATAGGCACTTTTGTATAAATTTTTATATTAAAATATGTAGTATCCAATTTACATCT
This sequence comes from Macrosteles quadrilineatus, assembly GCF_028750875.1. Taxonomy (NCBI): domain Eukaryota; kingdom Metazoa; phylum Arthropoda; class Insecta; order Hemiptera; family Cicadellidae; genus Macrosteles; species Macrosteles quadrilineatus. The sequence goes on along the minus strand of NW_026542599.1, from coordinate 30,398,083 downwards.
TCATACTAGCTCAGCTCTCTTGAAAAGTAAAGCAGATTTGATGCATTGTTATATTCACACATGTCAATCCTGACTTAATCACAAAGAATTGTAGGCCACTGTTCACACATATATTATAACAAATTTCATTTGCTTTAGAGCTATATTTGAATTTTGAAAAGTTATTTAAATAAAATTATATTGAATTTGAAGCAATTTTGTTACAAAAAATTATAGGCTATTATATATTTACATGAAATTAGGTTATTTGAAAATTTTCTATATCATATTGTATTACATTGATCACCTATTGGTCTGCATGGACAATTAATTATTACATATGGTTTGAAAAGGGAAATGGTTTGACATATTAAAGAAATAAGAACATATGGTAAAAATTAAATTATTCTATAAAAAATAACAGTTGAAATATTGAATTGTTACAGTAATCGTCATGGAATTAAACATGTTATATTAGGACCTTAAATTTAATCCTAAGAATTTGTTTATAAACACAGCTAGTATGGAAACGCGTGTTATAATTCTTAACAACTTAATAAGCCTCGTATTTATAGTATTAATCGTAGCACAATACATATATTGTATAATATAATTTTATATCGTTTACACAAACTACATTACAAATCAAGAATGACACAGGTACAGGTTATGGGACGGTAAAAATTAGAACTAAAACCCATTTTATAAAGTTTTAATGTTGTGAGTGTTACTTTACAACAGTTCGGTACATTTTAAGGCGAAATAAGTAAAAAAGCTAAATAAAACGGGTAAAATCCACCTCTTTTACTTAGAAATAAGAAAATCATTATCAGGCTTGACCACTGATCTGGATTTAAAGCTTAAACCCTCTATTTTGTTTGGCATGTATTTTTATTAGTTGGTGTTTCTATTGTATATGGATCATTAAAAAAAACTCGTACATAAACCATTGTCAAAAGTAAAAAGATAAAGTATAAAAGCTTGGCCTATCCTGTTAAGATGAAATAAACCTAAACAGATATAGATTCTTATGTATCCAAGTTACAAAAAGGATAAATGTAGAATGATTAGATGATAGCTTACGATCAGCTGATTTGTTAGGACCAGTTATTAAAAGTTTGATGACCAAGAATCAGCTGTGTCCAGTTTAGAACCATTAAGATGTTAATTTCTCTTTTCAGGATTAAACCGGCAAACTTTAGGTTACTAGGCGTCTAAGATATCTGAATCCGCTCTACGCACCTAAATAGTAAACCTAATGAAGTCGCAATACCAACAGAAGTTAAATGGGGATAGCATTCTTTTTAATCGCATTTCTTAAATAGAGTAAACAAACTAAACTTCTATCATAACCACCCAAAACATTCCTCTGATTACATAAAGAAACACAATTGTAAGGTGGTTCTGAGAGTTGGAAATGTTCCACAATGGGAAGCACAACAAGTGAGTTATGTCCTTTGTAATATTCATGACTGGAAAAACAGACTTCCCTTACACTCACAGACTACATTTATATGCTTTTATTAAGTTTCGTAACTGAATGAGGAGACACAATAGAGTAAAAAGTTTTAATGCAGCTAAAACAATTGTTTTAGGTTTTTATTTCATTTACTTGACCTTCATGGACAGGAATGTATATGAATTGTAGATTAATATTAATCTCCTAGATGTAAGGTAGATTATGTTTCAAAGCTTATCGTTACCTGTACTTTAAAAGTACAATTTGAACAGCATGTTGGATATGCTTGACATTCTGAAAGTTCATACTAAATTTCTGCAAAATATTGTACAACCGATGATAAACGAGCAGTTATTATTGCACGTTTTATTTGAATCAAGACAATATGTATGGACACAATACAATATGTATTATACAAAGGTTATCTGTAAGAAAGTACCATGAGGTATTAAGTTCGCCTCAAAAAGAAGCATTTTCATTTCATTTCATATCTTTTCATTTCAATATGTATCAGTTGTATCGGTTATAATTGTAGTTATATCAGTGTTATGTATCAGATTAATGTAACACAAATTAAGGGATTGTTTTGCGGGTAATTTATTTAGCATATTTTACGACGAGGAGCAACTTAATATAACGGGAATATAACGGTTGAAGCTTTTACGAAGAGAAGACTAGTGCAACAACATAACAGTTGTTCAACAACAACACCCGACGCGACACTTAATAGTGTTATCAAACGGGATTTGGGTTGTTATTCTTCTTCGCTTGTGCATAATGTGTTAATTATATTAACATAAACGTATTTAAAGGATCGAGCGTTTTCAGAGCTACGTATGGGTGTCCATAAAAAACGTTTCAGGACTTTGGTAAATGAATCCTCATACTAAAAGAAAGAAAAAAGTTTATGTGAAGGTATGTCCGAAAATGCATATTTACCCAGATATCCTCCATTATGTTTTTTAACTAAAATATTTGTATCTGCGAATTTTTTCATTCGATGAGTATGAAATTTAATAAGCATGTTAAAATACACTAGGCATACCAAAAAAAATTAAGTTGGTCCGATTGCAAAAATGGTGGCTAAAATTATTGTTTTTATTTTACCAAAATGTTTTTAATAAGACATCCAAGGCAGTTACAATTTAAAGTTATTTTATATATATTAATATAACTTTCGAATAAAACCGCTGACACACTTATCAATCACCCTGTATAATTTTCACTCATACTCTAGAATGATGTTAGATTTTAAAAGGTTTGCCGAAATTTAAGCCAGTTAAAATAAACCAAGTTTGAGCACATTTAAAACTTAAAACAGTAGAAGGTGTAAAAGATAAAATCAATTCGTACAGAATTATGCAGGTATTAAAGACTGCCTCGCTGTTCTATAGGTCCGCGACGTAGAAATAATGTAAAGTAGTTTTCATTATGACCATTCAACAATAACAACAAGTCAACGGTGTTGTACGACTATAACTCAACAACACACTAGCATTAGCGCATTGTGACATAACATGTCTTTGTGGTGGTGTCGTACCTGAATGATATTACTCGGTTACTATTAACGTGGTAACTGTTAAGCAAATTTGTGTGTTCCATTTTGTAGAGAAACATATTTCCATGCTTAATCTATAATATTGTTCTGATAAATATGTCTCCTTTGGTTATAAAATAGTTTGGTATTGAACTAGTGTTAAGACTTCATATTTATTTTTAATATCAACTTAAAAAGTGAAATCACAGTATATGGAAAGTGATTTGGTACAAAAAGCTATATCATAGTAGAGAGTTCATCGTGAAACATATTTCTGTTTACTACACGTTGTATATGGGACTTTATGTTCAAACGTGTGTTCATCTCTGTCTCTGATAGGATTTATTTAAGCTGAGGTATACTTTAGATCGAGGAACCAGATTCAAACCGTAATAACTCTTAACCTTGGTAATCATTAATCTCACTTATAGCTGTGAAACAGAACAAATCAAGTTAACAATCCATCTTCTTGCTTTTCTGAGAAAAGTAGTTTTTCTGCCGTTGGAGGTTTAGGTACTATACGTGCAGATAATAGCAAATCCCAATGACAAATATTATTTACAAAATGTCTAAATAACACATACATAAGCTAAAAACTAAATTACATAATCTAAATGTCATTTAAACATCACTTGCATAATAAATGCATGATGATTGCTACGAGATTTATCATCAATAGTATGAAATTAAAAACTCTTTACCTCATTTGACAGAGTTAGAATTCCATGAGCATTGTTAGCAACCTTGAATTTCCTGATTTTTTTATTTAAGTTTAATGTATTTTAAAGTGCCAACCACTCCAAATAATTATGAGAATATTATTTTTCTGCAACATATGTTTGTTGCTTAATATACAAAGACATCTGCTGATAAAATAGGTGCTATACAGGATGAAAATGCATATTTACCCAGATATCCGCCAATTTTCTTTTTTATACAAAAATATTTTTATTTGTGAAGTTTTTTATTTGATGATTGTGAATTTTGGTAAACATGTTAACATACACAAAACCTATAGTAAAAAAATAATAAATATGTTCCGATTGTAAATTTCAAAACGGCGGCCGTTTGAGTTTTTCTAACTTAAATAACTCAAAAACGGCTAACTCTATGATAAAATGTCAAGAATACTTTTCTTTAGCGTTTTTAATTTTCTATCAAACAATACCAAGATCAAAGAGATCGGACAAAAGATAACTGAAATATAACGTTTTTTTGTGTAAAAATAAAGCAAAAATTAAGAGTTCCCCGACTAACTATGCCTTATTTTTACAGAAAAAACTTTATATTTCAGAAATGTAAACGTTATATTAAATGTAATGTTGTGAACAGAATGCATAGCTGAGCACTATGGGTTCAGTGTTTATCTCATTTATTACAAAACATATGTCTATATGTATATGAGGTAATAGCTCATTCCCTGTGTGGGAAATTTGCAAAGTTCTTTAATGTTCAAGGTGGAAGGAAGGGGAATATTATGAGATATTATTAAATTATAACTTTATTTCAATTAAAAACCAACCATAAAAGGCTTTCTATTGTAAAGCTTTTGTAAAGTTTATCCTGACATTTGATATATTTATAAAAAACAGTTTAAAAAAATTAGCATTCAGTTTGAATTTTAGTTTTAATTTTCATACTCAAATCAAATTATTCATTAAGGAGTTTTTTAAAAGCGTTAGTGAGTTCTTAACGATGTTAACGAATGTTTAACGCGACTCTACAAGAACATCGGGGTATTTTAACTTTTACTTAAGGCGTTGGGTTCATTCAGCATTTTTTATATAGTAAATCAAATCAAATCAAATCAAATCATCTTTATTCACTTTATACACGTAAATATCGTAATCGTAAATCGTAATCGTGAATCGTAAATACATTCCAAGAGGAAGATATTTTACTAACAAATTGAAATAAGAAAGATTATCCGTTTATTTAAGCACCAAGACGATAGAGTGTTAAAAGAAGCACGTTCCTTTATTGTAATAATATTCATGATAGGTGCACCTGCTGGTAAGATTCTCTCAACCCCACTTTATTTCATTGTAAAGTGTGAATGATGTGTATGGTAAAATGAAATAGGGACCTATTTTTCCAAGGAGATTTTTATTTAATTTCTGACAATATTGTTTCATTTATTATTTTATACGATTTATATAACTTAATTATAATTAGCCAATTTAATGAACATTTATGAAACATATCGTAGAATAATAATGTTCTATGTAAATACATATTTGATCTAATTTTAACGTTGTAAGTTACTTTGTGAGTAACTTAATTTAAATGATAAATTAAAATCATAATCACCATTCAAGTGAGTATTAAAACGAGGTGTTTTATGTATTAGGTTCTTGTTGATTTAGCAATAACCGTAACTTATTATTTGCATGGAATCTTTATTTTTAAAAGTTTGTGACAAAATAAAAACGAATGAAGGCAAATGTATTCATCACCTGGACAGTTTACAGAATCATTAATTCCACTAAAGAACACAATTTGTTGTAGAATTAATGATGGATGTTACCTTCATATCTGAAGATCTCGTGTGGCGTGTCTTGGACTTTTAGATAAAAGATGGATGGAACATTTTGTCACAATTCCACGTCAATTTGTCTCAACTAACTATCAAGATATATTTTGAGAAATTCTATTAAAAAATAAACCCTCACTGTTTATTATGTACAGTGTGTATCATGGCTAATGGTACAATATGTGTGCTTCAATAGCAGTGTTTGGATTGATTTAGTACAAATTCAACAACAGCTCTAAAAAAGCAAAATATTTTATTTCTAAGTATTTATTAAAACAAATTGCATCTTTTTAGTGGATTTCCTATGTAGGGAATACGCTATAAATTTACGTTATATTGTTGTATCATATACTTAATACAAAAAGGTGTTCTCTGTAACATTCCTTTTCCATATACTGAATTTTACGATTTATGTATCATTTTATAGCTTGTGATCTAGTGGAGTAAAGAATGGGGACTAAAAAGATCATATCCTTTAGGGCTTTGTTACAGTAAGTTTAATTTATATCTAGATTTTGCTTTCAACCATCCAGTTATGTATAACTGATATAACTGGCTAACTGAAAAACGGGTTTAATGTTAATAATTGTAATTTGGTTTAACCACAGTCAGATTTTAAAGAGGAGTCAAACAAATTTTCAAAAGTAGATTTTTAATATGCCACTTTTTATCATTGAAAACTGATTATGGTAATTATATCACTCATTTTGGTGTGAATCTAAAATCAACATATTATTTTTATAAATTATTAATTTTATCCACAATCGTTTTGAACAAACGTAATTAAAAGAAGATAAGCTTTGCATTATTATTTTTGCATCGGAAACAAGTTTAAACCCTATTAAAATGGGCAAATTGAGCACGAGTCATCTCTTAAGTAATAAGTAGGGTTATTGAGTGATAGACATGTAGTAGAAAAAAGGTCTACAACTTGAAATGTAATGTTGTGATTACTGTAGGACCTTATATTTGATATGTATCGCAAGTTACAAATAAACTAAAAAATAACAATTCTAAAATACCGAATCGCTGACAAAAATGGATCATAACTGTCGTTTCTATATCACGATAATCCAAAAGAGAGAAATAATTAAACACCCTTTGGCACAGAATGATTGAGTGGGCTTGATCAAACCATTGGAGTATTGTGTAGCTCAGCACTATCGAGTTGGTACAAAATGTCAAGTTCCTACTATTGACCAATTAATGGGGAGGTTCTGGTTCAGACTCAGTGATCAGTTGTTTCCAATCATCACAATAGATTACTTTGGGGACTAAAAAAAGTAAGAAAAAACATTGATTAATTTTATGTTAATGAATTCACTCCCAAAACTCATCTTAAAGTAATTCATCCCAACATTTGTATTAATATATTACTGGTTTAAAATATAACATTCTAAAATCTGACATTTGTTTGACTCATTTTTTAAGGTATAAACGTGGGACGTATAAGTTTAATTTCCTACCGTTTCAATAAATCCTTCAAGATCTAAACAAATATTTTTTACTTTGTAACAATTATTACTGTCTTGGAAAAGAATTTTATTGCCAGTGAAATTTAAACTTAAACAATTTATACATCGCACACCTAAATTTTTTTATAAAGTTCAAAGAATATTGAATTTAATTCTCTAAGTTTTCTTTCCTTTCGTGTATGAATTTAAATGACGATCAAAACCATCGGATCATTCACTATTAGTTCTAATTTGGATTTGGTATCAGTGTAATCATTAGAATTAAAGTTACGTTCAAAGTACTTGTTATGTTCTTAAACATTTGTATTGATATTCTTTATAAAAGTTTTTTTGTTTTAGCTCTTAGATTTAAGAAATTCAGTTTAGAAGCATCATATTCCTTTGTTTTCAAACTGGGAACCTTCGATTCACCAGCCAAGCACTATATCCTGTAAAATTCTAATATTTATGTAATGTGTTAGTTGGTAATGTATTTTAATACATTTTATTATTAACTATCAATGCGTTAATTAAACACTATGTACTAGATAAATAACAGGAAATCCAGATATACTGGTGTATTCCTCAATGGATTGAACTACTACCTACAAAAGAACATATTTGATTGCGGACTGATGAAGCCCAGATCATTGGAGATGACTTGCTTCGAACCCAACACAAAATCTGATTGATAACCTCAAAATTGGTTGGCTAATAACTACAAATCTTCCTAATGATGCCGAATTACTATTTAGGTTCCAGGTTCGAATTAATCATAATCATGTCCAAATAATTTTAATTTCTTTTTTTAGAATCTCTAAAAATGTTTTTTTTTTTCTTAAATGCGATTTCGATAGAAAGATAGCCATGTTCATTTATTTACATTACCAAAAAGAAAAACATGTTGAAAACACTACATTTTTCCCCTTCTTTATCTCCAAGTCCAAGACACGCCACACATCTACAGATATGAAGGACAATCCATCATCTTGTAGTTCTACAACAAATTGTGTTCTTAAGTGGAATTAATGCTTCTGTCAACTCTCCAGGTGATACATTTGTCTCCTTTCGTATATGATATGAATTTTATTCAAATAATGAATTATGGTTATTGCTAAATCCACAAGAACTCAATACATAGAACACCTAGTTTTTAATACTCATTTTAATGAGGATTTAGTTTAATCGTATCTAAAAAATAAATTTTATAATATTGCAAGAAATAAAATAAAAAATGTCCTAGGAGAAAATGTGTCCCTATTTCATTTTAACCATCCACAACATTCACACTTTACAATATAATTGTAAAGTGGGGTTGAGAGAATCTTACCAGCAGGTGCACCTATCATGAATATTATTACAATAAAGGAACGTGCTCCTTTTAACACTCCATCCTCTAGCTTGAATGAACAACCTTCTTTCTTATTTCAATTGGTAGAAAATATCTTATTCTTGAAATGTATTTACTATATCAAAAATTCTCAATGAACTCAATGCCTACAGTAAAAGTAAAAATTCCCCAATCTCCTAATCTATGTAGAATCGCGTAAAACATTCATCGTTAAGAACTCACCTACGCACTTTTATAAATACCGTAATAAATAGGTTGATTTTAGTAAGAAAAAGACTTAAATTCAAACTGAATGATGATTTTTTTTAACTGTTAAAAGTCAGGATAAACTCTGCAAAAGCTTTACAATAGAAAGCCTTTTATGTTTGGTTTAAGTAATTGAAATAAAGTTATAATTGAATTAATATCTTACTAGAGTACCTGTTGCTCGAATTCGAGCAATTGCGAAGCATTGCAGGCGTTATTTTAAAACGAATAATAATTTCCGATGACTTTATAAGAGTCGACTCAAAGATTATGGAAATACTCAAGATGTACACAGCAGTTAGATATAATCACAATTTTTGTAAATATCTTATCTTTTTTCAAAAGCTGGCCTTGTTTTTTAGTGTTTTCTACAAATTTTCCCCACTCGTAGCTGCATTAGGTTGTCTATAATAACGATTACAAATGAAAAAAAACATTATTTCTATTTCTTCTACTGCACTTGGTTGTGTTCTATGACTTTCCTGTTTCCATTGTTTGCAAATCGGTTCTTTCAATTATTGCTCAAGAAATGTAGCACAGTGTTAATTAAGTTTTATTTTTAGTATATCAAATTGTCCAGTATTTCTCACTTTTTCCATTGTAATTTTAAAAATTACACCAACCAAGTATCGTCTACTACTGATGCAATACGTCAAAGAATATCGTCTACGTGCAATCTCCAAGAAGTGGTAAAAAAGGCAGAAACCAACCCATACAATAGATATAAGTTAACTCTATGAGAAATAATTTTAAGAGTTACTGTGATATTAGGATTTTCCACTGATTTGGTAATAGAACATTATATTGCAAAACATGGCACGATTCAGAAGAAAATCGATTTTAAAATTAGAAAAAAAACATTGCAAATACTTCATTTTGACAAATTTAGTAAATCACAATTTAAATATTAACAGCGGTTTCATTCAAAAGTAGTGTAAATGTATGCATATGGTCGTAATGTAAACAAATCTGAAGGGGAACTTTAAAGGCCTCTGGGGCAGAGCCCCTAGGGAATTTACCTTGTTTCTCTTTTGATGGCTCATCTACAGACTAAGACATTTCTTTAGAGACCCCTACCAAGTTTCTACGCCCAGCCGTTCTCTGTAATTAGCTGTGACAAAACCCCGTTTTTCCTTCATAAGAATAACATGGGATGGGAATTTAAAGGCCACTGGGGCAGAGCCCCAAGGGAATATGCCACGTTTCTCTTTTGATGGCTCATCTACAGACCAAGACCTTTCTTTAGAGACCCCTACCGAGTTTCTACACCCAGCCGTTCTCTCAAATTAGCTGTCACAAAGAAAAACAGTTTCAAATTAATATATAGATAATATACCCTTCCATCTACTTTGAACATAAAAAAATTAAGCAAAATTTGTCTTCTTCTTTAGTCTTTGCCATACAGGTTTTTTTATATTTTAATTTTTAACGTTTGAACACGTTTATTTGTCTTGCAAATATATAATACCTTACTATGAATTAATACACCATTTATTTTATTAACATACAACAATCAGTTTTTTTTAACATGAACACATAAGTGTTGAGGTATTTTAAAGAAGTTTTATTATGTAACCTAAATTATAAATATTCAAGTAGTATGTAATATATATATTCGGCAAGGAATTTAGTGAAATTTTATACTATAATTTATTTATTTATTTTATATACCATCGGACATCTCCAATTTTATAGACTAGACATAACAATATTTCTCTTAGTGACTGTAGAATTTAAATACATGTTTGTAAAACATTTCAACCCAGCAATAAATGTATATAAGTAACAATAACAATAAATATATGTATAAATATATACATAAGCCAAGGCTTGTCTGAGGCAATAGCTGTTACTAACTGCTTAGTAATTTTTCTTTAGTTCTACCTGTATTACCTGTATACCTGTTTTTTTTACCTGTTTACCTGTATTTTTATGTTTATGTTCTATATAACTGCCTTGCTTGTGCTTTATCGAGCTTGAAATACAAGAAAATTGGTACGTAAATATTAATGTAACAATCACGAAACACTACTATCGTAGCTATACATAATATATCATGAGCCCTGCAACTTTCAACATGCAAAGAAAGTAAGGGTAAAAGTTGTCTTGTAATGAAAACAATAGTTATTTGTGTAACTAGTGAGCAAAGTGGCACTTTGCTGCACACGAGAGCTACGTTTACGGAATGATCTCGAGTGCTGCAGCAAAGGCTTTTTGCACTCGTGTTACACATTATATTTTTCCTGCAGGCACTATAAAGTATATAAATAATTAGTCTTTTAAACACTATTCAACATGTTTTTAGGTTCAGCTGGCAACACAATAGATGCCCTAGAGAAAGTAGTCCTCGGTTCGTATCACTCCGCTATTTTTTCATCGTCAAGCAATGTTCTCCGCGACTTGAGAAAATAGTTCCGTATATTGTTGTAATTTGCAGTGGTTTCCGCACCTAAAAAAATGATTTAAAGGTATTATCTTGTTTATTAAGGTCGTAGGAATGTTTTAAAAACGTTTAAAAGAAAAGTCCAGAAAGTTCAGAAATACCGAAACGTAAAACACGAAATGACAGGTTAAATCGTAGTTATAATAGTCAATCAGCTGCTCATAGTATTATTATCTTTAAGTGTTGCCAACCTATTTCCAAGCGTACACGGATTACGTGCATAATAGAACCACGCTGTTTTGTGTTGTTTCGTTGGAATCCTGGTGTGCGCCAAAGTTTAAACCGTACGACAAAGTATAAACCGTACGTCAAAGTATAAATATCCAGCAATTAGCAGCTTTCTGTACTATAAACAGTACAAGGAAGCCAACTTTGTCGGGTGACTGTAGGAAAAGTATTATTGTAGTACTGTTACCAATACCGTAGTAACTAATTTACACCATAACACTCCATTGTCATTCAATCGATTTTAGTCTCCTAATTTTAAATTTAGTCCCTCCTTAATTTTTTGTTTTTAGTTCTGAAATTCAACTATAAGGTGTTTTATGTAGTAGTTTTTGTCCTTTAAAATACGCATTATTACCTCCGAATAATGCGGGTGATTTCCAAAATTAGAGACACAATTAAAAAATTTATGGATTTGGAAACTAAGTAAAAAGTCAATATTTTTGTTAATGTTAACACATAAATTCACCAAACACCCACACAAAAGTTCAGTGAGTAATCAATCATGTGTCTAATGTGGTAAACCATCACATAACTCTGCAATCAGAATAAACCATAATACCATGGTCGACGGTGTTATCTGTTAAAATGATAGGTCTAGGCGAGTTGGCGGTTTTCATAATACGTTGTCAACACAAGGAATAATATATTACACTGTTGGAAATCTTCCACATAGTACTTACGTCCCTAAACGATAATTTTGTAACGCAATCGCTCAAATGCTACAACTTTGTGATGATTTTGATTTATTAAGGTGTTATACAGTTCACCAAACTATTACCAAACTAAGTACTACTTGGCAAATATTTTTACTATATTTTCACTTTATAGCTTACGCTATAGGAGTCTCAAAAGGTGATCAAAATGCAAGTTGTGTATTTTTATAAATATAACAACTGAAAATATGTACTGAATGAAGGAGTTGTAAAGTGTTTAATTACTATAAAACAGCCCTATAAGCTCAACTGATATTCTATCTAAAACCTTTTTCTATGGACTAGTTTTTGTATTGTGAAGTTTGACCGAAAATATAAGATAGGTATTACAACCTAATATTTTCATAGTTAGGAGTTAAAGTAATCGATTAGTTTTACTGAATAACCATCCATTTATCTCTAATTTTCAAACAATGACGTAGTTTTGATGAACAATCGCTTAAGGATATGCAAGGAATTTACGCCTTGCAAAATATTAATTAGTGAAGTTGCAATTATAAAGTTTCTAATTAACCTACTTACAGTTTGTTAATATTGTTAAACTACTGGATCTGCTTACGAATAAGTACTATTGTAACTATGGCTTTGTAGTCACTCAGAGTACTATTTTATACTTTTATAGACTTTAAAACTAAGCTTTATCAGCAAAATGGGTGGTTTTAGGTTTTAAGTATGACTAAATCATTAAATTATATTTATTATTATTTAATAATGTTACAGTTCCTTCTGAAGTGGGTAGTAAAATACAAAATCTCATTTTATCTAATAAATGTGAATGCTACGACTCTAATAGTCTCCTCCCATTGATTGCTATTAAGATAAAATGTCGTGTAGTAAAAAATGATGAAAATTATGTAAAAATGTACGGTTTAAAATTTATTTTCAACCCTTCTCATGTACACCGAACATAGACCAATGTAAGCCTAATCCACTGTAATTTGGAATGCATAAGTTATATCGGGTAAATTCATTGCTACCTTCGGCGTTAGAAAGCTGAAGCTTTTAAGGTTATTACAATAGTGTTCAATGGAATGCTATGTAGTTTGCACTAGAACTTACTCACTAAGCAAATACATTCAATATCAATTCAGTACATTTGCATACCTATAAATATTTATTAGACTAGCTTGCGTTGCGTTTTGCAATGTTTGAGATGCATAGTTATTATTCTATAGCCATTCAGGTTCAGTGGTAACAATGATATAGCAAATTTGTTCTGTGAAATACTGGTTTACTGCAAGTATTAATAACATATGAAAGTTTCAAAAACATTCGTAAGATAAATATAAGTTACATACCTTTACGTCAACAGTTCAAATGTTGTAGTAAGTAAAATTTACAACATTTTTCACCTATTCAGTCATCGTCAGGTGATTTCCTAACAAGAATGTTTCATCTTCAAATGAAAACCAGAATATAAAAAACACTGGATTTCATTGAACTCTATAAGGCTGAACGAATAAATGTTTATCACTCTTCTTTGTATATGAGATTAAATTGACACTTAGTCTAACAAATTCTTCTTATCAAATATTTAGAGCAACCAATGTCACAGAATATATGTACGTAATTTTTTCACTCTACTATATATTTTGACACGTTCAATCGCGATGATTTTATTGGTAAATATAATAAACAGTAAGGTATGTTCATTGTTACTTATGATTATTGTTATGGTTATACAGAATAATATGTTCATATACTACAGAAATGTAATAAAACTAAGAAAGATTTTTTAAATAACTAGTTTTATTAGTGCTTAGTAGTTTTACAAGTAAATCTTTTAGAACTCCGAACAGTTTAAAAGCTATTTCATTTAACAATCATTATAACTTCTAAAATAAACGTTCATATTACGGTAGTTTCGTGTCTTAAAACGAATATTTTCCCGTATGAACCACACATGTAAGTTCAGTTACGTTTCTGCAAAAGCGGCCTTAAAGTTCAGGAAATTTCTAATTGAAAGTCCTATAAAAACCAGGATCCACGAAAATATGCTTTTAAATCCTCTAATTAATTCTGGGCTGGTTAGCGATTATTCTAGTAATTATTCAAAAGCCGGACAATCATTACGGTTTTAATTTCTGCAATCAGTTTCTGACTTTCCCCTCAGAACCAAGTTATGGAAATGCTGAACTACCAAAAAAATATATGAAGATTTCTTAATAAGTTGAGCTTTTACTAAAGTCATATTAAATACATGCGTAACTGTAGTAAACAATTTGTTACGGATACATGACAAAACAAGTTTTTTGCCGCACCTTTAGATCAAATACTCAAAGAATAAACAAATTTTTCACCAAGAATTACCAAGGTAATGCATCACATTTCTCCACATTTAGCCTCGCAAATAGTGTATATAGTTATTAGAATCAAAACCAGTTTCTACCAATTTTCCAACCACACTATATTTGGTTGTTTGCTGGACCTCATATTAAGTGGACCTAATCAAATCATGGACACTTCATTAATAAGTTCCGAGATGTATGCCTTTTATAAGATTTTAATGTCTGGTCTGTGTTTGAATTTGAACTCATATATTAATACAATACCTTTTTAAACTTTCCCAAGGTTACTTATTTGTTAACACACTTACCGTTTGTAAAACGTTAATATTTTAAATATTAAATTAATAAGAATTAGGAGTATAATCAATGCTATAATGATGTACAATTATATGTCAAATAAAGAACATTTTACCACGGCAAGTGTGTTTATTTTACACAGTAACAGCAATAACACTATACATAGGAGTAGCTTCTACGTATTAACCTTAAAAGCATCTTGCACAAGCAACAGGTAGCAATAACTTTGCCCACTTATTAGTTAATATGTTTGAATAGTAATGCTAAACGTGAAACAAAAGGCCTCCTTTCTTTACCATTATCTACAATCATTTCCTTTACTATTATCAATTACTTTCGGGCTCCGCCCCGGTGGCTCTGGTATTTCCCATGATAACCTTATAAGTAATCATATTTAAAAGGAATTAATGCTTAACGGATGTTTTAGTTAAACAACTGGGAAAAAGCTTTTATAGAGTTTTTGCAATATTTAAATGAACTAAGAAGCAACAAGCTGTGATACACAATGAAAACTGTCAAATTAAGATTGTTTAAAGTTATTTTTATGTTTTTAATTTAATTAATAATTTGTGGTATTGTGCGAATAGGGTGATTTTAATTTTTTAAGTGCATGATTCATCAGCTTATTGATTTTATTTTTCCAAAACTGATATGAAAAAGTATTGTGTTTGTTTTCCCCCAAAGATATTTATGGGAAACGGATTAGCGTGTTAATAATTTTAGTGCATTACTGATCAAGTCATTGACTTGGATTGAAGGAACTAGTATTATAGATATGAATGTTTGGAGTATGTCAATGACACGAAAACTACTTGACCAATTAATTCAGCAAATTTTTTCCATTGGTATAGCCAACATAACCACAGGCTTAAAGTACATAGTCATCTTTTAATTAAATACTCTTCTAGGGCTCCACCCTGACAGCTTATTAAGTCTAATGTTGTTATTCGAAGTAACCTTGAAAAGCCACTCGAAATAACACCCAAACCCAGTACGGCAATCAATAGCTTTATTAATACTTATGAAGTCAAAAAGGGTGAAGCCCGCGGGTAACAGCTAGTAATATATACTGCAAAAACAAATTAAATACTGTAATACTAGCAAAGCATTCCACAATTAAAGTTTTACTACACTCTGTTTTACAAATGTCATCTCATTACATTAGTTTTCCAGTTAATTAAACGACACATGTTTGTAGACTTATTGTTGACATATGTTTGTTACGTTTGTTGACGAAGAATACTGTTTATGTTAATTAAACTGTACAAAGCAAACTTGAACATGGCTAGTGAGAAATTTATTTATAGTTTCAAGTAATTAATATCTTAGACTGGAAGGTGTTACATTCAAGTAGGGAAAGGAAGTACCTGAATCATTTGATCTTAACCGAAATAGAAAAAGCAAAGATATTTTATATCAGGTAACAATGTAAAATCTGGTGCATTTGCTGAATTTCATTAAGTAGCCATGATCAACATCATGATACTTTAAGATATGTAAATCTGTTAAACTTTTTCTTTTTTTTAACTATATTTTGAATGGTGTTTTTCCCATGGTAACCCATAAAACACGGAAAAATCGGATATTCTCTAAAATGGCCTGAACTATGTTTGTAAAATTTTAGTATGTTTTAGCCCTTTAAATTCTGGACAAAATTATAGTTTCCCATTCCTGTAAAGATTATAGTTCAAAATCTATTGTAAATGATGTTATTTTCCCACGAAAACAAAAAAACATTAAAAATGGTTCTTTAAAAAAAACCCCCTTTCTGATAGAAAATTGTCTGTTATTGTCCCTATAATAGTTCTAATAAAATAGTGCAACCCATCCCACTATGATTCCCTATTCCTGTAAAAATTTAGGTTCAAAAGCCAATGCAACTTTTTTTGATTTCACCTTTTAAATGTTATAATTTAAAATCTTACCCGCTCTCGTCGCTTACCCATGATAAAGTCAAGCTAATTGGAGAAACTATGTGTCAGATTGCTGATACCGTTCATTTAAAACTAAAATAATAGTAAACAAACCCATAAGTAGCCAAAACAATATACGTTTGATAACATCTCACATTTAGGAGAGGTGGGGAAAGACGAGATTTTTCCGTGTTCGTTAACCTCGCCTCGTATTAATGAGACGGAGACGAATGTGATATGAGACCGAGATGATGAGATCTGTGTGATGGTTGGCCTCTGCTGATTTTACACTGGGTATGGAAAAAACTGCGATTTACTTCTAGTCTTGAAGATATTTACTCATTAAATCAACACAATCTTTCTTAACTATTTTAAAAACTATTATGTCAGATTTCTTTTTCTCAGCGCCTAAAAAACTGATCCAAGCTGCACTGTGTTTATTGAGGTGTCCAGATAAATTTCCATTAAATTTACTCTATGGAATTAGAGCTCCTGCCCAGGGATTTCAAATTATTCAGGGGAGTTTTTGGAATATACAAAATTGGTCTCATTGAAAAAACAAACAAAAAGAAGAAGAATATTTTTTTACAAAAGTTATATAAATAGTGAATGACAATCGAAGAACTAGCCTATTATCTAATAATTATAAATATAATAAAATAAGACGAATTAAATATTAGTTGTTATTGATCTAAGATAATTATTAATTTTTTTATGTATAAACATTTAGATAGACGACAAATTAAAAACAACTATTTACCTTTCCTCCATAGGAATAAGGAAGGCATTTCAAAAATACAGTTTTTTTTCTCCATAACCTTAAATCCTACAAAAGATATTCGATATACTAAGCAGTTTTTTTATTGAAAGGTCTACGCGTTTGTTGCAATGGAAATTAGACATTTTAATGTTTTAAGCAGAAAATTTGAAAAACCACAAAACAATTGTTAACCCCTACAGCCTATCACGTGATCTTGCTCGTTCGCGAAATCATCAACTGTATTCAGCCTAACACGTTCATGCCAAATTTAATCAAAATTGAAACATAATAATAGTTGTTATCGTGTTCCAATTTGTATATGTTACTATACAAAACACACTGACCATAACACAACACTCGAGAAGCTAATTGTTTTACAAAACAGGTTAAACTCAAATATCTCAATCTTGTTTAAAAACCAACATAAATAATAAATAAATTCTACTAAGTAAATCAAAATACCTCAGTACCATTTACTTAGTAACATTTAAAGTAGCCCTCATTGATGTATACAATAACTAAATAAATTCTATATGACAAACAAATTGCTTAAAATGCCCACGGTTAGAAATTAACATAGGAACTTTTAAGGCTTCCAGGGTGCAATCTTTAGGTAAAATAATAATAAATGTTTAACTTTTTTTGCCTGAATAAATAGTATATCAAATATAAACTCTGGATTCAAATTCAAATTCAAATATATTTATTATGGATATTACAACAGTTTGGCCTCACCAAGTTTAAAAAAAAAACTTGTCGGCGAGGTCCAGTTGATGCATAAGGCAAACAAAAGGTTTTCATATTTCTTTTCTAGAACAAAGTTTTCTTAATATACTATTTCAATGGCGGTTTGGGGCAGGCACTTTAACTTGAAAAAAAAGTCAAGATAGTCGTTAAGTTTAAAAATTACTAATAAGCAAAAGATTTAATCAGTAAGGGCTTTGATTTTTATATGTTTTCCTAACGCATAACATTAATCAATCAAAGAATTTCTAAAGGACACAAAAAGTATCAACAGTAAAGAATGTTTACTAACTTAGTCAATATGTTTAGCATTTAATTTACCCCCACATGTGACGCCAAAGAACATTTCACTATATATGGGCAAACGTTTGATATTTTAAAAGAACGGCGTTCTCATTATTTTCTATTGTTTGAATTCTTTGACACTGGTTGTTTTGTTCTTTTAGTTGTTTGTTGGATTAACAAACGACACGTATTTACAATCCAGAGTTCATATTATCATATTATTCTCTTTCAGACCAGCTTCGTTTTGATTGCATTGTTTTATTTAATATTATTATACAAATGTAATACCAGTATGTAAAAACAACAATTTTAAATATAAAAAATATTGAATTTCGTTGTTTAAATAAACTATTAACACCAATAACGACAATAGTACTAAATAACCTTGTGATTGATATCGATGACTGCAAATAACGTATATATAACTGAATCATTTGTGTCAAATTATATTATAAGCTAAATATAGCACATACAAATAACATACTTTCCATGATGTTATTTTTGGTTCAGTTAATGGCTTCCGACGCAGGATTATAATGAATTAAAGCCGAACTTTTGTAAATGTTACAATGGCTGCATATATCCTTAATAGGTTATTGATTTATCAGTTAACTCAATAGTACTATAGTTCGTTCTGTCATTGTATTTTATTAGTTGGTTGGTTACTTTACCAAGAGTATGTATATTAAAATATATCAAAATAAATGTATAGAATACAGAGAAATTTACTGGTCCATATTTATATACTGTACATCATTTAATACACATATTTTAATTAATTCAATAAACATTATTTATTTGTTTTACGAAAAGTGCGACTTGGATATAAAATTTTTGAAAAACCTATAGCAGTAATTAAGGAAAGTAATTTTATCTGCATTTTATGACCAGACTATAAAGCAGGATTCTATTAAGATAATAACGGGTTAGCCCTGGACAATGTTATCAGGCCTGGTTTGCCGGTAATATCATTGGTGTTCAAATCATTTACGTTGAGAGGAAGTTAGGTATAAACTTCTTTAATTAACAATGCGTTAACTACTATAAATCACAGTATATATTTTTGTTAAGAAGCAGTATCTTGCAAACAACTCTATTAGTGTAGACCAAAACCGAAATGATCTAAATCAATTTTTCTACAAATACTCAAAAGGTGTATATGATAATAATTAAATCATATGGTCAATTTAGTTCATTTGTTATGACCAACAAATAGTTTAAGATAATGAATAGCTTGCGTTGCGTTTTGCAATGTTTGAGATGCATAGTTATTATTCTATAGACATTCAGGTTCAATGGTAACAATGTTATAGCGAATTTGTTCAGTGAAATACTGGTTTCTACAAGTATTAATAACATATATACGTTTAAAAAACTTTCGTAAGATAAATTTAAGGTACATACCTTTACATTGACAGTTCAAATGTTGTAGTAAGTAAAATTTACAACATGTGTCGCCTATTCAGGCATCTTCAGTTGATTTCCTAACAAGAATGAATCATCTTTTAATGAAAACCATAAAATAAAAACGTTGGATTTCATTGAGCTCTAAAAGGCCGAACGAATAAATGTAATTAATTTTATGTGAGATTAAATTGACACATAGTCTTACAAATTCTTCTCATCAAATATTTAGAGCAACCAATGTCACAGAATATATGTATGTAATGTTTTCACTTTACTATATATTTTGACACGTTCAATCACGATGATTTTATTTGAAATATAATAAACAGTAAGTTATGCTCATTGTTACGTACAATTTTTTTTTATGGTTATACAGAATAATATGTTTATATACTACAGAAATGTAATAAAACTAAGAACGATTTTTTAGATAACTAGTTTTATTAGTGATTATATAGACAAGTAAATCTTTTGGAACTCCGAACAGTTTAAAAGCTATTTAATTTAACAATCATTATAGCTTCTAAAATAAACGTTCATATTCCGGTAATTTCGTGTGTTAAAACGAATATTTTCCAGTATGCACCACACTTGTAAGTTCAGTTACGTTACTGCAAAAGCGGCCTTAAAGTTCAGGAAATTTCTAATTGAAAGTCCTATAAAAACCAGGATCCACGAAAATATGCTTTTAAATCCTCTAATTAATTCTGGGCTGGTTAGCGACGCTCTAGTAATTATTCAAAAGTCGGACAATCATTAAGGTTTTAATTTCTGCAATCGGTTACTGACGTTCGCCTCAGAGTTGTGGAAATGCTGAACTACCAAAAAAATATATGAAAATTTGTTAATAAGCTATCCTTTTATTAAAGTCATATTAGATACATTAGTAACTGTAGTAAACTATTTGTTATGGATATATTACAGAACAAGATTTTTGTCGCACCTTTAGATCAAATACTCAAACAATAAACAATTTTTTCACCCATACTTGCCAAGGTAATCCATCACATTTCTCCACGTTTAGGCTCGCAAATATTGAATTATTAGAATCAAAACCACATTCAATCAATCTTCAAACCACATTGCTCATATTCGGTTGTTCCTGTTGGTTGGACCTCATATTAATAGTGAACCTAGTCAAATATACTGTATATATGAACACTTCATTGATAAGTTCTGAGATGTAAGCCTAAAACACGATTTTTTTTAATGCCTGCTCTGTGTTTGAATTTTAAATCATATATTATTACTAATAAACATTTTTAAACTGCCTACAAACTAAACTTATTACTTATAACTTATTACTTAAACTGGTTACACATTTTTTTAACACCTTAGCGTTTGTAAAACGTTAATATTTTAGATATTAGATTAATAAGAATTACAAGTATAATCAATGCTATTATGATATGTCAAATAAAGTACATTTTACCACGGAAAGTGTATTTATTTTACACAGTAACAGCAATAACACTATACATTAGAGTAGCTTCTACGTATTAACCTTAAAAGCATCTTGCACAAGCAACAGGTAGCATTAACTTTACCCACTTATTAGACAATATGTTTGAATAGTAAAGCAATACGTGAAACAAAAAGCCTCCTTACTTTACCTTTATCTACAATCATTTCCTTTACTATTATCAATTAACTATAAACGCTTTACATCTGACTAATGGCAAGAAACCCTTTCGTAAATGGTTCTTTAGTATTACAATGTAACGTTATATAAGACTTTATACCGAACTATTCAGTTTTGCATTTATACCTATAAAATGCAAAGCCCTAACTGACTTACTCACTCATCACTAATTCTCCTACTTCCCATTTACCTAGGACGATGATATTTGGTACATTGATTCTTTAGGCATTAAATAGAAAAACTATTTTCTACTATCAGAAACTATCAGAATGATCGGACTTTCGGGCTCCACTCCGGTGGCTCTGGTGTTTCCTATGATAACCTTATGAGTATTCATATTTAAAAGGAATTAATGCTTAACGGATGTTTCAGTTAAACAAATGGGGAAAAAGTTGTTTATGGAGTTTTTGCAATATTCAAATGAACTAAGAAGCAACAAGCTGTGGTACACAATGAAAACTGTCAAATTAAGATTGTTCAAAGTTATGTTTATGTTTTTAATTTAATAGAATTTCTGGTATTGTGCGAATAAGGGTGATTTTAATTTTTTAAGTGCATGATTCATCAGCTTATTGATTTTATTTTTCCAAAACTGATATGAAAAGGTATTGTTTTTGTTTTCCCCCCAAAAAATTTCTGGGAAACGGATTAGCTTGTTAATAATTTTAGTGCATTACTGATCAAGCCATTGACTTGGATGGAAGGAACTAATATTATAGATATGAGTGTTTGGGGTATGTCAATAACTATAATATAATTGTACAATTACCTCGTCACAGCTCCGTAGTTTCCGTATGTATCCGAGCTGTGACGAGGTAATTGTACAATTATATTATAGTCATCAATTCAGCTCAGGGGCTAAAACATGTCTATTGATATGTCAATAACGTGAAAACTACTTGACCAATTAATTGAGCATATCTTTTCCATTAGTAGAGCGAATATAACAACAGGCTTAAAGTACATAGTCATCTTATATTTTAATACTCTACTAGGGCTACACCCTGACAGCTTATTAAGTCCAATGTTGTTTTTCAAAGTAACCATAAACAGCCACTCGAAATGTCACCCAAACCGGAACGGCAATAAATACTTATGAAGTCAAGAGGGGTGAACCCCGTTGGTAACAGCTAGTAGTATATACTGCAAAAACAAATTAAATACTGTTATACTAGCAAAGCATTCCATAATTAAAGTTTTACTACATTCTGTTTTACAATTTACTCTCATTACATTAGTTTTCTAGTTAATTAAACGACACATGTTTGTAGACTTATTGTTGACATATGTTTGTTGTGTTTGTTAACGAAGAATACTGTTTATGTTAATTAAACTGTACAAAGCAAACTTAAACATGGCTAGTGAGAAATTTATTTATAGTTTCAAGTAATTAATATCTGAGGCTGAAAGGTGTTACATTCAAGTACGGAAAGGAAGTACCTGAATAATTTGATCTTAACCGATAAAGAAAAAGCAAACATATTTCATCTCAGGTAACAATGTTAAATCTGGTGCATTTGCTGAATTTCATTCAGTAGCCATGATCAACGTCATGATACTTTAAAATATGTAAATCTTTTACACTTTTTATTTTATTTTTTTTTATGGTGATTTTCCCATAATAACCCATAAAATAACGGTAAAATTGAATATTCTCGAAAATGGCCTAAACGGTTTTTATAAAAAATTAGAATGTTTTAGCCCTTTAAATTCTGATCAAAATGATAGATTTCCCATTCCTGTAAGATTATAGGTCAAAATTGTTTGTAAATTATGTTATTTTCCCATGAAAACATAAACAAACTAAAAATGGTTCTTTTTTTAAACCGACTGTGATCGAAAATTGTCTGTTATTGTCCTTATAGTTCTAATAAAATAATGCAACCCATCCCACTAAGATTCCCCATTACTGTTAAATTTAGGTTCAAAAGCTAATGCAACTTTTTTGTGATTTTACCTTTTAAATGTTATAATTTAAAATCTTACCCGCTCTCATCACTTACCCATGATAAAGTTTGTTGACAAGCTAATTGGAGAAAGTAGGACTCAGATTGCTGATACTGTTCATTTAAAACTAAAATATTAGTAAACAAACTTATAGGTAGCCAAAACAATATCATACGTTTGATAACATCTCACATTTAGGAGAGGTGGGAAAAGACGAGATTTTTCCGTGTTCGTTAACCTCGCCTCGTATTAATGAGACGGAGACGAATGTGATATGAGACCGAGATGATGAGATCCGTGTGATGGTTGGGCTCTGCTGATTTTACACTGGGTTGTATGGGAAAAACTGCTATTTACTTCTAATCTTGAAGATATTTACTCTTAAAAATCAATACAATCTTTCTTTACTATTTTCTTTATCCCAGTTTTCTTTCTCAGAGCCTAAATAACTTATTTAAGCTGCACTGTTTTTATTGAGGTACCCAGATAAAGTTCCTTTTACTTTTCGATATGGAATTAGAGCTCCTGCCCGGTGATTTCAAATTATTCAGGAGAGTTTTTGGAGTATACAAAATCGGTCTCATTGAAAAACAAACAAAAAAAAAGAATATTTTTTCCAAAAGTTATATAAATAGTGAATGACAATATAAGAACTAGCCTATTATCTAATAATGAGAAATATAATAAAATAAGACGAATTAAATATTAGTTGTTACTGATCTAAGATAATTATTATTTTTTTATGTATAAACATTTAGATAGACGACAAATTAAAAACAACTATTTACCTTTCCTCCATAGGAATGACGAAGGCATTTCAAAAATACAGTTTTTTTTCTCCATAACCTTAAATCCTACAAAAGATATTCAATATACTAAGCAGTTTTTTATTGAAGGGTCAACGCGTTTGTTGTAATGGAAATGGGACATTTTAATGTTTTAAGCAGAAAATTTGAAAAACCCCAAAACAATTGTTAACCCCTAGAGCCTATTACGTGATCTTGCTAGTTCGAGAAATCATCAAATGTATTCAGCCTAACACTTTCATGTCAAATTTCATCATTGAAACATTATAACACGAGTTATCGTGTTCCAATTTGTATATGTTACTATATAAAACACAGTGACCATAACACAACACTTGAGAAGTTAATTGTTTTACAAAACAGGTTAAAATCAAATCTCTCAATCTTGTTTGAAAACTAACATATAATAAATAAACTCTAAATGACAATTAAATTGCTTAAATAAAATGCCCACGGGAACAACATTGGAACTTTAAAGGCTTCCAGGCTGCAATCTTTCGATAAAATAATTATGAAACGTTTAACTTTCTTATTTGTAGCCTGGATAAATAATATAACAAATTTAAGCTCTAGATAGTCGTGAAGTTGAAAAATTACCAATAAGCAAATGAGTTAGTCGAAAAGGGCTTTGACTTTTATATGTTTATATAACGCATAACGTTCATCATTCAAAGCATTTCTAAAGGACACAAAACGTATCGACATTAAAGAATGTTTACTAACTTAGTCAATATGTTTAGCATTTAATTTGCCCCGCATGTGACGCCAAAGAACATTTCACCACTATGTGTACGTTTGATATTTTAAAGGAACGGCTTACTCATTATTTTCTATTGTTTGAATTCGTTGACACTGGTTGTTTTGTTCTTTTAGTTGTTTGTTGGATTAACAAACAACACGTATTTACAATCCAGAGTTCATATTATACTCTTTTAGACCAGCTTCGTTATGATTGCATTGTTTTATTCAATATTATTATAAAAATGTAATAGGTAAAAACAAAAATGTTAAATATAAGAAATATTTAATTTTTTTGTTTAAATAAACCCAATAATACCAATAACGACAATAGTGATAAATAAGCGTGTGATTGATATCGATGACTGCAAATAATGTATTTATAACTGAATAATTTGTACCAAATTAGATTATAAGCTAAAAATAGCACATACAAATAACATACTTTCCATGATGTTAATTAAGGTTCAGTTGATGGGTTCTATCTCAGGATTATAATGGTTTAAAGCCGAACATTTCTAAATGTTACAAGGGCTGCATAGATCCTTAAGAGGTTATTGAGTAAACAGTTAACTCAATAGTTACAATAGTTCGTTCTGTCATTGTATTTTATTACAGTAGTTGGTTTGTTACTTTACCAAGAGTGTTAAGTATATTAAAATATATCAAAATAAATGTATATAATACAGAGAAATTTATTGGCCCATATTAAAATACTGTACAACATTTATTTAATACACATGTTTTATTGAATTCAATAAACATTATTTATGTGTATTACGAAAAGTGCGACTTGGATATAATTTGTTTTTAAACCTATGGCAGTAATTAAGGAAGGTAATTTTATGTGCATTTTATGACCAGACTATAAAGCAGGATTCTATTAAGATAATAACGGGTTAGTTTCAACTCTGGACAAAGTTATCAGGCCTGGTTTGCCGGTAATATCATTGGTGTTCAAATAATTTAAGTTGAAAGGGAGTTAGGTATAAACTTCTTTAATTAACAATGCGCAAACTACTATAAATCACAGCATAGTAGGACCTACTGTCAATTTTATTTCTTGTATTAACTTTATAGTTTTGTTAATATGAAGCAGTATCTTGCAAACAACTCTATTGGTGTATACCAAAACCGAAATTACAAATATCTACAAATACTCAAAAGGTGTATATGATAATAATTAAATCATATGGTAAATTTAGTTCATTTGTTATGTCCAACAAATAGTTTAAGATAATGAATGGGGGGTTTTCGCATTTTTATTTGTATTGCTTGTTTCATAAAACAAGTACAGAATAACTCTCATGGTACTTAACTTTATGGCATTTTGAATGCAATCACCAATTTGTAGGAATCAATGATTAATGATGCAAGGGAACAATCAGTGACTGCGGATTGATATGGGACTGATTAAGCACTGATTGCGAAACTTTTGTGATGGTTTGGCGGTTTACAATCACTAAGCCAAACTGCAATATTTTCAAAAATGTTAATTTCCGATCAATTATTGTACATTTTATATTAAACAATAATTATATTACAAATGTTGTATTTCCATACTATCTTTGAAAATCATTTATTTCTTAGCTTTGACAAAGTGGTTAGATCGAATATTCCTAATAAAATAGAACTTAAACATAGCTATATTTCATACCTAATGCAAGTATTATTTCAGGGACTTTATTGATATTGGATTCATATTTTTAGAAAACATAATTGTTTTAAACCCATACACTATAAATATACTCAGAATATTTATTTGTGTAAGTGGCAATGACTGTACTCGTAATACACAAGATCATTCCTAGCACCACAATTAACTTATACGCAGATTAACTAAAAAACGACATTTAGGTTATTTTTGATTTTTTGGGTTATGTTATTTATTACTTGCAGAATTTTAGTGTTTTATAGAAACGCTAACAGTGAAATCAGCTGTTGTTAAGCGAGCGGAAATGGCCATTCCTACTCTAGAGCTGAAATGAGCTATTTAGCGAACTGTTTACGTGTGTGGCAATGTGATACTTTCTATGCTGTAGTGAGAAGAATATTAAACAGCTGTAGAATCTTCATTAAATCCAGATAAAGGCATTTAAGCTATAACATCACATCACGTACAAATCTAGTAAACAATTAAGGTAACTGTGTAGTATTGCACTTTGCTTACTAAACAAAGGTTGAAAAATCAATATCAGATATTATGAAAGTGAAAATTATGATAACTGTACGTCAGTCCAGCGTAATAAACCAGCGTATATCATTTTATTTTTATTTGTCACTACATCTAGTAACAATTGGTAAATTATTGTTCTGGTAAAGGAATAAGGAATAAATTAATACTCTGTAAACTGTTTTACGATATGTTTAAAAAAGTGTCAAATCAAATAATATTGTGGATTTTACAGATAAAAAATACGAAACACTCAACCTTTGAGTTATTTACAAATTCGTACGGTTTTGATTTGACTAGAATGTTTATACTTACAATATTAAAAGATCTCTAACAATGAATAAGTCAAACTAAGACAAGGATAGAAATACTTTTATTGATGATCCACAATCAGATAAAAGAGATGTAAATGATGTGCTTGATTGAGTCTTCTTTGATGTAATCACTTTGAATCATTGAACGAGCAAATCATAGTCAACCAAAGAAGAATTTCTTCCTTTTTTCCACGATTCACCTATATTTTTAACGTAAACGATCTTAATTAATGTTATTTCAACCCTATACTTGTCATAGGTCAATTTAGATATTTCATCACGAGCAAAACATTTTTTTAACACATTTCTCCAAAAAATTGGATTTTCATTCTATATACATCAGAAAAAAGGCATTGAAGTTGGAGGCAATAGGCGAAGTTTCAATGCTAAAAATTTTGCATTTAATCGTTTTTATTTACAAGCCAAAAGCTGAACACGAATTAAATCTTTTATCACTTCCTGATAAGCTCATAATTTCACAATGTTGTCCGAATAATGTATTTCCTAAAGTCATAAACTTTTCAAACCATTATTGCCGTACTTATAGAAATAATCTTCTAGTAGGATTGTTAAAGGAACTATATAGCTGCATATTGCAGTCAATTGAGGAAATATATTACAAATTAAATTATATTCCGCACGACTTATATAACCAATTTTAAAATTAAGAAATTTTTTTTACCTTAACGATTTACTTTTCAATTAAAATCTCGAGACGCTCGATTCTTGGAGTTTTACTAGTTATATTCATCTTTATACTTATATGACTAACACCAAACAAAACTTTTTTAGATCAAACCTGTAGCCATAACCTAAATAGAAACAATGCCACAAATACAATCTCAGATAGAAGAGTTTTTGATCGATAACTAATACAGGGATTTGCATGGCGGACGCCAAATCGTGTGGGAAGTGCATGAAGTTATTAACGGTTCATGTGTTATTTGAGATCGAAGAAAAGAATGAGATTGCTAAGCCTCAAATTGGAGTGTGATGCTTGGCTAAAGGAGCTGTTGTATATCCAATGACACTTTTAGACTGGAACAAATAAATGAAGATGTTCACGTTTTCCTTGGCTTTAAACTGTTTTAAGACAAGTTAAATCAAAAATTAAACTGAGAAATATCCTGAAACCAAAATGTAATTAAAACAGTATTGACTGTGATAATGGTAAATGGGAAAAATAGGTAAATTATACAAAGAACCCCACACACCATTTTATTGTGTAGTTTTATTGTCGGTCCTAACTAACTCATAGGTGTAATTTACTCATAAACCTGTCCGATTAAAATAAAAACTTTATTGTGGTCTGACGCGAAAGGAACATTTCTATATTTTAAACCACAAACTGAAATACAGGGTACCAGAAATATGATGCCAGGATGGTAAACGATAATTTGTTCAGGGACTATTAAAGATAAAACATTTATTCAAAATACTTACTTGCTAAGCGATATTGCCTAAAAGTCTCTCACTAGGTAAGCCCATCGTTATATAACAAATATTTGTGTTTATATATCGATATATCGATTATACATATATCGATTGTCTTTATAAATCGATGAGTAAGACCTCTACTCTAGTTCATTTCTTGTTGGTAAACATAATTACTAAGTGTTTAATAACATGGATAGTTTTTGCTTATTAGTTAGTTGAATTGATATGACCATAGACAAATAGTATTATATAAAAACCGACAGCAGTTCTGTGGTAAGTATAAGTTCTGACGTCCACTACGCGAGCGCCGTAACTAGACCGCACTCCTAGCGGTGGACGCCAGAATATATTTTAACCGCAGCATTTCTGTCGGTCTATATTTAATTCTATCTGTCTACTATGTGACTAAAATTTCATTTGAACTCTTTTCCTAAGTGGCTGAAATTTCGTACTTCTGTATGTAGGCTTACTTGGAAATGTAATAGTTCACCTATTTAATAATAGAAATACAACTACTTTAGTAACATTGGGTATACGGTGATTTTAACTTATTTATCACATTAGTCTGAATAAAAAATATGTAATTTTGAAATATACTCTTATCAACTCATTGTGTTATTGTACCTGTTTGATTTATTTGCACAACAACCCCCATACATGTTACAACAAACAAGGCAACAACATGAAAGAACGTTTACTAATTGAGTCAATATACTCCAGATTCAGAGATGACCTCGTATGTGACGTCAAAGAACTTTTCTCTCTTTGTGGGAAAATGTTTTTTTAAAGTAGCCATTTCAGTCCAGTTCTGACAAACAATAGACAACACATATAGTTAACAGATAGTTTGTCTTATTTTATTATATTTCTAATTATTAGATAATATGCTAGTTCTTAGATTGTCATTTAATATTTATATAACTTTTGTAAAAAAATATTCTTCTTCTTTTTGTTTGTTTTTCAATGAGACCGATTTTGTATATTCCAAAAACTCTCCTGAATAATTTGAAATCCCTGGGCAGGAGTTCTAATTTTTATATCGAATAGTAAATGCAAATTTATCTGGGCACCTTAATAAACACAGTGCAGCTTAGATAAGCTTTTTAGGCTCTGAGAAAGAAAACTGAGATAAACCTAATTTTGAAAATAGTAAAGAAAGATTGTGTTGATTTAATGAGTAAATATCTTAAAGACTAGAAGTAAATCGAAGTTTTTTCCCATACAACCCAGTGTAAAATCAGCAGAGCCCAACCATCACACAGATCTCATCATCTCGGTCTCATATCACATTCGTCTCCGTCTCATTAATACGAGGCGAAGTTAACGAACACGGAAAAATCTCGTCTTTCCCCACCTCTCCTAAATGTGAGATGTAATCAAACGTATGATATTGTTTTGGCTACCTATAAGTTTGTTTACTATTATTTTAGTTTTAAATAAACGGTATCATCTGACACATACGTTCTCCCATTTAGCTTGTCAACAAACTTTATCATGGGTAAGCGATAAGAGCCGGTAAGATTTTAAATTATAACATTTAAAAGGTAAAATCACAAAGAGTTGCATTAACTTTTGAACCTAAATTTTTACAGTAATGGGGAATTATAGTGGGATGGGTTGCATTATTTTACTATAATTATAAGGACAATAACAGACAATTTTCTATCAGAGAAGTTTTTTTTTTAAAGAACCATTTTTTATTTGTTTATGTTTTCACGGGAAAATAACATCATTTGCAATACATTTTGACCTATAATCTTTACCTGAATGGGAAACTATAATTTTGTTCAGAATTTAAAGGGCTAAAACATACTAAATTTTTATAAACATCGTTCAGACCATTTTCGATAATATCCGATTTTTCCATTATTTTATGGGTTACTATGGGAAAATCACCATTAAAAATCAAAATAAAAAAGTGTAAAAGATTTACATATTTTAAAGTATCATGGAGTTGATCATGGCTACTGAATCAAATTCAGCTAATGCGCCAGATTTAACATTGTTACCTTATATCTTTGACTATTAATACTTCTGTATCCAATAGTCAATGCTGATATGAAATATGTTTGCTATTTCTTTTTCGGTTAAGATCAAATTATTTAGGTACTTCCTTTCCGTACTTGAATGTAACACCTTTCAGTCAAAGATATTAATTTTTTTTATTAATTTAATTTTTCTATCAATAGTAGATATTGTAAAAGTGAAAATTATGATAACTGTACGTCAGTCGCTATGGAGACTCGGTTAAACGTATACTCCAAGACTAATCAAACATTTATCGAAAATTAACTTAAAGAAATAGTTTAGAAAGTGAAAAGGCCAAACATAAACAACCGTATATCATTTTATTTTTATTCTTTACTACATATAGTGACAATTATTGATAAGTTGTTGTTCTTGTAAATTAGTTCTGTAAACTGTTTTACGATACGCTTCAAAAAGTGTCAAATATAATAATATTGTGAATATTACAGAAAAAAAACGAAACAATCAACCTTTGAGTTATTTACAAATTCGTATGGTTTTGATATGAGTAGAATATTTATACTTGCAATATTAAAAGATCTCTAACAACGAATAAGTCAACCTAAGACAACGATAGAACTACTTTTATTGATGATCCACAATCTGATAAAAGAGATGTAAATGATGTGCTTGATTGAGTCTTCTTTGATGTAATCACTTTGAATCATTGAACGAGCAAATCATAGTCAACCAAAGAAGAATTTCTTCCTTTTCCACGATTCACCCATAATTTTAACGTAAACGATCTTAATTAATGTTATTTAAACCCTATTAAAACTTGTCATAGGTCAATTATGATTAGATATTTTATCATGAGCAAAACATTTTTTTTAACACATTTTCTCCAAAAATTGGATTTTTATTCTTTATACATCAGAAAAAAGGAATTGAAGTTGGAGGCAATTAGTGAAGGTTCACTGAACCGCGTTTTTTTGTTTTTATATGCAAGCCAAAAGCTGAACACAAATTTAATCTTTTATCACTTCCTGATAAGCTCCTAAATTCACAATGTTGTCCTAAAGACAAAAAATTGTAAAACCATTAATGCCGTACTTAAAGAATTAATCTTCTAGTAGGATTGTTAAAGGAACTATATAGCTGCATATTGCAGTCAATTGAGGAAATATATTACAAATTAAATTATTTTACATGAATATATATTACCAATTTAAAAAATAAGATATTCTTTGTACCTTAACTATTTGTTTTTCAATTAAAAGCTTGAGACGCTTGATTCTTGGAGTTTTACTAGTTATATTCATCTTTATATTTATATGACTAATATCTAACAAAACTTTTGAAGATCAAAACTGTAACCTAAAATAGAAACAATGTCACAAATACAACCTCAGCTAGTGGTGGTTTTGCTCGATAACTAATACAGGGATTTGCATGGCGGATGCCAAATCGTGTGGGAAGTGCATGAAGTTATTAACGGTTCATGTGTAATTTGAGATCGAAGAAAATAACGAGATTTTTAAGCCTCACATTGGAGTGTGATGCTTGGCTGAAGGAGCTGTTGTAAATCCAATGACACTTTTAGACTGACACAAATAAATGAAGATGTTCACGTTTTCCTTGGCTTTAAACTTATTTAAGACAAGCTAAATCAAAAATTGAACTGAGAAATATCCTGAAACATAAATTTAATATACAGTATTGACTGTGATAATGGTAAATGGGAAAAAAATAGGTAAATTATACAAAGAACCCCACACACCATTTTATTGTGTAATTTTATTGTCGGGCCTAACTAACTCATAGGTATAATTTACTCATAAACCTGTACCATTAAAATAACAACTTGATTGTGGTCTGACATGAAAGAAACATTTCTATCTAAACATTTATTCAAAATACTTACTTGCTAAACGATATTGTCTAAAAGTCTCTCACTAGGTAAGCCCATCGTTATATAACAAATAATTGTGTTTATATATCGATATATCGATTATACATATATCGATTGTCTTTAAAAAAACGATGAGTAAGACCTCTACTCTAGTTCATTTCTTGTTGGTAAACATAATTACTAAGTGTTTAATAACATAGATAGTCCTGTGCTTATTACATAGTTGAATTGATATGACCATAGACAAACAGTATAAAATATAGAACAACAGCAGTGCTGTGGTAAGTATAAGTTCTGACGTCCACTACGCGAGTGCCGTAACTAGACCGCACTCCTAGCGGTGGACGCCAGAATATATTTTAACCGCAGCATTTCTGTCGGTCTATATTTAATTCTATCTGTCTACTATGTGACTAAAATTTCATTTGAACTCTTTTCCTAAGTGGCTGAAATTTCGTACTTCTGTATGTAGGCTTACTTGGAAATGTAATAGTTCGCCTATTTAATAATAGAAATACAACTACTTTAGTAACATTGGGTATACGGTGATTTTAACTTAATACTCACATTAGTCTGAATAAAGAATAAGTAATTTTAAAATATATATACTCGTATCAACTCATTGTGTTATTGTACCTGTTTCATTTATTTTGCACAACAAACCCCACACATGTTACAACAAACAAGGCAACAACATGAAAGAACGTTTACTAATTGAGTCAATATACTCCAGATTCAGAGATGACCTCGTATGTGACGTCAAAGCACTTTTCTCTCTTTGTGGGAAAATATTTTGTAAATCTCTTTTTACCGAAAGAACAAAGGCCTAAAATTACATAAGGTAACTAGTAACGTTCCGATTACATTTTATTATTAGAGACCCTATACTTTTTAATGTCTTAATCTTATTATAAATACTAACAATCATTTATGCTTGTGTTATTATGCTAACGGACACATATATAAATAAATATATATATATAAATATATGAATTTGAACGGATGGTGTTTTTGGCCTCTGAGGACCCTTAAAATGGAAAGGTAAATCGGTCCCGGGTCCAGGTATTACCTTGAAACCTACGGTAATAACTTATTTCCAATGGGAAATTCACTACAATACAAAAATTCCAATAAAGAACTTAAGTTAAATGTAAACATTTATTTAATATTAATAGTTCTACAAAGAGTAAATATGACGAAAACATATAGTTGAATACTATATATACATATCATACATATATGATCAATTAATACATATTATGATCTCAGGTCTTGATAATTCATTGTCCAACACTGTCTAAGTGTTATAGATTCAATTTAGTAAAAATGTTAAATTGATTGTTCCAGTGTTTTCCCTTAGCCCATTGGACAACACCAAAATAAACAGCTAAACACAGTATTTTTCGAGTAAAAATAGAATTACCTAATCACTTACTCCTGGGGCAGTGATAAGGACAGTATTTTGAGCTCAATATGGCTAAAACGTGGGTAATGACTAGTGCAGACGTTTTGCTAAAACAGTTTTTTAGCCAGCGCCATCCTGTAAATTTTGAAGCTTGTTTTTCGTGTCTAGTTCATGTACGACAACACTAATCGCTAGTGTAGGCAATTGTTGTTTCTATTATTTTAGGGTCATTGGTTATTCTCATGATTTGTGCGTTGCTATTTGGTTATTTAACTAAGAGACCAGTTATTGTTTATGATTAGATCATTTTATTTGGTTAAACGAGCGTTTAAATGACTGAAATAACAAGAAACAAATAATTGTAAACAAAACACGACCTCTACAGTTGGACGTACAGAACAAACAATGAAAATGGCTTCAGGTGTTCAATAAGGACGACAAATCTACTAAGGAGTATGTTTTATCCATGGCGCCATTAATTGAAATCCAATTAACAATGACAACATTGTCTGGGTTTGAACAATGAAAATGCTACTGACTTTAGTCAATCTGAGCAACACCTTTTGATCACAATTTAATTAACACCATGACCCTGCAATTATATTTCCAGCAATTTATGTGAGGGATGTTTGGTTCAATAACACACAATAATATTAAATACTAAGTAGTTTAAATAAAATCAATGTAACAAAATGAATAGGGCCTATACTCGCGGAGTAATGACAATATAGCTTATTGTACGAACATAACCTTAGTTAAAGGTAAACGCAGGGCGAAGGTTCAGCAAAGTACTTTAGTTAATAGAGAATGTACAGTGCAAATACAACTTGAGTAGGGTCTTTACAAACCGTATTTGAAGGAAAAGGCAGTAAAGTAAGCAAGAGTAGGGAGTCAGACTGGACGTAGCAATTCTACCCTTACACATCCCTACTTCTCTCCCTAACCACCAATGTCTGAGCTTTTAGAACTTCTGACCCAAGCTGTTCTTGGTTTATGCTTATGACACACTTTGCAAAGGGGGATGTAAAACATGTTCCCTCTCAAATTACTCCATCACTACGGAACTCCGTTTTTACTTTCTATGCTTAAAAATGTTTACGTTCGTCCGTTTGTAACCACTAATTGCTTAGTAATGCTTAGACTGATTATGAATTGAAAAAATATTATAAAAATAAAATAACGAGTAAACTATATTTTCTGTTACTGACACTTTGAGTCTTGGGGCATGTTCAGCCATTTTAAAACAGTAATAATGCTTTTTACAAGTTTCTCTAATAGGAATGTGGTAATACACACTGTATCGTTTTTTATTTAATATTTATTTTAAGTACATAGCCTTTTTATGAATAGATGATTAAATAACTCACATAGTTATATTAAAATAAAAATAGTGGCTGGTTATACATTTATTAGTCTATCAAAATTTGATTTTATGCCAC
Organism: Macrosteles quadrilineatus; assembly: GCF_028750875.1. NCBI lineage: Eukaryota > Metazoa > Arthropoda > Insecta > Hemiptera > Cicadellidae > Macrosteles > Macrosteles quadrilineatus. The sequence goes on along the minus strand of NW_026542599.1, from coordinate 30,362,665 downwards.
GGACAATGTATTTACTAAATCTTTAAGAGGACTTAAAATTGTGGAATGATTTATTTTCTATTATTCAAGTAAACCAAACATAACATTACGAAACGGCATCGTCAATAGATTAGCTTATAGGATTTGTGAATGATAATCATTTACACATAATGATCCAAGATCGATTCCATTTCAATCTCTAGCATAATATATGTTGTTTGATATCATCGTTGAAGAGTTTAGTCAACAGATTGTTTACCAATTGTGTCAACATAACATACTACAGACTGGGTTGACAGAGATCAAAGCCCTACATGTGATCAAATATTGGAATGGATCATCTCTGTTAGGCACATGAGACTCTTTAGGCTGATATTCAAAGTTAAAACACACAATATTATTTGTTCCTTAGTGTTGATGTTTCTTTGGTATTTTGATAACTGGTGGCAATCCAAACCAACACAAAAAATATCCAAGTATTTTTTATTTATTTTTTTTCTGTAAAGTAGCTATTTTTTCTAATATATTAAGCTAATAGATTAAAATATTATCAAATTGTTATCTATTTATTTTCCGTAAAATAAATAATAAATCTTTTTTTTTAACCATGGAAACCAATTATGATAAATTAGTAATACACTGTACTGTACCTTTACAGTCTGGAGAAAAGGTCCCGAAGAAACCTGAAGATTTAGGTTACTTTCCCTAGGCATACCCAAATACAGATATTCCTATGATACTTTAACAAAACAACAGACAATAGTTTGCAATGTGGTTTCACATTTAACACTTACGCAGCAGTTATTTGCGTACATTTTTGTCTTATTATGATTAGTATGAAGGTAAAAGGTAATCTATTCTGGTCACATGATACTGGGAGAACATCATCCATTAGCCTGAATGTAAACTCAAACAACCAACCTTACTCTGATGTTTTGTGTTCATCCCTTGAGTCAAAACATCTACCTTGTGTACGTCAAGGTTTCTCTTAATATTTAAGATAATGCATTTAAGAGATTGACTTCTTTCTTTGTGCAAAATGTGAAAAAAAAACTCTAAATCGTTTCAAAGTTGTAGCTATTTTCAATATATATGCAAAATTCCATAAAACCCGTTAATTTTGAAGACAAATGAAATATACGTTAAACTCAATAAGAGCAGACTTCAGAGACATTTACTTAATTTTATGTTTTTTTTTGTACATTTTTTGAAAAGTTAACGGTTTTCATGGATTTTGGCATATAATGTTCAAAATAGCCACCATTTCGAAGAAATTTACAAAGTTTTTATTCACATTTTGCGCAAAAAACCACCAATAAGATGCACATTTTGCAGACCCTCAACACTGTTAGTATCTTTAACTACGAAGGGGCTATGAACGTTTTTGTAAAAAAAAACCTAAACAAACAGACAGACGCTAAACAAAAAGAAAAATGGCATCACGTTTTTAAACATTTTTTTTATTTTGACCCAGAAAACTGATACGTAAATTATGTCTCTGCATTTTAAAACACCCTGTATACAAAATACAAATACATTAATTTTGAAGTGATGTACTTTGAACTCTCTTTTTAGTCATGTTGATGTTTTGCTTCATTTTCTAGGATTTTACAAAAAAGAAATGTACCAAAGTAAGGGTGGAGGCCTATATTCCTGTTACATAGAGCGTGAACGTTACAGTTATAACAGTTAAGTTGTTCTGTATAACAGTAACAAACTGTAACTGTTACACTGTGGTGCGCTTTTGAAATATTTTCCTGAAGTCCTACACATACATTCAACTGGAACAATGAACTCTCTGAATACAACAGGGTATTATTGCTTTGTTTGGTTACGGTTGTACATCCCTGGACAGTATTTACTCTGTGTATGCATATTTAAACGTAATGATGCTGTAGCATATTTGAAATATGCTTTGTCTGATATTAGTTGGGATACATTTGTTGCTCTCTGAACTATTGAATTGCTGTAACTTACATAGTTTTAATCGATGTATGAACATTAAATAGTTGAGAGGTCACAATTAGAATAAATTATGATATCAAAAAGTAATTATTATTAATAATACATAGGCAATCTTTAAATCACTGAATCAATCTATTTTCAACATTCGATGTTACTGGTGTTATTTCGTGTAGATTTTTTTTACTCTGAAGCATCGTGAATACATATAAACCAAATATTGTGCCCAGTTATATGAAGTAAACTTATGTGAATCAAAGGTATAAGCCTTGAAGCTATATTTTCTTAATTTTTTCTTAATTCAATAATAGATTATGGAGAATTGCAAAGTTTTAACGTTAAAAATATGTTGATTTTAAGTTTGGCATTAAATAATTTATAAAATGCTCCATAAGAAGGAAATAGGCATTTTAGAGCAGCAAAACCAGTGTGCGGTTCAATAGAACGTCGAAGATTTTATTCTAAATTTGCAACAACATCAACACGACAAAACATTCATCTACAAGGCAAGTCAACAGAAATAGAATACCAATATTTACCGAATTTGCGAATGTAATAGGCCTACTTGCGTTATCTATCTATATATATAAAAGGCAAAGCCCTCACTGACTGACTCACTCACTCACTCACTCACTCATCACTAATTCTCCCACTTCCCATTTACCTAGGAAGCTGAAATTTGGTACACTGATTCTTTAGACATTAAATAGGAAAACTAAGTTGTTTTTATTCTGATCGGACTCTCGGGCTCCGCCCCAAAGGCTCTGGAGTTTCCTATGTTAACCTTATGAGTACTCATATTTAAATGGAATTAATGAATCTTAACAGCTGTTTCAATTAAACAAGTTGGTTCTGTTCTATGATGTTCAATAGCATTAAAGTTACAAGGATTACCAACAGGGTTCAGCACTATTATTTTTTTTTTAATTTATGACAACAGCTAATTTGCAACCAAAAGGTGAGTGAGCGTAGCGAACGAACTTCAACCTGGAGGCGAGTTAGCGTAGCGAACGAGCTAACCTGAAGGCAAGTGAGCGCAGCGAACGACCTCCAACCTAAAGGTGAGTGAGCGTAGCGAACGAACTTCAACCAGAACGTGATTGAGCCATGAGAACGAGCTCACTTATGAAGTTAAACGGGGCAAAGCCCGCGGGTACAGCTAGTACGTTATATTTGGTATAGACACTATCATATTAATATTTAAGTACACAATAAACAAATACATCTAATTCGCAGTAGAAAAGCTTTGTCATGAGTGTAATAAAAACCATAGTGTATTACCAATGTACAATATCATGAAAACTTACAAACCCAAACCCACCATTGTAACAAGATAAGTTTAGAGACCTCGCACACTGAACTCGTCTCAAGTTGTTCACAGAAACATCTAAACCAAACTGTCGACTACTCTGAAGCACCCTATATTTATTTTCAAACTTTTGAAAACTTTCTAGCCGACGAGCTTACCTCAAGTTTTGTTAAGAAATACTTCTATGAGTAGAAGTGTTTTAATGTACATAAAATGATTTATTAATGGAGGAGGTTTTAAAAATGTTAAGTTGGGTAATGGTTTTTAAACATTTAAAGGTCCATAATCCCAGCTGATTTGTTAAATATACTGAGATTATTGGCCAAGTTACAAAATCTACAAGATGTAATTCACACACATGATATTATCTTAGAGCAAAAGTTTGTAAGTATAATTGTAGGCGTTTAAGTTTAAGTTTCTATGATAATTAAATTTTTTCTACGATAAATCATCATATGCATGCGCAAAAATTATCTATAAAACAATCACAGATTAGTATTATTTAATATACTGTATGATAATTAAATTAACTACTTCTTGATAATGGATTTTTCCAATACAACAACATACGTATTCAAAAATTTCTTAAAATATTTAAAATGTAAACACACGTTTACAGTTTTCTTTACTATATGAATATATTATTAATATATTAATAATTTAATATTATTATATGAATATATCAAGATGGGATAAACGAAACAATTATTTACATCCGTGAATGAAAATAATAAAAAAATCTAGAACCTCTATTTTGCAAATTTAAAATTGTAGCAACTGTTTAAAAGATAAAATTGAAAAAAAAAATATTGGAAAATTGCTTATAATTTATAGAAAAAGTCTTACATTGTTGTTAACCTCAGTAACAGTTATTGCCATGGTAAAAGAACTGTTTCTTTTATATCTACAAAGGTTGATTTTCTTATTAAAAAGTCCAAAACTCACTTAAAAACAATGCCACAAACCACCCCTACGGTTCCCCAATTATGTCTCCCTTATGACCCACTAACTTTACTCCACTGACGTCGAACGTGACTACTTGCAGTCATGTCTGGTTGTTAATTAGCTTCTACTACCTCAGGCTACTTCATTCATCCATCTTGTGACAATGTGTAGATGTAAGGGAGGGTGTGAACTATAGTAAGGGTCGTGAAATATGCTGGAGAGGGTGTCGTTGTCAGATGTTCCATTGACAGTTTGCCTGAGAAAAATGAAAAAGTTCGAAAGTCAGGCTGAGAATTTGTCTTATACTTTTGTAAAAAAAAATATGACTTCAGTTTGATAGTTTAAACTGCTTTTAAGCTGTAGGTATTAAGATTTCATATAAGAGAGTAGGCATATAACTATATGGATGGAGATAAGAACTACTTTAATGACCTATGAACTTTGATTATTGCATAACTAAGTTGTTTTTAAGATAAGTAAGATTAAATTACCTAGTTACCGTCAAAATGATCTGTGTTAGTTTACGACAATGGCTGTTTTGAACAGCTGATTAAGTACATCATCGGGTTGATTGTCAGGATGGATTAAAAACTCCTTTTGGCAGATTTTGTCAGAAGTTTTCAGCAATACAAATAGTTAAGAGCACAATACAAAGAAAGACACGAAACGAAACTTTTAAAACTGAACGACCAGACGGTAGTTTGCACGTGTTTAGGTGCCATCGAGAGTAAATTGTGACCTGTTTTTTTTTTTTTTTTTTTTTTTTTTTTTTTGGAATTGATGAGTATATGTGGATTATTGTGGATATTATTAAATAAAGACTAATTTTCATGAACATTTGAAATCTGAAATCATATATACTCTTGCAGAGGGTTATATAATTGAAATGCCCTTGCTAAACACCATTATTAATTATAGAAGTCAAGGGAAAGGAATATAACAAAGATCACTTAGTAAAATCATAAAAGAATATTAACGGTTGTATGTGTGTGTATGAGAAAGTTTCTTTTATAATATACAAAAACACGATGTGACGGTAGCAGGTAATATTCCATCAATCGCATATTGTTAACGATTTAAGTATCTATAAGTGCATTACCTTGTACAAGCTTGTAATTAAATCATATTAACAAGTCAATACTATTAAACAGTACTATTTACGTTATCAATGTGACGAGTTAAACGTAATTACAACACCATCTCCGTCTCCAAATCTGTCCCTCTAATTAACATATGTCTAGCAAACCCAGGCTAGATATGTAGAGATATTGCTAGCTGAACTGTATTGTACCAACACAACTATAGTAATACTTATTATGACGTCATCAATGTGACAGATTAACAGTAATTACTACACTGTCTCAGTCCCCTTCTCTGTCCCTCTAATTAAAATGTGTCTACCAAACCCAGGCTAGGTATGTAGAGATATTGCTAGCTTAACTGTATTGCACCAACACAACTATACTAGTACTTATGTTAACGTCATCAATGTGACAAGTTGACAGTAATTACTACACTGTCTCAGTCCCCTTCTCTGTCCCTCCAATTAACATGTATCTACCAAACCCAGGCAAGATATGTAGAGATATTGCTAGCTAAACTGTATCGTACCAACACAACTATACTAGTACTTATGTTAACGTCATCAATGTGACAGGTTGACAGTAATTACTACACTGTCTCAGTCTCCATCCCTGTCCCTCTAATTAACATGTGTCTACCACACCTAGGCTAGAGATGTAGAGATATTGCTAGCTAAACTGTATTGTACCACCACAACTATAGTAGTACTTATGTTGACGTCATCAATGTGACAAGTTGACAGTAATTACTACACTGTCTTAGTCCCCTTCTCTGTCCCACTAATTAACATGTGTCTACCACACCTAGGCTAGAGATGTAGAGATATTGCTAGCTAAACTGTATTGAACCACCACAACTATAGTAGTACTTATGTTGACGTCATCAATGTGACAAGTTGACAGTAATTACTACACTGTCTCAGTACCCTTCTCTGCCCCTCTAATTAACATGTGTCTACCACACCTAGGCTAGAGATGTAGAGATATTGCTAGCTAAACTGTATTGAACCACCACAACTATAGTAGTACTTATGTTGACGTCATCAATGTGACAAGTTGACAGTAATTACTACACTGTCTTAGTCCACTTCTCTGTCCCTCTAATTAACATGCATCTACCTCACCTAGGCTAGATATGTAGGTATATTACTAGCTAAACTGTAATCTCACCACAAAAGCAAATGTCCAAAAGGTCCTTATTTGTCGCCACCCCAGCATTTCCCTAAGAACCCGTGCAAGTGTTGGTTGTACGGTGTACTCCATTCAACGTCTTGATTGCCCGTCTTATCCGCCATCTTGTTTGTGAAGTCTTGAGACGCTTTGTAAGTAGTTGGGGGAGTGTAATTGTGATGCACGTGATACTCTAGTGTTGTGAAGTGTGGAGTTGTGAGGGACACGTGAGGACTGTGGCTTTGTGAAACAAGTGGTGTGAATAAAATCTGCTGTCCGTGGATGTTAGGGTTACAGTGTTGGAGTTGAACATATAATAATATGACTTACAAAGGATTTACATTGTGGTAGCATAAAAAGAATTGCTCAATTCATATCCCAGGATAGCCATTTGGATTTTTGCTTAGTTTAAAGAAATCTTTTGAATGGACTGCTTCTGGATTTGGCATTGCTTTTTGTACGATTATTAATATTAATTGTTTGTTGCTGCCTATAAACAAGGTCGTCCTACTTATCCTGACAATCATACACCTGCTTCTGCTGCTGCATTTGGATCAAGTAGGCATAGGTTAGATCCTACAGGTTAGAGTTTGTTCACATGTTTAAAGTATAATTCTTGTAATTTTACTATCCTATCAAATAATTTTGGACGAATGAAACTTTATGTAAACTACTACTGGTGCTCTGGCAAATCTTTAATTCCTCTTAAACAGATTTTCACATGAGAATTAATTTGCTTTAAAATAACAGAGAAAATGTTAAATTATTATAAAATTCTTCTAGGCTTAATGAAAAAAAAGTACACTTCTCGCTAGAACAAACTTCAGATACAATAAGTAAGAAGACTACTGGCAGTATGAAAGGTTGCTGGTAGTGTTAGTTTTAACATTTCCAGATGATTAATTATTGATTTACCAGATGATAAAGGTTGAGTTTGGACTCAGGTGGTAACCACTAGGGGCGAAAAGTTGTGTCCTGAATGTTAAGCGGCAATTTGTATTCAATGAAGTTGGTAGCTGGAACAATTATGGACTCACTCTACAAGCTTTTGTTGTTCTAACTTACTTCATATTGCTCATATATGTATAATGAGAAACATATTTCATGTGGTTAATTGGAGACAAATATTTTTTTTCTAGGTTGTAGTAAAAAATATCACATCTTATATTGGTTTTGTTTCATTCACTTTATTACAACTTTTAAAATAATTTTTACTGAAGGATTTAGTTAGCTGAATGATCTATTTGATTGCCGATATAGTTTGGAAAAGAGTTTTCAAGGGCTTCCAACCATAAAAAATATATGTACAGTTGGACTAAAAGTTCTTATGTTTTTTTTTAAGCTGGAAGATTATTAACATCATCCAAAAGATTTATGGGGATAGACGTGTGAATACCCTTTTAGTCAAATCTGATAATACAGAAATAACTGAAAACTGTTCATTTAATTTTGATTTTTTTCGTATTTGTTGAGTGTTTTGTACATCGATCTTGGCCATATGTGATATTTAAAACAGAACTGGCAGAAGTTTTCGTTGTTGTAAATTACAGTACTTTTCTAACAGTTTATTTGATTAGTTACTGGTATATAACCAGGCAGCATGTAAATAGTAACATAACGAAAGCCCAAAGTAGCAAAATGATTTAAATTTATCACTGGGATTTTACGGATTAAGATTAAGGGTTTAAATCTAGTCTTACAACTTCCTGGCTGTGCACACACATTAAGTCTAACTACAAAGGAATACGTACCTATTCCCTTATCTGTGGTCTAACTAACTATACTATGTTAGATGTTCGCCTGGCCTATTTCCTATTTTTTGTCCCCTAAAGTATTCCATAAAAAAATCAGGGACTTTGGGCGTTCATTGATTGCTTCCCTAGAGTTTTCTAAGTAATAGCGATATGATGAGAGCGAGATGATGGACATATGCGACGTAAGAGTGAGAGACTTTGATCTTAAAGTTCAGAGTTTAACCCAACCAATCCCCAATGAATGATAATGTCAAGACCCTATATGTCTAGCCTAAAGTGGTACATAATAAGAACTTAGCGTCAAAATGTAAAGGTGGGTATAAAAATGTTTTAGAACCCACCACAACGTTCAGGGTGTAAAAAGCTTATCTTGGTGTAGTTTATTTTCAGTCATGACGAAAATTTCAGGGTCATTTTCATCTTGCAGCCTTACGCTACGCTTTGACTCCAAGTTGAACAAACCCGCGTGAATATCTCCTTTGACCCGCCCAACTTAAATGGCAAACGGTTGACGATTCCTTCCTTTCATCACGTTTGACACCATTTCAAAACTAACCTCTAAATAAATACCTTTGAAAAATCAGTCTGTTAATATATATTTTCGGTAATTCTTACCTTATTCAGAACACCCTCGAAAAATAAAAGTTTTTTTTTCAAAAGTAGGAAATAATACCCTGATTTTAAAAATGATAGTTTTTTTCGCACAAAACCTAGGAAACCCCCAAAAAAGCGGAAAAACTGAAAAAACTACAATTTTGCGGAAATGAGTCATGTTAATTAATCAACTGATCCACTCAAGTGAAAAACTCATAATCCCTGTTAGCGTTTAAACTGTTTCTTTTAGCGAATTTCCCTATATGGAAGTAGCTATTACCGTAGGTGGCACGGTAAAACCTAGGCCCGGGACCGATTTACTTTTTAATTTTGATGTCCCCAGAGGCCAAAAACACCATTCGTTAAAATTTTTATATATGTATATATATATATATATTTATATATATACAAGCTATATTGTCAACTGCATTTGCCAGCTGTTGTTCACTAAATTAATCGAATAACTTTAACTTCCAAAACATGCAAGGCGTAGCCCTTTGGAAATCAGCCTGTGATGCAGAACCCTTAGGGAGTTCGTCGATATCAATACATTTCGGCAAATCTACACACTCTGAGCTTAATTTTGATATGCCATATGCCTATATTTTTACTTGATAAATGGCCTTAACCGTTTACATAAAATTTGATTGTATCACTTTAATAATATAATAGATATATAGATTTATATATATATATATGTACAATATATATGTGTGTCCGTGAACGCGATAACTTGAGTAATTTTTGTCCGATTTTATTGAAATTTGGTTTAAAGGTGTAAGGCAAGATAAACTTGAATGAGTTCGCGAACCAGCATGATCGGACCATGGGAACGGGGTTTCCCGGTGGGTTTTATGGGGTAAAAATTTGTTTTTCTCATTTTTGACCCCCAAAACACAAAATTTCCCAATTTATCTCTAGACCATATTAAAGAGCTTAAAAAAAATAATTTAGTATATCAAAATGTTTTTGTACGGTTATTGGTAACGGAGAAAATTCAAAAAATTGTAAATTAAAAATTCCCATGTTATTCTTATGGAGAATATTGAAAATGCTGTAGTTTGTTTGTTGATGGAGAATATTGAAAATGTTATAGTTTGTTTGTTTATGGATATATTTTGATCAAACTAGGCAAATTTATTTATTTTATACTAAGCTATTAATATTTTACTAAAACACACTATAATAGTTTCAGTTTCCTTGTGGCAGCAAACTTAGGTACTCGTTAAACCTAAATAGATTCAATTGAAAATCATTCAGAGAAATGGAAATTCGCTTAGTCGGCAGGTTTGCTGCGGCGGGGTATTTTGTATTAAAAGTGTAACGGTGACTTTTGTATCCTGCGAGTAAGAGTTTGTAGCAACACATCGACAACAGTTATAATGAATTCATATGTTTTACTGAACAATTGCACTTGTCTCTAAACACCATCGAAATTTTTTAAAGTTAAAAATTGAAATAAATATATTAGCATAATTATGTATAAATTAAAACCGAACCAATGATTTAATCAGATTGATTTAATTATCGATAGCCATGTCAGAATAGTAGGTCACCATAGGCGTAGGCCAATCAATACATTGTATCCCCTCCCCCCTCAATACAATCCCCATAGACCACCATAAGTGCGAAGGAATTAGTACCTGGATTACCTGGGTAAACATAATAGTGGGGGTTAAACGTAATAGTTAATAGTTAAACGTATCCTAATGATCAGTGTATATAGTATGCGTGCTTAAAAACTATGATACATATAGAATTCTCGTTCCATGTTGTCTGTTGCACTAGGAATAAAAAACTCTGCACACTTTTATATTGTTAAAGTGCACCTTTTAGTCGAAGCCCAAAAATATAAAGCCTGATTAAATCATCTCAATTAAAGGTCTTTATCAAGAAAATTAATCGATGAAAACGTCTATCTAAATACAGTAAAAGGGAAATTATTAAAAATGCTATCGGATTTAGAGAGTTCGCGTAAATGTATTTCCAATGCATTGTCAAACGTCAATTATGTCGTACTGGGCTGAAAAAGGGCCCTCTAGTGTTTCATATTATTCTTTTATAAAGGACTTTTAAAAATGTGTCACACTATAGGGCTATGCCTACAATTAAAAAAATACCTCATTTTGGGTCTTCAGGCAAAACTGTAAATACCAACCAGAAAGTGCACTTTATGCCTTAAAACATGTACGTAACTTATTTTAATTTAGGATCTTTACGTTTACCTAACTTTGTATGAAATCATTAAAGAATAATGAAATAATTTACTATTAGGGCCAGCCAAATACATATTCAACTAATTTCAAGCGAGGAAAACTGCTTTTGTTTCCAAAATACATACTGTTTGCAACTGTTTGAATTATCTCCAAAGATCTTAGTGAAAAGCCAGAGTTAAAGTCCATTATGCAGCGTGTCGCTGTCTTTTGTAACTTCCTACAAGTCTCTCTTCTTGTCAATTACGCAGAGATAGGCAGAATGTAATGAATTAACAATATAAGTCTACTTCTTCACGGTCATAGTATAGTATAGGAAAAATCAGCGAGTACGGTAACATGTGAAAACAAAACAAAACTTTTATATTTTGTGTCTTTTTTAAAAGGTATCACCGGTAACTGTTTTGTAAACACAAGTTTTCTACACTAGAGGATGTTGAGGTCTCGAATTCATTGTAGTCTTTCGTAGAGTAACCTTTACTTATTTACCATTCTTCTCTACTCTTTTCCTATTTTCGTTTAATTTATCATTTGGTTTCACCAAAATGTTGATTTATGCTTTCTAGATTAAGTTTTTAAGGGAAGTTTGTGTAGTTTATAAATGTTACTTTCCGTCTTAATTAATTACTAAAGCATAAAGTACGTTTACCCGATAATGTGTGTCTATGTATCTGTGTTGGATGAACAAAAAAACTGCTGCACAAACTGAGTTATAATGTAAAATAAACGAATCTGACACATACTTTCTCCCATTAGCTTGTCTACAGCCTTTATAATGGATAAGCGATGAGAGTAAGTAACTATGATATTTAATAGGTAAAATCACAAAAGTTGCATTAACCATTGAACCATAATTTTTACAGCAATGGGGGGTTGTGCTATTTTGTTAAGAATTATAAGGACCATCACATACTAAAACAGGTTTTCCCCAAGAATACGATTTTCTCTTATTTATGGGTTTTTTTATGAGAAAATTATCTTTGAACCGTAATATTTATAGCAATTGGAGTTCTACCATTTTGTTCGGAATTTAAAGGGCTACAATATACACAATTTTTATCAAAATAGCTTGGGCCAGTTACGAAAAAATATTTCCGTTATTTTAGGTTTTTGTATGGAAAAATTTCAACCATTAAAAATAAACATTTCACAAAAATGGAAAAAACGCCTGGACCTACATACCGAACTTCATTACAATTGGACCACAGGTGTAGTTTGTAGCCACAGGGACTCAAAACGGAAATATCCACTCAAAGCTAAAACTCTAAAAGTTTGACGAAAACAATACTTTCTCCATATAAGGGGAGAAAGTAAAAATGTATATTTCAAAGAGCAGCTGAACTAACACCGCCTTTAGACGAGATACCATGCTATAAGCGTCATGATATACAGCTGTACAGAAGGTCCTCTGAATATTTTAAACGATTTTGTTTTGTTACTTTCAACTCTGCACAGCGAGTATGAAATGCTTTTATACATTGCTTTTATCTTTTTACCTGCATTTATTTTAACATTAAAAACTCGTCTTTTATAAGTTAATCAATGTACTACACAACCTTCTTAATTCCAGGGAATTGCCCTCTACATGATCAATACCGAATCTTTATTTAATACTTATAGCACTATATTTTATTTGTTTTAGTCCACAAGTTACTACTCACGTTTGATATTGATTTATTAGTACGGAAGATGGTGAGGTCTATGTATCTTTCAAGGCTCGATATCATTTGTGTTGTTTACGAATAGCTGTAAAATTTGATTAGCCTATGTGTAAAAACATGTTTTTGACTACTTACCCATACCAGTCTACAGTATCGGAAATGATTCGCCATTCAAGTCAACTGCAAAAACAACATATATGTTCTTTTATGATCCACTACAACTAGTTAGTAAGATTTTTAAACTGCTTGACGCAATATGATGCGTCCCAGGTAATCCTTGCGGGAAACTGATTAAATATTTTTGCTAGCTTATGAATACAGTATCCTTATAGGCGTTGTAGATTCTTGTAATTTTGTTGTTTGCAATTTTAATTCAACAAAAAACATTAATTGGTAATTCATAGGAGCGAATATGGAAAATAATTAAGCTTTACAATTAGAGTAGGTGCAACTTTCTTTAATTTTACGAGTTTTAATAATAATTTATAAAAAATTACAAAGAATATAGCTTAGTTTTTAGCGGGGTTTTGCAATTACCAAATATTATTTGTGTCTTCAAGAGTAGTTTTTGAAGAGTCAAACTAATGTTACAATGAAACAAAATCCATCACAAATACCAAATTACTAGTTAACACTGTTTTAGTTTAAAAGTGTAAACCGTTATACAAGTAATCATTTCACAGTGAAAATTTTTCTTTTATAACATGAGATAAAAATATGTATTTCATTAACTAAGAGATATCATTAGAATTGATCATATATTCTACACATTCGTGGACATCTAATGTAATTGCATGGTGATTACTACAATGGCCAGGCACCGAGAAGCACTAATGGGCTACATTGCCAACATATGTTACCTACCCCTGAGTTTACATTGAGAACTATTTCATAGTTTAAATTCTTTTGGTAACCAAATCTGACTTATGAGCTCTTAACAATGGCTGATAGAAGTATTTACTGGTCTAAGCTCTTGGGAAACGTGTACATAGTGCATCTAGTGCTTTGTCAAATAAATATTGGATTTTGTGGTATTGATAAACCATTTAGTGGTATTTAGTCTGTACAAGATGCCCTGTCAGCTCAGAGATAATGATTAAACTAGAATAATCAATAATACAAATTTTGTGCTATTTATACTCAACAGTGTCCAAAAATATCCCTGGCTTAAAATACGTAGGCAAATTAATTAGCTTTATGTATATTCGTCCAAAATTTCAACGTTTTACTTTGTACCTAATGAAACTATAATAAAGTACGTGCGTTGCATGCAGTTAATGTAAAGTTATTATGAGGATCAGCAATTGTGCGTAGCTGCTAAAATACGTTCCCTAAATAACTGTAATTGTATGGCGCATTTGAAGAATACAATAAACTAAAAGTGACAGAAGTAAATGTTTACACACAACTTCAACACACAAGAACAGTTTACAACTTCTGGCGGGGAAGTTTGTAACTGAAACCAGATAAAGTTCCTTTCCAACTTTGCGTTTGACTGTAACTTTGTTTGACGAGAGTTTGTGCAAAACAAAAAATAGCCAGTATTCTTGTAACTAGGCAATTTAACTGGGAATGCTAACTGCAGGGAAATAGTAAATGCTGTTGAATTAAGTTAAGGTTTATGTTGGTAGAATCTCAATTGAAAATTATGTATTTAAAATTTTTTTATATATTTAGGAAGTATTAAACCAAATAAAGTTTAAGCGTAATAAAATAACAAGACAAATCCTATGATTGACACACTATTTTAATAAAGCGGTGACGATGGGATCAACACTTTGACTATAAGCATAGACTAAAAAACATTTTAACGTAGAACCTTCGTATGTCAGGTTCTAGAACTGATGGTATAAAAAGACCGCAGCTCTCTGCAGAAATATTTAATGCTATAGCTTTAGACTGATATTTTTTTAAACATCTGGACTTATATACTTTTGCCATATATTTGGGCTTATGAGAAAGGAACTAACTGAGAAAACAAAATATTTATATTTAGTTACAAAGTACAATATTTATAGATTTGGATTAAACATTACAGTATAAAAACAAACAAGTCCATATTTTCTGTATTTGGTTTAGTAAAATTTATTTCAATTAAATCAACATTGAGACGAATTTCACGAATTTGAAATTATTATTGACTTGGTGGTACGTGTTAATTATAATTATTAGTACCAGCTGTTGGTATAATAAAAGCAAAACAAAACTTAAATCATTTGGGTACTAATTTATAAGTATATATAAATAGGTTTATAAATTATGGTAAAAGATTCACTAAATCATAGCATTTTGTACTAAATGTAGTTACTATAAATAAAGAAATAGTGGCTCAGCATAGTAGACAATTTTGGTTATCGTAAAGCCCAGACTTATCGGATCATAATAATTTTCACTTTAGGCCCTTGTGATGAAATACACTATATTGAATCTAAGTGGAATAAACAATATATTACCTAGTCATCCCAACCATCAAGCTTTCATGAAATGACTTGCTCAGGATTCAGTATCTGTAGTAACAAAACTACAAAATGCCTCATACTGCATTTGTACATTGCTTTGTAAAGTCAATGACTAAATGTGCTGCTATTCAATAAATATCATGTCTACAAATTAATTGTGAGCTTGGCTCACGTACATAGGTAAAATATTCCGTTGTTATCAAAAGATGTCACTTAGTCTAAGTATTTCTTTATACAAGTAGAATAAGCGTGGGATTTCCAAAAAATGTGAATATAAGTTATTTGAGTAATAGTATTTGTTCACATACTATATGCAATCATAAATGAGCAAAGACGGAGGTTTGTAACCATATTAACTACAAGTAAAAAGGAAGCGGGAAGGAAGTTTATCTGGTTTCAGTTGCGAACTTTACCAACTCAAGTTATAAACTTGTTCTTGTGTGGAGTGGCACAACGGTAAACATGTTATCATATCAGACCCGGACTGTTCTAAATTCCAATAAATCTTTCAGTTTTATTGCGTTTCAAGTAATAAAGGTTTTTCTAGTTATATTATATAGTCCAGAATTATGCTGACCTGTTTATGTTTAAAGTTATCAATAAATGGTAAAAATATACTTGTATGTACGTAAAAAAACTACATACAATAGTAGATGGAAATTTCTGATCTAGTTTGCATAGCCTTTAAAAAAGGTATTACCTTCAAAAGTTACCTCCCAACTTTTGAAGATAAACTGAAATACATTTGACGGTTCATATTCCGTAAAATGCATTTCAGTTTACTTCTATATATGCTATATAAGGTATGACCCCACATATCACACCATGTTTGTAGGCTGCACGTACCTGACATTTGTCAAGGTTGGCCTTTGAGGCAAAGTCTGTCTAAACACCACAAGAGGTGACAGTTGTCTCAGATCAAAATATGTTTGGTAATAAATGTTTTTAGCAAGACCAAATCTGTAGGTACAATATAATCGATGAAAATTTTTTTATAAAATATGCATTAGAAAGAGGACTAACCACTAGTAAGAGACAAATCAAATACATAAACGTAAACTATCAATGACAAAACTCAACATCTTTTAAATAGTAAGGAGTTATCGAACTTTTAAATTATCCCATCATAATTTGTAACCTCTATCCAATTTTTTTTTTAACTGTAAGTATACCAGCACCTAAATTATAAATAGTACAACCAACAATATTAAACCTTTATCTACTAAAATATGAAACAAGTTGTTCTCAACATTAATTTTACACCATGTTAAAATACTCTGTTTGGAAGGATGCCAGTCAGGCTACAAGCTGCACCATGTTGGCAATCATCCATCGAAAATCAGTGGCTTGCTCTAAACAGAGGCTCAGTGTGGTAATAAATTTAGTGTCCTTAACTGATACCTAGAACACCGATGGACGTTGTATACACGTCACTTTGAGTTCTGGGTTGGTCATGTTTAAAGAGCAGTTACACGAAGCTGTTAGTCCTGTAAATAGTCTAACACTAATAAGTAAAGAGGAGGACCACCACCTCAGTATAAACGTACATTTTTATACATCCTCATTATATAGAAATGCCTTATTAATTGTCGAATTATTTATCTGTCCATCAATGATTCGTTTCAAAACCTACATACAGTACATACCCTTTTTGGTAGTTGTTCAGAACAGGATATTCTTTTTTAGTAATAATGTTATCAGCTACCTCTTATAACTCCTAAATACGAGTATTTTATACATGACATCGTTCTCAATGTAAACACAGGGTAGGTAACATATGTTGGCAATGTAGCCCATTAGTGCTTCTCGGTGCCTGGCCATTGTAGTAATCACCATGCAATTACATTAGATGTCCACGAATGTGTAGAATACATCTTTGCACAATGATAACTGTTTGTAATTCGATGAAAGAATGATATTTTTATCTTTTATTTTGTGAACATTCCTTTTACCTACGACCATTTTTTAGAGTAGCCGTGTCAGTTCAGTTCTTAGGATTAAGAGGTTTATCATAACAGCATTGTTTACTTTAATAATAGCATATTTTTACTCATAACAACGTGGGTCGGACCAATGAGGTTCAAGGATTGAGAGAGAAGAAGTAATGATTCGAATTTCAACTAATCAGCTGTTCAGGTCAATTTAATTGTTGATTAGGTGCAATTATTATAGTGTTTGGTCCAATGTTTCGTTGCATCACTGTCAGTGGCAATT
The DNA here is from genome assembly GCF_028750875.1 of Macrosteles quadrilineatus. Lineage (NCBI taxonomy): Eukaryota > Metazoa > Arthropoda > Insecta > Hemiptera > Cicadellidae > Macrosteles > Macrosteles quadrilineatus. The sequence continues at coordinate 30,345,323 of NW_026542599.1, read as the reverse complement.
GGAGGTTATAAACGAAAACATAGCCTCTCTAAGTTATGAATAATGATTTTTAGTAATTAATACAGAAAGGCACTCGCCAAGGCAAGGCTCGTACCTTAAATTTTCTACTCGTGTCGTTAACACTATCGTTACGCAATCGTTTCGTAAACTACTATTACGTTACTATGGTTTAGGACCTAGGGTATAGATATATTTTACAAGTGGACCCTCTATAAAGTAATCCCTAGTAAAATTATACGAAAGAATACACTGTAGTGTGTAAAACCTTGTGTTAAATTAATGTTATTAAATTGCCTACTATTTATTGAAAGGCCGTTATTTGTTTTAATCTATATTGGCATTGAAATTTTTCCCAATACTTATTTCAAGTAAATTAATACCTATTCAGCAAAATAACACACTTAGTGAAACTCCACTTGCTTTATTGATTAATTGTTTAAAAAATTAAATCCACGCAAAACAGAACCTTAATTTTAAAATAAAATCATTATTTAACTGCTTCGATTAGTACTAATAAGTGTGTTATTGTTAAACCCAAAACGCATACAATGTAAATATAAAGTTTGTCTTCATATATTTTAACCAATTTATTATTTACAATCACGGACAATAGACCGTTGCTCTAGTGTCTTTGCTATAATATACATTGAGTAATTCTTCTTTCATAAGCGTGAAACAACATATAATTCATTGCAGTATTATTTGTTAACCAATAAGTGTATAGTCCAACTGTAAATACTAAATATTTTCGTTTTTAGTAAAAGACTGACTTTGTTTTATATAATAAAAGACTTTAAAGGTAGCCTACTATAAGGAGGGCTCAATTTTTTTCTCCCTCAAAATTGTTCTTCCGATAGTTAAATCAGGCTGGTTTGCAAACACTTTTGATGTTGCTTTTCATTAAAGTCTAACTAGTATCTGAGAATTTTAAAAATATGTATTTTGCATACAATAATTTTTTTTTAGTTTAATCCAATTGGGCATTTTTTTAACTGGAAACCCAAGATTAAAGCGGCATGTTTACCGATCTAGGTTTTGCCATGCGGGCAATAGAAATCGTTTCTATCATAAAATTAGGAATTTCCAAAAATGAAAGCAATTTTAATATTAAAGCGAAAGAGAAACTTGACATAAATGTAAAATATAAAAGAAATACACGCTAGCTGTGCAGAGTTGAAAGTAACAAAACGAAATAGTTTAAAATATTCAGAGGACCGTCTGTACAGTGTACAGCTGTATATCATGCAGCCTTATAGCTTAGTGTAGCCTCTAAAGGCAAAGTTACTGAATATTGCTGAATAAAATATAAATTTTAGCAAAATGTATCACAATTTTTTTTATATTTAAATTGAGCTTAACGTATGTTTTATATTTTTTGTGTATCAAATTAATTAATGTTTGACAGATTTGATTACCAATTGAGATTGGGACGCCACCTAGGTGCGTATTTATTTCGCTTGTTTGAAATTTAATGTTGCAGTTTGAATAAGAAGTTTAAGTTCCTACGATCTCTGGAGAAAACTGTTTAAGGGCTGTTACAACATAATTGACAGCGAGAGAGACTGTCGTAGTAAGTTATAAATTACAGTGACATGCTGCTTAATGGACTTTACCGCTGGCTTTGAACCTATGATCTCTGAAGATAACTATTCAAAGACTGTCGCGACATATTTAAACAGCTAGATAGTCAAATCTAGCTGTCCAATAAGCTTTTGAACGCTAGATAGTCTATGTAGTTGCTCAAACCACCTAGAGGATTTTAATGACAGTGACATACTGCCTAAGGGACCTTGTCTCAGGCATTGTTACTACTATCTCTGGAGTACCTGTTGAAAGACAGTTAAAAACAGTTGCAATTTAAATGAACAGCTTAATAAACTTCAAAATAAACTATTTGTCTATGAAAGTACTGTGGAAATGTTAAACATCAAACTGAAAGGATAACTTTCAACACAAATTAGTTTTTGTTTATATATGGAACTGCAAATTATTTTCAGTGTTTCTTTTTTGTCTTTTAAACAATTTATTCACTTATTTAATAATTTTTATTTTTTTTATTTAGATTTTTTTTATTTAACGTTTCAATACCATACTAAAAAGTTACATATAGGTTTAGCAAGTTATATAGATGCCTTTTTTTCTTTAGCAGCCCAGCACCATAGTTACGTTAATTAATATGTAATACTATACGCATAATCATAATCTTTGTAAAAGTAAATCCAGAAAAAAAAACTACTAAGCCATAGCAAATATAGCACCATGCTAAATAGTAGTTGACAGACACAGGTAGAAAAAACTTCTATCTGTATCAATTCGTCGTAATAAATCATAAATAAATCATAAATCATAAATCATTTATTTGGCCAGATTTACATGAATGCATTGGCTAAGTCAATATACATTTAAAAAAAATACAAATTGTCTTATAAACTATAAAATAACTACTAAAACAAACAACCGGGTAATTCAAACACATTGAACTGTATTATAAATTCAACACATAAGTATCTATAAGAAATAAGTAATGACATTGTCCATTAAAAAGCATGACACATATGTATAGTAAAATAGTAAAACATGTTCCTATTTAATGTTTATGAGTTTACAATGGCAATATCCAAGATCTGTAATAAAAATGTTTGTATTTTACCCCACCTAATAACAAAGTCTATGTTGTCTAAACGATGCTAAATAAATCTGTTATATATTTAAACCGAGTAATATCCAAAGGGCACCAAAATGTTATCATGCTCAGGAATTAAACGTTCCTCAGTAAACTCACAATTTTTTTATGATATCCTGGTAATTCGATAGTTGCCGGTTCAGTTATGAGACAACTCTGCAGTTTTTTTGTTTTTCAAAACAAAGCCCAAAATTATCTTTGATCATTGGTCTGTTAATAACTCGTCCTGGCTTTAGAAACAGCTGATCGTAGTCAGTAACAAGACCAGTAGTTTTTAATTAACAGATTTCAGTCAGCTGGAACAGGTTGCAAAGGTCGATCAGACACCAAACCAAGGTTTCTGTGACACAACGTTTGACACTTGTCACACGACGTGTGATGTGTGACATTATACACGCTCAAATGACACGTTGTCACTGTCAAGAAACTGTCACTCCTCTCTGATATACGGTAAATTCTGCATTGGGCAACCGGGTTGAATACAGGTCATGCTTGATTAAAAGTTACACGAATAAATATATTTAGTCTTTAAAATTATTGTCTGGGTAACGGAATGGTAGAGGAGCTTACATTTAAATCTGAACATTGCTAGTTCGAAGCTATTGTTGATTCTATACCCAGATGGGTACTGTAGGCTTTATTAATTATGCTATCTAAAAAAAGTAGACTTGAGATAGTGAAAACACCGGAGTTTGAGCTGTTTCCATACAAAAAACGTAAGAACTCCAATAACACATAAAAAAAACTAAAGTTAAAAATATTCCTTAATTTTTACCACCGTTCCTAAACAAAAAATAGTGTTTTTATTTGTGTTTTCTTCGCATTATTCGCTATTACAAAGTAAATTTATTTCGGTTAAAAAAATTGGTAGACCATATTTAAAAATATTTTGCTCAAACCTGTAAGAGCGCTTAAGCGAGATAGTTTGCAGACCCAGATGCCGTCATTGGGCTATGAATTAAAGATGCTATGGCAAAAAAGGTTGACGATAGTAACAAGACCAGGGTTTGGACAGTTCTCTTACAAAATGTTAAAAAATTCCACTGGCATAGCCAAAAAAATTACACAACTAAAACATAAATATAAAATATTATAGGCCTATTGTCTTCTTTATAATAGGGGTGACGCTTATAAAATAAATTATCCCCACAGCAAAAAAGAAAATACACTAAGCATAGCCTACGAATTGTTTTATTAACATGGTAATATATTTACCTAACCCACCATGTTAAACTTCCCTATCCCAAGCGTGATGTATACAACTTCTTTACTTCTCGAGTGATGTAAAGTTGAAAAAACTCACTCGGTGGGGTAATGAAACCCATTTATATAACATTGAGTGCTTAACTTAAAAAATATACCTCCATGGCGCCAACGACGTTCAACGCTAGAAATCAGCTGTGCGCTTGAATGTTATTGTTATGCTTTATAGTATTTTCCTCACCTAGCTTTTGTTTGTAAAAGAACGTTACTGTTAGAAGATGAGAGAAATGGATAATGAAAAATATTGTACGTTACACGTTACCAAGAGCGTGTTTACATCACTTAGGTATTTATTTATTTATTTATTTTGAGGTTGGCGGCCTCTTTTAACCTTGCATTTGCCCATCCACATAGTCTAAGCGCCCGTGCGTGAATCGTTTACAGCAAAGCAAGGAGTGAGCCGGCACAGTACAAAGGTGAACTTTACTGATAAAATGTTATCGGCAGTGACCAGGATCCGAACCCACGACATCGCTGCCTTGGGCCCGAAGTCCGTGACGCTACCAACTGAGCCACCGACTCACCTATGTAATTATGCAACTCGTTTCCGCTCGTTGCCGCTCGTTGCCGAACATTCACCTGCGTGATGTAAAAACGCGCCTACTATACTTGTAATGTAAATAGCTATTACGTTTTTCTATTAATAGCTCATTAAAACACGCCCACTGCCAATGACGCACAAGTGCGTCATCATATGTCAACAGGTATATAAATATATGACGTATATAATTAAATAATATATTTGTATTTACAAGCTATAGGATATAATTTATTCATTTAAAAATAAATTAGCATTCCAGATACATGGTTATATGTATTTTTAAGTTTTTTAGCCATATATAGGCCTAAAAATATAATATATTATTAGCAGTGAATGGGTTTACAATTTGAACGAATACATTTAAAAAATCTATTGTAAGCCTAAATGAGTTTCTATAATTTAACAGTTTATTACTGTGACTCTTTTAATCAGTAGCTTTAAATAACAATTTTTTTTTCTGATCTTGTTTATGTTCATTCGTTAAATCCACACAAAGCTACTGAGAAAAGTGCACAATAAATAACCTACATACATTAGATATAAGTCATTTATTATTTTTTACTAGCATAAAACTAAATTAGTGAATGATTATATGAACGATAAGTATAGCTACATATTTTTAGAAAAACAAATACGTTTAAAATACTTGGATATTACATAAACACTAACTTTAGTACAAACAATCTACCTCTAATGTTTAGCCTGATAGAAAATTAGATTTATTTTATGTGCAGTAATAAACATGCTTTACAGCACTTTTTACTTAATTTCAATTCTACATGTAAAGGTAAAAAATATAATACAGGAATACAATGATATACTTCGACTACCACATTATATGTACGCATTGTGTTTTTTGTTTCGTTTTATACAAAACCATTATATTGTATTCATGATACTAAAATAGACCTCTCACGTGAATTGACCGACTGAATCTTTTTTTTTTTTACAAAACTGTATTTAAAAAAGCCTCTTACAGGAAATGTCACTATCAGTACTATATTTTCTCCCTTAGCTTTGAATACTATGAGAATAAATGGGACATAAAAGACGCTGAAGTCTCCATGCGGTTTGCCTTAGAAGTTGGCATATTCAAGAATAATCAGTAATATTTCAATAATAAGTCAGTGGGCCAACTAGACTGTAATTTCTGACCTGAAGGCGGGATCAGATTCTAGATCCCGGTATATTATGAAAAATTTAAGAATCGTAATGGAAATGTCTTCAATAATTTCTTGAGTAAGAAAATAATACGTTCCGTTCTTATCTAAATTATTAAAAAATGTCTTGGATTTTTATGTGCAGCAATCGACCCATAAATATTTATTTTTATATGCATATTGGGTATCAATTCAAAGCTCCTATGCACTAGATGTGCTTTTTGCGGGTTTGGATGATATCCTGTGAAAGCACTTCGTCCTATAGGCTTTTAAAATTTCATAGTTTGTGCTGAATTCTGTTTTCAGTCATCTGAACCTTTTAAAGTTTACATTTGTTTACATCAAAACAAATGGCCATGTATTTTGTTTTCATCTATATGAAAATGGGATTATCTGTAGTAGTTGGTGATGTTTCAGTGAATTCAAGTAAAATTATGTAATGTTATTTGTATACAATGTAAAGAAGAAAATGATTTACGTTAGACATTGTGTTGTAAAAGGATTTTGTGTTTTCATAGTATGTTTTATTGATGTTTAGGGAATTCTAGTAAAATATTGTAATGTTTGTTTGTGTAAAATGTAAAGAAGAAAATTATTTGCGTTGGATTTAGTGTTTTCATTGTATGTTTCATTAATATTTGTAAATTTTCTAAGATGCCTCGAAGAGATCGCGCACGCAATTGAAGGGTTCGCAATGAAAATAATTGGGATATGATGAGACATAATCGTTTAACCCTTATCAACTATACAGTGTGTAAATTAAGTATGGAAACAAATCTGTATTTTTAAAACCGAAATAGATAGAAATATTCTATTTGTGGCAATAATAGTTAACAAAGATTCCGCAATTTTTCACATGAAAAATATTTTTTTACCCCCCTAACAGGGTAGGTGGTAGGGGGTGACTTATTTTTTTCAAATAGCAACCCCTATTGAGTGACCCCTCATTTTGAAGAGTTTGTCAAAAGAAACACAATGACGCAAATCCGAGGTGAATATCTCACTCCTAGCCCAAATGGCGGATATTCCAAAATTTGATTTATTGTACGTGAAAAGCACCAATTTCACAAATAATGGAAAGAAATCTGTATTTTTAAAACCGAAATAGATAGAAATATTCTGTTTGTGGAATTGATTGTTGACATAGGTTCCGCAATTTTTTTAATCAACAATATTTTTTCAACCCCTTTAACAGGGTAGGGGGTGGGAGTGACTTATTTTTTTCAACAACAACCCCTATTGAGTGACCCCTCATTTTGAAGGGTTTGTTAAAAGAAAAAGAATGACGCAAACCCGAGGTAGATATTTCACCCCTAGCCTAAATGGTGGGTAATGAAAAATTTAATTTTTGTAAAAAAAGCCCATTTTGGAATATCCGCCATGTTAGCTAGGAGTGAGATATTCACCTCGGATTTGCGTCATTGTGTTTCTTTTGACAAACCCTTCAAAATGAGGGGTCACTCAATAGGGGTTGCTATTTGAAAAAAATAAGTCACCCCCTACCACCTACCCTGTTAGGGGGGTAAAAAAATATTTTTCATGTGAAAAATTGCGGAATCTTTGTTAACTATTATTGCCAGAAATAGAATATTTCTATCTATTTCGGTTTTAAAAATACAGATTTGTTTCCATACTTAATTTACACACTGTATATCAAATATACAGAGTGAAACGTAGTTAGTGTAAAAAATTAATTGTGTTAAACTACCTAGTATTGGTGACAAATTGGCACTAATTTAAATTTCCATACCCTCAAAGGTAGGGAATAACAGACAAATTAAGATTCCACCCTGTATATATCACGGATTTTGAAGTCACGAAGTGACTCCAGTTGCCAGTATTAATTAAAGTAATTCTACATCCACCTCCTCTCGTTTGGGATGGGGGGTAATTTTATATACTAACCTGATGACGAGATCAAATATCTGTTTCTGAAACGTCACAAAAACTTAGTAATGAACTTAAACCTTTACAACCTATTATTAATATTCATTTAAATAAGAAAATATGGACTCCATATTTTTTACAAATTAATCTTTGCATTCTCACGTTATCTTTCATTTAACCCCCCCCCCCCCACCGGAATCTGAGGGGGGACGGTAGATGAGTGACGGATGCCCCCACCCGGTGATCACCCACCGGATGATTATTTCCAATATCGGCTAAGCTGTTTTGCCACGGCGGGGTGGAGGGAGGTAACCATGGCAACGGGTGCGTACTACTGTACCATTCAAGGGGTTGTCGATACGCCAGTCTCTCCTTACTCGTGGTGGACTAACGTGCAACTCACCCCCCGCGGATATATCATCATACCGGGTGAGTCGCTTATGATGTATGACAGATATATCATAGTGTCGTAGGGCAAGGTGGGAAAAAGGGGATAGATTTAGTTATTTGTACGGGATCAAGTGGAAATTACCGATTAACAAACAATATAGGTTAACATTGAGTTCGAGATGAGTGGAAAATACAATAACGGAAACACTATGGTAGAATAGCAGGCAGTAATGAATATGGGATAGAGTGAAAATAAACTTAACTAAACAAACAGTTAGTGTATCAATCTTGTAGATTATTAGCTTGATTTTGGTAGAGATTTGCCCAATGTGAAGTGGAAAGAACAGAAAAATATAACCTAAACAGTATATGTTTCTTACCTTATAAATTAGTAATGCAAGTATCAAAATATCTTTGCTGTATACAATATACATAAAGGAAACTGCAACATTATTACTTAACAGTTGGGTTGGTATTTAACGAATGAACACGCTATTTTACACACGTTTTTAATACTATCAGTGAACACCTTAAGTGTCCGAGAAATATTAATTCTTAGTGAAACCGAGTGTCCTAGAAACGAAATAGAACGGTACATTACAATGTAAAAAGTTGGAACTAAAAGTGAATTTGTCTTCGAGTGAAAATTAAGAATCACATTTGAATTGCAGATGAAAAAACATATTTTTAGTAAGTACAGTAGGCCTACTATAAAATTATATCTATAAAATCGTAAACCGTTAGGAAATAAATATTGATTGGAGCAAATTGTTCCATATTTGTAATGAGTTACTTCTAAGCTATCTGCATCTTCAATAACTTTTTTACATAGTCATAAAATCTTAATATACCGTACACAAATCTACGCGGATATGTTTCGTGTTTTGTGTGGTCCTAGAGATGGATTGACAACATCAAAAGGTACATAGTTAGTATCTACCAATTTAGAAACTGTTCACACCAAACATTCTTAATGGGTTTTTTTTCATGGAATGTGAATATCTATAAGTAGTTTAGTGAGATGTGTAAAACATAGTTACGTTTGGAGTAGCCCAAGTCTGTGACAGTAGTACTCGCTGGGTCATGCGTAAGGTGTATGAATGGATTAAGAACCTACCTTGTACATTTTACCTAATGTTAACTGCAATGTTAGAAAAAGTTTTAAAAAGGATACGATGATCTCAAGTTTGGATATCAAATCATAGATTATGAAGGGTTAGGTTAGGTGAGACCCTAAAGTTAATTTCCATGGTGAGTCAAATAATTCTTAAAATTGTAAAATAATTTTCTAAGAAACATTTGTTATGCTTTTCTTAAGCTTAGATGTTATTCTTCATTTCTAAGTGTATTTTTAAAGACATGCAAAACACAGTATGCGTCAACGATGAAATATATAAATATTAAGGGACCTATTATAAAAAAAAATTAAATATAATTTTTCCTTTGGTCTGGCTCCAACACATGTTTAGGGTTTCAGAATATTAACATATGCTTTTTAGATATTTTTGTTTGTTTATGTTGTGTGTTCACGTAAAGAAATATATAACTGTTATACTCAATTAATGTGCTCTTAATTATTTTTTGTATTTTTTTATCTCTCAAAGTATTTTTCTCTACCTGTTCTTAATAATTCTAAATTTCAAATCTCAAGACTCCTCAAGATTTATAGGAAGAAAAAAATAATTAAAAGTAAGATCTTTTCTCAAACACATATCATTTGGTACTACTCAAACCTGATGCTAAATTCTGTTCTCAAATCACTTACTATTTCCCCTCTCATCATTCAATTACTGTATACCGAAAAAAGGGATTTTTTTGGAAATGAAGCAAAACATAATGAAATTGCTATTTAAAAGTCCGGTATCATGTTAAGTTTATATCTGTATTTGTCAAGCTACAAAGTCCGGGATTCAATTCTCAAGATATAATTAGAAACGATCTAAATTCACTGATTTATTTGAATTTGAGAACTCTGTAGTGGAATCAGAGGTGATTACGAGACAGCTTGATACATCGGCTGTCCAGATTTTGTGCCATTGTAAGATGGATGAAGACTAAACAGTGTCCTTTATCGTTTTGTATTCTATATCCATCCGATATACTTTTATAAAGCAGCTCATCCTATCGTTTGTACTGCGTTTCACAGATATTTCAGTATTAAATTGTATAATGTAGGTGGATGTAGATTATTATAGTTTTACAAATGAGATTCAGTTAGAAAATAGAATATTGAATATTATAGTTCACATTTATTGTACATCTACCATATAACTAATGCATTATTATTTATTGTTTTTAGATAACGTTATTGGAATTATCCTAGGTTAATCCTCGGTTTATTGCTATAGATAGTTTAGTTTAAGCTTTGTTTTATCTATAATGCTCTACATTCAAATCCATCGTTTAAAGTAGTGATTATCTGTTTGCTTGAACATTATCACAGAGGTCGTTTTTATTATTAATCAAAGTAAATTTGGCAGGTAATGTTGGTACGACAGACCTATGAGTAGGGATGTATGCAGCACCAAGTTTAAAACAAGAACTTTATTTTAAAATCGGGGTTTTTCCATGTTGAAACGCAAATACTATTTAATACTTATTATTAAACTATTATTTAATAATGGGTTTATACTGTATGGTTTAGTAATCCAAATTTAAATATTTTTACTTGTTTAAAATTATGAAGGAACAGAGATGAAATTTTGTAACGATTAAACAACAATCTAGCACCGCCGCAAGCAATAACTCTGTAGTACTTAATCCACAATACAAAAACATACAATACGCTACACAACTGTATTATACTAACAATAACAGCATCGTAGTATTTGTTGTATTTACATAGTAATTACCTAATTACATTACCTGCTGAGGGTTAATTTGTAAAACTAGACTCAACAATAGCGTGGTCGACATCATAATTACATTTTACATTATTATGCTCCAGTCGGAGTGCTTAATGTAAATTTGAATTACTGAATTAAATAAGTTACATAAGTTTTTAAGAGTGTCGAGTGTCCAACAAAACTAATTTTTACGTAAATGTAATTAGATTCACTAATTAGCAATTTCTAGCGAGAATTAAATGCATATACTCTAAACGTAATTTACATTTTAGCAGATGTTTCGTTGGCTACAAAATACTTAGCTAAGCACTAAGGAGGGATAGGCTACATGGTGCAGACTGTTTTTAGCGCCATTTCACAGGCTGGCCACCTGCGCGCGATAATGGATTCACCATCTCTAAGATAACTTGAACAAAGTCCAACAAAATAAAAAAAATAAAGAATTACAAATATTAGATTTATACGTGCAACGAAGCTTGGCCCAAACCTATAAGAAATGTGTTATTTTATTAAATGACGAATCAATAATATAATTAAATCAATAATATTATAATATAATTAAATTTTATGATTATTTCTCAGATTTGGTATAGTCTCTTAAGTACAGATTATATTGTATATGATGTAAATCTGATCAAGGACGTGGAAACGATTAAGCATTTATAAAAGATGTACTAAAGTACACACTATTAAGTCTATTAACTATTTAAGTCTATTTCCGGTGTTTTTTGTTTTGTTTTATGAGCACAGAGATGTAACTAATTGTTCGTTAACTCAAAAGATCAAGAAAAGTTGTGATTGGTTTGGAATATACATGCCTTAAAAACACCTCTAGGTTTATAGGGTATTGCGAATATTTATTTTTCAAAACCCCCTCTTTTATCATGGAGTATTTATGAAAACATTCTGCAAACGTGTTTATAAACGATTGCATACCTCCAAATTTATAAAATGCTTGTATATCCATATAAAATGATTGATGTTTCATTGGTCGTATGCTACCATCATACCACCAATAAAACATTAATACAATGTCGTCTTCAAAGCTAGTACCAAATCATTTTAAGTTTAACGATTTTTCCCAAACACTCACACAAACTTACACTAACACACACACACACACACGACACAGTATAAAGGTTGAGCCATGTTTTCATCAGCGGCTGGGAGCTGGAGATTGGTTCAGAGTTAAGCGCATTAGTCCAATCCGGCAGACTGATTGGTTAACTGTTCGGGCTTCGTTTATAAAAAAAATGATTTAAATTTAAACTAGTTATCGACCATCAGGATAAAATGGAAAAAAGCAAGAATAAAAGTATTCACAAAATGTTTGTACGTTTTGCTAAGGTAACTATCGTTCAATTGAGTTTAATAATTGGCATATGCCATGGTTAAACTGGCATACTACAAACGTTTATGGGACAATTATTATTATCAATTATAAATTATTAATCATTGAGATGGGGACGCCACCTACTAGTAGGTGCGTATTTTAACCCAAATATGAGTGAAGGATTAGTGTAGAATGGTGTGTCAAATGTCATAATTACATTTGCACACCATGTAATATTATAATGGTTTAATAATTGGTTTTTTATTTATTTAGTGAATTAACAAACCTGCGTAGCTTTGTTACTGACTAAGATCAGCTGTTTATAATGTTTACTTTCCGGTTTATTGATCTAATCATGTCTGCTGACAAAATAAATAGTAATGAGCAATCTTTTTATTGGAATTCATCCCAAACAAGCTTTCATCAATGATAAATTAATATTCTAAGACGGAGAGGTACTTGTTAATTGTTTTTTTTTTCAATTTTGAGTTAGTATTTAGTAATATTATAATTTATTTAAAAGTGGTTCGAATTTAAAATGTCAATAGTAATTAAAATGGAGATAAACGTGGAGACAAACACTACAAATTAAGTGATTAAAACTAATACGAATACCTTTCTGTTTTTGAATTGATTTCAAGGGTTTTCCAACACATTCAAAACGTAAATAATCAGTAGTTCATACTTTGTTCTTAAAGTGTATTAAATATTATAATTTTCAAATCGTAAGAGTGATGTTAACTGTACAAAACAATTTATTAAATTGTTTACTTATATATTTATTGTTTTACAATATTAGCCTTTATCAAGAAAAACGCAACAATTCTAGTTTTTCTATTAGGTTTACTGGATAATTTTAAATTCAGTTATTCCAGAGAGAGAAATTCAAGCTATGCATGAAAGGAAAGGTGATATCTTCTATCAAATGCAAGAAAGGTAGATCAGGGGGACGTGATCCGGGCAGCAAACTCTTGCTAGTTTATATTATTCTTGAAGGTTTTTATTTTACCACCTCAAAATGATTTTATAAATAACAAGTTCAGATTCAATTGATTAGAAGTCTAGTTAGTCAAGTGAATTACATTCTCAGTGTTGCTGTTTCTATTTAATGTGAGTTCATTGTTAAGCCTAGATACCATTTTTTTTATTAGAACTTTGATCAATGGCGTTTTGTAGCCAAAGTTTGATCAGGGAGAGTTTCGAATTTAATTTTATTATGAAAAACTTAAAAACTGACCTTAACTCTTCAAACAATCGAAATTTATTATTATGACAATAATTCAAATATTAAAAGAAACATTAAAATTTCAAATTATAATAGGAAGATCTTCTATACTTAGACCTTCTTAGATATTCTTTATTTCTTTAGATATTCGCAATTTAAAATTTACTATACGTTTTACATAGTTTTTTTTTATTTTTTTTTTTATGTCAGACAAGACATCGGTGGCTTTGCTTAGAACACTTGTTAATTGTTTATACGTATTTAAATAGCACGTAAATTAATTAATTTATGAATTATTTTATGAACAACCCATTTGATCATTCAATCTATCAATCAATTTAGCAGGTTTTTGTACATAAAAGAGTAAAACAATAAAACTTGTATTATTACACGAATTACCAATTTGGACGTGGATAATCCCTTAACAATATTTTCACCTTTAATAATGACGCTTTATATTAGGTGGATTAGGATGTTTTAAATGCGTACAACGAATACTTTACTGCAAGTGTCTAACAATAAGCATTACTAGCGCATAATATATTTTAGGATATACAACATAAATGCTATCTGTGCGTTAACCATGTAATTTACCAATTTTCATTGGTTTTAATGAACAATTTATCGTATTTATTTAGTGTGTGACTCCTTTTGGATATTAACGATAGGCATGGATTGTCATATACTAATTACTATTAGAATCCTCATCAGTTATGTGTATCAACCACATTTCTGTCCCATCTCCCATCCCTCTCAACACCTCGGTTCTCGCTCTCCATCACGATATTGCAATCAATATTGACCTTCTCTGACTTTAATGACAGAAATTTATTGCTTTGACGGTTTCTAAATTTACTTTACGACTTCTTCGATTAGTTTACGGAGTAAATCCAGTTCCACGTTCTATATCTCACTTTTACACTTCGTGTTTTCAGTAGTAAAGTCGTTATTAATTGAATGAGTTTTATTGTTATGTACATTGTTTAAAATAAATTGGATGCCAAATTTTGTGTCCCTTAAGACTGCTATAAGATAATATATTGTTTAACCTCGTTCTTTCTTGATGATTTTAGTAACTTCTTGTGTAGCGTGTATGTACAATATGATACAGTTTGTGTACTCTCGTCCTCTTCTAGTAACTATAACACTGTTTTGTAAGCAATAAAACAAATCTGTTATATAATTTAACATTGACTTTTGGATGATGAAGCACAAATCTGATCAGTAGCGATCTTTATTCTAAATGGACGTAGCTGATTGAGTAACTCTAATATTGCGCTATAGTTCTGTTACTGTAATGTCTTACACAAGTAATTTCATAGTAAACTATGTGTTGTCTTTTTACCTTGGCTTGGTTGAACAATTGGTATGTTCAAAAGTAGTAATTTAGCGTAATCTGTTTTTGGCTCGACTCAGTCGTGGGTTAGCGCTATAACTCAAGCAAAAATTATCAATTTTGATGAAATTTGGTACAAATGTGTAAACCTACGTTTATTCAAACGAGTTCGCGAACCAGCATGATCGGACCATGGGAACGGGATTTTATGGGGTTTTTAAGGGGTAAAAATAGGGGTTTCCCGTTTTTTGACCCTCAAAACTTAGAAATTCCCGAAATTTCTCTAAACCATTTTAAAGAGCTTAAAAAAATAATTTTGTATATCGAAGTGTTTCTGTATAATTATTGGTTACGGAGAAAATTGTAAATTAAAAATGACCATGTTATTCTTATGGAGAATAAGTAAACTGTTGTAGTTTGCTTGTTAAAACGTTTTTTATGGATATATTTTGATCAAACTTGGCAAATTTATTTATTTTACTAAACTAATAGAGTTTTAATAAAAATACACTTTATTAGTTTCCTTGCAGCAGAAAACCTAGGTACTCATTAAACCTAATTAACAATTAATTCAGACAAATGGAAATTAACCTAGTCTGCAGGTTTGCTGTGGCGGGGTATTATATTGTAGTAACGAGTGTCATACTCGAAGCACATATTTAACGCAGACGGTTGAATAGTGTTGAAGTGTAGTGCTGTAAAGGTTGAAGATAAAGCCAAAGGATCGCACCACATGTCATTTCACAATGCCACCTCAAGCTTCTTAGAACGGCTTTCACTGAGCCCCTGCAATAGAATGTAAGGTGGAGCGGGGACACTCAATATCTTGTAGTCAACACTAGTGGGTGGGTCGTGTTTTAAAATACTTTCTAGCCAGTAAATTGTGAAGTAATATTATAGGCATAATATTCTTTTAACAATAAATGGGAAATAATTAAGAGAGAGGCTTAGAACTATTTTTTTGTATTATTTATGTCCCACCTCCACGTCTTAGGACACTAATTCTTGCCCGAACTCTTTTTGCACATTCCATCAGGCTGGTCCAAGAGGGTTAATATCCACTTAAATAAAATTTAGACTTAGACTTAGATCAAATCCATTGGTCATTTGGCACGATTTGAACCCGGAACTTCGGGAACCGAAGCCCCGCGCTCTTCCTCTAGAACAGCTTGCTCCCTGGTGTAGAACTATTAACTTTCTGAACAGTGTAAAAAATTTAAGTCGTATTTACTTGTACACTCTTTTTAGGAGATATTGATAAGCAAGAAGTTTTTGTTAGAACTCGGGTTAAATTACAAGAATTAAATAAAATTACAATAACAACTTATTCAACTTGATATATAACTTCAACAAATACATTTACCATTCTCTTAAACAAAATTAATGTCTTCGTGTTTAACATCATAACTCCAACTGGTTCTTCTCATTGATAAAAGAAATTAAATAAAAAAAACATCCATTAATAACAAAACAAAGACAAACAAATTATGACTTCTAGTTAATTAATCTTGCGTAGTACTATATAAAATCAACTTACAACAGTTTTCATTATCACGTTGATTTTGTTTTACCCTTTAACTATTGAATAGTTCTACAAAATGTTAAAATAAACAAACATTTTACCATCATTTTTAGTTATTGGTATAATGTAAATACTAAATAAACATTATTGAACATTCTTAATCGAGGTAACATTTTATATCATGTTTTTTAGGTAAACGTATATTAAACACAAGCACAAAAAATTATTACTTTCGTTGAACATAAAATTATTTTAAATAAATAAACAAAACTATGAATTGTTTTTTTTATGGGGAACGCTTTGAGTAAAGGAGAATTAATAAAGTAAAATGAAGATAGGTTGACCAAAATAAAATTTTGGACTTTCACCCTCTTTGAACGATTACTTACAGGTCATTTGGTTAAAGTGTGTCTGCTTCAGCAAGTTAACTAGTTAGTCTATATCTTTGGTCCAATATCCTACCATCCGACTATTTTCAAAGCTACATTCGTAGGTAGGTGTAAGTAGAAGTCAGGTGTAGTTAATAAAAAAAATCAACTTTCACGTCGTGTGACAGAAAACCCATTCAGATTAAGGTTAAGATTAAGTACCTGAAGTAATTTAAGAAAAACATGTTCTTGTCAAACTAAACTAAACAAGATTCAAATATTTCCATTGCATGAACAAAATAAATTCAGATAATCATTTCATTTTCGTGCTTATTATAATATAGGGTGGGAATTAAAATTGTAATTAAAAATTAATATCTTATAAATCCTTTAAAACGGTAATTACAATTTGGCAGCATAGTTATAATTCATTAAGCATATTACACGCCAAACAACTTTAAAGCACTTTTAATTATAAAATAACCTTTGAGTGTTAATTAAACGAAGATGATTAATTGTTAAACTCTGACGTACTAATTCATTATTTCATTCACTACACATTGATATAATAAATATTATATGATAATTATGTTTAAACCCCATACAAACTAATAATACCAAAGGGTTAGGACACTATTTTATATTTTTATAGCTGCAGTTGAAAACATAATGTGTTACCTACATCTCAACATCCACAGCTTACAATGTGAAGTAGTAACTTCTCTATATGTGAGGTGTGTTGTCTATCGACTCTTTTATTGTTTGTCAATCTTTTCTGATGTTATCTTTTTACTCATTACCACAAATAGTTCCGATTGATACAAAATGTTTCTAAAAAAGAGTCGACATAAATCATAACATCCTACTTTAGATTCGTCTGGTTCGACGATTGTTAGCCATTTTATTTTGATTCTGTAATATACACTTACTTACTTACTCCTGCACGTGGCCATTGGAAACCTAGGTGGTTTTTGGCCTCGCCAACCATGTGCCTCCAAGCTCTTCTATCATCTGCCAGCTCCAAGTCTGCTCCCATTCCTCCCAAGTCCTTCGTCACCTCATCAACCCATCGCATTCTTGGTCTACCTAATGGTCTCCTTCCTTCTGGTATACCTCTGAGTACCATCTTTACCATCTCTCTCCCACTTCTACGGTTAATATGGCCCATCCATCTCAACCTCCTACTCTTAACTATTCCCACAATATCTGGTTCACCATATAATTCTTTTAACTCTCTATTTTTCCTTATCCTCCATGCATTTCCTTCTTTTACTGCTCCAAAAATTCTTCTCAAAATTTGGTTTTCAAAAGTAATAAGGCGCTTCTGGGATTTTTTGGTAAAAGACCAAGTTTCTGACCCGTATAGCAATACAGGTTGCACTATAGTTTTATACATTCTTATTTTAGTGGTTTTTGATAACAGTTTGCTTTTGAATAATTTTATTAAACTCCAGTATGATCTTTCTGCTGCTGTGAGTCTGCTCTGAATTTCTATTTCTTCTTTATTGTTGTTTGTGATCATCACTCCCAAATACTTAAAAATACTAGTTTTCTGGAACCTATAGTATGTAATATACATTAAACATTTAAAATACTCTTAATGTTCTTCGGAAACATTTAGAACCCCATTAAGGGAGTAGAGAGCGAGAGCAGACATTGTCATTCTCGGCACGTATACATAATGCGACCGATGCATTCAGAGAGGGAAATTCTCCTTCTGTTATCTCTACCTTAGGTATTTCTTTATTTAGTCATCCAATTTATCTTTGTATGATGCAAGTGAGTTATTGTTTTAATATCACCACAGCCAATCAAATTTGAATTGGACCAGTACTTATTTGATACGTCATTTTGTCTGAGTTATTATGTTTTGTAATATACATAGATCACTACTATTGGAGTGTCTTTAGTTGAGTCAAGTGATATGTCATGTGGGGATATTTTGAAATTAGGTCTTGCTTAGGATTTTAAAAATGATGTTAAAAAACAATTTTTTTAATCTGGTTGTTAACAATCACTAAAACATTTTTTATTCTGAGTAACCGAGTGGTTATAGTGCTCACCTTCAAATCTGAAGGTCGCTGGTTCGAATCCAAACAAGATCGTTTCCAGACCCAGATACCATTTGTCATTGGGCTATGAATAAATGAAGCTATCTAACAAAAAGGTTGACGTTAGATAGTAACAAGACCAGGGCTTAGACTGTTCCATTTCAAAACGTAAAAAATGCCACTGGTGTAAAAACACAAAAAATAAAAATAGAAAAACTAACTACCCACTTTAATAGAGAAAATTGAAAATCTTTCAATAAAACTAATTGTTAATTAAATTCCATCCCTTCTAGATTAATGAGTATCTAATCTTTATATCAAAACAATAGCAAATTTCTAAAAAGAATATTAAGACTAGTATAACATATTATTCGAAATATATTTAAAAAGCACGTAGTTATAGATGATATAGCATCGTTTTTGATCATACCGAAAAATTAAATCACAAAAAAGTGGCAAAGCAAACAAGGTTCTCGTCACATCTACTTTTCTCTAATCATTTTTACCATGTTGTTTTAATCAATTAACAAAATTAAATATTCGTCAAACATCAATCTGTATTTAATATTACGAGGCACTAATTAAAGGTTAATTTGTACAGAATTCAACAACTTTATCCTAACACTAATAAAGAAAACGCTGTTGTAAAGATGTAATAATAATGTAACATGATAACAAATTGTTAGAGTCTTTTGTGATGATATTTTATCATTATTCATTAAAAACACTGAACTTCACAAAAACTTCTGATAGCCGATGGAATAATATTTATTGTGAAATAATTAGCAGCATTTTGATAAAAGCTAAATAAAAATACAATAGCCAAGCTGAGATTGGCAGGGGCTTATCTCAAAGCTGTTGTGTTTTAACACAACACAAATCGTGTTAACAAATAATTTGAGCTACATAACGAAATACTCTTGTGATTATGTAATTCGTTGTTGCTTTTATAAACGTTAATCCATTAACTTTTCTCAATCGAATACCATTCATGACGCTAATTAACAGCAATTACTTACTTTTAGAAGTTACTCCTTACGAAAAATTGTTTGAACAATTCATATTGTTTAATTAAGTTTGTTTTTGTTTTTAGGGTGATACAATACAAGAAATGTATTTTTTTTCTAAAACGTTTTGTTCACTCCATTTATAAATTAAGATAAGGCATATCAAGGTTCTCAAAATTAACAAGAATTTTTCAAGCCATAGCCTTTAAAATTTTAGAATATTTTAGTGTGCATTGTGGCATAAAATAATTCATACTCCAGCTAGTTTTGAAAGTATCCTTTACTTCATCAGTCATTTAGAGGTAAAATGTATTTATTCAATTACTTTTCAAATTATATTTAGCTCTTTATCTAATGAAAAACTAATGACACTTTAAAACATAACAAGTTTGCAATTTACAGGTACAGTATTTGAAGACATATTTTTTTATGAAAAATGTTTGAATATTTTTGCTGAACAGGATCTATGGTCATAAAAGTAAACTTTACATTAATTGTTCTGTATGATATAATTTACAAACTTTGTATTTGTGTTTTTAGGATGGCGCGAATGCTACATAGACAAAATTGACAAGGTAGGTGTAATTTTCGTTTACTTATGTTACTGAACAAACATTTTGAAATAAGATGCTCGAATATAAACTATTCAAGAATGTCATTTGGTTTGTGTATTTTGAAATTTTTTTATAATGACTCGTGGTAGAAATCCCCATAATATACGTTTTCTGGATAGAGGATTAAGTTGGTACTTTAGATATTGCAGTACGAGAACTAAAAAAAAGTAAAAAAAAATAATGTTAACACGTTTTATTGTATCATTACTGTGAATTAGGTACTAAACCATAACATATGTTCTTTTTTTTATAACTGCATTAGCGTTTTCACCGATCCCTTACTGTTAATTAAGTGTCTGCGTAAGCAAGTGTTTAGTCGTGTCAAGTGAAAGCTATTTATGCTAGTTAATAGGGATTGCAAGATATCCATACAAATCAAGCGTTATTTTAAAGAGCGGGAGGCCCTTGCATGTTGGAGTATATTTTCTGAAAAATAATTATGAAATAAGTACCGGTAATCATGATAAGAGAACAGAAGTATCATTAAAATCCAGTAACTCTTGCATCATGGAATGCGAGAAAGTATGTTTTTGAAAAATGTTTGACCTTATTTAATGACATACAAACAAGTAACTTATTTGTGAAAATAGAGAGGTGATCTCCACCTCTTGCATTATTAAATTGAATATATATGATTCCAAAATATATTTTTTCTGATCAAAAATATAAGTATTTGGGGAAATAGTACAGAGTAAATAAATCAGTCAGAGCTTGAGGCAGATTGGAGCATTATTGGCTTATCAGTAGCCTCGTGGGCCTCATGGATCAATGACACTGGACCAATCACAGTCAAGCTGCCAACTAACTTACCAAACTTGGTTGGTTCGTCGGGTTTTCCCTGTTTCTAAGTGTCTGTGACTTTTTTCTTGGAAATTCAAACGATATTTTGAAAAGATTATATTTTGTTTCGGTTGTACCGTTGATTATGTTAGCTATACTATTCAGAAGAGGGGTTGCTCAAACTAATAGAGTATGCTAAAATAATTATGAGGGATTTCTAGAAAATTGGCAATTTCCTTTCAATAATTTTCGAATTACTGAGGTGTTTTCAACAGAAATGGATGTATTCAAATATATACTTAGGTGACCATAAAAAAATGTTTAAGTTGTTAAAATATACTACGAATCGTATTACTCGTATTACAATTATTCTTATTACTGACTGCTCTTTGACGATTCTTACTGATGGATCTCACATGTTATAAGTGTAGATCGTAACGACTTTATTCTTTAAGTTTAAGATGAGATTGTTAATATATGAGATAATTAAAAGTGGTTCTGCGTTTTTTACTGCTCGATTATCTTTGGGGTATTTACATAACAATAATTGTAACTAAATCTAATATTTGAAAACATCAAAACATACGCAAAGCCCTTTTGTAGTGTATTTCGTGAACATTTACGTTTTTCGTGGCTTCCATAGTAATAATTCGAAAATGTAATACAGTAATTGGAAAATGTTTTAATAAAATAAAAGCTTAATTATATCAAATTCGTAAATATTTAATCTTGCAAAATATACTATACAATAGGTACTGTATTGTGAATAATAATATACATATAATTGATATACATGTTTTATCTAAATAGCCTATATCCACAAATCTGATCGTGAATAAATGTAATGGTATTTTTTTATACTACTTGTAAGTCAATATTTTTCGACCACTATTATACTGTTTACCTATTTATTTATTATTCATGCAATTAATATGCTTCAATAAATCAAGGTGATTTTCAACGTACTCCAAAATACAATCACTCTGATACTACGTACACCATAAAAATCCAACTTAGCGTATTTTTCCTTGCTATACTATTATATCGTTCAACTGCTGGATATATGTTACAAGCGAAATAGCCCATTACAAGATGGAGCGTGGCCAACTTATTTATATCAATATACTGACAAAAGAGTTATAACAGCACTTTTATAACTCCCTTATTTTATAAGGATTTACAATGGTTTGTGTCTTTGAAATATAGGAATTGCCTTTAGCAACGGTGTTCCACGGAAATAATGGTTTAATACGTCCGAACCTCCCCCGTAGTATTTTTTTCGTTATACTGCAGCAAAAACAGCCGGTTTTAATGCATGCGTTGCGGGTCCAAAGTAACATTTTTACTCTCTAGAAGTAAAAATCATTTTTAGTCTCTAGGGAGTAAAAACCAGCTGTTGTAAATTTCGATTGTGGCAATCGTATCGATCAAAACTATTTATCGATTGATTTTTAGGTAAGATTTTAGCCTATTGTTGACAATTGCTCGACATATCGATGGTATAATATACTGTAACACAATTGTAATAGACGAAATGATTGATTCACTTAATAAACAGCTGCTTATTTGCATTAGCAGATGCCCCCTGACGACATGCATTTTCAACTACTTTGAGAGTCTAAGCATAGAATAAGAGCATAGATAAAACATACTCCCTTAGTAGATTTCCCATCCTTATGGAACAGCTGAAGCCAATTTTATTGTTA
This sequence comes from Macrosteles quadrilineatus, assembly GCF_028750875.1. NCBI lineage: Eukaryota > Metazoa > Arthropoda > Insecta > Hemiptera > Cicadellidae > Macrosteles > Macrosteles quadrilineatus. Next base: position 30,322,611 of record NW_026542599.1, on the reverse strand, counting down.
GTTCTGTACGGTTTTCTGTAGAGGTCGTGTTTTGTTTACAATTTGTTTTCCGTTATTACAGCCATTTAAAACCTCGTTTAACCAAATAATACGGTCTAATCATAAACAATAACTTGTCCCTTAGTTATATAACCAAACAGTAAAGCACAAATCAAGAAATTAACCCTAAAATAATAGAAACAAAGTTTCGTCGACACTAGCGCCTTTGTGTCACGTACATGAACTAGACACGAAAAACGTGCTTCAAAATTTACAATGGGATGAGAAGTCTACTTGTGTTGGTTAGTCTATGATAAGAGGTAGTTTGATACATTTTTTATAAGGTCGGTAAAGTACAAGGAAAAGGGACACTAAAACTCAATTTTAAACCGCTCTAAATAATCCACGATAGAAGTATTAAACATATAGCAAATATATAAACTAACCACATTCGACAGGAATCGTTCATCGTTTGGATGAATTGATCGTTGATCGTTAAAGACTGAGTCTAATTAGACCAAACTGTTCCAAGCTGTAATCAGTGACTAATTTGGATGATTTGCCGTTGGAACTTTCCTGCTTAGTTTAGTGTTCATTGGTTCATTTTGTACAGATAACATTTTGTGTCTGAAGAATTTCGTTGATATTCTCAAGTATTAACAAATCCCTTTCACCAGAATCAATTCCAGAACTGGATTTGTTATACCTATCGGATGACGATTGTATATGGATTTTCAATGTTTTGTTTATTTTGGCGTTTAACTAAGTAGCATTTAACTAAGAATGTTTACATTTTGCTCCTTTTCCTCAATAAAAATAAATTATAAATTCCTCATTATAAATTTTTCCTAAACACTGGATATATTTTCGATAACCATTTTTTTTATTTGTAAGTTTTTACAAAAACTTAATTATTCAATCATTTAAGATAGGGACGCCACTATTTGCGTATTTTAACCCAAATATTATTGGGGATGAGTGTAGGATGAGTGGTGCAACCTTATAGACTAAGGCATTTTTTCTTCCTCATATCAAACACATTTGCTGATGGCATTATTTTTTTAAGAATTTGCCGTGCTTTTATTGTATGATGATGATTGTAAATGTATACAAATTCAAAATAAATATGTACTATTTGGGTTACTCTTAACTCTAAAATAACTCAAAATCAGTAGCTGAACGTACATTTAATAGTATCCTTTCTATTAACAAATTATATAGACTAGATTACATAGGTATGTACAAACACACGCACACACACGTATGTACACACAAGGTAACACCACGATGATGTTACAACTAACAAAGTTACTCACTAAGTGTAAATCCACTTACCTACCCTCTCAAGCTCTTTCATGTAACACCTATGATTCATGTTGTGTAATCCTTAGTATAATGGTTGAACAAAAATCCTAATACATATAAGAAGGTTAACGATAATTCTTTTACCACTCAACTTTAAAATATCAATCAACCTTTATAAATTCCATGTTAAAATGCACTGTCTATTTATAGGCTTACAAGTATTAAAGCTTTGTTTCCTCTGTATCCATAACGCGTAATCTGTTAGAACTTCAGTCTACAGCAAGATACACTTGTGATTTATACAGTATTTTAGTTTAAATATTCTTCTTTCACATGCTTAGATACATTCTGTATTTATAACTTCAAAGTTTGAATAATTTGCATTTTATCTTTAAACTTGGAAAAATTTCTCAGAACTGTAAAAGCAAACAAATTCCCTTTCAGCATCGCCCATTACGTTTTCTTTTCGAAATATCAAAGAAAGTAAGAGCACTTATTTAGATCACTCAATTGACCTTTCATACAAAACTATTTGGAGAGGAGTTCATTTTTACTTAAAATTCGTAACTTATGTGTAACAAAGTTAGCTCATGTTTATAAACTGTTTATAAATATTTATCTTTATATTTACTTAAATGGAGTGTTTTATTTATTATTATAACTAGTAATACATTGTCTATATTGATTTTTAATTTGGTTTCCAGGTAGCTTACACTTAGTATGTATGTAATAATTTTGATTAATTGAAATGTTGCACTGTACTTATTAGGAGACAGTAAAAAGCTCTTTCTCGAAATTGTGTGCAAATATTTCACCCCAAATAGATGTGTTAATACAATTATTGTAAATTATTAAAACCAAAATATGACAGTAAGGCTGAGAAATAAACGATTAAGGAACTATTGATAGATTAAAGTTATTAAAAAAGAATACTACTGTAATTTTTACTGTAAAGCTCTAGTGCTATTAGTGAAACAGAAAAGATATGTAAACCATTCTACTCTACTTTTCTACAAACAAAAATCCTACAGGTTTTGACCTTTACTCACTTTATTCACTTCGCCTGAGACTGAATCGCAAAAACAAATGTCAAGTGACTTTAGATGTTTATCTTCATAAAGTATTACCACTCCCTTTTCATCTCAAAAATACATAGAATTCTTACTCCAAGCTTTCAAAACAGAATTATATCTATTTATATGTTTTTAAAGGTTTTGCAACGTGAATACGTTAAAGTTGAATGAAAGCAGAATAGATAAAGTCATTATTTTTGTCACTAAACCGTTCTAATCTGGTAACATTTTACCTTATTAAATTAATATAAAAAGTATAGCTTATTCTACCGGATGGTAAAAGAACCAAATAAATAAATAGACAAAAACATCATAAAGCTTTTGGAGTGAAAAAAGTTCAAAAGTGAATTTATCATCTTTATCTCAAAACCTTGAATTACTAATTCATTAAGTCTAATTTTAATATACCTATGCCACACAATAGGTTCTTAATCTCTGAAACGATACAGGAAAATTGAATACGCCACGTGGTAAGTTGTTGGTTCCGATTCATTGAAAGAGTTTGGCGACCGTCCATGGGATATTAGATTTCTGACTCAAAGGCTTTTGAGAATTTGATATTAATCAGCCCATTTTATTCGTAAGAATCGTCATCATATATTATAGGCTATAAATATTTTTTTATGTAAGTATTAAGGCTGTGTAAGAAACCACTGTAGTGGCATTCAATTTGGATTCAATTTGGAATTGAAGTAGACATAGTGTTTATACCTGCTGAAGTTTTTCTCATAGTATTCATAGAGTCGTACACAGATTGTTTCTCTTTGACGTTGTATTTTTTTCTTTTTTGTCACTCAATACTTTATGAACATTTGCTTCAGATTGTAAGAAGCAGACTTTTCTATTTGACACGACTAAAAGTGTGCAAAAAAGAAAACAATTTATAGCAGCTCACTTCTTTTGAGTCAAAATCGAACAATTTTATTATAAATCAACTAAGACTGTAACATGGTAAAGTAATGAAATTTTACAGTAGTAGTGCAACTATACGGTGGTGTCTTACTATCTAAGCTACTATTCACTTTGCGTGTGAACCCATAACAATATTCTTCAACAGAGGTTTGATTGGAACATCATCATTTATGCTTGGCTTATATGTATTGTAGGTCAGATAATACAACAGGATAATCAATCAATAGTGGGCTTCTATTAATGGCCTTTTACAGCATACTGTATGATGTACTAGGATATTTACAGAGAAGTTTCCAATAGGACATCATCATTCATGCTTAGGATCAGCTTATATGTAGGACAGATAATACAGCAGGATGATCAATATTCAGTATATCAATAGTGGGCTTCTATAAGTGGCCTTCTACAGCATACTGTATGATATACAGTATACAACAGAGAAGTTACTAATAGGATATCATCATTTATGCTTAGGATCAGCTTATATGTAGGACAGATAATACAGCAGGATGATCTATATTCAATATATAAATAGCAGGCTTCTATAAGTGGCCTTCTACAGCATACTGTATAAAGCTAGGATATAGATGATACATACATGATACATGATACATGATCTCTCCGTCCGTAGTCCTTTGCCTTAAGGAATTGGACAGGTGAATACAGGGTTAGTACAAAGAATAACCAAACTACTACAGAGAAGTTACCAATAGGACATCATAGTGGGCTTTTACAGCATACTGTACGATATACTAGGATATACAACAGAGAAGTTTCCAATGGGGCATCATCATTTATGTTTATGATCAGTTTGTATGTAGGATAGACAGAGCCAGTTTGAATATCAATATGCTTGAGAACGTACCCGCCATACCAGCCTCTTCTAGTGGTGTTCTCAGGTCAGCAAAAATTGATTTTGAGTAATATTTTTAATGAGGCATTTGAAAATCTTGGTGGTTGAAATGGAAAATGATTTGACTGACATTGGGAATATCATTTGGAGAAATAAAGGGAATATAAGAGTCATACATTATACGAGTAAATATCATAAATAAAACATACAAAGAACGCAGAACACTAAATAAATAGTCTCTAAAGAATGAATATTTAAACAACAAAATTTCATTTAAATACCATTTTAGAGCCTAGATATATGTTTTGTGGATAAAAAAACTATTACCAGTTGTAAATATTCGAATAGTTTGTTTATGCAACAATAAATAAAAATAATGTTAAATATATGCTGAAAATACAATCAAAATGAGAAAACATAGGCCATGAGAATAATATTTCTCATTGCATATAAGTTTATTTCCTTTATCTACACCATTCTATAGTTTAACTGAATATATGTTACATATATACATGTTAGGCTATATGTTACATTGTACACATAGCCCATTACAGGATGGAGCGAGGCCAACTTATTTATATCAATATACTGACACAAGAGTTATAACAGCACTTTTATAACTCCCTTATTTTACGAGGATGTACAGGTCCCTGCGTCTTTGAAATATAGGAATTGCTTTTGTCAAAGTATTTCTTTCATACCTTGATAAATAACCTCATACGTAAAGTACATTTAACACTCACTGTAATGGTTTGTGTGTTTTTAAGGACCTTGTTAACTAATTATTTTAACCGTGGTTGTTCTTTAAGTGGGTAAAAAACAAGACACTGAAATAAGTATTTTATTTTATTTGACTGAAAACAAATGAAAATGTTCGTTTATGCTGTATATGTATTTTAACCTTAGCCATTAAAATTCAGTTCCGGCCGAAAACTTTCACTTAATGACCCTAGTGAATCGTTAAACTAAACGGAAATTAAATTTGTGGTAATTTTTTTCTTTACAACGTCTGAAGTAAAAAGATTGTCAGCAAGATGTCAGCTAAACCACGTGGGAGAGAATCAATGAAGTAGTTGTATCTGAGTCTTGGAGTTTATCGCACAATCTGTTACAAGCCAGGAACAGCGATCTTCTCTGACTTTCAGGATTTACTTGGTGTAGACTCTTGCTTACTGTGGTATAGCAATTTTTTGCGCAAACAGCACAAACGGGCTGAATATATAGACATTTGCGTTTTTCTTAAGTTGATGTCATGCAAATTTGAATGTAAACTAGAATTCAAGTCAATTCTTGTCAATTCAAGTCAATTCAAGAATAATTTGGACTTGAAGTTTTCGACTTGGACTTAACGTTAATGTGTCTCTATTGTGTCTTCATTATACAATCTTTATAGTTTATTTTATAATGAAAATCTATTTATTATTAATAAAATCTATTTATTATTAACCTTAATAGAATCTAAATCAAAGGGAGGAATATAACTTACAGAAGGCATAGCGCACTTCATCAGTGGCTCATCGAACGGAAGAAAGGACTTTTGAATACAAAAATTGACTTCACCGCTATACCTATTAAATATAAATGAGAATTCCTCTTCAATTTGCAGAAGATATCCTTACTGAGAATTAGGCCTACGATGGGTTCAGCTCAAATTTAATTTAACAATTGTAAGATGACAATTTATGTGTTATGGCTCATTAACTGAGTTATTCTTTCAATTAATTTTAAACACTTAATATTATGTTTGCTTTTTATCTAATACTACAACCAAACAATCTCTATGAAGCTCTTTGGGGCTTCAGCTCCCCCCCTTCCCCCCAACAATAATATTAAATACATTAAATTAGTTGGTCTAATTGAGGATAAGCACTATCATAGGTGGATAATATGGTGGTTTTCCTTGCTATTAACCCTAATAAGATAACATTTCCCGTCTATCTATTATTCCCATTGGTACTGTTATAATTTATTTTATTTCAAACAATAACTTATAATTTTGAAGTAATCATAGTAATCTAAAGATTTTGGTTAAAAACTAGTTTATCAAAAGTTGTTGCAAATATAGGCCTACAGCGTATCAAATTTACACAGTTGAATTTATCTCTTTTAACTGTAAAACTTTGACTTCACTTATCATGAGTTTATCAATCTCTTTTAACGATAAAACCTGAATATGTTGATATATTGAGCTTATGTTAAGCTTGATCATTTAGAGTTTAATTATTTACGTGTTCAAGCAATTTGTAAAATTATTATTTTGTTTTTAAATTACACCCTCTGAGTATCGTTTTGTAAACGGTAATCCGTTGATGTCTTGACTTTCATAGAAATATTCTTTAAAATAGTTATTTACAGTTACAAGGACATTCTGTTATAACAGTAAGTTCAATTTAATCAAACAAACTGACACCAAGTTGAAAATGTAATCCATGATGAAAATATGACAGTCTGTTGAGGACGGTTGGCAGGTAATTTTAGAACTCTCTGACATTGACGAACTTTGAGCTGGCAGGTTTCACTAACAAGCAATCAATTACTGGGAATATTGACACCTCCAGCGATTCAATGCACCGCAAACTGGCTTTACTGACTCTAATTTGCATCGTTTACATTTGGGGTTTTCATTATTTTGTTTTTTATTACATTTCCCTAATTAGTGTGAATATGAGTGCTCAGTTGAGTATGATAAGTGAGAAGTTTTCAAATGAGAAAATTGTTTACGGTTATTTTAAAGTTAGACATTGCTTTAAAACAGTGCCTCGGCGTGGACATTCTTTCGGAGCAGAATTTGAACGACACATTAGTTTCTAAACTTTTTTCGGACATGTCTATCGCAGCAGTAACTGGTTGATCACATGTATTTGGAGCAGAGGTTTACATGTTTTTTTAACGTACCTTTTGGACAATGTCGTGCACCGATAGTTAGTAGATACATTTTTTCAGGTTTTAAGATATATCAAAAACAATTTTTTGAAGCTCAAACTCAATCGCTTTTCAAAAGAATATAAGATTGATATCATAATACTAAGCTAATAAATAACTAAGCTATAAAATATCAGACATACCTCTCAGTGGTAGAGTGATAGATATATTTAGATCCTGACGTTAACATCCCCCCATTACTTATCTCAGTTGTACTAAACAACACTGGACACCTGAGCAAGAGAAACATTTGTTATGAAGGAGAGGCAAAGATAAATCTAGATCGTGACGTTAACGTATACGTCCTCCCCATTACTTATCTCAGTTTTACTAAACAACACTGGACACCTGAGCAAGAGAAACATTTGTTATGAAGGAGAGGCAAAGATAAATCTATATCGTGACGTTAACGTAGACGTCCTACCCCATTACTTATCTCAGTTTTACTAAACAACACTGGACACCTGAGCAAGAGAAACATTTGTTATGAAGGAGAGGCAAAGATAAATCTATATCGTGACGTTAACGTAGACGTCCTACCCCATTACTTATCTCAGTTTTACTAAACAACACTGGACACCTGAGCAAGAGAAACATTTGTTATGAAGGAGAGGCAAAGATAAATCTATATCGTGACGTTAACGTAGACGTCCTACCCCATTACTTATCTCAGTTTTACTAAACAACACTGGACACCTGAGCAAGAGAAACATTTGTTATGAAGGAGAGGCAAAGATAAATCTATATCGTGACGTTAACGTAGACGTCCTACCCCATTACTTATCTCAGTTTTACTAAACAACACTGGACACCTGAGCAAGAGAAACATTTGTTATGAAGGAGAGGCAAAGATAAATCTATATCGTGACGTTAACGTAGACGTCCTACCCCATTACTTATCTCAGTTTTACTAAACAACACTGGACACCTGAGCAAGAGAAACATTTGTTATGAAGGAGAGGCAAAGATAAATCTAGATTGTGACGTTAACGTATACGTCCTCCCCATTACTTTTCTCAGTTGTTCTAAACAACAACGGACACCTGAGCAAGAGAAACATTTGTTATGAAGGAGAGGCAAAGATAAATCTATATCGTGACGTTAACGTAGACGTCCTACCCCATTACTTATCTCAGTTTTACTAAACAACACTGGACACCTGAGCAAGAGAAACATTTGTTATGAAGGAGAGGCAAAGATAAATCTATATCGTGACGTTAACGTATACGTCCTCCCCCATTTATTTATCTCAGTTGTAATAAACAACAACGGACACCTGAGCAAGAGAAACATTTGTTATGAAGGAGAGGCAAAGATAAATGTAGATCCCGACTCTAACGTAGACGTCCTACCCCGTTACTTATCTCAGTCCTACTAACCAACACAGGGCACCTGAGAAAGTGAAACATTTGTTGTATTGTTAAACTTTCAGGTTATAACGCCGGATTACGTCGGACAGCAGTAAACACAAAAAAATCTAAATGTGTAGTTTTTAAAACTTTAAATAATTTTACAATTGATTTACCCAGCAGGCACTATTACTACAGCTGCTAAAAAAACTAAAGCCAAATCTATACTAACATTTAAAAGATTAAAATACTCAGGAATTGTATCAATTTTCAATTATTTAAGATACTTAACAATATTCCATTTTGTCCCCTTTCTCTCAGTGTTAACTATTCATGAATAAAATTAAAATTAAATTCCAAAACTGTTACAAAAATTGGACTAACCCCCAGAAAATAGAATAACTTTTATTTGTTTATGTTATTTGAAGTGGTACATAAGTTAATGCAATATTTCTTTTGAATACATATAAAGCGACTTTAAAATACACGTGAAGATAAAAATTTCTTAATTTTTTTGAAAAGAAAGGGTCGCATTTTACGAATATATACATCTAAGGTCACTTGTCATTATTTTGTTTTCGTGATTCTGTCTCAGTTCTAGTTTAAAAAGTGTGTAAAGGTCACAAAAAAATTAGAATGGTTAACATCTGCTTTGCTAATAGCCTGGTCATATTAGGGTATTAGGTTGAAATAATTCCCTTAAATGGGAAACTTTGCACATCTGTAGTACCAGCGCCCAGTAACAACACATTAAAAATCACTATTCATGTCGGCCATCTTGGAAAATGGTGGTCAATTTTTATTTTCTTAACCATATTTCACTAACCGTTGGAAATACAGAAATATTGTTTGAACAAAATAACACGCGACATAAAAATATTTAAATAAATAAATTGTACAAATTCAAGTTGTATCTTGTTGCTGAATAAGTTTCTTGTACATTACGCATTATAATGATCATGTAACCATTCAAATACTAGCATAGGAATTAAACCTACGTAAACTTATAAACTACAAAATATCCTATTTAAATATTTTAAAATGACATTCCGAAGAGTTGTTTAATCTTTTCCTTTGATATGTTTTGTAGTAACCTTCCTAATATGTATTAGGGTTTTGTTCAACCGTTATACAGTACTCAGGATTACACTACATGAATCATAGGTGTTACATGAAAGAGCTTGAGAGCGTAGGTAAGTGGATTTACACTAAGTGAGTAACTTTGTTAGTTGTAACATCATCGTGGTGTTACCTTGTGTATCCATATAAGTAGTGTTAAGGTGTGTTACTAATAAAAATACGGTTTCTACTTGTTATATTATTTTTCTCAAATTAAATTCATGATTAAAAGACTATGCGTTTATTAGTCCAGGCAAACTAAAAAAACTTACATATAAAAATTGCAAGAAAACGTTTTATGGCTTTTTTTGTAGTGTTGGGTTTGTAGAATGACATACTAAAAGTTGCCAAAAATCGGTGCACGTGAAAACCACTAAAATCACAATTTAAAATGGCAGCTTTTCCCAACATTGAACAAATAAAAAAAATATTTTACATGCATTTGCTATGCACATTTTTCGAGATATTGACTTGGGACCACCACCTGTATTAATTAGGTGGTTAGTACTTCATTTTGATAGGGAACACGATTTTGGCCACCATCTTGGATCCGCCATATTGGAAATAGATAATATTTTTCAATGTAATGATAGTGTTGTGACACATAATTTCAAACTACATTTTTACACTGATTTCAATGCCAAAATCCGTTTTTCAATATATTTTTTTCATTTAGAAGATATACTCAAACGAAAACTCTCTCCCATAAATTTTTATGAACGTTTTGTAGTTTGATAATTTTTAAAATTATTTTTCTTATAAATCCAGTTCTTATTAACGCTTACAGTTCGTTCTAGGCTTAAAATATTCAGTAATGTAAGGGCTTTCATTTGAGCTCTTGAGCAATAAAATCAGACGAGTTAAAGACCTTCTGCAAACCCAACACTACAAAATAAAACCATAAAACGTTTTCTTGCAATTTTTTAAGGTCACATTCTATATTTCTCTGACTATATTAAAAGTGCATTGTATAAAAGCATCTACATTACCAATGTTACAGTTTATACCAACACTTTTATTAATGAAAACATTTAAAATCGTTAGAATTATACGAAGACAAGAGTCAACAAAAATGTAAAAAGAGTATATAAAGAAATACTAAGCAAATATTTAAAAATCTTATATTGGACATTCACTCATTAGTTGAGACGAATGTCATATGAGAATATTGAGAAAACTTAAAAATAAAATTGTATATAACAAAAAGTATGTCACATACAAAATTATATAGAAAGTCGAAAGAAAAAATATTTAAAAAAGATATTTTACTTTTAAAGTTCCATTGGATGCTGGAAAATCAACTGTAGAAACAATGGTTTTCGTTATCAAATATTAGAGTGAAAAAATTATAAGTAATACATACCTAAGCTGTGGTACTGTACTTGTAAGGTTGATCGATACTTAAAAGCTTTCTGAACTATACAAAGTATAAATTATCTTTTAAATTTTCAATCACGTAAAATATTAATTTACTGTTCAGGAAGGTTCAAACGGATTCCAGAAAATAATATTCGTTATGCTATTAAAATACATTATTTACTGTAAAATCCCTAAACAATCTACTCATCCCTTAGTTTGTAGATTTTTGTTCATTAGACCAAAAACAATTCTAGAATTTATCTTGTCCGGATGAAGGAATTCTTTGTATACTTACTATGTATACTTACATCTAAAGTAAGGTCTTTAGGTCATATGACACATAAAGTTTACTATTATAAACTATTCAACAAGTTCTTGGAATTATAATATGAACCAGGAAAGTGCCATTGCCAATTCATCCAAATTAGTTGCTGCTTACTAGAACCTGGCACAGTTTGGTCTAATAAGTCTGAATCAGAATTTAACATTTAAAGATATTTCTTGTTATCTAGTCTCAACTTACCATAGCTATTCACTTTTGCGTTAAACCAGACACAATTACCTTTTTTCAAAACATTATCAATTTTTACTACCATAGTTTTATTTTCTATCTATAGAAATGAATAATTGCCAGTTGGGTGTGTGGCATGGACCATACAAACCGTCATAATATCTAATCATGCATAATTTATTTTCCTTAATATATATTTTAAGTTTTGGTATTCATTATTTGTTTAAACCACTCCGACCCATACTCTCAACTACAATATCAAACAGGATAACATTATCATATCATAGGTGACGCAGAGATTAAGATTGAAGTTAAATACAAATCTAAACAAACTTGATTAAAGCTCGAACCAATATTTAGTTACTTTGTAAAATGCATATTTTCGTGACATTAAGGAATTTTGCTTTAGTGCAAACCGATTAATTCAATCGCATAATATCAATCGGATAACGCGATTACGGCATTGAACACGATACTTCCCAATTTGTTGAATCCTATTCATTGAAAGAGTTTGGCAAATTTCCATCATTGAACATTAGATTTCTGACTCCAAAGTTTTTTTTTTTATTCGAACTCAATCTTTTATCCGTAAGAAGCGTAATCTTAAATGTTTGTTTGTTTTATTTCAACGTTTTTTTTTGTTTTTTTTTGTAAATGTAACGGATTTTAGTAGTAGCACTAAGTTGGATTTTCAAGTACGCATTCCATCTACATCGACTATATCAACTAGTGTTTACATTTTTTAAATCTGTTTTAAGTATGATCCACTTTGGTATAATCCACTTTTAGCATATTGCCAAACAAAAGTTGATCAGAACATGAATAAAGTTATAGTTTGCAGTAAGTGGTCCTGTTATCTTAACTCTAAAAATATATAGTAGCCTATACAAAAAGAACTATTCTAAAGCGACTAAAACTGTAACAATTCATTAAAACAAAGTTTTCTTTACTTTACCTATAGTAACAATAGTAGCCAACAAGCCATGAAAAAAATATTATTTTTTTCATGAAACGGAAGAATGAACCAATGTGTTTTTTATGAACTCGTTATGAACATCTTCTTGTGTACATAGACTGAGGGCATTTTATTTGAATATTAGAGTCAAAAATCCGTATCCTATATGAAACTGTGTAATGAGTAGGCCTAGGCTTACTTATATCTAAATACATGGCGACATTTAGACAATTTTCTCTTAATACGTATTTAGGTATTACCTTTAATTATTAATAGTCAATGGTATTACGTATTATGTATTTGCTTGATCTATTGAATAACATGCAGTACAATACGGCAGATCCTATTGTGCATCATGCATTGTATGGTAAGCCGAGTAAGATATATCTGCAGATGCCTCACATGCATGTAATATCTGGGACAAACAATGGAACATGTGGTCAATTATATTTCGGGACGTTGGTAGTATTACATAAAGTATTAAACAAAAGTGTTGTTGTTATTTGTCTTTTATAAATGTTGCAAAACGTACCTACAGAAAATGATAAATATGCTTATAATTTAAATAAATGACTTTATACTTTTATAAAGGGATACTATGAAAAGACGAGGAATAATATGTAAAACATGAGGATTTTTGGAGCAATAACTAATTTGTATTATAAAATTTTAATACCTATTTATTTTAACCGAAGAGAACAAAGACATTTCAAAAATAAAAATAGAACACGGTTATCTCAAACCCTTTGGATAAGTGGAGTTTAAAAAGTTATTCTTTATGTTTTTATATAATTCTAAAAATAAAAAGTAATATCATAGCCTATAATTAACAACAAATGTTATTTTAAACTATTAGCATTAACCTTAAATATAATTTATTGTACTTTTTTACATCTAAAATACTAAGTATTTTTTATGGAGACAAAGGTGTTTTTGGAATTCATAAACAGTACCAATTTCAGTTTCAACCAGAAGATCATTTGCATAGCTCGATATTTATTTATATTGATATTTACCGGATACCAAATTTTGACTAATAAAAATTAAAGTATTATAAACTGAAGAAAATTAAAAAGAACAATCAATGATAAATTTTACTAAGCAATCAATACTTTATTTACACTTACAAAACATGTTTTACATAAAGTTTTTATAAGGCAATAGTGATATTTCCGTGAAAAATAGTGCAAAATAATTCGAACCCATCACGGTTTGGTCGACATTACTTCTGACAACATCGTTGGAGCTATAGTCCAGGCTATGGTTGGAGGGCAAGTTGGAGGGCACCTGGATCGGTGTTAATCAGTTCACCGAGGCCATACTTGGGGCTAAGAAGATCGATCTTGATCCGTCTTAGCCTTTAGAAGAAAAAATAAGATAAGCACTAGTAGCATAGTTTATAGAAGTAATGTGCCAAACAGTTCCGTTCCAGGCTAGTGTCCTAGGAGATAAGGGTTTATTAGCCGTTAGCTCGGGGACTTTGAGCCCGCGGGAGTCCGGCACTACTGAGAGGTCGTGAGCATGAATTTTTACCTCCTTCCAACAAATATCACAGTTTAATAATATTAAATAAAACAAAATTTTAATTGAATCGGCTAATCTCACATTTAAAACAAACTAAATCAAAATTCAATCAAGCTTATTGTTCTAAGAAGTAAACCTATTGTCATTTGTTGATAAGCCATATAGGCCCTATTCACCCCATAGTCATATAGGCTATTCCCTATTCATTTAGGCTTTGGATATATTACACTGTACCAAAACATGGTGAATGGAACAACATCATTCATGTTTAAATGATCGGCTCATGTGTAGGACAGACAATAGACCCTGCTAATCTCATGACTGTAATATACAAGACCATTTTCCTTATTACTATCAGGTATACTAATAATAGACTACTACAATACACTGTGTACGTAGTACAAAATACTAAATATTAAGTTAAAAATGGAAGATAACCATCATAAACGAACCGGCTTTTTCTTAGGACGGACAATTCAGCCGGCTAATCGATATTTGACTATTTACAAACCTTTTATAATAATATACTATACAATAAATGGCTTGTTATACAATAATATACTGAAATTTTGAAGTGATTGTCACATTCATAATGAAGGGTTCGGCTATGTAAGTGTGTATCAGACAATGCAACCCAGCTAATCAATATACAATACCATGTACCCACCATACTAGTCTGTGTGGGCTACCACACCATACTGTATTGTATACATGGATATTCCACTGAATGTGTTAGTACAATCAATGTCGTAATATTAGTTTACGCAACGATTGTGTAAAGATAGTGTTAACGACACGAGCAGAAAATTTAAGGTACGAGCCTTGGCGAGTGCCTTAAAAAACTTCTACCAGTTTCGGATTTTTGTGGTTCGGATTCCACTATAAAATGTAGGTCCCTTAGTTACCGTTAGCTGTATGGGCTATTAATTAACAGCTGTGTCCTAGGAATAAGTCGCCCTTAGTCACTAACAAGACTACAAGATGACGCCACTCCTACACTCATCCAAATTCATACTTGGCTTAAAATACCTACTTTGTATGGTCGTCGTTTCATTGAAAAGTATTAAAGTATTACAAGTACTAGCTTTTCAAGTAGGTAAAAATGTAATGTCATGTTTAATTTCTACCCTATTTTCAATCAAATGGGATTTTAAAATTTCTCACCTACCGTGTCCTGTGACTATATGTTGTTAAGTAAAATAAATAGATATTTAGTATGATAAATTAAAAGTATAAAAGTTTTTATATTCAGTTCCCTAAAACGGTAGGCTGCATATATAAATTCTGTTTCAAAACATATCCCTTTAAAGTAAATTTCTGCAGATGATAACAATTTTATTTTAGGGTAAAATATATGGTTATTTCCTATTACTAAGCTTTTTTAGCCGACAGGATCATTTTAAACCTATTTTACCATGAAATTAAAATTCCTTACACTAACCAATTTACTGCTGCTATTGAGTTACAAATAGGTATAATGTAACATGACAAATGAATGTGTTCAAACGTGTATACAGTAGAAAAACATTTAAGAGATTTTTACTTGATACATAACAGTATAGCTACTAACTTATATCTGATAACGTGACATTATATTAGACAAAATTAGTATTCGTGGCATAACACAATATCAACCTTGATAGGTTTAAACTCTGAGGTTTGATGTGATTAAACCCTAATGTAACTTCATTGACAGCTTTGTAGTCGAGTATCGGTGTGTATCAAGACGATGCTTTACCGTATTACTGTTTAAATTGTGTCAGTAATTATACTACAACAAAGTATATATAGTTATTCTATATTAGAAAAAAGATGTTAAAATATGCGATTGTTTGTAATAGACTTCTACTGTAGATTCCTGAAGGATAAAAAATCTATATATTAATTTGAAACTGTTTTTCTTTGTCATAGCTAAATTGAGAGAACGGCTGGGCGTAGAAACTCGGTAGAGGTGTCTAAAGAAAGGTCTTGGTCTGTAGATGAGCCATCAAAAGAGAAACGTGGCAAATTCCCTTGGGGCTCTGCCCCAGTGGCCTTTGAATTCCTATCCCATGTTATTCTTATGGAGGAAAAACTGGGTTTTTGTTCCAGCTAATTTGAGAGAACGGCTGGGCGTAGAAACTTGGTAGGGGTCTCTAAAGAATGGTCTTGGTCTATAGATGAGCCATCAAAAGAGGAACGAGGTAAATTCCCTTGGGGCTCTGCCCCAGAAGCCTTTAAAGTCGCCTTAAAGTCGCCTTCAAATTTGTTTACCATATGCATAATTCTACACTACTTTTTAATGAAACAGCTGTTAATATTTAAATTGTGATTTATTGAATTTTTCAAAATGAAGTACAGTATTTGCAATGGGTTTTTCTTATTTTAAAATCGATTTTATTCTGCATCGTGTCATGTTTTGCAATATAATGTTCTATTACCAAATCAGTGGAAAATCCTAATATCACAGTAACTCTTAAAATTATTTCTTATGGAGTTAACTTATAATCTATTGTATGGCTTGGTTTCTGCCTTTTTTACCACTTCTTGGAGATTGTACGTAGGTGATATTCTTTGGCGTATTGCATCTGTAGACGAAACTTGGGTTGGTGAAATTATTACAATGGAAAAAAGCGAGAAATCCTGGACAGTTTGATATAGGATAAAAATAAAACTGAATTAACAATATGCTACATTTCTTGAGCAATCATTGAAATAACCGATTTGCAAACAATGGAAACATAGAAAAAGTCATAGAACACAACCAAGTAGAAGAAAAGAAATAATGTTTTTTTTTTCATTTATAATCGTTATTATAGACAACCTAATGCGGCTATAAGAGGGAAAAATTTGTAGAAACACTAAAAAACCAGATCAGCTTTTTTGAGAAAAGATAAGATATTTACAAAAGATTTTGAGTATATCTAACTGTTGCGTAGATCGTGAGGATTTCCACAATCTTCGTGAGTCGTCTGTAATGCTTCGCAATTGCTCGAATTCGAGCAACAGGTACACTAGTTGTTTATTTTTTAGGAATATTGTTTTGTATAGGTTAATTCAAATGGAATGCTGATAAATCATTAGTAACTTGACGTCATAGTGATGTGTATTTGTTTATTTTTTAACTGTGCGTTACGAACAATGAAATTAAGTTTGAGACGTTTAGGGAAAATAATTTTGTGAGCAAACCTTTTTACACATTTGTGTTTTTGTTATAATTCAAACTTATTTTAATGGGTTTAATGTATTCCTTTCCTAAATATCATAATAGGCAATTGCTCTGTTGTTAGATATCTCAAGGGAAAACAGAATATTTAGAGGAATAGTAAACCTAGGTCTTATTATTACATTGTTATGTATCTTGTATACGACAAGATGCGCATCACCAAATAGGCTATTATTTTACAGCCAGGAGGAGGAATGTAAGAAGAATAAGAATGAGAAGGAATTGTAAACTCTGCGAATGCCTTGTAAGGTGAACCTGAACGTTTTGCCTCACTTTTTCCTTATCGCTGAAATTTGTACTCATTTTTTAATAAAGGAAGCTATTACCACCCGTTTTTTTTTTTTTTTTTTAGATATTCAGAACCACTTTACTATTTGGCTATATTACACGTAACAAGTTGACTTTGAACGGTATCGTGAACCAGCCGAGTCCAAAATATTTACCATTTTGTACAGCTGAGGGTATTTTCTTTTAAGCTTCATGGTGAAAAATCTATAAAGAACAGGGAATTCTACTGGTCTAGAAGTTTGGTTTTATGGTAATTTTAATAATATCAAATATACTTTTGTTGACTAGTAATAATTACAACTTAAATAGCTAAGCCTCTTTTAAGTACTTCAGATTCTTTTTACTGTACATATTGCCTCGTACCAACTTTGAAACATGATCAGAATCTTTTATTGCTTATTAATTTACAATAAAACGTTGATATGACTTTTAGGAAATACTTTTACCACTTTTATAAACTAGTGGAGGTCCAAGTCCACTCAGTCAGGAAGATAAGGTGAAGTGCGATCCATCTCTTTCTTTATCAAGGTGTCGTGTATCTCCCAACCTCTGGGAGATATTTTGTTTCTTGATATATTTATGTTTTCATGTGAAAATAAACTAACAAACATGTTGGTAAAATATATTTTATTTCTTTTTTAGAAGTAGTAGGGTTTTCATATATTTGAATTGTATGGTTTGGTAAGCAAATTGCTTGTGTACTGTAATTTGAAATAAATCCCCGTTTTTATAAAAAAAAAAAATAATAGCCTATCTGTAATAACAAAAAATATCCTTGTGAAACAGTTTAGTCTCTTATTAATCTTGCTAGGTATCTTTTTCCATCATTTTCTTCGGTGATCTGTGTAAAAAATGTGTGTGAGAAACGTATCGATAACAAATCCTTGGAGAAAATTTTACTTCGGGTAAAACTCTCTTTGTGTATTTTTAGTGTACATCCTAAAGAAAAATAATACGACAAGACATCAAAAAGTGTAACATTTTTAGAAACATTTTTTTAAGAGCATCGCATAGAAACATAGTGGAATAAAACAACACAATCATCATTGGTTCAATAATTTATATTGTAAAATATTGGATTTTTATATTTTAAAACACAGATCGTTTATAAATAATGGAGTCACATTTATGAGAGAGGATGTGAGGCTAAGTAGTTCCTAGAAGCTCTCAGTATTGCATGATTTGTTAGCAAATCCGATTAAAGCAAATCTCTGAAACAATACAGAACATTAGGGAACGTGTGGGCTGATTCAGAAATAATAAAACTAAGTGCTTGGTGTATGAATTACTCATACAATAATACATACGTGGTAAACATACAAGGATTCTCAAGCGTTTGGTTTCATGTTAAATTTATATCAAAGTGTCCAGATGGGTTCCTTTAACTGCTGTTTGGCAAAGAAAAACTTTAATATAAACGTTTGCATAGGCAATTGAGTTTAATGAGTGTGAATGTTTGTACTAAAATATAACAATTATAAAACATTAAATAAAGTACTTAGCTATCTAGTTTGTTGTTTGTTGCTACTAAAGTAGAAATTATTAGACTAGAACTTAAATTCACAAAGGAAATCTGCAATACTACATTTATTGCATGTTTAACTTTAGTTTTATTGTTACAGGTAAATAAACGATATCATTCACTATGGCAAGTGCTAATGCATTGGCTTACATTTACAGGTACGGTATATCATTATATAATGAAGTGTTTTGGCCTTCACGATAATTAGGGGGTTGAAGGGACAAAAGTATTTCTAAGACGGCTTGCTCCGAAATTGGGGGAAAGATGCTCCAATGGAGGGGAAAAGGTACTCACCCCCACAACTGAGTTCCATTTGGGGGGTAGGGTTAAAACCACGGCATTCGGCAGGAGGGAGGCAGTTGGGGTTCGGGGCCCAACGGCCTCCCTCACCCATGGGTGGGTGCTGAGGCTAAGCCACCGGCGGCGTGGGACACCTAATGGGCTGCAGTCTAAGCGAATTTCCATTTGACTGATTGGATTTTCACTCATATATGATTGCTCTTAAGAAAATCTAAAAATTGTTGGGGCATTGTTTATTTTATTTAGGTTTAACCTCCCAAACCCCGCAAGCAATGCTCGGTCCCCTGGTACAATTTCCCAAAATAAGTCGTATTCATATTCCCTATTTGAATAAAATTGGGTCCGATGAGTAGAAAAATGCTGGTTTCTCTTAAAATTTAGACTGTAATGTGCTCTTATTATTCCAAACAAAACTGTACAATCCCTATTGCTGTAGAAATTACAATTAAAAAGATATTACTACTTTTGTGATTTTTTACCCGTAAAATTGCGTTGATACCCCCACCATATATTAGGTAATATAAAGTTTGTTAACAAACTAACGGGAGATAGTATGTGTCAGATTGCCAATACCGTTTATTGTTATATACTGTAGGTCTACAAATGAACAGCTTCTAAAGAGCTATGGTCTACAATTTCTTTAATTGAATTGATTGAAGCCTTAATATCTCCAATAATAAAATCAACCCATGAACTGGAAGACTGCAGGAGGTAGGCGATATCTCACACTTGATAATGGCCAGGCACTTTCAACCATTGGATAACTGGTTTTGAAAGAGACAATAAAACATATTATAAAATCAAAAATGTGCAGATTTCTCAAATATGACTTAATGGTTACCAACGGACTTAAAACTAAATAAGCTTAAAGATACACTTGGAAAATTCAAAGCACATTTTTTTCCAAAAGGATAACACATTTCCTATGTTGTTATGATGCATATGATTTACTACTATCAATTTATAGAAAGAAAATATTTCACATGGTTTTAAATTCCACTTTACATATTGGCAAGCAAACCAAAATTGGGGAGTTTCTTTAATACAAAAATATTTCAGCTTTATACTCTGAGTAAAGTGTGGTGGTTTGAAGCTCAGTATTAGAAATAGTTTCACAAGCATCTTTGGCTTTGGTTTACTATTATTAGAACAAGTCTTAAATTTGGGTTGTGATATTTGTTACCTGATGCACATATTGTAAAATACCTCTAAACTCCTAAAGTTGAATAAATAACTCATTTTGGACTTATTAACAGTATTCTGACTTGCAGTTTCCCTTACCCTGCTATCAATACATCATCACCAGAACCAACCAGTCTCAACAAACACACCTTTCAAAATCAAAATAAGAAGGTTACAATACCTGCAGACTGCCTTTAGTGGTCCTTAAATATCCAACAGGATTACGCGTTTCGGTATTTGTTATACCATCATCAGATCCATATATACAAACTTGAAGTTTTTTGACTCATCATGTCACGTCACAGTTTTAAACACAGTTACAAAACATTTAAAAACGAAAAACTATTTACAGTAGGCCTACTAATTAAAAACGAGAGACAAAAGTGAAGCAATGCATGCATTTCAAATGTCGAGTCTCAACTGGAGGTTATCTTGTCCTAGTAGTTGTACTTTGTACCCCCGGCTTCCTTTATCATTCCTTTCTGTCTCTGTCTAATCCTATTAATGTTTCAAATAATATATTAGACTGGAACAAGCTTTTATCATTTAATAAATCATTAGGGCGAATTTTTGTTGCTTTATATATTTCATAATTTTCCAAAGTTGTCATAGTTCGTCCTTTCCTACAGATATGTAAAGCTGTTAGATTTGTACTGACATTTGAATAACTGTGATTTTCATTAACAAGATGCTCGGCAAAACTGGATATTTGTGTCTCCCTGGTTCGGGGGATATGTTCCTTAAATCTTTTTTCAAAAGATCGCCCAGTTTGACCAATATACATTTTGCTGCAATCATTGCATGTTACTTGATAAATTCCAGATTTGTTATTAATGCTTTGTTTTTCCTTTGGATTAACTATGTTTTCCAATTTATTGCTGGTTCTAAAAGCTGCAATTTTCCCATGCTTTTTTAATTCATTTTTAAGAGTTAGAGGGAATCTGCTACCATTCCCATTTAACTAAAAATAATAACTAAATGTGTTTAACTAAATGTGAGAAAAATACACTGAAGCATATAGCAATTTCAAATGGTTACAATCCTAATATAATTGACGATTTAATCGGGAAACATTTAAGAAAGAGGACTGAACCAAAACCAACTAATCAGCGGTTTAAAAATTCAGATTATGTCCCAGTCGAATATGGTAGCAGATTCCCTCTAACTCTTAAAAATGAATTAAAAAAGCATGGGAAAATTGCAGCTTTTAGAACCAGCAATAAATTGGAAAACATAGTTAATCCAAAGGAAAAACAAAGCATTAATAACAAATCTGGAATTTATCAAGTAACATGCAATGATTGCAGCAAAATGTATATTGGTCAAACTGGGCGATCTTTTGAAAAAAGATTTAAGGAACATATCCCCCGAACCAGGGAGACACAAATATCCAGTTTTGCCGAGCATCTTGTTAATGAAAATCACAGTTATTCAAATGTCAGTACAAATCTAACAGCTTTACATATCTGTAGGAAAGGACGAACTATGACAACTTTGGAAAATTATGAAATATATAAAGCAACAAAAATTCGCCCTAATGATTTATTAAATGATAAAAGCTTGTTCCAGTCTAATATATTATTTGAAACATTAATAGGATTAGACAGAGACAGAAAGGAATGATAAAGGAAGCCGGGGGTACAAAGTACAACTACTAGGACAAGATAACCTCCAGTTGAGACTCGACATTTGAAATGCATGCATTGCTTCACTTTTGTCTCTCGTTTTTAATTAGTAGGCCTACTGTAAATAGTTTTTCGTTTTTAAATGTTTTGTAACTGTGTTTAAAACTGTGACGTGACATGATGAGTCAAAAAACTTCAAGTTTGTATATATGGATCTGATGATGGTATAACAAATACCGAAACGCGTAATCCTGTTGGATATTTAAGGACCACTAAAGGCAGTCTGCAGGTATTGTAACCTTCTTATTTTGATTTGCATGAAGTGGCCTAGAAAAACAACTAGAACATGAAACACACCTTTATTGATAATTGTTATCATATTTCATACGCGGTATTGTTATCCAACTGTTAGCGGTCAAAATTCAATTGACAAATGTTTTTTTAATGTTAAGAGACCTTTTTATATGAACGTTGTTAATAAATTAGCGTTTTGAAATGTTGAAACCAAACCAAAACATTAATTAGTAATAACTGACAAGGCAGTATCCAAAAAGGTTACATTAAATCCAATTGCTTGAAAATATGACAAAATTGCTGCAAGCACAAAGCTGATTCTATTTTAGAATTAAATTTTTTTTATGCCCATTTAATTGGTTGACAAACTGTTTCTATTACGGTCAAACGGAACACAGGCCTTTAATTTGCATGGGTGGTGTAAACGCTTTGTGTAAAGACTTAAACCTAGTGTTTCAGTCCAAATCACACAGGAGTATTACAGTTTAGCTGCTAACAGTTTTAGGTGGAGTAAAAAGTCCTTTCAACTGATTCCTTCCAACACTGTTCACAATTTCAATTATAGCTATTGTAGAGTTAAATGTTTAATAAAATTCTTAGTTACAATACATGTCAATATGTAACTTGTGTTGGAACAATATAGAAGAAACTATACAATAAATACCCCCACCGCAGCAAACCTGCCGACTAAGTGAATTTCCATTTGTCTGAATTGATTTTCAGTTAAATATATTTTAATAACATTAGGTTTAACGAGTACCTAGGTTTGCTGCTACAAGGAAACTAATCAAGTGTTCTTTTGATAAAATATTGATAGCTTAGTACAAAATAAATAAATTTGCCAAGTTTGATCAAAATATATCCATAACAAGCAAACTACAACATTTGACAATATTCTCCATAAGAATAACATGGGAATTTTAAATTTACAATTTTTTTTAATTTTCTCCGTTACTAATAATCGAACAAAAATACTTTTGTATACTAAATTATTTGTTCTTTTAAGCTCTTGAAAAAGGTCTAAAGAGAAATCGAAAAATTTTGTGTTTTGAGGGTCAAAAGTGAGAAAAACCAATTTTTACCCCATAAAACCCCCCGTAAAGCCCCGTTCCCATGGTCCGATCGTGCTGGTTCGCGAACTCATTCAAGTTTATCCCGCTTTACACCTTTAAACCAAGTTTCATCAAAATCGGACAAAAATTACTCAAGTTATCGCGTTCATGGACGTATATATATATATATATATATATATATATATATATATATATATATATATATATATAAATTTGAACGAATGGTGTTTTTGGCCTCTGGGGACATCAAAATGAAAAAGTAAATCGGTCCCGGGTCTAGGTCTTACCGTGCCACCTACGATAATAGCTACTTCCCTATGGGGAAATTCGCTAAAAGGGTTCCAGTATTTATTATTACAAGACGCATATGTTATACAATATTATCATACAATATCTTGATTTGTATGTATTATCTAGGATAAAAGTCATATATCCATAATGGTTGCTAAATTTTAATATCGTGACGTTTTTAAATGTAAGATCTTGAATAGTATCCTATTCTAATTGTTGGGTTGGTTCTATAGCACAAGAACACGGCAGAAAACCGGGTGTTCCATAAAATGCTCTAAGTAAAATGACATACTGTTCGGTATAACCGAAATCGAAATCTCGACTAAAAGATATACACTCTACTGACATCCATACCCTACAATGTTACTATCTTAAACTACTATCTTCCTACTATCCTACTGTATTCTACTATCTTTATACATAAGTTGTATATAAACAGTGCAATGAGGTCACAGTGAATGCTTACATAGCTGGGTTAATCAGGCTACTGTCTAGTAGATGTTCGTTTAGAACTTTTAACAGAAAAAGATATCATTGCTTACATTTCTAGTTACTGGAATAAGGAACTAGATCAGTTATAATCAATAACCAATCCCTACAACAAATATTCACCAACTAATGTACAAACAGAACTCAGCGGAGTTACTAAGGGACTAAGTGATTGTTTGCTGGGACTGACCAAGGATAACTTTAGTTTCAAACTTCCATTCCAATCTCTAACTTATTTCAATAACATTACAACCAAACAACCAAACATACTACAATGATACTGATTATTACTCACATTGTGTCTTTTATACTATTAGATAAGCATAGTATTATTTGTTTAAAACATCATTCAATTCGTACAGATTTTATTTAAACAAAATCCTCATGTGAAGTCATAATAACCTAATCTTCCGTGAACTAAGAGTAAGTATTATTAAGGAATAGTTATATTGGTACACATAGTTTTATTGGTACACATTTCAATAACACTAAGCCCCTTGGAAGTATTTAAATGTTTTGCTAAATACAAGTACGTAAGGCTGATTTAGTGGTAGCTTTTGTAGTATCTCATTTCTAGCTTTTATTCGTGTCCAAAGCTTGTTTAGCATTATTGGTAGAATCATACAAGTTTGATGGTATTTTAAATCTTTGTGATTTACAAAATTGTCTTAATATTAACGCACTAATTTGTGGCTATGGATATTCTGAGCGTATTTGATCGGAAAATTCGTAAGTATAATTGCCAAAGGACTAGAATGATATTAGAATGATATTCTAAATCTGCCACATCAAATCTTGTTATATATTTTTATAGTCTTAAAATGATTTCTACCATATTGGTTTAAAACATCAATTTTATGTTCAACGAGAGGAAAACATTGTTTACATGTATTTATTATTCCCTTACTATATTGATTTCCTTAAAGAGTTTTATCAAAATAGCTCTATTTTGATGTAACATGTTTCAACTGTGCAAAGAAAATACACAACTACTTTACTTGTGTAATGGTTATTAATATTGTATATTATTTATGTCCAAAGATACGTAAAATCGTTTGCTAAATTCAACAATTCATAACTACATAATATTGGTTAATAGTTATTACTTAGGCAAAACTATAACGTACCCGAATTGATATCAAATCCCCATTGGGCCATGGTTATTCCATTGTTTGCATATTACCACATCTTGTTGATTTAGCAATATTGAATTTGAATTGTGCATTGTTTGATGGTAAAAAGCTTAACTCGTGTAGCTTTTTGATACAACATCTTTAAATATTCAGTTTAAAATTTATTTATTCAAATTACTGTGCAAGAAAATATCACTTTTTCCGTTTCAATCATAAATTCTATTAAAAATCTTTGTAATTGTTGGATATAAAAAAAATTTTGCAGAGAACTACTACGATTCAAGTTCCTAACGGTAACTGAAACTTTAGTTTTGATTATAAAAACAATTCCAAAGACATTAAGATTAATGTGACCGAAAAAAACCTACATTTATAAAATAAATGTTACTTTCAGTAGTTTCTACGTATAAATAAATAAATAATGATAATAGTTTTGTACAGTAATTTAACTTTATCTTAATAATAAGTAATAATATTATTACAGAACAATAATTGTGTCTTGCACATCTACACAGTGCAGATATTCAGGTATCCTAAGCTACATAGAGACAGGAATTCATGAAACAGTTGGAAATACACTGATAAAACAGATTTGGAAGCATTTGCGATTGGACGTAGATTAAAAGCTTTTCCAAACTTGTAAGCCTTTTGACTAACCAGCTTAACAAGTTCGGACACAACTTAGTTGAATGTGTTTCAGTTTCCATTTGGAAATGTTATTTGTAAATAATAAAAGTTTCTAGGTGAGATTTATTTTTTCAAGGCATATAAGGTACTTACATGAAATTAAAGTGAACAAATATTGTTCTTCTTGTCTTCGCATTTTATTCATTAAAATTTCTAAAGGTACCTTAGCATCGGATGTAAGAAGGGAGCAAGCAAGTATTGTAGACGAGTGCGGGACTTTGGTTCCCGAGGAACAGTGTTCAAATCCTTCCAATCACCAATAAAATTTAACAAAGTGATAATGTCATGCCCCCCTCTAGGCCTAGCTAATGGGTAAAAACCTAGGCTCCAGCCTAGATTTTTAGAGGCTAGAAAAAGCACCAGTAGAGTAGCCACCTCTAGAGCCTTATATACTCGGGTCACGTCATATGCTGTGCTTCGTTCTCGTATAAAACGTTGACAATCCCAAGTGGCAGGCATTGATATTCCCTTGGCTGTCGCCGTATTTTATGTATTGTTGGCAAAAGCATTTCTTAGATTTAGGATTCCGTAGCCCTAAAACCTGATGTGGATTAAATATTACGAATTTACTGTTTACCTTGTGGAAGATGAATATTTTTTTATGTATTGTGGATTAGTTTTTTTTTATGTTTTTAGATTTTTTTTCAGTACTAAATTAAAATGAGCTATCCATATAATGAATCAAATCATTTTTTTTTTACATCCATCGTTAATACAAACTTGTTGATTTCAAGGTATAAACATACACATTTTTTTCTCAATCTATATCAAACCGAGTTCTATAAATTTTGTCCTGAAGGGCAAAATGGTGATTTCGTCTTTAACATTGCCTACAATACGGTACAGCTGCAAAATCAACTATTAATAATACATTAAAATACAGTATGTTTAGCTGAAGAACATACGAGCAAATTCATCTGCATTTATTAGTTGTATTCACTAAATCCCTGCGACAGTAGGTCGATTTTATTTTTGATATGCTAAAAGTTATACTGTACACATATCTCATTAAAAGGTAAATAACACCCTCAAATTAAAATAAATATCTAAAATCAAAAACATGATTGGATATTCTAAAAACCTCTTGACATAAATTATAAGAAGGTTTGGCTACGTGTTTTTCAGAGCTGACATAAGTGTGTATTTTTTTATAATGAGTCTATTCAGAAATGTGCAAAAATCTAGAATGGAACCGCTAAATACGCTCGATCAAAGGTTGTTGTGACAGGGTTTCGAATTTAAAAACAAATCATATCTATTACGCAATAGTTCAACTTTGAATGTAGGCCATATCCAAAACACAATTGATATATTTTTAACACTTCATGGTGTTAAACATATCTTCACCCCCCCCCCCTCACTTATATTGATATTGCTCAACCGTTTTTAATAATTTCAACCGAAACCAATATTCCTAGTGTAAAGCATCGACGAATGAACACTAACGCTGCGGTTTCCATATTTATTGGGAATTCTCTGGTTGAAAGCATACAAATATGCAATATGGAATCATCTATGTGATCGTTGTGCTTTTTGTTTAAGTTATTACCATATTTTATTATAAAAACACTATCTACACAGTTTTATCCGGTATGCATTTTCAATTAAAAAATGCTTTTTGTAATACATTTACCTGAAGTTGCTCTACTAAAATCTACACAAACAATATAATTGACTGGACGTAGAAACACAGTGAAAATAAAAAATAAGTTTTGATTTTCAAAGTGTTTTTCTGCGCGTTGTTGCTATAGCTGAAAAATAAATATAATGATATAAAAATCCGATGACATAAATACAAAATATGTCTCAAAAACTTTACCCTTCCAGATAATCTTTAACAATTTGGTTTATAAGCCGCATATTTTGTTTTGGTTTATTTTGTTGTCATGCCACTGTGTCTATTGTTTGATTGACATTATCCACTTTTCAATGTGCTGTCTGACACATAAATGAACATGATGAATAATTTATTTAGCTTAATAGCGTACATTAGGCTTAGAAACATTGTAAAAGGATTAATCGACTTTAAAAGCGTACCGAAGAGATTAGATAAATGAATATTACCATAGATTAAACATACAAGGGAGTATGTTTAATCTATGATATTACCCACCGCCCAAATCAGTGTATTTTTACTTCATAGTGTTTTAATCCGTTGTATAACTCAACACCATTAAAAAGATATATATTTTTTAAATTGGTGCGAATATAGGATTTCCAATAATTAAAGTTATTTCAAAATTATAAAGTAACCTTTTATGTACTTAGGATATACAAAGTTCACTTACCTAGGTTGAGTTCAAAATGGATGCTATCAGTAAATCTATGAACAGCAATGCAATCTAAAATATAGCAAAAAGTTAGAGATTCTTATTGCATATTTATCTATCAAACTCTTCTGTATAGTAGTCAGTATTAAAACAACCCTAATTTTATATAGATTCTATGTTCAAAATATAAAAATTACTTAACATTGATTTCTCAAATAGATTTGCATTTAACCATATCAATCATTGCACGCAATTTATTTTCTTTTTTACTTAGAAATCCCTTAGTTTGATTACTGCAGCTTAGGGAAAACACACCTCAGTATTAGGAACCCTCCTAATAAAGCTTTCGATTTACAGTCCCCTTTGAAGTTTATTCGAATCCAAGGGTTAGATTATTAATGCAGCATCGGATCCGTCTAGCCTTAGCTTGGGATAAGTAACGAAGTTTCAGAAGCCTTACTTTATAAATAACTACTAGAGGACACATGCTGCTCCGCAGCGTTGAAATAAATATCATATCCGAGAAATAATCAAATTTATAATTTTTTATTAAGTAATACAGTGTCTTGAACTTAGCCGACTCAAAAGATCAATAGGTCAAATTAAAGTCTATAATACTGAGTGTTTTGAGTCTAAAATATATAAAAATCATAAACAATACTGGAGCAATTGATTTTTAATTATCGAAAACCCTTATAAAATTAATTGTTATGTTGGTTGTTCACCTTGCGTTTGCTTGAAACTCGTCCGATTTTATTAACTAATAGCTTAAATAAAAGCCGGTATTTCACTTAAGGTTCTCAGACCAAAATATATAGGTTTATATAACTATAACTGGTAAAATGCATCTTAAATTGATGTAAGAATTCGAAAATAAATCAAATTTATGTTTTTTGGACGTGTAATACAGCAGATAAACATATTCCGATGTTTGATGTGAAATCTGTGCGTGCATACATTCAATTTAAGACCTAAACCATTAGAATAACCAAACGAACTTTTTAAAAAAGTGTTTAAAACAATAGAAAAAAGATTTTTGTTTTATCTGCAAGTTTAAAAGACAATTCTTAACACGATATTGGTAATTAATACCCCCGCCGCAGCAAACCTGCCGTCTAAGCGAATTTCCATTTGGCTGAATTGATTTTCAATCGATCTATTTAAATAACATTAGGTTTAACGAGTACCTAGGTTTGCTGCTACAAGGAAACTAATAAAGTGTGTATTTTAAGTAAAATAATTATTGCTTAGTAGAAAATGAATACATTTGCCAAGTTTGATCAAAAGATATCCATAAACAAGCAAACTACAACATTTTAAAATATTCTCCATAAGAATAACATGGGAATTTTAAATTTACAATTTTTTTAGTTTTCTCCGTAACCAATAACCGTACAAAAACACTTTGATATACTGAATTGTTTGTTTTTTTAAGCTCTTTAAGAAGGTTTAGAGAAAAATCGGGAAATTTTGTGTTTTGAGGGTCAAAAGTGAGAAAAACCAATTTTTACCCCATAAAACCCCCCATAAAACCCTGTTCCCATGGTCCGATCATGCTGGATCGCGAACTCATTCAAGTTTATCCCGCCTTACACCTTCAAACCAAATTTCATCAAAATCGGATAAAAATTACTCAAGTTATCGTGTTCACGGACACATATATATATAAATCTATATATATATATATATATATCTATATATATATATATACATATATAAAAATTTGAACGAATGGTGTTTTTGGCCTCTGGGGACATCAAAATGAAAAAGTAAATCGGTCCCGGGCCTAAGTCTTACCATGAGACCTACGGTAATAGCTACTTCCCTATAGGGAAATTCGCTAAAAAACATATTATTTCATACATATTATGTTTAGAGTACGGTTTTGTAAATAACTTTTAGACCATTCAAGTTAGTATCTCGTTGAATTCACTGGGAGGGATTCGGTGATCATTTTAACAGATTGGGAAGCATTTACGATTGGACGTGGATTAAAAGCGTATCCAAACTCGTAAGCCTTTTGACTAAACAGCTTTAACAAGTCTGAATGGCGGACCAAACTCTGTACAGTATACAGTAGTTGGAAAACAGTTTGGCTTTAGTTTCCTGTTGCATTATTTTGGATAATGGAGGTTCATATTTAGCAAGCTTTTCTCTGTCTATAGGTTAGTTGTAGAATTAATGATTCTGTTCAATGTTAAGAAAAACAAAGTATAGAATATATACACATTTATTATTGTACTATTACTTTTACCAACATAAAGCTTAAGTTAAGCATTTAGTATTAATGCTTTTTAGCTGTGTGAATTTCGTAACTAGTATAAAATCATTAGTTTTCGTCGTTTCTAATTTAACTATTATTTTAATCGCACCATTACCTGTTTTTGAGAACTGCCATAACTAATCGTCACTCAACATTAAATGTATACGATTTACGAATTCTTTACCACTGTTGTGTTTTGTGACCTCTAAATTGTATGGTAAATTTTTTTACAGTTTTAACTCAATTATTTTTTGGATTATAGAATGTTTAGCTG
Organism: Macrosteles quadrilineatus; assembly: GCF_028750875.1. Lineage (NCBI taxonomy): Eukaryota > Metazoa > Arthropoda > Insecta > Hemiptera > Cicadellidae > Macrosteles > Macrosteles quadrilineatus. The sequence goes on along the minus strand of NW_026542599.1, from coordinate 30,291,854 downwards.
AAAGTAAACAGTTTAGGTTAACTTTAAAATCGAAACCAATACACTTTATTAAGATGGCAAAGGCTACTTAAATGAGTAACATTAATAATATGTAAGAATATTACTTACAGAAACTTGCAAGATTTCTGTACTTTCAATACTAAATAACTACAATATTTGTTTCTTAGAACTTCTAACTATTAAAAGTGTTTTGAAAGCACTTAAGAACAGTCAAAAACTGTATAAAAATACAATAAACTGTTTAAACCGATCAAGATTTTTGAAATTATACAGCGTTATATCTTTAAGTGCCTTACTAAAAACTAGTATGTGGCTATCACAATCAGGTTATTAATAAAATTCAGAAACAATTTTCTATTTGGCTATTACACGTAACAAGTTGACTTTGAATGGCATCGTGAACCAGCCAAGTCCAAAATATTTAACATTTTGAACAGCTGAGGGTATTTTCTTTTAAGCTTAATGGTGAAAAATCTATAAAGAACAGGGAGTTCTACTGGTCTAGAAGTTTGGTTTTATGGTAATTTTAATAATATCAAATATACTTTTGTTGACTAGTAATAATTACAACTTAAATAGTTAAGCCTTTTTTAAGTGCTTCAGATTCTTTTTTACTGTACATATTGCCTCGTGCCGACTTTGAAACATGATCAGACTCTTTTATTGCTTATTAATTTACAATAAAACGTTGATATGACTTTTAGGAAATATTTTTACCATTTTTATAAACTAGTGGAGGTCCAAGTCCACTCAGTCAGGTGAAGTGCGATCCATCTCTTTCTTTATCAAGGTGTCGTGTATCTCCCAACCTCGGGGAGATATTTTGTTTCTTGATATATTTATGTTTTCATAATATATAGGTAAAATATATTTTATTTTATTTTTGTTTAAGAAGTAGGAGGTTTTCATTTATTTGAATTAGGATGGTTTTGTAAGCAAATTGCTTGTGTACTGTAATTTGAAATAAATCCCCGTTTTTATCAAAAAAAAAAAAAAATAGTAGCCTATCTGTAATACCAAAAAAATATCTTTGTGAAACAGTTTAGTATTTCTCTTATTAATCTTGCTAGGTATCTTTTTCCATCATTTTCTTCGGTGATCTGTGTAAAAAATCAGTGTTAGAAACGTATCAATAACAAATCCTTGGAGAAAATTTTACTTCGGGTAAAACTCAGCTGCTTTGTGTATTTTTAGTGTACATCCTAAAGATAAATAATACGCCAACTAAGACGCCAAAAAGTGCAATACTTTAAGAAAAAATTTCACGAACATGGCATAGAAACATAATGGAATAAAACAACACAATCGCCATAATAGTTTCTATTGTAAAAGATATTATTTTTATATTTTAAAACACAGATCGTTTATAAATAGTGGAATCACATTTAGGAGAGAGGATGTGAGGCTTAGTAGTTCCTAGAAGCTCTCAGTATTGCATGATTTGTTAGCAAATCCGATTAAAGCAAATCTCTGAAACAATACAGAACATTAGGGAACGTGTGGGCTGATTCAGAAATAATAAAACTAAGTGCTTGGTGTATGAATTACTCATACAATAATACAGCATACGTGGTAAACATACAAGGATTCTCAAGCGTTTGGTTTCATGTTAAATTTATATCACAGTTTCCAGATGGGTTCCTTTAACTGATGTTTGGCTAAGGAAAAACTGTAATATAAACGTTTGCATAGGCAATTGAGTTTAATAAGTGTGAATGTTCGTACTAGAATATACAATCATAAAACATTTAACAAAGTACTTAGCTATCTTGTTTGTTGTTTGTTGCTACTACAGTAGAAATTATGAGACTAGAACTTAAATTCACAAAGGAAATCTACAATACTACATTTATTTCATGTTTAACTTAAGTTTTATTTGTTACAGGTAATTAATCGATGTAATTCACTATGTTAAGTCCTAATGCATTGGCTTGATTACATTTACAGGTACGGTATATCATTTTTAATTAAGTGTTTTTGCCTTCACGATAATTAGGAGGTCGAAGGGGCAAACGTGTTTCGAAGACGGCATGCTGAAATTGGGGGAAAGATGCTCCAATGGTGGGGATAAGGTATTCACCTCCGCAACTGGGTACCATTTGGGGGGGGGTGGTTAAAACCAGGGCGTTTCGCATGAGGGGCCCAACTGCTGACCTCGCCGAATAGGAGGGTGCTGTGTGCTGCTAAGCCACCGGTGGTATGGGACACCTAATAAATGGGCTGTAGTCTAAGCGAATTTCCATTTGACTGATTGGATTTTCACTCATATATGATTGCTCTTAAGAAAATCAAAAGTTTGTTGGGGCATTGTTTATTTTATTTTGTTTAACCCCCCAAACCCTGCATGCAATGCTCGGTCTCCTGGTACAATTTCCCAAAATAAGCTGTATTCATATTCCCTATTTGAATAACATTGGGTCCGGTTAGTAGAAAAAGGGCTCGTTTCACTCAAAATTTAGACTGTAATGTTCTTTTGTTGTTCCAAACGAAATTGTACAATACCTATTGCTCTAGAAATTACAGTTCGAAAGTTTTTGCTACTTTTGTGATTTTTACCCATAAAATAGCATGGATACCCCCACCATATCTTAGTTAATATAAAGTTTGTTAACAAGCTAACGGGAGATAGTATGTGTCAGATTGCTAATACCGTTTATTGTTATAAACTGTAGGTCTACAAATGAACATCTTCTAAAGAGCTATGGCCTACAATTTTTTAAATTAAATTGATTGAAGCCCTTAATATCTCCAATAATTGAATCAACCCATGAACTGGAACACTGCAGGAGTTAGGCGATATCTCACACTTGATAATGACAGCGAGGTGCTTTCAACCAATGAGTAACTGGTTTAGAAAGAGAACATGAAACATATTATAAAATCAAAAGGGAGCAGATTTCTCAAATATGACTTAATGGTTACCGATGGACTAAATAACTAAAGAAACTAAAGAAGCTTAAAGGTACACTTGAAAAATTCAAAGCAATTTTTTTCCCAAAAGGATAACACATTTCCTATGTTGTTATGATGCGTATGATTTCCTACTATCAATTTATAGAAAGAAAATATGGTTTTAAATTGGTTTTAAATGGTTTTAAATTCCACTTTAAATATTTCCAAGCTAAACAAAATTTGAAAGTTTCTTTAATCCAAAGAATATTTCAGCTTAACTCTAAGTAAAGTGTGTGGTCATATTAGAATCTCAGTATTAGAAATAGTTTTACAAGTATCTTTGGCATCGGTTTACTATGATTAGAACAAGTCTTAAATTTGAGTTGTGATATTTATGACGTGATGCACATATTGTGAAATACCCCTATACTCCTAAAGTTGAATGAATAACTCATTTTGGACGGACGCGTTGCAGAAATTTTGGACTCATTAACAGTATTCTGACTTGCAGTTACCCTGATCCTGCTATCAATACATCATCACCAGAACCAACCAGTCTCAACAAACACGATAATTAGTCCTGTTAATTGATAACACCACGCCCCTCCAAGACACACCTTTATTGATAATTGATATCATATTACATACACGTCACTGTTTTCTAACTGTTTAAGTGTCAGCGGTTAAAATTAAATTGACAAATCGATTTTTCTCAAATGTTAAGAGACCACAGACACGATTTTAACTTTTTATATGAACATTGTTAACAAATCAGCGTTTTAAAATTTTGAAAAGCCGCCAAAACATTAATTATCAATTGACAACGCAATATCCAAAAAGATTACATTAAATCCAATTGATTTAAAAATATGACAACATTGCTGCAAGCACAAAGCTAATTCTATTTTAGAATTCAAAAATTTTTTTTAATGCCTATTTAATTGGTTGACAAACCGTTTCTATTTCGGTCAAACGGAACACAGGCCTTTAATTTACATGGTTGGTGTAAACTCTTTGTGTGAGGACTCTAACCTAGTGTTTCAGTCCAAATCACACGGGAGGATTACAGTTTAGCTGCCAGTGGTGGAGTAAAAAGTCCTTTAAACTGATTCCTTCTAACACTGTCCACAATTTAAATTACAGCTACTGTGGAGTTTAATGTTTAATGAAATTATTAGTTGTAATAAATCCAATATGTACATGGACAATTAGGAAACTATATAATAAAAAGGGTTCCAGTATTTATATTATTACAATACTCATATTTTATACATACAATATCTTAATGTGTTTGTATTATCTAGGATAAAAGTCATATATCCATAATAGCTGCCAAATTTTAATATCATGACTTTTTAAATGTAAGACCTTGAGAAGAATCATATTCTTGTTAGCATTGGATTCCTAATCCATAGAAAGTTTGTATTTATTTTGACGTTGTCTATTGTACTTTTGTTTGTATTTAATGACAATAAAGATATTCTTATTCTTATTCTTCTTATTAAGTTGGGTTGGTTCTATCGCATAAGAACACGACAGAAAACTGGGAGTTCTATAAAATGCTAACAACATCTCGACTAAAATACATACACTCTACTGACATACATACCCTACAATGTTTAAATGTATATAAATTCCAACTATCTTAGACTACTATAATCCTACTATCCTACTATCTTTAAACGTAAGTTGTATACAAACAGTGCCATGAGGTCACAGAGCTAGTATAGGTGAATGCTTAAATAGCTGGGTAACAAACAGGCTACTGTCTGTAGATGTAGATGTTCGTTTAGAACTTTTAACAGAAAAAGATATCATTGCTTACATTTCTAGTAACTGGAATAAGGAACTAGATCAGTTATAATCAATAACCAATCCCTACAACAAATATTCACCAACTAATATACAAACAGAACTCAGCGGAGTTACTAAGGGACTAAGTGATTGTTTGTTGGGACTGACCAAGGATAACTTTAGTTTCAAACTTCCATTCCAATCTCTAACTTATTTAACAACCAAACATAGGCTAATACTACGATGATATTAATCATTACTCACATTATGCCTTTTATACTATTAGATGAGCATAGTTTTATTTGCTTAAATCATCATTCAATTCGTAAAGATTTTATTGAAACAAAATCCTCATGTGTTAAACTAATCATCCTTGAACTAAGAGTAAATATTATTAAGGAATTATCGCGGATTGAAAAGCTTAAAATTTAAAACGTAGGAATTGTAAATAATCCGTAGTTGTATTGGTACACAGCTTCTTTAACAATAAGCTTAATCCCTTGGAAGTATTTCAACTAAGTAAGGCTGATTTAGTAGTAGCTTTTGTAGTATCTCATTTCTTGCTTCTACTCGTGTCCAATGATTGTTTTGCTATATTGGTAGAATCATAAAAGTATGATGGCATTTTAAATCTTTGAGATTTACAAAATAGAAAATTTGTTTTAATATTAACGCACTAATTTGTGACTATGGATATTCTGAGCATATTTGATCGAAAATCCGTAAGTATAATTGCTAAAGAGCTAATGATATTCTAAAATACCACATAAAATATTTTTATATATTTTAGTTTTATGATTTCAACCATACTGGTTTAAAACAAAAGTTTAATGTTCAACGAGAAGAAAACATTTTTTACAGGTATTTACGCCCTTACTAATATTGATTTTCTTACAAATCTTTCTAATGGCTCTATTTTGATTTAACATGTTTCAACTGTGCAAAGAAAATACACAACTACTTTACTTTTGTAATGATTACTGATGTTGTATTATTTATGCCCAAAGGTATGTAAAATCGATTGCTAAATTCAACTATTCATAACTACATAATATTGGATGATAGTTATTACTTAGACACAACTAAAACGTACCTGAATTGATATTAATTCCCCATCGGGACATGGTTATTCCATTGTTTGCATATTACCACATCTTGTTGATTTAGCAATATTGAATTTGGATTGTGCATTGTTTGATGGTAAAAAGCTTAACTCGTGTAGCTTTTTTATAATTTTACTGTTAGTTTTGAATCTTTAAATATTCAGTTTAAAATTTATTTATTCAAATTACTATGCAAGAAAATATCACTTTTTTCGTTTCAATCATAAATTCTATGAAGGATCTTTGTAATTGTTGGATATAAAAAATGTTGCATTGAACTATTAAGGTTAACAAGTTCCTAACGATAACTGAAACTTTTGTTTTGAATCTAAAAAAAAAACAATTTCAAAGACATTAAGATTAATTTTATCAAGTAAATTTATAAAATAAATGTTACTTTCAGTAGTTACTACATTATAAATAAATAAAAATGTTGTAAAGTAATTGAACTTTATCTTAACAATAAGTAATAATATTATTACAGAACAATAATTGTGTCTTGCACATCTACACAGTGCAGATATTCAGGTATCCTAAGCTACGCAGAGACAGAAACTCATGAAACAGTTGGAAATACACTGATAAAACAGATTTGGAAGAATTTGCGATTGGACGTAGATTAAAAGCTTTTCCAAACTTGTAAGCCTTTTGACTAACCAGCTTAACGAAAACGGACACAACTTAGTTGAATGTGTTTCAGTTGCCATTTGGAAATGTTATTTGTAAATAATATAAAGTTTCAAGGTGAGATTTATTTTTTCAAGGCATATAAGTTACTTACATGAAATTAAAGTGAAAAATATCGTTCTTCTTGTTTTTTAAATCGCATTTTATCCATTAAAATTTCTAAATGTACCTTAGCATCGGCTAGAAGAAGGGAGCAAGCAAGTATCGTAGAAGAGTGCGGGACTTTGGTTCCCGAGGAACAGTGTTCAAATCCTTCCAATCACCAATGAAATTTAAAAAAGTGATAATGTAATGCCCCCTCTAGACCTAGCTAAAGGGTAAAAAGTATTCTAGCTTAGAGGATAGAAAAAGTACCAGTAGAGTAGCCACCTCTAGCGCCTTATATACTCGGGTCACGTCATATGCTGTGCTTCGTTCTCGTATAAAACGTTGACAATCCCAAGTGGCAGGCATTGATATTCCCTTGGCTGTCGCCGTATTTTATGTATTGTTGGCAAAAGCATTTCTTAGATTTAGGTTTCCCCTAGCAGCCCTAAAACCTGACGTGGATTAAATTGTACGAATTTAATGTTTACCTTGTGGAAGATGAAATTTTTTTTATGTATTGTGGATAAGTTTTGTTTTTTGTTTTTAAATTTTTTTCGGTACTAAATTAAAATTAGCTATCCATATAATATATCAAAACACATTTTTAAATCCATTGTTAATACAAACTTGTTGATTTCAAGGAATAAACATGAAATGAAATGAAATTAAATGAAATGAAATGATTTATTTGCCGTTGATCATGTACATGAAATGGGCATTGTCACATATGATTAATGAAATTAATTAAAACAGATTGTCATATATCTATAAAGACTAACTAAAATCTAATTTCTATACATGTATTAAGATATTCATATGTATTGTAAAAGGGATTGTCTAAAAGCCAAGCAGTTACCTTTTTTTTGAAGACTTTGGGTGTGCAGGTCCTTGATGATTCATGTAGTTTGTTAAAAAATTTGATGCAATTTGCCTTGTGTGATATGCCGAATTTTGTCAATCTGTGCTGTGGAATATCTAATTTTGTCCTGTTGCGTGTTTCATGTTCATGTATTTCTTGCCTGGTGGGAAAAAGGTGAAGATTAGCTTTAGTGTAAATTAGAATATGTAGTATGTATAAGTTAATTACTGTTAAAATTTTCATTTGTTTAAATAAAGGTCTACAGTGGTCCAATCTGTTAGCTCTGCACGTAGTTCTAAGAACCTTTTTCTGTATCAGGAGAACATCTGATACAGCAGTTGCATGTCCCCAGAGAACCAACCCATAGGATATGTGAGATTGAAATAAACCAAAGTAGGTCATTCTTAGATATTCATCTGACACAGATTCCCTGAGTTTCCAAAATAGATAGCTGACCCGTGAAATTTTTTTACAAAGGTTGTTGATGTGGACATGCCAAGACAATTTAGAATCGATATGAATACCCAATAGTTTGACTGATTGTAAATCCAGATTTAGAGAGATGCTGAGGATGATATTTTGAGTTTTACCTTGGTTACAAAGTAGTTTATTCGTGGAAAACCAATTCAATGCATCTCCCTGGGCCACACCCACCTGTCTGAAGAGCTCTATTTTGTCCGAATTTTTAGCAAAAATTGATGTGTCATCAGCATATATTACTGACTCAGATCTTAGATTCTTTGTAAGATCATTTATGGCTATTATAAAGAAGAAAGGCCCAAGCACAGAACCTTGGGGCACTCCCATTTTGATATCAACAACATTGGAATTAGCACCCTGAATGGAAACATACTGTTTCCTACCATTCAGGTATGACCGGAATATGCTTAGTGATTGATCCTGAACTCCATAAAATTTAAGTTTGTCAAGTAAGATGTTGAAAGGAACACAATCAAATGCTTTGCTCAGATCTAACAATGACACAGCAACTGATTCTTTGCTCTCAAATGCATTTAAAGAGTAATCAACAATCTCCATGACAGCCGATGTAGTTGATCTTCCTTTGCGGAAGCCGTGCTGAGAATCAGATAACAGATTAAACTTATCAAAATGAGCAGCAAGTTGTTTGTGCATCAGAGATTCAAAAACTTTTGAGAAAATCGGAACAATTGATATTGGTCTATAATTTTCAGGAGAAGATTTGTCTCCCTTTTTAAAAATAGGGATGACTTTGGAAATTTTTAGAAGATCTGAGAAGTATCCATGCTGCAAACAAATGTTGAAAATGAAGGCTAGAGGATCTTTGATGATATGAATAGTGTTTTTGATGATATAATTAGACAACCAATAATAATCCATGCTTCGAGAATTTGAGAATTTTGAAACTATGCTGGTAATTTCCTCTGGAGTGATATGTTGCCAAAAAAAAAGGCTCAACTGCTGTCAAACCATTGCCCAGAAACTCAGAGACACTAGCATTTGTGGCTGGAATGTTATTTGAGAGTGTTGTGACAGAGTCAATGAAAAATTGGTTGAGCTGTTCAGGTTCTAGTGTAGTTTGATGTGTGCCAACTGCAAATTGCTCCTGCTTAACTATATCCCAGGCTGCTCTGCATTTGTTTGGAGCAGACTCTATATAATGCGCACAGGCTTGTCTTTTAGCCAATCTTAAATTGTTCCTATAACTCTTTTTACATGATATGTAAGCTATATAGGCATTATGCATTTGGTCAGAGTTACAACTTCTATAGTTCTTATAGATACTAAACAGGCTCAACATCAACTCTCTTTCCTTAACCAAGTCTGCAGAATACCATTGAATTTTCTTTGCAGGATGTTTGATATTTTTATTTTTCTTACATACCAAAGGAGAACAAGTGTGCCAAAGTGATAAAAATTGCTTAAAAAATTCGTCAACCAAAGTTTCAACATTGATTCTACCTGCAATATAATTGTCAAAAATGTCCCACTGATAGTTGCTCAATTGCTCTTTAAAATAATTAATATTTTCCTCAGTTTGCTTCCGGAAAAAGACTTTATTAACATTATTGATATTCCTAGCAGTTTTATCACTATTTATCTTTTTGTTTGACTTTATATTGATAATTTGAGCACTATGAATAGAAAAATTACCTTCAATGGAGCACACATTGTACATATCATTTGAGAAATTGACCAGAATATTATCGATGCAAGAATTTAGGTGTGTTGGTTTATTAAAAGTACATGTTAAATTTAGAGACCTCAGAAGGTTAAGAAAAACTTGTGATTTTTTATCAGTTGGGTTTCCCAGTTCAATATTAAAATCACCACAAACTGTGATGCAGGCTCCAAAACTATTTAATTTTGTCAAAACCAATTCAAAGTTTTCGAAGAACGTTTCTAGATTACCCAGTGGGGACCTATACAAACTTAACACTATAATATTCTGTTCAATTATTCTAACACAGCTAAATTCACAATCTACTTCTTTGCAAAAAGCATCTAGATCAATTACTTTAAAATTAACTCCTTCTTTGATAAAAAATACCACTACCACCATTTCTAATTACTTTCCTACAATAAAAACTTGCAGGTACAAATCCACTAGGGACATAAAAATCTATTTCATCTACATTTAGCCAGTGCTCAGAAATGCATACTACATCTATGTTGTGGCTACCACAAAAAGGCTCAAGCTCCAACAGTTTGTTTCTAATGCTTTGTAGATTTATTTGCAACATGGATATTGATGCATTTAATTTGCTATTACCAATATTTTTAGATAGGCCTATAGCTTTTTCTATGGGCCTATTGGGCAATGAAAACCCATGATTGACTATGTCCTCCCTAAAAAAGACACATCATTTGAAGTTGCATTAATCTTAGGCCTACTATCTAGTTTAGTTATACAAGTCAATATGTTCCTACTCAATAACAATTTACCAGATTTGTTTAGGTGTTGCCCATGTTTAGTGAAAAACCGTCTATGAAAGTTACCAATACATATAAAGTTAAAGTCTTTTGTTACATTATTAGCCTCCATCCCCTTATTGCATTCCTGGACTGTCCAATTGAGTCTCGGATCATCATGTCTTGGTGGAAGTTTCATCATTATCACTTTAGGACCCCCTAGCTTCTTGAGACATTTTAGTCTTTGCTTCACTTTACTGGAGATAATCATAGACATCCCCTGGAAGATGTCGTTACTGCCTCCTATGATTACCACCGTGTCCTCAGCACCCATACCCTCGACCTGCTTGTTAAGTCCGTCAATAACATCGGCTAGTTTGGCACCGGGTCTACACAGAGAAAAAAATGTTGAAATTGGACTTATTTTCTGTCAAGACAGTTAGGTAGCTAGCTAAGTCCTTGCCTTGACTATCTGATACGATCAGAATTTTCCTCCTTTCCGCATTAGGACTAGGTTCATTTACTAGGGCGCTATTTGCATTATTAGCTTGGGTGTTAGTTGTGTTTGTGACAGTCATATCAAGCATGGAAGGCACAGTTAGGTTAGGTTGTGGTTGTGGTCGAGGTGTAGAACATTCAATCACAGGTTTAGAGTTTACAGTTTGGATTTTATTATTACCATCACTTCTACCTCTCATGCTCCCCCTTCTCACTTTCCTTGGCTCACCAGAGTTAGGCCTAGGCCTACTCAATTTGGATTCTACTACAGGTTAATCCGTGCATTCGCTAGACTTGCCCGCCAGACTAGCATACTTATTACTAAGATGTAAGGGAGGGAAGTCCGACATATTAACTGGTGATTGACTACTTAGGTTAACGCTTCTATTCCTCACATCAATAAAGTTTTGTCATTCTTTAAACTACATTTATCACATAATTTTTTTTCTCAATATTTATATCAAACTGGGCTCCATAAATTTTGTCCTGTAGGCCCATAGTATTTAGCCAACCACCAATGGTGATTTCGTCATTAACATTGCCTACATTACGGTACAACTGTAAACTCAACTATTAATAATACATTAAAATACAGTATGTTTAGCTGAAGATCATATGAGAACATCCATCTGCATTTATAAGTTGTATCCACTAAATTAGTGCGGTAGTAGGCTGATTTTATTTTTGTTAAGCTAAAGGTTATACTTTACACATATCTCATGAAAAGGTAAATAACACCCTCAAATTAAAATAAATATAAAATCAAGAACATGATTGGATATTGTAAAAACCTCTTGACAAGAGGGTTTGGTTACGTGTTTTTTAGAGCTGACATAAGTGTGTATTTTTTTATAATGAATCTATTCAGAAATGTGCACAAATCTAGAATGGAACCGCTAAATACGCTCGATCAAAGGTTGTTGTGCCAGGGTTTCGAATTTAAAAACAAATCACATTTATTACGCGATAGTTCAACTTCAAATGTAGGCTATATATAAAACATGATTGATAATTTTTTTTACACATAACTGTTATACATTTAACACTTCATGGTAACCCCGCCCCCCCATTATATTGACATTGCTCAACTGGTTTTTAATAATTTCAACCGAAACCAATATTCCTAGTGTAAAGCATCGATGAGTGAACACTAACGCTGCGGTTTCCATATTTATTGGGAATTCTCTGGTTGAAAGCATACAAATATGCAATATGGAATCGTCTTTGTGATAGTTGTGCTTTTTGTTTAAGTTATTACCACATTTTATTATAAAAACACTATCTACACAGTTTTATCCGGTATGCATTTTCAATTGAAAAAGGCTTCAAGTAATACATTTACCTGAAGTCTACTAAAATCTACACAAACAATATAATTGACTGGGGGTAGAAACACAGATAAAACTATTTTTTTTTATTTTTAAAGTGTTTTTGCTGTAGATGAAAAATAAATATAATAATATAAAACTCCGTGGTTCATGCTACATGATGACATAAATAAAAATTATGTCTCAAAAACTTTACCCTTCAAGATAATCTCTAACAATTTGGTTTATAAGCCACATATTTTGTTTTGGTTCATTTTATTGTGATGCCACTGTGTCTACTTTTCAATGTACTGTCTGACACATAAATGAACATGATCAATAATTTATTTAGCTTAATGGCGTACATTAGGCTTAGAAACACTGTAAAAGGATTAATCGACTTTAAAAGCTAAGAGATTAGCTAAATGAATGCTACCCACCACCTGAATTGGAGTATTTTTACATCATAGTGCTTTAATCTGTTGTATAACTCAAAACCATTAAAAATATATATATTTTTTAAATTGTTCCGAATATAGGATTTCCAATAATTAAAGTTATTTCAAAATTATAAAGTAACCTTTTATGTACTTAGTATATACAAAGTTGAATTACCATATAAGTTGAGTTTAAAATGCATGCTATCAGTAAATCTATGAACAGCTATGCAATCATAAATCTAGCAAGAAATGAAAGATATTTTTTGAATATTTATTTATCAATCTGTTCTGTATAGTAGTCAGTACACAACCCTAATTTTTATAGACTCTATGTTCAAAATATAAAAATTACTTAACATTGATTTTTCAAATAGATTTGTATTTAATTAAATAACTTACGTCATCATTCCATAAATTGCTGTGGATTACGCGTTTCAAAAATACTCCACAACCGTACTCCACAGCAATTTATGGATTGATGACGTAAGCTATTTAATTATTTGATAACTCAATCCGTTGTAATACAATCTCAAGAGATTTGTATTCAACCATACCAATTATTGCACGCTATTTATTTTCTTGTTTACTTAGAAATCCCTTAGTTTGATTACTGCAGCTTAGGGGAAACACACCTCAGTATTAGGAACCTTCCTAATAAAGTTTTCGATTTACAGTCCCCTTTGAAGTTTATTCAGATCCGAGGGTTTAATTATTAATGCAGCATCGGATCCGTCTAGCCTTAGCTTGGGATAAGTAACGAAGTTTCAGAATCCTTACTTTTTAAATAACTACTAGAGGACACATGCTGCTCCGCAGCGTTGAAATAAATATCATAACCGAGAAATAATCAAATTTATAACTTTTTTATTAAGTAATACAGTGTCTTGAACTTAACCGATTCAAACGATCAATGGCTCAATATAAGTATATCATTTACTGAGTATTTTGAGTCTAAAACATAAAAAACATACACAATACTGGAGCTAATGATTTTTAATCATCGAAAACCCTTATAAAAAATATTTTATGTTGGTTGTTCACCTTGCGTTTGCTTGAAACTCGTCCGATTTTAATAAATAATAGTTTAAATGAAAGCCGGTATTTCACTTAAAGTTCTCAAACCAAAATATATAGGTTTATATATTTATAACTGGTAAAAATACATCTTAAATTGATGTAAGAGTTCGAAAATGAATCAAATTTATGTTTTTTGGTCGTGTAATACAGCAGATAAACATATTTCGATGCTTGATGTGAAATCTGTGCGTGCATACCTTCAATTTGAGACCCAAACCATTAGAAGAGCCAAACGAACTTTTTAAAAAAGTTTTTAAAACAATAGAAAACAGATTTTTTTATAAATCTGCGAGTTTAAAAGACAATTCTTAACACGAAATTGGTAATTAAAAAACATATTATTTCATACATATTATGTTTAGAGTACGGTTTTGTGAGGGAATAACTTTTAGACCATTCAAGTTAGGGTCTCGTTGAATTCACTGGGAGGGATTCGGTGATCATTTTAACAGATTGGGAAGCATTTACGATTGGACGTGGATTAAAAGCGTATCCCAACTCGTAAGCCTTTTAGGACTGTTCACACCGGCGTAGCCAGACGTATTAATACTTTTTCGGAATACGTAGCTGACGTAGCTCTTAATGTAATTCATAGAGAGTGTTCACACCGGCGTATTAATACGTGAGCTACGGAAGCTACGGCGCTGCCGCTACGCCGGCTAGCTACGCGTAGCTCGCATAGCCGAATACGCGCATGCGCACTAGCACACCGGGCTGTCGCCGCCACCCTCCCTCCACCTTATAATTAATTTACCAAGCGGTAAATGTAGGATTATAACACAAAAATTAAGAATCACTTTAAAAAATCATTAAATTACTATAACATAACAACCTTAAGAAAAGCTTATATGATCAATATAATAATACTTCATCATACAAGTACCTAATGTTCACTAACATTTTGCTTGTAAATCTCCTTATAAAAAAAGTCGTCTCCCTTAATATGGTTTATTATGGTTCATATTGTGGGCTGATATTTATGAAACATTAATGAATTATTTTTAGACATAGGCCTACGTCTTACTTACACCTTAGAATATTTTATCATGTAATCCATGGATGAGCAAAATTGTTGCATGTTTTCTGATAATATTTTTTTTTATATTATAATATAGCACAAGTCTTATAGTCTACTATATACGGCCTAAAATTAGAGTGAAACATTTTTGTCAACATTAACTCATTAATCAACAGACTTTTCAGGGTACTATAAAAGCAGCAATTGAACCGTGACAATCTTAACTGAAATCCATAAAACGCTAATAAAAATAAACAATAAAATTACCAAATATAAAATAATATAATAAAATAAACAAACAACAGCCGGCTCACCGGCTACGTAGCCGTCAGACGTAGCTGCGGTGTGAACAGTGCACGGGCAACGTATTAATACACCGAATACGTCTGCAGACGTCGGGCTACGCCGGTGTGAACAGGCCTTTTGACTAACCAGCTTTAACAAGTCTGAATGGCGGACCGAACTCTGTACAGTATACAGTAGTTGGAAACAGTTTGGCTTTAGTTTCCTTCATTATTTTCGATAATGGAGGTTCACTTTTAGCAAGCTTTTCTATTTTTATAGCTTAGTTGTAGAATTTAAGATTATTTTCAGTGCTAAGAACAACAAATTATAGGCTATAATGTTATACATATACATCTTTATTATTGTACTATCACTTTTACTAACATAAAGCTTAAATTAAGCATTTAGTATTAATGATTTTTAGCTGTGTGAATTTCGTAACTAGTATAAAATCAGTAGTTTTTCGGTGGTTCTAATATAACTATCATTTTTGACAACATTACCTGTTTTTGGGAACTGTCATAACCAACCGTCAATCAATATGGTATGTATACGATTTACGAAGTCTTTGTAGCATTGTTGTGTTTTTGACCTCTAAATTGTACGGTAATTTTTAATACAGTTTTAACTCAATTATAATTTGGATTATAGAATGTTTAGCTGAAAGTGAACAGTTTAGTTTAGCTTTAAAATCGAAACCAATACACTTAATTAAGATGGCAAAGGCTACTTAAATGAAGAACAATAAGAATCTGTAAGAATATTACTTACAGAAACTTGCAAGATTTCTGTACCTTCATTGCTAAATAACTACAAGATTTATTTCATAGACCAACTATTAAAAGTTTTTTGAAAGCACTTATCAACAGTCAAAACTGTATAAAAATCCCATGAACTGTTTAAACTGATTAAGATTTTTTAAATTGTACAGCGTTTATCTTTAGTTATATCTATAAATGTCTTGCCCAAAACTTGTATGTGGTTAGTTTGCTTTAAACAAATGTTTGGATCCTTGATGAATAAAAAAAATATGCCAGAAGTACTAATATACATTTAAAAACATTTTAAAACATAATAATTCTTTTACTATTGTAAATGTTATTAAAATACCTAATTCTACAAGTAAAACTTACTTTAAAACTATTCTTCTATTTTCACACTGGTTTAGTTGGACGATAGCTCTGTGTAGCTGGTCACTGGTCAGTAGGCCCAATCAATATTGCAGCTGCAGGGAGTGGCATGTATAGTGGCTAGAGTACTATCGTGTATTGATCAATGCAGAGTTGCATCAATGCAACAGTGCATTCATGCAAAATGCAAATGCATAATCAATTCTAAAAATTCATTGGCGTAAACAGGGTGTAAACTTACAGTTTTTTTATGAGTCAACAGATTAACTATAGCATAAACCCCCGTGAACTGTTTGGATTTTTTTAAATGTATTCCTTTTTAATTTTTAGAGACATTTTCATATTTTGTAACAGAAAGTTAGATTTGAATTTAACCATAAATAAATGGTATTGGTAGCCAAATGGTTATAATGCTTGCCTTTAAATCTGAAGATTGCTAGTTCGACTCCAAGTGAAATCATTTCTAGGCATAGATCGCTTTTGTCATTCGACTAACGATGAAATCTCACAAAAAGTTAATAAATGATAACGAAATGAAGTTTTGGACTGTTCTCTAACGAAAAAAAGTTAAAAACCCCAATGGATTAGAAACACAAATCAATAAAATTTCCCCGATAGCGTCTTACTACATATCCCCTTTCGTCATCAACAACGATAGGATGGTATTTAATTTTATAAAGCTACCTATTAAAAAATTTTAACTAAGTAAATAAAAAAAACATATTTTGATACAAGATACAAGATTCTTTATTTCCAATAATGTACAATAAATACAAGGTGGCATATGTTATAAAAGGAAAAAAATATTTCTCACAAGACTATACAACTGTGTACGAGGAAGAGTCCATGGCACTCGCTGACGTCACTCTTAAAGAATGTATACACTTACATAAAACAACTATTTTAGTTAACAATAATATAACTTATTTATTAAAATTAAAAATTAAATCAAATATCTTAGTCCTGGACAACATAGAACCATCAAAATATAAGTTATAAAAACTTGTTAAGTTAAAGCAAATTAAATTTAATGTAATGACCCCTTAAAAATAAAATGTTTCTTACAATTTGAAAACAAAATGCTGCAAGCACAAAGCTGATTCTATTTTAAAATTAATATGTCTTTAAAAACACGCCCATTTAAAGAGAGGAAAAACAGGTTCCATTTCGGTCAAATGGAACACAAGGCCTTTAATTTACATGGTTGGTGTAAACGCTTTGTGTAAGGACTCAAACCTAGTGTTTCAGTCCAAATCACACAGGAGGATTACAGTTTAACTGCCAGTGGTGGAGTAAAAAGTCCTTTCAACTGATTCCTTCCAACGCTGTCCACAATTTTAATTACACCTAGTAGAATTAAATGTTTAATGAAATTCTTAGTTGTAATAAATTCAATATGTACATGAACAATATAGAAGAAACTATACAATAAAAAGGGTTTTTATTATTTTTACTATGAGATAACGCACTTAGGGTAAGTATACAGTATTATCATACAATATCTTAATTTGTACTTTGTCTTATTATCATAAATATGGATCAAAAACTACATAAAATAATGATAATGAAAATTAAAGTTAAAATTTAACTGGGATAAAAGTCATATATCCATAATAGCTGCCAAGTTTTAATATCATGACTTTTTAAATGTAAGATCTTTAGTAGTATACTATTCTTGTTAGTATTAAATTGGGTTGGTTCTATAGCACAAGAACACGACAGAAAACTGGGTGTTCCATAAAATGCTCTAAGTAAAATTATGCCTACATACTGCTCAGTATAACCGAAAACGACATCTCGACTAAAAAACCTACACTCTACTGACATACATACCCTACAATGTTATAATGTATATAAATTCCTACTATCTTTGACTACTATCTTCCTACTATCTTTGTACATAAGTTGTATATAAACAGTGCCATGAGGTCACAGAGCTAGGTGATTGTATAGCTGAGTAACATTCAGGCTACTGTCTAGTCGATGTTCGTTTAGATTAACAGAAAAAAGATACCATAGCTTACATTTCTAGTAACTGGAATAAGAAACTAGATCAGTTATAATCAATAACCAATCCCTACAACAAATATTCAAACTGATGTACAAACAGAACTCAGCGGAGTTACTAAGGGACTAAGTAATTGTTTGCTGGGACTGACCAAGGATAACTTTAGTTTCAAACTTCCATTCCAATCTCTAACTTATTTAACAACCAAACATAGGCTAATACTACAATGATGCTAATCATTACTTACATTATGCTTTTTATACTATTAGATGAGCATAGTATTATGTGTTTAAATCATCATTCAATTCGTAAAGATTTTATTGAAACAAAATCCTCATGTGTTAAACTAATCTTCCTTGAACTAAGAGTAAATATTATTAAAGAATTATCGCGGATTGAAAAGCTCAAAATTTAAAACGTAGGAATTGTTAATAATCCGTAGTTGTATTGGTACGCAGCTTCTTTAACAATAAGCTTAATCCCTTGGAAGTATTTCAACTAAGTAAGGCTGTTTTAGTAGTAGCTTTTGTAGTATCTCATTTCTTGCTTCTACTCGTGTCCAAAGTTTGTTTAGCTATATTGGTAGAATCATAAAAGTATGATGGTATTTTAAATCTTTGTGATTAACAAAATTGAAAATTAGTTTTAATATTAACGCACTAATTTGTGACTATGGATATTCTAAGCATATTTGACCGGAAAATTCGTTAGTATAATTGCCAAAGGACTAATAATATTCTAAAATGCCACATAAAATATTTTTATATATTTTTAGTCTTAAAATGATTTCAACCATACTGGTTTAAAACAAAAGTCTTATGTTCAACGAGAGGAAAACATTGTTTACATGTATTTATTCTTCCCTTACTATATTGATTTTCTTAAAGAGTTTTATCAAAATAACTCTATTTTGATGTAACATATTTCAACTGTGCAAAGAAAATACACAACTGCTTTGCTTTTGTAATGGTTACTAATGTTGTATATTATTTATCTCCAAAGGCATGTTAAATCGTTTGCTAAATTCAACTATTCATAACTACATAATATTGGTTAATAGTTATTACTTGTGCACAACTATAACGTACCTGAATTGATATCAAATCCCCATTGAGACGTGGTTATTCCATTGTTTGCATATTACCACATCTTGTTAATTTAGCAATATTGAATTTGAATTGTGCATTGTTTGATGGTAAAAAGCTTAACTCGTGTAGCTTTTTGATAATTTTACTGTTAGTTTTGAATCTTTAAATATTCAGTTTAACATTTATTTATTCAAATTACTTTGCAAGAAAATATCACTTTTACCCGTTTCAATTATAAATTATATTGAAAATCTTTGTAATTGTTGGATATAAAAAATGTTGCAGAGAACTTCTACGATTCAAGTTACTAACGGTAACTGAAACTTTAGTTTTGAATATAAAA
The DNA here is from genome assembly GCF_028750875.1 of Macrosteles quadrilineatus. Taxonomy (NCBI): domain Eukaryota; kingdom Metazoa; phylum Arthropoda; class Insecta; order Hemiptera; family Cicadellidae; genus Macrosteles; species Macrosteles quadrilineatus. The sequence continues at coordinate 30,272,346 of NW_026542599.1, read as the reverse complement.
ACAATTCCAAAGACATTAAGATTAATGTGACCAAGTACATTTATAAAATAAATGTTACTTTCAGTAGTTTCTACGTTATAAATAATAATGATTAAAATGTTGTAAAGTAATTTAACTTAAATCCTTAATATTATTACAGAACAATAATAATTGTGTCTTGCACATCTACACAGTGCAGATATTCAGGTAACCTAAGCTACACAGAGACAGAAATTCATGAAACAGTTGGAAATACACTGATAAAACAGATTTGGAAGCATTTGCGATTGGACGTAGATTAAAAGCTTTTCCAAACTTGTAAGCCTTTTGACTAAAACCAGCTTAACAAGTTCGGACACAACTAGTTAAATGTGTTTCAGTTTCCATTTGGAAATGTTATTTGTAAATAATATAAAGTTTCTAGGTAAGATTTATTTTTTTTCTAGTCATATAAGTTACTTAGACGAAATTAAAGTGAAAAAATGTTTTTCTTGTTTTAAATCGTATTTTATCCATTGAAATTTCTAAAGGCGTCAGCATCGGATAGAAGAAGGAAGCAAGCAAGTATCGTAGAAGAGTGAGGGACTTTGGTTCCCGAGGAACAGTGTTCAAATCCTTCCAATCACCAATGAAATTTAACAAAGTGATAATGTCATGCCCCATCTAGGCTTAGCTAATGGGTAAAAACCTAGGCTCTAGCCTAGATTTTTAGAGGCTAGAAAAACTACCAATAGAGTAGCCACCTCTAGCGCCTTATATACTCGGGTCACGTCATTATGCTGTGCTTCGTTCTCGTATAAAACGTTGACAATCCCAAGTGGCAGGCATTGATATTCCCTTGGCTGTTGCCGTATTTTATGTATTGTTGGCAAAAGCATTTCTTAGATTTAGGATTCCCTAGCAGCCCTAAAACCTTATGTGGATTAAATATTACGAATTTACTGTTTACCTTGTGGAAGATGAATATTTAATGTATTGTGTACATGTTTAAATGTATTGTGGATTAGTTTTTTTTATGTTTTTAGATTTTTTGGTACTAAATTAAAATGAGCTATCGATATAATATATCAAATCATCTTTTTTTATCCATCGGTAATACGACTTGTTGATTTCAAGGTATAAACATAAACTTTTTTCTCGATATCTTTATCAAACAGGGTTCTAGAAATGTTGTCCTCTATGCCCATGTTAATACCACCCATCAATAGAGGTTTCGTCATAACTGTCCCTACAATAGGATACGGCTGCATACTCAAATATTGATAATACATTTAAATGCGGTATGTTTAGACCAAGGCCACAGGAGAACATTCATTATTAGTATTATACACTCAACCCCTGTGATATTAGGCCGACTTTATTTTTGTTAGGCCTATGCTAAAAGTTATACTGTTCACATATCTCTTTAAAAGGTAAATAGCACCCTTAAATTAAAATAAACCTAAAAGAAAAAAAAAACTCTAGAATAGAACAGATAATACGCTCAGTCAAAGGTTGTTGTGCCAGGGTTTTAAATTTAAAAACAAATCACATTTATTACGCAATTGTTCAACTTTGAATGTAGGCTGTATCTAAAACACAATTGATATGTTTTTAACACATAATTGTTATACATTTAACACTTCATGGTAACCCCCTCCCCATTATATTGACATTGCTCAACCGGTTTTAACCATTTCAACCGAAACCAATATTCCTAGTGTAAAGCATCGACGACTGAACACTAACGCTGCGGATCCATATTTATTGGGAATTCTCTGGTTGAAAGCATACAAATATGCAATATGGAGTCGTCTATGTGATCGTTGTGCTTTTTGTTTAAGTTATTACCATATTTTATTATAAAAAAACACGATCTACACAGTTTTATCCGGTATGCATTTTCAATTGAAAAGGCTTCTTGTAATACATTTACCTGAAGTTGCTATATATCTACACAAACAATTTAACTGACTGGGGATAGAAACACAGTAAAAATATTTTTTTTTGTATGTTTTTGCTATAGATGAAAAATAAATATAATAATATAAAACTCCGTGGCTCATGCTACATGATGACATAATACCGGACTTATAAAAAATATGTCTCAAAACTTGACCCTTTAAGATAATCTCTAACAATTTAGCTTATAAGCCACATATTTTGCTTGGGCTCATTTTTTGTGATGCCACTGTGTCTATTGATCTATTTAACTTATCCACTTTTCAATGTACTGTCTGACACACAAATGAACATGATCAATAATTTATTTAGCTTAATGGCGTACATTCGGCTTAGAAACATTGTAAAAGGATTAATCGACTTTAAAAGCTAAGAGATTAGCTAAATGAATGCTACCACCTAAATCGGAGTATTTTTTACCTCATAGTGTTTTACTCCGTTGTATGTATAATTAATATCCATTGAAAAGATATATACTTTTTAAATTGTTCCAAATATAGGATGTCCCATGATTAAAGTTATTTCAAAATTATAAAGTAACCTTTTATGTACTTAGGATATACGAAGTTGACTTACCTTATAAGTTGAGTTCAAAATGCATGCTATCAGCAAATCTATGAACAGCAATGCAATCTAAAATCTAGCAAGAAATGAGAGATTTTCTATTGCATATTTATCTATCAAACTGTTCTGTTATAATAGTCTGTATTAACGCAACCCTAATTTGATATATAGACTCTATGTTCAAAATATAAAAATTACTTAAGATTAATTTTTCAAATGGATTTGTATTCAACCATGCCAATTATTGCACGCAATTTATTTTCATGTTTACTTAGAAATCCCTTAGTTTGATCACTGCAGCTTAGGCAAAACACACCTCAGTATTAGGAACCCTCCTAATAAAGTTTTCGATTTACAGTCCCCTTTGAAGTTTATTCGGATCCGAGGGTTTAATTATTAATGCAGCATCGGTTCCGTCTAGCCTTAGCTTGGGATAAGTAACGAAGTTTCAGAAGCCTTACTTTTTAAATAACTACTAGAGGACACATGCTGCTCTGCAGCGTTGAAATAAATATCATATCCGAGAAATAATCAAATTTAACTGGAGTATAATAATCAAATAAACAATACTGGAGCTATTAATTTTTAATCATCGAAAACCCTTATAATAGTAATTTTTATGTTGGTTGTTCACCTTGCGTTTGCTTAAAACTCGCCAGATTTGAATAACTGATCGCTTAAGGGAGACGCTACTGAAAAAATTACCAATTTTGTAAAAAACATCATTGTGAAAAGAAAATATTTAAAGTGAAACGTGCACACCTCTTGGGGCATCAACTAGGCCTAGTATAAACTTCAACCGCTGTTTTCCGCGACTTTAAAATTTTGTTTTTTTTATATATAAGTTCTTATAATTTGTTAACTATTACAGCTATATGAATGCAATTTTTACCACACATTTTTTATACTATAAATCAACTTTTTGTGCATGGGATATTGTAATTGAGTAAATAAAAGTACATGAAAAAAATTATAAAAATGTATTACCTATAAATCTTTTTAAAACTTATTTTTGAAGCCATAACTTATAAACTTATTGAGAGAATAACATGAGTATGCACAGAAAGTTTGTGCTTTCTTTCCTCTTTAAAATGAGATATCAAAAATAAAATTGGTTCAGTAGTTAAATAGTTATAAGAGATTTTAAAAAAAACCCATTTTTTCCCCGCCAAATCTTTAAAAACTCCAAAAAGTATGTAACATTTTTTTTTCCTTTAACAGCAGTAAATCTTTTTCTAGGACTAAATGAACTTAAAAAAGTATACAGGGTGATTGATAAAAGTGTGCCAGCCGTTTTATTCGAAAACCATAAGAGATATAAAAAAAAGTTAAATGGTAAGTGCCTTGGATTTTTTATTTAAAAAATTATAGTAAAGTCAAAAAAATTATTTTAGCCGCCATTTTTCCAATATGGCTGCCAACTTTGATTTTTCTTACGGAACACCCTGTATTTTATGATGTATTCTGGTAGAAAATGGAATTTTAAGACGATTTTATTCTTGTATTTTCTTTCATAAACCTAACCGTTTCAAAGATAATAATGGTTTAAGTTGTGAAATTTTGAATGGTTTTAGAATAAAACCGCTGGCATGCTTGCTTAGGCCTTTATCGAAACTCTTTCTCATGCAAAAATTTCAAAACTTTAACCAATATTATCTTTGAAACGGTTAGGTTTATGAAAAAAATTACAAAATAAAATCGTCTTAAAATTCCATTTTCTACCAGAATACATCATAAAATACAGGGTGTTCCGTAAGAAAAATCAAAGTTGGCAGCCATATTGGAAAAATGGCGGCTAAAATAATTTTTTTGACTTGACTATAATTTTTTAAATAAAAAATCCAAGGCACTTACCATTAAACTTTTTTTGATATCTCTTATAGTTTTCGAATAAAACGGCTGGCACACTTATATCAATCACCCTGTATATGATAATTTTTAAAAGGATTTTTTTCAATCACTAGTTTCAGTAGCAACTAACTCTCTGAAATGAAAGCCTGTATCTCACTTAAGGTTCTCAGACCAAAATATATCGGTTTATATAATTATAACTGGTAAAATACAACTTAAATTGATGTAAGAATTCGAAAATAAATCAAATTTATGTTTTTGGTCGTAAAAGATAGCAGATAAACATATTTCGATTTTTGATGTGAAATCTGTGCGCATACCTTCAATTTAAGACCTAAACCATTAGAAGAGCCAAACAAACTTTTAAAAAAAGTGTTTAAAACAATAGAAAACAGATTTTTTTAATAAATCTGCGTGTTTAAAACAATCCTTAACACAATATTGGTAATAAAAAAACATATTATTTCATACATATTATGTTTAGAGTACGGTTTTGTGAGGGAATAACTTTTAGACCATTCAAGTTAGGGTCTCGTTGAATTCACTGGGAGGGATTCGGTGATCATTTTAACAGATTGGGAAGCATTTGCGATTGGACGTGGATTAAAAGCGTATACAAACTCGTAAGCCTTTTGACTAACCAGCTTTAACCAGTCTGAATGGCGGACCAAACTCTGTACAGTATACAGTAGTTGGAAAACAGTTTGGATTTAGTTTCATTCCCTGTTTCTTGGATAACGGAGGTTCACATTTAACAAGCTTTTCTATGTTTATAGCTTAGTTGTAGAATTTAAGATTATTTTCAGTGCTAAGAACAACAAATTATAGAATGTTATATGTATATCTTTATCATTGTACTATCACTTTTACTAACATAAAGCTGAAATTAAGCATATAGTATTAATGCTTTTTAGCTATGTGTTAATTTCGTAACTAGTATAAAATCAGTAGTTTTTCGTTGGTTCTAATACAACTATAATTTTTGACAACATTACCTGTTTTTGGGAACTGCAATAACTAACCGTCATTCAATTTGAAATTTAAACGATTTACGAATTCTTTACCACTGTTGTGTTTTGTGACCTCTAAATTGTATGTTTTTTTTCAGTTTTAACAAAATTATTTGTTTGGATTATAGAATGATTAGCTGAAAGTAAACAGTTTAGGTTAACTTTAAAATCGAAACCAATACACAATTAAGATGGCAAAGGCTACTTAAATGAATAACATTAATAATATGTAAGAATATTACTTACAGAAACTTGCCAGATTTGTGTACTTTCATTGCTAAATAGCTAAGGTATATTTCATAGAACTTTCAACTATTAAAAGTGTTTTGAAAGCACTTATCAGCCGTCAAAAACTGTATAAAAATACAATGAACTGTTTAATCCGATCAAGATTTTTGAAATTATACAAAGTTATATCTTTAAGTGCCTTTCTGAAAACTAGTATGTGGTTAGTTTTCTAAATGTTTAGTTAATTGATGAATAAAAAAAATATGCTAGAAGTACAAATATACCTACATTTGAAAACATAATAACTCTTTTATTATTGTATTTATTAATACCTAATTATATAAGTACAACTTACTTTAAAACTATTTCTTCTATTTTCACATAGGTTTAGTTGGACGATAGCTCTGTGTAGCTGGTCACTGGTCAGTAGGCCCAATCAATATTGCAGCTACAGGGAGTGGCATGTATAGTGGCTAGAGTACTATCGTGTATTGATCAATGCAGAGTTGCATCAATGCAAAAGTGCATTCATGCAAAATGCAAATGCATGGTCAACAATTCTAAAAATTCCTAAACAAACAGGCTGTAAAGTTATAGTTTTTATGAGTCGACAGAACTATTGCATAAATCCCCGTAAAATGTTTTTAATTTTTAATTGTATTCTGTTTATATATTTAGGGTTATTTTATATTTTGTAAGAGAAAAATGTAGTTGGATTTAACCATGAATAAATGGTAGCCAAATGTTTATAATGCTTGCCTTCAAATCTGAAGGTTGCTAGTTCGACTCTAAGTGAAGACATTTCTGGACATAGATAGCTTTTGTCATTGGGCTAGTGATGTAATCTCACAAAACATAGTTAAATGATAACAAAAAGAGGTTTTGGACTGTTCCCTGAAGAAAAAAAAGGTTAAAAATCCCAATGGATTAGAAACACAAATCAATAAAATTTCATCTATAGCGTCTTACTACATCTCCTCTTTGATCATCAACAACGATACGATGATATTTAATTTTATAAAGCTACCTATTAAGCAAGTTTAACTAGGTAAATAAAAAAAAAATTGATACAAGATACAAGATTCTTTATTTCCAATAATGTTCAATAAATAGAAGGTAGCATATGTTATAAAAGGAAAAATATTTCTCACAAGACTATACGTCTGTGTGTGAGGAAGAGTCCATGGCACTCGCTGACGTCACTCTTACAAAATGTATACACTTACATAAAACAACTTTTCTAGTTAACAATAATATAACTTATTCATTAAAATTAAAAATTAAATTAAATATCTTAGTCCTGGACAACATAGAACCATCAGAATATAAGTTACACTTGTTAAGTTAAAGCAAATTAATGTAATGTAATGAACCCTTAAAAATAAAATGTTTCTTACAATTTAAAAACAAAAATCAATCCAGTCTAAAAATTTTTACATAGGCATGGGTTGGCGGATATGTTGTAGATTTAATAGTTCTTTTTTTATTCAAACGTATGGTGAATAAATTATGATTATCACATTTAATGAATTATGATTATCACATTTAAAAATAAAATGACGATGTTAGCAATTCCAATATATAAATATATTTTTAAATTTAACATTTAAGGGTAAAGATAAGATGTTTAAATTTCAGTGATTAGAGGAACACATAACATAGAAACATGATGAGTTTCATTTTAATTCTACATAACTTAACCTGTATTTATATTTGAATTTTTTAGATCTTTCAAATTTAAATCCTTTTATATTTTACCATAGGGTGTTAACATCATTAAACTCAATGAAAGGGAATCTGGTTGATTTGTAAGCTAAGTGTTCTCCATAGATAAAGAACTGCTACAAACTGAAAGCGGGTTTTTAATCACACCAACTTACAAATGAATACTAACGTATTTAAGCAAACACACTTTACATGGCCACGCATATAACTACTCCCATGGCGATTATGATTCTAGTGCAAACTTACTGAAAAATCGTTAATAAAATCTGTGGGCGTTAATTTAAATTAAGTCATACTCTTTATAATGCCTAATAACTCCAAATAAAATACTTAATTCACCCTTAACTGGTAAATTATACATTTGACTAAATCAGACATTGCCTTCACATTTTTGCGAATTTCTCTATTAGTAGCTATTACCGTAGGTGGTATGGTAAGACCTAGGTCCGGGACCGATTTACTTTTTCATTTTGATGTCCTCAGAGGCCAAAAACACCACGTCCAAATCTACAATTATCATATATAAACAATTGAATGTTTTTTGGTCTCTAAATATATGTGTAAACTCGAATGAGTTCACGAACCAGCATGATCGGACCATGGTAAAGGGGTTTTACGGGGAGTTTGTGGAGTAAAAATTGGTTTTTCTAATTTTTGACCCTCAAACCACAAAATTCCCCAATTTCTCTCTAGACCTTTTTAAAGAGCTTAAAAACGGATATTGGTAACGGAGATGATTAAAAAAATTGTAAATTTAAAATTCCCATGTTATTCTTATGGAGAATATTGTAAAATGTTGTAGTTTGCTTGTTTATCGATATATTTTGATTAAACTTGGCAAGTTTATTAACTTTATACTAACAAATTAATATTCTAATAAAAACCACACTTTATTAGTTTTCTTGTAGCAGCAAACCTAGGTACTCGTTAAACCTGATGTTATTTAAGTGGGTTTAATTGGAAATCTGTTCGGACAAATTCTCTTTTGAAACAGGTAAAAGAATCTTTAACTCTCTTCCTCAAAATATTAAGTTGTTAGATGATAAGAAATGTAAAACATGTTTAAAAAGTTTATTGTTAGATATTTGTATATATGATGTGAATGAGTTTGTAGAATATTTGTCTCAACCCAATCTATATTTCAACTTATAGGTCTAGTCAATAGAATGTTAAATAGAAGTCTTGGGTGTATACTAGGCCTGATGTTAATTATTATTATACTGTATTCTTCCCGGACGATGCCATGCATGTAACATGATTTAAAGGCAATAAAAGTTTGTCATTTGTCATTTTGTCATTTGTCTTAGTCTGCAGGTTTGCTAAGGTGGGGGTATTTTCTATTTAAATTATAATTTAGTTTAATTGATTTATACAGAGTTTTATGACGTAAAACTAAACTAGCTGGGGATACCGTATGGTCTTATCAGATTATGGCTAAAAGCTAAAACAGAATACTTCTTCAACGGGCTAAAGCCGGTCAATATGGGTGGGGTGTCTGCTCAATATCCAAAGTTAATGGTAAAATATTATTCAAATATATTTATGATAATGACAGTGGCCAACATTAACAGTGACGATAAAACTGTTTAAAGGGTTAATAATTTAGAAGTAAAATAATTGCATTAGTTATAACTGAAATTGCTAGTTATTTGCAATAACAACATTTTGAATATACAGTATTTGAAATATATTATATTCCAAAAACTATTTTGATGGTAAATTGTAATACTGTTCAATAACTAATAATTAGTATGTACTGTATTATCTTTGCTTCTATTTCAGCGTTATTAATGACCACTAAAAGGTACATTGAAATATAAGTGACCTCTTTCCATATAAATATTTTATAAAACTCTAATTTGCATAGTTTTTAGCGAATTTCCCATATAGGGAATAAGCTATTACCGTAGTACTCATGGTAAGACCTGGACGCGAGACCGATTTTTTTTTTCGTTTTGAGGTCCCTAGAGGCCAAAAACACCATCCGTTCAAATTCATATATACAGGGTGAGTTTTAATTGTCCCCCCCCCCAACTTTTTTCTACATTTTTTCAAATATCAATCCCAGACCACTTCCGAACATTGTTGGGTAGTAAGTACTTCATTTTGACAAGGTGGTCATTTCCGGCCGCCATCTTGGATCCGCCATATTGGATGCAAAATTTTTTTTTCAAATGTAAAGGTGGGGTTGTGACCCATTATTTCGAACTAAATTTTTACCCTGATTACAATTCCGCAAACCATTTTTAAAAATCTTGATTCATTCTAAAGTTACGAGGGCTTTTTAAAACTTTATTTTTAGCCCATTTTAACATTGTGCATCTACAAACTAAGACCATAATCCCAAAATAGTGCTAGATAATGATAAGTATACACTACCAGTAATTGTCCACCTATTTTCACTTGGTTATGACTGATGTATTTTTTTCGGCCGCCATCTTGGAACCGCCATTTTGAAATGTGATAAATTATTTTAAATATGAAGGGGGTGTTCTGACCCATCATTTTGAACTACTTTTTTGAGCTAAACTCAATTCCGCAATCCATTTTTTGTCATCAAGTTTTATTTATGAAATATTGACATTTCTTTGTTAAAAATGTCAATATTTCAAAATCAAAAAATGACAATGAAAAACAGATTATAGAATTAAGTTCAGCTTAAAAAAGTAGTTCGAAATGATGGGTCACAACACCCCCTTCATATTTAAAATAATTTATCACATTTCAAAATGGCGGATCCAAGATGGCGGCCGAAAAAAATACATCAGTCATAACCAAGTGAAAACAGGTGGACAATTACTGGTAGTGTATACTTATCATTATCTAGCACTATTTTGGGATTATGGTCTTAGTTTGTAGATGCACAATGTTAAAATGGGCTAAAAATAAAGTTTTAAAAAGCCCTCGTAACTTTAGAATGAATCAAGATTTTTAAAAACGGTTTGCGGCATTGTAATCAGGGTAAAAATTTAGTTCGAAATAATGGGTCACAACCCCACCTTTACATTTGAAAAAAAAGTTTGCATCCAATATGGCGGATCCAAGATGGCGGCCGGAAATGACCACCTTGTCAAAATGAAGTACTTACTACCCAACAATGTTCGGAAGTGGTCTGGGATTGATATTTGAAAAAATGTAGAAAAAAGTTGGGGGGGGACAATTAAAACTCACCCTGTATATATATATACGTTAGCACGATAACTCGAGCAATAATGATCCGATTTTGATGACATTTGGTACAATCGTGTAAACCTACGTTTATTCGAACGAGTTCGCGATCCAGCATGATCGGACCATGGGAACGGGGGTTTACGGGGGGGGGGGGGGTTTATGGGGTAAAAATAGGTTTTTCCCATTTTTGACCAAAAAACATAAAATTTAGCAATTTATTTCCAAACCATTTTGTAGAGCTTAAAAAAACAAATAATTTAGTATATTGAAGCGTTATTATGCGCCTAATGGTTACGGAGAAAATTCCAAAAAATTTTAAATTGAAAATTCCCATGTTATCCTTATGGAGAATAAGTAAACTGTTGTAGTTTGCTTGTTTATGAACATATTTTGATCAAATTTGGAAAATGTTTTTATTTCTTACTAACTATTCACATTTTACAAAAAAAAAGTTTTACCCTCCCTGATGCAGAAAACCTAAGTAAGTACTTGTTAAACTAATTCTATATAAATCGGGAATAAATGTTATATTTTTAAGTAGACATTTCAGTGTAAATCAAATCAGTCAAACGGAAATTCACTTAGTCTGCAGGTTTGCTGCGGCGGGGGTATTTAGTTTTATCAGTGACCATTACTGCCGATATACTGCCACCAACTAATATATAATACACTTTATTTACGTATTTATGAAATAGTGATAACTTTTAAACCTTATCTTGTAGTGGAGATTTCCTTCAGCAAGTTCTAGTTTTAAGTTTCTAAGTTACCAATCTTTTGATATAGAGCAATTTTGTGTTCTTAGTAAACTGAATAAAATTCAATGAATAGTTGACTTAAATTGTTTGTCCTAAGTAAAAAATCTAAAGATATTACAGTTTTAAGGAAACCATTGACAAATGAATCTTTATTAAAACATTGTTTAATCTAACCGTGAATTTGATTGTTACAAATTCTTCAATAACAAATGTATTCTACAGCACAATATGTGACAATAGTTAATACTGTCCACTCATGTACCCATAGTACTAGTTACTACGTTACAATTGGTACACACAGGCCTATTAACAATGAGTAAAGTTCAACGACATTGTGTAAACAATGTTTGGACAAACACCTTTTGTGTATGGTCTGAAACTGTTAGTAAAACTAACTATTAGAGTAGTATTTTTTACTGCAAATAGTTGTACTGTACATTTTTATTTTACCGCTACATATAAATACACTAAATGCCGGGTGTTCATATTTGAACATCCTGGAAAATGCACTTTCATTCAGTAACCTAACGGTAAACTGGTATTAGTGTTTAAAATTATATTTCACATTGTTTAAAATGAACTTAAATTGTGCAATGAAAAGTGCAAATGTTTTTTAATCGAATTATTTAAAAACTTTTTTTTAGTTTACAATTTTGTAGGATGATCCAGTTTAAAAGAGGTAATACTGATTGACAGCACAAAAAATATCATAGTAACTACAGAATTTAGTCGGTTCACGTTTAGGAAAATAAAAGTAATATGCCTGAGAAATGAATCCGTTTAAAGGATTAAGTTAAATAAAATATATTGGATAAAATAGAATGAAACTTCATATATTGGGCCTATAACTTATACACAGTATAAGCATTGACTATTAAGTCAAAGGTATAAGTGAATCAATATTTATATTTTAAAATACACCTAATGGTTTCATCCTTGACGGTAATCTGTTTCTTTTTTAATCGCTCGCCTATAAGAACTAGATAGTCTCATAAGTATATAAAGTCGTTAATAGGTTTCGTTTCAAATAAATCTTTCAAAAAAAGCTAATTCTGAAAACTCGTTACACCCCCCCGTTAGTAGATGAAATATTTTTCCAAGTAATTTCTAAGATGATGTAGATTCTAAGTATTATTCGTTGCAGAAAATATATTTCGCTGTTGTAATGTCATTTTTTGTGATTTAAATATTACTGTACAGTATACATGTACACAATTTATTAGTAAAAAATGTGATTAAGATCATAGCTATAGCTTTATCAACTTCTTACTACATTTTACGTTTTTCCTACCGTAGATATTTATCAATTTCTTTACTTAGGCCTACATTGGGTTGTTTACCTAGAATAATTTTATAAGGTTAAACATAAAATAATAATTAGTTAATTTTGTTCGTTTAATTTGATCAAAAATAAAAAAAATAATAATATCGTCAATTATAAAAGAATGTTTATAATGTTAGCGTAAATGAGTTTAATCGAGCTCGGTTGGGTTTGGATATTACTTTCACCATTTTCAAAGCTGATCGTACCAGGCTTCTGATTTTGGGCCTTTATGTGACAATACATAATTTTGAGAGAAATGTTGACATTATTAAAGAATTTATGTATTGTGTTTAGAATTTATCCTTATCTTCGTGGAATTGTTAATAACTGTATTTATTTTATTTGTAATTTTCTGTGAGAGGGGTTACAATTTAATCTAAATTAAATAAATAATAGAAAAATATTGTAAGTAAAAATATAATTCTAAAGAAGGACCAGCCAAAAACTAAATAAAATACGTGATTTATGATGATTTTAAAAGAAAATATAAAACGTTTAGAGCATACGTAGCGTAATATCAATCTATTGTTAACACTCGTGGACAATGCTTTTTCAGAATATATCCAACCGATTAAATTAGGAAGAAATCCAGCAGGCAGGCTCAACCTCATCTGTATGTAGCCCGACGGCTGCTCTAATACTGTCGCTGCCAGCACTTGTTGACTTCTAAGTAGCTCAACTTTGATATCTTCCTAAAGCCAAAGAGCCAATTGTCAAGAGTTATTTTTTCATACGATAGTACAGATCATAAAGGGCTGTATTCTACAGATTTTCTTATTCTCCGATGGAAAAAATATTGTTGATTAATCGTGTCTTATATAGTATAAAGTTTTATGTTATGGAGAATGGTGAAAATTTCAATACTTTAAACATTCAAAAGCCAATGAAACCTATTTTGAACACAGTTAATTATTTAGCTAAGTTTTTCCTCATTCAATATGTCAACTCTATTAGAAAATGTTACACCATACAACTGATTTCACACAAATACACAAGTACAATACTTTTGTAAAATGGTCAAAAATAACCATGCTGTGAAAAACCGACCGTAAAAGTTGAAAATTAGTTTTTTAACTGTGTGAGCCTTGTTAGAAAAATTAAACGTGGCCTGTATGCATGCATTTAAGCACGATCGTTAAAACAATTATTGATGGAATCTTTAATGCGTATTTTGTAAATATTTTGTGTGACTAAGTTATACGTTTTTTCTATCATTGTTGGTCATATGAAATAAAGCTCAAAAAGGCTCTTTGAAAATCATGAGTCACTAGGTGATTAATAAATTTATCAGGGCCTAAAACATGCTTATACGTATAAAATTTAAGTATACTTCACACAATATTTTATCTTATAATCTTTATCTCACACCAAAATTATATAGACCGGTTTCTAGGTATTTGACTAATTTCAAACAAAAAAAGTGCTTTTAGACCTATTAGCAAGTCTAAACATTCTACATGAACAAGCTAAAACACGAAATAGTTCGCGTTTGCTAACAAAAATAAAACTTGATCATAATGTTTAAATATTACAAACATTTGCTGAGGGAATACAGATGTAGTTCAGTTTGTGCGTAGATTCCTATGCCAAAACGTGGCGTTGCATAAATGTTCCGGCTGACTTGGTTAGCATTTCGATCAATATTGCAGCCACAGGGAATGTAATCATGTTTATTGAATAACAACAGTTCTTTGGTTAATTAATTTACAAAATCATTCACATTTCATAATCTGGCCGACAACACTGTAAGAATCAAAATTAATAATGGTTTTAAGGAAATAATCGCAACATGCAGCAACAATAGAATTTCTTTCTTTATCTTAATTTTTGTTTTTTCGGGTTTTTTTCATATTTGGCCTCTTAATGGAATATACCATCTTTGATTTTTTGCGTAAAACATAGTTATATAACTATTAAAAGTTTAATAAACTCTTTTTTTACCTATAACTGATTTTCAACTAGCTGTTCCAGTTCAGTTCATCGAATTTAAAAGATTCGCTAAAGAGCATCGTTTTTTTTACAATTTTGTTCAAGGATTGAGAGAAAAATGTAAAATTGTAATGCTTCGAACTTTAACTAATCAGCTGTTCAGGCCAATTTAATTGTTAACGATTGGTTCAATTAGTGTTTGGTACAATGATTCGTTGCATGGCTGTCAGTGGCAATGAGAGGTTATAAACGAAAACATAAACTCTTTTAGAAGTTATGAGTAGTTAGTGATTGTTAGTATTATAAAACTGTCGTAGGTAAAGTAGTGTACTCAACTCCCGTAAAACAGTCTTATCGGAACTCATATAAGTTTTTAAGGCACTCGACAAGGCACGTACCCTTAAATTTCTCCTCGTGTCGTTTACGCTATCTTTACGCGATCGTTGCGTAAACTACAATTACTTCTCGTAAATGCCTAAGAACTGTGGCCTAAATCAATATATTCTTATATACTTTTAAATTTATGTCTAAATAACTGGTATACGCAAACCGACATTTACTTTCTCAGGCTAGTTTGTGAAAACAGCAATGAATGTGCTATTTGAATACTAGTACCTTAATGAAATTTGCATTAAATCAGTATTTAATAGTAATCTTAATGATCAGGTGAATGATACGTAAATTGTGTCATTATTGTAATTTTAAAATAATATGAAGGCTTAAAAGTTACATTACTGCTTTAATTTCGTATTATTCAATCTTATCATTTTATCTGCCATGGCATATATCAATGAATGAATTGATTTTACCAGCTTAAAAATGTAAACAGTCAATTGATGGGATTAAAGCTTTGTCAGTGAAGTGGACGAGAGTTCCATACCTCTAAAGCCCACTTGACAACATCGCTTTAACAAGTTGGGAGCTATTTTAATCTGAAACCAATCACAAATGTACTCCATCAAAGGGATTAGCTCAACAAAGATGACATGTGTTTTATCCATAAAATCTATTGACGTTCACTGTCTAGCAAAGCATTACGACATAAACAGTTAGAAAAATTACTTTACAACTATGCTAACCTGATTAGTGATTAACCTGGAGAAGACTCGTTATTTTATTATATACATTTATTTCTTATTATTTAGACCAAGAATATTATTATCTGCTGAAATTGAAATCATCAAGTGAATTATAAGGTGAATATGTGGTGGGCACAGCTTCTGTCTCTAATAACAGAGGTGTGCTGTTATGATAAAAAATAAAGATTGATACACCAATTTGTAGCAGGTACAAAACAACGATAGTTTGAACGTATTTTGCGATTTATTAAAAAAATACAAAGATGTAGGGCATCCGAAACTATATCTAAAGTCTATTTTATGTAGTTAAAAATTATAAGAAGCATATAATTTTATTTATTTACTTGGTTGAAGGGTAGTTAGATACTTTTTGCATTATTTATTTTATTGGACTTGTGTTTTTTTTTTTTTCAGGTGAGGGAGTTTATATGAAAGTGGATTTCCAACAAAAGTATCAGTAAGTAAAAAGATTCCTACTAAATATATTCCATCAACACTTATTAGATAACACTTGTATCATCTTACGCTGATTTCATTTCATTTCACTGACGTTTACGCTAATGCGCGTTTTAAGCACGTATTCACCGCTTTAAAAAATACGATACTACACTGTCTTTATGTACAAGTGAAATGAAAATTTGATTTATTAACAAACGTCTTCCAAACTAACAAACAGGTTAATACATCTTGTGATTTGTATACATCCACTTTGATTTGTTATAGTAAAAAATAGGAAACTTTTTTTCAGAAAAGACGTTACTCATATTTATTTATTTGTCTTTTTTCACATTTGTTCAAAATTAGTTTGAGATACAATCAATACACAACAACAACAAATTTCTCATATAAGACATAACTGGTTTTGATTGAATTTAGCACAAACGTGAAAACATGTATTTATTTGAGTGAGTTGGCGAACTATCATAATTGGAAAAGAGAAACGGGAGTTTTGGGGAAAATAGGGGTTTCCCATTTTCCCATTTTTACCCTCAAAACATAAAACATTGTAATTTATTTACAAACCATATTTTAGAACTTACAACAATTGATAATGTAGCGATGTGTGGTTGTACGCTAAAAGGTCATGGAGTAAAAAAAGAAATAATGTAAATTAAAAAAAATACAGAAAGATTATTTTTTTTAATTGTCTGTAAATTTAAAATTCTTTTGTTATTTTCATAGTGCAAACTACTGGAGTTGACTTGTTTTCGATTATATTTTTATCTAATTTAACAAATTGTTTAATTTCTTACCAAGCTATTGACATTATACTAAAAACACGCCTTATTACTTTCGCTCTGGCTGAATCTATAAAGTCATTAAACCAAATTTTATTAACCAATCTGACATTTGAATGGAGTATTTTATTGAACATCGAATAAGTCTGTGGTGATAAATTAATGATTTTACAATGTGCATCTTCAATTTATTATTAAATTTAAACTTTATCTAATATTTTCAAACGTTTGTGGTGGACTTGGTCTTTATCCAACAGTGTGGTCCGGGCAACATTTCAGCTCGTTGCCAGTCTTAAACCACAGTTTCCATCATGAACATCGTGGTATATGATGTAAGCTCAGCAGTCCAACCACACGGGTTTGCAGTTCAGATTGGTGCTATTTACAATGGTTTTCATTTCTACTAATCCTGGGGTCTTCCACAACCACCGGAGGTTTGACCAAGCATATCATGTGTACCTGATGTTATGAGGTAGATATTCTGCTAACTTAAAAACGGGCATGCGAGAATGAAAGTCAGATTTAAAGGATGACCACTTATAGGGTTATTTATTTGGAATCATGGGTAGAAAAGGAGTTGAAATTTAGAATTATTTTTAGTCAAATAAATCATTTACCTTTTCTAAGTTTAAAGATATTAAATAGTTATTTATTGAATAAATTTAATGTGCAGAGAACGGTAAACTACAAAACTTGCACTGGAGAAAAAATGTCATGGTAGGTATAAGATTATCCAAACCGAGCTACCACTAATACTAATTCTCTAATTGCCTATCAAAGGAAAAAATGTAATTCACTTTCGTCGATATTGATAATACTCATTTAGCATTATTTAAACTAAACTTTTCTTCTGCACCTGTAAACAATTTAATAAGAAGCGTTAGTTAGTTTGAAACGAATAAAGAATAAATACAAAAGACAAATCTCAACACAAAACCAAGTAATTAAAACAGTATTTTTACAATACCCTCAAAAGATTTCATACTCCAACCATTACAGTTGGTAACACTTTTGTTAATTTTGGAAAATATTGATCTGCACAATGTCTTGTGATTTGCATATTATGTTCTTTTCAATTTATTCATAAAAGAGTTTCTTAAGAAACGGGTTCACTGAAATGGATAGCAGAACATTGTTAATGTATTTCCAATGATACGGAAACTGAAACTCGTCGTGCGTTTCTCGAGATTGTAGTCCATTATTTATGTAGGTTATTACATTTAGGAAAAACATTTCATTTGTAAAATTGATCAATGTTTGAGACGAAAGTGACGATCGGCAACCTTCGATTTTTTACTTGTTGAAATATTTTATTATATCCATACTTCCATGATTACCAAACTAATATTTGTAAAAGAAACTTTGAAAAACTTTAAACAGATATAGGAGTTAATTGATTAGTAACATTTCCATAACTTTAAGCAGGTTTAAAACATTTTCTTTACTAATGAGTAATATCCCCTCTATTGAGGTACAATAACCCATTAGGTAATTGAAAAGAACAAGTAACTTTACATCTTGCTTTTCCAACTGGTTAATTTTCAAATGGTGGATGAAAATAAACTACTACAAAACGACCTTCATATGATAATAATGATATTCGATGATATATATTTTTTTTAATTATATTTCTATATTTGTTTATCCACTATCTTCCACAATATACACCTGAATATAGGAACCCAATAACAATAAATTATAATATAACATAATATTTCCGTACTATTAAAATCTAAATATTTCTATATTTACTTTATTGGTCATCGTGATTATCGGCCATGCTATTGAACCCAAAATTGCCTATTCATTATTAAAATCCGTTTGGTCAACGTGGTCGTTATGCATTTCATGATCTATACTATTGTAACCAGCGATCTTCTATTGGTAAATTGCGGGACTTCGGTCTCCAAGGTCCCGGGTTTAGATCCAGCCAATCACGAATGGAATTTATCAAAGTGATAATGCCACTACCCTCTTGGACTAGCCTGAAGTAGTGTGGAAAACGGATTATTCCTAGGATGTGAGGAACTAAACAAATCTATACTTCGCATTCAATACCTATATTTATGTTTATTGCGTATACATTTCACCAATTTTTTTGTAATTTGTGTGTAAATGTTGGCAATCAAGCTACACATTGCTGCATAAACACCTTTCATCTTCTAAGCCTTGAGATTACAAACACCAAACCATAGTTATAGTACAGTATCCTCGTGTGATCCCAGTTTATTCCTTCGGCTAAACAGAGATGATAATGAGTATCACTATAAACACCCTTGAATACCATATATAACCATACACTGGTGTATGTTTATCATTGGAATTAAATTTGGAAATTGGAACGTAATATTACTATCAAGGATAACTGTTAAATGTCCTTCAATATACTTCCGAAGCAATCCCATTATCAGCGATACTATTGTAGTCTGTAACGTTTCAGCTATTTTCAAAACATTTTATGCTACATTTGATGCATAAAGTTGTATATCTTTAGTTCATAACGACTGCACTTAAAGCTAAATGTTAAAGGTTGTTTCTTTTAGTACACTCGGTTTATAAAATCAAAATCAAAATCATACATAAACATTTTTGATTATAAAATGGATACCTCTAACTCAAAGGGGCCTTTCCTCCAAAAAGAATTATAACTGTTTGGGTTTTTTTAGGGAACCACTTCACGATAATTTTACTTATTTAGAAACCGTTGGACTTTGGCAGTTTTCCAACTCAGGTGCCAAAGACAGAAGACCCGCTCGAAAATTGTTTTAATACTATGAAAACCTGTCAATCAAGAGTATACATTTCAGTTGGGAGCTGAAATACTTTACCATACATTTCCTGAGTTGAGTTCTAGCTTAATTTCTGCTGAGTGAAAAAGTTCCTCAAAATTGATTGGCCTATAAGATAATTCATAAACTTTATAAAATTGTGTTAAAATGTTCTACTCCTCGCAGCAAAATGGTACTGGCTTAGAATTATAATGTACAGGACAGACACATCATTGGCTAAGCTAAAACCCGTGTAAATGTACAAACAAGCAGACAGCCACCCATTACGACTGCAGAGTTTCTAGAGGCTAAAATGTTGTGAAATTAATTCATGTTTAGTGCTGTGTAAATGTAGGTCAGCCGCAGAACTTTTTACTCGCATGGTTAAACCATAACCTCAAAAGTTGCTTTGTTTGAGTTTAATTATTGTTTTTGACAGTGAGTGTAGCTGTAGGTATATACTACGAACATTTAATACAAAAAAACTATAAACCATCTTTTGTTAGGTTGGTCATAGTGTGATTGTTGTCAATTTAACGTAGCCCATTCGATTTATTTACCGATTCCATTCAAACCCGTTTGAAACTATATGACCACCAACCGAATTATTATTGTAATTTATAGTGATATTTTATTGTAACAACTTGTATTTAGCCTTGCCGTTTACTATCCGACCAATAGAGGTATATTTATATGTAGTTATAGTGTATAGTTATAGATGTAGAGTTGTACGATATTTGAAATCCCTTTTTGCTGCCGTTGGACCATTTTAGAATTATTAACATCACCTGCCTAACCAAAACCTTGTAATTATATACTTGAAACTTTTATTCCAGGCTGCATAATTTTTCTTATCCATCTTATATAGACAGCTGTATTTCTGTTGGACCTAAAATAAAAAGACAAGTCCGAAATGTTACATTTCTGATCATTTCTAGTAATAGCCCCTCCATATTTCTCCACAACGAAAGCATTTATAAACAAACTCACTCGTAATCACTATATTGGCATAGATAGTATGTTTTATCCATGATAGTGGCAAACACTGTGTGTAACTCAGTCCTCCCTAACCCAACTCAATACGATTCCATTAGAACCCTAGAGGGCTTGATAAACTGTATAAAGTCGTGACTCCAATTCGAAATGACTTTAGCCTCTATCTCTATTCTGTTTCAAAATCAATACAAATCTGTGCATATGATTTTGGCTATCGCGTTTTAAAAGTTATTTTATAAAGGTGTGTTGCTAGCCCAGTGGTTGGCTCAGACTTCGCTGAGGGCAGGATCATACCTGGAATTTCCATGGATGTTTTTTTTTAGTTTGGACCGCTTTCCTTTTTAGGCGGGGGGGGGGGGGTATTTTAGAGTTTGTGATAATTTTATATACAATTGCCTCTGGCGTAAGAAAGTTCATACATTGAACCACATCAACATATTTTTGATGTGTTAAAATATCATTAACGCCGTCTTGAAATGATAGATAATTTGAAGCATGCTGACAAATGCCAGCTAAATGTAGAATCGACCCTTATGAGGATCAGGATAGAAATTAGTAATTCTTACAATGTACAGCGATGTATTTCTAACATATAATGAATGGAAACATTTTTAATCATAGGGATTATATTTTAACGATTGAAAAACATGTTTGGCAAAGATTGAATGTTTGACTAGGACATGAACAGCAGGGTTGTTAATCCCAAGATTAATCACAAAATGAAGAGGAGCTTTGGGCAAATCCAGCGATCAATAACTCCTCCGGGCTTTGAGACAGATTATTTCACTGCGGTCATAAAATATCTACATTCATAATTTCTAAACTATATAATATGTTTCTGACTATATCCATCAGTATACGGAATTCCGTTGTAAATTTGAAAAATCATTATAAACTCTATCAAATTTCTAAGGAGCTAAGATAGTAAATTGTATGCCTTAAGTTGCGGGTTATTTAAATTCGATAATATAATCAAAACTTCAATAAGTAGTTTTTTTTCCAAAGGCTTCTACTTAATATATTATGTGTATGCACAATAAACGTAAAAGTTAAATCAGCTGTGTCCAATAATTTAAAACTATTAGAATTCATGAAATTACAAATCTAAAGACAGATATTCTTATTTCACTTCTCTTCATTTAGGAAATATACTTCATTGATTGCAGATACTGTTTACAGTTTTTAATAGCACAGCTTTTTGTCTCGACTACTGAATGAGGTCGTAATGGTGTTTATGCAGTAGGTGCAGAGGTGTAAATGAATGCCGCAATATATGAAAATCATAATGAAACTAAGTTTACTCAACTAGGTGTAGAAAATAAGTTCCAAGCTATGCAGGCTATCGATAAATCTTCAATGGTCACTTTGTTGACTCAGCCAGGTCTGGACGGACGCCAAGTCGATTATTATATTCTGAAACGAATTAAATTTCCATAATCAGAATCACGTAGTTGCGATGAATGCAAAACCACAAACGAAACGTATGTTCTAAGTGGAGCTCTGATATAAAGACTCAGTATGGAGAATTATGTCTGGAAACATGCCAAGTCACTGACCCTTCATGGCAAACTGTTGAATACAGCAATTACTTTAAGTTTTCTACAATGTGATAAAGGTTCCAACTGTTACTTCACACTTAAATTTAGTTTATGTAAAGGAAAATATTTACCCTGCTATTTTAACTTTTGGTTTACCACGTGGTCTGTTAAAGTAGTTTTGGGGATAAAAAACATTGTTTTAAGAGGTAGGTAGACTATTTTCAGACGCTGCCGCTTGAAAGGACTTCTAAACGTTGTTAATTCATTTCCAATGACTTGAAAACTGAAGCTCCTCCTCTGTTTTTCAAGATATTAGAGTAGAAATATCTAAAACAAAATAGACTATTAAACTACTGAAGCTGATGAAATAAGTTGCTTTCGATTAATGAAAAGATAATGGACTTACGTTAACGCTATTACGTTAACCCCTATTAATAATAATACCCTCTGTAAAGCTAGGATGCGGTTATGCCAGGAGCTAAAGCGTTGCACGTGTGTTTAATACATAACTAACCCTGGTATTAGTACAATAGCTGGGTAGTTCAGTGGTTATAGTCCTTACCTAGTAATCAAAAGGTCGCTGGATAGGGTAGTGTAAGCTAATTTTTCATCCATACCAGTACAGTATAAGTACGTCCTTTCTTTAGGCCCCTATTCTTTCTACTACATCCTATCATGCAGAACTGATTCCTCTGGTATTAGTACCGTATTAAATTCCCTACAGTAAACAGTAAAACAATTAGTGTTCTCATGTATTATCTAGATTTACCCTTTATCAGCACACACTGTACCACTTTCTTTAACATAAGAAATAGACTTTTGGCTACACCAACGTTCCAATCATACCAGGTTGTATTAAAACACTAAAGCTATTTGCGAATGCGAAATAGGCCTACAATGTCTACCCAGCATCATGGTAAACTCTTAAATGCTATACTAACCAACTATTATATTATAGTTATTAGATTATAGATACAACAGAATAAATTTTAAAATATCGTGAATGGAATGTAAAAACCCATTATCTTGTTTGGAGTTCAAATGTAGCTAAGCTTAAACTCGTGTTCCTCTAAAACAAGCAGCTAGTAACCCATTACAACTTTGTTTGGTGAAGACATGTCTACCTCTCTGTGAACTACATGTTACATGTTACATGTCGTGTAGTGTACGACAAGTCAAACAGGTTTGTCGTTAAAACATTAACAGATTAATTCGTGATACATAACCATGTATAAATGGTAGTTGAGGTATAACCATGGTGTAAACTTAAACAAATAAAATTTAGTGTGTTCAATCTAATTAATAATCGTTACTGACGTCATTAATGTTTAATTGAGCTGGTTATCGTACCTATTTCCTTAATATAGAAGTAAAACACCAAAGTAAAATACACTGTGTAAGAACTAAACGTGTTGAAATACAAAATCTTTATATTTATCAGGTCTACTGTTATTTTCATTTGTGTAATGTTTGAGCGAATTTGTATTAATATTATTTGGTTTAGTGTAACGTTTTATCATATGACTGTATTTGGAGGTAGCTTTCCAAAAGATCTACTACAGAATTTTATCCTTCGAATATTTATACAATAAACAGAATTTGCCTTTACCAAGATAAATGTATTTAATCTCGGACAAAAACTCTCTTGCCATTTTTTCAGCGACCAAATTGTACACCAACCATTTATAACTACTTCAGATTTTTAATAGAAGCAATCTTGTGTGAAATTTCTCATCTCAATTTACTGACGTTTAAAAATATAAATATTACGGACGTCTAAACAAATCCTTTAGGCAGTGTTTGTGAAGTGCCTATTTGATTGACTATGTAATAATGAGCTTTTGGAAAATTAGTTCAATAGTTTTATAGAGTCTACAGACCTATTATCAAGTCTGTGGTCGGACAACGCCAGAATTAGTTATGCATTAGATTCACGTAGCTCGTTTTAGCTTCTGCTAAAACCACATCCGGCTTTAGTCAGGATATTAAAATTAATGGAGGTTTACTTATGTCCATTTTTCTTCGTGTTTAATCTCAACCCCCCTTTTTCATCCTGGAGGATTTTATGGAGCCATAATTTAAAATTTAAAGGGAACCTTATATGTAATCTTGTTCCTCTAATTTTTAACACCACTTACATTCATAATTTTGAAAATGATTATTCATAAGATGGGAAATGTCAGATACGTTTATGAAATTTATTTTTAACATGTAAGGTATTTGTGGATTGAAATCACTAGCACGTTTTAGCTCACAAAACCTCATCCCGGCTTTACTAGGGATATTAAATTGAATAGAGGTTTACTTATGTGGGAACTTTTTTCAACCTTAAAAAATAGTGAACAGACAAAAATTAAATTTTATTTTATAGAAAATAATAATATATTATACACTTCTTTTCATGTTGGTAAAACATTTAATCCAATACAATTTCTCCTTTTAGAAAAGTAATAAGCTAGACAATATCAGGCTATTATAATAAAATGTAAAATGTATTACGTACTTGGTACCACGGTGCACAATACATTAATTTCCAGCACCACCAGTCTCTGGCACCTAACATGGAGTTTGGCTTAGTTTATTATCACCGGTGTTAGTAACTGCCCCAGGTGTACACTAAAATCGATTCTAGGAAACGCAAGTAGACTTCTCTTTCTGTTCTAAATCTGCATTATTCAAAAGGTATTCTTGTGTTATCGGTATGAGTACTTTTAACTTACATAAGACAAGAAACAAACCTACCCATTATTGATTTTGATTGATTACAATGAGTTTATTATTATTATTTTTATGTAAAATAAACTATTATAATACACGATACCACTACATTGGACAGCCAAGACTACAGAAATGTTCGGTTGTACATTGGTCCTCCACCCACCCTAAACAGTAAACCCTCATTCCCTCAGTCCATTTCTGTTCTCCTTCATTTCCCTGATTGTAATTGTTTTCTTCGTGAACTGCAGTCACTCGGTCTACTCTTTACCTCATTTCTCTTTTCTCAATCAAAAATGGAAAATCTGTTATTGAATTGTGATTACTAATCAGAGAAACCCATTTTTTTAAAATTTAGTTTTCTTGTGTCTATGGGCCGAAACAAATTGACGTTTAATTTAAACTTTTATTGTCATCGTAAATTTTTAATTTTTTTATTTAGATTTTTACCAAATCTCCTTAAATAAGTAGCTACTGTTGTAGTCATCATGGGAAAGCATAAGGGCATAGGTCCTTTGCACCTTTTGTCCGTTTTGCTATCGTGTACATTTCCGTCATTTGCCTGTGTCCAAATCAAAAATAAAAATAAAAATTCCTTACTCAATTTGAAACAACATTGGTTTGACAACTAATTGCTTAATATGCAAATAAAGTTGCATATGTTTATTATTTGTTATTTTATAAACGTACAAACCCTTCTCTAAGAAGGAAATTTCTAGTTTTCATCTTTACAATATTTTTTTCGTTCAAAATATTCTTTTTGAGGCAAATATTTCTATATTTTAAATTAGATTATCAAGACCTCATCATTATGTCAGTTTTTAATTTATTTAGATTTACATAAATCCATTGGCATTGTCAATTATTATATCATGACATAATATAAATCCCTTTCGTCTCAACTTATTTCCCTGCAAATCAGTAAAATTAAGTCAACTTCATCACTTTTATATCGCAAATAACATAAAATAAAATTATATATATTTCTCAATTTTAGATACATAATTGATTAAAACAATTATTAATATTGACGTTGTGGCTGGTTTGGTTTTCAAAACGACTTATTCTAGAGGCCCGGGCTGTAAAACATGGCTTTCAGCTAATGTGATAGAACCCAATGCCTGTCTTAGGATGATATCAGATCATTTAAGAACATAAAAAAATTCGTCTGCCAGCAGATAAGAACTTTCTTTGTCGAGGAACTTCCTCCACTTAAAAGCATTACAAAAGTACAATCTTCCGAGCTAAAGTTTAAGAAAATTGACGTAATACACTCTTAACCCCTAATACTAGGAATAAGCAACAGATATCATAAGCTATTACTACTTGGATTTCAGCCAGGGTAGGCAGCCAAGTACTGGACAGCCAACTACAAATTTAATTATATACACAAGTTATTCCCAAGTACAGTTGTTATAGCATGGGTGTTTAGAGAGCCAAATTTGTACATAGTTTTATTTTATGAAATCCAATTTTTTTGTGATTTCATTTCGACTAGAGATATACATTTGCTGCATTTGGATTGTTAATTTATATGATAAATATTTAGCCAGTTTAAAATTAATCAAACCTATTGAAGTCACAAAAAGAGTACAATAATATCGCTTTATATCTTATAAACTAAAATTTCAGTCATTCTAAACAAAATTCAATGTAACTCATTGTGAAATAAAGCATCTATTATGTCTATCCTTCAACTATCGTACGATGAAAACTAAAAGAAAAAAGGATATTCTAGTATAGTAGAGTCTACTTGACGATCTAAAGTAGTTATTTTTTTATTTCTTATTAGTCTTAGTATTTCGACATAAATATCAAAGTACAACAGGCGTCAGAGTTTCATAAAGCCTCACTCTCTAGCTGTTTAACGTCTTTTTTTAGATACTAAAACATTTAAAAATCTCTAGTGTGTTTATTTTTTTTACTGATAATAGTACTGGTTTTCGACATACACAGTTAAACTCGGAATAGTACGTTACTAGTCCTGAAAATAAGTGTTTACCGGACGAGTGAGGTCGTTCACTTACGAGACGAAGTCGAGTGCGGTAAACACATTTTTAACGAGTAACGTACGATAGTTTACGTCATACTACTTTAGTCTAACTTAACAATTAAAAATCTTCACAAATCCTTATGTTTTACCACCAAAGGACTAAACAGTCACTTCTCAAAACTAAAGGTTATGTTTTCGTTTATCATTGAGAAATATAATATAATCAGCTGGTTGGTGTCCGGTAAAACTCATTACAGTACAGTAGTGCGTAATGAAACCCCATTTGATTAAGCTGCCATAAACAGCTGTTTTCTGGACTAAATCCTTGCGTGGGAAGTTCGTTAAAACAGTGTAGTGTGGCGTAAATGTATTTGATGTTCGTTGATACATGACATTACATATACATCATACACTATTACAATTTCACTAAAACGCAACGTCCTGCAAGCAGAAACCATTTAAAAGATAAATAGATTATAATTCCCAAACGTAATTTATTATATGTAGCAATGATAACGCAAACGATTCCTTATACAAACGATTTAACCTGGCAAAACACCAAGCCAAATTGGCACAAGTTGCCCAATACTGTGTCAAAGATTTATGTTTGGTTGGGAACTTAATTCAATACTTTGTTCTCAGTTAATTTAGGAAATTATATCTAGATTGTTATAAATGTAACTGTAAAATATGTGTGATGTAATCTGTTGGAAATAACTGATCAAAGAAATAATTTGGCATACTCCAATCAAACTAAATATCTTAATTAGTCATAGTTCTAGATTAATTAGGCACAATTAGTACTGAGGTTCATATAATCATTTTAAACTTTTTTTGAACCTGTGTCTACTTTAATCCTCAAGCTATTGAACATAGATTGAGCATACACTCTTATACATTCAACATTCTTAACGATCGGAAGATAATTGTAAATATTGGCCAGTATATGTGCGTCTGGAGTTTCATTTTACTTACTTCCTCGATACTTACTTAGTTACTTATTTCTATTTAATTGATAGGCCTAATTCAGAAATGTGTTTAAACTATTAAAAAGAAATCTATATAAATTTGTAAGCCTTTGCTTGTCGCCTGCCATTTATTTTATGTGAAGTATACTACTACTACGCTCGCCTGATAACAAGTCCACAATGACGCACTTAAAAGTAGTAAACAAAAAGTAGTTGTTTTTTTTTTAGAATTAATAAGGAAATTATTAACTTAAATGTCGATGCTTGCATATTTTATGTTTCAAACGCCAGAAAAATTCCAATGCAATAATAATTTTAACTATCAAACAAGATCGAATCATTAAAATCCATAACAAATAGGCTATACAAGTTGGTTTGATTGAACTATTGTCAAAGACTGTCCAGCGTAATTTAAACTTTTTTGCCTGAGGTGTGTTCAGGGACACCAACGTTTTTATAGTGTAGGGCTGAAGATTGCTCATGTCTTGCGTTAGTTTATCCTTTATATGGTTCACCACTACCTGGAAGTAAGACGAAGAGATAATTTGAAACAGAAAAAATAATTCTCACGATAACTTGAGTAATTTTTGTCAGATTTTTATGAAATTTGGTTTGAAGATGTAAGGCGGGATAAACTTGAATGAGTTCGCGAACCAGCATGATCGGACCATGGCAATTGGGTTTTACGGGGGGGGGGGGTAAAAATGTTTTTTTTTCTAATTTTTGACCCTCTAAACACAAAATTTCCCAATTTTTCTCCTAACCTTTTTAAAGAGCTTAAAAAACAAATAATTAATTAAATATTTCGGAGTGTTTTTTTCAATTATTGGTTAGGGAGAAAATTCAAAAAAAATTTATTTTAAAATTCATATGTTATTGTCAAGGTTATTCAACATTATTCTTATGGAGAATATTGTAAAATGTTGTAGTTTGCTTGTTTATGGATATTTTTGATCAAACTTTGTAAATGTATTTGTTTTAAACTAAGTAATTAATATTTTACTAATAAACACACTTTTTACCCTCCATGTAGCAGCAAGCCTAGGTACTCATAAAACCTAATGTTAATTAAATACATTTCACTGAAAATCAATCAGACAAATGGAAATTCGCTTAGTTGGCAGGTTTGCTGCGACAGGGGATAATTCATAATTTATGTTTAAAAAGATACAAACTTACAAATCTATTCAATTTAGCTACAAAAGCCATTCTTAAATATGAATTTGTATTGAAGTACAAAGACTAAAAACTAAAAACATATACAAATAAAATTGTATGTGATCAGTATGTTTCATAGGAATATTTCCGCACACAATCGTCAACCGTGTACAACACATTTATACAACTAACTTGTTTCAAATAAAAACAAACCTTGTAAAGTTTGTTGTTTGTAAATGTCCAGGCTTTGTGTCAAGCTGAGATCATGAAGATTGATGTGCCTCAGTCACAGCTCTACTGAATTAGGAAACAGGTTCCGGACAGATGGCTTAGCAGAAATAAATATTAGCTAAGCATAGATTTACCAGTTTAGTTATTTACCATTTATAAAATTACATATTTAGTAGATTTCATGTTTTTTTTTTCTTTGGACATACATTACGTCTAAGAAACCAATTAGTTCTAAAGCTCACATTCAGATAAGAAGATTACCAATTCGAACCCCAGGGGTCAATAATTGTAAACACATATACCGAAATTCATTTGGATATTAATTACTGCTAACAAAAATTCTGTGTCAGTAACAAAACTAGGATTAGGACAGTCTTCTTGTAAAAACGTTAAATTACCAACGGCACAAAACACGCAAAATATAAATAAAATAGGTGTAATCCAATACGCGACACGAATATTACATTGTAATGAAAAAAATAAATATCAGTAGCAAATAATTTAACTCCCTCCAAAAAGCATTGTCTATATAAGCTAAGAGTGTAGGGTAGAAACTGTTTAGCTGTATAATTACAATGGGTGCACTTTGACTTACAACGATTACACTGACAACATGGTAAAGCTGAATTCTGTGTTTTACAAACAAGAGACAGAAAACCATTACAACTTTGTCGAGTAAAGACAGCGCTGACATCGTGTAAACTCCGTTTACACAATAGTGTTACATACAAAGATATAGAAGACTACATGGAACATGTTATGTGAAAAAAGTCTTTGTGTAGATGATATTGAATAGTGCTATATTCTGTGTTTTATATTTACTTATTCTTTTTTAAAGTTTAGAAAGATTAGCATACTTTTCGTGAAACACTGTTTTCCAGGATTAAACATTAGTGGTGGTGCATAAAATTACTAATGCGTTGAATTAAAATGCTAACAATTGGTTTGATATAACTGTTGTTGAAGGTATTGCAAACAATTGGTTAAATTAGGGAATTTTGCTTATTGCAATCAATCCTAAGTGAGGCCATTAGCGGACCAAATACCATTCGTCAATGGTTATCAAATAGTTACGTTATCTAACAAAAAGTCAACGTTAAAAGGTAACAAGGTCAGAGTTTCGACTGTCACCTTAAAACCCCGGTAAGGAATGCTACCAGGGTGGATAAAAACAAACAAAAAGATCGGTTTTGGATAGTAACAATACCAGGGTTTGTACCGTTCCCTTGCACATACATAAAAAAATGAAAAATGGGGAATAAAATAAATTAATTCTGTAGGTTTACGTATTTGTATAGGACACTTTTTGTTACAGATAAACCCATGAATGAGGAAACACAATAAACAACTAAAACATAAAAAATACGGAAAGTAAATAAAAGAAACGTCTTATAACACTTAAAACATATAATTACTGTTACTCACAAGACGGTAAATATACCAAAAAAATTTGTAGGCCTAAGTGGTGATCGATTTCGATCGGACACTCCAATCAACATCAGATCTAATAGGCATAATATTGGGTCTGATGATGATAAGAGTGTCCAATCTAAATCAATCACTACTTAGGCCTACCATTATATTATTTTTTGATATATTACATATTTTTTGTATATTTACCGTCTTGTGAGTAACAGTATAAGCGTAAATATATGTTTTAAGTGTTATAAGACTTTTTTTATTTACTTTCCGTAAATTTAATAACACGTATCAAGAAGTTATTATAAAAAAAATAAATATGACAAAGTTAAAAAAAGCATTTATGCAACGCAAGTAAATACAATACGAGCAATCAACAAAACTCAACAAAAAACAAACGTATATATAATAATAATTGATGAGATGCTAGTAAAATAAATTTCGACGACAAACATCAAATCAACTACTGGCTAACAACAATAACGATGACAACAAAAATATTTTTAAAAGCTAGGAAATTCAGAACAAACAATAATAGCAACACTACATACAGTAAGAAACCGCAATTGTCGAACCCAATGAAAAATCATGGATAGCAAGTGATAAAAAAACTATTTTGTAACTATTTTTTTTATTAATCGTTTCCTTTGTTTCTCCACCTCTCATGTAACAAATCGACGTTTAATTTCCCATTACAATGAAGTTGAACTCCGCACGTGTACTTTGCCTTTATCTCGATCCAGTCCAATACGATTCCATTACAATTCAAGACAGATTGATAAACTGTGTAAAGCCGTGACTCGGCTACAAAGTGACCGGACTGTGTTACGCGTTGAAATTCAATTCCATCCCCAATCTAAGGCACAGATTTGGAAAGTTATTTAGTTTTATAAAAAAAATGTTCTGTTATGTGTTGTTTTGTTCATTTGTGTACAATCAAGGTATTTGTGTCCGTTGTTGATATTTTATTGAAAATGTCAAGTTTCTTTAAACCTCTTAGGGTTTAAAAAAAATTACTGTTACGTACAAAACATCTATGAGATAATATTAGAATAATGTGTAATACCTTCCACCACTTAAATTAGATTTATTAATGGTATAGATTTTTACTACTAGTAATCTAGGACTGGGCTCTACTCCGGGAACGTTTAACCTCAGACTAAGTATTTTTTTTATCTATGGTTTAACACAACACCTAGGCTTAGAGGGTAATTATGGCTTAGCTAAAGCCATTGGACTAGCTAAGATTTAAACCTGAGACATCGTGAAACGCCGCGCTCTACATTTATAGTAAGGCATTTGGTTGCATTAAGATAAACAGATTTTTTTCTTGTATAGACTTGGGTAATGCAAGTTATTGTTAGTCTGGCACAATAAATGACTTATTGACTTACACTCTTAGACTAGCTTGCACCTTATATGTGAATGTTAGACCTTTTGCATCGTGTTGTTCCTCTGAAATTCCTCTAAACAACAAGTAATAGAAACCTTATCCGTACAAAAAGTGCAAACAAGTTATAAATGTATGGCGGAACTAGATTATGTTCATATTAGCCATTGTATTGAAGTTGTGCTAAATAGAGTTGATTGATATATTCTACATAAATATCAGCTAATGATTACCGATTATTGTATAAACATCATGAAAAATAGAACAAATATTGCATGAAAATATTGCATGATGTAAACATAATTTAATGCTTGTGGAAAGTAAACACATAATATGTTAAATTTTTTGAAAAATGTACATCTTTGGTTACCAGTAACACATGGTTAAACATCAAGCGTGTGATTTATACTCAGAATTCTTACTCTACTTTTTGTAGCCTACAAGTGTTGAACTTTATTAGTGTAACAGATAGTACCCCCAAACATAAAATATAAATGTTTAAAGCTGTATCTATTTAAAAAATCTGATCAAATTAACTTTGTAGTAGTGTAAAGGTTAACTCTAAATTAACTTATATTTATGCATAAATAAGTCCATAAAATATTTTTGTAAAGTGACATTATTAGGCCAATTAAGTTAGCTCCAGGGTTAGTTAAGCTACCCTTAGTTAACCAGGGTTGCAACACTTCTAAAACACGCACTAAATTATGTCAATAAATTAAATATAAATTTATCACTTTTCAAATTCACCATAAATAGGTTAGCCTCGTTATAAAACATCAACCGACTAAACACAGCGGGTAAAGCTGGCTTTGAGTTAATGGCCTGTTAATATTAACGACAGCAGCAAAGCCACGCCACGGTCTGACGTCACGAGTGGTACGTGGATCAGAGTTTAGAACATACAACGCCAAAATATCTGACAGCAATTAGTTTAAAAATGTATTGTATATCCGCATATTTCGATTCATTAATGTAATAATTACTAAAATTTCATTACATATTGTATATGTCATTTTATATGTTTTCTGCTTTTCATGAGTGTCTTTAGTAGTTCTACTATGAAGTTAAGTCCAATAGTATTTCTAAAACTCTGAAATATTCCATTTTTAAGTATTAAAGTTAAATTTATATGCCTACATTTCTATTACCAAACTAAAATCCAAGCCATTTTAACGCTAGCCAGCGTTCAGTTGGCAGGACTGTCGTTACTGCCGCCTCAGTTGGCACTATTGGACCTAGCCAGCTGTTAAATGGTCCGGCTTTTGTACAGCTGCAGCAGTTGTGCTGTACTCCCAGTGATTGTTTGGATTTGTCATTGGACAACTTAAGATTTCGTCAAAGAATAATCTAAGCTTATTGTTATTATTAAGTCTAATTAGAACATTTCGTACCTAGGGCCGTAAATGAGGGTTTGCTAGCTCGAGATCATTTTTTGAACGCTATTTTTCACTACACTATACAAAATTGAGGAATACAATATGCACAATAACAGTCAACACAAATCAAGGCAGCAACTTTATTGTTATGTGAAGAAAATTTTAGAGAAATCAGTAAAAATAATTATAAATATTTGCTTAGCAGCGGTGACAATCAAATAAGTGTACAAGTATAAGTAGTAGTATAAGTGTATAAGTAAAAATGCATGGATACAGCCTGTGTATTAAATGTACATTTTAATTTGTTTATTGAATAAGTGTACAGCTGGTTTTTTAACCTAGGGATGTAAAGACCTTTTCGATCCCCAATGACGATGACAGCTGGCATGGACAGCAATACGTAGCTTTCAGCCTCCAATTAACGTTTGTAAAACGGCTAAAAACATCACACTGTGTTGAAAATATCCAAACTAACATCTATATTTGTTCAATAATTTAATTTAATTTTTAGCTTCCTATTTGAGAACCCCCAACCATTTAATAGTATTTTAATACACGGGTGTTTTCGACACTTGTGTTGCGGGTCCAAAGTAGCTCTTTTTCACAAGGGTGAAGAATTCAGCTAAGTGGGTATTTGCAGTATGCCTAAATCTTTCTGTGCGAGTTTAATTTGTCCGCTGACTCTCTCATTGAAAAATACTCCTAATTTAATCAATTCTATTATTATATCTTGTCTGTATTCGGTGTTTGTGTTTATAATTTTCTCGCGTTTGATACTTAACTGTACAATACGAATCCCTAAATCAAAACTGAAATGGATTAACGTGTAAAAATATTTCAGCGAGTTTAGTATAAATAATTTTTCATCCATGTTTTGGTGGAGTAGTACCAAGCCCTCACATGATCATTGTGAACAACGCTAGCAGTAGTTCGTATATAATAACATAACTAATAAACATGCTAATAAACATGCTAATAAACATGTTTTGTAAACTAGTGTACAAAACATTTATTTTAGTGAAATGTTTAAGGCGGGCAGGTATAGCAGCTTATGCAAGCGAAAGCCGATGTTTTAAATGACAACACCGTTGGGGCGGAACATCGAAGCTCTGTTAATGTTTTACCAATGACGCAGAAACCCGGGCTTTTGTCGAGTATTTTATCTCATTTTTACAAAACTTTCACGTATTTAAGATTACTCTTAGAAAATAGGTTTAATATAGGTATTTTCTACTATCGGCTTTTGATATAATGTACAGTAAACAAATTTGAGAAAGTAAATTATCTTATGTAGGTTATAACGTGTAATAAAAATGATAAGATGTACAATACATGGTAACATGAGATGAGTTTTAATTAAAGTCAAGTACGGTGATTTTGTTATAGAAAAGAGTAGAAAATGTTAATTAGTTTTAAAGTGTTTTTTACATTAACAACATTCTCCAATTTATTTCGTGTTTTAAATAAGGCATAGAAAATAAACTTATCATGTTAACTGGTTCCATCTTTTTAACTTAAATGATTATAACTTAATTTATACATGAAACACGTTATTGATTAATTATTCAAAAATACTTCAAAATGTGTTTTCATAGTTAATTAAGGTGTCTTAGGTAATCACGTGTTTTAAACAAGAGGAAAATTCTCACAACTATGCCAGCAATTTTCAATAAAGGTTTTCTAGTTAAAATATGCAATATGCAAATAAATTGAATAGCTTTGTTTTTATGGTTATTTTTGCATTATTTAAAGAAACTGTTTCTTTAATGAGTTTCGATTTAGAATCTAGTTTATTTATTCCATAGTTAAGTTAAGCACTATGACATAAATAGAGCTAATTTATTACTTTACACTTCATTTAATCTAATGACGAAAGATTGCTCTTAAATTACACTAAACATCAACTTGATGTACAATAATAGAGTGTGTTATTATGTACACAATTTCTGGTAATATGGCTTAATATTTTCCTAAAGATAAACAGCTGCTTCTACGAATGCTCTGTTACTTTAACGTTAGGAATACCTGAAGCCTGTTTTGTCTCTTTGCTATCAGACAGACAGATGCCTAAGGTAATAGAAATGTTTCTGTGGCAGATTCTCCATCCCCCCCCCTCTTATGACCCTCCAGCTCATCGAGATCATTCAACCCTTATATTTCTCATTGTAATAGTTTTTTCGTAAAAAATGAATCGCTGATAAGTTTCTTATTCAAGATATTTTCAACCTATTATATGGATTCGATCTGCAGATACCGTGTTATTTTTTAATTTATTTTAAAATGGTCATAATGTTGTGTAGGTTGTTTATAAATACTGTAAATGATTTCAAGTTGTGTAATTGGAACATAGTCTATCTATGTATCCTTGGATTGACTTTCATGTTTATCATGTTCAGCTAAACAAAAAATTAACCGTAATCTATTTTGTTAGTGTATAATGTTGAAATAAACGGTAATGTACTAAAATGTATCATCTAAAAGCTTAAATGTTTAAAGATTAAACTTAGTATACTTTTATTTATTGTATAGACAAAACAAAGGAGGCATTTTTTTATATTACCATTACTGTCGCTTACATAGCAAATCAATGTATCTTAATTTCGTTCACTTTTCAACAAGTATAGGTAAAAATATTTTTACTAATTGTTTTGAAATGTTTACCCAAAGTTGAAAGTTTATTTTTTTGTAATTACTGTTAAAAATAAAGAAGTTAAACTTATTACTACATAGAAGAGCTGCATTCAATTTTCTTTAAAATAAATACCAGGTGCACTTATTAGATTATTGTGCATTATTCTGTCAGAAAAATTCGGAATATACGTTATCGAAGTTTCCAGTGAACACTGATTTCGAAATCGGAGCAACAGCTTTGTTTAATGTAGGGTTTTGGCTCGTCTCCAAACCATACTCGTGCAGTCTGGCCAAACGTTAACTACATGTTTATAACGACATAAAAACTCTTTTTTAAGCAGTTATCCTGAATTTGTCGTCAAGTGTTTATTTGAATCATATATATGGTTTATATTATACATTATCTTTTTTTAGAGTAATTACTGAACAAATAGTTAAGTCCCTAAGTAAAAGATGGTTCATTGTGTACATCCCCAAACCTGTAACAGAAATCCATAACAGGTTGTTGTGCATTACACTATCAGTATCGGTGTAAATGAGGGGGGGGGGTGAAGGGAAGGTTTGGAGTACCCCCTACATTGTATGTAGTGATGGGGGGGTGAGTCCGGGGGGAAATCTGGTGGTACTTACGTATTATACGGAGGCCACTTATTTTACAGCGCGCTGCGGCGGTTAGGTTAGGTTGGTCTATTATAAATATGTTTGTAGGACATTACTACTTTCGTTATGAATCGAACCAGACAAGTCATAAAAGCTTCATGATGACCAAACCTAACCGCCGCAGCGCGTTGTGTAAGGGTGGCCTCCGTATAATACGTAAGTACCAATCTGGTAAATAGATCATGCTTGTAGAGTGATGACGTCACAGAGTTGGGAGTTGTATCAAACAGGATTTTAAATGTATGTCAACTGGTAAGATACTTTTAATACCATTAATAAACTTAAAAAATAATTTATACAATTTTTATTATTAAATTTCTGTTTGTTTGTACGGCGCGAAACCCTAATTTAATTACGTGTTTTTTTTTATTCTGTCGAATAGTTGAAATCCGTTGGTTTCGGTAATAGTGATTATTTATAGATTTGTTTATTTATTTTATTATGACTTTGTTCACAACAACAAAAATTTTTCACAGCTAAATTAATTATTTTATATAGATTTGCCGTGGCTACTATTAATTGGATATACGATGACAATAAAACGTATTCCTATTTAAATATAATAAAGTTCCACTAAACTTAAAACCAGTTGGTCAAAAATATCTGCTGTAGCGAAAACCTTTTCTGAGTGATAATTTACTGAAGACAAAATGACGATTGATAAAACACACTCTCTTGGATAAAACTCACTCCCTTGGTAGATTTCTCATACTTATGGAACAGCTGGAGCCAATTTTATTGTTAGTTCGCACGGTGGTGCACTGTTGAGGGTTTGTGTTTGTGAGTCTATGAGAGTAAGTAACATGAAGAGATGTAAAGAAACCTTTGGCATTGAACTTGT
This sequence comes from Macrosteles quadrilineatus, assembly GCF_028750875.1. NCBI lineage: Eukaryota > Metazoa > Arthropoda > Insecta > Hemiptera > Cicadellidae > Macrosteles > Macrosteles quadrilineatus. The sequence continues at coordinate 30,234,865 of NW_026542599.1, read as the reverse complement.
AACAAATTTATTTATTTATTCATTTCGACGGCAATCGCCATTTTAAAATGATTTAACGACACAAATTTCGTAAGTAATAGTGACACTAATACCAATGTAAGTAATTGACTAAAGAGATAGACTATTTTTTATATAACCCATTTTACTATTGTACTGAAAATCACTGGTTTACTGAGAAATATCCCTGCGAAATTGTGACAATCGACTCAACGACACAAATTTCGTCAGTTACAGTGAAACAAATACCTATGTTAGTAATGGACTATGTTTTATATATCATCCTTATGTACTGAAAAGCACCGGTATACTGAGACATATCTCCACAGCTTGGAAATAGTGACAAATGACTCAACGTCACAGATTCTAACAGCCACAGTGATCTAGCTACGTGATGAGATTTTTAACATATTTGAAGAAAACCTTTCAGTGAGGTAATATATTATTATCTCATACAACAGTGTGTCTCCACAGTAAATGTTTTAAGATTTTGTCTTTTTAAAACGTAACATTTATAGCGGCAGTTATAATTGCATTCCAATTTTTAAATATTTATTTCTTTAATTTTGTAGTATGGACGTTTTTGTTTGGATATAACGTAAACGTTTACAGATGTATTCCTACAAAATCACGATGAAGAAATAAAATATTTACTTATAGCATATTGCTTAACTATAAGTGGAATAATGCATAAACCAAAACTTTAAGAGGGTTTCACTCGCCGGCTGGTTACCGCGTAAACATGGCCCTACAAAATTAACCACGTGGCATTATTAAAATGTTTATCAAGTTGAAATAAACTGTTAAATATTCACAAAGATCGAAACTATTCCCTGGATGAACTGAAACTTAGTATTTTTTTCTTTAAGTATTTACAAAATAATTTTGAAAATGTGTAAATTAATCTTTTTCACATGTGATCTTACCTTCCAAATAGTAGTGAAACATTAATTTATCCCTATCCATTGCAAGCTCTGATATGTTAAGAGGACAAAAAGCACACAATCATTGGAAAAAAATAGGTTTAGAGTGTTGAGAGCTTGTACTGTAGCCGCCATCTTGAATTGACCGGGTAGAACCGTCTTAAGAAATGTTATCATACAAGAAACAAGCGATTGGACACACTGACACACTAGACTGGATTGTTGTATAGAAAATGCATTAAATTGAATCTTCGAAGATTAGAGACTAATTTAGGACAACCGACCGTCCACAAACGATACTGGTTTGTCAATGTCAGAAACACGAAGCCTTTAATTGTTGACATAAGGATGGTTAGTTAATCTACTAATTAAACCCTAAAGACCAAAGAAACTGTGAGGATGACTGATTTTCATAATGTTGTGCCTTTGTATAAAGATGCAGCAAATTATGGAGTGAGCAAATATTTAAAAAACATGAGTTTAAAAGTAAATTTTTGGAGGCAAATTCAAAAGTTTTAATGAAAAAGTTAAATGATTAAAACATTACAAATACGGTCTGAAAATATAACATATTATTATTAAATCCATTTATACACAGAGTTGGGCAAAAGTGTGGACACCCCCTAATAACTTTGTAATGGTATACACCAGTAAAACCAAACTATGCACACTTCTATATGACATAAAAGAACATTTTTTGTTGGCATCCTAATTTTGGCCGGAACTGCAAAATGGGGTATTTGGAGGGTAACTCAAAAGTCTTATATATATATATATTTAGTTAGCAAATAACTTGTCTTATAACAGTCTTAAGTGAAACCCAAAAATTTCTATTTCAAATTTAAATCTACCTATAGTAATACTTGTCAACTGAAACAGCGTAGCTTGTTAAAATGTTTTAATGGTTTCACAATGTTCGTTTTTACATATATTTTTTCTTTTTTAGTTATTTTCCATATCATATTCAAACATATATTTTTAAAAATTTCCATCATGTTATATAATCTGTATAATTTATACAGTATAAACGTTTCCATGTTATACATTTAATTTGATTACCTTTATTTCTATGGTTTTGTAATATTTGTTTCAGAACACTTAAAGTAGTTCATTCACTACATCCTTGTGGAGGAAACTTAATTTAATCATGTTTGAGTTTAGAACTAAACTAACTTTACTAAGCTTGAGGTTTCTGATGAGTTTCTCAAGGACCTGAAAGATTTAATAGGGATCTATAATACATTCATGCAACTTGAGGCAAGAATTTTGCTTATATCAATTATACAATTTATTAACTTGTGAATTGTAACTCAATTATATATGAAAACTTTAAAGACAAAGTCACCCGTTATTCCTTTTTTCTAGATATTTCTATCTTCCACAAAGCATATAGTAAGTAACCTGCAGCATGTTGTTACTATTTCACAATTTTATTCACCATTAGCTTGCCTTCATTCTCTCAGTATAAGTGGGGGTTGAAGATTTTGTGAAAAGTACAAATTACGTATCACAAGAAATAATTAATTATTGTTATCATGTATTTTTGATAATTCAATGAGTGTTTTATAACAATTTCAAAATTCTTGTGATGCTTTTATAGGCAGATAGTTAGCTTTTTAGTCCTGGATCACGATATACATGTGTCCAACAAGTCCTAGGTCGGTTAAATATTTTTCAAAATATTTATTTAAAATAGAGCTACACAAATTTGAACAAAGTTACTGGACGTAAAAATCTGTTTTATCACATATTCAGTGATCTACTACTACTTCCTCAAGGGGAGCGGCCCGCTAGGAGTCAGAAGAAAATCTTAAATGGAAGCTCAGGTTGATATGTACATCAGATTAAAGATACAGTAATTTAATAGTAGAATACAATGCCGCAAATGTGGACTCAAACGGACAACCAAGTCAACAATTGCATCCGTTCAAAGATATCTTGAATCTGTAATTTTAAATATATGTACGGTTGCCATGTTTAATCAGTTGTTCTTTTGAGCTCAAATTTGTGGCATTGTATTCTACTAATTACGACCTTTAATTTTATGTGCATTTCTACCTTTGCATATGTTTATTATTTTCTTCCACTTCCAGCGGGCACCACCCTGAAGACGTAGCGTATAATAAATTACAATTCAAACTCAATACACCTTTGAATATCTGTCATTTTTTACTCGGTTATCTGTTTGAGGTGGGGTTTGCGCTCTGTACTCTACTAATGAAGACCTTTTATTTATATGCATTTTATATCCACCTTTGCTTAAATTTGAGATTTTCGTCTGACTCCAAGCGGGCTGACCCATGAGGAAGTATCGAATCACTGAATATGTGGTAAAATAGATTGTTATGCCCTTTAACTTTTTTGCTAAGTTTTGTAGCTCCATTTTCAATCCTTCGACAAATATTCAACCCCGGACTTTTTGGACACCCTGTGTATATCACAAACAGTAACATGCTCTGAAAAACTGTGTAAATACATGACATAAGGTCTATAAAAAATAGCAAATAGTAAAATGTATTCAAATAAGTCAAAGAGCAATTGAATCGTAAATAATGATTTTTGTATTTTTATATGTAGACCTAATTAATAAAATATGCATTACTCTCTACACATCTAACAGTTGGGAAATGTGATAGGTTTCTTGCCCTAAGGCCTAAATTATTTAACATCCACACAGGCAGTAGCAACGCAATATTTTCATTAACTGAACGATTTTACTGGTGATTCACCAACTACTAGAAATCACCTGGTTATATTTTGTAAGTTAAACGGGTTTTAGGAAAGACAAAATAGAATGCTATAGTCAACTAGCGAACTTTGAATATAGCCTACAGATTAAAATGTATATATTAAACCTACAGAAACACTGTTCAAGGGTGAAATAATAGATTTCAAACACATTCATTGCAATTTACAATTGCACAGCTACTTAATCAGTCATCACTTAGCAATCCCAATGTTTTTATTATCAATGAAGATTATCCATACAGTACCTTCATGTTTGAATAGCAATGTTTTACGCTCAAACGCACCACACCATATTCTAGGCCTAAGCTCTCTAGTAATTTCCCTGCGGTCTTTTCCTCCCTCATTGTCCAACAAACAATGGTAATACCCCTCTCTGATTGCCTGCTTGTCACCCAACATATTGCTGTATATTGCTCAGTTCGCTGAATCCACGAGTCTCCTCTTCATCCATCTTCATTAACACAACGATTAGGATACAAATTAACATGAGGAATTTGTTCGTTGCTTTCGAGCTTTTTAAGTAACTGTTGTATTTTATTATTTGGAACTTTTTCGTATAGATGTAATATAGTATAGCATAGGCCTATTTATGTTAAAGAAAATATGTACAGGGTGGTAAAAAGAACTGATACATTTTAACATACATTTTAATTTACATAACTCTAACCACATGTTTTGTGTGCAGATAGGAAAGCTCAGTAGGCTTTTGGGCCACGAATTAAGGCTGTGCTGGTGTTAAATCAAAATTTAGTACACCACACACCTTTACTGCATTTCTTGGGATGGAATCAACATTGCATGGGCAGAGCCTTAAACAGTGGCCATAGAGATTTATTAAATATCACCAAAAACGTTTTGAGTTTTTGTATCTATACATATGTACATGTTACCATGTAGCTAAAATTTTGTAATTAAAAATGTAACTTGAAATGGGTCAGTTCTTTTTGGACCACCCTGTATTTTGAATTGTTTTTACCTGAACTAAACATATTACGTTAGACTATGTTAATGTTTCAATGCAAAGTTATCTGATTTAGGTGTGAGATACTCGAATCATTCGTTTTAACAGTAAGCTCATTTGTTGGTTTTAATAAACACACTCTTTTCTCCAGTGATATTGCTGAGATGATAGATTATAAATAAGGCGTTTTACGAAGCCAATGTGAAAAACAATTCCGGACTCGTGCCTAGCGTCCTAGGACAAAAAAAAACTACTCGCTTAACCAAATATACTTTCATAACTAGAAAATAAAACAAAAGGGAAACAAACATATAGTAGTCATTGTATGGCACTAACTTCATTCACTTCCGTTCCCAACTCAGAAAGATTTTTTAGACCTAAATCTTCTGCCCAACTATACAGTACGTACTTAAAATGTAATGCAACAAAATAACAGTGCACATATAAATGTATAAACTATATCCGAAACAGAACATGATATAGTTAAAAAGGTCTATTTCGTGAGAAATGGCTTGAATCTATCATAGCATTGAAAATACAGGATATTCAGTAAACAAAACTTCTAAATTAGATCGTTTGAACAAATTTCACACCAAAAAGTGTTGTAAACATTATACAACCTTATATTTTGTTGGAAGACGTCAGCTGGTAGCTGTTATACCTAAACTGTGGCGGACAGTGACATATTGCCGGGCTGAAGAGACACTTAGCCGTACAATTGTAACATTGTTGTACTCAAGGCAAGGGTAGAATAATTGCCTTGCTCAGTCTGCGCATGTGAGAAGAATCGTCCCTTACTCACCCTTGTAGTCACCCTTACTATTGTGACAGCGACGTTGTGATCGCGGGGTTGTGTTGGTGACCGTGAGTTTGTTGACAAGTTGTGTTCATTTTTTCGATGGAGTGTTAGATTTTTATGTGTCGTGTAAGTATTTAAAATTGAAAACATTGAAATGATAAACAATTATTTAGATGATAAATTTTGCTATCCTTGGCTTGATTTAATGAACAAGGGCAAGAGGTTTTGAATTTTTCCACCATGCTGTAAACTATTTTCATAATTTTATTGGGGGACAATACATTCAAAACACCATCCAGTTGAAATCTTTTACTTAAAAATGCTGTTTTAAACTACAGTTAATAAGCTTGAATATTGAATAAAGTTACGCCAAAGTGTGTATACTAATTAAATTCAGTATAAAATTAAAGTTTTTTTTTTCAAACGTTACCTTGTATATTATTAGAGTCACAACGGTTTGCAGAGACTCTGGTACATAGCCATGACATGCAAAACTAAAACGTAATTTAATTTTTCAACAATAATTTATAAGCTAACAAAAGTTTTCTTTGCACATGGTGGTTGTATTAAACACAAAATAAAATTAGGTGTAAATACTAGCTATTTAAATACATCGAGACAGAAAATTGGTTAAAGTAGGCAAATAAACAGATAAGACTAACTGACCACTTGGTCTTAATTACTCTCATTTGGACAGTTAACAAAATTTGTATATTGTGTACTTATATACCTTATCAAAGGTTTACGAAAGGTATCAAGCTATGGATAATCAAACTGAATAACCCATCAATATTGCTTAGTACCAAGATATGATTACTTAATGACAATTTATATACACTACCATTTACTATAAATCCTAACTACAAGCCCATAGGGCTTTATAGACAATGATAGTTAAGTTAGCGGCGACAATCACAATACATTTGCCCTTTCTAAGAGTAAATCAGTTTAAAAAGTGAATGTTTAATTTTTGTTTATTCTGATAACGTGGAAACTATTTTTTTAAATGTTCTTTAAAATCTTATCCGTGGACCTTAAGATTGAAAGATGCCTGTAGTTATTGCTTTAAACCTTAAGCTCATCACGTAAGACTTCAAGCCCTCACGTAATCAATAACGATAAGTTCCTAGTTCATCGTAAGTTGGGCAAACTTGGGCTAAGATTATACGATAAGCTAAGGGCCATCTTTGTAATTGGCAAGTCTAGAGCATTGTATAGCCAACTACCTTGTGAAGCTGTATTGGTAATTTGGTGGAATGACAAGATTTTAGTCATGAAGTTTCGTTAGATTATCACATCATAATTTGATTTAACCACGGGTAGTATACATTTCCTAATTTAATTTTGTTATATGTGAATACATTGTAGTGTACCTAATGATATTTTTAACCTTATTTGCTTCATTTAAAAAGTTCAATGTAAGGAAGTTACCATCAGGTTGTAATGTATTGGGAACACACATATTCACATGGTTTAATATAAATGTTTATTGGGCGTTTTTCCTTGTGTCTAAGCAAGTGGCATTGTTAATTAATGATAATTCAAAAAAATCAAGGAAAAGCTGTCCAAACCTATAAGAGTTTAGTGGATGTGCCGGGAATCGAACCTGTGCCTCCAGCACCCAAGTCCAAGACACCACTAGGCATCAACACACCCACTAAAGATCCTGGTAGGAAGAAATCGATTTTGTATGTTTCAAATGTGTTTATTGTATTTCTCGGTTTGATTTGCCTTATTCGACACCTAGAAGCATCCACCCCTGTTTCAAATGTTCAAATAACCAATTATTCGTGTGTCTTGTTCGCTTATTTTAATAGTTTATTGTTATATTCCATAAACAATGATAAAAAAATAGAATTGCATTGAACTGAATGTTACGTAAATGCTTTTAATAACAAAGTAAATGGAACAGATAATTTTTTAATAACGGCTCTTTACCTTAAAGATACCCGTGATATAACCCAATGGAATTACCATTTTAATAATAAATTCACTGTTCCCTTAAGCCATTCATATAAGCCTAAACAATATTACTAAACACATTGTAAACTTATTTAAGCTTATATGAATCTCAATTTATATACAATTACTTTAATCAGGTTGGCTCTTTTATCAAAGCTTAAATAATAGGCATGTGTTAGGTTCCCTTCAGCAATAGCAATATTGTTTTATGATCATTAAGCTTTGCTATCAAATTATTTATAATTTGAGATTATTGACTATAACGCTATAATTAGAATAAAAATACTGACCAACCTTTTTTTAACATAACTCGATAATTTTCCAAAGAAATTTCAAACCCTGTTTTTTATCTTGGCAAATATACCTAGTAATATTGTTCTATTATCTAGAATGTGTTTAAAATGTATACGCGATGTCTTGGAACTCGTCCAAGCTTTATTGGCAAGGTTAGTCTTCAGTCGTAAACTGTGTCGGACCCTACCCCAGGGAATAAGGGCAATAAAATATGGTTAACACCGTCTCTCATATACTGCGACATACAAGTCACCCGCCATGTTAACGTGTACAAAAATAATTGGCTATGATTTGTACGTTATTTTATTACGACAGAAATTTATTACTTTGATTTCCTTTTTATAAAAGGGCTGTATAAGTTGTTTTTTTTTAAAGATGCATGTATCTTAACTCTTTCTTAGATTTACTCTTTATTTATTCTATACGACATAGAACTGACTCATGGTTGACTAATGAAACTGTATAAGTTTGTTTTTACGAAACGTTTATAATGGTGTAGTAAAGTTTTTACAAGCCTACCAATACTAATACATCTTACAAATTGCACCAAGTTCCATTAATTTTTTACAACAGTATTTGTTTGGTTTTGAAAATTTGATTTAATTCTACTAACATAATATATACAGGGTGATTTTTATACGCAACCCTTATATTACAAGCACTGTGAGGCACCGTTTAGCGAGGAAAAAAACGTATAGTATAATATAATGTAATATACTATAAATCCGGTAAAAATGATTAAAAATCCCCAGCCTTTTTTACTCAAAATTGTTACATAATTATCTGGCATGTCTTACGTAAGTTTATAATATCATACCGATAAATCCCTCGAACCCAATAACGATAAGTTGTACTTTAATAATTAAATACCTCCGCCGCAGCAAACCTGCAGACTAACTGAATTTCCATTCGCCCAATTGGATTTTCAATTAAATCATTTTAAATAACATTATGTTTAACAAGTATACCTAGGTTTGCTGCTACAGGAAGGGTAATACAGTGGGTTTATTGGTAGAATATCAATAGCTTAGTATAAAATAAGTTAATTTGCCAAGTTTGATCAAAATATATCCGTAAACAAGCAAAATACAACAGTTTACTTACTCCCTATAAGAGTAGCATGGTAATTTTAAATTTTGTAATTTTTTTCGTGACAAATAACCGTAAACAACCCCTTCAATATACTAAATTATTTTTTAAGCTCTACTAAACGGTACTTTAAAAAATTGGGATTTTTTGTTTTGAATATTTTTGTAGGAAAAATATTTTACTTTTCTCATGAATGAACCGTAAACCTAATAATCACCACACAAAAGCTATATTCATTCAGCCACCAAGCTATTTAATTTACGCTTATTGCACTTATGTAATATATCTATCTTCCAGACGTGCAATTTTAGATAATCTATTTCGCATTCTACCCAAGTAACTGGGGGAAGTTATCAGGCCTAAATCAGAGAGAAATCACGTAGTAAGTTAGGAGTTTGATTTGCCAAGTTGAGCGCTAAAGCTTAAACAATCGACTCTCAGGTTGCTTGATTCAATCTGTTCACTTATAAAGACAAAGCGATGAATGTGGAAACTTCCAGTTATTTTGTTCAACTTACTTGTTACGATAATGACGCAAGGCGTTGAATGCTTTCACGTACTCCTTTAATTGCAATGACAATATTCTATTTATTGTTTTATAGTTAGAATAAATCAGTGACTTTATTTCGTGTCCTTGGTTGTGTGTTTTCAATCAAATATTGATAGAAGATTCTATGAATCTTTAAAGATCTTAAAATATTATTTTTTAAACATATTTTGGTAAGTTTTATTTAAAACACTACAGTTCAAAAATTTATTTTTAACAATTATTGTCTTCGTTAACAAAAGAGTATATATATAACCCCCTATATCATATTTTATACTTTTTCTATAGGAACATTGAATTTATTGTCCATTTGAATGTACAATAAAAATGTAAAAGAGGTCCGAATATACAGGGTGATCAACTCAAGGAGGCCACCATTGGGATATCGGAAACGGTAAGAATTAGAGAAAACTTTAAATGGGGGACATTCCTTTATTTTTTGTGACAGTTAAAAATATGATTTTAGTTTTTCAAAATTCAGCCACCATTTTCCAAAATGGCGGCCAACTTTGAAATTTCTTATGGAACACCCTGTATTTTATCATGTTTTCGGATAGAACATGCAATTTAAAAACTTTTTATTCTTGACATTTTTTCGATAAACCCACTCGTTTAGGAGTTACAGCCTATGGAAAAATTGCTTCCGGTGTACATTTTACATCAAGTAGCTCCAAAAAAGCAGGTTTATAGCGAAAATGCGAGGAGAAAACAAGTCAAATAAGTCTTAAAATTGCATCCACATTCCAAAAAGTCCATAAAATACACAGTTTTCCACTTTTCAAGTTTGCCGCCATTTTGGAAAATGGCCGCCATTTTTATATAATAGAATTAATATTTTTAACGAATTTTATGAACTTTTTGGAATGTGGATGCAATTTTAAGACTTATTTGACTTATTTTCTCCTCGCATTTTCGCTATAAACCTACTTTTTTTGGAGCTACATGATGTAAATGTACACCGGAAGCCTTTTTTCCATAGGCTGTAACTCCTAAACGAGTGGGTTTATCGAAAAAATGTCAAGAATAAAAAGTTTTTAAATTGCATGTTCTATCCGAAAACATGATAAAATACAGGGTGTTCCATAAGAAATTTCAAAGTTGGCCGCCATTTTGGAAAATGGTGGCTGAATTTTGAAAAACTAAAATCATATTTTTAACTGTCACAAAAAATAAAGGAATGTCCCCCATTTAAAGTTTTCTCTAATTCTTACCGTTTCCGATATCCCAATGGTGGCCTCCTTGAGTTGATCACCCTGTATACAGGGTGATTGTTATAAGTGTGCCAGCCGTTTTATTCGAAAACTATAAGAGATATCAAAAAATGTTAAAGTGTAAGTGCCTTGGATTTTTTATTTAATAAATCGTAGTCAAGTAAAAAAAAAATATTTCAGCATTCATTTTTCCAATATGGCCGCCAACATTGATTTTTCTTATAGAACACCCTGTATTTTATGATGTTTTCTGGTAGAAAATGTAATTTTAAGACGATTTTATTCTTGTAATTTTTTTCATAAACCTAACCGTTTCAAAGATAATAATGGTTAAAGTTTTGAAATTTCTGCACGAGAAAGAGTTTCAATAAAGGCCTAAGCAAGCATGCCAGCTGTTTTTTTTTCGAAAACCATTCAAAATTTCACAACTTAAACCATTATTATCTTTGAAACGGTTAGGTTTATGAAAAAATCACAAGAATAAAATCGTCTTAAAATTACGTTTTCTACCAGAATACATTATAAAATAAGGGTATAATCATACATCATACATCATATAATATAGGGTGTTCCATAAGAAAAATCAAAGTTGGCGGCCATATTGGAAAAATGGTGGCTAAAATAATTTTTTCGACTTTACTACAATTTTTTAAATAAAAAGTCCAAGACACTTACGATTTAACTTTTTTTGATATCTCTTATGGTTTTCGAATAAAACGGCTGGCACACTTATATCAATCACCCTGTATTTGTTAAATAGCATGTAATAAATATCTTTGATATAACTGTTGTATTTTTTCCAGGATTTTCCATGAGGCTGTGCCTGAAAAGAACCATTGAAAACATAAGGAATTGGTGAGTTTTCACTTTAGATAAAATATACAATAATCATTGACAAATTAAATATACCATTATTTCATTTTTTGGCAATAATTGAAGAAATTTTATGCCGGAAACCGAATATGATTGTGATATTATTTCATGGTATACTAGGTTTAGTATCTCAATAAGTATCTAAAGAAGAGTTTTATACACACTTTTTATAAACGTTTCCTATAAAAAAATACTGCTGATTTTATCCAAATGTTTAGTACTGATTAAAGGTAAATACTTAAAAATTTTAATTTTAAAATGGCTGTTATTTTATACCGATATTCTAGCTTATTTCTCTTGATATTTTATAAAGTTGGTTTCCATTGGAATAGCTCTTGCTGTTCCGAAAGTACTTAGATGTTCGAAAATTAACAAGGTTGGTCAAAATTAATGTTGGTAATTTTAGCTCAAAAAGTGTATTACAATTTTTGAAAAGTACTATGTTTGGATTGCTAGACATTGTCGTTACGAGTTAAAAAGGGGTCCCCAGACTATTTACATACCCAGAGTATGATAGGAAAATACACAATTTGTACTCATAAGAAACGACGATAACCAACAAGATTTATAGAATCGACCCGTCTATCCGCTTTAAAAAAGCAATAAAGATCTCCAACGATGTCTTTAAGTGACGAGGATAAGTGGTTTTGTGGGGTTTCAAAATCACTTGGTCGATTGTCTATTAGGTGGATAAAACAATCAAGAAGGAGTTCACGAGAAGCTTTAAAGACAAGATAGTGTTAAGAGTTGGGGTGAGCAGGGGTAGAATGGTGGAGGAAGGGGTGAAATATCAGGTACGGAAAACACGTGGTATGGTGAAGATGGTTCACAAGTAAATTCTTCAATGAAATTAAAGAATATAAATAATTGTATGGGTGGATTTTATCTGTATCAAGTACTCATCATAGAATATAAAAGTAGTTGTTTAGTCAATCGTAGTGAATACTTTTATTGTTAATTTGTTCAAAATTCCATTAACTATTTAAAGAATGTTTACTCATTTATTACTCACTTTTTTCTATGCAGATTTTTTTATTACGTTAAACCACAAACTATTAATGGTTTATTGTCTGTGGTTAAACATACGTGAAAGTAGTATATCTTTTAGCTCCTAAATTAGTAGCTGTAAGGAAAAAATATAGAGAATAATAACACTTTAAAATTGCATTCCCAATATAAAACAACCATAAAATACAAGGTTTTCTATTAGAATATCTAAGTCAGCATATCGGAAAATGGCAGTCATTTTTGAAACAGTGGAACTTATTTTTTTATTTTATAGGAAAATAATTTAAGTACTCTATTTAATTTTATCTCCAACTCTAATAAGTTCTTAGAACCATTGGTGGCACAGTAAAGTTGGTGGCCCTGTAGCCTATGTGATAAAAAACGTCAACGAAAGCTATAAACTCAAACTAAATTATTCAACTAAATAGCTAAGCTACAGTAGATAGTATTACTTGTGCAATAGAGTTTTATATGTGTTCAGGTCAAATATAAAACAGAGCCTGTTTAAAGCTGCCCCTGAGTAACTAATATAATTACCCCAGCCGGGCCATTGTCACTAATAACACCAGGGATACAAAATTAATTAACCCCTGTTTTTATACCCGGTATTCGCTTATGTTCATGTTTCATGTTTGTTTATATTCACCGGTTTAAAAATAATTCTCGCGTTTAACATCACAAACCATCTGGAGCTGTTTATGTGGTTTCATGGTAATCTCTAAGAACCGTATTTTACAAGTTAAGGTAAATATTACGTCTCCAAAATGAATTATAATCATTGAGTACAACTCATTGACTCATTAACTAAAAAAACTTATATAGTTTAAAATATTATTTCATTTTTACTATAATAATAATGTGAAATAATTTACATCCTTTACATACGAAAATGTTCATATGGAAGTTATAGGGTTGAAATTTCCCATAACAATACACATCAACCCAGTTAAAATATAAACAATAAGTGAACTATATTCTATTTTATCACAAGAAATATTGAAAAAATGTTATTACTCGAGGGAAATCGCCAGAAGGATTTCTTTTCATGAACATCAAAGGTTCCCTAACGTTCAAGTAAAGACCCATTTACCTCCAAATTCTCAATTCTTTGCATCACTTTTACTTGATGCCTCGCTTCGAATGTATTTCAATTTAATGTAGCCAAGATACTGATCACCTTACATATACACTATACAACGTATTAAAGACAGTTTTCAAAAAGGTGTTTATTTTATTAAAGTTTATTATATTTTTTTCCATTTAATACTGAGGAGAGGTGAGGTCTGTCTTCTATAACGCAAAATTACTGATTCAAAATAATTAAATCTATGAAAAGATTGGCTAAAATTTACATATTTTGAAATAAAATTAGAATTGATTATGTTAAGTCTGACATCATTCCTTAAGGACATGTTGTATTGCAGGATGGAGTCGCTATGAGTGGGTGGTCTGTCTGGAGCTGGTCCTTCCTGCTCCTGCCTGCCGGTGAGTCGAATGTCAATATTGTAAGTCAAATGTCAATATTGTGAGTCGAATGTCAATTTTGTGAGCCAAACATCAATTTTGTGAGTCAAATATCAATTTTGTGAGTCAAATATCAATTGTGTTAGTCAAATATCAATACTGTGAGTCAAATATCAATTCCGTGAGTCTAACATTATTACAGTCAAAAATAGCAATAACGTAAGTCAGATATCAATACTGTCTGTCAATATTGTCCAGTAAATAGCTATAGTATTAGTCAAATGTACGTTCAAGCATTAGTGATCGCAAATGGACTTGTCAGTAGTCAAGGATAGTTATAATGGTTGATAATCCAGTATATCTGTAAAATACTAATAATATATTCGTAAAACCCAAACTATTATATTTTTCTAATGCGGTTACTTTAGCCATAAGATTTTATTTATGGTTATGACAAATTGACCATTAAAAGTTAGCTCTATTTAATTTGATAAAATTTGAATAGCTTACGTGTATAATTGTGAAGCTAGTTTATAATTTTTTCCATGCAACCAATTTTGTTACCGTCAGAACAGTCTCCAAGCATAAAAGAGACAGGGGGATTGAGAAAAGTGAGTTGGACAACTTAAATATTAAAGCAATTGGATGAATGTGTTCCTTGAACTTTCATTACCTTTGTGTCATTTATGTAACTTTAAAAAAATAAAAAAAATTCTTTATTCTTGAAGTTAGGATTACATTTTCAAATTTATAATTCATTTAATATTTTATAAGCCTATAGCTTAAATTATTATTAAGATTCGAGTTGTTTACTTATCAAATGGTTATTTAGCTAGTATTTATATTTCTGTATTTGTTTTACATTAAAATTTTTATCAAATAACAACAACACAGATCAATAAATATAAAAATCTACTATTAAAAAAAACTATTTCTTTAGCCTGTAACTGTAGGCCAACATTAGTACAAATATATTTCATGACTATCAACTCCTAACGATTAATGTACATATTCCTTTGATTACCTGATTTGCCTTTATACACTCAAACTAAATCAAATATATTTCTCTTTGATTTGTATTATTATGAGCAAAATTGAAATAAAAATAATGGAAAAGTAATTTTATACAATATTACAATATAATTTATTAATTTCACCACCACCTCAACGGTTTTACCATCACCCCAAATCAAACGCATCATAAATATGGAAAATTAGTTATTTTCCTGTGTTTTAATTTATGATTTTCTTAAACTAGAAAGGGTTACTTATCCAACTAAATTTTTATATCAAATTATACATAATTGATTCCCAAATCTAGTTAAGCATTCCTTTTACAATATAATTTATGCAAATTTTCAAAGGTTAAGTTTTAATAAACTATTAAGCGGAAAATTCGTCTGAAATATTACTTAAAGGCGACGCTAGAGGCAGACTTAATTCCTATTACTTAACACGATTACTCTTGAAATACGATGTTAATTTGTTATCTGCAGTCAAATGGTAATTGAGTTTAGACCGGGCTGCAAAGGAACACGAAGTAATTTGTTTAAATTATCTCCTTTCTCAATTGAAAGTTCAGTTCGCAATAAGTAACAAATTCTTGAGATAAAATGTAACGTTTTAGTTTTTTATACAGGAAAACAATGTAGAGTTAAGCTTACTTTTTTATCGATATAGTATTCAAGTTTTGCCTTCAGAGCTGAACTTTATAAAACGTATATCAATGTTATGAGTTCTACGCAGGAAAATAAATTTTTCTATACACGTTGATAATAGTTGGAAGAATATTTGTTAGCGTGTTATATTTTACTTTAATCAATGGTTTATTTTAAAATATGATAAATATAAATAAAATATACAATTCTAAATAATTTTGTGTTCACCCAAAGTGTCTTACCTTCTATCGCGTTCACTGTTTCAGCAAGATTAAATGTAATAAATCTTTTGCTCTTCAATAAACCCCTAAACCAATTTTCTACTTATCTGATAGGTATAACTTCCCCATCAAATTCATTAAATCAATACTTCATGGCATTTCTAACCTCATATTGAACTATGAGTAAACTTAACCTAGCCTTTACTTAACCTTTGGGTTTATTGAGGTTGGAGATTGAAGTTACTTACTGACCTCGATACCATATTGATTGTTATTTATTTTAATCAGGTTCATTTGTCTGTGTTCTTTCATTAAATAATGATAATTTTGTTTTTGAAAGTACAGTAACCAATTCAAATGTGTCCCTCTGTTACAACACTTTATAATTGCTAAAACTTATACTCACTTAACTATATAACTTAACTTTATTTTTTATTTTTATGTTTGGTTAGTAGTCGAGGGGATGAAAATTACTGGTTGCAAATACGGATTTGTACAACTTACATAAACTCTCAGATAATAGGCTATTAGCTTGTTCCAAAAAAATATTCAGTCTAAAAAACAATTGTTTTGTTCAGCCATTGGGCCACTTTAATAACAAACCCTTTGTCTAAAGTCCAAATTTTTTTATCAACCAAATGCTGAATTTTCGTAGCAAGTGCAGAACTACCAAAGCTTGCACACGTCTAAACGTCAAAATAAATACGTGTAGGCCTACATACATAATGAAAATGTATTGCATTCTCATCATAATTCGCGTATAAATTAACAAGCTACAAGATCAAGTTGGATTAGTATATTGTGTTTATATTTGTTTACAATATTCGATCTGGAGAGTTGTTTGATGTTTAAGGTTGAGTAAGGTTGGGTTTGGGTGAAAGAGTTAACATAGATCGTGACGTATGACGAGTGACTGGGGGGATGTTGGGAGGGAGAGGGGAGGGAGAGGGAGAGAGTGTTGAAAACACGAGCACGCTCTACTTACCTTCCCCTCCTCATTACTTTGCTCTGATGACTCTGACCCAGATTGCGCTCGTAAATCTCCAGATTTCAAAATATTTACTCCTTTTTGGAAAATTTTAATTTGAAACATAAAATTTTAGAGAACTATTTCATCAAGAGATTATGTACCCACTGTGTGTATATTTTATGCTCTACTGCTTTAAAGGCTCTATTAGGTTAACGTTGTATATTATATCTACTATAGGCATTTTATGCAAACGCATTTCATGCAATCTGAGTTCAAGCTAATATAAGAAGTTGTTCTGTAAAGACTTGTCACTTAGGAAATATAAAGGCTATCTTTAGTTTGGGTTGGAGCACGACCAAACCTAACCTAATTCGACCAATCTTCTGGCTTCACGATGGTTAACTCTGTTATGTGTAATTAAATAGTTTATTTATTTAATTTCTCTCAAATTTAGATATCTTAGGTACTCCAATCTTTCTACTACGGTAACGACGGGGGGAGCGAGCTGGTCTAGTGGTTAGAGCGCGGGACTCCGGTTCCTCGGGTCACCCCGCCAAATCACCAATGGATTTCATCCAAGTGGTATTGCCGTAACCCCTAGGTCTAGCCTGAAGTAATGTGAAAAACAATTCCGGGCTCGTGCCTAGCGTCCTAGGACAAAAAAACTACAGTAACGATAAGTTATGTTAGGCTAGTTCGAGTGGGTTTTGACTTCTTTAAGTCATGCACTAAATTTACTGGCTACGGTCCCTACACTGTTGCCCAAGGTTAGTTGGGGATAGCTTTGGATCTGATCCAATACAAAATCTATTGGATTTCAGTTGGCTAACCATTCTCTCAAAGTTTGTCTAGACTGAATTGAATTTCAAACTAACTTAATCCAACTACTAGTAATCAAATAGGTTTAATCTACCAGACAAGTTTTAACTATTCTCCAGCTCAGCAAAAATGTATTAAGATACAAGAAACCCAATTAAAAAATATAAACTTCAGTGTAAAATGTAATTTACACCGTTATGAGTTAGCTTCCTTTGTTTACAGCAACTATACCATTTTCTGTCTTACTTCGGTTGACCAAACACGTAACATTTATGCGAGCGGTAGTCTCTTGAGGTTCGAGAGGAAATTTAATTTTTTTCCCGTCTCTACTCAGGTATTTAACGAATAAATCCAAACATTTGGTCACTATTTGGAATGTAGAGTTTAAAATCATTTTGTAATATGAATGTGGATTTTAGATTTACCTAACAATTACAAACGATTTACCTCTCATTTGCGTAAAAAAAACAAGCATTTCGTAAATTTAAAAAAAACTGTGTTCCAAAAAACATACTTGGGATTGAATTTATAATATGTTTTGTTTCTGGTTTTTAAGCCTTACATCAGGAAACTGCTGTGATAATGTTCGTGAGTTTTGATTTAAAAGATTTTAATTACATGTTTAAAGTTTTAATTTTTGTTGAAAGAATATATTACATTAAATATTTATCTTATAGAAAATATAATTAGATTTACCATTTTTACATTACTTTGCTTCATCTATCAGTAGAATTTGGGTTGAACAAAAAATTGAACTGACCATCCTAAATCAGTTTTTCTTTGTCTTGAATACTTGAACATCCACGAAGTTTACCATAAAAACATCAACATTTAGAAAGCTTGAGTCTGTAATAGATTTAGCCACAATTAAATACAAGATTGTATTATAACTTTTCAGGTGTAACTTAATACAAACTCAGTAAAATATATATGCAATTACTGCAAATGAAATTAAAATAATATGATGTACCAATCCAATATTTGTCACAGTCCTTCATTGCGCTACAGTTATATTATCTGGAGGTATGCCTGAGCAGGGTTTGATAAAAACAAAAACAAGAACGTGGTCTCGCAAAAAAATAATGACAACGGCATTGATATTTTTCTCGATGATTGTTACCACCAATAGATACAACCTTTGACTATCCAATAGACAATGATACAACTTTGAGTTTTTCATCGATTCTTTTAATATTTTATGAACGTTCCAATAACAGGTGATTACTCATCTGCGTTTATGGTTTTTGTTCAGACATGTTCCTACAAAAATACTGGACAGACTAAAAGAGTGTAAAAGGCAAGGCCTGTTTGATAACACAGTTAAACACTGACAGGAGAGTTGCTTCGTTAATTAAATCGCTCGACATCAGTTCCTATCTACAACTGTTCCCTGGTTTTACTGCTAAACAGTCTTTCTTCGTGCTTCTGTTGTAAATTGTCGTATTTTATATGTAAGAACAGTCCAACTATACAGCTTTGGCTCAAAATTTTGATTTGATGGAGGAAGGTTAGCTGTTATGGCACAAAACAGGCATACAGATGGGAGAGCTATTATCCAACTGTATTTGTAGATTTATTACTTGTTTAAGGTTAAACAACCGTCCTATAACACTTTTTACAGCTTCATTTCAAAAGGTTAGTTTTATCTTAAAAGATAATAACTTTGACTCAATCACGGCCTACGGACAAAATTTAACTACTTTGTATACTGCTTTGTACCACGTTTGAAAGCTTTAATTGGTGGATTAGTGTTAATCCATGATGGATTAAGTGGATAAAGTGAATTTGATGGATTAACTACAAATGATAAAAATTGTAGTTGCAATATCGATTACCTCAACAAAATAAATGTCGATATTTGAATGAAACGCATTGAAACTTTAGAACAAAGTGATGCAGTGAATAACATTTACTGATTTGGTTTTATCTATTAAGTAAATTCAATATTATTTCAAAAAGTTAAAGTCGTATATTTATTTTTACTAGTCCTGTGTATTTGTGATAAAAATAATTGTACATATTATTATTCTTAGATTCGTTTAAGCAATAATATTTTCACATTACATAGAATTTTCAAGTCACCAACACATAATTATTGAATAGTCTTTAAATACATCCAAACAACCCACTTCATGCTACTGTAGCATTAAACTTTTTTAATGTTTTTCACAACTCCTCAATACGCTTCCAAAAGCTGTATGAGAGTTTTGGAAAAATTAATTATTCAGTAATCTCTATAATATTAATAGGAAACCTTTTTTACGTTTCAAAGGAGCAATTGTTTTCCACCACCACGTGGCTAGTTCAAGAAGGCGTTATACCATTTATTGATTCCAAAACAATTGCTCATACAAGTATTTAATAACTTCTATTAATAATAGCCGGGCAAGGTATTATATCCAAATTTTCCTTAAATGCCCTTATTGATGTGCATTATAGCCCTTGCAAGGAAATGCAAGGCTTGAAAGAATACCTTTGTAATTCTAAATTACTTTTTAGTTCGTCCCAAACTAACATTTAAAACAGCCACCGTGATAGTATTGAAATTAGCTCCTTATTGATTAGATGTCATCTACTAATGGTGTAGTGCAGTTGCAGCACTTAGTGAAGATGCAATTCTCATGCTCACTTCACTCATCAGAGAACTCCCTTGGTGAAACTGACTTCACACGAGTTAGTAATGTGATGAAATATGCAACAGTTCATAAATTTTTGTATATTTAAATAATATATAAATAGCCTATTACCAGTCAATTAAGCCTAACAACCTATTTTAAATATATTATGTTTACAATCTATTTCAAACATAAGCTAAAGTAAAAATAAATATATATATAATTAAACAAAATCTCAAAAAGTATTCTACACAAATGAAATTTCATACAATATTAATTGGCCTGAGTGACTAAAAGTGAACAGTGAACTTCAAGATCTAGAAGACCTGAATACATTGTTGCTGAAAAACATGTGTTAGGTAACAACTGGATTTCCTCCTTCTTCTACCATGAACTAGCCTGGGTGAGAGTTCAAAAACTAGTTTGTGTGATTTTTATATTATAATATTTTATAGTAAAAAGTGAAAAGCTAAACCAAAATAGTCTAATTATTTCAAATAGTTTAAACAAGAAGAAATGTGGAAACTTGGAAGAAACTTGGTAATCTCCATCTTAGTATTACAGACTATCCTATTTAGGTGTTGGACAATTTGAGAACATTAGCCTACTTCTACTTCTGAGGTGGGTCGAGTAGCCTCATAGCTGTTAAAATTTATATAGCCTAAAATCTTGATTCAAGTAAAGACTTTTGTTTTAGAACAATCTTATCCAAATTCGATATACTTAAAATTATTTAGTAAAAAAAAATCAAAGGCTAACTTTATTATCATAAAAAAAGTTTCAAATTAAAAGATTAGCAAGGAAATTGGAAATTAAAGAGAGTTCCAAGCACTAACCCTAAACCCTGAGGTTGCAAATATTCAAATGGTGAGGCTATGACTAGCTAGTTCTTCGAATTAATTTCAATTTTTCATAGCTTTATTTGCATAATTTACATCGTTTGTTGTTTTCTTCATGACTGGAAAAACGCTTGAACCAAGAATCTGTTTTAGGGCAAGTGTGATTAAACTTAACTTTTTCAATACGTTTATCCAGTTATTTCATTACGTTACAGTTCACCTAGGATAAGAGTAAAATAAAATAAATTTGACGGTTTTTTATTTATAGTTTAGTAATATGTTAGCGTAAAGAATTGGGGGAACCAATTGTTGAATGGTTTACTTTCAATATTAGACGCCTCAATACGAATTCTCATTTTGTAATTATATGAGCCATAGTACTAAGTTTTTTATTGTTTTGTATAATTCTATGAAAGTCCTACTGTATGTTTGTCGTTATATCTGCTGTCAATACCAGTTTTATCAAACTAAACATTCCAAATAAATATATAATTACCATTCAAAATAAAATACAGGCACGCGTTTTCGTTATTGATAATATCCCTTTCTAAATTCGAATGATTTTTGTATTAAAATTAAATATTTGGATAGTTTTAGCTTTGATTTGGGTTCTCTTAATGTACCATCGTGTCTCTTTCACACGATGGTTTTTCGAAGTATTTTTTGTACTTTTTAAATCAACAAAAACATTATCATGTTTCATGAAAATGAACTGAATTAATGTAATGCACGACGGCCAAGTAAGCATAACTCGTCATATATTTCCCCCAACATTATATTACATTTTAACAAAGTAAGTTAATGAACCCTTCCTACCAGAACGGCCTTAATGTATGCAAAGCATTGATTATTCTCATAACACGATTCACCATTATTGTTGACAAACGCTTTACCAACCCGTATATAATAGCTGGAGTAAACAACCTAAAGTCGAGATTACAGCATTGTTACGATACAACCTCCAGCGTTATGTTATTATTGAAATGCCATGTTATCGCTTCTACAGCGTCGTAAATACCTTGCTTACACGTATTACATGGCATTAGTGTAGTTTGAAATTATTAATATGATTTAAATCAACGCTTATCATGAATGTTAAAGAACTACCACGGCACAACAGACTAAAAGAGTGTAAGGCAAGGCCTGTTTGATAACACAGTTAAACACTGACAGGAGAGTTGCTTCGTAATTAAATCGCTCGACATCAGTTCCTATCTACAACTGTTCTCTGGGTTTACTGCTAAACAGTCTTTCTTCGTGCTTCTGTTGTAAATTGTCGTATTTCTTAAATTACATCAAAACCAACTTCTGATTCAAGTATGATTTCATTTAGAATGTAACAGCATTTCTCAGTACCAACACAACGGAGAATTGAAATCATAGCTATTTAATATATTTTTATTTTATTTGAAATTTTTCCAAATAAAATAAACTTTTAACTATAAACCCAGTTAAAAATATAATACATCTTCTGATTATTTCTTTTCTTTATTTTCTCACTGATCCAACGATAATTCTAGATTTCGCACGTTAAAACTTCACATTATGTCCGATACAATTAGTTAGTTTTTAAAGCTCATTCGTGGTCTTGCAAAAGAGAACGATATTAAAAACTTTAATTGACGGACTAGTTCGGTTGGGTGAATAATGATAAATAATATAAATTGTAGTAACATCTAAATGTGCCAATTCTTCTAAATATTTTGCGATATTTAAAGGAAATCCCTAAATAGTTGGTAAACAAAATGTAGTTGTATACGAAATCTAAAGATTTTTCTGTTTTGTTAATTCGATATAATTTAAATAACCTCAATTGCATATGTTTTATGAAATAATGTGAAAGTCCTGGATGTGTATTTGTGATCAAAAACATCGTAAATCTAATTATTATGTATGTTATATGTGCCATGGCGTAGTGCAGTTGCACCACTTAGTAAAGGTGCAATGTTCATGCTTAATTCGCTCTTCAGAGAGCTGCATTGCCTGAGTTTACTCTACACGACTCGGTAATGTAATGAAATATTCAAGTGGCAAGGCTATAACTACTTCTGTAAATTAATTTCAAATTTGTCAAAGTTGGTGTTTCATTTGATTTGACATAACCACTCGTAATTGATTTATTTATTTATTTATTTGTTAACGGATGCACCATTTTTACATGTAATACAATAATTTTACATCAGAAGCAGAAAAAAAAATCACAGGTCAGTACAAAAGTGGTGAAAAGAAACTGGAAAACAAAACTTCAATAACAAGACATAAAAAGATAAATAACAACTATAAATAACAAATATAAATAACTAACTATGAATAACAAACTATAAGTAACAACTATTGATTGATTGTTATTTTCTTCAAAATAACAACAGGATCCCTTTATTAATTGCGAAATTGTATGTTCGATCACAGTGAAACTTAGGAAAATAGCTATGTATGCCTAAAAAAAGAATGCTTCTGTTTTATTTTTACACCTAAAACTTCTTATTGCTCCATTATATTGGCATCTCAAGTTTGTAAGTTAACCATTTAGCAATCTATATTGTTAATGATGTTTAGTAATGTTGATATGGTTTGTAAATAACAATTCAAATTATGGTTTAATGAACATGGTTTTCAAAGGACTAATAAAATTTAAACAAATTATCAATTATTTAAGATGGGGACGCCAAAATGTGCGTATTTTAACCCAAGTATGAGTGAAGGATGAGTGTAGGATGAGTGGCGCGATCTTGTAGTCTTGAAGGCCGAAATTTCCTTAGACACAGTTGTTAATTAATATCTAATATCCAAAATAATGTAATAGAGTTTTAAGAATTAGTACAACATATGCTTTGTGTTCAAATGGCAGGCCGTAGATAGTACACAGAGAACTTCTAAAATATATAATTGAAAATCTGAATAAAAATTATACCTAACTGCTGTTGATACCAAAATATTCATACATGTACATACATGTAATTAATTAATGCAAATTTTACATGTATGTAAATAATATGCAAATAATGCATATAAATACATGCACAATTCAATTTGTTATCGTTTTTTTGTCATAATATCGTCATTTTTGGAAAATATTAATTAGTTCAGTGATTAAACATTTAGGATGTTCAATTATCTTTTAGAAATAGACAAATTTTAGGAATAGTAACTATCCGCAGTACTATTCTGAAAATTTGACCAATTCGACTATACCAAGGCAAAAATGTGGTTTGGATTTCACTATAAACTGTAGGTCCCTTACTTGCCATTAGCTGTATGGTCTATTAATTCACAGCTGTGTCTAAGGAATAAGTCGGCCTTAGTCACTAACAAGACTACAAGATCGCGCCACTTATCCTACACTCATCTCCATTAATACTTGGCTTAAAATACCTACTTTGTATGGTCGCCATTTCATTGAAAAGTATAAAATCATAACAGATTTTCTTGAGATTTACTAGAAAACAAATGTGTTTTATTGAAACCTTATTTAAATTTAATGTCACGACAAATAAGTTGCATCTAAAAACGCAGCAATGCACGATGACTACTACTAAAATACATATATGTTCACTTTACTTTCGACAACATAATGTAATCAACCCTACATACATAAGCCTTGATGTATGCAAAGCATTGATTACTCTCATAACACAATCCACCATTATTGTTGACAAAACGCTTAACCAACCCGTATATAATAGCTGGAGTAAACAACCTAAAGTCGAGATTACAGCATTGTTACGATACAACCTCCAGCGTTATTGAAATGCCATGTTATCGCTTCTACAGCGTCATAAATACCTTGCTTACACGTATTACATGGCATCAGTGTAGTTCGAGATTTTCAATGTGGCATCGGCTCTGAAAATTAAAGAAATAAAAATTATTTGAAATACATAAAGATACGTTTGCTTGAAACTATATTAGTCTAGCTGCAAGATTGTTTGATAAGATCGAAAAAAAGAGTAAAATGCAGATATGATGTTTTGAAAATGGTATTAATATTGAGCTTAGTGAGTTTAAAATCCACTTTCAGTTTAAAAACACTCGAAAGTGGGGTTTATAGCTTTAAACCCCCCATAGCTTTAAGCTTTGTAGCTTTATAGCTTTAAGTCCATATTTTAGAGATAATGTGAACAACGGTAATGATTTTGGGATTGCAAAAAAATCTTGATGCAAAATACTTTCTGGTTAAATTTCCCTTTCCGTTGGGGTTTCCAAGCTGACCAAAAGTATAATGTGGCAACCGGACCTCTAAAGTCTTATTTTACCAAGGTCTTGAAATTCTAGTGAAAATCAATCTAGTTTTACTAGATCTAACATTATTTATCATTTTCTTGAGTAAATACGTTGGTTTTCTGCCATATAATAAAGAAACATATACAACTTAAACCTACATTGTGTTTGCATTCATTGTAAAATCAAATAATAACAAAAATAGTTGAAAATCATGACAAATCATTAAACTACACAATTTTACAATTTATTCTAAAACTATTCTAAAGCTCTCAAGCCCCTAAAAATATATTACTCTTATAAACATAATAATACGTCTTTTACGTGCATACATTAATAAAAAGCTTAAAAATCCCATTTAGGACAAGACTAAGATATAATGATTACCCATTATATAGTATAATATACATATACTGTATGTGTATGTATATATATATATATATTATATATCATATATATTATATATATATATTTTATAGTATAATATAGATATACTATAGAAATTACCCGTTATTCGATCACAGCATTGATGTAGTATCTATGCATAACCCTATTCAAATCTGTAGTGTTACCATCCAAAAATGTAGGTGAAACTTGTCACAACGACAACAGTAATGAGCGAGAAAGTAACTGGAGCTTCATCTTTTCATATCTTTTATCCAGGTTCTTTCTTACAGCTCTGCATTTTTTCAAAAGCATTACGTCTATGTTTTTGAATATAAATAATTAGTAGGAGCAAAAAATATGTTTAAAACTATTCTATTTTAACGTTTAGCATTGATAATTTTATCCGTGTCTTCAGGATAGATATTTGACACTATTATTACTTACTATAGTAAATACTTACGATACTATGAGCCTCGTATATTTAAATAATGACTTGCAAGTAAAAAATATTAAATTTCAAGTCCCAATGTATATATTTTTACGTTTTTTTAGTTTTAAGTTAAAACTATTTTAGGTTTCTTTGGAAATTAATTTACTCAATACATATATTAATTTGTTGTGGCAAATTAATTATCCTCATGCAAAGTGGTAATATGTTCGTATTTTGAAATACTATTTTAATAATTTCGGACAGTTTCCAACACAAGCAAGATTTTACTATATTATAGTGTCTCAATATCCATAGCTAATTACCGGTAATTAACAATATTAGTTAAGAGTAGTTAACAATTTTTAACCCTTCAATTTCTTCAGATTGAAATAAAGTAAAATGTTTTACATAAAAGGTTCTAAAGAACATTTTTCTATACACGATTATAAAATCATAACCAAATCACTACACCATCACGCATTGCATTATGATATTATTTTTTAACTCAATTTTTTCTAAAAAGAACTATTTAGATCTGATCTATTTGGACTGAAATTTAAATTAAATATCTATATAAATAAAATTAGAGTTTTGTCTGTACTTTGCTCAGAATTATATACTTTAAGGTTATTTTTACGTTTTATACATTAAAGAAGCAGAAACGAGTCTTATCTCTATTT
The DNA here is from genome assembly GCF_028750875.1 of Macrosteles quadrilineatus. Taxonomy (NCBI): domain Eukaryota; kingdom Metazoa; phylum Arthropoda; class Insecta; order Hemiptera; family Cicadellidae; genus Macrosteles; species Macrosteles quadrilineatus. Next base: position 30,208,152 of record NW_026542599.1, on the reverse strand, counting down.
CTGTCTGTCTGTCTGTCCCTTTGTCTGTAACACTCAAGATGGCATTTTACGCAATCTTCTCCGTGAAAATCAGAGTACCTATCAAGATCCAAGTCATTTTAATGTATTCACTGGATTGGCGAAAGTGTCTTTAGTGATTTAAATATAGCCTCACTACTTTGTAAATAAAATTACGGACGTTCAAAAATGCAGTTTTGTGCGATTTTGGTCAAATTTTCGTTCAATTTTTATCACATAATCGTCTATGAAATAACGAACAGCTGTTCGGATCAAGATTATTTTTTCTAGCTGTCAATGATATGTTTACAAATGTTGTTTACAAATACCGCAACCACTTCGAATCACGTTTTGAAAGCAAATCCCAACCAAGTGAGAATAAAAAAGTTTTTCTTACAAAACGGATTTAATTAATCGCAAGTGCAATAATATAGTCTAATAGTGTAACCGTAAATGAAATTAAATAACTAGACATCGTCCAAATCGGAACCAGAAATTCTCTGAGTATAAAATGTTTCTTGAGTTTTGACAACCAGAAAGAAGACCTTGAATCAGTGTTGTATAGGGCTGGACACTGAAATGGTCGTCGCCAATAGCTTACAAAAAAGGTTTCCACTCATTGACGGCGCTTCAATGGCGGTTGTGTAAAGTGTAAAGTAAAAAATCACAACTGCAGTGGGTGATTGTAACAGAGGTTTAACAGAGGAAGTGCTAAACTCGCTTTTCCAGTGTGTCACTTTCTGTTTCTACTCACCGTGTGATGCAATCGCTGGACCATACAGCCAATAGGCCCATAGCTCATATCTTGGGTACGTAAGCCTACATATTTATTCATAAAAACCTTTTTGACGACGATCCTTGATACCGGTACTTTTCCATAGAATACATGGCCTACCTACTTAAGAAATATAATTACAAATGACCAAAACCCCAACATTGTGTGATTTTCGTCACATTTCCTTCTAATGTTAATAGATATACTAATCATTGTTTAGAGAATGCGTAATCTATTAAATAACAAAAAGTTGTTTGGGTAAGGTTGTTTGTTTTTTTTTCAAACTGACACCGATAAGTTTACGCTATAACTTTTTACGAGAAAATCCAAAAGCAAGAGATCAATAACCTCGGGACTAGATATTAATGTATTTAATTGGTCGGATGTACTATAGTTCTTAGGTAGGTTCTTACGTAGGTACTGGTTCTTTTCCTTATTAGCTTACCCGGTATGCTAAGAAAATGATAACCTATTTGAGTAAAACATTTGTTGGGCAAACCATCATGAATTGTTTACGCCTTTATATTGTTTATGTATCAATAGTTCGTGGCCTTTTTTGGATTGTTGTGTGTATGTCTGTTGGTAACGCATTAATGTTCTTATTTCTCAGTGTTTCACGGAATGGACAAGAGCACCTTTGATACTGAAAATGTCAACCGGAATAAAGTGTTAAATGGTGAGGTTGAGGTAGTACTTTAAATACGTTTAAGTTAACCGATGTGGAAAGTAACTTTCATTTATAGGCCTACTTTAGGGCTACGCTTAATGGATCTATAAAACATTTTTTAGTTTAATCATTGGACATATGGACCATAACGATCCGGGTGACATTTAATTGCGAAGCATTAAACTAACTGCTGTTCTTAATCTTAATATAAGAAGGTTTCAACTGACTACTATAAGATACCCGTGCGTAGAACGGGCACACAGCTAGTACAGCTAGTACTAAATATCCTAGTTAATTTTAGATACAAAAATATTAATTAATAATTCGTTCTCGGTTGTTTTTTAACATATTGTTTATTGGATACAATAAGTAGTAACCCTTGCAATGAAGATTGTGTATTTTCTGTCAGCGTACCACCACCTACAAGGCATCAGCAGTTAAGTCTTGCTGCATATTTCAATGACTTCTTTACTGGTTAGTTTCGAACCAAAGTCCCAATTTCTTTTGCAAGTACTTTAGGATGAAGAATTTCACTACATCGCAGGAAACTTCTGGCAGTGAAAAGGGACAGTCTGGTGGTACTCATCAGGCATGTAGTGTAGGCTACGAGCATTCCTAGTACATTTGCTGGTTAGCCCTGGGTTGTATGCTATGGAAATGGACCATAGCTATCGCCTCCTTCTCCTTCTACTTCTTCTTCTTCTTCTTCTTCTTCTTCTTCTTCTTCTTCTTCTTCTTCGAGATTATCTAGTGGTAATTTCACAGAGTCCCTGGAAGTTATCCACTTGATCCGACGGACTTGCCTCCCACTCCTCGCCATGGGCTAGAAAATCCACAGTGATTAGTAAATTGTACACTTATAATATGATATCTATGTAAAAATGCATGTAACAAAACTAATTCCCTATCTTGCAGTGTAGCTGGAAGCCTGATAACCAACAAATACACAACCTCCTGATTTGAAGCTGCATTTCTTTTTTGGAAGCTGATATAATTGTTGGCTACCAGTGTCGAATACTATGGGTGATTGTCTGGATAACTGACAAATGAACAATATTTTGTTCTACGTCGCTGGTTCTTAATATTGCACATGTTGTCAGTTAGCCAAGACAAATGTGTTGACTGCGTTACAATTAAGTGTATATGTGTGTATATGTGTGTGTGTTCTGATTTGAAGCTGCATTTATTTTTGGAAGCTGATAAAATTGTTGGCTACCAGTGTCTAATACTATAGGTAATTGTCTGGATAACTGACAAATGAACAATATTTTGTTCTACGTCGCTGGTTCTTAATATTGCACATGTTGTCAGTTAGCCAAGACAAATGTGTTGACTGCGTTACAATTAAGTGTATATGTGTGTGTGTTCTGATTTGAAGCTGCATTTATTTTTGGAAGCTGATAAAATTGTTGGCTACCAGTGTCGAATACTATAGGTAAAAGGTAATTGTCTGGATAACTGACAAATGAACAATATTTTGTTCTACGACGCTGGTTCTTAATATTGCACATGTTGTCAGTTATCCAAGACAAATGTGTTGACCGCGTTACAATTAAGTGTATATGTGTGTGTGTGTTCTGATTTGAAGCTGCATTTTGTTTTTTTGGAAGCTGATAAAATTGTTGGCTACCAGTGTCTAATACTATAGGTAATTGTCTGGATAACTGACAAATGAACAATATTTTGTTCTACGACGCTGGTTCTTAATATTGCACATGTTGTCAGTTAGCCAAGACAAATGTGTTGACTGCGTTACAATTAAGTGTATATGTGTGTGTGTTCTGATTTGAAGCTGCATTTATTTTTGGAAGCTGATAAAATTGTTGGCTACCAGTGTCGAATACTATAGGTAAAAGGTAATTGTCTGGATAACTGACAAATGAACAATATTTTGTTCTACGACGCTGGTTCTTAATATTGCACATGTTGTCAGTTATCCAAGACAAATGTGTTGACCGCGTTACAATTAAGTGTATATGTGTGTGTGTGTTCTGATTTGAAGCTGCATTTTTTTTTTTTTAAGCTGATAAAATTGTTGGCTACCAGTGTCTAATACTATAGGTAATTGTCTGGATAACTGACAAATGAACAATATTTTGTTCTACGACGCTGGTTCTTAATATTGCACATGTTGTCAGTTAGCCAAGACAAATGTGTTGAACACGTTACAATTAAGTGTATGTTAATAAAGTTACTTAATGAAAGAACAGATGAATGCACTTATCTTTCGGCTGTTGCTCTTGCCAATGAACAATTCCCTGCTGAGTTTGGTAATCCTTGACCAACGATGACGTTCAGAATATGGAGTTTCCCTTCGTTGTGTCGTTTGAGTGGAGAATCCTCATAGTCCTTTTCCTTTGTATCCGATACACCACCGAGTAGGGTTCTGTGGCCTCTTTGTAGAGCGTGAGTCCATAGGCGTGCTTTGGAATGATCCTTTAGTTCTAAATCTTGATTGCTCCTGTCTTGCTTTTGTATTTTACTCTTATTTTTCTATTTTTATCATGAGCAATTTAGTTGTGTCAGTCGTGGAAAATTTAGTTTTTGGTATTTTGTTTCCATAGATACGAAAAAAATTGTTATAACTAAACAAACGTTTCATTGGAGATATTCACTTTAATCCACTAGATAGATCATGAAGAACCCAACAACACACAATATTGTAGTAATAAAATCAATAAATTTCTATTTATGTACCTCACCTTTCCACGATAAGTGATAGAGATGTTCAGAATATTTATTTTATCATAAGAAATGCCTAATTTTGTATAACAAATACGTCTCTCGATAACTTTTATCGGAACGAATTTGGGGTGTTTGGATTCAGCCTAATTTAACACAGAATTTAATTCTATAAAAAATGTAATACAAATAAAACAAATAAACATTTTATTTTGTTAAATATACTGTACAATTTCAATAGTTAATATGTTTGCTAATCAAAACCGACAGTAAAGTTTATTGTTCCTTTAAGAAGTTGTGGATTTATTGACAGAGGTATACATGTTTTATTGTTAGCGGATGAAACACTCCAACTGTTCGACATGACCAATCAAGTTTGACGAATACACATTCACTTGTTTATCCATTATTCATTGTGAAAAATAATTCCTGTCGGCGCTGTCAGAGATTGACACGGTCATCTAAATATATAAAAGGCAAAGCCCTCACTGACTCACTGACTGACTGACTCACTCACTCACTCATCACTAATTCTCCCACTTCCCATTTACCTAGGAGGCTGAAATTCGGTACACTGAACCAGGACGTGATTGAGGCATGTAAATACGAATATGAAGTTAAACGGGGCAAAGCCCGCGGGTACAGCTAGTATGGTATAACATTAAAGTATAGAAAAGTATAGTTTAGCTTTCAAACAGCTAAAACTAATAAAAAATATCAGTTTTAGATTGTTTTAAATCATAACATAAAATTTATAAATAAAAAACTTTTTTAAACAAAACGTTTTTAAACGCCCTAAAAAGTAGAAAATAATGTACAAATAATTTATAAATATGTTGAGAGAGTATAAATACTTGTACGATTTAAAACGAAAAACGTTGGGTGCATGCAATTAATTGATAATAATACATTAGTTCAGTAGGTGAAGGTAATTGTAAACTATCTATTGCATGCACCCCACGTTTTTCGTTTTAAATCGTACAAGTATTTATACTCTCTCAACATATTTATAAATTATTTGTACATTATTTTCTACTTTTTAGGGCGTTTAAAAACGTTTTGTTTAAAAAAGTTTTTTATTTATAAATTATTTTATACTTTTTAGTTTTAATGTGTGTGCATGTTAAATCTATTTCAAGCGTCTATATCAGATTAAGACAGAGGCATGTGGGAAATCTAAGGTTTATTTGAGTTTCTTTGCATATAATTATGTATTAGATTGCATGTATGGCCTACCTACTAACTATAAATATATCAATCTATTTGATTTATTGTTTACTTTATAGAATACTAAATAAATAACAAATTACATTATTAACAAACTCCTTTATATCTACAATCAGATTGTTTATCTTTATTTTGAAATGTTTGTTTGTATAAAGAATCTCTTGGGAGCAGAACCTGTACCTCTTAACCTCTGCTTTTTGAACTGTCAAATTTAAGTATTTACAGCTGACTTTAGTTGATTTATTTACATCCTTTCAAAATGTAAACATGAAAAATTTGGAAGCCCATGGGGCGTAGCCCAAGGGAAATATGAAAATTAAATTATATAATATCGCATTGTCATGCATTTGTGAGCTATGTTTCAAATTTCAAGTCTCTAGCTTATCGGTTACATCGTTTAAAATTAATATCAAAATTTGTAGGAAAGCGAGCTAATAAAAACAAGCCCATGGGGCGTAGCCCGAAAGGAAATATGAAAATTAAATGATATAATATTGCAATGTCATCCATTTGTGAGCTATGTTTCAAATTTCAAGTATCTAGCTCATCGGGAAGTATCAAAATTTGCAAGAAATCGATTTAATAAAAACAAGCCCATGGGGCGTAGCCCAAGGGAAATATGAAAATTAAATTGTATAATATTGCATTGTCTTCCATTTGTGAGATATGTTTCAAGTTTCAAGTCCCTAGCTCATCGGGAAGTTAGTAGAAAATCGGTTGCAAAGTTTGTAGCGGACAAGAAAGCGACCTAATAAAAACGTTTTAAAAACACACATAAAAAAATTTGTGAAGTTGTGAAAGGAGTAAAATTTCTACAAAATAAAATTCATAGAAACTAAGTGTTTAACCAAGTAACATGAGCAAATGCATATCAATAAACCATAGCATAGTGAAGTAGTTGAGAAATCTTAGTAATGAACCTCAACTTCGTAATTTATTAGCGTTCAACTCAAAGCTTCAGAACTACTCTGGCGTTTGACTTATTTAAATAATTGTCAAAGTCAGCTGTGATTCAATCACTTACGCTCAGTTTCATGTCAACAGACAACTGTTTACTTCAACTTGAGACACTTCACACTATGTGTAATTTAATCGGGATTTAAACTGTTGGACATTTGGATTTAGAAATTGTTTGTAGATGTTGTCATAAATTGCGATCTTATTTGTGTTAAGAACGCATTATTTTAATGTTTTATTGATAATGTATATTCGTTTTTTTGTGTGTCCTCACACACCTATTATGTTTTTGGCATTTTTTACGTCTTTGGTGTAAACCAATACATTATTACTGTACTAGCATCAGAGCTAGTTGTACAACGGCCTCTAGAGAAATAGTAAATAATTTATGCTTACACAAATGCAAAATTGTAGACAACAGAATTTAAACAAAGAAAATTCACTATTGATTTGTAGGTTGCTTAGCTTTTTGCAAATAACTTTATAATGATGAGGAAATCTACCAAAAAAGAAGGTGATATTCTGAAAGAGAGTAAAATTTCCTACAAATTACTGCTATGCATTTCTTGAAAATACTTAATAAAGGCAGCCTAAATGTGGCTACAAATAGACACTCGAAAAAATCCGTTTTAATGTATCTCTAATAAAATACACGTGTTTTTACTTTTTCACCACAAATCCTTAATAAAATTAAACTTTCATTACTATAAGCAAATCTACACGAATTAAGCTTCCAACGACACATTAGTTAACAATGTCGATCCAGTAGAACTGTAGATTTAGTTGTAAAACATTTAAAAAAAGACATATCTAACTCAGTATTTTCTTACTACTCAAAATTCGGAAGTTTCTTAACTTTTTTGAAAATTACTTTTAAATTTTGACGAAATCTACCAAGTGAAAGGTGATATTCCGAAACAAAATTAAATTTCCTTCAGTTTACCATCATGCATCTCAATAAAGCTGCCTCCAAAAAATATATAAAAACCCCCGTTTTCAATGTATTTTTTATGTAAAACTTGTTTTTTTTTTACCATTTATATAAATGACACCACCATTCAAAAACACATGTACAGCATGTTACAAAACCCAACATTCATGATTATTTGGAAATTTAGAAGGAGTGAGCTTCCAACGACCTATTAATTGATCAAATCGGTCCTGTAGAACTGTATATTTAGTTGTACAAAGATTTTTAAAACTTAATTATTATAAGAGTACCTGTAGAGAGACCTGTTTTAGAAAGCATAGGCTCAAAGACAAATAAATATAACCAAAGGACCAGAACCGATTCTTAGATCGAGCAGAACCCCTTCGCAAAATTGGAATAAATAGATTGAATGCGTTAGTTAGTATTTAAATAAATATTTTCCCAATGTCGTTGTTTGCTAATTATAAACTAGTGGAGAGTTAATACAACACCAATGTTTACGGCATAGCGATTAAATATCAAATATTCAAATTAATTAAACCTAGCTCTGGCACAACATTTAGTAAGTTGAAAAGGAAATATAAATGAGTTTGGTTTAGTAACTCTTTTTATTAAACTTAAATAATCAGTGAATAATTATATTTCTGCATATTTATATAGATCTAAATTATATTTCTTTATTCAGTTTGATTTTAACCAAGTGGTGTTTGAAACATTTATTAATTTCACCAGTCTTCTATTTGGGGTTATCAATGATTCCAAATTACACAACATTAATTGAAATTTAAATATATGTTATGCTAGGAATACAACTAGTCTAATGGTTAGAGCGTAAGACTTTTATCCCAGGCCTGGGGTTAATAACCCACCAATCACTAAAATTCAAGTAGATTTACATCAGCTGACTAGAAAATGAAAAAGAATAGCTATCTCATGTTTAGAAATATTTCTTTTCATAGAAAACCCTCTTCACTTTGTTAAAAAAAACAATTATTTAAATTATTTAGGCATTTATACATACAGTCCAAATATATTTTCTAAATGCGTTAACACATTTTTACTTAAGATCCGTTATGTATTTCACTGTCCCACTAACACGATATCTTTTTATCTATCCACAGTTCTTATTTATCTCCAATATTATTCATCCATGAAAAAAACCTAATGGCTCGAATGAGTTCAATGAGATAACGGATTATTTTCTGTCGGGGATCGTATGTTAAAGCTCTTGGGTGGTAAAGAAGAACTCGAGAGGGACTTGTCAAAAGAAGTAATGAGGCTGAGCGAGTAGAGATCTTGAGGTTTAGAAGGGGGGGTAGCAGGGGGGTCTGGGGGGGTTAATCCTCCCCCAACCATCCCTTTAACTCTCGACCACATGCTTTCACCACGCCAAACCACGATGGAACCACCCTCGCGATATTACAGTGAATCTTAATATCTTCTGTAGCTACATGTTAAAGTGATTTCAGCCTGCCTTTACACTGTTGGTACTTAACTACTTCATTAAAATTAGTAGATAATAGTATAGTTAGTTGTTTATTTCACATTGTAAAATTTTAGTATCTCTGTTTACTCTTACAATTGTTATGTTTTTTCTCCACGCTAGTGGCATTTGCATAGACGATTGTTTTTAAAAAACTTTTAGAGGCAAACGATTTCCAAAAAAATAATTTTTAAGGAATTCTTAGAAACGGATCTTAAAGACTTGTTTTATAGATTATATGATTTTTGCTATGAATTCGCCGATGTGAATCATGTGGCAATACAGTAGATTGAGTTTCAATCCAACAACTAAGTTTTATTAGTGCATTTTTGTTTTGTAGTAGACCAGCCAAACCTTGCCATTGCTTGGGTGTTCTAATCACTGAATAAAGTACACGTATTCGTTCAGTAAAATTCTAGATACTAACCGTATCACATAATCTTAACAATTTCATTTAGTTTTGCACATAACAAAATGATTTATTTTTCTATATCAAACATCGATACACTGTAGAGGCAAATTATAAAACCATTTGTGTAAAGTATACTGCGATATTAATTTGATGCTGAGAGGATGTTTTTGAGATGTTTGCAACACCACCTGTTGCAACTTTCATCTGATCTCCTGGACTAGCGCGACGTTGCAACATCGCCTGTTGACTAATTTTCCACACTAATAAAAATATACTAAACAGTATTTGCAAATCAGCTGGTATTATTATATATGGCAACAACACGCGGTTCTCATTGGCCCCTTCAAAGTCACGTGGTAAATAGGCTCCTCCCTCAAATGCATACTCTCGTGGACCGTACTATATAATGTTAAGCAAATGTTAAAAAATATTTCGAAAAATATCTTTTGACAGCCCAATTTACTCTAGATTTTCGCCAAACTTCTAGTGCCAGGAAAAACGGTGCCTATCACACTGTGATCAAGCTTTGACTATTATAATCCATTATCCAATGGTCAATCAATGGTAAAAGGTGTTCAGCTATGTACTCATAAAATTGGCTACAACTTCCCCTTGTTAAATATTTCTACTTAAGTATCCAAAGTCAGTACTTATAATATGTAAGGTAAATTTAACTAATTTTCCAGTTCGAGGTGTGGGTCTGGACCTGCAGGGTCCGAGTTTCCTGATAGAACCTCCGTATAGGCTGGAGTTCTCTAACAGTTCTGGTGGACGTCTGGACTGCGCGGCCACGGGGAGTCCACAGCCTCACATGGAGTGGACATTGGGTGAGTAACCCACACAAGCTAGTTAGATGTCATATTTAGATTATTTCATGATTCAATTTTTTTCACTTTATATATCCCATTTTCATTATAAAATAGAAATAGCATGCCCAAATAATATTTCTTTTACCAACAAACGTCTAATAAAACGTTGATCCAAGTTTACTGCATATTATTTTATCATTGCAAAATCTGTACCGTTTTTTATTTGCGTGTATCCACGCCATTAGCATTATTTACGTTGTTTGTAAGAGAACGGTCCAGAAGCAGATAATGAATAGTAAATCCCTTTTAATAATATACGTCAGAGGACAGTTGAAATATTATTCGAAAATGCAGTAGAGTTTGGTGAGCTATGACGAAAAAACTAGCCATTAATATGCCTAGTAGAAAATAGTAACAAGCAGCAAGATCCCAGCATTGCTCCTAAGCGTGTACACTCCTAAAGAGCATTTCGGAACAGTATCTTACAAAGAAATGTGTTTTGGAGTTGTACTTGGTCATGTACTTATGGAGCAATGCATTTCAAAGTAAAATATTATCTCAAAGTCGTTCATTCCGAAGGAATGTATAGTTGAGATTTTTTTTTGCAATTACGGTCACTGTAAAACGATGGTTATTTTCTGGTGGTCAACCTAAACATGTGTCATAGCCACAAAGATCTAACATACTAACATCCCCTAATCGTCTTCTGGTTCCCACCAGGTGATGGGTCGCCGGTGAGTCCTATCCCTGAGCTGCGTCTAGTCTACCCCAACGGTTCCCTGGTGTTCCCCGCATTCTCTGCAGACAGATACCGCCACGATGTTCACACCGCCACATACCGCTGCAGAGCTAGGAACCAAGTAGGCCAGATACTTAGCAGGGATGTGCGAGTCAGAGCTGGTAAGTTCAATTCAATTTTCTTTTCACAAATGAGATAAATTCTAGATGTCTGTAAGTTATACAAAGGTAATTGAGTTTATGAGATAGTATGGTGAAAATCTGAAATTTATTGGGATGCTTTCGGAAATAATGTATAAAACTTGAAATTTAATCAGTTTGAATTTTTTTTTCCCTAATGCTAACAACGTAGAAAAGACTAGTTTGCAAATGCCAGAATTTTTTGGGGTGAAGTTGGATTCCTCTCTAAAATAGTTAACTTAACTTTGTCACTTCATCAAAGTTAAGATTAAAATGGATTAGACCAATGGCAACAGACACACTAAGATGAGGTGAATGTGGGCAAAGAGTTGTTTTTGGAATGGATGAGATTATAGCTTAAGGCTAAGATCAGCTTCGGTTTTTGTCAGAACCAATTATCAGTCCAGGTCCAAACCATCAAAAAACTACTAGCCTTTCCTATGATCATACAACTTCTACATTAAGTTTATTCCGGTGGCTATATCCTTACCAGCTTACCTAGCGCTAATACAATTTCTGCTATAGTTAAAGGCGTTCCTTTAAAAGAATATTGAATCAACTTGAAATTCATCCTGCGTATTAAAAACTCTACCCAAATAAACATTCATTAGTTTTTGATAGTAGTAGCAAAGCTACACAGGTAATCTCACTTCATTCTTTACCTACGATTGGTTCGTGTGGCCATAACCAATTGATTGGTAAATACATTATGATAAATGGTTGATGCCTCAAAGATTGATTGATTTCTTATCTGCTACCAACTATCAGTTTTAGTCTTGAGACACGGTTTGAAAACTGTCCAATTGATTGTTTGGCAGTGGTGAAGCAGAAGTACGACGTGCAAGTGTACGACGAGTACGTGATCAGCGGCAACACAGCAGTACTGAGGTGTCAGGTGCCTAGCTACGTGTTGGAGTACATCATGGTCACGTCGTGGGTCCAGGACGGCATCATCAACATCTACCCCAACACCGACACTGGTGAGTGTTAAACTTTAATTCTCTAAATTCGTGGTGATCAGATGACGACCGTGTCAAAGATAGCATGCCTTGGGTCTGTGCGTGGAAAGTACCTCAGAAAAACAAGGGGTGAGCCAGGACAGTACAAGGGTGAACCGCACTGATTAAAAGTTGTAGCAGTGACCAGGATCCGAACTCTCGAGATCGCTACCCTAGGCCCGAAGTCCATGGGGCTACAGACTGAGCAACCAACTCACATTTTAGTTTTAAAAGTTTTAAAATCTTTTGATAGCAAGAAAAATTTTCGTGTTTGTATTATGTCCCGGAGATTTATTGCTGCAACCAACAGAAACGGCAGCCGCCATCTGTTTTAATTCAATGACGCTACCATCCCTTGAATTGCAAGATTGACAAAAGAGCCTCTACTTAAACCAATCCGAGTTAACCATGAAACCGTCTTCTGCTTACCTATAAGGATGATAAATCCATACGAAGCATTTCATGCATTTACATTTTGTGGGTTCTTTTTCATAACACATAATGTGTTTGTAAATTTCATTTCTTTTAGTTAAATTCCGAATAAATTAGGTTTAATGTTTTTGATTACATGTAACTACAACATACGTACATTTCATGTAGCAAACTATGATTTTATGTCAGTTAACGTATGATTCCAAATCATAAACAACGAGACCCTGGTAAGCATTTTAGAATCAAATTTCATCCGTACACTGGTATTTCTCGGATAAAATCCTGTTAATTTTAACAATAACCTTCAGAAGCAGTAAGGTACAGATTGACGGACAGAACTGGAAGGCAACGCCAGAGGTTATTTCTGGATTCGTATCACTTACCTCCCTTCATAAAAGTTGCAAGCATACTTCCGCTGTTATATTCTTGTTTCTTTTGACCTTTAGAGCACAGTAATACAAGACTCATGTTTCCAAAACTGCCACTATTAAAAGCCCACCAACGTGTCGTGCATTTTTGTAAGTTGAATTATTTATTTTGGTACAACCATAGACAAAAAGAAATAAATATACTCTATTGTCTATGGTACAACTTGTATTTTTAACATTTCGTCTAGTTTCACATTTTATTACATCGAGTCAAGTCACATTAATTTGTATAAGCTTTCTTAAAAGTAAACGAAGTAGCATTTAAGGCAAAAAAGCATATGTGATTGTACCTTTTTTGTTAAAATGTCCAAAGGGCAGACCAAAACAGCTGATAAAGACCTTTAGTAAATTTAGATGCGCAATACATGGTTTATCTTTTTACAAATGTTCATCCAATTTATATCAGTGGTTTTCATTTCACTTGATGGAAACAACTCTTAATTTTAGAATATTGTACAGATATATTGATCATAATAAGACACAATAACAAGATTCTATAGGTCTTTTAAATTGAAAAGACTTCAGGCTATCCAGTGAGGATTTATGTTTTTCTTACCCCTTAATTCCTATAACCTTAGCACAAAGCTCTGTAAACGCCAAGATTGGTCACTCTATGAATAGATCATTTACATTGTCTGAGTCTGGAAACTGTATATTTTTAGTTTAGTCCTATAGTTTTATTTACAAAAAACTTGTTTTTGGATTGGTTGGGGTGGGTTATGACACATTATTTTGAGGTTGAAACAAAATCTCTTTTTATTGTTTTTACCTTTTTTCCATTCCTGTAAAGCCTTTCTCCTGTAGTTTTACAAGTCTTCGCCAACCGAGGCACCTATCAGAATACTCTACATTCGACTCTACCCGCTTGCTTCTACATCACGATTATTGTTCAAGCTCTACCACCGTTGCCCTTTTACGTCCTACTCTTCCACCTCCTAAACACAAAATGAATATTTTTTCACATCAACATTGCAGGAGGAAAGTATGCAGTTCTGAGCAATGGAGATCTATACATCTACAACGCTGGGCCCAGTGATGGGTACAAGAGTTACTCCTGCAGAACCGTACACAAGCTGACAGGAGATGTTCATGCAAGTGCTTATCCTGGAAGGATCATCATCACAGGTATGTGTTTTAAAAAAGGTATTTCTGTAAAGCATTAATGTGATATGTTCGGATATTTTCTATTTGTAAGTGTTTTAAACACTACGTTTCGGAACGTAAGGAAACTCCCCTCGTTTTCAAGTAACCCTATAACAAAATTAGCCTATCCAACCTAACTAGTGTACACAATTTTGAGGAACCTGTATTGTATTTGCTTGTGATGTTCCTAACGTTAAAATGTTTCCATATTCTAAAAAAATCTGTTTAAACATTTTAACGAATTTCCCAGAAAGGATGGGTTCTTACCTCAACCCTCTATGTTCTATAAGGCTACTTCAGGTGTGCTCATCTTTTAATTCAAAAGTTACAATCTGTTGTAGCAGATAATTGGAAAAATATTGTAATGATTCAGTTCTGGGCTCAGCTACCACTTTCATCAAACTAATAACGATTTTCGTTTAATTATCTACGTAAGTAAGGCATTTTGAGTGGCCTATATTATCTAATACTGTTACGAAAAATGCCACATTCAGTCGTTGAAAAATTGTCATCACTAAAACCAAACCTATAATTATTTTGACATTGAAATGATGAAGCTGAGCGCTGAGCATAGTTGAAACATTTTATTAATTCAATTCTAATCAATTATTGGAGCTTCAATGCCACGATATTATTTTAAGTTTTACTGACAGCTATAAATTGTGACATCAGCTGAGTATTGGAAAATAAATTAATAATTCAAGCGCTAAATAACCTACAGGACAAAACCATATTAGATTAATGAAATGGACCCAAAAAATGGCTGACACTAATGAATTTAATTGAAAATTTAAATATTTGAATATTGTCAATTAAATATTAAGTTTAGATTTGATATACTGCTTTAATATTCTGATTGGTATGTTTATTATAATGACCAGCCTTCATAGAATTTCCATTTATGTTTATTTAATATTCGATAGTATAAAGTGAATGTCATTTGAATATCTGCTAAGTAAAAATAATGTTAATATAGCATCATATTGAGATATATGATAAACAGCTGGGATTGAATGAATAAATCCACTAAAGGGAGAAAAGCAATTTGTAAACAGCTTTGCTCAGGAGACGACCTCATTTTAATAGAAATTCAAAGCTTGGTTGAATTAAAATAAAAACTCAATTTGAATTCAGTTTTACAGTACAACTGTTTTAATTTAGGTTACAGGCTTTCGAATGTAAATTAATTATTAAGTTTCAATTTTCAAAAATAGACTTGTAAATGTCATTAATTAAGTTTGGAGTATGTTTGGAGAAATAATTTCTTTTTGTAAAAAAATACAACCGACTTCAAACGCTCTAAAAAGAATGAAATAATTTCAATAAAGTAAACTTTTGTATTAGGCAAGCTCACGTATTTTAAGTCGGCGCGGCTCTATGATGATTTTTGATACAAAATTGAAAGAGGGTGTCCATATTGCAGGTGACTATCTATAACTAAAGGTGTTAATCTGCATGTGCTTTTCATAGTTATGCGTTAAGTGTTATTTTATTACCGTAATCAGAGATCGGCATTATAGTGGTATCAACGAGTATCTTTAAAAAGATTATAACGCATTTAAATGTTTCTAACTTTGAAAAGTAACGTTTTAATACTAAACTAGCTTCTTTTCCCTATCATAATATCAAACTAAATTATTTTCCTATTCATATAGAACATTTGTGTGTTTTATTTTCATAATGCATTTATTCTGAAGTAAACATGAAATACAAGAAAATATTTCCTTTAATATATAAACAAAACAGTTCATTATGTTTTTTATATATTTATGTTATCCAGCTACAATTTATTGATTTTCAAAATACACACACAATATTTAATTTCAATCATATTTGCAGTTCGAGCCGCGCCGACTTGAAATACGTGAGCTTGCCTAATACAAAAGTTTACTTTATTGAAATTATTTCATTCTTTTTAGAGCGTTTGAAGTCGGTTGTATTTTTTTACAAAAAGAAATTATTTCATGATTTTTAGTGACTGTATAATTTTTTATATATCAATCACTTGAGGTTTTTTGATAAGCAAAACTGTTTGAAACAATCAAAAGTTCCACAGAACAATAATTATTTTAAAACTGCTTGAGTCACCTGTTCAGGTTACATAATCATTGGTTATGAAAATAAACATTTTTAGATATTCCTTAAGAAAGAAAGAGTTGTCCATTACATTAGGCCTGATGAAAAACTAATTGTCTTTTCTAGATACATTGAATTGTCAGACATCATCGTTTCCTGCAATCGGTGTAATTCTACATTATAAAAAGAAATACAGTAACGTCTCAAGCCTTTTGGAACAATGTGAAAGTTATTCCTCAGCTACCAGCACTAAACAATCTATCAAAAGTGGAAAATTGGTCGTTAACACGTATAGTACCTTTGGAAAATATTATATGAAAGATTGGTTCAGCTAAAAGTAGTGTAAGTCATGTAGGGGGTTTTGTTTGATCAAGATATAGCCTAGTCGAAATTGCAAATCATCTTCCCCTAGGACTTTCCGAAGCAGGCATAATAGTATTGATATGATAATAGTAACTGGGTAGAGAATATTAATAAACATTCCACATCTGCAAATGCATGTTTAGTAATTAAAATATTTAACACTTTTAAGACAATTGACGATTATTCACTGTCACACTTCTTAGACCGTGTGAGGAATAATTGCATTAAATTTATATTTAGACCTGTTTTACGAATGCTTTGGTTTTCACAATACACCTTTATTTGTCGATATCATACAGCTATTCACTGAAACATATATGTTTTAGTAAGTCAGAATATTCAATACTAAAAACAGAATTACTGTATACACAAATCAGGTCAAACGTTAAAATACATTTTCTATAGTAACTGTTCTATTTCTAATCCAAGAATATTAAACACACATCTTGTTTCAACAAACTCTATTTCAAAACTAAACCAATGTTTACAAAAACATGTTTACAAAAATCATCTGTCAACATAAGATATTTAAACACAAATAAATCATATGACTAGAAGAACAGACTTAATACAACAGTAACCAAAACAAAAAGCATTTTTCTCAATGTAATTAATTTAGGCTCCATGGCAAGAAATAGTTTATTGATCAATATGAAGCAACTGTTTCATGAAGAATTGTCTGTAGCTTCATTTAAATGGTTTCAACTAACAGCTGTAGGAATGTTATTATTATTTATTGCCTTCTCTGCACAAATGTAAACAATCTGCACAAATGTAAACAAAATAAATGTTGAATATTTAAGGTTTTCAGAATTTTTCACCGAAACTAATATTATACTTAAACATGATATATAAGGTACCAAATAGAAACTCTCCTGGTTATTTTGGTGGTGGAACCACACTGATCGGTAAAAGAATCACAGAGAAATTGGTGAACATACATAGAAAAAAAAAAACATCGCCACAGACAAATTGAGAACCTCCTCCTTTTGTTGGTAGTGGGGAAGTCGGTTAAAAATGACGTAATAGTAAATATGTTATCTAAAAAGAATATCTAAAAGATAGAATTGATGTGCCTATTACCTAGTTTACATGTTAATACGTTGACTAAAAAATCATGGCTGTTTTGGTGGTACCGTAGTTTATTTTTTGTGCATTGTTTTCAAGAGATAATCGAGATAATCTACTTGATGTTTTAACACTTTCACCACCAAGCCCAGTTGGCATAATATCATGTATTTTAATACATACAGAGAGGTGTGACGGCCGGTAGTAAATCTGTTGAGGACTTTTCACCTCTAATTCATCATTACTAATTAGTAAAGTATCTCCTGAAGACAAATTAACTTCATGTACTGTTATTAGCTCGTTGAAAAACATAGTGTACGAAACCATATTTATTTCAATATCGATGGGCGTCTTAAGCGATAAAGAATACACGAATGAAAAACCTAATAAAAATCAGTTTTCATCATATAGGCCCATAAAAATCTTTTCACCTGCCAAACATCATTATAAGGAAGAAATTGATCTAAAACGGAATTGTAATGAGTTCATCGATACAAAATCAAGATTATTTTAATCGATGTTTCTGTATCCTTGATGATCCTTGACGCCATTGTATTATTCTTAATGAAACTACAAAATAGAGAATGATTTGATTTTATTTATCATTCATCCAATGCTGTTTCAGAGCCAAAGGGGAACGTTCAGCCAAGGATAACTGTTGAAAAACACAGCAGGAAGATTGCCAAGATAGGAGATGACGTTACATTGGCTTGCGTCGCTCAGGGGTTCCCAGTGCCTACTTACAGGTATTGGCCCTTGGAAACACTTCAAACTTGCTTGAATTTGTCTTCTTAAAGATTGGCAATGAAATATTATACCTTAAACTAATTTGGTGGTGCTTATTCGACGATAGAACCATATTGTTTTTTATTGTCACTCAATCGGAGCTTCTAAAGATAGAAACAGTAAAGCCTTTTTTTGTAAGCGTAGTTATATAAAACAAGCGTAAAATGAGTTTTAGGATCAAAATAAGAAATGTGAGATTCACACAAAACACTTTAGGATTTTAAGAATGATAAAAAATGAATCAAAATTAAGGTTGACGAATAGGAAAAAGAGAAGGATGGTTTCTGGGAAAAATACATGATTTAACATATTAAAAAATATTAGTTGATCAAAATGGATGCACTCCAGAATCAAATTACTAATGTTGTAAAATAAAGGTTCAAAATATATGCAACTCAGATATACATCTGATACTGCTTATCTATTTTTTTTATATATACATATGGTACTGTCCTCTGCCGATTGCTCCTTTATAACTAGGCTAACTGCTTGTTATATTTTATTAGTTGGTTATTTAAAAATTACAAACCCAAGAATGCATTTTAGAAATTAAATACTATAACATTGCCGCATGAGTTTTACTTGTTAGTTCTTTTGTCTAGTAACAGAAATCAGTTATCTGTCAAATCAAAATTTGCAGTAATATTTGTATGAAATCTCACTTCATTTTTACCAGTAGTTTGTGTGTGAAGGAAAGTATGACTGACGCCTCATTTTTACATAAAAGTTCATATCATTCAGATATCCTTAATGTGTATATCGTAAACAAGGAATTCAATATACCGTATGTCTTAGTTTACAACTATTTTTATGAACCACAGTAATTTTACTTCCATCTCTACTAGACCAAGGGAGCGAGCTGGCGTAGTGGTTAGAGCGCGGGACTTCAGTCCCTGAGGTCCCGGGTTCGATCCCCGCCAAGTCACCAATGGATTTTATCTAAGTGATAGTGCCGCAACCCCTAGGTCTAGCCTGAAGTAATGTGAAAAACAATCCCAGGCTCGTGCCTAGCGTCCTAGAACAAAAGAAAAAAAAAAAATTCTCTACTAGACTTGATACTTTTACTTCTCCCACTAGAAGCGCCTCTGCACCGTGGTCGTCAATGGATAAGCCTATCTTCATGGGTTTAGATACTCATCAATAGAGTTTACCGGCCTTTTGAGTAAATGTAAATGTGTGTTATTAAGCTGTGGAAGCATCCAAAGTACACTTTCAGTAGAACATCTCTTTTGTCTGTGGACCATCTTACAGCGGTTAGTCTTGTTGAAAGCTGATCAACATGTTGATACCACCGTAAATCATCAGAGATGGTGTAACTGAGGAGTCAATAGCTATACTTTGATACTTTACCTTTTCCCCCCATATATATAGATGGTTCCGGGAGGAGCGAGAACAGTTGTCCCCTGTACCACTGGGGGACCGAGTGTCACTGTTGGCTGCGGGACTACTGAGGATATCCAAGGTGCGGCTGGATGACCGCGGCAAGTATCTTTGTTGGGTCAACAACTCTGCAGGAGAAGAAACCGTACAGGTCACGCTCACTGTTACAGGTAACATTGAAAATATTTACAACACAATCTTAACCCTGCAAGCATCAGGGATTATTCATTTATTGAATCATGCTTAATTCATTGTATTTTCCCCTTGCTCACATGAACAAAATATTTATAAAACATGTTGGTGTATCCACACAGTATGATAAACGTCTGATCTGAGATACATCTAATAAAACATCTTATCAACTTTCTGAGCTGTTCACTGTTTACTTCAGGAGGACTTTTCCAACTTAACTTTGTCGAACTCCACATGAGTTGCTTTACTCTCTAGACTACATTTAGACCAGATGTGAACACTCAATCTTCCTCCAGCTACTTCATAGGGAAAAGAATTCGCCTTAACATCCACACAAAAGTCTACTGCACAAAAAATCTGTAAACCCAATCTATTTATTTAAAATCAAAGGATTTGCTGTGCAACTCATGGTTCTTTGAAATTTAAAGGGTTAAGTTGTTAAAATATAATATTTAGCTTAAATAAGCTAAATACTTAATAAATATCAGCAGTATTTCGACAATTCTTTATATGAACATATGTAAATCATACTAAGATGCAAATAGACCTTGGCCCAGCTAGACTAACTGGTTTAAGTAAAGCCAGCCACAGAAAATAGGGAAGCCATTATTGTTTGTAATTAAATTCCAATGGCTTTGAAGAACACACAAATAAAGCCCAACAAAAATAAAACACTGTCTCATTGCAGCTCCCCTGACAGCTCATATCCAGCCCCAGTCGCAAGTAGTGGATGTAGGCAAGCCAGCAGAGTTCCAGTGTATCTCCGGGGGTTCTCCAGTGTCTAGGGTTGCATGGTACAGAGACGGCCGGCCTCTAGCTACAGACGGCCGCGTGCAGGTTCTGACAGGTCCACCACCACTGGGAGAGAGACTGGTGGTGTCAACACTAACAAAGGAGGACCATGGGATGTACCAGTGCCTTGTCAGCAATGACTGGGACATGGCACAAGCTACGGCTGAACTTCATCTGGGAGGTAAGAGTCTTTGAAGTGTGGTTTCAAACATGCTGCAAACAACGTAGGAAGTTACACGATTATTTTGACTTTGAATGAATGGATTATATGTATGATGCCGACCACCCAGGTTGGGTAGTCTAGGTTTTGGGTGAAGGATTAGTGTTCAATAAAGATGACATCCTTCTTGCTCTAAAGGCTACGATTTCACCAACAATTTCCTTTCCAAGTATTCTATCTCACTTGACCTTGTTTGACAGATGCCAGTCCAGAGCTGGTGTACTGGTTCTCTGAACAGACTCTGCAGCCTGGGCCTGCTGTATCTCTCAAGTGTGTGGCCACTGGCAATCCTCCGCCTCAGTTTGTCTGGACTCTGGATGGGTTTCCTATCCCTGAAAACAGCAGGTAATATCATTAATGTAGCCACAAAACTATACTTAATATGCAACATTCTTGATTGACATGCTCAACGAGAACAGTACAAGCATTGAGGTATGTTTACAATTTGTAACATTTTACAAACGTTTCACCTGCAAGTCATGTTTGAATGAATTCTATTTCGGTGTAGACGGATTTTTCCAGCAGAGGATCTCCGTGAGTATGTTTTTTTTTATGAAGCTGATTTGGATTGCGGTTCTTTTGCTTAAGGTAGGTGAGAGCAACATAAAGTATGCAGCTCCTTTATAGGATGACTCTCTTTCTGTGAGTGTTTGCTTTTAAGGATTGGATATAGCTGGACCCACAGTTCAATCAGGGCTCCTAACCTGCGGGTCTTAAAACTAACACAGTGAGAGTTCATAATCATTTGAGTGGGATGCAAGTAATATATAAAATACTGTGATGTTTTGTCAAAACAAAAGAATCCCTGCCCTGTACATGTATGCACTATGTACATGTATTTACTGTATTGTGGTTGTACCAGGTACCTTGTAGGCCAGTACGTGACCATACATGATGACGTGATCAGTCACGTAAACATCTCCCATCTCAAACAGGAAGACGGAGGAGAGTACACTTGCACAGCCCGCAACAGTGTCGCTTCAGTGTCCCACAGTGCCAAGATTAACGTTTATGGTATGTTAAATCTTTTATGTGAATTTTTTAATAACATGTAAGATTGGAAGGGAATTTGATTTCATAACTTTCTATTAGCATTATAAATTAATTAATTTGACTATTTAAAAGTTATCTGAGTTTTGTAATATTCCTAACTGTAATAAAGAAATATCAAATATCTGTTTTAATTAAAAAAATTAAAACAGAATTGATAATTAGATTTTAAAAAAATAAAATTAAATTAAATTAGTCTTTGTAGTGTAGCGAAAAGTAACGTTCAAAACACAAGTGAAATCTATACATATTCTCGACCATTTTAAGTGCTCGATAAATCTCGCACTTCAAACATGGTCTCAAATAAAATTTTATAACTCTATTTCTACTCTTGTTATGAAATTTACTAATTTCTTATTGTGGTTAATAGCCTAAAACCAAATAATTTTTTGCTGCTAAAACAATGATAAATTTCTTCTCCAACCCTGAAATAGTATTATAGTCATACTTTTGGCACACTAACATAAAACATTCTTTATTAGAATTAATAAGTCATATTCACATTATTAAGCCATAAAACCATTCAATAACCTTGTCATAATATACTTTTATACTGGTAGTCCCATTAAAAATTAACTCTCTAATAATAATTAAACATATTTATCGTACAATATTACACTAATTCAACTATAAAACTGTTTTCATATCTCCCTTTCAAGGGAAAGAAAGTTGAAGACTGCATAAGGCTGTAAAAGTTTTATAGGCAAGCCCATCATGACGCCCTAAAATATTGGCGGGATAATAAACTTTATATCCCACCCAGCTACTCAGTGTTCTTGCTATTATTTTATTATACTAACAAAACTTGATTGCCTTAGTGTGTTCTAAACTAGCGCTCTTATAAAAGTTGGGGACATTACATTTGAAGCACTGTTATGTAGTTTATTCTTAGATGGTTTAACTGCATCATAATTCACTTGTTACCATCTAAGCGGAGAAGCATAAAAGTATACTTTGAAGTAGCTTTCATAGCAATCTTTTAAGTGTTGATAAAACTTTATAAGCTATCATAGTTTTAAACTTTGAAATTTGGGTGATGGTGAATACAAGTTTTTGTATTGACATTTAGAAACAAGTGTGAAGGTTTAAAAGTACCGTAAAATTTCAAACTGCCTAATCAAATATAGTTTATTCAGCCATCCTTATAAGTAATATACCTTATATATACTTAGTATAAGTAATATATATATATACCATATAAGTATAGTATTTAATGGATTAAAAAAGTATTAAAAAGAGGCTACCAAACTTATCAGCGAAAAATGTGTATAATTATATAGTTTTTCAATACAAACATTTGATCTAGCTAAAAAATTGGCAAAGTTTTTGAGAATACTATTCCACAGAAATAAACTCACATTTTACACGTTTTGTTTATGAGCAAACAATCAGGACAGTTGGGACTTCAATTTTGACTGGTCCTTAAATATTTGTTCATAATTTTGTACTAATATTTTTTTATTTATGTAGGGTTATACACATTACCAATTAGACATTCCAAGTTAAAGTTGCAGCAAGTTTCATAATGGAAAGCACTTAGGTTAATTGAGCAACTGACTAAGTGTGTACCTATCTGTAAAACACTGTTCTCTGCTTCAATCCCAATTTTTTAACTGTGCAATTTTATGGGGTGAGAAAAATTTGAAATATGCTTTACATATTCGCACACACTATAAGATAAAACATTATTCAACTAAGTTTTGATTTTTCAGAGTTTATTTTACCATACCAAGTTAAGAGTCAAGACCCTTCTACTCCCTTAAGGAATTTTATAAACATTTTGTAAATTAAAATGTACTTTAATTTACTCAATACACTATTGTAATTCTTGATGAATGCACAAAGAATGTTGTAAAGGCTCATAACACCTAAAAGGGTACTCTGAAAGAATTAGTATTTTAGTGAACAACCTTTCAGCTCTTGCCTTTATCAGATTCTAAAAGCAACCTCCAATTTTCTGATTTATCCTCAGGTTTGCCATACATCCGGGAGATGCCAAAGATAACAGCCGTGGCTGGAAGTGACTTGATCATCAAATGTCCAGTAGCAGGATACCCCATAGAGTCAATCAGTTGGGAGCAAGGTAAGCTGATAAATCAACTTTGTTCTCTTACAGATTAAAACGTAAATAAATCCCTCTATATGGATAATAGTACCAAATTTTCCACATAAAGAACAGCCATTTATTTACGAAAAAAAAAATAATCAAATTCTGATTCCACCAAGATGTTTTATTAAGAGCTATAAATCGGAAAGTGATGTTACAGAGAAAACCCTTATTGAGTCAAGTATATACAGGTAAATGGAAGAGTAATATACAGTAAACACCGGAACATAAATTAATCTAGATATTACACGAGCATCCTACACATATAAATCAATCCTTGTGATGCATACAAATAATTTATTCATCTTGCATTTTTCTAGCCAAAATTTTGAATCCATTATACATTTTCTTGATAAATTTTGCTTGCAAATGAACCAAATATAAACACTAATTGCTTTTCCAGATGAAAAGTTATTCAGTTGAATGCACAAAGCTGAGCTGCTACAAATTATAAACACTTGTTACTTCTGCATTCACTGAATGTTCTTGCTCCTGCCCGCATTCAGCATTGAACCGCTGCATGTTTGCCACTTGGTTCACAGGCCTCGTTAACGAGAAGCAAATTAAAGCTTGGACTCACGTCCTCATTAGTGGATCAGCTGTTTACACTTTACTGCTTTACAAACTAAAAGCTTTAATTTGTAATGTTACCTTACGGATGATCAATTGCTCATGAAAATGGAAAGTTTAGTGTAATTTTTAATTATTGCAAACATTGATGGGTTACCTCAAAAAAGATTCCTCAACATGTATTCCAACCAAACAACACAAAACAGTTTACTTTTATTAGGGGCGTAATACGTTTTTGCTTGAAAATAAGTGGGCAGCACTTAAAGATATACTACGACTAACGATCAGCTCAGCTGATGCAGTGTTTCTCATTTCGTTCAAGTTAAAATCAAACAAATCATGTGTTTTACAATGCATGTTTTCATAATGTAAAATATTTCATAAAAAAAGTTAGATTTTAACATTACATAAATCATTACAAAAAGTCTCAATTTTGTATTACACTTTATATACCTGTTACTGGTTTTTTTTTTTTTTTACGGTATTAAATACATTGTAGTAAAGCTAACTGGCAAAAAATCTCATGTTATTACTACATTGGGTACTGGCTTTAACATGATCACTTGTATTAAAGTAAACAAAATCAGCTGTTTTTTAATTCCAATGACATTGTTACTATGGACAATATTTTGTGTTACCGGTATATAAAATTGTATGCTAAATTTATGGAAATTTCTGTATTTTTCCCGCTGTCACGGAATAAAGAACTTTAATTTGAGCCCTCTCCCATCTTTATACGAATTGCTAGACGCCCACAATTTTGACGTAAGAATCCCCTTACCAAATTAAATATAGGCTATAGATTCTATGGGCTGTGTTTTGCTTACCTTGTACAGAGTATATTTGCCGCTGCTAGTGTGTCGTAAAGTATCCAACACAACTCATCCAGCAAGGTACTGGCAACGCTGGTGGCGCTGCCTACGGATTGACAGGCAAAGCTCTCTCAAAACACTTTGCTTTTTACCATGCGGTTGGCATTGGGTTATAGTAGTACGTTTTCTGTGCCATTGGGCGCATAACGCTTCAATATACTAAATGGTACACACATGAAATCCCTTGATGGACAAGTCTCGCACAAGAACTAAAAATCATACTACTACTAAACACCTACCTCCTGACCTACCATAACATTCTAAGATGTTGATATCTTACAGATGGCAACGTGCTGCCAGTCAACAGACGTCAGAGAGTGTATGCCAATGGTACTTTAGTGGTAGAGCAGGCCCAGAGACATACAGACGCAGGCACTTACACCTGTCAGGCGATGAACAGGCAACGCAATTCCGCTCGCCGGGACGTGGAAGTGCAAGTGATCGGTAAGTGTGTTCTATTTGTTATATACCTTTTTAGCAACATACAACTTGTTATTAAGTTTGACAATGTAAATGTATGAAAAGCAATTGTTGGGAGCTCAGTTGATTCGTTTAAAATGAAAGTTTTTGTGAATACTGAAAATGAACGTCTTTATTTTTTTGACCATCGTAGTGCACCACCTTCCAGTTATGTTGAAGATGAAAGAGTTTAATTGTTGCTCTTGTTTCGACACCTTCAGTACAACCTTCTTCTAATGAAAATTAAACCTAAATTAATGTTTAGTAATTTTTTTATCCAATTATTTCCAAGAGCTGTACAAATTTTTCTTCTTCTCAGTTAGTTGAAAAAACGCTCATTTGTTGCATGTTGCAGTGCCTCCAAAGATCATGCCTATCCAGGCGATGACGAACCTCCTCCGGGAAGGTATGAGAGCCGCAATATCCTGCCAAATCCTGGAAGGGGATCTCCCCATCACCTTCCGATGGGATCGTGACGGAGGCGCTCGGGAACTTGGGTCTGGCGCGAGCACGAGGAGGTAAGTTGAACTCAACAGTAAAACAGATGCAACCAGTACAGAGCTATACAGATAATCTCACTCTATTCTACACTCACTCTTTCACATTGATTTTAAAGGTTGTGGGTTTTGTTCCGAGAAAAGTCGGTAACTTTTTGATGGTTTGAAATTGATTCAACTACCCTTGATTGGGCTTTTAATATACGGGCTAAAGAAACAAGTTTTAGTGAAAGGCTCCACAGATATTCTCACTCAGTTCTACATTCACCTTGTATTCATATTCGGTGGGAAATACATGCACACAAGTACTTTGCTGTCCTAGTGATTAGGGATGTAAAAACTTTAAATAATTTCCTTGTTCTTGATGCTTGTATCCTATGGTATATTGGTACAGCTATAGTATTGTTTTAGACAAATGCCAATGCCAATGTGCATGGGAAGGCGGTTGAACAGTGTTCTGAGAAGTTTTGAGCTGATTGATGTAATATACATCACAATGTTCTATGAGTAGGGGACATAAGGATGTTAGAGAAGTCAAATACCCCAGAATGTTTAAGTTCAGGTTTTCAACTTACATAAATAAAGCACTGATTAAAGTAAATTCATAGCATTAAGTATGATAGCATATGAAGCTTGATCTTTTGTATGATAGCTTTGTCATAGTACTTAAAATATGTTTGAAATGTGTATTTCCATTATTTATTTGACACACTGTTTTTACAGAGTGGATGAGTACTCAAGCTCCCTAGTGATTGAGAGGGTCACGGCAGCACACACAGGAAACTACACCTGTATAGCCTCCAATGTGGCCGGCACGGAGAAGTTTACTGTACCTGTCACTGTTAATGGTAAACAACATTTGAACATCTTCTTCCCTCTACATTTAGTTAAATTATGTACTGTAAAGATACAACTGAAGTCTGACATGTAATGTTTGTTGTTTTTTATGAATGTTAAGGCGGTGGATTGCCCCTTTTAGTAAACATGTTAGACCTAAGTTTAAAATAAAAAAGGGTTCAAGGGCCTACATCCAAGGATTATTGTTGGGATAGCAGGCGCACTTCTGTGTAGCCTAGTGATTATAGTGCTCACCTTCAAATCCAAATGTAAGGCTGTTTGTTTGACCAAAGATATGTTTGATTATGGATAAAGAACCCATTTGTTATTTGGCCATAGCTTAATGATGCTAGCAAACAAAAAGTTTGTATGTTATATGGTTTGGGTCATTGCCTTTCAATAACATAAAAGATACCAATGGCCTTGGATAAACAAAAGTAAATAAACGAATAGGAAAAATATTTCATTATGGTACTAGAAATTTAACCAAATTACACTATACACATAATTAGAATATTTCACTGTCGCTAACATAATTTTTAAGACCCTTTTGCCCAATGGACTTCCTGATTTGTGATAACGAACAGATGAGTTAACTGGAAGACATATCTGCCCAACTTGAACCTTCCTTGTTTGAAAACTCTGTCAAGAACACTACTCTATTTTAATTAATAACATAGTGTAAATTTGTTATTGTTTCTTGCACAAGGACCAACATCAGAAGACCTGATTGTTTCGGAACTACAAAATACAACTACCAAATCACATAATACAACCATGTGTTCTGTATTACTGTTTGTGTCCCTATCTTACATAGTATTTATTATTAGTATCTTACTTAGTATATATATGGTGTTTCAGTGCCACCCCATTGGACGGTGGAGCCAACAGATGCTAACGTAGCGTCAGGCCAAGACGTGATGTTACACTGCCAGGCTGACGGATACCCACTTCCGACCATACACTGGAAGAAGGCCGTAGGTGTGTGATTTGTCTAGTCGTGTAGTTGTAACAATAAGGTTCTCTCAAAGGAGAGTTTACAATACACACTTTTTTCATGTTCAATTGTTAATACAGCTGCACTTATGTTGTGTGCTTTTGATGGGATTTACTGTCTGCTTATCATCTCAAAAACATCAACTGTGTCTAGTAGAGACTTCAATAACTGATTGTCTTTCAGTTCCTTTCAAGGAGTTGGCTTTATACTGATTTTACACCAGTGGATGAATGCTCCTGGAAATAAATTGGAGTCAGGTTCCTAACAGTCATATGTTATTGCAGGACTGAGTAATAGGGAATGATTGACTTTCATGAACATTATGAGATATGTTAAATCGATTTCACAACAGTGATTAAGTAGCATCACAGAAGCTCTAACTTGAATTAGGGAGCGAGATTTGCCTTTGCATCTGGCTAATGTTTCTGATTTTTTTAGATTTCAAAGAATTTACCAAAAGTCCGTTTAGGCAGAGTTATATGGTATAGTCAGTTATTGCCTTGGTGGTGGAATCTAAGTGAAAGTGATGAACAAATTTGTACAAACGTCCTGGATAAGAATAAAAATTTGCAAACTTGTTTTCGTTTGTATTCTTAAATTTTGAATAGATGTTAAACTGGTATGAGCGGTATTTGTATGAGGCAACGTCTCACCGGCCAGCAAATTGCCATATTAATAACAGTTATAACAAAAAGTAAACATAAACCTTGCACAGACACTCCAGTATGAATTAGTACAACAGCTATTTCAGTTGGCCGAGACAGCGGTGTTGGCACTTTTGTCTCACTGCGGCCTCAGTTTTGTCTATTAGAGGAAAGAAACTATGGTTAAACACTAAACATGTGTTGTTGTTTATTCCAGGAGAACATCCAGGAGAGTACAAAGACATTCACTACAACTACGGAAGTGTGAACATCAACTATTACAGCAACGGATCTTTGGAGTTTCAGAAAATAAACAAAGACAGTGAAGGCCATTACTTGTGTGAAGCTAAGAATGAGATTGGCACTGGAGTTAGCAAAGTCATATTTCTAAAAGTTAATGGTAAGTAGAAATGCATCATCAATTGTGTCATCTAAATGCAAAGCTTGTTTGTAAAGTTCTCCACCAAGCTCAAGTTATAACCAGATGATATAGTTTGAATCTAGCACTGTTATCGGCTACTATATAACGAGTCTCTCATCGTTACATAAGGTTGGTAACATGGCTGGAACAGTAGTGGCGAAGTAAATAAAATGGTACCGGCAGTTTTATTTTGTTTTAAATTTTGTTCTACAGTAGGTTGTCTGTCAGCATTACTTTAAAAGTATATTTCTGTTAGTTTTGACGTTAAGCTTTGGTTGTTTGTTGGTACTTGAACAAATTTTTGTTTGGTATCACCATTAAGTCTGTAACTTACTCCTTATATTGATTACGTAATTTATATTTTAATTTGTTTGCAATAAATCCGTTACTTTGTTCTTAAGAGATACTACCCCCAGGTAGTAGGCCTACTATTCCACCCAGGTACATCAACTTTATACTTTGTCCTTCATTATAACATTTTTAATAAGGTCCTTACAAAAAAAATACAGAGGGGATCGGGATAAAAAGATTCTAGATTTCTTGGTTGCACAATAATATGTCAAACTAACAATAACCATAGACAAATAGAATGAATATAGACTGTCAAAGGAAGCTTCCAGCGCCCACTGCTAGGAGTGCCGTGTAGTTACGGCGCACACCGCTGCAGGCAAGGAGCGCAGGAGCCCATGCTACCAGCAGACGCTGCAGCGGTGTGCGCCGTAACTACACGGCACTCCTAGCAGTGGGCGCTGGAAGCTTCTTTTGACAGTCTATATTCATTCTATTTGTCTATGGTTATTGTTAGTTTGCCAGAACATATGCTAACCGCAGCACTGCTGATGGTCTACATTCATTCTATTTGTCTATGCAAAACTAATCAGTGGCACTATTAATCTGAATTCTGAAGTGATTTTTTTTCTTTCTTATAGCTCCAGCTAATTTTCTCCAAAAGTCAAAACAGGTGCAAGTTGAAAAAGGTGATCAAGCCCATCTACAATGCACAGTTCAGGGGGACAACCCTCTGGAGATCATTTGGAAATCAGGAGGTCAACGGCTGTCTGAAGATCTTGACTCGAGGTTTGGAAATATGTCAAATCCCTTTGTCACTTTTATAAGTGTGATTAACTTTTTTTTAACAAAAAACAACAACAAATATTTGGTACCTTATTTACCTGTGCTTTGCATAGAGTAATGGACACAGTTAAAAGTTTGTCCTTGGAAGGTAATTGAGGAAAAAACTGTTTTAAATCACTGTGCATTAAAAAGCATATTTTGAAATATCTCCAAATAAATAAACATATTACTAAATTTTACAAAATATATTTTTTTTACTTCAATCTGCTGTGTTACATTGTAAAATTAATAGGGCTTAGGAGGATAGCTAATCCAATTTTAAAAAGTGTTTTTTTTTTTACTATTACATGAAGACCAACGAATATTTAGTTCGCAAAGTTCCCCTTTAGATTTTTCAAGGCCTTGAGTAAAGGACCAAAAGTCATAAAATCTTGTGACAATATACATATACGTATAACTCTCCTTTCTTCCAAGCTAAAATTATGTGAAATTTCAAATAATAATTTGGAACAATATTTTTTTTTACAATGGAAAACAGGACATATTATAATTTTAGAAACAAATAGAATGGATTGAATTATCTCTTAATCAATATGGTTAACAAACAAGCTCAGTCACTTTTTAATTTGATTTTTAATTTCAGATACTCAATCCGGGAGCAGGTTTTGGATGATGGTTTCATGTCAGAGCTCGGGATCGCTCAAGCTTACCGTCACGACACAGGTGTTCTCACATGTCTGGCTAGCAATGCTTACGGTCAAGACGAGATGACTATCCAGCTAATTGTGCAAGGTAAAATAATGCGCAGAACCTGAGACTTTTGATTGAGCCATATAGTCCAGGCGCTGAGGAGGTTTGAGCATACATAAAAGTGTAACGAAATTTGACTTTTGATTGTTGCTATGGGTACCTAGTAGATGAAGAAAATCGATGTTGTCGCATTTCTAGGTGGTTAATAACATGGGGGGGAGGGGGTGAAGTTGGGGGAGCCGCCCGGGGGGCCGCCACGCACAAAATAGCTTATATCTCGAGAACCAAAAGTCATATGAATACGTTAGACATGTCAAACTGTGCAGAAAAATGCATTCTACAAATAGATTATGTAGTAGTTTCACGGAAATTCACAAGAAGTTACTAAAAATTATATTTTTTTAATTTACGATAAGTATAATAAGGAGTATAATGGTTTTTGTTGTTGTTTAGAACCACTGATTTTTTTATTGACAACGTTTGAGAGTAGTACACAATAGGTAAATAGTACTTCTGTATAATGAAACTATTGCGGTACATAACTTAACAGCTATACAATCCTCAGATCCAATAAACATAACACAAACAAAGGCGCAAAACGCGTCGCGGTCATTGTTCCTGCTGCCGTAACTATTAATGGCGAGTACAGTTCAAGCTGAGACTTATATTATACTTTTAGAAAGATGGAGATTCTGAGGATTCATTTTCATGTATATAAAATAGTATTGAGCGACTATTATGTAGCGGGAAATATAGTTTGTAAAAGAAGAGAGTTCAAAATATATTTTGGTGGTGGATCGTTTCCATCACCATCTGAAACTGCAATAAATTCCCTACAATTTATATATCTACAAATCTGAGGTTGGTTATAACAATTTTATGTAGTTTTGAAAAGGTCATAAAAATTATGTTTTCGTGAAAGAAATGTTAACATTTCACATTCTGACGTAAATTACTCAGGAAATTTCGATTTCAACTACATTTATCTATACATTTTTATAAAGAGCTTTTACTCTTAAATTATGCAGTGTAACAAGGCTACAAATACAAGCTAGGAATACAATGGAAACTCCATGTACAGTATCTAAACTTAAATTTATTTCATTACAATACAAAATTGATGGTAAAAGAAAAAACTAAGGGTTCACAATAAAAGTTTACAAAGGGTGGCAAATGGCAAATGAATTTACTAATTTACGCTTTAGGCTAGGCCTATTACAATAGTTCTAATTTAGGTTGAGGGGTTATATTGCATGGATTTTTATCCCAGGTGGGGTGATCGAGCGGCGTTTGAATTTAATCTTGTGATTATATATAGCCTAATTAAATTTTGTTTTGAAATATAAATTATGTTCGAATTATTTTCTGAAAGGTTGAATTAATTTATGTTCTGAATAAGCTTCTATTAGTTTCTTGACTTTTAAATTCTGGTACAAAAGTTCAAAAGTTAGGCTTAAAAATGTTGTAATGGCTTCGATCCAAGGAAATAAAATGTCTACTGGAGTGATCTCACCAAAATTGATGTCTTCTTCACAGTTAAATTTCTTGATGTTGTGTAGTTATTAATGTTTGTATCAAGGACGGATCTTCTTTAATCAAATTTCACTAATTTATTCCAAATATATGGACTTTTTTTATAAATTTTTATATTAAAATATACAGTTTACAATTTATATCTTCATACTAGTTCAGCACTCTTAGAAGTGAGGAAGGTTTGATGCACTGTTACATTCACATATGAAAATGCTGACTTTATCACAGAAAATTGTAGGCCACTGTTCACACATATATTATAACAATTTTCATTTGCCATAGAGCTAAATTTGAATTTTGACAAGTTATTTAAGTAAAATTATATTGAATTTGAAGCAACTTTGTTACATAAGGTTATAGGTTATTATATATTTACATGAAATAAGGTTATTTGAAAATATTCTATATTATAATGTATTGAATCAATTACCTATTGGTTTGTTTGGCCATATATTATACAAGGTTTGATAAAGAGAGATGGATTGACATATTGATAAAAATAAAAACATATGGTAAAAATTAAATTATTCTATTAAAAATATTTTTGAAAATACTAAATTATTACAGCAGTATAATATTTATTTACTGTTGATGCAATAAATTTATTTCTCATACAACAATTAAATACAATTTGGTAATTAAAATAGTTTGGTAGTTTTTTATAATTTTAATTTTTATGCGTATTAAAAAAAAAAATTGATATTTCTACGTAAGGAATCATATTTTACACAACCTTAACATTTGGATAATATGGATGAAAACATTATTTTTTATGATTTTTGTGGGTTGATTTAGACATTTCTAATTTGAATAATCCAAAAAATTGCAAACCTCTTGCTACTACGCCTAAAAACATTGCTGAAAAATATATATTTTTATATTATTATATTCTAAATTTATCACTGAAACATAATATATAATAGATATCTACTTATATGGGCATGTAACTGTTCTCTGATGAATCATATGGTACGACTACAAAAGGGCCAAAATATAACCACCACTGGTACCCAGATAGGGTCAAGGATTGAGAGATAAGAAGTAAAATTAGAATGCTTCGAACTTCAACTATAACTTCAGCTGTTCAGGTCAATTCAATCGTTAACGATTGGTGTGATGATTTGTTCCATTACTGTCAGAGACAATGATGGGTAAAGAAAAAATTACCTCTCTTTTTAAGTTTTGAGTAGTGGTTTTTGGTAATTAAAATACTGTCGCTGGTTAATTAATGCACACAACTCGCGTAAATAGTGTTGACGACACTCGTAGAAGTTTTTAAGGCACTCGCCAAGGCTTGTATTTAACATTTTCTACTCGTATCGTTTACACTACCTTTCACGCGATCGCCGAAACAGCTGTTGCACCATGCACCAATTGTGCAGCCTAGTCAGGTGATGGAAACGTTCAACTACCAATTTTTTTTTAACTCTCTTCTTTTACAAAGTATATTTCTCGCTACATAATAGTCCCTCAATACTATTTTATATATATGAAAATGAATCCTCAGAATCTCTATCTTTCTAAAAGTATAATATAAGTCTCAGCTTGAACTGTACTCGCCGTTAATAGTTACGGCAGCAGGAACAATGACCGCGACGCGTTTTGCGCCTTTGTTTGTGTTATATTTATTGGATCTGAGGATTGTATATCTGTTAAGTTATGTACCGCAATAGTTTCATTATACAGAAGTACTATTTACCTATAGTGTACTACTCTCAAAAGTTGTCAATTAAAAAATTAATGGTTCTAAACAACAACAAAAACCATTATACTCCTGATTATACTTATCGTAAATTAAAAATATATAATTTTTAGTAACTTCTTGTGAATTTCCGTGAAACTACTACATAATCTATTTGTAGAATGCATTTTTCTGCACAGTTTGACATGTCTAACGTATTCATATGACTTTTGGTTCTCGAGATATAAGCTATTTTGTGCGTGGCGGCCCCCCGGGCGGCTCCCCCAACTTCACCCCCTCCCCCCCATGTTATTAACCACCTAGAAATGCGACAACATCGATTTTCTTTATCTACTAGGTACCCATAGCAACAATCAAAAGTCAAATTTCGTTACACTTTTATGCATGCTCAAACCCCCTCAGCGCCTCGACTAATAGTTTAAGCATACTCTGGGGACACCACTTATGTGTGTATTTAAAGCCAAGTATGAGTGTAGAATGGAGTGAGATCGAGATGATCTGTGTAGCTTTGTTACTGACTAATTGATGCAAAAATCATGTAAAACCATACATCATGTAAGACAAATTATTGAACTACATAAAGGGTATCAATTAAGCTGCAATAATCTGTTTGGCGGCTCCAGACATGCGCCATTCGCCAAGCACCAAGTAGTGTGGATAGGTGTTTGCAGCAAACATTCGTGCTCGTGTTTTCCCGTTCAATGTCGGTATTTTTGCCCACATCAAAGTGAACAAATATTGATACTCCAGAAATGAACAGTTGCTCGGAAAACAAAACATGTGCGTTGACGTCTACTCGTTAATCGGTGAATAGCAAGACAATTAGATCGCCGAACGTCAAATATTCCGTGCTTGGCGATTGGTGCATGTCTGGAGCCGCATTTACATGTTTGGCAAAAATCTGTTGATTGGCAATATACTATTTGTAGAATATACTAGTCATGTACTCACATATATGATTGAAAATTTTAGAAGTCCCTGAAATGCCTAAGAACATCCGAGTGAATGATCAGCACAGCAGATCCCTGCAGTTGTCCTGGACACATCCCTACGCTGGCAACAGTCCCATCACCAGCTACATAGTGCAGTACAAACTTGTCTCTGGTAAACAATATATTCAAGATGTATATTAATTGTTGTACTAAAACATCTACTTTTGTGTAATAACTCACAGTGATGACCCTCTTTGAGATCTGGATTTGCTCTGTAAGCGAAATGGCGGACTAACTATCTAATCAGATTTATTAATCTCCAGTGATCAAACGCCATGTAACTTATAGCTGGACTCTAAGGAAGCCTCTATGACACCTCTGTAACTAAAGAACACATACTGATATTTTATTGCGTGATGAAAAGGCGGCAAATTTTGGACTTAACCCCCCCCCCCCTGGAAAAATATGTAGCTGCGGCCGTGTTTCAGAATGGTTTGTTTCAATACATATTAAAACTGTGCAAAACCTATAAAGCTTTCGATTTGTTTAGCTTCTTTTCACAAGTTATTAAACTCAATAATCAATCAGCACTCTCGTTGGCTGGTAAATCCACCCAAAGATTTTCAAACTTGATCGACTACATTCATTGTCACAACCCCCATGTATTAATGACTCAGTTTAGCTATGTGTTAATTTTCGTTCTAAAATGAGCTACAGTTATAACATGTGAATAGGATATATTTCCATTAATAGTCTCAGAGTCTCTTCAAGGGGTTGCATTGCATTACTCTTACAATTGTAGAGTTACTGAAGCTCTGTTTGGTTGTAGACATGTGGCCAGTTCAGCCAGCCAAGGTGGTAGTCCCGGGATCTCAGACATCTGCTACTGTACAGAACCTCGCTCCTGCGCAGTCCTACCACTTCCGCATCCTCGCTGAGAACCGTCTGGGCACCAGCGACCCTAGCGAGGTCATCCAGGTTACCACCCAGGAGGAAGGTGAGAGTTCTATGACTTGTTACCTCAGTTTATTAGTGAGAAGTGATGTTAAATGATTTTGTGAACATTTTAATGCAAAACAGATTGTAAATAAAACTATGTAAAAAAAAATTCCATCACATGAGGATGAGGTAACGTTAATTATGGATTTTGAATCTGACACTGTCCACAGATATGAATGAACCTACAACGTTTTATTAGTATGCAAACTTCAAATTAAATACAAATGTTTAGAGCTGTCAAATTTAAATTAGCAATGTCCCTTTAGTTTCATTTACAGATCATCGTTGCTGATATGTGTTATTGTTAAAGGATTACTAAACATTTCTATCATTAATTGATAAAAAAGAAGTGTTTCAATATTTCAGGATTTAGAGTTTCTAATCCAACCACAGCTTCAGATATTAAGGAACCAATTACAGGATTAGAGTCAAAGTTATAACTAGCTAAAAAATCTTTGGAAATGTAACATCTCGAATTTTTCTTCGATCTACCATTAAATATGAAACTAAACTAGTGATGTGACATGTACTGTATTTTCAAAACGACATTGGTACCTTTAGAGGAGTAAATATGTGTCAAAAGTATAATTAGCAACTAAAACTTTCTACCTAATGAACTGCATTGTTGGTTAGTTGAAAATATTTATGAAATTTTTTAAAACATATTATATATATAGACTAGCTGACCCGGCGAACTTCGTATCGCCTAAGTTATAGGTTTCCCCTAAGACAGACCGATGGAAAGAAAGTACCGTTACGTTTAATTTTCAAGATGATCTCGTTCGCATCGCTCAATCACGTCCTGGTTGAAGTTCGTTCGCTACGCTCACTCACTTTTGGGTTGGAGCTCGTTCGCTACGCTCACTCACCTTTAGGTTGGAGCTCGTTCGCTGCGCTCACTTGCCTTCAGGTTAGCTCGTTGACTACGCTCACTCGCCTCCAGGTTGAAGTTCGTTTGCTACGCTCACTCACCTTTTGGTTGCAAATTAGCTGTTGTCATAAATGTAAAAGAAATAATAGTGCTGCACCCTGTTGGTAATCCTTGTAACTTTAATGCTATTGAACATCATAGAACAGAACCAACTTGTTTAATTGAAACAGCTGTTAAGATTCATTAATTCCATTTCTCATAAGGTTAACATGGGAAACTCCAGAGCCACTGGGGCGGAGCCCTTTTAAGAATTTCGAAACGGGAAATAGTTTACGTCCGATTCGCATACCTACAGAATTTACACACCAAATTTCATAACGATCGGTGAAGTCGTTCCGGAGGAGTTTGCAGACAAACACTGTGACACGAGAATTTTATATATTAGATATTTCCAAACTTTATGAAAACTATATTTTTACAGATTGTGATGTAAAAGGAAAAAAAAGTTTTTTACAAGACAAAACCCTGACAACTTTCTCATCTGTTCAAGACTTTTTACTATACTACTATAATTTTCAGTGCCTAGTGGACCACCCCATGACGTTCGTGCAAAGGCTAAGAGCTCCACGGAGATTCTTTTGACATGGAGTCCGCCAGACAGGGAATTATGGAACGGCAATCTGCTGGGGTACTACGTAAGCTACGCGGAGGTGGCAGAGTCTACTACTACTGGTACTACAAACCCCACGACCACGGCTACTCAGGCAGCTGCTAACGTAAAGTCTGTGGAGGTATGAGTGTTAGGTGATGGACTGACAAAGCTTTAGTCCTATCTGATCAATGAGCTAAGTTTAAAAATGGTGGAGGTAGTGTGAATGGTTGACGGAGTGTATAAGATTATCCCTTGGATCAGAAGTGACCTATTTAAATTTTTTCCGGGGAATTTCATACTACATTATAAAATATTATTCTAGTTAGGTAGTAAGTGGTATCACGTCTTTTTGAAGTTTCATAACATCAAATTGTTTGGTAGTGCTAAAAAGTTAAGTTTTAAAATCATTCACGGTAAATTACTTGCCGCAACAGAAAATTGTTACCCAGTGTTAGTTACAAGTAAAGGATTTGAAGAGGTTAAATATCAGTTTCCAGTAGCTCTAGATGAATCACAACGATTTTACCATCCTGACTATTATGTTTCACTTGTTGCTGATCTGCAGGTAGGAGCCCAGTACGGAGGTGAGACTACACTGCAAGGTCTGAGTATGTACACCACGTACAGCATCACAGTACAATCCTACAACAGTCGTGGTGCTGGTCCTGCTAGTTTACCTGTCACTGTCAGGACCCTGGAGGGAGGTTAGTTTTGTAAAGCAATAAACTAATGTCAATTTTGATGTCAGAAGAGACCCAAAAGTCACAAGATTTTTAGGGGAAAAATGTGGGATTTTTAAAATCTTTTACATAAGGTGTTAGACTTCCGCCCATTGCTCCCTACGTCTCCCAATCTGTTGTATGTCGATAGCGCCTCACATCTATTGATTGTGCCCGTAGTCTGCCGATCACTTCCAAAACTTGCCACAGAAAATGGCATATTTGTAAAATGTATTATATTTTTGAAATAATGGTCCTGGCAAAGTAAACAGTGTCTTAGTCAGTAACACGGCTACTCAAGGTATCTCACACCATTTTACACTTACCCTTCACTCATATTAAAACACACCCAGCGATGTCCCCATCTCAGTTGCTAATACATATTATCCTCAGTGCCGACTCTACCACCAGAGGGCGTGTCTTGTTCCGCACTGACGTCCCAGAGTCTGCAGGTTTGGTGGGAGCCTCCTCCACCAGAGGGGAGGAACGGGATGGTCCAAGGATACAAAGTCTCGTATCAACCTGCAGAAGACTGGTATGGTGAGTATCAAATGCACGTAGCTTAGTACTAAAACTGACTGGGACTCTATACGTTCTCATTTACAATAAATACACAACAATGTTGAAACACCTTAATTATGAATCAACAAACAATTTAAGTGAAAATCCATTAACACAAACTTAGATTTTTACAAAAGTAATACAGCTGAACTTATGAAAGTAATGGCAAAAATTATATCCAACTTACATAATATACATATTTTCACTTCAAATAACTCAGATTATTTGACTCAGATTATTAACTAATGTACTATTTAAAGTTTTACACTACTGCCATACCCATGCGGTTTTCTCTTCTTACATCTTCTTTCTCTATCTTCAGATTCTCTTAAATTGTGTATAACCTCTGATTAAACTTTTTTAAGATTTATTCGATAGCTTACGTTTATGTTGGATTACAGAGAAGAACGACATGGAGACGAAGGTTACTAATGCATTGAGGACAACACTGCTGGGACTTCACAAGTACACCAACTACAGTGTGTCTGTGTTGACTTTTACGCAGAGTGGAGACGGAGTGCGCAGCACACCTGTATACTGCAGAACTGAGGAAGACGGTAGGGACAGAGTGTAGACTACTTTGATAACTTAAAATGTTTTAAGGATATTAGTTAGAATATCAGGCTTTCCTAACTAGAAAAGAGTCCAATCTAGCTAAAAAAAAAACACAATACATTACCATTAAACTAATAAAAACATTGGAATATTTCACTTCAATGTATTAAATGTTAATAACTACATATTGGCAACATACTTTCAACAACGTCTTCCTGGAAATAAATATCTTCTCATCTTAAACCTTCCTTGGAGATGCTATAAGGGAGAGTGAAGTATATATTCGAATGTATATGATTATTTTAAATTTTGTGTTTCTTGTACCAGATTGGACTCTCCTGTTCTCTACCTAACAATAATCGTAAAACCTAGGCCCTTCCTTGGGTTCTTTGTTACACACATGAATGTTACTGTTAAACATACCAATATCATCAAGTATTTTCCTATAAATGTATGGTCCATAAATATCAGCTGAAACAATTAATTTTGATATACGATTACGTCTGGAACCATATAATTTCATGGTATAAATTCCCATTCTCTATTTTTCAAAAATATCTTTTTATATCTCAAGTGTTATACCGAACATTCTATTGACAAAGTGTCCCCTCTCAGGAACTTTACGAGTACATCGTACGTAGATCACCGGTCCTCGTATTTACTTTTTCTATTTAATTTTTTCACTATGAATAAAGTCTATACTGTTACTACTTTGGAATATTAAAACAAACGTTTTGAAGTTTCATGCTGGGACGGTTAAAATGAGGAGATTTTCAGTTTCTTTCCAAGATTAAATATCAAATACTAGTAGTTACAATGTTATCTAAATTTTTATATATTTTTTTGGATGTTTAACTTAGAAACATTTTTTCCTGTGCCCAGTTCCATCACCCCCAGCTGACATCAAGGTAGCCATGAGTTCTGTCAACAAGATTGTGGTGTCGTGGCTTCCGCCGGACTTTAGGAACGGAGAACTCGTAGCTTACACCTTCTACATGGGCATTGTAGAGGATGGGAAAGAGGTAATTATTACAGCTCAATAATGAAATTCCATGATGAAGCCAGGTAACATAAACCTTATTAATGAGATTCCAGATTTTATTAATGTATTTACTGTTTTTGTTAAGTAATTCTATGAAATTTGAAGCTGTAAAAGAGTTTTAAAACAATAAAAGTTGAAGTTGTCAAAGACTTTTTTAAATATTAATTCATGCAACTTTCATTGAATAAGATCTTTATTTTGTAGCTTTAGAGGGATATTCAACTTTTAGAATTTTGGGCTGACTCGTAGTTTTGAAGTAACATTCTCTCTTTTTTTAAGCCTGCTATTGCTTGTTTTTAAAGTCCAATTTTCCATTCTTTATTCGTCTTCACACATCCTCTGTTCACATCCTGTATACATCCTTCATCCTGTATTTCACCCCTAACAATTTTCATTCTTCATCCTCAATCGCCCAATATATTTCTTTTGCTCTTTGTCCTTCATCCTCCTCCTTAGTCATTTATCATTCACTCTTCATCCCCAGTCTCCCATTCTTTGGTTTTTTTTCATTTTCCCTCTCCCTTGTTATAAATAATTTTTACTTTTTTTATCCTTTACTTTGCATTCTTTATTGTTCATCCTCAATCTTTTATCATCAATAATAAACCCAATCAATAATAAACCTTAATCATCCATTTGATGTCCTAAATAATCCATCCTTCATCCTAGATCCTCTTTCCTTATCATACCTCATCCATGAATCATCCTCCATATCCTATATCATTCATCCTCATCTTTCTGATCCTGCACTATCCATTATCCACTCTCATCTTCAATCCTCCTTCAATATTACTCTTCATTCTTGGAACTCAATTCTTGTTTCCCTCCAGGAGGGGACTCACA
This sequence comes from Macrosteles quadrilineatus, assembly GCF_028750875.1. NCBI lineage: Eukaryota > Metazoa > Arthropoda > Insecta > Hemiptera > Cicadellidae > Macrosteles > Macrosteles quadrilineatus. The sequence goes on along the minus strand of NW_026542599.1, from coordinate 30,166,729 downwards.
AGCGTATCCTCAGCCCAACCAGTGAGATCCACGAGACAGTGAGACTGCAAGAGAGTGCCACATATCAGTTCTGGGTGACAGCCTCTACCAAGGTCGGGGAGGGTGATAGTACCAGGGTCGTCACCATCTCTCCTTCCACCAAGGGTAAGCTATCTAGCCGACTAGATAAACTATCAAATTCTAAAGGTTTTCTATCTTTTGTTTTGTTTGTGTCTCCACTAATGGCATTTACAATAAACTCACTCTTTCAAGGAAAGCGGTCCGAGACCCAATTTGTTTTTGGATATGCTGAGGATTGAACCTGTTCCTTTCACGCGAAAGTCGTTGAACAACAACACCAACTACTAGGCTAGCAACATGGCCAAACAAAAATGTACACCATCCTCGATGAAAATACACTTCAGAACCCTACAAATTAAAAACTATGGTTTTAATTTGTTGAATTGGATTGCTAGCCTATTCAGTCTTCCAGACTTAGGTACAAGAGTGACATGCTAGACCCTTGGAAGGGTCTCAATCTCAATGAATAAACGGAGCATCGGCTGATTTTCTTGTGTTAAGTAATCTTTCATATGAAACTACTCTGGTATAGACAAAGTAAAAATTGAAGAATATTGTTCTAAAATGAGTAATGAATGAGATAAGAGAGTAAACGTGTAAAACACTGTTTAGAAGTTGTTACTTCATTGATTATACCATCAGTTTCTTTTAAATGAATAGACACATTTTGAAGCATCAAAAGGATCAGACTTGTATAACATGTTTTTTTTTTATGAGGTCTCTGATACCATAGACAAATAGAATAAATATAGGCTTTCAAAGGAAGGTTCCGGTCCCCACCGCTAGGAGTGCCGTGTAGTTACGGCGCACACCGCTGTAGGCGAGGAGCGCAGGAGCCGTATGTGACCAGCAGACACTGCAGTGGTGTGCGTCGTAATTACCCGGCAAACCGAGCGGTGGACACCAGAACTTATGCTAACTGCAGCACAGCTGACGGTCTATATTTATTCTATTTGTCTATGCTGATACTCAAAGACCGTAATTCTTAACTGTGTGATCTAAATTTAGTTTCTTAATAGGAATGGTTGAGGTGAGTTCTAAAGCGAGGTTGATGGAATCGTTTTATAGAACTTAACTCACTCACACTTTCAATCCAACAGATAAACTTTACTGCCAAAACCTCTCTAGTTACCATATCTTTACAAACATACCAAATATTAATGTGTTGATGGTTATACTGCATTGAACAAGTATTTATGTTTTAGTGCCAGCACGAATCATATCATTCAGTAGACAGATCATTACGCCATGGAAGCAGAATTTGACACTCGAATGTAAAAAAGTTGGATCTCCCCCTCCTACTTCAATGTGGAAACTGCATGGAAAAGTTCTTCAGACCAATGGAAGATACCAGGTAAAAGGATATATTGCAATTTGAATGTTTTTTTTAAGAAATGAGAGACTTTGATGTCGAAATTCTGCAATAATGTAAGACCATTCAAATAACAAACAACAGCACAGATTTAAGTGGAATGCAGCTAATTTTATTTGCACAACAGTATAAATTAACAGCATAATATTAGGAGAATGTTGATAGCTTATAAAATATGAAGAAAGCTTTACTTACAAATTAAGTATTTTACTATGGTTTTTTACCTACAACAATCTGTTTCTGAGGACTTTTTAAATCACAACCTGTGATATTGATAAAAAATTGCAAACAATTGAGTTGTCGTAAATTTTCTACTGTAGTGTGAGAAGGCACACTATCGCTTAAGGACTGAATAACATCTAGAATTAATTAAAGGAATCTTGGACAAAACGCAGTGCGGGAACACCGTTCTCACACGGTCCCATCCCACCACATCATCGCATCCCGTATAAGGGACCATACTGAGCTTTCCACATCACAAATATATGCTAGCCTTCCACAGAAAACCTATGCTTATGTGGTTATGTTGTAAAGTGAAACATGGATTCATAACTTCTTCTGTTCAACATAACCAGCGTATTTTGAGATTTAAGAAAAGAATGCACGAACAGAAATTTGTAAATTTAAAATAATCTCGAATTTGTGTTGAGTTATTTCCGTTGTGGTCTTATCCATTGTTCGATTGTTATAATTTTTTACAACGCAGATTTTGCAGCATGATGAATATTTTTTCTTTGGCAATGTAAAATACTGGGCTTTTACAAAAAAATAAGATTTCTTGTTTTTTAAGGTGAAAATAACACTTGACTTATTTCGTTGTTAATTCCTTGCAGGTAAGCAAGGAAGGTACCCTGCACATTCGGGACATACAACATGGCGATAGTGGCAACTACACGTGTCATGTTGACAACACTCATGGCAAAGATGACATCGTCTACACCGTACATGTTAGAGGTACTACTGACTGTTGTGTATGCTTGATGAGCTGTTTTACGGTGATTTTGGGAATTGTTATGTTTAGCTATTAAAAAATAAACAAGAATAATTTAAACAATCTGACACACTGAAGGGAACATTTTATTAAATTTTTTTATAATTTGGTATAAATAACATATAAACTTAAGTTGATTTTATCGAGTTTTTTACGACTATGGGAATGGGGTTTGCAAATTTTATAGTTTTGTAGCATAGTTCTTAGGTTACATTGCATAAATATGCATAAATAAAGACACTAATAACTGACATTAATAGCTATTGTACTTAAATGCTTACTCTTTATTATAGATTTAAGCCTTAGTTAGACATTGTTTTAAATTATTGCTTTGGTTGTGTTCTCAGTTCCCCCCGACCCCCCTGTGTTGAGTGTGGTGAGTTCAGAAGTTGACAGTCTTCATCTCAAGTGGACCGACAAAGTGCAGAGGGACATTCCTATCTTAGGTAACTATAGATTAGACAAAGATTAGATTAGATTATCTATAGATTAGATTCATCAATAAAGATACTTAAAGTTTACTTTTATAACAAGCTGTATAAAAACTTTGTTGTTCAGTGTTTATTTCAACATAATTATTTCCTTATTTATGAATAAAATACAAATGAATGACTTGGCTACTCACTGGGGATCTAACAGAGATAAGCAAATTGTTTTTTGACCAAACCAAGTGTGTTTGGTGCAAGTGAATGGATTTTAAAAAACTATTTAACTTTATTTACAGTTTTTAATAGAATTTGTGACTAAAGTAGGAGCCTTAGGAAAGTTGTTTATCATTTACTTTTAAGTTTATGCACAAATTATACACTGTGATGAATACATTGAAATGATACAAACCATTTGTTTTATATTGGAACACCCTTTAAATTAAAACATGTTTCAATGTTAAAAGCAAGGACAAGAGGGTGCTTCTTCAGAGTATTCAATTGACAAAATAGCAAATATTTTCCTTAAGCAGTCCATTTAACAGCTATAAAATGGTAACATGTTAATCAGAAAAATTACCTGCAATAGCAACTCACACAATCGATACGCGAAATTGCGTATGTACATAAACCTTGTATTAATCAACAGCAAAGTACTATCTGCAACAACTTCATTTTATTTCATACAACGCCAACTTTAAAGCTAAGGTGTTGATTGAATGATTTGAAATCATTGTTACTGATCATGATCACCTGATTCATTAGCCAGGACCTTTTAGAATGATCAAGCGCAGCTCCATAAAAAACTTTGGGCTCTTTGGAACCAGAAAAAAAACTACTGGTACTGACTTTTCTCGTGGAACTACTAGCTTTCTGATTACAAGATAAACAAAATCAGCTACCACTACAATATACTCATGTCCAAACTGCTCCAGGTTATGTGATCAACTACAAAAGGGACCACGGAGACTGGGAAGAGATTCACATAGAGTCCAAGGCCGACTCTCATATCTTGACCAACCTGTGGTGTGGAACAAGGTATCAACTGTACATCACTGCCTACAACAAGATAGGGACTGGGCTGCCATGTGATATTGTCAACACCTTCACTAAGGGAACAGGTGAGTGATATTTGTAGAGAAAAATTGCACTTTGAGTTACAAAACTCTGACGGATATATATTTGGATTTACTAATATTAAAAATATTTGTAACTAGTTTCGGGTAGTACTACCTCAAGCCTTGTACTAATCCAATATATTTCCTACCCATATGTATGTATCTCACAGTTGTATCTCAAACTCCAGGCGGTATATCTGCCTTCATCAATACAGCCACTCGCTCTAAGCCCTGACTTTCTCATATCCCTCAAGACCATTCTCATCATCATTCTTTGAGCATTCCAGCTAGTCTTTTGGTTTCAGGAGCATTTCACAATGTTTCTTAAAAGTCTTTTTCCCTCAAAATGTGTCCAGTTCAACGTAACAACCTCTGGCTTTTAATCTCTCCTTTTAATTTAGACAGGTTGATTAAAAGCTAGAGATACTCACTCAGAGGGTGAGTCCACCATAGACTTATATAAAATAATTTGTATTTTTTACTATACAATAAGGTAAAAAATAAAAAGGCTTTATATCTATGAATAATCACAGGTATTCAAAGTGTTTTTTTATAAGTGTTGGCCTGAATTTTTGATTGTCTTCTTCTTACCATAGTAGTTGGTAATAAGAAAAATAATAATAAAAGACACTCCAGCTAAGCATGAATCAGGTTCTTTGTTTAGGTTCCTATGATATAAAGGGTAGGGGTTAACCATTGAAGTCCATTGCCAGTTGATGGATCTGAATTCATTGAGTCAGGACTGGAGCTCGTAGGAGACCTTAATACACAACAGCACTTATTAGATAAACCTCCATTAGGAACTCCTAGGTTAGGTCTACTATAACAATTGACTACCTCTCCTAAATACATAACAACATTGCAGCACCGGTGATGCCCAAGGCATCGCAGCTACTGACAGTCAACTCCACGGCAGTTACCGTGTGGCTAGACGCGTGGGGAGACGGAGGCTGTCCTATCCTCTACTTCATCGTAGAGTATCGGGAAGAAGCCAGGGCAGACTGGACCTTGGTGTCCAACCACGTCCAGCCCACGGAGAGAGTTCACAGCATCGGCAGTCTGGCGCCTGCTACCCGCTACTACCTCAAGGTGACGGCACACAACAACGCGGGGTCGAAGGTCGCCACTTACAACTTCACCACACTCACGCCTGATGGAGGTTAGTTAACGAACTTTTGGATATTGAACGATACTATATGGACCAGCTGCAGCCTTTTATTCTAAAAGATCATAGTTGAATGACCCACCTACAGCAGTCTAAAATTCATATTTTCTTCCTTATTTTTTGTTACTGAGATAGCTGTTGTGACATAAAAGATGCTATAGCTTACAATAAGCTCTGTCCCATCTACTGAATTAGTAAACTACATCAGCAAACTTTGTTGGTGATTAAAACTCAACGATCTTAATTTGTTTATTCTAAAACTGGTGACAGTAAATTTTAAACATGATGATGATGGTACACCATTGCCACTTAAAAGTGGAGAGAAATCCAATAGAAAAACCTCAAGGGGTTGGTAGTTTCAAAATAAAGCTTTTGAGTTTAAGCCAATCGTTTTCAAGGTCAAGTTAAGTGTATTGCTTACATCATTCAAAATTTCAGCCACTATCATGCCAGAGCTGCTAAGCCCAGTGTCATCCAACAATGGTGCTCATCTTTACACCAACCTCAAGATTGTGGCTTGTGTCTTCCTACTTCTGGCCATCCTCTCCTTGACTGCCTCAGCTGGCTTCTACTTCAGGAAAAGAAGTAAGTGTTAGAGTTTCTGTAGCTACTTAGCTGCCCTGAATAAGGTTTCCAACTCCTTCTGCAACAGTCAAGGTATAGTAAAATGTCTGAAATATAAAAAAAAATTTGTTTTATAGTGCTTACAAACTAAAGGGTGTCCCAGTAAGAACGCCGGATTTTAGGAGCGTCTTATTCTTATCTGTATTTCAATAGGAATTTCCAAATTATTAGTGATTTAATCAGTATTAGGTCCCATTTGTAGTCATGAATCGTTACACGACGGATCAACACGTGGTCATAGTTAAAGTGCACTACAAGTACAGGGAACGTTTCGCTGAAACGGTGCGGAAGTTGCGCGCAATTTTCGGCCGAGACAATGCACGAAAGTCGTCTGTCCGAAGATTGATTTCTAAGTTCGAAGAATTTGGCTCAGTTTTGGAAATTAAAAGACCAGTGCGCAGTCGGGCAGGTCGCTCCCTTGAAAATATTGATGCTATACATGATAGTGTAGAGGACAACGCAAGAACATCGATTCGTCGGCGTAGTCAGCAGTTAGGCCTAGCTCAGAGCACAGTACAAAGAATTTCTGTATAATACATGTTCCCTTACAAAATTCAACTCACACAAGAGATCAAGCCAAGAGATCCCGTAAAACGGCTTGAATTTGTAAGATAGGTGGTTGGAAATCAAGCTGAAAATGACATATTTTCAACAACTTTGCTGTTTAGCGATGAAGCACACATTCATCGTGCGATTTAACACCGAGTGACTACTTTCTGTGAGGTTATTTAAAGTCGCTTGTTTGCGCCAATAATCCTCAAACAATCCAAGACATGAAGGAGGAAATTATTCGTGCCATTAATAGAGTTCAACAGCAAGAAGGTGAATAAGTTATGGAAAACATTGTCAAAAGATGTCGGGCTTGTCAGCAGGCAGCAGGTGGGCACTTAAAAGACATGATAATACATTACTAATCGGGGATACTAAGCTTTAAGATTCCTGTTTCATATTGTAATTTTAGCATGGAAATATATGGTTTATTAACAATTTAAATCCGGCGTTCTTATTGGGACACCCTTTACTTGATGTAAGTATGAAGAGTCGCAGAACTTATTAGCTGCCTTGAGTATGGTTTCCATACCTCCTTTTGCTACTAATGTCCTGGGATGGTAAGATGTCCAAGATTCTCAAACATGGCCACGGTATAACTTAAGAGCACAATAAATGTCTACAAAAAAAAGATAAAATAAAAAATATGTTAAATTTATTCATTTTACTTTCACTGACTGAGAACTGAGAAGAAATGTTAATGGGTGTTGTAGGAATAAGATGTGTGCCAAGACAAACTAAAATAATTACATTTTCTATGTTGGTATATAATTTAATTTTTTATTAGTTCTCCATGGGAAGCCCACCCCACCTATTTTTGGCAAATATAGGTTTCCAGTTTTTAGCTAAATCCCTTGAGTGTGTCTAAATATAGCAACCATATACTATAGGTAGGATCCTACAATGGATCATAAATAGATTCTATAAAATAGTTTACTCACAACATGTATATACTCCTATGTTAATCTAACACATGCTCGTGCCAGGACTGGACAAGAACAACCTGGCAGAGTCTGCGTCTGTGGCTCAAATGCAGAATCAACAGAACAGAGACCAGCAATACGCAGTACACGGCGGACAGAGCGGCCAACTGTCACTGGACTCTGCCACATACAAGACTGACTCAACAGGTACGGGTAGGTTCTATCATTTACACACTGAAACTCAATATATAGGTTTGTGTTGCCTTCAAATATGTAGATTTGTGGTTTTGATACACTTTGAGACTGAGCTAGAATAGCTGTTGGACGTAGCAATGGCAAGTTACATTAGTCCCATCTAGAGGAATCAACCATCTCATTGGCTCATGGCTTTATTACAATCCCACAATCCCCTATTCCCACCAACCTGCCTCTAATACACCACTAAGTACAATGTATACTACCCCAAGTACATATGGCGGCCAACTTTCTCTCATTCATTGCTACCTCCAGTTAAATCTCTAGCTCAGTTGTTTGATCGTAGTAACGGTATATTCTTGACTCAGATGTCATGTTTGTTATTGGGTTATCAACAAAGCTCTCCTAAAAAAGGCTGATATTATATAGCCAGGGCCGTATTTTCTTAACGGCAGGCACAACAGTTCTCAATTTTTTTGTCTTTATAAATTTATTTCGGCGATAATCTGCAATGAAATCTGCATGACCGAAAAAGTTCTTCAGTATTTCACCGTTAAGGTAGGAGTTGCCACTACGTGGAAGATGTCCAGGATTTTATCGCGACAGCGGGAGTAGAAGATCATGTCCCCGCAAACTCGGAAGATCTACACGATTTTGTCATGATCAAAGCAGACAAAGATGATGCGAGAGACTCATGCAAGATGTTTCTATTTCTCCGCGGGCAAAGGATTCGTTCATGATTTCCCCATGGTCGGAGGAGACAAAGATAATGTTTCCACATTCGGGCAAGATGTTACCTCTTTCTCATTTCTTACTTTTCTGTGCTTGCAACGAATTTTAGCTGTTTTTATTAAACGCATAGATGTAAGAGATGTTTGGTAATGTTACTGTTGAAGGCTATCATTAGCTTTTGGGGCTCAAAGGTTGGTGTTATACAGTGATGTAAATAATGTTGCAGAGTACATCGAGGACATTTGTCCATACGCAACATTCCAGTTGTCCAAACAGCCTTACAGTGAGAGCACGTACAGTGGCAATGTCTACAGTGGACCGTACCACTCTGTCAGAGGATCGTTTGTCTACCACGAGCCCAAGACTACCACTGCCGACACCTACAAGCCTAAATATGTGAGTCTTTGTTTTATTAACATATTTTCTGTAAAGTTCCATAGTTTCTTAAGGATTATACCAAGGACTAATTCAGCTTGGATTGTTTTGGTTAAGATAACAAGAAGCAAAGAAAAATGTCTTTTTCCCCATGTTCTTTACAGTTCTTTTCCTTCCCATCATCTTAATGAGTGTAGGGGAGATATACGATTGGTGTCGTTCATAGCAAACCTACTAGTCGGTTAGTTAAAAATTTACTAAAGACATATTCTACCGCTGTAAGCCTTTCAATTTATTTTTTAATAAAAGAGGAAATCAGATATGATTTTTTTGGTGTGATCAATTCATGTCACTGATGCCATACCATTCATTGAAAGGAAGTCTAACAAAACAAGTCCAAATGCCAAATGGCATTGTAAATGAGCTGCTTCTGTGTGGCTTTTCGTAGAGGCCAATAACTCTAATGGGTACTACAAATACAATTAGTTTTGCCCAACTTTTTCTTAAACATAAGTTCAAAACAATGCATCATATACTTATTCTTTTTATAGAAACAATTTCCAGTAGTAAGTTAGTAATCAGCTCCATTAATTAAGATAAAGATATAGTTGAAATTTAATATTAGCTTTCCTTTTTGCCTAAAATTGTATGTTTTTTTTCAGCAAAAGGAACCAGAGTACACTAAAGTAAGGAGAAAAGGAGGAAGACTGAGAGATCCACACTCCGAGAGTCAAGGTAAATATGACTTATTATATGACATTTAAGTGAAGATTTTCAAGACTACCTTGATATCAAGATTTTTTCAGGAAAGCAGGTCTTAAGTTTTATAAATACTGTACTGTGGTGTTTATACTAATAAAACTGATGCTCCCCAATTAAATTGCACCAAATATGTTTTTGTGAATGTTATTTTTACAGAACAGTGTGCAAAGACTGCAAATTGATTTTGTTTGTCATTTTTGCTATGTGCAAGAATTTTTACAAAACTAATGTTTACCTTTGTTACAAGATGAAAAATTCTGTTCTGTTCCCGTCCTGATAATCAGGAAGTAAAAATCCCGTCCTGTACTAAAAATACAATTCTGTCAATTCCCTCTTAGTGCAGAAACGTAACAGAGCGAGCATTGACACGTCGTGTTTCAGAATCAGACAACCTGGGCAGCACAGACTCTGAGGTGAAGAAGATTCTAACGCTGCACCTGCCTATTTCAGAGTACGATACCCTCGGCTCAGACAGTGAGGGGGACACGGGACGACACAACTCTGCTAGTCAGGAGCTCGTGTCCTTCAGGCATCGTATGCCTCGAGGTAAATTGTGTATAATTCATCCTTCAATTTTGTGCATGTGAATCCTGATGAGACAATCTAGATGGGAAAATGCAATACAGTAGGGGGTCTTAACCGACCCTAATGGGACCAGACCTAGGTCGGATAACTCAAAAGGTCGGATAAAACGGGTAATATCTAAAATCATAACACAATGAAGTGCTATTCATTTGGAATTATATAATCATTATTTTGAAATCATACTTGCATTATTTATCAAATAAACTACTCTTATCTCCTTTTTCATATTGATAGAAAAGTCACAAATAAACACAAAGCACGGTTAAGTCAAATAGGACTACTTTCAGTGGAATATATTATAATACTACGCAAGAGTCAATAAAATTCCTATTTTAATAACTTTAGTACTGTAATGTATTAATTGATGCTTTCGAAATACATCGTAATACAGTACAGAACCTTTTGTCGACATTAAAGATACAAGCGACCATTTTGTTACAAGACAGGACGTTTATTTATAGCCTCTCACTGAAGGCTCAAGCACAAAAACTATCTTGACCTTGGAATTGTTAACCCCCCTTCCATATAAGTTGCATTGTTTGTTTACTCCGGCGATAAGAAATCAGTTCTCAAAATCGTAACGCAGTTTATGATGTTATAAGTTTGCCGCACAGATAACAAATCAGATCAGATGTGCTCGAGCTACGAACGATGATGACAAACTGACAATAGGCTATGCTATATCTTTTGTGATCAACACAAAATAACTTATTGTTAGTCATATCCTATGGAGATAAGCGTATGGTTCAGGTCTCATCGCCCAGCGTGGGAGCGGAAATGCCGAGATTCCTAGAAAGCGGCGGTTAAACCGAGCTGCTCTCAAAGCAAAATCGGTTAAAACAAACTGCATTATTTTACAATGGAAGGCGGATAATCCGATTATCGGTTAATACGAGGTCGGTTAAGAGCCACTGTATTATTGTGTGATGTTTTCCACCCTTTTTTTCTACCATAAAACTTTATAGAGTAATATTTTTGCATTCCACTCAGTGAAGGAGGTAATAATAATAATAATTACAATATATGGATGAATTATGTTTATTATTTACTAGCTGTGTGCCCCTTCTATGGACGGGTATCTTGTAGTCAGTTGAAACCTTATTATATTCAGTTCAATAGATTATAGGAATACTCACAACATTCGAAAACAATATCTGACAGTTTCAAGCCAAACCAAATGCTTTGCAATTAAATGTCACCCGGATATAAATATTTTTTGTTCTATTTGATAATCAACGATTAACTTAACATTAAACTGGTTCTTGGGGAAAAGTACCAGTACCGACGAGAGTCGTCGTCGAAATTTGGCTGTGGATAATTGGGCAGGCCTATGTACCAATAGGATATGGACCACAGGCCTATTGGTGGTATGGTCAACGGATAGTTAGCACAATAGTGGTGAGTCGAAACCGAAACTGACACATTGGAATAGCGATTGTTACGATCAAAATGAAATCACACAGATCTTCTGAAATTGCAGCAACATCCACGATCACCCGGTGTAGTTGTTATTTTTTTACTTGACACGACAGCATTCGAAACGCCGTAATGAGTGGAAACCTCGATTGTAGGCTTTTGGTGCCGATGACTAAAAAAATGAAAATTTCCCAGTCCAACACAGATTTTTTTTCTTGGTTATCAAAACTCAAAGTACAAGTTGATATACACAGAATCTCCGGTTCCCGAACTGGGTGGGAATGGTTTGTTATTTAATTTAATTTACAGTTTTACACATATTATTGTACTTGCGATCAATCAAATCTGTTGTGTAAGCCATACGTTATTAATCTTACTTGCTTTTGGATTTGCTTTTACAATTTTTAATACTCGTACCACATGTTCAGGGTTAAAGACATTTTAGTTTTTCATTAATGTTACAATTATTTGTTATTTAAGGTTAGTATAGCTTTGGACTCTAAAGCTCAATTTTAATATGTTAAATATCGTAACTTTTACAACTCTGTTACAATTATTACTTGATTTTTTATTATATTTAGTTTTTTCCTACTCTAAATTCAGGGTCCTTGACTGGGTGGGAGGCTGTGCAGAGGTCATGTTGGGTGAAGTGGATGACGATATACTTTCATTTAATTCCTGTGTAGCATTAGACACAGAGACGGATTATTTTAATTTTTTTAATACGAAACTTAATGATAGCACGTTAAAATTATTTCACATTAATATTCGTAGTATCCAGAAAAATTTTGACGAGTTGTTAGTCTTATTACATCCGTTTATTCATAATCTTGATTTCATTGTTCTTTCTGAATGTTGGTTGAGGGGTGGGGTGAGGGGAGAGGTTATAGAGGGCTTTGACCTTGTGACTACAGATAACTATCGCAATCAGAATGACGGTGTACTAGTTTATGTTAATAATCGTCTGGCTTTCACTTATGTACAGATTACTATTGGAGACGTTTTTGGTTTACGCTTGAACTTTACTTTACACAGTGAGCAATACATTCTCACTACACTGTACAGAACTCATGACAGCAACGTTGACTTATTTTTATCAGAACTCGAAGAATTCTTTAACTATTTGCCTTTGAATGTAAAGATGATTTTTGTGGGTGATATAAATATTGACTTGCTCAAAGGTAATCACATTTCTGACAGATATTTAAATTGTTTGATAGGCAATGGCTTAGTTCAGTGCATTGATAAACCCACACGTGTCTCTTATAACTCTATGTCTTGTTTGGATCATATATTTGTCCGTATTGCAGATTTAAAATATATAGATACAGCTATTTTTGAGACAGGTATCACCGATCACTATGGAACTGCACTGAATTTGACTGTAACCACGAACAATTTATCCAATAACCAGTCCGACAAGACACGTCACACTTACATTGACCGCACACTACTTGCCGACAATCTTACTCACGCAGATTGGGGAACCGTTCTGAACTGTTTCGATACCAATGTATGTTCTGAGCGTTTTAACGAAATTATATCAGTGTCTAATGAAAGCTCAAGAAAATTATCAAATAACAATACAAGATTTAAAAAGATTAAACCTTGGATAACGCTGGATCTTGTTCAACAAATTCGTGAGAGGGACAAGCTTAGTAAAACTCTAAAAAAACAACCTTTTAATGAAAACCTAAGGATTCGCTTTATCATAGTTAGAAGCAATTTAAGTCGATCGTTAAAAAATGCAAAGAGAGATTATTACAGAAGCAAAATTAATCAGGGGAATAAAGATCCCAAAGTGCTTTGGGGTGTTATCAATGAGCTGTCTGGGAGAGTCAAATCTCGAGATGCGTTTCCTGTACAGAAGTTTTTACCTCAATCACATGTTTTTAACGATGAAACATTAAAGCGAATTGCTAGTGATTTCAATACTTTTTTCTCTCTTGTTGGTCAAAATCTGGCCAATAATATTGACTCTGGAGGAACCCCAATACTGAACGACGCTGACTACAGATATGACTCGCAGCTCACGCTACATACAGTCACTGAACATGACGTCACACGTTACGTTAACTCACTTAGGGGAGGGTCTGCACCTGGCTTTGACAATATATCTGCTGATTTTCTAAAACAACAAATACATATTTTTCTCCTACCGCTAACTCATTTGATCAATCTAAGTTTAACATCAGGCACTTTTCCAACCCCCTTTAAGACAGCCAAAGTATATCCTCTTTACAAATCCAACGATTTTTCAGACGTCAATAACTTCCGCCCCATATCTATGCTGAGTGTTTTCTCAAAAATTTTAGAACGCATTGTGAAAGATCAGCTTGTTAATTACCTTGAAACAAACGAAATTTTAAGCAAAGAACAGTACGGTTTTGTAAAAGAAAAAAATATATCTGACGCTCTATTCGAAGTAAGTAAAAACATAAATGATAATATCTCTCACAACAGACGGAGTATGCTAGTATTCCTAGATTTAAAAAAGGCATTTGATTCTGTTGATCGAACAAAGCTATTAGTTAAACTAGAAAACATTGGCATTCGTGGCACCGCTCATCAGTGGTTTCAAAGCTATTTATCCGACAGAAAGCAAAGTGTGGTGATTAACGGAATTTCCAGTGACGTAAAACCCATAAACTATGGGGTAATTCAAGGAAGCACTCTTGGGCCTGTCCTGTTCTTAATTTATATAAATAATATCACAAAACTTTCAATTAAAGGCAAACTGTTTTTATTTGCCGATGATACCGTCATTCTTGAAAACGGGACAAGTTGGGAAAACGTCCGTGATGATGCTAATCATGATCTTCTTTTAATACAAAAATGGTTTGACCAAAATGTTCTATCCTTAAATGTTTCAAAAACCAAATTCTTACCAATTTCACTAAGAGATACTACTGATTATAACTTGGAAAATATTTCAATTCACTCTTGTGGCAACTTTTTAAATAGATTTTGCTCTTGTGAGCAAATTGAGAAAGTAAATTCCTATAAATATTTAGGTGTGATTTTTGACAATCGTATGAAGTGGTCTGACCACATACATTTTTTAACCTCTAAATTACGTAAATATATATTTGCATTTAGGAAACTGCGTGACATATTAACAACACAGGAAATGAAGCTAGCATATTACGCCTATGTCCAGTCGTTACTTTCATTTGGCATTATCGTATGGGGCGGAGCTTTTCCCACTTTTTTAGAACCTCTCTTTGTCCTTCAGAAGTTGTTACTCAAAGTTTGTTTCAATAAGCCAATTCGATACCCCACTAACACATTATTTCGTGAACTATCCTTACTCAGTGTCAGACAGTTATTTATCAAATTTCTTTCAATTCATATTTTCAAGAACTTCGATTCTATTTTTAACCAAACATCACATTCTTATAATACCCGATATGCACAGAATGTTGGAATAACTACCTCCCATTTAGCCAAGTCTTACTCATTAACAAATTCCTCTTACATTTCTGAAGTTTTATATCGTAATGTTATCTCCCGTTGTAATTCTTATCATTTGTTCCATTCTCCATCGATTACTATTTTCAAAAAATGCATCACTGGCTGTCTGATAGAGTGGGGTGTAGATGAATCAGAACTCCTAATCAAAGCAGAGTACAGGCAGACTTGACTCTACTTTATTCTCCCGTAATCTTTACTGAATAACTGAATTACTAACATCGAACATTCTTAACTACATATATTTATATGTATGTGCCCTCCGCCTTGCCTCATTCCTTAAATTGCTCATTCACCAATTTAGAATCAGAATAGTTTTACAATTATATTAAATCATTTGTTTTTAAGATTCTCTGAATATCTATGAATATAAATATTATTTATATTCATATTATTTTCCATTTTATTTATTTTTCCAACAAATACGTCAGTCACTGATAGCGACTGAGCCTACGCACAGGCTTCCAGCCCATGTAGGCTTATTTCCTTATGTTTAACATAGCTTCTCTGAGACCTTACATCCTTTGTTGTTATTATTAAGTTTATTTGTATTTTTATATTTAATTAGGTACCTATTTTTATCTATGCAATAGCAAGTAGGGTGTCTGTCCACTGGAAGTTATGTTATAATTTATATTCTGTATTATTATTTGGAAATAAAGTATGTTTGATTTGATTTGATTTGAATTGTGAGCAGAAATCGTTACACAGTATTAGTAAACAACATTTATTGTAAACATATCAGTAACAGCTAGAAAAAAGAATATTCATCCAAACAGCTGTTAGTAATTTCAAAAATGATGTATGTAGTAAACATAGGGAGAAAACTTGAAAAAAATCGCACGAAATTTGGCTTTTGATCGTCCGTTATTTTATTTCCAAAATAGTGAGGCCATATTTTAATGGCTAAAGACACTCTCGCCAATACTGTGAATACAACTAAACTAATAGAATCATGATCGGTAGGCCTACTCTAGTTTTCTAGGTAGGCCACATAAAATGCCTTCTCGACTGTGACAGACAGACAGACGGCCAGAAATTGATATAAGACTTGTATAAAATGTTAAAATGACCCAAAAATTTGTAATTCTGAGCCATGTACCCTACAGACAAAACTCTAATTTTATTTACATAGATGATTTTGCAAACTTAACTAATCAATTTTACTTTTGTGAAGTGTGAACCTTTTCCAAGAAGGTTGTATTTTTGCAATTAATGAATACCTACCTAAACTAATAGCAAAAAGTGCAATAGTTTTAATTTTGACAGTTGGGGCTATTTCAGTCATTCACTTAGTTCTTATTATGTTAAACATACAAAATAATCTTGCCCTCATTCTAATATCTTGTTGCCTATACACAGTTAGTTGCCAAAACTGGGCAGAGAACTAATTTTACCATCTGTGGCAGCGGTTAGGAAGGGCATGGCGAGAGGGTAGCCGACTCCTCATACCTATGGAGGAATATCTATAAATTAATGTAAAAGTTTCTCATTAAACATAATATAACCCCATGACCTCCGCCACTGTCTTAGACAGCAGATTTCTCGTTTGAATACTTAGGTGAGATTTTTATTTTATTGGGGCTGTTTTCCAGATGTGGGCAAGGGGGATGAGGAGACAAGCTCTTCCTCAGAGACGTCGCCCAATGGTGCAAGAAAGGCGTTGCCGCCCTCTCGCAAGTCCAAAGGCAAACAACAGCTGTTGGGCAAACGACCTGTGAAGAGCAGCAGTGGCTACTCGTCTCACACTGAGGAGACAACATTCAGGTAAGAGAAAATGTGTGTCGTAGTATTTAGTCTTATCTGAAACATTACAGTTAATGTGTGGCATTACAGTTAAGCCACACAGGCTACATCAGAGTCTCACTAATGTTAATTGTTGGTGAAAAGGTTACTGTATTTAAATTAAAAACAAAGCTACATGTGACTGAAATATTAAACAGGGTGTCCAGCCACTCGGAAACCATGAAATCAGTGAATTGTTCTTGAATTTTTATGACTCAGAAAAACTCTATGAATTGTATGTACAATTTGATCCCCAGTAGCCTATTGCCAAGCATTCATTTATTAACGGCTTTCTTTTGGTGCATGAGGTCATTTTGTAGTTAGCAGAACGTAATGATGGGAGTTAATAATGGGTGTTGCTGTGTTACGGTAGGTAATCATTTATATTTCCGTAATTGCAGAAGCCAATCATGGTGTCACCATGATTACAGGAAATGATCACAATCTTGACATGATCAGGGGAGAAAATACATTTATGTTTAGTCATTTACAGTAAATGTACATTGTTACCAGCATTTCTGGATAATTTTAACAATTTGGAAATCCATAATCAGTGTCCGGTCCCGATTTGTTTGGATAAGTAGGAGTGATGTATTTGTTCAGCTGAAGAATTGCAGATTTCTGTAGATACAATAGACCTTATTCAGGCAGTTAGAACACAAAAAGTTGACAATACAATAATTAACTTAATAGTAATACGTATTTTACCCCTAAAACGGAAGTATACTAGAATAAAAGTTGCAAAACTCCAGGAGGGAAATGGTGCTTTCAACTACCTGTAACTCTTTTCTTGAGTAAGTTAGTAGTTTTTCCATTCCGTATCCATATGTACCAATCAACAACACGTGCTATAAGCTGTTTTACTGTTTGTGTATGTTACAGTAAAGTTTATGGAGTATTTTAAATATTTCACGGTAATAAAAAAATCTTTTACGATCTTCTATTCCAGCACCGCAGACATCCTGACGCCCCGCAGCGTTTGTTCCAGTTTCTCCGAGCGTATCCAGCCTCCTTCGCGGTTCTCAGACTCTCGTTCGCACTCTAGAGAGTTGAGTGAAGCCGAGTGTGACATGAAGATGGGTCGAAGGTCGTCCAGGGGAAGTATCGGGTCTAACCCTTCTCGGCTCACTAGAGAAACAAGCTTCCAGATAGATGTATAGCCGCACCCCCTCTCCAGCCTAAGTAGTGGCTGGAAGATATGATCTGCGTTGGTGGATGATGAAGCGAACAACTTGCTACTTGAAGTAGCAAACACGAGGGTTGGAGAGCTTACCTTTGTTAGATGTTGCAACTTTGGTTCTGAAACTGTCTTTCTGTCCGGTTTCAACATTTTAAATAGTGTCTGTGGTGATATATAATGCAATTTCATGTTTCCACCTGGGCAGTAAGATAATCTGTGACTAAATTCAAGAAATTGAATTGAATGAGTAAAGATAACTTTGCACAATTTCCACAAGTGCCATTTTGAAGCGAGTCTCAACAGTTCAATTTCTGAAACATTATCTTAAGAGTCCATTTTATATAGCAAGATTTCAGACCCAAAGTTGCAACTTTAAATAGGGGTATTAAGTTTCACCTTACCAAACTATACGCAGATCTTGGTACAAAGAGTACCCCAACTACAAGACATGATTCAGTGCTTACCAGTGGATTTAAGGTAATAAACATGTTTACTTTTAAAAGACTGCCCTACAGGGAACTTAGGATAACCAAAATGTTACCAATGTTAGATTTAAGATTTAAGTGTCTCATTTTTCTTTGAGACTGATGACTGTGGCAATAAGCAATGCCACGATCGATTTTAATCACTCTTCGGGTACTTTGTAAAAACCGAGTTCGTTATTTTTATAAATAATCAGGTTAACAAAAATACTGCCTTCAGTTAGTATAGATTGTAATTTTTATAATTTATTACTAAGTGTGTTTTGTAATGTGCCAAATAATGAAACCCAATACTGCTAGTTCTTCAAACCTTTCAGATCTTGATATCGATGTTTTATTACAAAATTATTCTAAACCCAACATCAAAGTTCTTCCAAACATTTTTTATAATAAATTATTAATGTATCTTCTTCCAATATTTTGTTTATATAATACGGTTTTATAATTTGTATACATTCTAACATGATATCGAAATGTAATAAACTAAAAAAAAAATATTTGCATTTTGTAATATATTAAATAATTACAGATAGTTACCAAATCTTAGGTTGTAAATAGTGGCATACCCCTGGTGTGCTTACATATCAAAGGATGTTTTATCTATAAGTGTCTCGGAGGAATGTTATACTACTTGTTACGATGGAATATTGAACGCTACATTGCCGGAATTATCACAATTTATTCTCTGGCAAACTACACAGTTTCTCCTCGTCCTAGCTTTATTTACAGATGTTAAAGAAGTGTGTTATAGGGGTTTAGCTCCATTTTCTTAAAAGCGGTTAGTAATTTGATTTCTCCATATTGGGGTTTCTTTACCCCAATAGTTTTGTTTTAACTTTAACTTTAAACGTTTGTAAATCTTAAAAACAATCATCACCATAGGCACAACTACACATACCAGCTCTACAGTATTTTTTCCGTTACTTAAATGGAGCTAGTCACCTAAACCACGACTTCTTGCAGTGTTTATTTGTCAGTTGTAACCAGCAAATGCCGTAAATGTAGACTATTTGATGTTACCGTTGACCATATTACTATTTGTAAGGATTGTTAAAGGGTCGAGTGCGACTGCACTTTGGTTAGAGCTCCATGATGAAACTAGTACCTAAAAATGACTGTAAGTTTTGTTAATATTAATAAAGAATATGTTTAGTTAAATGTCTAGTTTTATTTACCTTTTCATTTTTTTTTATAAAGCAAACGCTGGGATATGGTTGCAAGGTCATCCATCAATATGGGCAACAGGGGAACGAGCCCCCACCATGAGACCCTATGTTAACAAAATTGTTCTTAAATGTTTAAAATTGTGCAAAAACTCATAAATTTACAATACATAAAGCTTGAGTATGCTGCACACTCATGTTTACTTATGCTGCATGATTTTGTTTACTTATACAGACAAATAATTTGTATTAATTGCAGCTGTTTATAGTAAACATATGATACACACAATAGCGTTCTCAGTTTCGATAACTGGAGTGGAGTGAATGATTACATTATCTTGGAGTTGACTCTTTTACAAAGGAAATTATGAGTGTTAGGGTTATTCGTTTTGAAATAACACCTATAATACTTAGCAATTGCTCAAATTCGACCGACAGGTGCACTAGTATTGTTTGCTTCTATAAAGTTAAAATAACAAATACGAAGTTCTATAAAATAAAATATATGTTTTACGCTTTATTATAATAAAAATTCCAGTAAAATGTGTATATTTGTATAACAAATCTATAGCCAGTTCTCAGTAATAGATGAGTAGAATTGTTAAGTTCTTAAGAGTTTTCGTTTTCACCAAACCTCAGCCAAAGTTTCTGCTACTTCCTGAAATGTAAAAATACGCCTGAAACCTGATGCAACAAAATCAGGACGTAAAAAGGCCTAGTTTTTAAGATTCTCTTCTGATTTTCATGGAAAAGGGGTATGATGAGACAGCTGATCTGGATGAGAAAATTTGTGTCAAGGGGAATTTAGGGAGTGTTAGGGGGGGGGATTTAGTCCAAGGGGGTGTTGGGGGGGGGGGGTTTAGATATGGAAAAAAGGTAATTCGGTGTAAAATGTCTACAGAGAGTTGAGCTCAATGGCCTTTTAAGTGAGCCCCTTTATCAGACCATTTGGATTTCCATTGAAATAAACTGAAAACTCAATGTTTCAGAAATAATACCAAACTTTTTGTCTATAAGGCTTAGATTATTTTTAAAACAATGCCAATGTAGACTTTGTTCAGTTTTACCACCTAAATTATGATCTATTAACATCCACCATGGTTTTATACTGAATACTTTTAGCACTGGAAATGTGAAAGGGTAATACTTACAAATGGAGTAACATCCGGATGGAATCTTCTCACTACTCTTCCACTCTTGTCCACGACAAATTTTGCAAAATTCCACTCAATAGCACTAAAGAAAAAAAGAGTATTTTAAATATGTATTATGGTTATTTTAGTAGGAAAATTTGGTTATTACATAACTGCAAATTCAATAGGTATATAAGGTTTCACCCCTCCGATTTCTAATTTTACTTAGGCAATGATCTATCACGGGCCTTTTACATATAAGAAATGTTCCAGATCCGTTCTTGTAAATAACCCATATCCCAACAGTCTACCCTTAATTCAGTTAAAAACGTAACTGTTCGCACTGTATGAATATAATAATTTACAGTGAAATTAACAATAAAATTCAATCTTTGATTAGTATATTGCATCTACTGAATGAAGTAAGTGTGTTGTTTCAGGCTCTATAAAACCATTTTAGATTGCTAAATATGGTATTTATTGCGATTGATAACGAAAACCCGGGTAGGTTGTTTGTTAGGAATTAAATCTTAGAAAAATGTGTGTATAAAATTAAAGTCTTTTTCAATCAGTTTGGAAATGAACTTAGGAAAAACAATTTTTATAAATAAATAATAGAGTAGATAATAGAAATAGAGTAGACCATGTGAAAATGGTCCAGTTAAAAAGGCAATGGCATTGCAACTGGGATTTACTTCAAATGATCAATCGCCGCTACTGAGAAACAATGTACTAAGCACGTGTTGCAAATGCAATCATATATTCTGAAGGGTTTATAACTTACATCTTATCCATTTTGTATTTCAGATATTTCCAGAGAGGATGAGCATTCTCTCCGTTCACATTAATTTTATCAAATAAATCAAACTTCGCTCCTTTTACTTCAGCAAATCTACAAATTTCCTCATTCGTGCCTGGTTCCTAGGATTGGACATAACCAAGGTTAGGCTTATACTTTAAATATAAATCCAACTATACTACTTGGTGATGATGGTTGGATTTAATTATAAACTAACAATTAAAACCGTTATATTTATCTAAATTTAACTCAACTAAGCTTGAAATCCCGTATTGGACAGGCCTTGTGAGCAATCGTGAACAATTAACCATTAACTGACCGAGTTTGGAGGGATTTATTTTATTTCATTTTACTCTCCAGCTGAAGTGATAGTAAACAGCTCGTCCCGAAGTTGATAGAATGGGACTAATGGGAGGATTCTTTTGTAGGTTTTTGCAGTATAATGCTTAACTAGTGTACATGTTGCTCGAATTCGAGCATTACAGGAGTTATTTCAAAACGAATAACAGTCATATTTACAATGAGTTTAAAAGAGTCAACTCAAAGATTACCGGTGTGTAACTCGGACCATTTTTATCTTTGTCACTGATAAACCTAAAGCATTCCGCCGGTTTTCTCCTTCTAAAAATGCCTCGCTGTACAGGCAACACAGGCCATTCATTGATAGAGGGCCAATTGATAACGAAAAGTCGTTTTGGGGTAGTGTTAGGGCGCATTTGTAACCTAATATTTGAGATTGTCCAGGGTCAGTTCTGTTCTGTTCTGTTCTGTAGCTGCGGTCGTTATCACGATTACGCCTCCTGTATATGTTTCGTTGTCGTCGTGTCGGAGGTATTTAAAAAAAAAACAAATAAACAAATTATAGCTACACAAAACAACGATAAATGCACAAATTTCAGTTACAATCATGCTAACACGACCCGTCATAGCTACACAAAACCACGATAAATGCACAAATTTAAGTTACAATCATGCTAACACGATCCGTCATAGCGACACAAAACAACGATAAATATACAAATTTAAGATACAACCATACTAACACGATCCTTCTTGGGGGTTATGTTTACACAAACTCAAATGGTAAATAAATGTACTCAATGCGTTTCATTGAATTGGAAAATAAATAACAGCAATTAAATTATACAGCTGATCAAAATGTAAACAATTATGTTCTTCATAAGGATAACATAGGAACATTTAAAGCCACTGGGGCAGAGCCCAAGGGACTTTTTCAAAAATGTAAGGCCAGTTTGCAAATCTACACGACACGATCTTTCGAATGAGACGTCAATGGATAAAATCGGTTAAGAAATGGCGGAGGAGTTCAACCGACAAAGTTTCATGTAGCACATTAATTATATAGGTAGATTATAATCCACTTGAACTTAGATTATGTTTAAAATTAACATCAAACCATACTTGTTCTCCAAACTGGTTGCAAGGAAACGCCAATATTCTGAGGCCCTTTGACTCTCGATACTTCTTGTCCAGCTCTACCAGTTCCTCGTAATTTTCATCAGTGAAACCACATTCTGATGCTACATTCACTATCAGCAGCACATGACCTCTGGGACAAAATATATACATGCTGTTGAGAAATTGGTTAGTTAATATTTAATTATGAACACACTGAAAAACATGGTACACTCCTGTTTTTACGTCATTCGTGTGTCACAATATAAAGCTTCTGGTCTGTGTGGTGAACTAAAGGATGAGTTAGTCATATAGGTTAGCCAAAATAATAATAATGGAGAATTCCATGGAGAATTTTTTTTTTTTTGTATGAAATGAAATGGAGGCTCGTGCCTTAAAAACTTCTACGAGTGTCGTAAAGACTATTAACGCGAGTTGCGTACACTACTTTACCTATAAAAGTTTTTTTAATTACTAAAAATCTGGTTTTTTCATTACTAACAATCACTACTCATAACTTCCTAGAGAGGTTATGTTTTCGTTTATCGTCATTGTCACTGAAAGTGATGCAATGACTTATTGTATAATCAGCTGATTTCATGTAATTACGTGTTTGTAAAACTTTGTTAAATAATAGTTACTTTTTCAGGGAATAGGTTCTGCTAGCTGCATTCTTACCATAATTACTGTATCAGGTACAATTAGGGAAATATTGCATATATTTTTGGACAACTGAATAATATATAGTGAAACAGTTAATTTACAATTAGATCTCAGCATCGAATATGTGGTCCACAACGAGTTGGGTGAAAAGTGGTTAAGGGTTTTCAAAATAAACCAGAAGAACTTTTTCATTTATCAATTTAACCTTATTTTGTTTCGTCCATTTAATGAATTGCTGGTATGTAATTGCATATGGTACCTTTGTTTTGATTTTGGTGGCAAAAGATTAGCACAAACAGTTTGTGCTCTCATTTCTATCTCCTCAACATCACTTTCACTAACTGATATTTTAAAATCAACCTTCATTTAACTTCCACCAACTTAGGTTAATAATACGCGAGTATCAACAGGAACAAGCCAGATCAACAATTAAAATTGTCAACTGATCAGCTGATTAGTTGAGTTGAAGTATTACAATTGTACTTCTTTTCTCTCAATCCTTGAACCTCATTGGTCGTTACCCGTGATGATATGAGAAAAACTATGCTGATATGAAATGAAACTATGCTGATATGAAAGTAATCAGCTGTTAAGAACTGAACTGAAATGGCTACTTTAAAAAACGGTCATAGGTAAATTTATTTTCACTACACTAGGCTACTATTAGTTGAGCTGTTTTCCTTATGTGTTTATAACCTGTGAAACATCATATTTTCAATAGCTGTCTATTGTTTACCACCAAAAATGTTCCACTGTCAACAACTTGAAATATTTGTTATTGTTTCATCAACTGTTTCAATTGTCAACAGCTAAAGTAAATATTAACTTTAAATTGAAGACATGTAAAAAAATTCTATGAGTTTTGTAATGAACAAAATAATTATTCTTTGTAGTGTGGCCAAAAGTAACGTTCAAAACACGAGTAAAGGTGGGTCTATACATATTCTCGACCATTTAAAGTGCGAGATTTATCGATTTATAAATACTCACTTGTAATCTGCTAATGATACATTTTCACCCTTTATATTTTTCACTGTGAAGTTGTAGACAGACTTTGCATCTTTCCAATGAACATTTTGATCAAATTCCCTTTCTACCTTTTCTTCAGAAGGAAAGACCTAGAATGTTTTTATATGCCATATGACAAATCCATTCAAAGTTAATAACTGTTCCCATGAGAAGTTTACTTGTTTGGGGTTGAGAAGAAAGTAAAAAATAAAGTAACTGGTTGAAACGAATTACTTTTTTACTAATAGTGCTTCTATAGTTCGGCCGCTTAGAAAACGACCTGCGCGCTAATGCTAAACCAATGCTGGAGGAGGTCGTTTTCTAAGCGGCCGACCTATAGTAAATGTTCCTACTTCTCTTATAACTAAGTTTTGCAGAATGATATATTACAATCTTGAGTAATAATTTGTTAAATTACTAGATGATTGAAAAATTGTTCTACCATCAGTCACTACACAAGTAAATAAAACTAGTATTGCAGCTGTTGGCGATTAACACATTGGTTTGATTGAACTCGAGTAATCAAACAATATTCAAAAGGATCAAAAAGAGTTATATTACATGGTGTTAAAAGTTACTTAAACACTACATCATACTTACATGATAATAAACAGTGAAACTTAAAATCCCACCTACAACCACTGAAGCCACACCAACACATATTGATAGTTTGCTTGCATTCTTCAACTTTTTAAAATAAAATATTAAAGAGTTTATTGTAATAGCAAGAAGAAATAACAGAGATTCAAAGAACATTCTCTACTTGGAGCAAAACTGTCGATTACTCAAATATGTTGGAGAACAATTGAGAAAGTAACATAGTGTACACGTCAAAACAGTTATGGATTATAATTAGATCGCTTTCAACACAAAGACAAAATGTGAACAGGTGTAAATAGGTTTGAGTAAGTTGATGTAATGCCAGCCAAGCGTAGTATATGACGTTCTGGATAACTATTGTATGCTGATAAGTGAGGAATTATAAATTGATCTCTTACTGGAATATCAATGTTAACAGTTTATTATAAGAATTTTTATGTTGATATTGTATTTTTATTTTTTAAGAAAAGACTTTGAAACACAAAGTTGCATTTCAGTAAGAACGTTTATTTCTTTACATTCATAATACTTTTCATCAAAAGTAATAATGATAAAACTTTCAGGTTATAATGTAAAGGAAAACAAAGAGGTAAATTTAATAAATTTATACAGTTAACATGGATGAAATAGAAAACTTATGTTGCTCAAGATATAAATTTATTACAGTAAAATAATTATATACATTGGTTATTTTTAAATTCTAATACAGTATTGATAGTTTAAATATACACTCTGTTCATATTTCTTAGCTAAAAAATGTTAACAGTATTTATTAGTTTTCTTGTAAGACATAACATTTTATTGTAAATGTAATTAAAAAATATTACTGTAGAAAGAAAGTTAAAATAAAAATAAAACATACAAATTTAACAATTAGGCCTAATGTTTTTAAGATATTTTCTTATCTAATCACGGCAAAGTTATTCCTTGGAACATAAAATATGATTTAAAAAAAATCAAAAACGTTAACCGCATTTGACAACTACACTATTTACTAGTATTTAGACATAAAATACTAGTGAATTCAAAATATTCAAGCTATTGATAAAAGTTACTACATAACAAATAATTGCTCTGGTATCTTTGGTAAAGGTAATTAAATATTGTATTGTGCGTGCATAAGTAAGGTTATTTATTAATGTACAGTACAATTAATCCATGAGCAGTTCAGTTTTTCAATACTTGCTCTGGAGTATTTCTCCTCAGGAACAATAAATAAGTTATTTTGTTCATTAATACTCATTTAGAATCTATCAACACCCCAGAAACCAAACTAAACTAAAACCATCAATATTTGGTTTCAACCAATACACACTAATGCATGGCAACTAGACATATAAACATTAAAAGCTGCAGTCTTGTGAGTGTGATGCAAGGCTTGGTCCGAGGAACCAGAACATCAGCAGAGTCCGGTCTTACCAGTACTTCTCTAGAGAGCCAACTAGTTTCTGAAACATAATGTAAGACTTACAGGTATGTTTTTATATTAATTATAAGACTTGAGTAAAAAAATAACATTTTGTTTTTTTTTTTAAAGAGGTTGCTCTTTGAGACTTGCATAGGACGCTGGACGGTGTGTGGAACTTTCGACAATTGATACAACTAGACATTACATCTCCATGTTAAAATTGTTGCCAGTTTTTTTATAAAAAATTTCCTACAGTCGGGACCACATAAGTTTGCAGTTGAGGGAGAAGCCTATATACCATATGGTTTTCAATAAACCAATGAGAACGGTGCGGTGTTGCCAAATCTAATAATACCAGCTGATTTGAAAATATTTATTTGCTTTGTATATTTTAATTAGTGTTGTCAATGCGCAATGTGGCAACGTCGCACTAGCCTTGTCTTGTGATTGGCTGCCACCAACTGCAAAATTACGTGGTCCCGACTTTAGTTGATGTGAGCCACCTAGATCAACAGATTTTACTAATGCAAATTACTGATATATATCAAATACGCAACTTTTTACCATATCAAACTGATGGAACGACTTATAATGAGCTATAGCAACTGTTCAACTGTCATCGACTAAAAATAAGAAAAAATAATTGGATTTTAGACACTAGCGCATTCTGTGACTGGCTCACTCAACTATGTTCTTTTTTTATAATAGAATCTGGTGACAGCTGGTCCATATAGATGGGATGTCTACTTCAGTATCCAATAGTGAATGGTGGAACGTATCGAGCTAAGCTAGGGATGAGCCAATACAGTACAAGAACTGTACTGATATAATGTAATGGCGGGCAACAGAATAAAAACCCAATAGTCCGTCGCGCCATAGACAAATTCAATAAATATAGACTGTCAAAGGAAGGTTTTGCGATTTGCCGCTAGAGCGTGCTGGGTGTTAGATTCGCGGCTGGCGTCGGCTCTTCGCCATATGCTACCAGCAGTTCATTTAGAAGAATAATTACTGTATGAGGTTTATATTATAAATATACCTTTCTGACAATATATTACATGCGTTGACAATAACACCAGTTTTATATTTTTAAATTTGACAAACTATATAGACATCAAATATTTCAATGTAACTATATGTTTTTAAATTGTTTAAAACCTTATAAACTACTACCTACTTTATCCACATATATTAATTTAGAACTAGTGGTTATCCAGTGGTCGAATACTCGACCAAAAATATGTAATGTACCCGCATTGAATATTGGATACTGAAGTAGACATTCCATCTATATGGACCAGTTGTCGCAATTTTTAAAATTAAAAACATGTAGTTGAGTGAACCAGTCACAGTAGCCTATGCGTGTTTGGAATTATATTTTACATCTTATCTTTTGTTGCTGACAAAGTTGATGGGTCATAACAGTTAGTTGCTATAGCTCTTAATAAGTCACTCCATAAGTTTGACTTGGTAAAAGTCATCGTCGTGTATTCGAGAGAAATTAGTCATTTGATCAGCGTAATCTGTAGGTGGCCCACATCAACTACGACAAATTTAATTAAAACTGGCGACAACTTTAACATAGGATCGATATTTAGTTGTAAGTCAAAGGTACAGGCTTCTCTATTTTCACCCCAAGCTGTCAATAAAACATGTGATTGGAATTTCTTCCATTTTTTTTTTTTATTTTATGTTTTGTATTTCGTTGTTATTTTATCACCAGCATAGTAACCTATAAGACCCATGTAATTTTTTTTAAATTTTGAATTCAATTTTTGTGCTTATTTGTGAGCCTATTTTAATTTATAAAGGGATTCTGCACACCTACAGAAAAATATCTTTCTAACAGTATGCGTAGTTTATCCTTACGAAGCACATAAGCTGAGAAAAAAGGTTTTAAAGAAACATGCTTGCCTGTTTATATATACATAGATAGATAGTCTAGGAGTATAAAAATCCAGGTTTAATGACAAATTCAATTGAAACTTACAGAGGGTGGTGTGGTAGGTGCAAAGCGTTCAACTGGGATTCCATTTTTGTCAACGATGAATTTTGTAAAGTTCCATTTGATTGAGCTGAAAACAACACAATGAATTATTAATAATTTAGTTTGATTTCTTCTAAAATAATAAATTCAAATTGGAATTATGTAACAACATCTAACATGTTCAACAAATATTGTACCTTAAGTAACATTTTTGAGATTGATTTGTAACTTTTTACAACAAAAATAGAATTTCCCACCAAGTGTGGATTGTAGCTGTACCCTTTGGTTTAACTGGAGGAAGAAACACTATTGTACAAAGCGCCTATGCCTGTTAAAACTACATTTTTAAAGATTACAATAACGGTGTAACTGACGACTACTTACTCTCCCAGAGTTCCACCTTGCTTGTGCTTCAGGTATTTCCAGAGAGGGTGAGCGTTGTCTCCATTGACGTCTATCTTGTCGAAAAAGTCAAACTTGGCGCTGTACTTGGAGACAAACGTACAAATGTCTGCGTTGGTGCCGGGTTCCTGCAAACAGTGAGTAAACACAGGTTAAAACTAAAACCTAAGATAACCCACATGACATAGATGTGATAACTACAGATTACAAATGTGATTTCATGATTGAAAGGCCTCTGGATCGTCTGAATTAACGTATAGTGGTTTATATTACCTTGTTACTGTCCAAAACAATCCTTTGTAGTTTTTTATGACTAGCTGTTTATTGCTTCGGATGGAGCACATCATCAGGTCTGAAGAATGTCAAGTGGTGATTAAATATTTCTCTTGGCGGAGTTCATCAAAAGTTAAATAGTATATCAAATCAAATCAAATCAAATCAAATATGCTTTATTCATAAAGTACAGTGTTGTACATTGAATGGTGTCAACTAAATCTATCTTAAATTAATAATTTACAGATTTGCATATCTTGGATCATTATCTAAATAAAAAACCAAGAATCAGGAAATGGAAATAATCAAAACTGAATCAATTATGTACTAACGCTAAGAGGGGAGGTGGAAAAATACTCTTCCAGGGAATAGAATGCTTTCTCTACAAAATATAGTTTTAGCTTTCTCATGAAATTCTTCCTGCTTTGTTCATTTCTGATTTCATTAGGAAGATGCTTAAAAAATTTTAATCCTATATAGGATGGTTTTTTTTCATAGAATTTTAATTTATGTTTACTTGAAATAAGGAATTTTTTATGCCGAGTGTTGTATGGGTGATAATTTGTCTCAGAGGTGCTCAAGCAGTTTTTTACTAGAATAATTGTGTCGTAAATATATTGGCCATATACCGTTAAAATTTTCAGTTCTTTGAATTTGTTTTTGGTTGTTTCATTGTGTTCTAATTTCAAAATTATTCTTATTTCTATTTTTTGAAGTTTAAGTATCCTATCCAAATTTGCTATTGTAGTTGAACCATAAAGGCACAAACCATAGGATAAATGCGAATGGACATTAGCATAATATATGTTTTTTAATGTTTTATGGTTACAAAAATAAGACATTCTAGAGAGTGAATATAGTCCTGAACATAATTTTGAAAGGAGTTTATCAACATGTTCATCCCAGTTTAAATTTTGGTCCACAGTTAGACCTAGAAACTGTGTACTGTGTTTATGTTCAATTTCTTCTGCATTATACATGATATTTGGTTTAATTAACTTTTTATTTTGATTTGTTTTAAAAGTTAAAAAATTAGTTTTTTTAGGATTAAGCTTCAATTTATTTTGCTCTAGAAAGTTTCCAATGTTTGCCAATTCAACAAAACTTAAAATTTCAACTTGTTGCACTGACTCAGCCGATACTTTGAGATTTGTATCGTCTGCATAAAAACAAAGATTGTTCTGAGGTAAACATGAGAGTGCACCACCAGCATCATTTATATAACATAAAAACAACAGGGGGCCAAGGATTGACCCCTGGGGTACACCACATTTAACCCTTTCAGTTTCAGAAGAAAATGCTGTAATTCTGTTATCATGATTATGTGTGATTTCTACAAACTGACAACGATTATTTAGGTATGACTGAAACCATTTTATTGATTTTTTTGTAACCCCTAAAATGAGTAATTTATCTATCAGTTGGGTGTGGTTGACACTATCAAATGCCTTAGTTAGGTCCATGAAAATTCCAATTGTGAACTCCCCTTTATCAACCGATTCAATTATAGATTCTATGAATGACACTGCTGCTGTAATTACAGATTTTCCAGGCCTAAATCCATGCTGAGTATTGTTTAATAGTTTAAATTCTTCTAAATAATTTAATAACTGACAGTTAACAATTTTTTCATAAATCTTTGATATTACTGGTAGGAGAGAAATAGGACGGTAATTTGACACAGTATCTAGGTCGTCTTTCTTATAAATTGGTATTATTTTAGATTTTTTTAATTGATTTGGAAAAATTCCTGATACAAAAGATGAATTTATTAAATGACTTAAAATATGGCTCAGGCATTTTTTGGCATGCTTTATAACTTTAATAGGGACATCATCGTGTCCAACAGAATGTTTGATTTTTAAAGAGTTAATTACTTTTTCCACCTCCCCCGCATCAATAAATTTAAAATCAAAACCTCTTTTAATACATTGCTCATTTTCAATAAGACTTTGATTTTCAATCTTGCTCTCACATTGGTTGCCACTGACATCCTGATCAACATTAGTAAAATAATTGTTGAACATGTTGGCAATAGTTCTAGGATCACTTAAGCTACAATTTCCCTCTTTCAAAGTAATATTTTTATTTTTTGTTCCATTTCCTTTCCCAACTTCAGAATTTATAATCTGCCATACTGTTTTTTGTATATTGGCTGATTTTTTTATTTTATTTTCAAAATAATTTGTTTTAGCTCTGACTAATTTTGCCCTATATTTCAGTTTGTTTTGTTTTAACTCGTATTTCAAGGCAGGATTTTTGTTCCTACGAAGTTTTAAGGCCAATTGTAGTAGTTCTTTTTTTTCATTTTTCAGGTCTTCTGAGATCCAATTTTTTTGCCTTTCTTTTCAGTTACAGTAATTTTGGGAAACGAAATGTCAAAAAAGTGCTTAAATGTACTATAAAATTCATCATATTTTCTTTCAACAGGAGCCATGTAAACACTCTCCCAAATCTCAGTTTCCAAGAGGTTTTTAAATAAATTCAAATTTTGAATATTGAAGTTACGAGTTGTACGTTTTATAGTTGATTGAACCTCTTTTGTATTATTTAGGTTTTTATTTTTTATAAGGAGCAATTGCCCATCATGATCTGATAGACAAGTTACAATTCCCTCAACAGTCACCTTGCAATCATGACAATTTTTAATTATAAAGTTATCAATTGCTGATTCAGATTCCTCAGTAACTCTGGTTGGGAAATTGACCAGATACCTCATTTTATGAACTTTTAGTGTTCTTTTTAGTAATTTATGATTAGGGTTATTTTTTAAAACATCAATGTTTATATCCCCTCCCAAAATTATATTAACAAACTTTTTGGAAAAGTGGGAAATTAACATGCTCAATCTATCTAAAAATATTTCACAATCCGAGCTAGGTGACCTATACACTCCAATTGCCAAAATTTTAAATCCGTCAATTATATAGCTACAGGCACGAAATTCGAATTGCTTATCTTGAAGTAAACTACCAGACAACCAATTTGGAACATCCACCCGCTTCCACTTTAAACCCTTCAGGGAAAGCATAACGACGCCACCCTTGAAACATGTTTTTCTACAATAAAAATTGTTTACATCATAATCTTGTATATTGAGTCTGTTAATTTCATTTTCCTTCATATCGTGTTCTGTTAAGATTACAATATGAGGAGTTAATTCATTTATAGTCACTAATAAAGGTTCGATCCTTGATGGTAAGTGCTGAATATTTTGATGGAATATTTTTATTACATTTTTTTCTGTTTGTACGTTTTTGTTGAGATTATTATTACTGATGGGTTTAAAGTGGGAGCGGGAGTCGCCATTACAAATCATGTTGCTATCACTTGTATTGGAGTTTCCAATAAAAAACCAGAGCCACTATCACTCACAACCCCAGAGAGAATCTGCCCCCCATCACTTGACACAGGCGCAGGCCGCTGCAGCTGATCTGGATCTGGTGTAACAGGGGGTGCTTGTAGAGGGGGGAAGTCCACCATTGAGCCAATTGTGACATCATGACCAGAACCAACAGCAGCAAGGGGTGATTGGCAATTAGCAGTCTCTTGAGATTGCAGAGTTGTAGGATTCTTGGACATTGTCGCTGGCTGCTCCATCCTATCATCCACTGGAGTTGGCTCTATTGAGCCCAGATTGCAGGTTGAAGTTGTATGATGGGTGTGAATAGTGTTCGGGGAATGTGATAGAGTAGAGGTTGTTGCCATTATACAAGGACCAGGGAAAGAAACAGATTGAGTGTTTATATTTATCCATTTATAAAGCTCTTCTCGTATACTATTTTTAAATTCCTGGTAGCTCAATCCATTTTGCAAAGTTCTACTTGATTCTTCATCCTGTATTATTACTGTAACTGGCTTCCCAGTGATACGATGCAATTTTACTAAGTTTTTCACAAAATTTTGAACACTAATATTATCCCTGACACACCCCATGGGTGAACACACAAGTCTCTTGTATTTCCTTAGCTTGAAATCATCTATTAATTTACTGAAGGCTGTGTTGTAATCAGTTGTCTTTGGTTTACCATTGTATGTTGCCTTGGTTACAACACCATACACTGCTGCTCCGTTTTCATGTTCTTGTAGTGTTAAGTACTTATTAAGTAGATTGGCGGTCCTTGGTCTACCAAACGCTTTTCGGAAAGAAACAGCAACACCAGCTGTCATATTTCTAGGACTGCTTAGATCACCAGAAATACAATGAGAGAATGCTACATCACCGTTGCTCCTAAGACCATCCACAATGTCACTCATATTGGATTCCATTACTTCTATTCTGTCTTGATTTTTTAAGAGAATATTAGCCTTTCTGTTAGTAATCAACCACCGAGATAAAGCATTTAAAATTTTATGAGCCACAACATTTTTTCCCTCGTTATTTAAGTGCAGGCCATGTGATGTAAAATGCTTTCTCCTCAATGTGTTTAACTCAATCAAATAGACATTACTCATTCTTTGTACGGTTTCGATTATATAACTGTTTGCAAGTTTTAATTCTTGATTAACTGTATCTTTTAGTGCTATGTCATATCTGATAGGTATAGTGGTCATAAATGTGGGTCTTGTAGCACTTAAAATGGTAAGTTTCTTTTCTAAGTTCTGATAGATGTCCTTGAAGTTACGATTTAGACTATCGTTGCTGCCTCCGAGGATTATAACGGGACTAGAATCATGTGTTATTGATGCTGAATCAACAACCTGAGTCAGAGTGGTGTTCGCTCTGATATATCCAAAAACCTGAACTTTCTGATTACGTAAAGTTTCTAGCTTGATTGGTAAGTTTGCTCCTTGACTGTCTGAGCAGAATGTAACCTTTAAGTCTGAAAGAACATTCTTGTTTGGTCTATTAGAGTTGAATCTCAAACCAGCGGTTTTTTCTTTTTTGTGAAAATTTTTAGGGGCATTATTTAATTTATTCTCATTTATACAGCCAGGTGGCGTATTATTTAATATAAATAATACGACACATACCACAAAAACACGAAACAAAACATTTAACACTGGTCGACCACGCGGTAACGAAACATGTGGTACAGCACTGGCTGAGGGTAATTCACGACTGAATTAACTTTTAACTGTCCAATAACCTTGGCCCGTGCCGTAACACGTGTTTCACAAACGGTGACACATAGATTATTTTTACAGGTGTTGAAACATTAGAGGAACAATTTTTTTAATACAAATAGGTCTATTACAAAAACGTAAAAAAGCCATGTATAGACAATAAAATTGTACATGGAATCAACAAACACTCTGACTCTACAATTTATAAAAATACATAGCAAACAAAAACAACAACACCATGGGTGACTCACGTAGACGAACTCCGTGCTATGTGAGTCTATGTGCTTTAACTGATTAATAGGGGTTTTGCGAGGAAGGTGTGAGATCAAAATAATGTTCAATCAATTCCTAGAAAGATGCACGGGAGGTACTGTTACTCTGTACCTGTAAGATGCCGGCTGGCCATGTCACACATTTTTCTATCAAAACAAATGTGCCCCGAGAAAAACTCTGTGGTGTCACCAATGGAGGGTTAATTTTACATTTTTGCAAACCCTGGAACAAAATACAACAGCTTTTCCAAATAAAGGTAGCCAAGATAAATCACCTGTCCTCCAAACTGGTTGCAAGGGAAAGCCAAGATCCTCAGTCCCTTAGACTCCTTGTACTTCTCGTCCAGTTCTACGAGCTCCTTGTAGTTATCCTTGGTGAGGCCGCATTGAGAGGCAACGTTGACAATCAGCAACACGTGTCCTCTGAAAAACAGAGTTACCGATGAATCACCGAATAGTGTAAAATGTTTATTTACCGGCATACATCATTACAAACTGTTTATACTTTATACTTTCTTATGAAATGGCGACCATACAATGTAGGTATTTTAAGCCAAGTATGAATGGAGATGAGTGTAGGATGAGTGGCGCGATCTTGTAGTCTTGTTAGTGACTAAGGCCGACATTCCTTAGACACAGCTGTTAATTAATAGCCCAAACAGCTAATGGCAACTAAGGGACCTACAGTTTATAGTGGAATCCGAACCACATTTTTTCCTTTTACTGATAATAATCAATTCGAACAAGATCATCAACCTCAATATTTAAGCCAATAACAACTACAGTAGACTCCCTCTTATCCGGACTCTTCGGGACCAAGGCCAGTCCAGATAACTGGTTTTCCGGTTAAACCGACGTCCCCAAAAACTTGTTAAAACGGAATGTCTTAAATTTAGGAGAGCATTGTACTTAGACACTGATCACTGGTCTCGAATCTTTCCCACGAGAACAGTCATTTCAGTACCCCCCCACTTCCTGCCAACCTAGTCTGGTAAAACCGGATTGTGCTGATAAAAATTGTCCGGTTAAAGAGATGTCATTTCTGCCGAGTGTAGTCCGGTTAAACCGATGTCCGGTTAAAAGGTGTCCGGATAAAAGGGAGTCTACTGTATAAGTGGTATCTATCCCGCAAGGAAAAGGCTTTGTTAAACTGATGTGGAAAGGTGCAAAAAGTTGAAATTTAAGTGGGAAAGGCGAGGATGATACTGTAAGTCGGCAACCAGACAATGAGTCATATATGGTAAACAATATTGTCTTTTACGAGCATTGCCACATACAGCCGGACTCAGTTGAGGCAACACTAACTTGGAATTAGAGGGATTGATTTGACTTTATATCCAAAAGACTAATGTTTCTATAGTACACAAAACATTTTTTTTTTGTTTTACAAGATTATACAGAATTGACACAGACTACTTGGTCATAGATATTATACATAATGGTAGACTGGGTATGGCAATGATTTTTTTACTACCTATACTGTATATGTATTACAGGGCAAACAAATTCACTGTGCAACCATAGGTAACTCAAAAACTATCAGATTTACAAAAATCAGTAAAAGGAGAACTTTGACTATTATCTTATGACATTAAAACATATGAATTCCACTTTTTTAATGGCTACCGCTATCCAATATGGCCGCTACCTTTAATTTTTGTTCGAAAACCTAGCCAACATGTACCTGTAGTGTTACAACATGTGTCGACATGATATTTACAGGCATATCCTACATGTAGTTTAAATAATTAACAATAATCATCTACAAGTGTTCTTACTTGTATTTTTCCAGAGAAACTTCTTTCCCTTCATTGTCCTTCACTGTAAAGTCATAAACAGTCTTGGCGTTTTTCCAATCTTCGTTACCCATGTTTGATGAAAACTGCAACATTATTAATTTGTTTAACATGTGTAAAAATTTAGATATTTAAGAAAATTGAGTGCTTAGAGAAATCATTTGATTAAGTTAATCACTAGGCCTACAATTACATTCATTTCAAGATTGAAAAATGAAATAGGGATCCTTCCTAGAACAACATTTAATAAAATATTAATAATTCTAGACCTAGTTTAGAAAAACTTCAAACCCGAACAAAGAGAAAAGTATGTAGGTCCAATAGTTTTGTAAATGTAGTCTAAGAGTTTATTTTCCGAAAAGTTTTGATAGGTTACTCATCATAGTTTATAATAATTGTGAGCTAATGACTCTACCTACTAGGTGTCTGATTCTTATATTAATTTCAGACCCCAATAAACATTGTTAAAAAGTTACAATTCAATTGAATTAAAATTTCATGATGGCTTAGCCTCTGGATCGTAAATTGTAATATAAAAATGGTTTATTTTACCTCTTTGCGTCGAACGATCCAAGTGTAGTTAGTAAAACTACAGCTGTTTCATACCAGCAGGGTACATCTTCAGGTTGTTGGTAGAACGTTAGATAAAACAGCATTCATACAGCAGACATATTTATTTCGACAAGTTCATCCATGAATGAATGCTGTTTTATCTAACGTTCTACCAACAACCTGAAAATGTACCCTGGTGGTATGAAACAGCTTTAGTTGTACTAACTACACACGGATCGTTCGACGCAAAGAGGTAAAATAAACCATTTTTATAATTAAAATTTACAATGACGGTACACTAGTTATATTTTATAAGTAGGCAGCACAAAATAATCTACACCAGGGACCCCGAGAGTCTGCAATTAGCGACAGCCAATAGCAAGACTGGACTGGGGCGACATTGCAACATTACCCGTTCACTAATTTAACACTAATTTAAATATACAAAAAAAAGTATTTTCAAATCAGCTGGTAATATTAGATTTGGAAACAACGCGCAGTCCTCATTGGCTACTTCGAAGTCGAGTAAATAGGCTCCTCCCTCAACTAAAGACTCTCGTGGACCGTACTGTAATCCCTAATTTAAAAAGTTGCATATGACTAATAAATCATAACCTTACTTTAAAAAATGAACTTAATTTAAATCAACCATAATTTTCTCTCTGATTACCAGTAGTATCTTTAGAATGTGATAAACTGATAAGTAAAAGGAAAAACAATTTGTAACTGTTAATTAACTGTTATATTAAATTTGTGCAACTACTGGATGCGACGGCCAAACTTTGTACAGTAGCACAACTAAATACAAAAAAAGTCATTCAAAAAGTTTAAGGTTTGATTCTTAATGTAAAATGTGTAATACAAACTTTCCTTTAAGTAAGGTACTGGTATGTATTTTCTAAAAAAGGAATCTAACCACTTTCATATTAAGTTTTTTTTACAAAAATCAAAACTTAGTTTAGGACTATTTGTGTATTTTAACTAAAACAAATCATTAACCAAACTAAAATGTTCATTTTAACAGCAAAACAAATTCACACAAACTTAAAAGCAAAAAATCATAAAATTACCTACAAAAACTAAAAAAAAACACAGAAAATAAAACTTACAGATGGCAAAGCTTCCTTAACAATGTCCTTGAAGGTAGAAAACATGCAGACAGACTGAAGCACAAGTCAATACTGGACAAGAAATTACAAGCTGAGTTGAGTGACAAAGCAATAGGTTAGATAAGAGTGGTGGGGGGGGGGGGGGATATTTACACCACACTTTACACTAAACAGCTCAAGGGTTAGTATTTGGACTGATTACTCATGCTTACAATCAGCTGTTACATTTAAACTAGTCACTGTAAACATTCACAAATAGCAAGTCACAGTGGAAAAATAAGTTTTGATTTATGTAATTTATTTTCAAACTGATACATTTTAACTTCTTTTTTCTTATAGTCTATCATCAATAGGCCTACCTCATCTTAGAGTACATAAAAATTATAATGTAGTTGCCAACATAATAGTTGTGTTATCAAATCTCCATTTTACAAGTGCATGATTATGTCAAGTAAACTACACACCCAGTCAAGTAAACAATTATATATCCATTACCCATCCCTGGTGGGATTTCTTTGAATATTCAAATTTTGATGTTAGGTAGGTAGGTAGTTCATTTGTAACACAAGACAAAATCTTAATATGTATATCTGTAAATTAAAATCTTCAACAATATGTTTCAACTTAAAACATGTTTTTTTTTCTCTTTTACATTACAAAATAATACAGTTAAAATAATTACGAATTAATATACGTTACTATCTAGCTAGAATACAGATGTGTTAATTTATTGCAAGAGAAATAGATTATAGACTCCAAAAGCGAGGCTCTAAAATTTGGGCAAGCAAAAACAACAGACACACACACACTTGTCTTGGCTAAAGGAGGAGGGAGAAGAATCGGGTTCTACAGGAAAATAATTACCAAAATATAGCCTATTACATAAAGTATTGAGTTATTTTGTCACAAAATTTATTAGGCTAAAATTCAAATTTATATATACCCACGTTGAAGTTTTTTATCACCGAAGCAATATATTGTATTTATTTATTCATATTTAAAACTTAACACCATGTTTGAAAGAATTTTAAACATTTTGTTTGTAATTTTTCATGTTACAGGTCATTTTATTATCTCAGGAGCAATTTCGGGACACTGGTACATTATAAACAGAACCGGGTAAAGTAGTGGAATTCAGGGACGTATAGCAGTCTACTTCTGCATTTTACACAAACTTACCTACCTGTTGGTTTCAATTTACACCCATCACCCATCCCTCGTGGATTTCTTTGAGTATTCAACATTTTCTGTTTAGGGGTTTATTTATGGGAAAAGACCTCGCTCAAATCCTGATAAATTATACACCACGTAAAACAGCAGTGGGATCTGTCTTAACTCTTGTTTTGAGTGAGATGTCCTAGGCTCTAGTTTTGATGCAATTTTAATAGTTAGCCTATAAAGAAACTTACTCATATTTTTTTACGCATCAGCAATAACCTATTTTTGGTGGTTTAAAATTTCCTTGCAATGTCTTGCATTCTTTTCTATGGCTGTGGACATCAGTGAGTGAAAATTTAAAAACGTACGTTTTCATGTCCCTGGCCTTTTACTTCGTAGATACTGGATTTGTAGTTTATTATTATGTGTTTTAATATTTTTTGGGACGGGGGCAACATGTTACACACATTTATTTGGTTTTAAATAGGTTCTAGGTATTTTTTTCGTATTTTTAAAGTCTCGAAATTCACGACAATGACGTGTCCCTAGGGTACATTTTCCAACTTTCACGCTGTTTTTAGACTAATTATTCATGCCGAAATATATAAAGCCATATTTTTATGTCATCAATGGTTATTAAACTTACAAAAAATTAGCATATTATAATTTTATTGTCATTGCAAACTGACTACCATGACAAAATAAGTCTGTCCCTCGATTTGGCGTCACGACCATTTGGGAAAAATTTTCAACTTTGGAGCACGACAGTGGCAAGCCTGGCGTCGATGGAGTCAGTTGGTTTTAGAGACTAGTTCGGGGTGTACGTCAGGATTGTAGTGCCGGTCGTTTCGAGTTGAAAGGAGGAATTACAAGATTAATAAAGGAAAGATTGTGTTTTTTGTAATTTTGGTGTGTCCATGACCGTACGTAGTCATTTGATGAAGTAGACATGGTGTTAATTTTTGTTTATAAGATATTTCAATTGCTAGATTAACCTAGAAGTCCACTTTGTATCCTCGAACATGAGGTGCAGGGCTACCGCCAGAACAGAGCCTAATAACACGTAATTTCACGACCAAAGTTTCACGACCATCGCTGGTTTTTTCACGACCAATCCAGCCTTATGGATTATAGTGTGTTTGGTCGTGACAATAACTTTGTAAATTGAACAGTTTAGTTCAATTGAAACACATATTTTTATTATAACTAACAGTATAATTGAAGGACTGTTTAGAAAGATTGAGATTATTTCAGAAAATTCACGACCGTCCCGCTTGTCCCTGACCATCACGTTAACGATTTCTATCATAAAAATTTCAAAAATTAAAATATCGTCATATTTCAATGTTTTATACACAAAAGAAGCACACCTCTATACAAACATAACGATTTTTCGGGTCTCAGGTAAGTTTTTTCGGAGTTATACAAACTTAAAAAGATTTTATTGTCTTTATTTCAATTTTTTGAGTTTTTTAATTTTTTTCTAGAAAGACCAAATATACCAAAAGCTCAGTGACCTTTTTATTGTATAATGGTCATAAAAGTAAATTAGTTTATAGCAAAACATAGTTATAAAAATAGGCTAATATTAACTATTTTTAATATTCATTTAAACGTCTGTTATGGTCGTGACAGGATTTTGTGTTTTTCCACTAAAGATGCTCTTTTAAAAAAAAACTACCAAAGATATTGCGTTACCATGGACATTTTATGAAACTTAAAATGTTAATGAAATAACAAAAATAATAAAAGTTTTGAAAAAAGGGAGAAAAAATTTGCAAAGTGCTTTTCCTGAAAACGTACGTTTTTAAATTTTCACTCCAGTACGAGTAAGCTAGGACTTTTGGCTTATTCATGAAACAGCTTAATAAAACTTTCAGGTTTATTGATCTTTTGAAACTACACTACAATATCATCTATGGATTGAACTTCATATTTAACATCTAGTTATTCAACCCTATTATTTTTTTTTAAGCAACAAATTATAAAATCCATTAACATACCTAATTTTAGGTTCAAATGAAAAGGAATATTTCACTTACAAACTCAATCTAATCTAATACCACAGATAAGATTACAGTTTTAATTTGGATGGTTGCAATGCATAGTAAAAATTACAGAAAGTAAATAAAAATACAAAATGATATCTAACAACACTTGAAATATATATTTTACATTTGTTAACTCACAGGACAGTAAACATAATGTATAAAAGGTGGTTAATAGCTACCACACTGACAAAAAATTCAAGACACGCTACCTGGGTGTTTATTATTAATTTGCAAAAGGAATTCTGGTAAACATTATTCCCTGGAATACCTAGGCCAAATATATATACCTATATCCAATGCCAATTTAAGGACCCCTTAGCTTTGTTTGTAAGTTTTGTGAAGCTTTGTTGTACAGTTATATCATAAGAAAATGTCAACTACGTGTGTACTCAATGATCAAAATTACATGCCTCTTACACATTTTAATAGGTTATAGCTCCTTTAGAACCACGACAAGAGAGAAATTTTAGAGTCAATAGTAGTAGGCCTAAATGATTAGTTTGTAAATTATGCATTTTACAGTCATTATTGTTAGCTACATATTTAATCAAGAAGGCCTACCCAAAACCAAGTTAAATGACCCAATGCACCTGCCAGCGACTATTTAACTAGTCCTATACCCGAAAGATGACTGAAGCCTGGTTTACACGGGTCGAGTATGTCAGACGAGTTATTCGGCCTAGTTACTAGGCCCAGTTATTGGTTTGTTCAACTCGCCCGGTACTTGACTAGACTGTCCACACGCATCTCTATTTCAAACAGAGACAGTGTAGGCACAGAGAAGTAATTTTTATTATTTCTCTGTGGTGTAGGGTATTCCGTATAGGTACCATAACTTTTGTGTTAAATGTT
The DNA here is from genome assembly GCF_028750875.1 of Macrosteles quadrilineatus. Taxonomy (NCBI): domain Eukaryota; kingdom Metazoa; phylum Arthropoda; class Insecta; order Hemiptera; family Cicadellidae; genus Macrosteles; species Macrosteles quadrilineatus. The sequence continues at coordinate 30,124,810 of NW_026542599.1, read as the reverse complement.
GTTTGAGTTTAAAATACCACTTCAAGAGTTTAATGCTGAATTTATACAGTAATTTGATTAAATCACTTAATTAGATTATTAGAATTAAAACTTAATCACCACTTAAATTCAGAGGTTGCTTAAAAGCTTTTTTGGCAAATAACTTTTAAATGGTGAGGAAATAGACCAATTTTAAAAACTGGATCTTATAAAGAGTAGATTTACGAACAGCAAGACAATGCAACACAGGGCCAACTGTTCAACTGCATGTGTAGGTACACCAAGTGAATTAGAAAGCGATTGGCAACTCGCACACTGACTCGCCTGCCGTACTCGATCCGTGTAAACCAGGCTTAAAACAAAAGCTCACAATATTATAGTCCTAGATTTCTTCCTACATTAATATTTAGAATTCGTAGGCCTATTTAAGAGGTTTTCGATCTAAGCTTTGACACTACTACTTTATTCATGCAACAAAAACAAACATGTCTATAGCCTCTTAAGAAAATCATAAGGCTAATAAAAATAAAAAAATAAACTCTAAATGGAACTAAACTTACTGCTTTTACAGTTGCCAAACCTAAACTACACAATGGAACCGCAACTTTTTGAAACCGCCAACTACATACGAGAGAAACCATCATTCACCAACTGAACCTGCCAGAAAATATTCCTTGTTAAAATAATTTATCAAGTGGCAGGTAACCAACATAATTGTTATTTTGCAGGAAATTACAAATTTATGCTATAAAGTTATAAACAAACATTTTTTTCATTTATTGGTCAAGGGTCTAGAAACAGTTGAGAGAATGTAGAGTCGTTAATGGGCTAACTAACTTATTACAGGATGGACATATCGACATATCATCACAATAGTTTACAGCACAGTTACAAATGGTTTACCTAGCTGATATAAAATGTACTCACAGAAAAAAATTGGTAATAGATCAAAGCAAGAACAAGCGAAATGCCTCCAATCCCAACAGACAAAGTGTTCATTTCATCGAGGTGAGACGATTCCTAAAAAAAATTAATTTTGCTTTGCCAATTCTGCTGTGATGAGATGTTTAGAGTGGAATACTCAAGCATTATGAGAAATAATGGTAAAATTTGAAGTTAACTCTGTGTGAGGTAATATTTTTTTCTGGTGTAGGTATTGCACAACATGTTTTTAATAACTTATGAACGGAAATATAAAAAAAATCTAACCCCATAAATTGTAGGCCCTAATTAAAAGACAAATTTATAACTAGGCCTAATCTAACAAAAAAAATAATTTTGTTCTATGCCTAAAAAAACAAGAGATAGGCCTACTTAGAGCTTGTTAATCAAAACATTGCGCTTGACCATAAAATTGCCTTGGCGGTTTTGGCATGCAACCACTTAAAAATTGTGACGGCGAAAGGGTTAAGTTAACAGTGTAATTTATATTAGGCCAGAGTTAGGCCTTGTAACATGAACAAAAATTGACAGCCTTAAAAATTAATCTAGGCTATTTAACTTTAATACTTTCTTATGAAATGGCGACCATACAAAGTAGGTATTTTAAGCCAAGTATGAATGGAGATGAGTGTAGGATGAGTGGCGCGATCTTGTAGTCTTGTTAGTGACTAAGGCCGACATTCCTTAGACACAGCTATTAATTAATAGCCCATACAGCTAATGGCAACTAAGGGACCTACAGTTTATAGTGGAATCCGAACCACATTTTTGCCTTAGTATATACGAATTGGTCTAATTATCAGGATAGTACTGCGGATATTGTAGTACTCACTAGTGCGGACGTTAATAGGCTATAACTTAAAAATAAGTACCTAAATACCCTAGTGAGTAGGAATTATTGCTGGTATAAAACAGATTGTAGTTATTAAAGGAAGCCTCGGCGACAAAAAAGTTATTTAAGTAGGTTTAGTATTGATGTCAAAGAACAGTTTAAGAACGTTTCTAAGTGCGTTTGAAGCCGGGTTTACACTATGTAGCAAAACCTGCTATAGCCTATATAGCAGATTTGTGTAACATCTAGCAATGTTATATAAAATTTGCTAGAAGAAGAGTAACATTTCAAAAATGCTATAATAATACTGCTAAGTTATATGTAGCAGATCCTGCTAAGATATAGGCCTATAGCAAAAATTGTGCTATCCACAGGGAGTCGGTAAAGATCAAGAGAAATACGTGCTACTTAACATTGCTATACATAATGTTCTGTACAAATATTTTTCATCTAGCATCTTCTATGTACTTAGCATTTAATGTCATCAGTTCACAGTTGTAGCCTCCTGGGTTCGGACGTTTTTGCTCAGCGAACTTTGCTTACAATGGAAGGACCGGAAAGTGACAGTGGGTGGGATCGGGATACTAAGTATTATAAACTTAACTGAACTGTTCCGTGGACAACCGGCGTTGTGTTGTGGTCATACGTAGCCTAAAACATTTTTGAAGCTACCATCGCCTTATTTCCAGTTTTAATTAAGTTATGGATTGTCAGCGTGATCATCATCATTAAGGTCCCGTAATAAATCCAGCTACACTATAGGCTACATATTTCTCTAAGCAAGAAGCAGTCGAACCTAAAACCTTCGCTTCCGCCTCTGACTTCCTAGATCACCGTTATAGCTGCTGCGAGCAATAGGTCTTTTCAGCGTGACATTTTCTATACGGAATGCGAATGAGGTTGTGCTAGCCTACATAGCATATAGCACGAGCACCTGAATCACTAATATTGTCTGTAACTTTTTTGTATAGCAAATGTTATATAACAATGTTATATAGCAAAAGTTATAGCCTATAGCAGGTTTTGTTACATAAGTTAGTGTAAACCCAACTTTAGGTGTTGTGGAAACTGAACAATAAGTTAACCCTCAAGGTAACTAAAAAAACTAAACTGTAAAAACCATGGCCTGTCTAGAGGAAACTAATATGTATTTTGTTCTTTCAAAAGAATAAAAATAATTTAATGGATGAGAGGTAAAAAAATCTTCAATCCTAAGTGAGGTAGGCCCCATTGCTTTTTAATTTTTTATAAAAACAAAGCTCCTGACAAGACTTATATTTACATAGCCTACCTTTAAAACTTGTATTTAGTAAAAAGAAGTATCAACTTCAAGTTTCCAGAAATAAATTACACTATTGCACAATAATTAGCTGGAATGACTTTCGGCTAAATCGGCATTTATTTGCTACTTGCTAGCACAAACAAACGAGACTGACTGACTCACTGACTGACTGAACTCTGAACTGAGGCTGAGACTGAGACTGACTCAGAGGAGGAGACAGGAGACTGACTGAAGTGCGGTGAGACACACGGGAGGGACTAAGGCTAACATATCTTGTAGTGTCAGCGTTCACCGCTGGAACTGATAAGTTGAAATAATTTTTTTTTTTTTTAATTTTTAGTTATAAAATTAACTTTTTAATTATAAAATATTGTTTCAAATTATAAAATAAATTTTTATTTTTTAAAATTAAACTGTCATAACATAACCTAACCAACCAGACTTGCTGATAATATAAAAACTATATAAGATAAAAATCTAATTAATAATTAAATAAAATTAATTTTAAAATGTAGTATTATAATACCCCCGCCGCAGCAAACCTGCAGACTAAGCGAATTTCCATTTGACTGATTGGATTTACACTGAAATGTCTACTTAAAAATATAACATTTATTCCCGATTTAAATAGAATTAGTTTAACAAGTACTTAGGTTTGCTGCATCAGGGAGGGTAAAACTGTTTTTTTTTTGTAAAATGTTAATAGTTAGTAAGAAATAAAAACATTTTCCAAATTTGATCAAAATATGTTCATAAACAAGCAAACTACAACAGTTTACTCATTCTCCATAAGAATAACATGGGAATTTTAAATTTACAATTTTTTTGAATTTTCTCCGTAACCATTAGGCGCATAATAACGCTTCAATATACTAAATTATTTGTTTTTTGAAGCTCTACAAAATGGTTTGGAAATTAATTGCTAAATTTTATGTTTTTTGGGTCAAAATTGGGAAAAACCTATTTTTACCCCATAAAACCCCCCGTAAACACTTGTTCCCATGGTCCGATCATGCTGGATCGCGAACTCGTTCGAATAGACGTAGGTTTACACGTTTGTACCAAATTTCATCAAAATCGGATCATTTTTGCTCGAGTTATCGTGCTGACGGACACATATATATATATATATATATATATATAAATATATATATATATATAAATATATAAATATATATATATATATATATATATATATGAATTTGAACGGATGGTGTTTTTGGCCTCTAGGGACCTCAAAACGAAAAAAAAAATCGGTCCCGCGTCCAGGTCTTACCATGAGTACTACGGTAATAGCTTATTCCCTATATGGGAAATTCGCTAAAATTAAACTGTCATAACCTAACCTAACCAACCAAACTTGCTGATATGAAAAATTTGTTGACAAAAAGTTAGTGCTGCCAGCGGGATTCGAACCCGGGACCTCCTGAACACCAATCCGAAACGTTACCAACTATGCCACGAACGCCGCTGAAATCACATCGTTTCGTTACGGTAATCGTGTCGCCTCAAGAGAAGACATTAGCCACTAGAGATATGACGTCACTACACCTTTAGCCTTAGTCCCTTCCGTGTGCCCATTCCGACTGCGGTGAAGTTGAAGAAGAAGAAGAACTCTTTAATGGTCTTTTGAGGCAAATCAGCTGTGGATTTTTTTAGCATAAAGCATTTACAATTAATCTTAAGCCCCCCACACACTACCAGACCAGACCTACAGACCAGACCGTCTGGTCTGGCGTCTGGCACTTGTCTTATCGTGTGTGGGGCTGTCTGCAGACCGATTTTCTCGGACCAGACGGTCTGCGTGTCTGATGGTTGAACCCTCAGACCACAGACGGTCTGAGGTTCCCCCACCACTATTTTTGTCTGGTCTGTGACTGAGTGTGTAGCGCTGTCTGTCAGACGTCAGACCGTCGCGACAGTCTTCCTGTTGCACTGTTGCAGTGAGAGTGAGTGAGGCAGATTTAAGTGTGTGAACCTTTTTCGATTATTTAGCCACTGCTTAGACCATATTTTTCGTTTCTTCCTTCGGCGTTTTTCCACAGTGATCAAAACACAAATAGCTAAACCAATTTTTTTATACCTTGACAACACTGGTGCCATGACGGATGTCGTACTGGGGCCAATTTCATAATAAGCTACAAGTTACTAGTTACAACTTGTAACTTGTAATTTCCATTAGATTTGCATTGGGCGATCAGCTGATTTACTAATAATATTAGTTTGTTTACGATTACGAATGTTCGAATTTTCGAATGTTGGAATGTCTGGTCTGGGAATGTGTAGAGCCGGGCAAGACGGTCTGGTCTTAGCCAGACGGTCTGGTCTGGAGGTCTGGTCTGGTAGTGTGTGGGGGGCTTTACTAATAAATATTATAAATGTGAAAGTGTGTGTGTTTGTTTGTTTGTTTGAAGTTCAATCACGCATAAACCACTGGACGGATTGGGCTGAAATTTGGCATGATGATAGCTCACATTCCCGAATAACATATAGGCATATTCTTATCTCAAAAACCCAGTCGGGCTCCGACCCAGTGGCTCTGTAGTTCCCCAACCTTATGAGTATTCATATTCAGGGAATTAAATAATTTAGTCAGCTGTTTCAACTAAAAAAGTTGGTTCTATGTCAAAGTAGGATTGTTTGCAGTTATGTTTATGTTTTTAATGTTAACATATAATATTAAAATTTTAAAATGATTTGGTTGTGTATATAAATTTCAAAAATTAAAATATCATCATATTTTAATGTTCTATACACAAAAGAAGCACACCTCTATAAATACATAACGATTTTTTGGGTCCTAGGTAATTTTTTTCGGAGTTATGCAAACTTTTAAAATATTTTATTGGCTTTTTTCAATTTTTTTCCTAGAAAGACCGAATATACCAAAAGTTTAGTGAGCTGTTTATTGTATAATGACGCTAAAAGTAAATTAATTTACAGCAAAACATAGTTATAAAAATAATATTAACTATTTTTAATATTCAGTTTTATGCCCGTGATGGTCGTGACAAAAGTTTGTGTTTAGCCAATAGCCATCAAAGATGCTCTATTAATAAAAAATCACCAAAGATATTACGTTACCATGGACATTTTATGTAACATCAAATGTTAATAAAATAAAAAAAATAATAAAAGTTTCAAAAAACGGAACAAAATATGTTTTAAGTGCGTTTCCTGAAAACGTACGTTTCAAAATTTTCACTCAATTAGTGAATGGGCTACATTAAGCTGGTGAAATGCATAGGGTGACACAAACTAAACACACACAAAATAAAAAATGTACTACTGTTGTAGAATGCGCACAAAAATAAACATACAGGTACATGTATATTCAGATCTTACAAAAGGACATTCTTCCAGGGATAATGAATGGTGGCTACTTGAGGTGGTGGCCAGGTTTTTTAGGATATGAATTATTATATCCTCGTATATTAGAATATAATATATATATCAACCGGATTAACTCCGCTCTCTGCAGGGAGGCAAACAATCAACGTCAAAATGCGCTCGTAAAATTACAGAAAAATTGTCAAACAAGTGGTTGGTTTTGTAAGCCTCCATTTAATCTAATTAAGTTTTATTTGTGTGTATATGATTGTAACATAGTAACATACCATTAATGTCATAAACGTCATAAAAAAACATCATAAAATCATAAACGTGATGGTCAGGTACAAGCGGTACGGTCGTGAATTGTCTGGAATAATCTAAATCTTTCCAAACAATCCTTCAATAAATATACTGTTAGTTATAATAAAAATATGTGTTTCAATTGAACTAAACTGTTCAATTTACAATGATATTTATGTTATTGTCACTACCAAACACAGTACAATCCATAAGGCTGGATTGGTCGTGAAAAAAACCCGCGATGGTCGTGAAACTTTGGTCGTGACATTACGTGTTATTTGGCTCTGTTCTGGCGGTAGCCCTGCACCTCATGTTCGAGGATACAAAGTAGACTTCTAGGTTAATCTAACAATTGCAATATCTTATAAACAAAAATTAACACCATGTCTACTTCATCAAATGACTACGTACGGTCATGGACACACCAAAATTGCAAAAAACAAAAACTTTATTTATCTTGTAGTTCCTCCTTTCAACTCAAACAACCGGCACAACAATCCTGACGTACACCCCTCTAACTAGTCTCATTGTATTCTACTAAAAAAGACCTTTCATTTGATGTGCATATTGACCTATGCTCCTATTTAAGATTTCTTTCTGACTCCTTGCGGGACGTCCCCATTATATGACAGAAAATTCAGTTCCTTGAAAAAAGTAGATTTTTATAGGTGTGGTGTTGATGTACCAAATCTTATTGATTTATCTGTTGTCGTTTAGAAAATATTAAGCCCGTGCGGGACTTTATATACACCCTGTATAACAGGAGGGCCTTTTTATTACCTGTGAATATATTGATCTCATTTATCTTGGTTATAACTCCAGTTCTTAATAATATAATCAGCTTATAAAACCAAGTGTTAAAGGAGATATTTGATTTAAGATTATCAAATATCTTATAAAGTGTATAAAAAAGCTGAGAATCAAACCAGGGCTGTATTTAGAATCGATGAGGCCCCCGACGGTTCTTAGGTTGGGGCAGACATTTTTTATTTCTCTCGGGCTACAGAAATATGTTGACCTTGGGGCATCGGATCAAAATTGGGTAGTTTTGGAAATAATTAGTTAAAAATTTATTAATTGATATACCCTACTATGATTGGTTTATAGTATATCTGAAATTGCGGCCAAATTGTAAAGGTTTTCTGCGGTCACAGTAAAAGCGTAACATCTTCTACGCTCACAGCAAAATGGTGAACATCATTCACGATCGACATCATCTTCGTCTTCTGTGATCACGGCGAAATCATGAATATGTCCTGTAGAAAATAGTGAACATCTTGCCCAATCCTAGAAACATCATCTTCGTCTCCCTCTATTCACGGTGGAATCATTAATGTCTCATGTAGCCGCGGAAAACAATGAACATCAACCAGGAACAGGTTCATCAAAGGATGGTTGAGAGGTAAACCTCAATCCTTGTATAACTCATAACAAAATACAAAAATAAAAATTTAACATAGCTTTAATTAATTTTACAGTATTTTTAGTGAAGACGGTAATTGGGTTAAAATAAAGAAATTAAAAAAGCTTTTCTATTTGAAAAATTGGCATGTCCTGGATATCTTACAACTTGAAAGGTTAGGCGTAGGCATGTATATTACCTTGAGTAAATGTCTATTGAAACTGTGTCTGTGGACTACAATTGGTGTTAAAGTACAGAAAAATGCATTTTCAAGTACTAATCTAAAATATTGTAGGCTTAACAGTTAGGGAGAGAACTCATTTTTTTTATCTAACACTGTCAGCCTAAAGTAAGGAGGAACAAGTTTTTTTACAAATCCAGTAGAAAGATATTTCTAGGTATTTCTATTTTAAATAAATATTATTTGCCTGCTGGGTTACAGTTTTTCTCATATACCTACTTATTTCACATACTCAAAACAACCATAGATCTTTTGATCTGTAGGGGAGATTTAATGGTATCCAAGTAAAGTAACAACAACCATAATCTTTTGGCAAGACTTTAATATATTAATATTTTAATTTTCATTATAAATTTATTTACAAGCAGCTTAAATTATAAGCTCTTTATTACTTCAAAGGTACAAAACACAGAAATACTTTGTATTAAAAACAAGCACAGATGCAAAAACTCAGATGTCTGGTGCACCGATTTAACAAAGTAATAATAATAGTTGTAATCACAAATCTGGTCTATTTCTGATGGCTTCCATGATGTAATGATCTACATCACACAAGACGCAGCTGGTTAAAATACAAATTTAACAATGTTATGATACATGACTTGACACTTCAAAAGTCCATCAAGCCCCTTTAAAGGAAAACAATATAGAAAACAAGGAATGTACAAAAGCATTGGCATATTTTCAGTTGGTAAAATATGTTGTTTATGTCTACTGACTACCTTTCATGCAGATTTAGGTTTAATTCTACTTCCGTTGGAAAAGAAATGAAAACTTTATATTGATATAAGCTAGTACAAAAAGAACAGTTTTAAAGCGAGGGTCATTAGAAAATACTAATAAAACAGTCTCGATAATTCGTCGTAACGGGTGGATTCACACAAGCCAAGAGCTTTAACAGTATAAAATACTTGAGTCGATATTGAACTTACAACTTAAATTTACTATACAATATTTCATACAAAACAGCGTTTGGACAATAAACTTTACAACTTTCACAAATTCCGAGTTTTATCTACAATAACGTGTGCAAAAAATAGACTCATGTAGACTAATCAACAGACTATGTAGTAAAGCTAAAGGTAAGCGATTGTCTATCAAACTACGATACCGGGGTAGTGTCAGAAACAAATACAAAAATATAGTTACTTGTGGAAACAAATTTTATTCACTTAAAAATCAATCGATTAACCGGTAAATAATTTTCAAAAATTGTGCCGAATCTGTATAAATACCAAGGTGTATATTGTTTCCCTCTTATTGGTTCGAAATAGCTTAAGATAACAACGTAGCAATTTAGCTCGGAAAGCCTCTCGACAATGGCCTTGGGCCGTTCAGGTACTGGCGCGACAGACGAGCGGAAACTATCGTCTGGGGTTGACTCGCTTCTCTAGAGGACTGTTGTAGAGCCACTCGTCTCCTTCCCCTGGACTGAACAGCTGGAACATACAAGCAGAGGTCTGGAAACTCAACAGAAATAAAAGAGCTTCAGGACAAGCACAAGTGCAAGTTTTTGATCTCATACCGAGCAGTAAGTTGAATCTTTTTGTACCATAATGAACATGAACTGGGGATAAAAATCCATAGGAAACTATTGCTGTCCACCCAAACTCCGACAATTAAGCCTGAAGACAACTAACTCTCTCTCTTAAACTTATGCTCTCCTTAGCTGAAAATGCTGTCAGTGACAGTGAAATATTCTAATGTTTTGTGTATAGTGTAATAAAGTTTTGTGTTTTTTTCAGCCAGATTAGACTCTTTCACATTCACATGAGCCTGCTACCCTCACAAAATGCTCAAAACCAAGGCCCTTGTGTTGTATTTTACATTTCTCATGGCTTTGAAAAGTGGTGTTTTAACTTGTTGCTTATCAGCAATCACAATCAGGTATGAGGGGCCTTGTATGAGGTGACCTGGTAGTGAATGTGTTAATAATAGGTTCACTATACCAGCTGTCACACTCCAGCCTCCACTGTATGTAGAGTCTCCAGACACTCGGTAGTGAATGAGTTAAATTTACATAAGAGGGTTGAGTCTTTATGATAAAATACATAAGCATAGTTACAAATAATAAATAAAAATAAATGTTTTAGTATTATCTAGTGGCAAAGCATGAATAGTATAAGCCGAAGTGGTAGCAGTAGCCATTATCCAACTACTCATTTGAAAGCTAATATTCAATCGTCTACTGTTAAATAACGGTCTTAGCCCAATTGTCTAAGTAGTGAATAAAGTAAGGAATACGGCTTTGGTCTCAGATTTGAAGTAGCCCACTTAGCTGCGATGGGAGCTCTAGAGAAATCTTTATTTAGGATCAACCCTCACGATAACGTACCTAGAAACTAGAGGATAAATTGGAAAAATCACAAATAATTTTGATAAACAGCATTAATTACCTTTGTCTGCCACATTACGCCGGCCTCTTTTCTTCTCTGGGCCTCTATCCTCTGTCTCTGTTCAATTTCTCCTTTGGCATTGGTTGCATGAGCTACATTGTTTAACCTGCAAAACACAACAGTAAATACTTTTGTTGACTTATTTACTTTCAACAATGTGAAACCAAACAGCCATAGCAGGAAGATTGAGTAAATGGCACATTTGGCCACTGACATGGACGCCATCTGACTTTTCTATAGGAGGGAGGAGGCGTTTACGAAGATGCAGAAAATGTCTATAGTTTTGCCAAGACCGTGAATGTTCTCGATATTACCTAACCGCGGAAGAGGCTTGTGATTTCACCATGACTTTGGAAAATGTTAACCATTTCGCCATGACCACAAATGACGATCACAATTTAATCGTGACTGCAGAGTAAAACAGGTTTTCCCAGCGCAATTTTGAAATTCCCGCATAGTTCCAGATTCAAAAGATTTACGCAAACTTACCGGAATACTCAGTCTGTATGATCACCCTAGTGGGGTCTTATAGAGGAGGCTCGAGCCCCCTTTTCCCCATATTGATTGACACCCATGGTGACATACTACAAATCCAAGGTCAGGAATCGATCTGGTCTAGTTGTAGAGAAGGGGACTTCAGCCCCACAAATCTAGGGTTCAATTCCCACCAATCACCAATGGAATTTATCTAATTAATTATGCTGTGACCCCCCTAAGTCTAACCTGAAGTAATGAAAACGGTTCTGGGCTAAAGCCTAACATCACTGGATATTTGGTAGGATAAAACAGCACTGTTCCAGTGGCCCCAATATATTTATCAGTTCATTCTTCAACTGTACCGGTTCAACCCTTGCTTTGCTAGTTACATTTCACACCCCAGTCTCGTCTGAGGATTGGACAGGCAAGACAAGAATAAAAGAGTCGACCAACTTCTTTAAAAAATAAATAAGTAAAAATAGACAAGAGTTTTAGATGGTAGTGCTCAATAATCCGACACTTGATGGTCTAACACAGTCCGCAATAAAACCATGTGATAGTGTACTTGGCCAATGAACAGTATTATAGTTTTAATTTAATTGTTTATTTGATCTACCAGATACAATGTATTTTATTTAAGTGATAATGCCACAACCGTCTAGGCCTAGCCTGAAGTAATATGTAAAACAGTTACAAGCCAGAGCCTCTGTCCTAGGATTTGATGAAATCAATAAAAGTACAAAAATAAAACTTCACCTGAGACCAGCCGTGACTTCTTTCCACAACCTCCGAGACTCATTGTCCCGTTGGTGCTCGACTGGACGGACTATTTTCTTTATTATTGGTAATCTGTCTACGTTGATGAACTGTTCTGACCTCTGTAAATCAAAGTAGAACCATCATTAGTGGGAACAAGAACAGGTTTTTTATATATACTGGTTTATCAATTTAATTTTCACATAGTTGAATTAGGTATATCTTTTTTTAAATATTTTCCCCCTGACTTGTAAATGAAAAAAATTGTGCTCAGCACTACATTGAAAAGACATAAAAAATAAGTTCACATTATAACATTTAAATTGTGATTTAGTGTATGTCAGGGTGTCTAGTTTATTTCCACTATAAAATTCAAGACTAATTCCAGACTTTTCAAGACTAATTCCAAATTTTTCAAGACTAGTTTTTCAACAATTAGTGGGTGTTGATACCAAAACGTATCGATTCTCAATTCTTGATACTGATACCAATTTTTATAGCTTAACCAAATTTTCTAAATAATACTACACCAACCCCTGTCTTTGTCATAAAGTAGTATTATGATAATGTCGTGTTTTCAAGTAAAGAAATAATGCAGCAATAAAAAATTCTAACTAGCAAATTTGGTTTTTTTTATCATGAAATCTTCCACGAACCGTACGTTTAGACATCATCATTGACTGCAGCGGTTACAGAAACGTGATCGTCGTCGTCCGCGATCACGGCAAAATCATGAATATTTCCCGCGGCCTTGTAGACATCAATGACATCATTGTCATCTCCCGCGGTCACGGAAACGTCATCGTCGTCTCCCGCGGTCACGGAAACGTCATCGTCGTCTCCCGCGGTCACGGAAACGTCATCGTCATCTCCCGTGGTCACGGAAACATCATCGTCATCTCCCGCGGTCACGGAAACGTCATCGTCATCTCCCACGGTCACGGAAACGTCATCGACATTTCCCGTGGTCACGGAAACGTCATCGTCATCTCCCGCGGTCAAGGAAACGTAATAGTCGTCGTCCGCGATCGCGACAAAATCATGAACAATTCCCGCGGCCAAGCAGATATCATCGTCGTCTCCTGCGGTCACGGAAAGGTCATCGTCGTCTCCCGCGGTCACGGAAACGTCATCGTCATCTCCCGCGGTCACGGAAACGTCATCGTCGTCGTCCGAGATCGCGGCCAAATCATGAACATTTCCTGCGGCTGTTTAGACATCACCGTCATCTCTCGTGGTCACGGAAACGTTATCGTCATCGTCCGCGATCACGGCAAAATCATGAACATTTTCCGCGCCTGTGTAGACATCATCGTCGTCTCCCGTGGTCACAGAAACGTCATCGTCATCTCCCGCGGTCACGGAAACGTCATCACCGTCGTCCGCGATAGCGACAAAATAATGAAAATTCCTTGCGGCCGTGTAGACATCATCATTGACTCCCACGGCCACGGAATCGTCATCGTCGTCTCCCGCGGTCACGGAAACGTCATCGTCATCTCCTGCGGTCGCGGAAACGTCATCGTTGACTCTCGTGGTCACGGAAACGTTATCGTCGTCTCCCGCGGTCACGGTAACGTTATCGTCGTCCCCAGCGGTCACGGAAACGTTATCGTCGTCCCCAGCGGTCACGGAAACGTTATCGTCGTCCCCAGCGGTCACGGAAACGTAATCGTCGTCGTTCGCGACCGCGATAACATCATGAACAATTCCCGCGGCCGAGCAGATATCATCGTCGTCTCCCGTGGTCACGGAAACGTCATCGTTGTCTCCCGCGGTCACGGAAACGTCATCGTCATCTCCCGCGGTCACGGAAACGTCATCGTCGTCGTCCACTATCGCGGCAAAATCGTGAACATTTCCCGAAGCCGTGTAGACATCATCATCGGCTTTCGCGGTTACGTAAACGCAAGACGACGATCGCGGCAAAATCATGAAAATTCCCGACTTTGAAATAAAATTTAAGACTAAATCCCGACTTTTCAAGACCATTTTGAAATTCAATACTAATTCCCGACTTTCCCGATTTTCCCGACTACTAGACACCCTGGTATGTTTATGGGGAAAGCGTTGTGGGAAGGGGGCGAGCTGGTGTCGCGGGACTTTGGTCCTCAATCACCAATGAATTATATCCAAATGATAATACCATAACCCTCAAGGCCTAGCTTGAAGTAATGTATAAAACAGTCCTGGTTTAGACCCTAGCATTCTAGGATGTGAATGTTGGACATAAAAAGTATTTTTAAATTTTATATTGGTAAGTTCTAGCATTAGATAGATTGATTTCTAATGTATACAAACTTATTAGTTATTATTATCCAATACTGCATTAATGTACATAAACAACGTACCCCGTCAGACCACTTGGCGTCCATGATGCCGTTCCATTCTCCGGCGATGGTAAGGAATGGCTTCTTCTCGTTAGGCGCATATACGTCTGCGGTAACACGATGTTTCTTGCCACCATAGAACGGTTTAGTGAGGAACTCTATGTTGGCATGGTAACCGGTCTTCTCGCAGTCTATTGCCACAGAACCACCCAGCTCTATCCATGGCACTGTCAGAATGGATCTGAAACATCCCAAGGTTCAAACTCACTTAGTTGATTTATTAATGAAATACAAACTTACTAACCTAAATTACTGTTTTATTTGTCTCGTCAATTTAGCAGTTGTAGTTTCCCGGGTCTTCTAATAAGCCTCATCCATTCGCTCTTATATAAGACACAGATATTACCTGCTATAGAGGTTTTCTTATCAGCAGTAGGCCTACGTCTTTTTTGTGCCTTGCCATATTCTTTGATGACCGTTAAGCCGCGTTTACACCGGAGTTTAGAACTTTTTGTTGGTAACACTTGTTTCTAAAACAAAAGTTTTCAATAGATAGTTCACTATTCTTTTAATTTTGTTGGAAATAATTTAATCACTGTTCTCGAGAACACAAGGTCACGAGATAGTCACGTGGTGGTGGGTAGGCGCAACACCCTTTGATCTTTACGGACTTCAGGTGGGAAACAAAATTTCTGTTTAACACTAAAAAACTGTTTCCAACATCAAAATGTTTCTGTTTTAAAAGTAGTGTTTCTTGGTTTTTTAAAAACATTAGTTGTAAACACGTGTTTCTAACTTCGGTGTAAAGGCGGCTTTATCTGTAAAACATGATTTTTATTACGCTTCCAGAATCTCTTTTGTTGCATCAGTAACTTCAACATTATCTAACTGAAGTGATTACTGTTTGGAAGCAGATTAGTAAACAACTATCTTCTCCAAATTAAAAAGAAGAACAAGAAGTATTTCCAAAACCTTGACCGGAATTTTTGTCAGTTTGACATGAGCATCCCCCGAAGACCAAGGTTCTCCAAACTACTTAAATATTTCTACTATAAAATCTTGGCATAGATTTGAAGTCAACAAATATAACGTTAATTCAATTACCTTCCGTAGCCGTTGGGAAAGTTACATGTGTACTGCTCGTTGTACTTCATTACATTGACCATCCCTCTACCAATGTTGTGGACACCGATAGACAGACCGAGGAACTTGGACCTGGTCCAGACATAGGCCTGACAGCTGATACCTTTGTTGTAATGTTCTGCGTAGAAGGCCGAAACTGCAACCGACAAAGTACATGTAGTTGGGTAGGATAAATATAGCGATAAAACTGAGTAGTCATAGTGCTCGTTACACTAAAAATGTCACCTAATACACCCTGAGAATTGTTTTTTTAGGGTTTGTGCAACTGGGCCCAGCATTGAGCTCTTAATAAATAGTTCTGCCTAAAGAAACTGATCTTAGTTAGCAAAAAAGCTACCCAAGGCATCTCTCTATTCTACACTCATTCTTCACTCATATTTGGGTTACAAAATACACCCTGTTGCACCCCAATCCACAATTGGAAATAAAATAATACAAAATAACCTAACTGGTCCTTTATATACAAGTAGGAAAAGGATTCAAATGAACTTAGTTATTAGGATCTGACACGCAACCACCTATTAAAACAGCAACTCATACTACAGTGTGTAATTTAAGCTGGATATGCATGCTAGGTGAGTAGAACGGAGTAAAATGGAGGGTGATTCAAAATAAACCGAAACTTTTGAGCTTCCTGTAACATAAAAAATCAAAAACTAACTTTTCCAAGTAGCTGCTATTTATGAAGTTTTAAATTATGTCCATGAAAATAAGAAAGGTTTAATGGTTTGGTAGGTAATACAAAGCTAGAAGAAACCTCTTCAGTTATCCTATACACAGGTCACCCGAATTTGACAAAATATACTCTAAAACAAACTTTACCATCCGAATCAAGAAAGTAGTGGATAAGGATTATAATTCCATCCCATAGATTTTAGCAAGCACCTCATTGGGTGTTTGTTATGTATTTGTATTGTATTTTGCGTGTTGATTGTATTCAAAATTCGGGAAACCATGTCAGTAGATTGTGGTGGTTGTTGGTTATGTATTAGTCATGTTAAAGTTAAAATGTTTGAAACAAAGTTAGTACCGTTAGACATAAATTTACAAGACATCAGATACTGTAAACAATTCATGTGTTTTTGTCAATAAATGATTTGACTGAATTAACTTTCTCTAGTATAGGCAGAGAAAACCCCTTACTTGGGGGATGATGAGAGACTTGTTCCGCTACAAATGTGAGTTGATCCCTGCGACACCAAGGGATAGGTCCGTCTTCCACCATGGGTTCATGAGACTCTGGAGGTGTCTCGGGCAAATCCCAGTAACACTGCAATCACAGCACAACTTGTTTAACACTTTGAGCTCAACCGAGTGACATAACCAAATATCCATTTTCATCTATTTACATGAATATAGCCTTTGACTAGGATAGATCTAGAGTTTTCATAACCATTTTATTGTAAACTATGGCTCATTAGATGTCACATGAAATATTATACAATCATAAACTAAAGGAGAAAACCAAACTTTGACTCATTGAACTATGTTCTATTTTAATAAAAGATTTGCTACAGCTAGTCAATGAAGATGGGATATCTATTTTAGTATTAAAAAATCAATGGCTTTAGTTTAGTATACAGGGTGTTCATTTGAAAACTTTCCATATCTGTTGTGTGCAAAGGTAAGGCTTTTAACACTTGTTTGTTCTCATTTACCCCTAATTTGGACATGCCAAATCCAATAAAATTATTTTCAATTTTGAAAAATGCCCCAAAAGGGCCCAATTTGGGGGGTAGGGGTGCTTTATGAGAAATTTTCAAATGTAAACATGGGTTGTGTGATACGTCAATTTAAAAGTCTAATCACCCCGATCATTTTGGTGCAAAAAAAGTTTAATTATCTTTAACCGTATTTACAGGGTGGGTCAAAACGTTTTAAAAAAGGACTTTGAAGTTAAGTACCGTATTATACTAACGACTGAACGGAACAGCGCCAAATTTCTTTCCAAGCTTATTCTTGAGCTACTCTTTAAGATAACTTGTAGTAAGGGCATTTTCCAAGTTATTTTCTAATTTTTAAAAAATCCTAAATTTTAAGAATAAAAGAAAGCTGAAAACTCAAAATTCTTAAATAGCAAGGTATAACAAATTTCATACCACGTGAAAGGTCCTTTTTTAACAAACATTTTACGTATTTAAGTTTTCTTTCTATCTCTTACCGTTTAAAAATTGCAGTAGAAAAACATAATTTTCTATGGTAAAATTGTAACTAGTTTTCTAATAAAACAGCCAAAATTTGTCAATAGACACATTAAATGGTGCAATAACTGAAGGAAACAATTCATAATTATTTTTAGGCAGATAGGCAAACAAGTCATTACGTTTTACTTTGTGAAAAACAAGTTTTATAGCTGATGAGAAAAACCCAAGCATGGGCCGCTTTCTGTAGTACCAGTCAATGGTAGTATTAATTTCAAAAGTACCATTTCCTGTCGTACCTAATCAAATATGGTGTAAACTTAAAAAAAATAGACTTTATTTTACTTATTGGTCATAACACAAGTGTTCCAGGATAACTGCAAAGTGTTTAACAATAGATATCCAGGTAAGACCTTGAGTCATATGTATGATTTAGGCTGTAAATGATTTAGTTAGGAAGTTTTCTGAAACTGGACCAGTTACCAATGAGAAAAGAACAGGATGAGGGGTCCAAGATGAATTCTGACACACGTAAAAGTAGTCGATCAATTTGTTATGAATCCTACTACATCGTTGAACAAAGTGCAATGTGTTTTATTAGAAAACTAGTTTCAATTTTACCATAGAAAATTATGTTTTTCTACTGCAATTTTTAAACGGTAAGAGATAGAAAGAAAACTTAAATACGTAAAATGTTTGTTAAAAAAGGACCTTTCACGTGGTATGAAATTTGTTATACCTTGCTATTTAGGAATTTTGAGTTTTCAGCTTTCTTTTATTCTTAAAATTTGGGATTTTTTTAAAATTAGAAAATAACTTGGAAAATGCCCTTACTACAAGTTATCTTAAAGGGTAGCTCAAGAATAAGCTTGGAAAGAAATTCAGCGCTGTTCCGTTCAGTAGTTAGGGTAATACGGTACTTAACTTCAAAGTCCTTTTTTAAAACGTTTTGACCCACCCTGTAAATACGGTTAAAGATAATTAAACTTTTTTTGCACCAAAATGATTGGGGTGATTAGACCTTTAAATTGATGTATCACACAACCCATGTTTACATTTGAAAATTTCTCAAAAAGCACCCCTACCCCCCGAATTGGGCCCTTTTGGGGCATTTTTCAAAATTTAAAATAATTTTATTGGATTTGGCATGTCCAAATTAGGGGGAAATGAGAACAAACAAATGTTAAAAGCCTTACCTTTGCACACAACAGATATGGAAAGTTTTCAAATGAACACCCTGTATAACTCAACAAACCCGGCTGAAAGGTGCATCAAACACGTGCTGTAACGTCATAGTCAATTTTACAACTACTTTTGGGTTGTTTTTTTACAGTGTTTTTACTACCGTAGACTGCTGGGTCTAAGGTGTTGTATCATAGTTCTCAGTCATTACTCACGACAAAATATGCTTTAGTCTTAAATTACATTTTTTGCCTTGGTATTTGTTATTAAAATGTGAGATTGTTAAATCGAAAGGAATGATGCTACAATTGAATTCTTGGGTGTTTCATCTCTGGCCGGAGTCCAAGATAGACTGAATCAATTATAGTTTACGATAAGCGTCCTATTTCTATGACTTGGTTAATGTCGGTAAAATCAACAGACATTAATCTACAACACTCTCTGCAGGTTGCTCAATTAAACCAGCTGCATTATGATTCAAAAACTAGCGACAACTATAAAATGGAGATGGAATGTCTAGTTCTAAAGTATGCCTATATTACTAAACAAATTGTGGAGTTTAAAGGGTTGAATTGTAAGCAGACTGACCTGAAACACCTCACCCAGTACTGGGTTGTATGGTTTCTTGGCTACTGAAGACTTGCGGCCCGCGTGGTAGGAGGCTAGATACCATCTCACTACCTGGACCATCCTATCTCTCTCCGAATCTAGGTCTGCAATCCTACAACACATCACAATCCTTAGTTTGCACATTTCAACTTACAACGATTAACACCCTTTGTGGTCAAGGGTGGTAAACTAAGTTATACACTTTGAGGTTATGTAGCACAAAGGCCTAGTTTAAGGATTTTTTTGTAAGGATAGCAGGTTTACCTGAATGGCAATAAGTTAAAACTGGCTTGGAACACACATCTTAATATTGTACAGAAAAATTAGAATATTTCACTGTTACTAACAGGATTTTCAACTTAGGAAAGTATGAGTTGTCTTTAGGCCTAATGGTAGTCATCCAAGTAGGGGTGAAATATTCTAATGTTTTGTGTACAGTGTAAAGTTTTGTGTTTCTTGTTTCAGCTTGGACTCTATACCATTCAGGAGAAACATTTGTCATAAGCTACAGACTTTTGACAAGGGCTCCTCAAAAGGGTTATAGTACCAACTGCAACAAAACTATTTTATTTTAATCAGGCTGGGTGGTGCAGAAAGTTTCTGGGAGCCTGTTTCACATTTTTAAATGTTTACAGAACGTCATTACATCATAAATTACAGGACATTGTCCACATAATCATAATAGAGCTAAATAATTGTTTTCAAAACTAAACAAAGAGTTTCACATTGATACTTTCTAATTTTTCTTTTTAATATTCATTCAATGAATAAAAAGTCTCACTTAAAAACCAGTTTTTACATTGTTTTCTAAATATTTTAACGATCAAAAAACAAATTTTATAAATTGGTCCAGGGGGGAGACTTCAGACTTCAGTATTAATCTATAGGCTTAATTAAATTGTATTGTATTGGTTTTATATGTGGTCTGTATGAATCTGAAAAAGGACAGGTGATTATGGCTCTAAAATACTGATAAAAACAAAAGCCTAATGTTTATAGTATGTAAAAACCAAAAGGTTTCATTTTTGACAAAAGCGACAAAATGACATTATCAACAGGAAGATATTACTGTGTGGGTAGAAGGAAAAAGAATTTCAAACTAAAACTCACCCTACAAACATATCCGGGTGGGCGAAGTAGTCTGCGTACATTTCTAGTAACGATCTCCTCTCTAGTATGAAGGTTGGCAACACTACCTTGGTAAGGTCCATACCTATCTTGACTTGACTCAGTAAATGTGTCACCACGGACCCCTGGCTCTCCATTGATACTGGGGAAAACATAAAATGCGATCATTCAAATCGTTCTATAATATGACTGACATTTGAGAGATTCTTGTTGGCATTTTTGGACCTTTTTCATTAATTCACTACCACTATAAAAGGTGCATGTAGCAATCAATACACAATCTAAGGTTTAGGTTATGCTTCTTTTCTAACCTAAACTAACATACCTTAACCCAACCCAACCTAAAATAGCCTAACCTAATTGGATTGGTAGATAATTATTCCATTTTGACCTGAAAAAAAAAACATAGAGTACAGAGGAGTTGAAAAAGGTTGTTATTTTCAATCAAAAAGTAAAAAAAAAAAAAACAGTAAAACTGTTTTTCTGGTGTTTTGGGATTTAGAATCTGACTGTGTTCAATAGAATATACGGTAAGACTCCTTAAACCCCCTTAATTGCACGGTCGTATTTCCCTAAACGGCAGACAGAACGGTTGCCGGGGGTTCTGTCTGGGAGGGGGAATTATCTGGAGGAAATTTTTGCTTAAAAAAAGTATATTTCACCGATAATTTGTAAGGGGGTTCGATTTTTGAGCCTAGCTTTTATCCTCGTGACCGCAGACAGCGTCTGGGTAGATCAGAAAATCATGATTTTTCTGCAATGATTTTGTTGTGATCGTAGGAGATGTGGAAGGTCCAAAATTTCACCACAACCACACAAGAGGTTCACAAGTTTGTCGTTCCCGAGGACGATTTAGTTAGTTTTCGTGTTTTGTTTCATATTAACAATTTTGACGCAATTGCAGGAGATGATAAAAATATCCCCGCATTCCTGCAACATCTTCACTATTCCACCATAAATGATCCTCCATGATCACAAAAAATTTCCATAATCTTGTCACAACCGTGAGAGATAATGATTTGGTGCCTGCGACATAACAGGGTATATGGATACATAGAAGATGTCTCTGCAACTGCGAAAGAAGTTCACTATTTTCTCAGTGAAAGCTGGAGGCGCTCGTGAATCCTCTACCGTTGCGGGAGATGTTCACAATTTCACCACGATCGCATGGGTTGCTCACGATTTTGACGTGACCGAGGGCAATTTTGTATTGTCTTCACGATTTTGCTGCTATTTAAGCCAAATATAGTAAAAAATTTTTTTTATGAAAACATTTCGAAGCAATCCAACTTTTACCCTACCTTCTTCTACATTTTTTATCATAAACATCCACACATTACAGATTCCTATATCCTGGATGGTAAATAAAACGGATAGTTCAATATAAGATATTATCATTTTAATTAGGTAGTGGAAAAAATGATAATCAGAATTTCAAAGCCAGTGTTCAAGAGTCTCAAGTGGAAAAAACCTTTGTATACAGGGTGTTCCTTGGGCCTAGATTATGATGATAAAACAAACATAAAATGCCATATAAGTATGGGTCTAAAATACCTTGATTTCTGTCTGTCGGTCTGTTTGTGATTTTTTTAAACTATTTATATCTTAGGCAATTTTTAAGATAGAAACTTCAAAATTGGTATAAGGATAAGGGTATAGTTTAGAACGTAAAAAGAGCTTAAACATTTTTGTTTCAATATCTTAATCTCATATTTGATGAAAAATTTCATAAAAACTGTAAATATTAGGAACATTGTTTTAACGATTAAAATGATAGAAATTTGAATCCAAATCAAATGAGACCTTGTTTGTTAAAAATAGGATGACAAACCACCGAGTTATCAGCTTTTTTTCTATATTCGGTTAATCAATTTAATAGGACCTTACTTAAGAGCAGTATGGTAGTTCTACAATTTACTTCTCTAACCCGTGCGAACAGGTACATAAGCTAGTAAGGAATATAAAAATTGAATTAGAACTAGATAGATGAGGATACCAGTTTTCAGTTTATTACATTTGGAAAAGTATTCAAATGAAACAATTAAAACTAGCCTATGTCCATGAAATTTAGTTTTTAAAGAAATAAGCTATTTAAGAACAAAAGTTATGATAAAATCTTCAGTAACCGATTAAAAAATATCAAAATTGTGAGAGTTTGACAGCTCCACAGGATGACGGGAGAGGGCTCAAATCAAAGGTCTTGGTCCCAGGGGTCAGGAAAAATAGCAGATTAAGTTATGTCCAAATCTACCAGAAAATGAGAAATAGCAAAAATATTTCCCTTTTAAATGCATTGTGATTAAAAAACTTCTGCTTTGTTTGCAATAAACATGTGATTACAAAGTATTATCATTTTTATTCTCTTTTAATTCTGTTGATAGAGTGTGTATGGATTTTTTAGTAATCTACAAATTTAGATAAACTCTGCATTCACTAAAGTGATCTAAAAATGATTAACTTACAATTGTCAGAGCTCCAGCATGAAAGATTATTTTATTCTTAATTTGTTTAAATATAACAATAATTTGTTTTATATTTAAGCTTTTTAGGGACTTATGTCCCTACATGCCACTAGTAGGTTATAAATTTCAACTACAGCTTAACTATTGGTAAATACTCACTGTCCGTTTCATTCGGATCTTCATATAAGGCTGAAAAAGATAAAACATAAATCAGACTAATACAGTAATTACTACTAAACAATAACTGCAACTCCATTGGTTGTTAAATATAAACACTATAGACTTCTGTAGTGTAATTAATTGAATAAAAAAATTTAAAAAAATAATTTCATAAAATTCTCATTCAGCGCACAAAGCACTTGGCACTATCATGAAAAACCGCAAAGTTTGTGCCAAAAAGTTATCTACAGCTTACTGCATTGTGATCTCCATTGTTTTGGATGAAGGAAACGGATGAGAATACGGTACTTTAAATATAAAAAAACATGGACAAGAGCCAACATTATTTAAATATAACTTGATTACATTTTTATACAATTTTCTTTTTTAAATCCATAAGTGTGCTAATGTTAGAAGTAGTGATAGGAGGGATTCGGATCTATTCGGACCTAAGATTTGGAACAAAAGAGCTACCGGTATAGTCTTAGCTAAACCTTATTTTGTTCAAAAAGTGAAAAAAAAAAAAAAATAAATACAACTTTTTAAAATCTGACGTTGACAGGGTAGCGAACCCAAATAACACAAAACAGATCAATGTAGGTAGTCAGATTAAAAGTGAATGATAGTATACATTTAAGAGTTCATTCTTCATTCTCAAAATTTGGTAATATGAAGTTCATTTTTTAAGTGAAGCAAACTACTCAGTATCAAACCAAAACTCTTGAAATAGAAAAATCTTATAAAACTTCTCAGGCCAAACAGTGGGAAAGAAATCTTAAGGCATTTTTTTTTTTTTAGTTTAATAAAATAAACTTTAAAATGGATTACCACACTTTCTATGTTTTATGTTTAATTAGAGCCTATAGGCCTATGACTTTACATTATTTAAGGACGTTTGCTCTCATATTTGCCTTTACTCTAACCTACTCTAATCTTAGCCTATTGTACCCCTTGGGTAGCCGGTATTGTATTAGGTATTTAGGTATGTATTGTATTAGGTTATGCCCGTATTAGGTATTGTAGCCCTTAGGTTGGTCGGTGTCTCAGTCAGTAGGGTAATGCACTACAAATTTCTGGTTTGCCGGATACGTTTCAAGCACAGGTCCAAGGCATATGTGGGGGCAAATCCAAGGTTAAAAGACTCTTTAAAATCCCCTGACCGTCCTTGACTTGTAAGTTATGTGGAAACCTTAAAGTACAAAAATAACCTCACCAAAACATTGTAGATTGTATCAAATCCAGTACTCACCATCATAGTCGAGTGTCCCGTCTTGTTTGAGGAAGTTTGAGGAGTAAGGTTGAGTCCGAGGTACGACAGCTCCTGCAGGTGGTGTAGAGGGGGAATCTCTCCTTTCTGATTGGGTCTCACCCTCTCCACTCGTCCCCACCCCCTCATACGCCAACGGCTCACTGGAACAAACAATCAGCAATCAGGTGTATCAGTTACATCAATGAGTCAAGTACTGTATTGTATATTTTTCTGGGGAAAGAGGTCTAGTGATAGAGCACTGGGCTTTGATCCCCTCGGATTGAAGTCTTGGTAATTGCCAATCACTCCACTTTACTGTGCTGCGAGTTGTTGATTGTCAGTAAAAAACAATGGTGCTTACATACAACTGTACATAATGACATCTAATTTTTAATACCGGTATCAGTGTATTTTTTTAACATGCCACAACTGTGGAAATGTGTGTATCAGTGACCATACAACAAGATAAAGAACAAAAGACAACTCACAAAATAGGTAACTTGTGGGTTTTAGCTACCATGCGATATGCCAAAACCCTCTAGGTCTAGCCTAAAGAAACCTATAAATAAATTTTTTCCTACAGTTACCTAACAATGTACATGTTCTCTCACTGATTTGAGAAAGCAAAGTGGCCAATTCGCTCATCAGTGAGACAATGTTAACATTGTCTCACTCTAATTACTTTGTCTCACTCCAGATTTGCAACATGAAGGCACGAAATAGTGAGCGCGTAACATGCAGGCAACGTCGTATGCGCGTGAAATACGTTGGCAGCACTGGCTGTAAATCAGCTGGTCAGCTGTTGTACTGTTGTACTTGTCACTTCACATTAAATGTTATATTAAAAGTTCACTTCTGTGTAAAAATAGGTTATGTTTCTTCACCAATTTATTTGTTTTATGGTAACTGTAGGAAAAGTATAATGTACAACTTGAGTTCAAAGTACAATTGCCTCACTCGAGAAACCATTCCTCACTCGCCTACGGCTCGTGAGTAAGGATTTCTCTCGAGTGAGTCAATTGCTCACTTTTCTCACTAGTTGCACAAATAACTTTAAACTAGAGCCAGGTATTCTAGAATGTGAAGGAGTTGAATGGTAAACAACTCTATGTTAAGATTTGGATTAATGTTTTCGGTTACGAGTCTGCTACCAGCCCCGCGCCCCGCCGGACCAAATCAGTATTATGATAGCGCTATCTAAAATGTTTATTGAGTATTCGTACCATATTAATGTTTTCTGTGTTTGTGTCCGTGTTTTAAATGTGTTTTTGACGAGTTGCAAGCTTTGAAAATGTTGTCTTCACAACGAAACATGTACAGTAAGCTGTTGGGCAATATCATTTTTGGACTATTTGACTGAGGTATGTAAAAAACCTATTATTGTCTTAAGATTTGGCATAGCCTACACTTTTTAACTCCAAAGTGGGTATCTTATACAAATAATAGCTAGTTGTACACGTTTTTTTTTTACTTAAATTAAATGAAGTTGACTGATCCTTGCACAGTGTGTGCTGCAGGAAAATCTTGTTTTCTCCATTAATGGAGAATTAATTTTTAATTAGTTCTAATTAGTTTTTTTATGATAAGATAGTACACATAAAGTATATAATGTGAAATAGTTTACAATCAGTGGTCATTTCTGTTTGGTTTGGTTAAAGAGATGACGAATTCTATAGGAATCAGTAATTAATTGGCATCAGTTCAGTACACACTCAGACAGTGGCTTAATTCGGTTACATTTAATTTTATGTTTCTTTATTTTTTTTACAGG
Source organism: Macrosteles quadrilineatus (assembly GCF_028750875.1). Lineage (NCBI taxonomy): Eukaryota > Metazoa > Arthropoda > Insecta > Hemiptera > Cicadellidae > Macrosteles > Macrosteles quadrilineatus. The sequence goes on along the minus strand of NW_026542599.1, from coordinate 30,098,696 downwards.
CAAGAACTTGTGAATGGAAATGGTATGTAAAGTTATTTCAATAGTAACAAGTATTAACATCATCCTCAACTTGGGATAAAAGTTCACTGGGTAGCACTTAATAAGAAACAACTCCACACTGAGCTATGCCAGCTGCTACACCAAAATATGATTAAATTCCATGTTTGTATCCCCTGAGCTGATGGACATAAAGCTAAAATATGGATATGTAAACTAACTAAGATTTTTATCTTTATAATATACAAATCTAAATACAACAAAGAATAACCCTCATATCCTTAAGGTTATCGGGTGATAAGGTGGAAACATGAAATACTGTGGTCAGATAATCGAAGGAGAAGGGTCAGGAAGAGCTAAAAACAAGAGTCAGCCAACAAACTTATTTTCAGTGAGAAAAATTAATGTTCAACTTATGTAAAACTGATGTCTGAAATGAGAACACAAAAACACAAGTGGGGCAGGCAGAGGGGGAACATAAAACAAAGTGGATAGTCAGTTATTCCGAAGAGTTAATCAAAATGTATCTTTACAAAACTTGACTTTGTAGCTATACAAAATAAGAGTACAAAGATAACATTTTGTTGCCTCAGACATAAATAGTCCATGATGAAGAAGACTGAGTTATTGTTATGACTTTTAGGAACATAAACATTCACTTCTCCTGGGTTTATTTTCATTGCCCGGGGTCGATTTTAGTAGCCAAGAAACACTTTAACCCTCCGAGTGTCATGCGTCGCTGCAGCGACGCGTAACGCACTTTGTATAGTGTCGTGCGTCGCTACAGCGACTCGCGAACACTGTTTACGGCGAAGGCTCTATGACTAACTGAATCGGACTGTACTGGATTGAGTTAGGTATCGTTCTTTCCGTAATATTCTAAGCTTTCTCCTAGGTCTGTCTCTAAGCACTATTCATTTTAGTTCCGAAAATATTGTAGCAGACAGCTGACTGAGCTGACGTGCGTGTATTTGTAAACAGCTAGGTTACCCTCGGACCGATGACTGATGTGTTTTATTACATTTATCATTGTTTTAGTGTTAAAAATCAAAAGTAGTGATATACGTGGTGCATTATAAGAAGATTTAAGTGGTTTTGAAGTGCTGGTTGATGATCCTGAAGAAGTAGGTAGTGATATTGATGTAAATTATCAGCCAGATTCCTAGCTATGGTTGGGCTATGCATTCTTAGCTAAACGCTATGTACTGAAATCTGTTTTTTGCCCATAACTTATTTATTTGCAAATCTACTTCCTTATATTAGTATATATTTGTAATCCTCATAAAATTTAGAACAAAGTGGCTATTTTCAAATATTTATAGGCCTATAATTTATACAATTTCATTGAGCGCAAACTTATTTTTTTTTTTTTATTTTCGAAATTATACATTTTTTTTTACCTAAAAAATTTTTAAAAAAAAAATCTTCCTTATGTTTTATATATAATATTGAAGCCCAAGATTTTCCAAACAAAATGGTATATAGAACAGTATAATTAACATTGTTTTTAAGCTTCTCAGATCAGTTTTAATAAAATCTTGCAAATGAGCAAAAAATAGGCTGACATTAAGGCCAAAACACGTGACACTCGGAGGGTTAAAATTATGTAGAGTAACTGAATCTTCTTATTGCAACACTACACAAGAATAATACAAGTTTTTCATTTTTTTTGGAGCCCCATTTAATTTTAAATCCCACTCACCCTATACTCATCTTCATTCATACTTGGCTTAAAATAACTTTGTATGGTCGCCATTTCATCGAAAAGAATTAAAGTATTAAGTAGTTGGCCTTTAGTGTAAAAATGTATGTTGACTAAAATGGTGAGTTTATTGATTCTAAATTATTCTAGGTTGCATCTAACTTATTTTATGAGTAAATAAAACAGATTCTTACAAGCTACAAGTTTTTAGACAACCTAAAACTTCTAAACTGTTGTTGGATAGGCCTGTCAAAAATTTGTTTCTGACATTTATAAAATTTACATAACAATAAAGAATGTTACCAACTTTCGAGGACGACAGCGACAGCACATAGAACCTATTATGTCAACTGAATCAAAAGTACCACGTTATGAAACACACCATTTATCAATTGGACACTTGTCTAGATATTTTCAAAACTGTATAATTGCAAAGTATGCAAGTTAAAAACACAAGAGAAAGGTAAAATTTTCATAATATTTTGTTTTAACTCAGCTGATCGTTTTAAGATTTGTTTTAATCAACTTAAAATTTGTAAATGGAAAGAAACAGACTTTAAGCATTGGATGATGGTCAAATCCTTTGGTATATGATTCTAAATAATATTTATATAATAAAACAAATAAAAAAATAAGCACAAAAAAATAAATACAAAAATAATAAACAAATTAACGTTGGAATTACTCAATATAAATACAAATTAAGCACAAATTTTAGCGATTGCCTGTAATAGCTATTTTGCTTAGTTTTTCACAATGCGAGAATTGTCTGTTAATCAGAAACCACTGTAAGTATTATATTGCTGTAACACTATATTACAGTTATGACAGAGCTATTTTAAGCCTAATATAGATTTACTATCGGTCAAGCTGGATGATATATTAGATTAGATTTTTAGCGAATTTCCCATATAGGGAATAAGCTATTACCGTAGGTCTCATGGTAAGACCTAGACCCGGGATCGATTTACTTTTTCGTTTTGAGGTCCCCAGAGGCCAAAAACACCATCCGTTCAAATTCATATATATATCAATAACAATTATCGATTGTGGTTTTATTCTTATATATATATATATATATATTTATATATGTGTCCGTTAGCGCGATAACTTGAGCAAATATGATCCGATTTTGATTAAATTTGGTACAAACGTGTAAACTTACGTTTATTCGAACGAGTTCGCGAACCAGCATAATCGGACCATGGGAACAGGGGTTTATGGGGGGTTTTATGGGGTAAAAATGGGTTTTTCCCATTTTTAACCCTAAAAATAAAAATTTTTGCAATTTCTTTCTCAACCATTTTGTAGAGCTTAAAAAAAGAAATAATTTAGTATATTGAAGCGCTGTTTTATGCCTGACGGTCACGGAGAAAATTAAAAAAAGTGTAATTTAAAATTCCCATGTTATTCTTATGGAGAAAATGAAAACTGTTGTAGTTTACTTGTTTATGGATGTATGTTGATAAAATTTGGCAAATTTATTTATTTCATTCTATAGTATTGACATATGGTCAAAAAACACTTTTTACCTTCCCCGTAGCAGCAAACCTAAGCACTGGTAAAATCTAATGTTATTTAAATTGGGAATAAATATGTCTTATTTATGGAAATATTTTAGTAAAAATAAAAATGAAATCAGACAAGTTGAAATTCGCTTAGTCTGCAGGTTTGCTGCGGCGGGGGTATTGTAGCTTTCATTGGATAAGAATTAACAAAGAGCAATAATAAAAGGGCAATCTCCTAACAGCTGGATGTTGATGAAAAAGTGTTTTTAGTAAATTGTCTATCCAAATCATATTTAGCAAGGTAAAGCTGCTATCCATTTTACCATTGACTATTGGATACTGAAAGTTGTATCGATACAACAGTTGTACCCTACATTTAAAAAGGTTAATTACTAAACTTTACATAATATATTTTAAAATCCCTTAAAAATGTGCTGAAAAAAAACTGTATAATGACAAATATTTTCCACTCTTAACCTAAAATCGCAATACAAAACATAACTAAGCACAAACTTTTGAAATAATAGTAGTACTTTTCACTATTCGTGTTAAATATGTATTTACAAATGAATAAAGATCTATTAATTTGATTTGATTACTGTACTTCTTTGATTCTTAGTTGATTTAAAATTTAATCCGATCCATGTTGGAGAATATGTAAAATTTTGTTATGTTAGCACCTTTTACAAATTTATTGTAAACGCGTTAGCCAGTTAAAACCAAAGAACTAGCTTAAAATATATATATAAAAAAAACTGAGTCCATCCTTCTCAGTCAAACTAATCCTCAAAAATTATAATTAATTGCAAGTTACAATAAAAAAAATTCTAATCAAGAAAGATAGTGTGATTTCAAAACAGCGCTCTACAGCAGCCGGTGCTAGAAATCACACGACTTGGACACATTCCAAGATTGAATTGTCAAAAATACTGCATCAACGTTCTTGGCTGCTGTACTGTTTTGAACTCCTTCGACTGATATAAACCGATGAAAACACTGTATTATTTTATAATTGTATCTTTGTTTTTATTTTCCACCAGTTTTACGGTGGCGTCGTCCTGTAATCCTACTAGGAGGTCACAAATTGTGGATATTTATAGACATGCACTGTGGATGCAATACTCCCTGGTGTAAATTAACGTCGGCACTAGTGAGTACTACTTAGTCACTAACAAGACTACAAGATCGCGCCACTCATCCTACACTCAGATGTAACTTTAAAATGGCGAACTTACGAATGTAGGTATTTTAAGCCAAGTATGAATGAAGATTAATTCATACTTGGCTTAAAATACCTACATTCTTAAGGTTGCCATTTAAAAATACCGTAAAGTATTAAAGTTTGATCGTTTGTGTTGAAAGAGTAATCATGATTTGCATTGTGGTTCGTAAAAGGTGTTGAAATTGATTAGGTTCGTAAAAAGTGTTGAGTTGAAATTTGACTGTATGAGAAACAACAAACACGTTATTTTTCAGCCAGGATCACCACCGGTAGTCTTAGTTCATGTAAACAAAACAATTAGTTTTTATTTTCAAATGCTCAAAGTTAGATCCCCTTTGGATCAGAGAAGCATCCTTAATAATAACTTTGTTGATGAACCAGTAATAAAAAATAAACAAATAAACTGAAACCAACTGTGGAAACAAAATGTCTACACATAAATGTATTAAAACCACCCCACCACATATGAGATAAAACATTGGCAATTTAAAGATTAATAGTTATTTGTGTAACTAGTGGTGAAAGTAGCACTTTGCTGCACACGAGGAATGATCTCGAGTGCAGCAAAGGCCTTTTTTACTCGTGTTACACATTATATTTTTCCTACAGTCACTATAAAGCATATAAATAATAATTAGTCTTTCAAACACTATACAACACGTTTTTAGGTTCAGCTCGCAACACAAATGGTGCCCTAGAGAAAGTAGTACCCGCGGTCCGTATCACTCCGCTATTTTTCCTCTGCAAGAAATGTGCTCCGCGTTTTGAGAATATACCTAGTTCCGTATGTTTTTGTAATTTGAAGTGGTCTCCGCGCCTAAAAAAATTGCTTTAAAGGTATTTTCTTGTTTATTAAGATCGTAGGAATGTTTTAAAAACGATTAAAAGAAAAGTCCAGAAAGTTCAGAAATACCGATAGCCTACTATAAACACAAAATGATAGGTTAAATCGTAGTTATAGTAGTTAATCAGCTGCTCATAGTATTATTATCTTTAAGTGTTGCCAACCTATTTCCAAGCGTACACGGATTACGTGCATAACAGAACCACGCTGTTTTGTGTTGTTTCGTTGGAATCCTGATGTGCGGCAAAGTATAAACCGTACGACAAAGAATAAACCGTACGGCAAAGTATAAATATGCAGCAATTAGCAGCTTTCTGTACTATAAACAGTACAAGGAAACCAACTTTGTCGGTGATAATAAGGAAAAATTATCTGTACGTACTCAACTGAGGTTACATTGTACTACTTATTAAAACATGGTTTTCGGCAGCAGCCTTAATGATGCTGTGTCATGTAACTCTAGCAGATTGTTTACCCTTTCCCCTACATCCCTACAACTCTCTCTCTCTCTCCACAACCACTCCAATTGAGAGTGTTAATTACCGACCTGCCAAGACTTGTCCAGAAACACTTAAACATGCGGAATGAAACGGCAACTACCAGCTGAGAGTATATTGTTTATCTACTCAGCCATACTATCAGTCCTATCTGTTTGTTAATTACATACTAACATGTGATTGTGTATGTAATTGAACAAACAGGGTATATTTATGAATAAACACTTTTAACTTCCGAGGATTATTGATCAATCCCTCTTCTATGGATCGAGTTCCTTGAGAAGGCATTGCATTATAACGGTGAGTGATTGATTGGACCTAACCATCCACCATCACGTAAACGCAATACTCTTGTATTGTACTACTTGTAGTGTGGTAGTTTAAAGGTTGTCTTCTGAAGATTCAGCACTTATCTGGCACATTTTAAATTTTTGGGTTAGTCTCATATATGGTTAGGTAAGAGAAGATGTTATTGTTATACAACCTTTTGGGGCTTACTGCTAAGAATAATAAATTGTTAAGACAGCTATTTCCGTGGACACCGAAATGACACATTACATTTTATATGCATAAGGGTTCTTAATCCTACATTGCAAGAAATTGTAGTCTAAATTATGTAGGCAAGCAAACACTTGTAATATATCCATGTCAAATTGGAAAATCAAAATTTACACACCGAATAAGACAATGAATTCCATATTTCAAGATTAGGTTTAAAAAAGCAATAGCCACATGTTGATCAAAATTTAAAAAAAAACCGAAACTGAAATGAATGTAGGGATTCTACGATTTGCAATCTGTCGGAGAAGCAATGGAACTCCACCCTAGCTACTCAAACCAATCAAGTTATGGTAACTAGATATCCCTTGAAACTTGGGGTAGCCGACAGTTTTGTAACTACAATCCTTGGAGAAACTTTACAATTCACACCAGGTCAAGTTTTAAAGTAAAAGATTATCCAGCCAACCTTTTATTCAAATTTAAAAAAAGTAATCCTCCTTAAAGTTAAACCCAACAAAAAAGTAAAAACTCATCTTTTTATGTCAAAGATATTAACTAAACAAATTGTTTTTTGTCAACATCTATTTATGAGTGGTAACTGTGATAAAATATAAATTTGAAAACAAATAAGTCATACTTTAAATCATTAAGCCAAATAAACAATAAAGAAAACAACCTCTTAGGAAACCAAAAACTGTAATGAAATACAGTATCGTAATAAAATAATTAGGTTGATAAGCGAGAAGTGTAATTAATTACGTTAGTTTACGTACCAACAGCTATAAATAAACAAATTCGATAAACATAAACTAAACCTGGTATATGATATAGAAGACTAAATCAAACCCACGTTAATTTATGAAGAGAACAAATCTATGCTTAATTAAATTTTCCAATTTATCGACAAGACATATCCTCTCTTGCTCTGATGGGGGGATTATTAAGCAAAGTGCTTGCTAAGCATGTTCGTCGTAAGGGCGCGGGGGAGGTGGCTGTTGACGCCACCCTCTGAAAATTTGGAAGATTTATGCAGCAAATGTTGTCTCTCAACCTCTTGGGATATTTTTCATTGCCGGAATGTAGCAAAGAGTTATGATCTAAGCCTTATAACTATTGTTTGTGACAGTAAAGAAAAAATAAATTTACTTGTTAATGAGTACATTGTGGTAATTTTTATGGTTAAATCCATTCAAACATCTGATAAAACGCCCAAAACAAAAATACAAATTAATGACCTAATAGCAAAACAATTGTAGGCCTATTATTTAAAAGAAAAAGCATAATTTGTACATTGTATTTGGTATATTTATACAATTATCAAAATTATGTGTGTGTTTGTGTCGGTATTTCCATCATGCAAAACCCCACAGGATCAAATTACATTAAATTTTGCTAGGGCTCTGTGCCCAGCTTTCAAAGTTCTCAGTTAGAGTTTTAAAGTAAATTTGCTTTTTACGCTACCGTACAGCTGTTTTACAGAAAATAAAAGATGTATTTTTTACTTTAACCATAACAATTTTAATAATACACACCATGAGGTAATTTACTTATAAATACAAAGCTAGGGAAAATTGCCTTGCTTTAGAAAAATCCTATTCTAAGAGTCTAGTTGGTGGTAAGCGCTGATGGATGTTTAGAGTTTAAAAAGAGGAGCGATAAATAAGAACGGTTTACGGCTTGACTGAATCTCTGCACTGCTGCAAGCTTAGACTCCCTTTAGGTCCTTTCAAATGTCAAGCAAACGCTGATATATCCTATATCCTTTTGTAGAAATGTACGTCAGGAGTTAAAGACAAACATTTTAATGCACTTTTTGATGTCTGAAATCTGTATTTTTGTATTTATATTTAACCTCATAAACGAATGTTGTTTACAATACATAAAATAATTCAATATCAAAACATACTTGAAGGTTAGGTAGCTCACTATCAAGATTTTATCGTTTTCAATAATACTACTGTAATTGTCAATTAGGTGACATCAAATATGGAGGGGGGGGGGTGCATTGCTAGCCTTGTGGTAGTATCTTGGACTTTGGTGCAGGACGAACGAGTTCGATCCCTAGCATATCTACACAAATTTGAAAGGATGGACCAATTAATATTTTTAATGTTTTGAATTACAAAACGCCACCGGTGATAAAACGGACAAAAAATTCCAAAAAATCCTATTTACACAATGATCTGATGCTTATAACAAACTTAAAGTTCAATATGCTAGAAATGCTTTATGTCAATGGTTTCAGTAGAAAAATGTTTTTTACTGAAGAAAGAAATCCGCAAATAGAAAACCAGTGTGATTATACAGATATTTCACATAGAAAATGTTTGAAAACAGTAAAAAAAGAATGCTACATACAAAATGTATAATGGCCATTTGGGACCATTGGTTCACTTTTACTAGAATAATTTCTTCCAAATTAAATTGATTGTTTCAATAATTACTGCCTTAAACAAAACACCATTTTTACAGGCAACTTTGAAGACAAGTAAACTTAAAGGGGTAATTTAAGGGGCCAATAAGTCTAGTATTTCTTCAAATAAGATTTTTGTCAACAATGAATAGTTTGGCCCTACATTTTTTTTATTATTGTAAAATACATTACATTTTTTGAAAATTTTAATTTTATTCAATCAAGGTTTGGTAAACTTGAAACATCTTAGATAACTCACAAAGTATATAAACAAAGGCATCTTCCACCAACCACAGTAGAATAAAAGAATCGGTTGGCGGTTATTATGTTCTTTGAATTGTAACAAAATCTCAAGATTAGCATAAGTAGCCAATTATAATGTTCCACAAAGGATGCCTACTGCTCTGGGAATCCCTTTAATATTTGAGATTTATTCTTAGTTTGAACAACAAATCTAATTTATAATGCTGAAGTGTCAAGAAAAATATAATCATTTGTTTATGTTTGTAAGGAAACTTGATTCAAATCGTTTAAAAATAATGTTTTCATGTCTAAATTATAATTTATCAAGTTGTTATAATATTTTAAGGTCTTCACAATGTAAAACCAAACTTCCGCTTATACATAAATAATCATTTAAAAAAATTAAGTTTAAATAACAAAAATAAGGACTAAAAAAATATATTGTAGCCTATATAGAAACACTCAACTTTCATTTCTTCAAAGCTCATAAAGCTCAAACCATTTAATATAAAATGTCAAATTAACATATTTTAATTATTAAATTTGTACTAAAAAACGTCAGTAATACCTCTCAATATAAGTAACAAAAACTACCTCAATATTTGTAATGAGCCTTCTATATAGCTAATTGGATGTAAAATATGAATTTATGCTTAATTAATTATAATTTGCCCCACAAAGGTGAAATGACCATGTGTAATATGTATTTTACATTAGTACACACAGCAAAGCATACCTTAACAAACAATAACTTTGTTAAGTAAATACCGCATCCCATTAACTCACCTAAACAAAGATAATGTTACAAGGGTGTCTAATTAAATCATTTATCAAAGGGTTTGAAATTGCACCATGATTAATTAAATTTAACACACCACACATTGGATATTTTTGGGACTACATGACGGAATAATTTTAATAGGCAACAAAAAAATCGCTAAAAGAAAATAATTGGCCTTTTACCTCAAAAGATGTACCTTTACCAGCATAGAATCCTTTGCAAATTTAAACAGGCTATAATAGATAGTCTCGTAAAGCACCATCATTTTGAAATTTTTTAAGAAATTTGTCAATAGAGAGCAAGAAATTTGATATATTTGAAGTAACATAGATTTTTATTCAACTGATTTTTTATCGTAGATAAATATGTTCATTAGACAACTGCGATCTATAGGCTAAATTTTATTTGTGTGTTATATATTTGTTATAAAATTAAAAAAAATATACTCTACCACCTTCACATATTTTAACTGCAAAACTGTTTGGAGTGGACATACAACAATAAGAAGCCTACAATGAAGTGTTACTACCAAACAACCCATTTGCTATTGTCGAGGCCACCTATAACTCAACTGGACGCTAGCTCCAAGTCAATACTCCGCAGTCTAGGTCGGGTCTCGTAACTTTACAGCTAACTTTCCGTCCGTTAAAACAACTTAAAACTTCTTCCGGCAAAACTGGAATCATTTTAAACTTTTACCATAAAAATTTAGAGAATTAAGTTCATTTAGATTTTTGTTCTCAAAGAAAATTTGTGAATCTCACTGTTCAATCATGACGAAAGCCATATTGAAGCTTATTACTGTATTTAAACACTTGGATTTAATTATTCTTACCAATCATAATTTGTTAAAAAGTATAAAAAATCTTTTTCAAGCAATGGCCAGAGAAAGTAGATGGTAAAGTAAGGCTAATTAGAACATAAATAACTACTGGATTTAATACAAGAGAACATTTACCTAACTAATGAGAGATGTTGATCAAAGGTTTATGGCGGACATTTTCCATCACGATTGTAAAACGATTGTTACGTTTGAAAAAATGAGGTTCCTTATGGACAATTTTTGCCTCTTCAAAATTCATACGATGATTATCGGACCAGCAATGATGAGCGATCTTAGATTTTTCCACTAAACCTTTTTTGGTGTTTTTTCTGTGTTCTTTGTTTCTATTTTCAACAGTCTTTTTGTCTCGCCATAGTAAGGCCTGGAACAATCATTGCAATTTATTCTGTAAACACAGTTTTTAGTATCCTAAATGTCATTTTTGGACAAATCATCGTATGAATTTTGAAGAGGCAAAAATTGTCCATAAGGAACCTCATTTTTTCAAACGTAAACTCGTTGAAGCCTCATACATTAAATTAGCAGACCAACCAATCAGTCAGTCATCGGTTGAAATCAGGCCACTTTGGCTACCCATTTTGAACAAGGAACTAAAGGAAAGGGAACTTAATTGTTCAATAAATAGGGAAATAACGAGTTCTCCCCAAAATTCGCACGTTATGTTAACTCGCAGTAAAACTCGTGATAGGAATAAACAGAATTAACACCCATCTTGCGGCATCGTACATCGCTCCGCCATTTGTTGGTTTTACTTTTCCAGGGATCGGAAGCCATTTCTGTTGTCTCCGTGTTTCCGATTGGTCGGCCATGTTGCTTCAGTCTCATTGGTGGAGTCATTGCGAACGGTGCTATTAGTGTTCCATTGTGTGAGCTTTTTACGTCACACCTTTTATAGATTATAGTGTTTTGAGATTGGTTATTACCAATCACATGTTGTACCATGACTTGACTGCTATACAGTGCATCGTTTTTTAACTGCTACCCTCTGTAGTGTATTCCAACTTAGGTTGGGTGTTTGTGTATTGTTAGTTGTAATGTGTTAGTTAAGTTTTTTCACCTGAGGACGGGATCAGATTTCAGATCCCGAAACGTTGTGTATTGTTTTTTACAATCGTGATGGAAAATGTCCGCAGTAAACCTTTGAACAACATTAACTCACCATCACCAACAATGAACTTCAAACAAATAATGAGAGATATTCGCTGTACTGTATGACCTTTCACAATATCATGTTTGAGTAGGATGAATACATAGTTCAAGTCAGCTTACAGCCCACACTTTCAGTCTACACAGCTTCAACAAAGGAATGTCAAACTTTCTTGTAGTTTGACACTGTTTTAGATGGAATTTTTGAACTATGGAATAGTGAACTGGATATAACAGCTATCAAAATGGGAATTCTAAAGTTTTAAACGAGTAAGATTTAAACAAGGAACTATAAAAAGTCGAAACTCTTTGAGCTTAATAGATTAACAGTCACTATTTTATGTACAGAGCTGATATTTTAGCAAGAAAACCCAACAAAAATGTAAATAGATGAATGTTGATATACTATTATTGGAAATAGACTAACAAACCATAGTAGATGTAAATAGCCAATTACAGTGACTGGAGTAAGAGTAACCAAAATATATGTGAATAGCAAATTACAGTGACTGGAGTAACCATAATATATGTGAACAGCAAATTACAGTGACTGGAGTAACCAAAATATATGTGAATAGCAAATTGCAGTGACTGGAGTAAGAGTAACCAAAATATATGTGAATAGCAAATTACAGTGACTGGAGTAACCATAATGTATGTGAATAGTAAATTACAGTGACTGGAGTAACCAAAATATATGTAAATAGCAAATTACAGTGACTGGAGTAACCAAAATATATGTGAATAGCAAATTACAGTGACTGGAGTAACCAAAATATATATGTGAATAGCAAATTACAGTGACTGGAGTAACCAAAATATATGTGAATAGCAAATTACAGTGACTGGAGTAACCAAAATATATGTGAATAGGTTATTACAGTGACTGGAGTAATCCTGTAGCAAGATAGGGTTTAATGACCACCACAGATAGCTCTAGTTGGCTCAGAAGCCTGGCGTAGGTCCAGCTTGTAGAATGTGCGTATTACTGTTATTTAGAAATAATACTTTTTTTAAACACGACTATTAGCAATCGACAGCTTTCTTCAAACTGTTTGTAGTATAGATTGTATAATTTTAAAACCTTTTTACTTTGTAGCCTACAATTTAAAAAAAAGATTGTACACTTTGAATTATTAATCAACAACTAAAGAATTGCATCTGTAATTGTTTCAGATTGCATTTTAATTGCAATTGCAAATGCAATTGCATTTTAATTGTTACAACAATTACAGATGCAATTGAAAAACATCACTTTAAAATTTTAAAGTGTAGTAAAATAATGCAAATAAGTATATGAGTTCCATTGTCTTTTTAAACCTAAAGTTTGTGAATGTTATCAAAGAAATAATAACACAAATTATACAAAAGTAATAGAAACATTTTAAACTGCACAGAATAAGGTGTTTGATGGTTTTAAGTTTAGAATGTGTGTAAAAATACCATTTGCCTCTTTATTACAATTATTTAACTCATCTAAAATTAAGGGTAAGGGAAGCTTGTACTACTAAACACCCTGAGCTTAAGAATTTTCCAAAGGAGTAGTAGTAATTCTTAAAAAAATGTTGTTTAATGAAAATTAATTTGATTTTGCCAAGTGACATGATATACTAGGAACACATAAACAGTATATTACTTCTACATACAAAAACACTATAGTTGACAATAATTAATTTTCTGAGTGGCTGAAAGGCTGAGGTTAAAATACTCGTCTTCAAATCTTAAGGTTGGTAGTTCGATTCAGAGCAAGAATGGCAGAGCATGAATAAATAAATAAATGGCTCTAAGATAACCAATTATCTAACAAACATTTGACGTTGAATTTAGATATTGAATATACCAGGATTAGAACTATTCCCTCGTAAAACTTTAAAGAACGCCAATGGCATAAAGAGAAAAAATGTTACTATTGATGAAAATATTTAAAAAATATTAGAGGAATTGACAAAGAGTGGTGGCTTGTAAAACATTGAATACCTCACATATATTACGGAGAGAAGTTACTGCAGCGTCCCACTTGCCAACTATTACTGCATACATTACACTTTTGCCGTGAACCGACTAACAATGTGTCCTGCGATAACGTGAACAAGCACTGCATTCAGAGTGACCTATGAAACATATTTGTAAAAAGGTTTCCTGTACTTTTACTCATATGCAAGTCTTAGAGTCAAGTAAAATAATTTTATTCATGATTGGGTTTTCAATTACGTTTTCTGCGTTATTTGAGCTTTTTTTAACGGAACAGTGGCAATGTCGGTTTTGTTACTATTGAACTTTTGTTGGATAACATCATAAATTGATAATTCAGTTACAAATAGCACCTGAGTCCAGGACCATTTCACTCAGGACCAAGCCAGCAAACTTGATTGGCCTTGTGCTTAGAATGTTGGAATTGAGATTTAAAATGTTAAGACTTTGCTTTAAAAAAATTGTCCATCAATAAAACAACATCCAAACTACAAAGTAAAATGAATAAACTAATTTACAACTAATTAAACTTACTGTAGATTGATAAATAATTTGACTGTTGACACCTGGGTATGATTAAACATATATTTAACAGAGAATCCAAATTAAAACTAAATCCACAAATTTTAATCAAAAAAGATTTAGCATGTCAAAAGAGGTGTTAAAAAGTAATTAGGACTCAGTCGACCAGATTTAAGTTAGATTAGTTCAATGAGACTTAACTGACGAGTCTACTGATGGAAAAATAATGTGCAACTGGTAAAGAGATTTATGGATTTCCGAGAAAAACGCTCAATCAGCTTGATTTATCAAAGTGTTCACTAGATGAAAACAGACAACTTGCTGTTTTTGTTCTTAAAAATTTCTTTCTGAAAGTGAATGACGACTTGTTTTGTCTTGCTCGCTATTATTTGAAAATTTATTAACAGAATCACTCCAAGTGCTCCAAAAATTAAAAATTATACCAAATCAAAGACAGTATTTATTATTCTAGTTAATATCAGACCCCCAAATTATTCAACCAATAACTGATAACATCAAACAGTATTACATTTTTGACATATAAAAATATTGACATGAAAATATTGAATTGGTGAAAATTGAAAATATTGACATGAGATGTGTTCAGAGTTACTTTCACCTGTTGTAAACTATTTACGTGAATATAAACAAAGAGGAATTCAACAAATCAAAAGGTTGTGTTATGAAAATCACTGATTATTAAATGATTTTTTTACGTGTGTGAATTAGTACAAACTTTAATATTTTTTTTATTATATAACAAATAAGTGGGTGCTTCAAGATAAAAAAATAATATATTCAACCACACATTATGAGAGGAGTCGTGACATTTTTGATCCAGCATAAAGAGGTTCTGTAAAGACAGTTTTAAATATAACTCAGGAAGATGGAACTCTGCTATTGTTCTCCGGTCTCAAAGGATTTATGTTTCACCCAGATAAAGGGAAATCCAAGACTTAAATAAGGCTCTTTTACACCTGCACTTTCATATAAAGACAATGACACATGACAACAAAACATTAATGTGATTACTGGATCATACCAATTCATTTAATCAACAATGTGGACTCCTAAATAGCTTACAGTACATACCAAATATATGAAAACTTGATAAATTGTATTGTATTTTTAGTAGGGATGTCAATCTCTATCATTTTAATAAAATAATAATCCAACCAATTGCCTTTCTAAACAGTCATTCTGCATGTTAAAATAAGTCAATAGACTTGAAGTTAATATTATACACAAAATCTCAAAAGTAAGGCTGAAAGGACATTCATTTCAGAACAGCAAAATAAATCTTTTCACTGAACAATAAAGTTCAAAAGACAGTAAGGAAACTCATTACAACACTAAGCTTTGACAAATCGATTGGACATTTTGAATATCCAAAACTTTTTTATTACTTTTCTATTGCATGACCACTCATCTGATTATCCAACTCCAATTCTTATCCTGGTATTAGGTAATGTAATACTAAATTTAAAAGTTCAATTAGGCCAATATATAATAATTTGTTAATTCCACAAGCGCTTTTGAAAACTATGTTTTCAGTTCAGATGTCCTTTTGTTGGTATGACTCCAACAATATATCATGAAAGGATTATTGTGACGATAAAATATACAATATGAGCATACACATACAGTTTCATTTAAAAAAATACAATTAGTATTGAAACACAAACAAGAAACACGTTACCTTGTAGAATCTCTGCGACTAAAACTCGACCACTTGGCAGTCAGAACCCGCAGCATGTTGCGACAGTTTCCAGCACTAGCACTAGATAGCGTTGATCACGATACACAATACACCACACTCGGCACAACACAATGGCTACATGCTACATAGTCTGAGCCCACCCAGCCATAGTCTACGGCTACTGTGACAACAAAATCTACAATAGAACAGCTGATGTGAACACAGCTGTGACGATCAAGGTAACATCTTGACCTTGAACATTCCTTATTGGTTAACAAAGATGTAATCGTTAGTTTTGCATTGATTTAGTACCTAAGCAGTATAAATTACAAGGTTCTTCGCTCAGTTAAAAGTTTTTAACTAGGATTAATCACACTTGAGTTGAACTTCATTTCTGAATTGCCTAGTAGAATAAATATATAAAAACTATTTTGGTAAATTCCTACAAATATTATTATTATCTATTTTGTTTTCAATCAGCCAGATATTCACAAAACATTGATAGCGATATAATCAAAAATATAATTTAACTTTGGATTGTAAATAATCTTGGATAAAAAGTGTTTCAACTTCATACTTAAATTGAATCAAAATCAAAGAATGATGGAGCAAACTAATAAAATATATTGCAGCTTTGTTGAAACCATGAATAAAATAATATTATTGGAAACTGTCAAAGTACTTCTTCAAGTAATAAAATCTTGTCACGAAGTGAAGTTAATTATCTAGATAGATCAATAAAAAAAACATTATTATGCTAATGATATTTGTTTGTGTATTATTACTCCCCAAATTCACCCTGATAAAAAATATGTCTTTATTAAAGATTTGAATAAGTTAAAATTGAAAATATGTTTAAATCTCGTGTAAACAAAACAAGACAACGGCGTAACAAACAGCAATGCCTTACTGCCCCGATACAGTGAATATCTGAACAATCCGCACATAAAATAGTAGCTTTGACACCAGTGGTATCACAGGGGAATCTGTAACTAACTGACATTGACCCAATACACAAAAACTAAAATGATGATAACCTGACCATAGCCTGCATGCTGCAATGCTGGACTTTTATCTGGCAAACTTGTTTCAGCTTTTTTCACTCTGTTTCTAAAATACTTGCTCAAATCTTTTTGTGGTGTAAGAGCGTAGAGTAACACATTGGAAATCAAAAGCTGTTGGTGTTCAACAATATTTGAGCTTGGGTTTTCTAGACAAGTAGCGTTCTATCCATTGCAACGACCACACTCCAATTTTTAACTGTGCAAAAAATCTAGCAAGACTGTCGTAATTACTCATAAAAGCACATTTTTACTTAACTCGTCCTTTTATTGCATTTACATTTTAGTACATATACAGCTGATACTGTATGGTCCTCCATACCAGGAACTATTCCAATTATCTTAATGAGGACAAAGCACACCTGAATAAATAAGTTAGGGAGTCTCGTCATAATTTTACTATATATTTTTAACTAAAAAGCTACCATAAAACATAAAAACTTAATGATTTAACTACAAAGTTTAATACCTATCAATACATAAGTAGTAGTTAGATTTGATGGTAAAATGCTATGAGCTTAAGTAAACTTTCCAACTTCAATGGCACGACTTAACTGAATCTGCAATGCTCAATATTCTGCAGTCGATAGAATCTAATGGGACAGTCTATTCTTATGTCACTATTCCAAAAATCATTAAGTGTCATATGAGAAAAACTAACTGATTTCTGTATTCAACTACACAAGGAACAGTAAAATAAGCTAATATGATTGGAGATAAAATCAAAACAAATTTACTAGAAATTTTCTCAAGCATGAAAAATATAATTATTTTATTTATGATAACTAATCTTTTAAACTATTATTGATAAATACAAATTTCAATATTGTTCAGCAACTTTTCTGGCATGTATAATTATTTGTAATATATTTATCTATTTGAATTTAGGGCAATCATTGAATTTCAGCAACCCTTAGCATTTTATTGCAAATGCAGTGTAAACTTTCTTTTTTTACTAAATACGACATTGGTTTTATATTATAAAAAATGTGCTCACACCAATACTTATAGTTGGTGAAAGTACTCAATTGCGGGAATGCAGTAACTTCACAGTGGAATTAAAAGTAATTACAAAAAGTTTATTCAAATACTGGTTGTGAATTTAATGTGATCCAAGTACAGTTTTGCTTATCTAAGATAATTGAGGAGTTAACATCAGTTCAGGAAAGAATACTTTTTACCTAAATGCTGATAATCTCTTATATTTTAAAATTTACTATGCTATTATTGCTTCTAGATTTGGCAGAAAAAAATAACAGTTTTTAATTATTTTATGTTAAATTAACATGATAAAATCTGTGATTTAAATTGTCTTTAAATTAAAATCTGTAATTATCAGACACTTCTATAGCTTCAGTGGCCTGTCACAAATAAATTTTGATGGATAAACTCTAAATCTCTGGAGAACTGAATGGCATAATCTCCAGCACTGCAGGTGATTTGAACGTTCAGCGATAACAATGACCTAGTTAACAACAAACAGCATTGGTACAATAGAAACGGCCAATAATGGAAGGGAAATTGGCCAATGTGATATCAATTGAATATGACTGACCTCCCAACAGTAAATGTTTGGTTAATATTGGATTTACGTTTCAGTGGTATTTGTAAGTCAAATATTTTCAGAATGACTTTAAATATTTCGAATCCGGCCTTTACCCAACTTAATTGTGGCACATAGAGAGTCGCATATATTGCTATCACTGAAATATTAGTTAAATAAAGGATGGATAATATAAAATAGTACTAAATAAAAACTCTGATGATGATAAAGATATAAAGGAAAATGATATAAAGGGGAAACATATTATAATTGCATCTTCAAAACATTCAATTTGGCAAACAATCATTAAGTGGATTGATTTGTATCCAAATAACTTTTCATTGTTTTCTAATAGAAGATATTGAAATTTAGCAGCTAATTTAACTACTTTAACTAAAAAATGTAAAAACCTTTACGTACATATTGTATAAAAAAATTGTTTAAAAGATGTAAGGTTGTTATACAGGGTGTTTTTAAAAGAATGCCGGGATTTCAACCGGTCGTTGCTGGGGGACTATTCAAGATAATTAAACGATTTAAGCGTCAAATTGAAGGGAAAAGAATAAAGTTTTTTCTCATTCTTTTATACATTTCTGAATGATTGATTAAAATTCAAATTTTAATCAATCTTATATGAGCGCAAAACTGGCAAAGTCTGTACGCGTAGGGCGATCAGCAGGTTTATCTGATGCCTTAACTGAATCTTTTTTGGCACAAAGAATCTATATTTTATAGATAACATCATAAAGTGACCAATTTAGGTTCATTAAACTGAAGACTTCGTGGGGCAATCGACTTTTCCGAGCTTCTGATGCAGAATTGTCGGATTTCTTCAACTATGTCATCGCTTGTTTTTAGCCAGCCAGGTGAATGTCTTTTCAAAACATTTCGGCGCCACGAAACTCATTAAACCAGCTTCAAGTTTCTTTATCATCAAGTAGATTTAAATTTAGTTTAATTTAGCAATGGATATAAACTCGGCGAACTACAGATTACAATCTGTGCCTTCTGTTGTGCCGTAAATGTCGTACTGGCGACTGATGTCAGGCGTATGAGTCACAATAGCGGCCTATCACCCCGCACCTGTTTTACGCATATTAAGGTCAAAGTTTCCTCCCTTGCTACACGGGAAACAAAACTTAGTTATTTTAGCTTCAATTTGACGTATAAAACGTTTAGTTACCTTGAATAGTATCCAAGCAATTACCATTTAAAATCCCGGCATTCTTTTAAAAACACCCTGTATCTCATAAGCACATACTACCGTGTTATAACAAACTTTGATGTAACCCTTTTTTTTTAATCCCCCATAATCATTTATTCAATGCAATACTCAATAGTCATTACTTTTGTATTCAATATTCCAAAGAACAATTTTATACTTAAAAGTAACAAACAAGCCAGTAAACTAAAAAATACATCAAACCAGATAAATTTCCTATGCATAGCAAACTTTAAAAAAATTATGTCTCTCTGGTGAAATTACTCTTTATATGATGAGGTCTGAGTCAGAACCACAGTACTGTATGAAAAAATAAACAAAGAAAACAAAACAAAATCAATAGTGGATTTTTGTGTTCAGTCACAGAAAACATACTACTATAACCCAGAATGCCAACCGCATGGTAAAAAGGGTTAAGTACTTTGAGAGAGCTTTGCCTGTCAATTCGTAGGTAGCGCCACCAGGGTTGCCATGCACTCAGCATAGCAACGCTGGTGGCGCTGCCTACGAATTGACAGGCAAAGCTCTCTCAAAGTACTTAACCCTTTTTACCATGCGGTTGGCATTCTGGGTTATAGTAGTATGTTTTCTGTGCATCAGTTCAAACTCAAATGGGTTACGTGCATCAGTTGCCGTCGTCTGTGGATTGAAAATAGCGTCAAGAGTTTTGTAGCGATGGAGGACGAACAAACATGGGTGATCGATTAGTTTTCATTTGATACAAAGCACTAAATTTGTTTACTCTCGACAACAGAGGCATTTAGTATGGAGTAATCACCAATGATACTTTTCAGGGAAAATTGTCCAACCCATTCCTTTAACAAACTAAAGAATACTGCAACAATATATGTAGTACTTCGAAGAGAAATCATTTTGTTTAGTTATCTTCTTTTGTTTTACATGTGTTTAGACCATAACACAGCAATTTTTAAAGGTTAATGTGGAAAAACCACATTTAGTGTAGAAATATTGTACACTAATTCTAAAATTTATTTAGACTACTATTTTTTACAAAATAATGTTTAAAAATTATTATAAAAACATACAATAAGATCTTATATAACCTCAATATGTAAATTCATCAATGTAATGAATGCATTAAAATCCTTATTAGTTTGCTATATCAATGTTTGTAATTAACTAATTCATAGCCTTAGGTGACAGATACATAATTATTATGCATTGCTAACGCTGTCTCGATTGGTGATAGGTTTTTTTATTGAATTGAACTTTGTAACATGCTTTAGATTTTTACCACTCACGTAGAATTACACTTTTTGTGACTTTCTAAGTTCTAAGTTACCATGTTCAGCTTTTTAAACATATTTGTTTCAAAGGAAGCAGTAAGATTTTTAAGACAAAATATTTATGTTAAGCTATGTGGTATTGATTATAAGAGATGTGTTAAGTTCTGATAACCATCCGTATTTCTAGCTGTTTATTTTTTTTATAAATTGAAAGTTATATAATTTTAAAATTTCTGGAGCAACCCTGTTAAACAGAACGGACAAAGCTGCCAGTACATTTTAAGTTACTCAACGTTAAGGACTTTTGACTAAGGAATTGAACAATTAATGAAATTTTCTTACAAAACTACTAACTACTATAAAGTCAATTTGTGGGTGGAAGCGACGGAGTTATACATGAGACTTTGCGGTGGATGCAAATATCGCGAGTGCCAAGCCAAAAGATAAATATCCAGGGAGGAAAGCCTCTCATACAGACGAGAGGTCCAGATATAGCCTGAAGTGTGAACCTCCCAGACTGCTTCATTGCGACTTGACTGCGTTTACTGCTGTGTCCAACACGCCAGTAAATATTGTGTATTAGAGTTCAATTACTCATGTGAAAAACAATATCGGTTTATACCAAAATAAACTATTTAACCATTTCTTTTGTCACACTGATAAAATTCTGTGACTCAGATTACCTTTAATCAAAACTTGAGTTTCACTCTATTTCTATGATTTTTGTTTTATCTATGCCATTAACACTTTTAAACATTTTTTTCTAAGGTACGGTTACTGACAAAACCCTGGTCTTGTCTTATCTTACTAATATTATAAATGTGAAAGTTTGTGTGTTTGTTTGTGTGTTTGTGTGTTTGAAGGTCAATCACGCATAAACCACTGGAGATGGATTGGGCTGAAATTTGGCATGATGATAGCTCACATTCCCGATTAACATATAGGCATATTCTTATCTCAAAAATCCCTTCGGGGTCCGCCCCAGTGGCTCTGTAGTTCCCCATGTTAACCTTATGTGTATTCATATTTAAAGGGAATTAAAGAATTTAGTCAGCTGTTTCAACTAAAAAAGTTGGTTCTATGATATACAAAAGCATTAAAAAGTTATAAGATTTACCAACAGGGTGCAGCACTATATTTTTTTTGCATTTATGTAAACAGCTAATTTGAACTAAGCAGCAACAAACAACTGTGATACGCAATGAGAACTGTCAAAGTAGGATTGTTTACAGTTATGTTTATGTTTTTAATGTCATGAATAATTTGTGATTTTTTAAATTTGTAATACTTTATTTTTCTTTATTGTTTAGGTGATAGGTAGAACATTATGGCTATGGTAGATGTGTAATACCATAGTATACTGTCAATTTAAAGAAGCAAATTTTATCAAACTTTGTCCTCCCCCATTGCAAACGAAAAGCTTGAGTATAACTGCAATAAGCAATTTAAACTTATATGCCAACCCCGTACGAAGGACGGGTACTCTGCTAGTTACTCTATAAAACAGACCTTTTGTTAAATAGCATCATTAGATAGCCAAATGACAAATGGCATCTGAGTCTAGTAATGATCTCGCTTGGAATCGAACCAGCGACCTCTAGATTTAAGGTGAGCACTGTCACCACTCGGCTACAAAGTTTTGGAACAATTTATTTATCAAAGAAGGATTCTACCTAGAGTGTAATCCTTACTTAATCATAAGAAAACTAATAAATGGGACTAATCTGAAAAATGCTTCATAATCCCAATAAACAGATTGAACCTATAATCCCAATAAATTTTATCTTATTGCATTTTTCAATAACTTGAGTTAAGAATCAGATTCTGGCTTGGATTGACTTTGGTTCCCAAGTTGTGTTCAATGTATACTGGAGCACTTTAAATACCGGTAAGGCATTTATTTATCTACGAACAAAATCTATAACCCTTCATCAGTCAATCATTAGGTATAAATAGTACGTCACTTGGTATTCTTTGTTTAAGGAATAATTACCTACAAGTTTTATATCAGCTATTAAACAATTTATTTCCCTGGTCGTCACAATTAAATGAATACACCCATGACAGTACAAGCAAGTTTTAATCTTGATGTTGAAAAGCCTGGTAAAAGCTGGTTCTACGAATTAATCACCACTCTTTCATCATGTCTCAATTAACTCATTAAAAATATTCGTTGCTCTTAATTAGACCAAGGTATTCTGTTACAATATTAATATTTCAGATTATAATTATTGTCCGCTATAAACACCCTTCTGTACACTAGTTGAAATTGCATGTAAATTAAAAATTATTATTATTGGTAGATAATTTTATGATTTTTAAATATTTAATCAATAATATTAACTTACAGTAAAAAAATAAAGAGTAGGCGCTATTTTAATTTGTGTTACAAAAAAATAGAAAATGTAATTTTTGAAATAATTATTAGAGTAAAAATATCTATGAATAAACAAGGAGTTTTAAAATACTAAACCTAAAACATTAATTTAATATTATTATAACTGAAAGGGTTAAAGGTATTTTTCTAGTAATTTGATCCATTAACAGTTTTAAAATTACTTAGCGAGAGTAGTAGACATAGTAAGATGGATGAGACCTTTGTATGACACAACCACGAGGGATTTCAGGTTTCATGTTTCAGCCGCCTAAAATAGGTTGTCATTGAAATAATTCTAGTTTCTCCTTACATAAATTATCTAAAATTGAAGAGATAAAAGTTTAGTTTCATGATTTATGAAACTTGTTAGGTACCTAATAATAAAGTACATTTCTGACACCTACAAACTTGATAGCCCCTTAGTCCCTTATTTTAATTCCTAGTTTCAAGAAAAAGGTTTAAACTTTGTACTGTATTTATATCCATTAGTTACTAGTAACTTATAAATACAAAAGTTATATATTTTGAAATAAAAAAATATCTATTGGTTGTTAAGACAGAACAGTAATTATAGAATTTATGTTATTTAATTGGATGAGCAAAGAATACAAATGGAATAAGGTTCATGGCTGTGAAGTATTTTTGTTGGTGTTTTATTTGGGATTTTATTGTTTTAAAAGTTCTTCAACTCAAGTTAAGTAGCATTATGAGCTTTTGCAGAGAGATACCAAACTAAAGAAAATAACGTAATAAGTATCAACCCTGTAGTTAAAGTTTTAAATTAAAAAATCTAGTCAATTGACTTACACCTGTAAAATAAATTAATACACATTATTTTTGAACTGTAATTGCTGAAATCAAGGTAAAAATAATCTATGTTAGTTCTAACAAACCAGCTAAATAACTCAAAGAATATATTCAAACCTAATTGACCAGTGCTATTAGCGTAAGCTGAATATGGATATAGGAACGGTAACAGGTACTTCACTGTTACATTAATTTTATTAAATTTGCATCATTGCATAAATTCTGACCAGACCATTTCCATGCGGCCTACTGCCTACTCTATTGGTTGTTTATGTACCCAATCAGCATTATCTAGGTAGCAGTGATTGGGTCTATGATTGCTATCAACGCTGATGGTACCCTGACATACATTAGACATAGGACCAAACTAATTAAATTTTGAAATTGTAAAACATGTCTTTAAATTAACATAGCAGCGTGAGGAGCCAAAAAGATAAAGAAATGTGACTAGTTGGCAAAACCTAAACAGAAACTGACAACCTCTTTGGATAAAAAACTTAAGTGTAAAGTTAGAATGTACAGCTAAATAAATGTTTTCCAAAATAGTTTATTGCACTGTCTAGCAACAGAAAGTTACAAGACATTAAATATACACAAAGTTCACTTTCAAAATGTTAAATAGCTTATCTGACAACACAAAAAATTGAACAAAATAAAAGTTAAGTTTATAAAATAAGTGATCTCAACTGGAAAAGTAATGTAAATTTAAAAAAATATTCCTTTCACATAAAAACACTAGTCTGTTTTCAATAACTTTTAAAAATAAACAAAGTAGATTGTACAAAGATAATCCCAATCTATTTAAAACAAATCCTTTCAATTCTTTGATTGGAGTTGTTAGTTGCGAGTTCCTTTTGAAACAGAGTTTTGTAGACAATTCATAAACAAAAACATATACAGTGTAATGTGTGAAAAGCTTTATAAAGAAATCAATCATCTTTTCTTAGTTATTTTTCAATGAAAACTAATTGTAAAGTATGTGCAATGTTTTTTTAATTACTGGTAGGACCAAAATCAGTAGGCCAATTAAAATATTTTACAAATAAAATAAAAGCAGCCTTTGCCTTCCAACATTGCTCGCCTTTCTGGTTGAAATATAGGCATAGCTGTTATAGATGTTAAGTTGGCAAATAATTTTGAAATGTCATACGGACAATTGAGTCATCACACCCAATAAATGTTAGAATATGTTTTTGTTTTAATCTGGCCACTATTCATGTAATGGTGATCAAGAAGTTATTCAAACAATCAGCCCAAGTGAGTCCGCAGGTTTGCTGCTGTAACAAGAGCGGTCACAATTGTTGGCAGTGTTCCACGCCATACAATATTGATCTCATGATATTGTTCTGGCCCCCACACGCTACAGTCATCTCAGGTTACCGATCTTTATTGGACCTTTTAATTTCTCACATTTAAAATTAGCTGTGATGAATAGTTTTACATACCTTATAATCCGACAAACAGCTAAATTTATGACACAGTTGGTGTAAAATTACCTATTAAATTAAATAGTGGTGTAATTAACTTAAAGCATTATCCATGACGATTTTAATCCACTAAATAAGAACTTGCATAGGTTGTTTTTAGAAGTAACTTCACAATATGTGTAATCTTAAGGCGTGTTTATATTTTGTGATTCAATTGTTTGTTATTATTAAAAATTTGATAAATTGTGAACCACAGTATTTTTGTATTTGTCTAACATAGGTATTTATACAAGTGCTTCTACAAATCTATCATGTCTACACTTAGAGAATTTGTGAGATTCGTTCATTTCATAATTTGATTTATTCAATATTATCCCTTGAAGGTAGACTTCGAGGTTTGGGGATTTTGTCTAATATACTAAAAAAATGCAGGCTTATGACAAGAAAAAAAAAACTTAACTAAAATCATACTTTAGATGTGTGCAATAGAAGATTCCAGTTCCTCTCTTTCCAAACCAACTCCTCGCTCTGCCTCTTTTGTAAAATGTATCAACATTAATATAAAGTAAATACAGTAAAATAATTTTACAAATTCATAAAAGGTTGATACAAATCTGAATGCATTTATATTTCCAAGGTTTTAAAGGATCAAGGACTCAAACCCATGTGCAATATTGGAAAAGGTTTGTGGTAGGATTTTCATCAGCCGAACCGATAAAACACCGAACGCAGAAAGCTTTTGTCGAACCATCGAAATCGATTTCCGATATCTCCAATTATCCATCAAATTATCCAATTACTAGCTTCCCAACGGGTGAAGTTACACAGAATATGACATCTTGTCAAAAAATGTTTTAGTTAAAATTACAGTTCATAAAGTCATTACGTAGTTATCATAATTTCATAACGGTTATACATTACTGTAAACTTTCAACATTTAAGGCACAGAATTTATATTAAAAAATATAATTTTCAACAAAGGTCCGATAGACATATTCAAATAGTATTCAACCAAGTTTAGGAATAGCTATTCAATATGATATTCAATGAAGTTAAGTTACTCTACTCTCAACACAAAACCGGAAATGGAATGCTAATGCTTTTCAGTAAGTTGCATGTTGGCAAGTTGGCAAGCTATTAAGCAGTACAGCAGTAGTAAGAAAGGACTAATAATAGTATATTTCATCACTAGGGCCTAAAGTGACTCTTTTTGACCCGAGGTCAAGTTTTACGATCGGTCAAGTTTTAAATAATTTTTATGTAATGATAACCTCTCAAAATGACTTCCAGCTTGATTTCAATTCTGCTAATGCAAGTGAGTGCAGCAAGTAAGTGATTCAAATATTTTGTCTATCACAATTGTGTTACAGTACATTATAACATCGATATGTCAAGCAATTGAAAATAATATGCTAAGACCTTACCTAATAAATCAATCAATAAATAATTTCGATCGATACGATTGCCACAATCGAAATTTACAACTGTTTACAACAGCTGACTTGTACTCCCTAGAGACTAAAAATTATTTTTACTCCCTATGGAGTAAAAATGTTACTTTAGACCCGCAACACATGCATTAAAAACTGCTGTTTTTGCTGCAGTATGATGAAAATATGTAAAGATACAGTATCAAGTTTTAAATCATTATTCTTGACTGGAAAAGAAATATTTTTTCTAAATATCAGTTTCATAAAAAATTTTAAACTATTAGGTTACTGCTTTAATATTGATACTAATTAGGAAAAGGTTCATAGTTGTATAACTATTATTGTTAAATAGCCAAATTTGATGATTTTGACTGTTTTCCCTAGGAGCAATTATTATTTTCCATAACAAACGCCACTGGACCAAAAACTAAAAAAAGAATAATCAAAAGAAATGGGACCAACTAAGGAGCAAACACACTTCCAAGGACCCTTAAATCTTCCTCATTGTCATGGCCTTCAGTTAGTCAGCTCACAATGATATCATTGATGCTGTTATCAATAGGCTTCTCTCACTCAATAGCATAATGGATGTCTATACAGGTCTCAGAACTATCATGAAGGGTAAAATATTGCTTTGAAAGCGGAAAATAATTATTAATACTCGTTTTATTACCTCACCAACATTTATTCCTGTTTCACTATCAGCTAAATGGTTTCAAGCAAACAAAAATATATTACTACTAATTTATTTATTTTTGAAAACTTGTAGAAGCTTTTGTTTGAATCAATGATAGTAAAGTTTAAAGATTAAAAAAAACAAATAGGCCTACTCTGCTTCAAAGTATTATTACATTAATAACACATACTCAAACTCCAAATAAACCTGACTGACCAATATGAATAAATTCTCCTGAACATTCATCCTTCTTAAACACTTATCACCTATCTCAAAAGCTTTTTATAACGTTTTAGTAAAGGCCATTTTTTCTTTTTTCTCCTCCTATACATGGTATTTGGAGAAAGTATTGTTTTCGTTAACATTTTTGAGTTTGAGTGGATATATCCGTTTTGGGTCCCCCTGAACCCCAAAAAGTAGTTTTTGAAGTGATGTCTGTGTGTGTGAATGTGTACGAATGTGTACAGAGCTACAGACTACACCTGTGGTTGGATTTTGATTAAATTTTGTACGTAGGTACTAATCCAATATATCTCCAGGCGTTTTTTTTTCATTTAAACAAAAATTTTAAACGGTGATTTTCTCATAAAAACCCATAAAATAACAGAAAAATTGGATTTTATTCAAAAACGGGCTAAAAGATTTTGATAAAATCTAGTATGTTACAGTCCTTGAAATTTTGAACAAAATAGAACAAATTCCATATCCGTACAAATTACTTTTCCAAAGTTATTGTAACTTATGTTATTTTCCCATAATAAAAAAAAATTGATTTTAGAAAAAAGGCTGGTGTAGATTACACTTAGTATGTTATGGTCCTTAAAATTTTGAACAAAATGCTACAGATCCCATTTCCGTAAAAAGTATGGTTCAAAAGTTATTGTAACTTATGCCATTTCTCATAAAAACCCATAAAATAACAAAATAATAGATTTTAGGAAAAAAGCCAGTTTTGATTAAAATTAATGTATTAAGGTAGTTCTAAATAAAAATAGTGCAACCCCCCATTGCTGTAACAATTACGGTTCAAAAGTTATTGCAACTTTTGTGAACTATCCCTATAGAATATACCATAATTACACCCTCCCCTTACCCATGATAAAGGTTGTTTACAAGCTTATGGGAGAAAATATATATCAGTTTGCTGAAACCGTTTATTAAACCCCTGATATTGTCAATATTTAATGACTTATCTGTAAAAACAATTTGATTAACCAAAGAAATTGTAATGGTGGTAAACACGATAAAGCACTCTGCTGAAATTTGCTATTCCTTGAAGTGATTAACAGGAACAACCTTGGCGCAAATTGACTGTGGCAATTATAACTCCAATTAAAAGCTGTTTCATCAATAATTGAGTTGAGATGGGTCATTAAAATTAACTTTGTTGACAAAACTTGATAATTTTGAGTTTGTCTTTGTTAGTTTTGAAAGGCAAGAAAATCGTGGATTGTGCGAACAAAAAATGTAAATAACTAGCAGTTGGGAGCGCTACTATACTCCGGATCCAACACAATTACAGATGTTTTGTCCTTTTCTTATTTGCCGTAACTGTGACAAATTTACGCTACTGCCAAGGTCAAGGTAAAGGTTTATATAATGTAATCTAATTACCTTTAAATTATATAAAATACTAGTAAAGAAGAATAAGCTAGTATAGCAAGTCTTTCAAGGGGATTATCAAATAATACTTGTTTTCAATGAGACTTCCTATAGAGGATTGAAATAACATGTGATTAGAGGTAATACGAAATCAAGGATATTTGAAAATGATACTTGTTAACAAGGTTGATTTTCTGTTGAGGGTGTTGTTATCAAGGTTAACCATACCACGCTTTGCAGCAGGGTATGACCATAGGGTGACATAGACAGTCCTTTAAAGCACTAAACGGTGGTAAACAACTTTGGACGGCTCCCTTTTTTGACTCGGTTGTCCATTTGAGTTCGGATTTGCGGCATTGTATTTTCCATTTTTTAGCCATAAAGACCTTTAAATTGATAAGCATATCAACCTATGTTTATTTTTAAAGATTTTCTTCTGACTTATTGGGCTGTTCGCCTGTGGATGCAACATATAACCATTAACTGAATAGGCCTAATCTTTTAAAATGATTTTATGCTCAATCACTTTGTTCCAATTTTAGTTGTAATGCTTCAAAATTAGTCTTTATCATTTTACAAAATATTTAACCATTCCAAGACTGTTTTGCTACCCTGCAGTTTCTTCCCTAATTATAGAACATAAAATAGTTTCTATAATCAATCGTTTACCGTGAAATATTTAGTTATGGAAGGAATCTAATTTTCTAAATATTCTTTGTAATTAGAATTAGTTTTATATATTTTATGTTTTATATTTCAGAATATTATCGTACAACATAATACCATGGATAAAACTGTGTATACTTCTAAAACTATATATCTCCAAAGAGTTATCTATTTGATGAAAATAACACTTTCAACTCCTACAAGCTCCTACAACCTAACTAAACTAGGATTCAATCCAATAACTTGAAGACCAACATTGGAAGCCAATATCGCACTCTGTTTGGCCTCTTTCTGGCCAACTTGCTAGAAAGTTTGAGCGCCTTCACACATTCGGTTTGGGTTTCTATTTGAAATCCATTACTAACTAGTTTCTTTCTAGACTACTAAAACAAACAAATACCCCCGCAGCAGCAAACCTGCAGACTAAGCGAATTTCAACTTGTCTGATTACATTTTTACTAAAATATTTTCATAAATAAATATATTTATTCCCAATTTAAATAACATTAGAATTAACAAGTGCTTAGGTTTGCTGCTACGGGGAAGGAAATAAGTGTTTTTTACGATACGTCAATACTATAGGATGAAATAAATAAATTTGCCAAATATTATCAATATATATCCATAAACAAGTTAACTACAACAGTTTTGATTTTCTCCATAAGAATAACATAGGAATTATAAATTACACTATTTTTGAATTTTCTCCGTGTCCGTTAGGCATACAGCAGCGCTTCAATATACTAAATTATTTTTTTTTAAGCTCTACAAAACGGTTTAGAAAGAAATTCCAAAATTTTTTGTTTTTAGGGTCAAAAATGGGAAAAAGCTATTTTTACCCCATGAAACCCCCCATAAGAGCCTGTTCCCATGGTCCGATTATGATGTTCGCCCTCGTTTGAATAAACACACGTTTACACGTTTGTACCAAATTGAATCAAAATCGGATCATTTTTGCTTGAGTTATCGCGCTAACGGACATATATATAAATATGAATTTGAACGGATAGTGTTTTTGGCCTCTAGGGACCTCAAAACGAAAAATTAAATCGGTCCCGGGTCCAGGTCTTACAATGATTACTACGGTAATAGCTTCCCTATATGGGAAATTGGCTAAAACCCCACTGACATCAACAAAAGATTGTGGCAAATTTACCATATACTCATTAAGCATTTTGCTTGATTTATTAATGGTTTAAGGAATCGTACAAATTGGGATTTTATATATCTTCGAGCAAAACAACTGATTGTACCTTATGCTTTGAAGATAAAAAAGTGATTGTTATTTATAAATAACGCTTTCATTCATGCACTAGTATGAACAAGAGTAGACCGTTTTTCGATTGATTAACCATTTTAACAATTTATTAAATATTATCAAATAGGTACAATAATATTAATTAGCAATTTATATTTGATTTCCAATCAAACCTGAAAACTTATTAGATTATTAATATTCTCTCAGCAATATAAAATCGGGCATTAAAATATGTCCATAAGCAATCTATAAAGGCATGATTGATTAGAACACATTAATTAGATGTATTTAATTTATGAAATATGGTTCTAACTATAATATTCTAACTTATAATTGATATGACTTGAAAAATTAATTTATATTTAAATTATATGCAAATTCATCCCATCTATAATCTTGGAAATTAACATTAACCTATCCCTTTTCAGACAAATTTATTGTAAGCCAGTACCATCTCAGTTAAAGAAACTCATTTACTTTATATGTTTACTTTTTAAATTGTGAATTAGATATGGAAAACAATGATAAATTCTTAGGTTAACTAAGTGCTTAAGCTAGGGTATACACTTGTATCTTAAATTATCCTTACAATTATAAGCTTCAAAGATTCTTTTCATTTTTCATCTAAAAAAGGGATTATTCACCACTACAGATTTGAGAATATATCAAATAAAAATTAATCCATCCAACTTTATTTACCAGTGTGTCTATTTCAACAGAATAGTAGATTTTGTTGTCACAAAAATAACACAGAAGGAAAACCCAGTTCTTCACATTTTTTACTCGTAACTGAAAACCTTCAAACTACACTGACGTTCACACACTGAGGCAAGAAATAAAGAGATTTCAGCTCACGCAATGTGAACTGCACAACACGAAAGACCGCCACTCAACTGAACTCAACACTGAACTGAGCAAGAGAGAAAATTGATAGTGGGAGAGGAGAGAGAGAGAGAGAGAGAGAGAGAGGACCACCCACCCCCACCACAGCAGACTCTATGAGCTGAGTTCTTACTTCAGATGGGCAAATTCATATTGTTACTATCTCCAGTCCAAAAGAGAGAAGCCTACAGTTAACTTTTATGTCCATTCATCTGTTGTGATATTACAATAAAGATAAAGCTAATAACAATGCAAGGTATAGATTAATTTTAAGTTAGACGTTAAGATTTAAAAGTTGTTTCACAGACCTGTCGCTAAAAATTTCTAATTTATATGATTTTAAAACCCTACAACACTTTATTTTCATGAACCCATCTTGTTGGTTTGCAAACTCATTCAATTTTATCCAGCCCTACACGTTCATGCCAAATTTCATCAAAATTGAGTCAAAACTGCTCTAGTTATCGCTTTCATTGACACATTTTTTTCTCTTCAAGATTTGTTGGGAACGGTGATCAATGAAACATGAGACAGTGATAAGCCTTTGTTTAACAAATAGAAGTTTTCAAGCAAATAAATACAAAATGAACAAAATGAAAAATTATGTATGTAAATAAATTACCGATACTTGAATTTTGAATAGGAACATGTGATTGAGAATAGATCCAAGGAAAATTAATGCACACATTGGCTAGACTTTTATCTCATTCCAAGTTCAAATGACAGGTCTTTGTTTTGGTATAGTACATGAAGAAAAGAGAGAACCAATCTATAAACTTACCACTTACCACAACCAAAATTTTGAGGGCTGTTATACCCTTAAGGCCCTTCACAAAGTAGACTCACATCATAAACTTAAAATGCAACCAACTGGTTTTAAGAAATTCCAAATTGGCACACCATTTGGTAATTACAACAAAGTTCCTTTCTGGTTTGAATTTAAGATAGTAAAAAAATTATTCAACTCAACTTAATTTGAATTTAACTTTAAAATTATTATTTTGTAATCAATCGCTAAAAATTACAACAACTTAAGACACTCTTTGCTTGGATATATCTTTACTTGCAGTATCTTTCAGAGATACACTATGGAATGGGATAAGGTAATATAACATCAGGAGGCTTTAATTAAAACTTCAATTACCTTTGGAGCACGATCACTTTGTATCTAAGAGGAGAATTTTAATGTGGCATTGCCTCTTGTATCATTTAAATGCATTCACCAGTAATTACAAACACTGCAAGGTAAACTGTTATTTTAATTGCAATGTTTTACTTTCAATTATTTTAACCTCAAAAGCTAAATTTAATACATAAAATTTCATTTTACAGTTTTAGAGTTCTAAGTGCATTAATGAAGTAAAATCATAGGTAGGTTTAACTATCTTACAAGAGTTTAAATTCCAATATCACAAAAATGTTAATTGCACTAAAAATTAAGTAAGGTACAAAATTATCATACAATTCAAAAATATGGATAAAATATTTATATAAACCTACAAATTTTTACAAAATGAAAGTAAGAGTTGAGTTGATTATAACAGACATTTAAATAATAATAAAAAATAGAGCAAACATAGACTGAAACAATTGTTGGCCTAACAATAAGAGTATGTCAAAGCAGAATAAAAGTACAGTTGACTTTAGATAATGAGACACTTAAAAAGATTTTAATTACTAACTATTTAACCATCAAGCCTATTAGGTATTATTTTGCAAAAAAAAACAACCCTCAAACAAATTAGAAAAAAACTGTAGGCTTTAACCGATGATTATTAAATCGCAGCTTGTAAATTGTATTGGACTTCCAAGGGTAAAACCATAACTGTAACTTGAATAGTCGTAATATTAAATAATATGAGCAACTTAAATGTTGATTATACTTGATTCTATGAACAAACATTATTACAGCGGGTTTGAAAGTAATATGATTTGATCTTTATAATGAAAGTGAAGTACCAAGCACTTGTAGGCACCTGACTAAGCGAAAACTCGACCAAACTTTCGCCACTCACCAGAATGTCTGTTACTTAAGTTTTACAAAGCACTCCGATAGATTGAACTTGTCTTGAATTAACTCAGATCTGGGTGTTGTCAGGTTTGTTTTCAGTATTGCTTCTAACATGACCTATTTTTTTAAAAGCACAATTTGTTCATGAATTAGGGTTTTCTGTATGAGCTTTAAAGGTTGTGGACAATTGGTAGTAGTTAAATAGGTTATAGGCTTCACACCCCCTCCTCCCACCCCCCATAAAACCAGTACAGATTTCTTTGAACATTTCCTTTTCAAAAGGGAGCGAGCTGATCTAGTGGTTAGAACACGGAACTTCGGTCCCTTAGGTCCCGGGTTCACATCCCGCCAAATCACTAATGTATTTTATCTAAGTTACAGTACCGCAACCCCTAGGTCTAGCCTGAAGTAATGTGCAAAACAAATCCGGGCTCAAGCCTAGCACCCTGGGAAAAAATTGGTTATAGGCCTTTATACTTCCTTCCCCCACATAACCAGTAAATATTTCTTTGAACAATTCCCTTTTTAAGTAAAGTCCTATAACCTCTTACTAAACGTTACCCTGTTAAACACTTTATACTACACTAAATTTTGAAGAGCTGGTACATTTTGAAAGTTGGTATGAGCGCCTAAAACACCACCAAAGATATACTTTTACATTATTCAATTTAAAATACCCCCGCCGCAGCAAACCTGCCGTCTTAGCGAATTTCCATTTGGCTGAATTGATTTTCAATTGATCCATTTAAATAACATTAGGTTTATCGAGTACCTAGGTTTGCTGCTACAAGGAAACTAATGAAGTGTGTGTTTTAAGTAAAATAATTATTGCTTAGTATAAAATGAATATATTTGCCAAGTTTTATCAAAAGATATCCATAAACAAGCAAACTACAACATTTTACAATATTCTCCTTAAGAATAACATGGGAATTTTAAATTGACCATTATTTTAGTTTTCTCCGTAACCAATCACCGTACAAAAACACTTTGATATACTGAATTGTTTGTTTTTTAAGCTCTTTAAGAAGGTTTAGAGGAAAATTGGGAAATTTGGTGTTTTGAGGGTCAAAAGTGAGAAAAACCAATTTTTACCCCATAAAACCCCCCATAAAACCCTGTTCCCATGGTCCGATCATGCTGGATCGCGAACTCATTCAAGTTTATCCCGCCTTACACCTTTAAACCAAATTTCATCAAAATCGGATAAAAATTACTCAAGTTATCGTGTTCACGGACACATATATATATATATATACATATATATATATATATATATACATATATAAAAATTTAAACGAATGGTGTTTTTGGCCTCTGGGGACATCAAAATGAAAAAGTAAATCGGTCCCGGGCCTAAGTGTTACCATGAGACCTACGGTAATAGCTACTTCCCTATAGGGAAATTCGCTAAAAGAAAAAAATTACACAAAAATTGGTATCAAATAAATAATTTTAATGGATCACTATGGCCATTGTCAGTACCATTATAATTGGACTTTAAGAAATTCCTTTCTCCAGTACAGTACCATAAATATCTCACTAATAGTTCACTAATAAATAAATCAACTAAAGTTACCTTAAATTGTCTTGTTACTTCACGGATCTATTACACAATCGAGTAGAGTTGCCTAAAAATTACTTAGAGTACCTTAACATTTACCTGTTTCTTTACAGCTAACTAAATATTATCCTGTTCGAGTCAAATCAGTACAGTTCCCTAAACATTTCTAAACAATTCCTTGTTAAAGATGTATCTAACATTTGCCTGATCAAGTTGAGTTCCCAAACATTTCTCTATTCCACTAGATATCCCTAAACATTTCCCTGTTCCAATATAATTCCCTTACATTTCCCTGCTTCACTCGAGTACCCTGAACATTTCCCTGCTTCACTCCAGTACCCTGAACATTTCCCTGCTTCACTCCAGTACCCTGAACATTTCCCTGCTTCACTCCAGTACTATGAACATTTCCCTGCATCACTCCAGTACCCTGAACATTTCCCTGCTTCACTCCAGTACCCTGAACATTTCCCTGCTTCACTCCAGTACCCTGAAATTTTCCCTGCTTCACTCCAGAACCCTGAACATTTCCCTGCTTCACTCCAGTACCCTAAAATTTTCCCTGCTTCACTCCAGAACCCTGAACATTTCCCTGCTTCACTCCAGTACCCTGAACATTTCCCTGCTTCACTCCAGTACCCTGAACATTTCCCTGCTTCACTCCAGTACCCTGAAATTTTCCCTGCTTCACTCCAGAACCCTGAACATTTCCCTGCTTCACTCCAGTACCCTGAACATTTCCCTGCTTCACTCCAGTACCCTGAACATTTCCCTGCTTCACTCCAGTACCCTGAACATTTCCCTGCTTCACTCCAGTACCCTGAACATTTCCCTGCTTCACTCCAATACCCTGAACATTTCCCTGCTTCACTCCAGTACCCTGAACATTTCCCTGCTTCACTCGAGTACCCTGAACATTTCCCTGCTTCACTCCAGTACCCTGAACATTTCCCTGCTTCACTCCAGTACCCCGAACATTTCCCTGTTCCAGTATAGTTTCTGGAGGAATGACCTGTGCTCAGTGAAGGTGATGATGAAGGTCAGTGGTACAGTCACTGAGGTCATTAGCGCAGTCCCGACAAGGGTCAACAAACCAATCAACAATCACAAAGAGTACCACCTCGCAGAAAACAACAGTGCCTTCCGCTGAATGCACCACTTGGAGGTCAATGGTCTAGAAACTGTACTTGTAGAACATTACAATGCAAATATTTGGTTTGCAACTATTACTCGTCAAGAGCTAAATAGTGCAGTAGAAATAGGGTTTGAGGTGGAACTAATTGCAACAGAAATTATTCCAGTTAGAAATGGTAGGTAATACACTTTTAAAAAACATACTAAAAATATACATTTGTACTGTTACGCAAAATACGGTTTTTTGGTCGCCATTTAAAAAGTGTAAAATTTTAAATTATTGTTAAAAAATCTGGTTTGGTATAAAATTATAGAACATTTCATGCTGGAAAAGAACATAATGGTTGAATTTAAAATATTCTGTTAACGGTGATGCACTATGGGCGAAAAAAAGGTGCGTTTAAAAACGTGGCATTTGAAAAGTTTTTTATTTATAAGTTATTTTATACTTTTAAAATTTGTTTTTTTCATTTTTGACCCTTAAAACGTAAAATTTTCCAATTTATCTCTAGACCTTTTTAAAGAGCTTAAAAAACAAATAGTTAAGTATATCAAAGGGGTTTTGTACGGTTATTGGTAACGGGGAAAATTCAAAAAATTGGAAATTTAAAATCCCCATGTTATTCTTATGGAGAATGTGGTAACAAGTTGTAGTTTCCTTGTTTATGGATATATTTTGATAAAACTTTGAAGATTTATTTATTTTATACTAAACAATTAATATTTTACTAAAAACACACTTAATTGGTTTCCTTGTAGCAGCAAACCTTGGTACTCGTTTCGTTAAACCTAATGTTATTTATTTAATAGACTAGCAACAGAGCCCGTGGTTAAATTAATGCAACGGTCTCTAGTAAAATAATGGTTATGAAATCCATACACCACTTTACTCACTAATATTTGGTACATATTAAGCTCATAACATTAGAATCACACACTTAACATAAGAAACACACTTTAAACACAAATGCAAATTGTTAACAACAATATTTAATCAAAGAAAATTTCATTAAATAACAATATAACAATAAGCTGTTAAATTATCAACTCATTTTTCGTATGGTTGGATTATGCATACTGGTAAATCAATTATTGCCATCTATAAAAATAATTGGTTTTTCTTTTCCGAGTCGGGTTAGCTCTTCTACAAGACCGATTTTCATAATTTTGGCCTTAAGCCGGGTTTACACTATGTAGCTAAACCTGCTACATTGCAGATTTGTGTAACATCTAGCAATGTTATATAACATTTGCTAGAAGTAGAAAAAGTAACTTTACAAGAGTGCTATATAACACTGCTATATGTAGCAGATCCTGCTATATATAGCTAAAATTGTGCTATCCATCGGGAGTCGGTAAATATCAAAAGAAATACGTGCTACATCTAACATTGCCATATGTAGCAATAATATACATATATTTTTCGTCTAGCATCTGCTATATGTAGCGCTGAACGGTTTTGCTCAGCGATCTTTGTTTACAATGGATGGACCGGAAACGGAAAGTGGCAGTGCCTAGGATCGGGATGATATTATCGGGGCTATTGATATTATAAACTTAATTGAACTGTTCCGTGGACAACCGGCGTTGTGATCATACGTAAAACATTTTTGAAGTTACCGTCGCCTTATTTAGCGTTTTAATTACGGATTGTCAGGGTATTCATAATCATTAAGGTCCCGTAATAAATCTGCTACACTGTACTTATTTCTCGAAGCAAGAAGCGGTCAAACCTAAAACTTGCTAAAATCTTCGCTCCTGTCTGTCTCTCTCTCTGACTTCCAAATCACCACGATAGCTGCCACGAACAATGTCTCTTCAGCGCACATTTCGATACGGAATGCGAATGAGGTTGTGCTACATATAACATATAGCACGAGCACCAGAATCACTAAAATTGTTTGTAAATTTTTCATATAGCAAAAGTTATAAAGCAATGTTATATAGCAGGTTTTGCTACATAGTGTAAATTCGGCTTTAAACTAAAGCTATAGACACACCATAGATTTGCTATTAAGCATCAGCACTCATTTTGACGTATATTTTGAGCTATGCACAAACTGTCTCCCTGTACATTACCTACGGGAGTTAAATTTGTTTTTTTCAAGTACGTTTGGCTCTTCTACCAGACCGATTTTCATAATTTTGTTCTCAAAGCTATGCAAGCACATATTTGTCATAATTAATCTATCAAATGTATAAATAACCCTACAAAAACAATTAAATTGGATTTTTTTCAATTTTTACTTCAATTAAAAATGTATTCCAGCAGTTACATTATCCTATATGTTTTTATCTAATAATCTTCAGTGAAATACCTGATTCCATTGGAATTATTGATTATTGAGATTGGACGTACCTAAAGCACACTGCTAAATTATAAACGACCCAAATTGTTTTAAAATGGAGTTATCTTTCATCGATTTATAGTTAAAAGATCTTACTTGCAACCTCAACAGTACCTAAGCTAATTGTCGACGTTGACGGGTTTCACCTAGCAAATCTTAAAAAATCAAACTTTAATAATTATTTGAAAATCTACACGAATTCCTTTCCAATGACCCATTAGGTTATAAAATCGGTCCAGTAGAACTCTAGATTTAGTTGTACAAAGATTTTTAAAACTGAATTACTAGATTTAATTGAAAATCAGTTAAGACAAATGGAAATTCGTTTAGTCTGCAGGTTTGCTGCGGCGGGGGTGTTTTGTACTACGATCATATTTCTAAATAGTGCTTATAACCACTATTATAACATTTTTCAGCATTAAATTTCCTATAATTTGATACCCAAAAAGTTATTTTTACGAATATTAAAATTTTGACACTTTTTTCAAGATGGCGGCCAAAAAACGTATTTTGCGCCACAGTACGGATGTATATTTTTAGTTTGTTGATTAGAAGCATACTACCTACCATTCACAGCAAGAATCATTTGTGTTGCAATTAGTTCCACCTTAAGCTATATTTTCGATTATTTCTACTGCACTAAAAGGTTAAAACAATTCTGTACGATTTGTCTAATAACAATGTTGAGGCTTTGTCACAATCATAGAATATTTCTTATACATTCATTGGAAAATAAAAAAAAAAATAAAGGAATTCTTTAGGCTATACAATATCCTATTTCAAGAGCTATTGTATTTTGTTTTTTGTTTTTTTTATTTGCCCGCGGGTTACAGCTAGTCTTTTAATAATTTGTTAACAACTAAGATAGGAATTAAAAACTTTAACACAAGTTATGAAAAATTTTCATAGTTTACAAAAAATGTTCTGTGTTTTTTTTACCCTGAGTTTATTTATTGACTAAGCATCAGAAATGCAAGAATTGCCTCTTTTATGTTACTGAGACAGATATAATAAAAAAGATTACATTGTTCACTAGACACACTATGGAATGGTGTAAACTAATTAAATCCACCAGTTTAATTAAAAATTTATACTCTTGGAGTATGAACACTTTGTATTTAGAGTGAGAGAGAGAAACATTTTAATACATTTCTTTGATGTAATATTTAAATGCATCATACTGAATTCTCGTGGTAAATTTGATCGATTGTAAATAAGTTTTATTTATTTAAACCTACAACATTAATCTATAAATCACATTTTGTCTCAAATCCAACAACAGTAAAATGTAACTTTTTAAGACAAATATCAGGAATTTAAATAAAAATATCAAACAAAAAGGATTGTTGTTGTTGATTGTGTGTTCATCCTGGCATAAAAACACAAACACTTTATTGATGGACTCTTTTCTATTCAGTTAACCCTGCTATAAAAAAAACAATAATTCTTAAACATTGGGTCATTGTAAACTTTAATTGGCAATCAAATATTGGTGCTGTAATAATAAAGAAATTGAAAACAGTGTTCTAAACCTTTCACACAATCACTGTCATGCTATAAAAGTTGGAGCAGGGCTACACGCAAGAAAGAGCATGGTACAATAATTAGACAATCTCAGTTTTAGATTGGCCTAAGTCTTAATGTTTATGCATCTACAAACAGTATGAGATTAGATATAAAAAACTTTTTTTGCTGATAATTTTGATTACATTAATCTATACAAAAAAAATGCATTACAAGTTGATTTTAATTTAGAACCAACAATGTACTTAATGCAGAAACACTTTTATTAATATCAGTTCTTTAGTTATAGCTCATAGTTAGTAACTTTTTCGTAATATTCTTAACAAATGATGGTCAGTTTGAAAAATACATCAACATATCATTTTTGATGTTAGGAAAGTGTTTGAATTATCAATATAATAAAAACAGCAGCATTGAGTGTGTTAAATTTAATTGTAAAATATACTAGCCGATGTACCTGTTAGGAAATTGAGCTTCGAAGAACGGGTGTTCCCTTAATATTATAATGTATCTTGATAGTTAAAACTATCTCATAAATATAACCCTTACAATGGTTACATTTAATTTAATCTTAGATTATAATAATAAAAAAAGTAAACGTTTAATAATAGGATGCCAAATGTAGTCTTCTTATAACTGTATCCAAAGACAAAAATAGAATCAAAGATAAGCAACTACCTATTTTTAAACTTCAGAAAACTTTAGAAGTGGTAGTGATTTAAAATCATGATTACAAATATATAACAAAGCAAATAGTGTAAACATAAGCTCTCTTAAATTTGTTAAAAAACAATATTACCTTACTGTAATAGAATAAATAATCTATAACAAAATTAATTTTAGACTAAATAAATCTACCACAAATAAACATACCACATAGAGTTGTGTAAAATATTATATTTAATTTGTTTGTATCAGCAGTCTGAAATTGTGAAATAAGCCTTTGACAGTTCTGATTGTTTACTCAAAACTTTGGACACCCAAGGGGCGTAGCCCGAGAGGAACTCAGGGAAGTGAATAGGTCTAAGACATTCCTAGATATGTGGACCAGCTTCGTGCTTCATTTTGGGTGTATCGGTTTAGTATTTTAGTCGTGAGAGCCGCACAGACAGACACCACCACAATTTTATAATAGTAAAGGTAGATAAAGACATAAAAGTATCAGAAATACAATAAATTACAACTGTACATGTATAATTTAGCACTTCTGAACAAAATGACGGAAACCGCAATGCTGTGAAAATTACCGTTTACAAGTAATTGGAATTTTTATGATTTTTTGCATAGAACTCATACTTAGGCCTACTC
This sequence comes from Macrosteles quadrilineatus, assembly GCF_028750875.1. Taxonomy (NCBI): domain Eukaryota; kingdom Metazoa; phylum Arthropoda; class Insecta; order Hemiptera; family Cicadellidae; genus Macrosteles; species Macrosteles quadrilineatus. The sequence continues at coordinate 30,056,719 of NW_026542599.1, read as the reverse complement.
CTGTCGCTTACCCATTATATATATTTTTTTATGTAGTAAGTTGTTCAATTTTAATGTCAGGCTAATGGGAGAAAGTATGAGTCAGTTTGCTGATACTATTAATTTTTAAATTGATAACCATAGACGACTAAGATTTATCTGAAAGGTTAACTGACAGCTAGCTACTGGTTCAGATTATTATATTTCCTAGCAACTAATGCGAATCGATAAGAAATTACAGTGGATCTGTTAGTATTTATCAAACCGTGTTTTGTTTGCATTCAAGCTTACAAAGACAACTGGGATGTATAAGAAATTTCCACTTCACCAGCCATAGTAAACAATGTTATGAACATTTACAGCAGTTACATCAATGCACCGCTATATCACCAGTACAAAGGGAGGGCCTAACTAAGGTATTTTCAAAGTTTTTTTCTAAGACAGGTAAAGTAATTTTTCGGTCATGCAAAATCATATTTAGATAAATTGGAAATTGACGATAGCTCAGCTGTATGGAAATTATCTAGTTTCTTACACAATGTTTTACAAATGACAAAAAAGATTTTTCTCTAAAATACAGGTGTAAAGAAATTAATTAAGAGTAAAAAACTAGAAAAATTGAAATGTTAGAGATCGACAAGGGCAAAAAATGTTATCTAGAAGAAAGCTCATGTGTTTGTTTATCCTTCAGGGTGATTGTATTTTCTTGAGTGGATGGTTTTAGATTGAATCTACCAAACCATCACATCTCTCAGATCTAAAAATGTAATTGCAATCTTCGTATCACCATTTATAAATATGATTTCTATGCTAAGGAGTGAATTTTTTATTAGTATTATAACTCCAGATATCTTTAGTTCAATATTATAATTTTAGAATTTTAATTTCCACTATCATTGAATTTTTAATTTGACAAAAATAACATACTATGTGGTAAGTTACTATGTGGTATATACTAAATTGTAAGTTTAAAGGAGAAATATTCTTAATCGCAAGAATACCGATGAATTCATCCGAATTACTCTTTGAATTCAAGCGACTACAATTTCTTTTGCATTTTACTTTCCCAATCACCATTATAAGGCACAGGGGCAATCCCTGACTATCGCTGGTTTAAATTTAGAAAATGCATGCTTTTCACACGGACAGCTTTTTGGTATACATTTTTTACTATTTTCGTAAAGAACAAATTACCATTTAAATTAATAGTTGTTAGCGCAGATAAATTAATAGTTTTTAGCGCAGCAACGCGTGCCGGTTAACTGCTAGTTGTGTATAATTATTAAAACTACAAATAAGTAAGAAGTATATTGTTTATTGTATTTTTATTTATAACTTCTTGATCAGCATTGTACGTGTTATTAAATTTACGGAAGGTTTTATTTATAATATTGGAAACAGTAAACATCTCATCTACTTATAACCTTTCTTCTCCACACAACAATGTTTTTGACATTTCAATTACTGGATATATTGTAGGAAATAAAAGTTTACATTCTTTCCTTATTTTCTCAGCCAGAATCCCTTCACGGAATTATTATTTTTGTACTCGATCACAGAAAAAGTGTTATACCATTTTGAAAATGCAGGCAATATAGTAAACCTTCCTAATTCATCACACCATCCTACAGAATCAATAATTTGGCATAAAAAATAATATGGCTAAATCAACAATCTGACTCAACCAATAATGTAGCATCAGTTGGGTTTTGTACTCTGAAATAGCTGGGTAGTTCAGTGGTTGTGCTCGTCTTGTAATCAAAAGGTCGCCAGTTCGATCCTGAGAAAAGTGTGTAGCTTTTTGAGTTTGAAACTGGACCCAACTGTCCTTGATCATTGGGCTTTTGATCAATGATCCTGACTAATGAAACAGCTGGTCTTAATAAGTAACAAAGCTACACAAGGCATCACAATTCATTCTACACTCATATTTGGGTTAAAATACGCACATTGGTGGCGTCCACATCTCAAATGATAATGATAACGAATAAGCTTTCTGGACAATTACCCAAGATCAGCAGAGTAAGGAGTACAGAACTAGCAGGCAATTGTCTGTGTTGCCGGCAACAACAATTAATATTGTTGTTTTTATTAGGTTGGGCGTACTTGGAAATATGTATTTTTGATTATATTTAAATATTTAAATATTTAAATATTTCTGCTATCCTCCGACCTATTAGCTTTGAGAAGGCGCTCAGTTATCTGGTATTGTCGATAATCGGGTATAGACGATGATGGTTTGAATGAGATCATATTATTGTTAGTTTCTAAGATCAGCTAGTTCTAACCAGGATCATTTATCAAAAGCCATTCATCAAAGAGCAGCTGATTTTAGCTTTTAATCATCAACAAAACTAAAGGATTCTCTAGGCTAGGTCACTGATCCTATCTCATGTCTAAGGCTTCTATTGCCCTTCTCAGGTAACGAAACTCTCTTTAGTTCAATATTCAATCAAAACAAAGCATTGTATCACCACAAGAATATTGCATTTCAATTTTGGAAGAATACATTTTATTTGTTTTCAAAAGCATTTTAAGAGCTTGAATAGGATAGAAAAAAAAATCAAAAGTAGAGATTAAGAAAATCATAAAGTCACTGCAGTAATTTGTTTATTTTTTTTTATTTATTTCTAGGATATAATTTATTAAGTTTACTTAAGAAAATTCTAGTCCAAGGGTTTACGGATAAACGATAAAGTGTCGCATAGTGTAAGACTAATAGTTTGCCATAGAATACAATTTTATAAGAGAGTGGATTAATGAGAAGTTTTTTTTTTCAAAACTGTAGTCGACAGGAAAATATATGGAATCTTAACCATCCATTATAAGCCAATAGCCACCACATTCATAGGACAAACATAAAAGTAATTTAACCTTTCAATTAGTTACAATCGCTCAAAAACTAACAACACATCACTTCACTCGGTGCTTAGCAATCAAAACCGTCAAAATAAACTGCGATGGCGTAAAGTGACAACAACTTCATCAGCGTAAATTTCAAAACCACTTAATCACTTGTACATTCAACATCATCAGACTAGGACACAGTGATGAGTGTTGAGTGTTCAGACAGTGATGTAATCGGTACAAACACACACAGACACAAACAATGACTAATCGCCTATTTGTACTCCAACCAACAACAGACCACTCAAAGCTGTTAAATCGGCTATGTGCTTTGGAACACAAACGGTATGTGGTTAGAGGACTTTTTTGGTCCTTCCAAATGGGTTAGAGTTCAAATCTCTTTAATAACCATGTTTTAGTACATCCTATATACCTTCACATCCTAGGACACAAGGCTCCAGCCCAGAACAATTTTACACATTAGTTCAGACTAGTGTTAGAGGATTGCGGTCTTACAAGATGGTTAAAACCAATTGGCAATTGACAGGATTTAAACCCGAGACCTTGTGGACCGAAGCCTCAAGCTCTACCACTAGATAAGCTCGCTTTAGGGAGTTCATTCATAGGATTCCAAATCTATATATTTACAAATTTACATACAATCACAAAATAGTAATGCCACAACCCAAGGGTTGCAAAATTATATAATTTTTGGATTTTAACAGAAAATGAAAATGTTTTACTTGAATTAACAATAAGGAACAACTACTCTGAGACTATTGCTAGTAGGCAGTTTAATATATTTATCTATACAAATGTAGACGATGTAAATATACAAAAAATACTAGTAGGAAACTTACATTAACATAAGTAGCAGTGTGCATTGTAGTCTGTTTAGCAGCAACATAATTCGTGTCAGTGGCTGTTGCTGTGGCGTAATTTCTAAATATAGTATTAATTGCTCTTTACCTACATTATGCTTTGCAAGGTTCTTGATTCATCGTTTATCAACAATAAAAATGATAGATCCACCAGATAAGCGCATTTTAGAATATTTCTCCATTAAGTCATACATTGATTTAAAATTAGGCCTGAGTCAATGTATACAAAAACATGGGCATGGGTTGGACTGAAAAAGCCATCTTCTAAAAGTTAGCCAAAATAACATTATAACATTTACTACGCAGCTTCTGTAACTAATCACTCTATAACAACCTATTTTAACAATAGTACTTTAGATATTTATACTCCAACAATTTTAGATATTCCAGATATTTTATTAAAAAATGCATTTAACTATTTTTTGAAAAAGTATTTTTTATTTCCCATGCTTTTAGAATTACTTTTATTTGCAAAAAATACCAACTTTTCAAAGTAAATTACTTAGTGATGTTAAACCAGCAACAGAAAAAAACCAACTTGAAATTCCATGTGATAGCGTTATGAAGAAAGGTTCGAGGATTGAAATCCGAATTCCTATCACAGGTGTAATTACAGCTCAATTAAATGCAGCCAGCGCGAGCACTGAACCGTGCGCAATTAGAGCCTTAATCCCTGCAAAGACGGCAATATTCCTCTCACTCAACAGACGGATAATCATTCCGCAAGATTCTTTCAAGACCAATATAGCATTAATGAATGTTTAGATCAATAAAAAATAATAAATAATAAACGAAATAAAGCCATCTCAATTATCTTACATGTATCAAAATATTTATTGAAGGCCAATTTAAAAATTACACTTCTAATAATTAGTAGGGTTAATGAGGTGTATTTTGCATTGCAGCATTATGCATAGAAATGTTTGTTTGGTAAACTGAAAGATGTTAAGCTTATGCTCTTTGGTTTACTAAAGTTGGTTTTGCTCAGAAACCTATGTTTATTTAAAAATTGAACTGTTCCCTAGTTTTGTTTGAAACACATCTTATATACTAAAAAACTTTTGCAAAACTTATGACAGCTAGCCTGACCATACTACTGGACCAAATTAGACACGGTTGGTACCAAATGAAAGATATTTTCCTGTAGATGTGCGGAATCCCTTAAAAAATAAGCACAACAAATAATTCAAAATTAAAAAAAAAACAACATTGGCCTTATATCTTGCCATGTTGGTGACGAAATAACATCAACATGTAAACAGAAAATCAAAACAAATGGAAGAAATTCCAATCACATAATTTACTTACAGCGTGAGGTGAAAATAGAGAAGTTTGCACATACCATTTTTTAACATCACCGCCCCTGGTCTTTAAGACTGTTTCTCTAACCTTTTCTCATTCATTATCTTTTCCTAATAACCAATTTTAAATGCAAAAAATGTTTGTTCTTAAGCCAAAAAATATTATTGTAAAAAGGTAGTTACAAAAATAAACCTAGAGTCGAATGACTGTGAAAGGGTTGACAAAATTAAGTTAACCTGTAACTAAAACTGTTTAGTGCGTTTCAGGATTTAAGAGGGCTGGGGATTGTGTTAATTCAATAAAAAGGTTAGCTCATCTAAATTTCTGCAGGGTTTACGTTTACGATACATAAAATAACCCTAGCTTTTAACTAAATAAATAAATTATTTATAACGTAGTGTAAAATGAACACAGCATGAAAAGTCAAATTATTTATATTTTAGAAAATTTTTTCCAAGACTACAACATTTCTTTCTGATTCTGCTTTTAGGTAATTAACAAATTTCAGACACCGTATAGCTTTCTAGAACTACTGTACGAGGCTTGTTTTTAAAGGGGCCTGACGTCTACGGGTCACTGTGTCTACACATTTTTTTAAAGTTTTTAATCTCCTGCCGAATGGGAGACAAGGTCAGTGAAAAGTGATACTTTTTTGACTACAAGAAACATATCGGCAGCAGACATTCATTGACATATAACCAAAAGATTATGGCCCTAATGCAAAGAGTGAGGGTCAAGTACAAAATAAGTTTAGGAAGATTAAAAATGGACGTAAAAATTAATATTTTGAAGAGATTGTGTTTTGATGCGTACCCAGACTTTTCACAAAAGACCACAATGGAAAAAGGTTAGTGAGAGTTTTGGATTTCTTGATGCCTTACGAGTTAGAAAGATGGTATGTTGATTCAAATCCTTACAAGACAAAACACGGGTATCTCATATCATATCACTCCTGAATCACCTGGCAATCAACTTAGCCCGTCAATTTCAAGTCCTGTTAATGCTGGTCTGAGTGTTATATCATGAACATTTTCACACATATAAACTATTACAAATTAAACCAACTAACTACGTACATTACCAAACATTTATGTTAAATAGGGGATTTCACAGTTGTTAAAACTTGATTCATTGTTGGGAATGACTTTAAGCTGAGCAGCAATTTATTCACAAAACCAGGATGAAGCCAGCTAATTAAAAGTTTTAAGTTGTTCAGTTATAACTGTTGGAGAACTTGGAAGTTTTCAAACTCTCTTATATCCAACTTTGAAAGTTGTAAAACTACCACAAACTTTATATTTTTTTATACCAGTAATTAGTTGTCTAATGTCATTTTGTCCCTAAGAGCTTCACAGAAGGCAATTTGTTACTGAGAGTCCCATAAACATTTTAAAAACTGTTTATTAGCTAATTAATTATTATAAAACCAGTTCAACACAGACTTAAAATCTTTAAATTATCTCAACAGTACATGGAGCCAAAAATATAAAAAAATACCTCATTCTCTAAATTCAAATTATTTTTAACAAATTTTTTTTGGAAATTTTACTCACTAGAAGAATATCTGAGAGATGTGTAAATTTGAAAGACATTACTTCACTTTTAAGTTTATTTTGATTGCTTTATTTCTTTTGTATTTTATTATGTAGATTTATCAATTTAGTATTCAACTTATGAGAAATCACCTGTCAAGAGAATTGATGTAGTGTGATGATGTTAGTAAATAAAAAAAAATAATTACTTAAAACTAAACAGTGGTTGATATCGAAATAGATGTGAATTCAGATCAACACAATGTCCAGTAGGTAGGGGAGTGCCCAGAGCTTAGTCTGTTATTATGCTCAGTCAACTATTATGTACACTGTTGGCACAACTCTCCTATTTATACACAACATGCCACAAGAACTGCACCATCAACAGATAAAGCCCTTCAATACTGTCTCCAAAATGATTTTGACATTAATACGTCAAAAACAACACCGATAAGTTATAGCAGGAAGCAGGAGCAAATACCAGGAATTCTTAAAATCTCAGTAAAAAGAAATTCCAAGCTGCTGGGTCTAACAATTGATGTTGACCTCTATTGGAATGACCAGACTTGAAACCTCATCAAGAAGCTTTCATCTGGGTTATGGTGAAAAGAATGATGTGGATAGGATGGCGGAAAGTGCTGAGACAGCATACCACACTATGGTTGAATCACGTGTATGATATGGATTGATTGCATGGAAAGTGACCTTAATAATATCCTGGATATCTAAAAAGAGGCAATAAAGACACTCTATAATCTTGACCCTAAAGACAGCTGCAGGGGAGCTTTCACATCACTAAAGCTTTTACCAGTTATAGACCTCATCCATTTATTTTTTATGTAAAGTAAAAACATAAGCTGGAATTCCTCAGAAATCAAGGTTTCCAATCCTATAACAAAAGAAGAGCAACTGGCTTCAGTCTTCTGGTCCACCATGCAATGCAATTTGGCATGTAAAAGATTGGCCCAAGAATCATAAATGCATTGCCAAATAACTTGAAAAATCAATATTATAAACTTTTAATTCCGGTAAAGCAAGAACAGCCTATATTTTTGTAATGTCATTGTATTTTTTAAGAAATCACAAATAAAGAAAACAGTCTATTGTCTGTATAGGTTAACCGTCTAATTGAATGTGCCTCCAGGTGAGGGTTAAACCACCCCGATGCTTAGCTAGTATTCATGGTATTATTTAAGCATCTTAGTATGGAGCGAGATAGAGCCCAGAGCCCACAGAAGGCTGTCGAAGTAGGTCAGAGTACTACTTCCCACTTCCCACTGAGGGAGCTGGAGTCTACGGCAGGGGTCTCCAATCTACAGCCCGTGGTTGGAGACCCCTGGTTTAAGGACTTTGGCCTTGAGTTCAGGTAAGATAATGTTAAAGCAGGGATTAAGGTAAGTTTAACAAATTAGGGGTTATTTATTAACCTTTTTCAGGCTACCAGACATTTAAGGCGTTTAAGTTTGTTTGAGGAGGGATATTTTAAGTTTGTGCCTGAGCTAAGTCACCCAAAGTAACTTTGGGCAGCCCTAAAGGTAGCTTTGAGTTTTATCAATGTTACAGGGCCTAAAAAGCAAATGTTTCCACAAAATGTGATTTAATGGGAAATTCATTGATGATTGTTACTTAAGAAAAGGATATTTTTCATGCATTATACCCCTTTACAGGAAAAAATTATTCTTAACAACCTTGGAGACGCAGAAAGTTTTTGGCTCCTGCAAAAGGTCACAATTCATTTTATATTACCATTTTGTGTTTTGTGTGTGTGTGCCATCTTGTGTGTATCAAAAGAATCCTGGATAAACATTTAGCAAACCCATCAGCAAGAACATAGGTGACCTTACCAACAAGTCAAAACTATGCACATTCACATTATAAACATTAACCTTCGCGCTTTCTGTAGTTCATTAGGTCCGTCACACTTAAAAACTTTACTTTCTTTCTTACACTGTGACAAAATAAGTGTATGGATTAAGCGCTGAAATTCGACAATGGAGCAGTAGTCCTTATACACATTCAATTCAATTCAATATTTCTTTATTCATTAAAGCACAAAGTACATCTGCTGGTAATTGATGGATTGACAGTAGAAAAGCTGTTAACTGTATATTACTCAACTACAATGCTTCAATTTACATATTTAACACATATGTTACTTGTACAATCCAAGTTGGACTGCAACTGACGAAGAAACTTGCCAACTTTGGGTCGTCGTAAACTTTCCTTTTACCTTCTGTTACTGCTTGTCAGAAATTACTTGACTTGTCACCGTTGTCTGTTAGGGGCTTATTAGCTTTCCCTTCTCAGAGTAAGTTAAGTTTTAAAATTTTGTTTGTGGTTACACTTATAGTTAAATATCACACACAAAAAACTTAGGACTGAATGTTGCAACACTAATTCAATATGTGAAATACTTAAGTTTTTAATAGTTTATCTGATTAAAAAATTGTATACTTTTTCAGTAAAAGATTCACCCTTAATTTGCAAGAAGTGGTTGGCGATGTTACTGTTACTGAGAATGTACTAATAAAGTTTGCACCATCTCAAAAAATTAAGCTATTCGCCATAAAACTTTAAGGCATCTGCAAATTGATTATGATAAAGTGAACCATGGCATATGCATGGTGGAAGGAAAATGGACTTGGTTTTGCTACAACAACAGGTACACGTCTTTAGATCACCTTAACTAAGAAAGAATATGCTACAACAATAGCGGTAAACGGTTACTGTGTTACAGTTGTTATTATGACGTTGGATTGATGTTGCAGTTGTGTTAGATTATTGCCGCAATCATGATATATATGTTCCAATTGTTAGTGACCAACATTGCAATTGTAATCAATTACAGAACTTTAAGTGGTTTAAATACCTGTATTATGATAATCCTATAGCAGTAGCAATTAGTTTCTGTTCACAATGGAACCATCATCAGGCATCACGAGGACGAAAACGTCACACCATATGAAATTCGACATGATGTCAAATTGGTACAAACATTCACATAACGAACATATGACACGTCTCACGCATAACTAGAGCCTTTCTAGAACCCTACTGATGATAAGACTAGTGTGACACACCAACCACAGTGAACAGTATTCTAGAACTAAACCCCTTTGGTTGCATATTAAATTATTCTAGTACCACTACCATAAAGGACATAAGGACCTTGGGGACAATATAGAGGTAAATGAACCACTTAAAGTATAACTTGGTAATTAAGAGGGTACTTACCTTGAAAACGTAATACATTTTTGTCACAATCTTAATACATTGTTGTTGCAATTGTACACACCATTGTAAAAATTAATTGTCATCCGTGGTAGCCACAACCAAGATAACTTGTTGGTCAATAACGCATGATGATCATGACATTACTAAGAGTGCAGGGTTTCAAAAATGTGCGTAAGAGTATCACAATATCCCCATATCAAGCTGTAAATCAAGGCTACTTCCGTAGTCGAAGACCAGGGAATTACAGAATATGTAAATAAAAGTTTACTCACGTTCGGACGGTGGTGGGGGAAGAGGTGGCCGAGGCAAGTTCGCTGTTATCGTTGGCATCGTAGAAATCTTCCTCTTCGGAACTAGAATACGACGTCTCGGGAACATTTAACACAGGAATAGGCGATGTGGAGCTGAGACCTGTGAAAAATGAAAGATTTAGCGTTTTAACAACTTGAGACATCCTATAGTTCATTTGTTCTGGAAACATTTACTTTTAAACAACTGTAATGATCTGGTTGTCTTGTACAGCTTGATGTAACAACCTCCGGTAGTCAAAATTTTGACAAGAAGAAGAAATATCACTAAACCAGAGCGAGTTGACTGTCTTAATAGTCTTATAGTTTTTAGACTTACACAAGATATAGATAGCCTACACTGAGACAGTGACCTAATTAACATGGACAATTTTTAACTAGTTTGACTGATCCATCAATAGTTTTCTCTTTTCTATCTATAACTTTCTTGTGTAACTTCAAGCATTAAAGGAGACTGGCTAGGTGTTTCTTACAGCAAAATTGAATTGAATTGAAACCAGTTCTTTTGCTACAGCCTATAAAATTTGACAACCAGAACAAAATACAGTTAATAAAGAGCTCACCAAGAGTCACGAGATGACACAAAAAGTATTGACATTTTTCCTTCACTGCAGGTGTCTGCATGTACACGAAATACCTCAAGCACAATAAGGGACAGTTTGTTTTATCATTTGAACTGTGATAAACGTGTGTTTTAGTTTCAAATCGTAGATTTTACAGACCTAAACCTTTTTAATATTTCTATTGTTGGTTTTAGGCCTGATTTGAATACTTCAAGCGAACGATTCTTGAGCTAATCTCTGAAAAAATTATATAATAAAAAACGTAATCACAGGAGATGATCATGATGCTATAGCAAATGCCACATAATGATATTGCCTTCTGTGATAGGTATGTGACGTTCAGTGGGTGCCAAGCTCCCTGTGGATGTTCTATGACAGGGATTTCACTTAGTGTAGCTCAGCAAAATCAAATACAAGAAATTCAAATGTCAGAAACAATATTTACTTACCAGATCCAAAAACAGGCATCATTGGGAGACTTTGCATCATGGGAATTCTAGGTTCAACACACTCAGAACCTAGCTCTATACCAGGTTGTACTTCGGACGGCAATAGAGAACCTGAAACATTTGTGGAGTTGAGATAAAGAAAATTCTGAATTATAGATTTAGCAAAATTCGCTTTACAACAAATACATCTGAATCCCAGTAATTTAAACCCTACGAATTAGAACGTCCAGCTAATCTCATGTTATTAAAAAAAGATTACATTACATATTTAACACGATGACTGCTGAAAAAAACGTACAGGCGCTCCCTAGTGGCGGGCGAAGCCCCGGCATGCAACCGAATCAGCGAACGCAATTGGCATTCAAATATTTCAGTCTGACGAATCACAAAAGAGCAGTGGTGACTGTGCTGCGTTACCCCGAGAGTGGATGTAGTTCACTGAAACACCCAAAGGTAGCAGCACTACACGGATCCGTATCCAGTGTCTTTGTAATGTGGGTTGAAGAGAAAAAATCCCCGAAACCGGGACAAAAGCATTGCCAGAAAGGATTTTACGGGAAATTTTAGAAATTCTAAGCTGGCAGGCTGGCAACGATTATAACGTCTCCGTCTGAGGCTAAGCTCACACTGACTCAATATATTTCTGTTGGTCTGGTGCCGACTTTTGTCGGCGCGCGCCACATTGAGGTGCTAGCGACGCCGACTAGAGTCGGCGTTAGCAGTCAACGTGTTAAATTTAAAACAATGCTAATTGTTCTAAAACACCAACCAGGATGTCCAGCCGACCGAAAGACTAGGACTCTGGATGTTGTAATTGAATAATAAATAGGTTAACATACCTTACGTCGTCAATCCTAAAATTAGTCTACGGCGACTAGTTTTGAAACATCAAGGATTCATTGTCGAGCCTCTTGCCTCTTAAAAATATTGGGACATCTTGTCATTGTCAATACACAATAGTACATTTAACATATAAACACGAACATGGACACAAACTATTTACAAAAATGAATGCGCGGTCGGCCATAGGTATCGCGGTGACGGACACAATGCAACTAACCGATTCCTGTCTGTCGACATTGACCTTGGAGGGGGTGAAACAGCTGATTGTGAGCGCTTCTGTTATCAATGCCTTCAATCCTATCAAATATTATGTTAAGGCCAAAATTTAGTTTTTCATTTCAAATGTCGTGAGGATTTTTTTTTGTTGCTTTGTAGATTTCTGGACTTTCTAGAACATTCATTAAGGAGCCTTTGGTACATTTGTGTAAAATATTTAGGCTATCATTGCAGCTATTAACGTTGTGGTTTTCGTTAATCAGGTGTTCAGCGAACTTGGTGTTGAGTTCTCAATTTAGGTTTAGGAAGGTGTTCGTTAAACCTTTTCTTGAACGAACGACCTGTTTGTCCCATATATATTTTAGGGCAGTCGCTGCAAGATAGTTTATATACTCCAGTGTCCTCAAGGCTGTTGGAATGAGTTGTTTTGGTAGTTTGTGGATTTAAGAGGCTTTCTAATTTACTCAAAGTTTTGTGAACTAAAGTTATGTTATGTTTCTTCAATTCGTTTTTCAGGGTGTAGTGTAGATTGCTACCATATTCTATGGATACAAACGGATACAAATTGGACTCGTCAATTCGGATATTATAATGTTTCAATGTTTCTGTGTACCACTTGAAAATGCCAACATGGTGAAACATGTAGTGGATTAAAAATCACACTATTTGAACTGCAAGACGAGGTACCGGTATGTTTTAATTTAGTCTATACTAAGCAGTTCAGGGGCTACAAAATGGAATTTAACAAAATATCAAATTACTCATTACAAATTATATTTTTGTATTTCGAAGCAAGCTAATAACAGATTGCATAGTTACCTGGAGAAATGGCTTTAGGCGAGGAATCAGGCACTGAGACAGGCTGGTAAGTTCCATTGACTGGAAAAGCTGTGTTCTGGAACAAAACCAGATCCAGAATGAGGTCCATAATGGAAGGAGTTGTAAAACAATTCCCACAATGAAAACTACAGACATAGATCTTTCAAATTACAGTACCTCGATAGTTTGACACCCCCTATTGTTGGTCACGGGCCATGATGACATGACATGTCGGCAGCAGGCAATGACGGATTCGACACGGTCCATAACTAGAGCCTTATTATTATTTTCATAAACGCAAAAACTCTATACTTTAACTATCCCATCAATTAACATTTGTTTCTAAATCCAAAGTGAAAAGCAGTTGAATATTAAAAACTATTTTATACAGTAAGAAGACAAAGAATGTACAGTAGAGATTTAAGTTGATAAGTTTGTTATTTTTTGTCAAGTTTTATACTATTCATTGAATTTATTTGCTTTATCTCGTGTGTTAAATACTTCCTGTGTGTAATTGCCCAATATACACCCTATAGTTTGACATTTCGTTGTTCTACACCCTCTTGGTCCACTAAGTGTCAAACTATCGAGGTTCTACTGTAGCAATAATGTTAGTTTGCAGTATACCTTGTGAAATTACGACACCCAACATACGTGGGTTGTCCATAAATTAAGGTCTCCAAAAAAAGGTATCGTCGCAGTGAAACTAGCTAACCAAGATCACCAGCATCAACACGGAAATCAGTGTTAGCGTCTTGGACTGATAGGTTAAGCCAAACACTGCTGGATCAGACGGGTTGCTTGCCCACGTAACTTTATTGTAATGATTCATCATTGTCTTTAGATCACTATGCAGACCAATAGTTTCTTTCTGGTGATGGGCACTAGAGGTTTCTAGATAAAAAAATGTAAGAAAAGCAGATAAGAAAATAATCTTTACTTCCTACTCTATTATTCTAGCAGCTAGCCAATCCTTACCACTGTGCTGATTAGTTTCACTGTAGTAGCTGATAATGAAGTTGTGAAAAATCTACACTTCCTCCCCAAGTATGAATCAAGTTCTGTAATTAGGTTTGTTAAGTCTTAGGGTTAAACCCCCTAAATCTGTTGACTGATGTAAATGGATAAAAGTGTTTAGGACATAGAAAAAGTGGAAATTAAGTGAAGGTGGTTTGGATATGGTCATAAAAATGTGCAGGACCAATGTTTTGCTGGATGTAGGCCAGATGTGTTCGTTCATCAGATTCGTTTGAGGCAGTGATCAAAGTTAGGGTAGTTCTGTATGCGGCTACCAATAGTGTGTCTGGTTGGGACATTGCCGAACAGACAAGGATGTCTCGTAAGACAAATACAGATAACAGTAAATCTGGAATTCTTAAAAACACTGATACTCTATGCAAATGTGTATGGCCTTTTGCCTGCACCCTATGTCACTTTCTCATGACATTAGTTATGTCTCCGTACACTCTGATCAACTGGCAATGGGTTCAATAGAGGTAGACACCCTTCCCACATACACTGCTCACAGAACTATGTATGAATGTGTATCTTTTAAATGAATTGTACATTATAAAGAACGTTTTGTGTAAATGAAATATGTCTACTTCTATGTCTATGTGACGTTGACTATACTTAGCGTAAGTGTTGATTTCCCCTCACAATGTTATTGTAGCTACTACGACAAGACTAATAGTTGCATATGTCATAAATAACCGGTTAAAAATAGTAGTCAAGGAAGCATAAATATTTTTGAATAGTAAAAATTACGACGCTGGTTGTAGATTTGACCTAGTTCATTTAGCTACTTGTGCTAGTTGGAGGCTTCAACCAGATATGAAATAGCTAATCTTTTTTGGATACATCGTTGTATTATAAGTTAATTTACATTGGTGAATAAGTCGCATGTAACCTTTACGATACAGATCAATTTTTGCTGGAGTACTAGCCTTTAGACTAACATCACATTTAAGATTAAATAACTGAAATTACAAGTCAGCTAGTTCAAATCTGGTACCAACGTCGCGTTCTTCACTTCATCTACTCCTTGGGAGCTGACAGGGGCTTCATGCGGATCTTAATTTGTGGACAACCGTCATATTTAATCTGATGGCTAAACTAAGTCATACTCACGGTAATGAACATGCATTATCCCATACATTACTTATTGACTAACAATATTGAATATCTCCGCTGAACAACGTTGCAAACGACATATTTTGTAAAATTAAGATTTTAAAAGGTCAATGCAAATTACATTTCCTATTGATTGGGATATTTTGCTTTTCAAAATACATAGGTTGGCAACACTTTTACAAGCGATTGAATGCACAAAAATTGGCTGTGTTAGAATTGGCATGGCCAGAACGTTGTGTTTTCTGAAAATATTCACTTTTGTCGCTTGCAGCGTTGTTAACTAATCAACTCTCAATGAATGTGACAATTTGGTAAGATACTCTGGATTGGAGGACACTTTTATGTACCTTGGCTATCTGTAGGAGAACAATGGTGTGTTTCACCTGCTCCAGCATATTCTGAAACACAGGGTTCAAGTTACTACAAAAATGTATAACAAACAATTACCAAAACAATTAAAAATTCAGCCTGATTCAAATATTTTTTAAATCACATGTAAAAACATAATATTACAACATTTAGGTTCATCTTCAAGTAAGGTTGTTACAACTTTATTTTACTGTATGATTTATGTTATAAAACCCAAATGCATTTCTTGGTTAAATGACCACGGTTTCAAACCTAACAGTTTGCTTGACAGTACAACAGGTGAAAAAAACAAGGTTGTAAAAGATAATATTAGGTTTTACATACCTACAACAAAAGGATTCTTTGCTTTTACCCTTTAATTTGTATAAATAGGTGATAAAAATGTGTAAATGCATTTATTGCTCTCCAAGACAATAATGTAAATATATAACCAGATTATGTACCTTGTTTATATTCATCCTTAGATAGTATCTGAAGATTTAAGATAACTAATTTTGGGTTGTATGATTACTATCCACCATCTAATCCAATGAGAATGGGGTACTTTATTATTTCCCTATTAATAATTGTTTTATATTACCTATATGTAATTTTATAACTTTTATCCCTTATTATTTTATCCTGAAGATCCACAAAACCAAAATAAAAGCCAAAAAAGATAAATCCATATCCTCCTCCTCTATGATAATGTAAAAAGAAGCAAAACAAGTGATGTGTGCAATCCCAAACAAACTCACTAATGTCGTCACACATTGGTAAATTTGGATTGCACACATACAGCTTGGTCGCCATTAGCTGTATGGGCTATTAATTAACAGCTGTGTCTAAGGAATATGTCGACCTTAGTCACTAACAAGACTACGAGATCGCGCCACTCATCATACACTCATCTCCATTCATACTTGGCTTAAAATACCTACTTTGTATGGTCGCCATTTCAAAGAAAAGGTAAAAAAAGTAAAGATTAGAACCTATGTACGTAGGAAAACATAAACTATACATTCGTCAGTGGCCTAAGCTAACTCTGAGCTACCATGCTACCGTCAGACAACAGGGAGAGAGTCACACATCACACCGAGCGGCCGCAGGGAAGATGCGACAAACTAGTCGGTTAGCAGTACGGCTACCTCACTGCCAAATGCAGTGACAAGTTACACTCATGAATTAATATCAATGGGATAAGACAGAAGATGGGGTACGCAACCGTTTATTTGCTTCAAATCCTGAGTCTTGGTATCAAGATGTTGCACAATTAAAGTGTCACCATAGTATAAGAATAAACATCAAAATTATATGTTTTGAAAAGAAACAGATTCTGCAACTTTGCCAATTGGCGGCATTGTACAAATTTACCTAATACATTTTTCTGCACCTTGGTTATTTCTAGCGGTTTGTGCAAGCAAACAACATGGCCAGGACTGGAATTTCATATTTGTCTCCAAAAAAATTTATTTTTATACGATTTTATGTCTTTTGTTAGGTGTCTTTTTATAACTTATGAGCTTTTGCAAGGAAATACAGGGTGGTAATAAAGTCCGAAGACAGTTAAATATTTTCTTAACCACAACAGATAAATCAATAAGATTTGGTACATCAACACCACACCTAAAAATCTACTTTTTTTAGTAAATGTCAATTTTCTGTCATATCATGGGGACGTCCCGCAAGGAGTCAGAAGGAAATCTTAAATAGAAGCAGAGGTTGACATGTACATCTCATTAAACGTCTTTACTAGCAGATTATAATGCCGCAAATTTGAACTCAAACGGACAACCGAGCCAAGAATGACAGTTGTGCAAAGATTTATCACGTCAACGTCATAACGTCATTCGCCTATTGGGTCTGATGATGGTTGGAGTGTCCAATGGAAATCGATTACCACTTACCATCTTTTTTGTATATTTACCGTCTTGTGAGTAACAGTAAGCGTTAATATATGTTTTAAGTGTTATAAGACGTTTCTTTTATTTACTTTCCGTAAATTTAATAACACTTACAATGCTGATCAAGAAGAAATATAATGGTAAATGAAAACGCTATTTCATTGAGGGTTTCACCTCTTAAGCCTTTGATTTCAAAGGTCTAGATCTGGTAAAAAAACTTTCTTTATAATGAATTAAAATGAGGATTATAATATTTAACAGCTGCTAACATTCAGTTTAATTTTAAACCGCAGTCACATTGTAAACAATAGACGAAACAGTTTATTAAAATGTACTTTGCATAGGCTAATTTTTCTTGATGGCATGGGTCTACAATCAATATTTTGGGTTAAAGTGTTCACGTAACAATTATAAGGTCGGCGGTTCGATCCTGAGAAAATTCAGTATGTTTTAATGGTTTGAAACTGAACCCAGCTGTTCCTCATCATTGGACTTTTTAATGATCCTGACTGATGAAACAGCTGATCTTAGTCAGTAACAAAGCTACACAGAATAATCTTACACCATTCTACACTCATCCATAATTCATATTTGTGTTCAAATATGCACCTACAGTACGGTCCACGAGAGTCTTGAGTTGAGGGAGGAGCCTATTTACCACGTGACTTAGAAGGAGCCAATGAGGACTGTGTGTTGTTGCCAAATCTAATAATACCAGCTGATTTGTAAATATTGTTAAGTATATTGTATATTTTCCTACTTTATTTTATACCTATTAATTATTTTTTCTACTGCATCGGCATTTTTATGTTTTAAAGGATACAGTCCGAACCCTGGTCATGTTTAACATAGACCTTCATAGATAACATAATTTAACTGAAAGTTAAATGAGAAATATTATCTCAATCAAGAATCAATCTTAATCAAGATCAAACTAGCAATGGTCAAATTAGAAGGAGAACACTATAATTACTCAATCAGGACAAAAACCCTATGAAAATTTCTCGGTGCTTAAATATAGGCCTAAAACGTAACTGGTAAATACTGGTTTGTAGCATTGGGAAATTTGATAAAATAAATAAATATCGTATACGGTTTAAATAAACTATTAGTCCATTTAGTTCCAGGACAACAACCGTAGCTGTTGTAAAAGAGATGATACACTACGGCTAACACACAACAAAGATAAACCATCACTGTTGCACAATTGTTAGCAATCGTTATTCAGTCACAGTTGGGTTGGTCGTAAACCCTAACTTACGTTGGCATGGTTCCATATTGCTTCACATCTGACTTTGTCATCTGCATCGGACAATCCTTCCATCCTCAGCTCCAGAGCCTAGACAAACATTAAAATCAGAATATCAACATCAGAATCGCAATATCAACATCAGAATCGCAATATCAACATCAGAATCTGAATATCAACATCAGAATCAGAATTTCAAATAAAGATGTCATTTCATGTAAATTTGTTGCCAGTATTGGAATAAAAATAAGTAGTTGAATTGTGCCACCGATAGAGCGTGCAGGTGTAAATTACTAATTTGTATCAAATACACAAACTTTTAAACCAATCCAAACCCAAAGAATAATAAATGATTGTAAACTGTAACATATCTCGTAATACACTATCATATACTCCTCGCCACCTTTACTTGAGGCAGCCCAAAATGCAGGGCCATTACCGGCTGGTCCCGCACAACCTTTTTACAATCCGCAACGCTTCCGTGGACGCCCTAGCTCAGTATCAACATTAATAAAATTATGATCTGAGATATAAATTTACTCTTTTAGATTAATAAAATTGATTTTACAAACATTTCTGTTTTCGTCCCATCTAAAACGAACAATTTTTATGGTTTTTGAGCTATTAACAAAATACCAAGTAACATAAGTATAAACTGTAAAATTTTCCGTTTTAGATAAGACATAAAAAGATATGTTTGTTAAATTGATGTGA
This sequence comes from Macrosteles quadrilineatus, assembly GCF_028750875.1. Classification (NCBI taxonomy): domain Eukaryota; kingdom Metazoa; phylum Arthropoda; class Insecta; order Hemiptera; family Cicadellidae; genus Macrosteles; species Macrosteles quadrilineatus. The sequence goes on along the minus strand of NW_026542599.1, from coordinate 30,037,398 downwards.
TTAACGTAAAGAAGTAAATTAATACATCAGATTATAATTTTATTAATGTTAATACAGTAGAGTCCCGCAAACTCGGCGTAATGTGGACTGGAAGGGTGCCGAGTTTGTGAAATGCCCGGTTATCGGAAACTAATGTTAAAGATAAGAAGAATACAATTTTTAAGGTTATTAACTACCTCTTTTACTTATATTTATATTACAAGTTAGTATTAAGTCATCAGATATAGTACAACAAATCATTTGTACGAGCTGAAAATGATTTGACTTGAGCTGGCTTGAGTCCATGTTTAACTCAGACTCAAAAATCACCAATTTTCTGAGCCAGGTAATGGCCGAGTTATCCAGACTGCCGGGTTATTGAGTGCCGAGTTTGCGGGACTCTACTGTATTGAACTAGGGAGTGCACAGAAGTGTCACTAATAGGACTGTAAAGGGGTGTGCAGGACCAGTCAGAAATGTCCCTGCAGGTCAGTTTGGGCTGCCTCAAGTTACGGTGGTGAGGACTATAGTAACAAAATGGGACTCGCTCGATTCCCAGCACATCCACAACACTCATGGGTTTGGACCGCTTTCCCTATAAGTGTTATTTCAGTACACTGTACATTGTGTCTCGTGTAAAAATGCCTCTGGCATTGACATTAAGGGAAAAAACTAAGGAAGGAAATAGAACTATAGATGTCAGCCCTATCTGTGCGTGACACATTAACTATGTCCACGTTGAATAGAAAATTGGCTATATCTTGTCCATATGCATATAGATGGGATGTCAACGTCAGTATACAAAAGTTAATGGTAGGCCTAAAATATAAGTCAAGTAAAGAAACATTTTTCTACAGTCTAGATGACTGAATGTCTATACTATTATACAAAATAAAATTGCTGTCTGCCTTTTCATCACAAAAATTCACAATATAATTACATTTATAGTTGAATACTTACTTTGCTCTGATCAATAAGAATCTGTAGGTAGGCATCTGCTTCGGCTAGTTTCTTGTCAAAATCTTGAATAGTTGGAGCTGGCTTTACGGTGTCAAGTCTTAACTGCGAACAGAATATTACAAAATTAGTTCACTTACCAAACCACTTTGAAGTTAAATTTTATATCTACAACATTATACAACATTGTTATTATTTAGTGAGTCGGTGGCTCAGTCGGTAGCGTCGCGGACTTCGGGCCCAAGGCAGCGATATCGTGGGTTCGGATCCTGGTCACTGCCAATAACATTGTATCAGTACAGTTCACCTTTGTACTATACCGGCTCACTCTTTGCTTTGCTGTAAACGATCCACGCACGGGCGCTTAGTCTATGTGGACGGGCAAATGCTAGGTTAAAAGAGGCCCGCTAACCTCTAAAAAAAAAAAAAAAATACACACAATCTACAATTATACTGTATATTAGTAGTTTTCATCTCTAGAAGCGACAGTGGCTCTTTTTGGTACGCAATCGTGTTTTACAAGCGAGGCACAGCCTAGCAATTTCCTTCCAAACCATTTTGTAAAACTAAAAAAACAAATAATTTAGTATATTGAAGCATTGTTGTATTCCTGACAGTCACCGAAAAAATCCCAAAAAAGTGTAAATTTAAAATTATTATGTTATTCTTATGGAGAATAAACTGTTGTAGCTTGCTTGTCTATGGACAAATTTTAATGAAATTTTGAAATTTTTTTGCTTTGTACTAAGCTATCAATATTTAAAAAAACAAAACCCTATTGTCTTCCCTGAAGCTGCAAACCTAAGTACTCATTAAAATTTATGATATTTAAATAGGAAATAAATCTGATAATTTTAAGGGAGTAATTTAGTGGAATTCCAGCCACATAGATGAAAATTCGCTTAGTCTGCAGGTTTGCTGCGGCGGGGGTATTTTACCAAATGTGCTTGGTTAAAAAAACTAATTAGGCTAATAATAAAACCCTTAAATTCAGAGAGACTGACACTGAACAAAATGTATTTTCCTTCCATAATGATAATTGCCAACACAATAGTTCTATTCAAGCAAGGTTTTCAACGAACTGAATATTTAATGAATCTTACATTCACTCTATCACCTTCAGTTTAATCAATAGTGTTTTATATTGCAATCAATTCATTACGTTGTATGACTTAAGATAATTAAATACCATCACTTAGTTAATTTCACCTATTTGCATCAGTAATTGTAACATTCATTAAACTTCCCTGTAATTACAATGATGACAGTGTTAATAATATTTTTTTATAGTGATGTTAAGGAAAACAGACAGAGTTTTTGGAAGATTGCTATTACTATTTAGGTAATAATAGTATATTTCATCGCTAGGGCGTAAAGTGACTCTTTTCGACCCCAGCTCCAGTTTTACAATCGAGGCGAAGCGGAGGTCAGAAAATGAGCGAGGGTTGAAAAAACACTTTTTGCCTGTGTGATGAACTATATTTTTCGTCATATTGCATTATTTAAGAAACTAAGTTAGAAAACAAAAAATCGTTTCATGTAAAGAAAACCTCTCAAAACGACTTCCAGCTCGTGTTCAATTCTGCTAATGTAAATAGGCAACTGTTTAGTAAGTGTTTCAGTCACTTGGTCTATATAAATCGATCGATAAATGATTTGTATCCATGCGATTGCTACAATCGAATTTACAACAGCTTATGGGGGCTCAGCTAGTCAATTGGTTAGGGTAGCCTTATGTTATACCTTCTACACACTCAGTTACTACAAAGTACACCTTTATGGGGGCTCAGCTAGTCAATTGGTTAGGGTAGCCTTATGTTATACCTTCTACACACTCAGTTACTACAAAGTACACCTTTATGGGGGCTCAGCTAGTCAATTGGTTAGGGTAGCCTTATGTTATACCTTCTACACACTCAGTTACTACAAAGTACGCCTTTATGGGGGCTCAGCTAGTCAATTGGTTAGGGTAGCCTTATGTTATACCTTCTACACACTCAGTTACTACAAAGTACACCTTTATGGGGGCTCAGCTAGTCAATTGGTTAGGGTAGCCTTATGTTATACCTTCTACACACTCAGTTACTACAAAGTACACCTTTATGGGGGCTCAGCTAGTCAATTGGTTAGGGTAGCCTTATGTTATACCTTCTACACACTCAGTTACTACAAAGTACACCTTTATGGGGGCTCAGCTAGTCAATTGGTTAGGGTAGCCTTATGTTATACCTTCTACACACTCAGTTACTACAAAGTACACCTTTATGGGGGCTCAGCTAGTCAATTGGTTAGGGTAGCCTTATGTTATACCTTCTACACACTCAGTTACTACAAAGTACACCTTTATGGGGGCTCAGCTAGTCAATTGGTTAGGACACCATAGAGCTTCTGTTCCAAAGGCTTAAGTTCAAATATAGCAAACCATCAAAATCTTTTAGCCATGTTATGAAGCCCTGAATCAGTAGTTAGACCCATCCAACCTTAAATTAAAGGTTCAGAAACCAAAATCGAAAAGTCCCTGAGCCAACGAGAACTGTTTCTGTTTTTCTTCATTGTAAATCTTACGATAATTAATTAGAATTTTGATTATAACATCAAGATGTATCTTAAGGTTTGACAACAGAATTTGTCATAAGTGTTCACTAGTAATACACTTTTAATCTTATCATTGCATTGAAGATTAATATACTAATCTGGGCAGTACAGATTTTCTACATTTTATAAGACAAGTAACATGATTGTAACTGTGCATGAAGTGCGTTATCAAATATGCAAATATATTCTAGAGTTACCAAGCGATTCCTAAACTAAGTTATTCTGTACGTCTGTAAACCCTAAACCCTAACAAACAAAAAGGCCACTAGCAATAATAAAAGTTCAAATTATTTTGATTTCAATGCAACATTCATACAATGACATAACACATAACAAGTATTTCTCCAAAAAGAGATTTCCGTTTGACCTTTTACATATGAATAACTAAGCTGCGTTAGCTGGCCTGCACAGTTATGTTTGTACACCGTCCCATTTCACTAATGTTTTCCATATTACTTAATCATACAACATTCTACAAAACAGGTCAAGAGGATGCTATTTGTATGACGAATCTGAAAACTTCATTCTCAAATACAGCATTGAACGCTGTTATTTGCATATACCACAATCACTGCTGTAAATTGTTGTTTGAATTTTACAAAAAGTATACAAAAGGTTAGTAAACTTCACTTTTAATATTTTATGTAAATATAATATCAATTTTTATATGTTAATTGCTACTAAGTAATTCTTAAGACACTTTGAGGATCATATTGCATTTACTTGATGATGGATAAAAATTGATGTTGCCAACTAAAAATACAGTATTTGTAGCAGATAGAGTTTAAAACCATCCAGCATGCTAACTCACTCTTCAAAGGATACCAGTTTGAGATTTTTCAAGTTTTATATAGCTACATGGCACTTAGTGACCCAGAATCACTTACTGAATGGTTCAATTTGATCCAACTGTCTAAATAGCTACCGGTTTTAAAATCAAAATCTCATCAGGCTACAATTAAAATGTCGCATCATTCAATTTCATATTCTCGGTCCACACGCAAACAGTAACGTAAAACACAAAACATTAAAGAACGTAAGGACATTTTACATAACTGGCCAGTATAGGGTACTATGAAATGTATATAATTGTTTCCTAAATGTATTTAGTTGCTATTGAAAATTGTGTTTTCAATAAGAGACTGACTAAAGAATATAATTCTTGTGCAATGTAATATCTTATTGTGCTTCTACAATTTATCGACTTGAGAGAGAGTACTCTAATACAGAGAAAGACCTACAGCTTAAGAAGGCTCCAAGCGAATCACGACATTACCACAAGGCTAAAATCCATCGGTCATTGGCAGGATTTGAACCTTGAACCCAGGGCTACAGGAAAGAACAGAAGTCCCTCTTACTTATCACTAGACAAGCTACATAATGTATTATTTGTAGTGTGTATTATTGTTATTGTGCTGATATGTACTTAGAGTGCTGGTATGAAAAAGTAGGCTTAAAAAAGTCTTTACAAAATAGTAGCTTAAAAAGAAATATAATTCATAGACTGCCTATCAATCCTTAATAGACTCTTCATAATTCAAAATTGATGGGTCAAGCAAATAAATCTGAATTTATCAAGAGTTTTAAATTATCAAGTGGTTTGATATATCGGGATAAAAATAAACCATTTGAATTTAAAAATGTTCATTTTTTTAACACTGTATTTTGTAGGCTAAGGTACCGTACGGAACGCTACAAAATTAACCGCTTACCTATTTTAGTTTGGTACTTTACAACAAAAAACTGCTTATTTTTAGCTGGTAAAAAAATCTGTTATTTTGTTTGCTTTTTGCTATTGATTGTTGCGTCATCAATGGACGCAACAATCAATAGCATTATGCCAAGAAGGAATCCCTCCTTTCGAATTATACAGTGTTTTTTGGATGAAACTTTGAACTGTTTCCAAATTGGCTTGCCCTCTGGTTGAATTTGAAATACTTATTGCAAGGTAAAACTTCAAAATATTAAGTACTTCCCTACAAAATGAGCTATTATTTTGAATTATTGTAAGTTTTGATTATATCAAGTGTTTGAATTACCAAGAGTATACTGCACAACAAAAATATTTTTTAGCAAATATCCTTTAATTGACTTGAGTTTGATAGGCTTTTAGATGCAAACTCGAACGGACAAACTTAATTATCACAAATCACTAACTGCCTCACTCAATTGGTCGCAGACAAGTTAAGTCACTTTAGCTCTATACAACTGATAAGACTAAAAGTATTAAAAATATTGCCATGTGACCAAAGTCAATGTTTGGTAATGACCATTTGAAATAAATCCAATGAAAAATTATCAAAATTATCAACATGTGTCCTTGTTGACTTCCATATCTAAAATATATGAAAGAGTAATGTACAACCGTGTCATTTGATAAACCGGATCATTTGGTAAATAATGATTTCTTTGATGATGAGCAACATGGGTTTCGAAAAGGCAAGTCTATAACTACTACTTTAATGGATTTTACAGACACTATAATTGACGCAGTTGATAAAGGAAACAAAGTAGTTGGTATTTTTATGGACCTTACAAAAGCTTTTGACAGTACCTCATACAAAATACTTTTAAATAAATTGCAAAATCTGGGTATAACAGATTGTTATATAGATTGGTTTGAATCATATCTCTCTAATAGAAGACAGTATGTTGAGATTGTGTCTGAAACAACAAGTAAAATCTTAAAACATAACTCAAAAATAATAAACATCAAACATGGAGTTCCGCAAGGTTCTATTCTTGGACCTTTGTTATTCGCACACAAAAATTAACTATGCTGATAGGTGTGTTTAACAAGGAAAATATTACATCTGATATTCAGGAGGTTTGCCATAAATCTTGAATTATCAATCACATTCTCCAGTCTGATACTGTACAACAAATATTGACACAAATTCCAGAGGGACTAGGTTGAGCATTGTGGCCTGGCTGATTAAGGTCTACAATGGACAGATTAGGGCTAGGGCTAGCCAGCTCAAGTAGGATTATATCGAACATTTATTACAGCCATTGATAGAAATATCATTGGCTGCAGCATGATGTGATGTGGGACTTTGATTAGATACACATTTAGAAGTGTACTGTTTCCTGGATTCTTTACAATTTATTGTTGAAGGACGACAACGACAAAATTCCATAACGGTCTTATCATCATATTATGATATTAAACATGATAAAAGTTACTAACATTTAATTGATATAAATAAAAATAGAAATCAAATTCTGTTAATTTATCAATGCGGAATGATGTCAGAAGGGTATAAAAAAAACTAGTATAATTCATTTTCTCTTAATCTTGGGTTTAAATTAAAAGGTAATTTGGTTTACCTTTGATTAAAAAGATAAATAGCCTAATTACTAATGCTGAATTGAGTATTATGTTATAACACTCTAATTACAAAAAAACTGCGTGTATACATTAATGAAGCAATAGAAACCAGTGAAACTAGGACTAATAGAGAACTACTGAATACCATGATTGGTCCCTTAATTGCTATTTGTAGAAATTTAGAACATGATGTTTCCACCCAATGAACCTAAAATGTAATAAAACCTTGTTATTGAACCTAATAAAAGCAACTGTAATTTGAACAGAATTTAAAAATAACTATACAGTTTATTGATAAGTTTATATTAGGCCTAGATTTAAAATAACCTAATTCCCTGTTTAAAGATAACTAGGACGGGATTAATTCAGTAGAAAATTTAATTGTTCGGAAGTAACAAAATACATACAGCAACTTGGTCAAAGATTGCTAATTGATTATGTTAAAGATAATTTTTAGCCTTCTAAATATTGAGATAGTGAATAAAAACAATAAATATTAAACAGTTGATAATCCTACTAAAACATTTGATAATTACATTACTCAAGTTGAATCAAATAACTTTCCCTCGTACCTCCTTGACTATTGGATACTGAAGTAGACGTCCAATCTATATAGGCTAGTCCAGCTGTTTTTTGTTAAAAATTTACGTATTTGTATGAGCCAGTCATAGAATGCGCTAGTGACTAAAACTCTACTTCCTAACTTATTATAGTCAAAGGTTGTACACACTAAGCAAAAGTTTATGAATTGCAGCCAGGACGAAAACATAAAACCTTGATTACCAAATAAAGTTGTCCCATAAAATCTTTACCCTTTCCAAACAACCCCCCTTTACTCAATCCCCTGAACTACAAACAAACCTCTTCAACAAAAACAAATTGTGATGGATTCAGGTAATAATAAAGTTTTAAGTATTGTACATCAATTTTATTGTTCTTGCTAAAAGTGTTTGGTGGAAATGGTAATACCCCCACTGCAGAAAACCTGCAAACGAAGCAAATTTCCATTTGCCTGATTTGATTTTCAATTAAATCTATTCAAATAACATTAGGTTTAACGAGTACCAAGGTTTGCTGCCTACCTACAGGGAGGGTAATTAAGTGTGTTTTTTAGTAAAATATTAATAGCTTAGTATAAATAAATAGATTTGCCAAGTTTGATACAAATATATCCACAAACAGGCAAACTACAACAGTTTATTTATTTTCCATAAGAATAATTTTTTATTTACAATTTCCTTCGTAACCAAAAACCATACAAAAACACTTCAATATACTAAAATATTTTTTTCAAGCTCTTCAAAATGGTCTATAGGAAATTTGGGAAATTTGTTGTTTAGAGGGTCAAAAACGAGAAAACCCAATTTTTACCCCATAAATCCCCCCATAATACCCCGTTCCCATGGTCCGATCATGCTGGTTTGCGAACTCGTTCGAATAAACGTAATTTTTCACGTTTGTACAAAATTTAATCAAAATCGGATCATTTTTGCTTGATTTATCGTGCTAACGGACAAACATATATATACTGTATGAATTTGAACGGATGGTGTTTTTGGCTTCTAGGGACATCAAAATAAAAAAGTAAATCGATCCCGGGTCCAAGCCTTACCGTGAGACCTACGGTAATAGTTTATTCCCTATATGGGAAATTCGCTAAAAAAATTTAGCTTGGGCTCTTAATAAGGCAAAGTTTCAAAATGTAAACACTTTGAATAATTTGATAGTATGTGGTATACATGACAGTGACAATTATAATAAATAATGTACAATTATTTAACCCTACCATTATATTAATTCTAAAGCTGAGATTAATTTTATTCACATACAGCAGGTAAAAGTATAACACAACTTAAATTTAACTATTTGTTTTAAACTAAATTTAAGCTATCAATTAAATAATATTTTGGAACTTTTTAAAAATCCATACAATGATACAATGATATAGTTTTGGTAAAGTTAAACTTCAGTGTTTTAATGCACCTCATAGATTTTGGCAACCTACTTTAATCTTATCAGTATATAATACAAAATATTATATACGGTATCTATCTATATATTAATAGGCAAGCATGTTTCTTTAAAACCTTTTTTCTCAGCTTGTGTGCATCGTGGGGTAAATCTGCGCATACCGTTAGAAAGCAATTTTCCTGTAGGTGTGCAGAATCCCTTTATAAATTTAAATAGGCTCAAAGATAAGCACAAAAAATGAGTTTGAAAATTTGAAAAAATTAACATGGATTTTATGCGTTGCCATGCTGGTGACGAAATAACAACGAAATATAAACAGAAAATCAAAACAAATGGAAGAAACTCCAATCACATGTTTTATTTACAGTGTGGGGTGAAAATAGAGAAGTGAGTACATTACATATTTTTGGTCGAGTTTCGACCACTGGACGACCTTTCGTTCAAATAATTCTCATAAAATAAAATAAACAGTTCCAAGTCAAATTTTTTAAAAAGGGATTCATTGAAATTATTCAAACTTAGAAAAGAAACATTGGAGAAATGAAGGGGTTGAACTTGGTTGTGAGAAGATTGATTTTCCATCTATTCTAATTCAATATGCCAATCCAAGTACGATTTCATTTTGATGCAGAGCTAGTTTGTTGATAGAAAATAAATGGGCCGGAATTCAAGTTGTTTATCAAAGCTTGATTTGTATTCAACATGAAATTGGTATTCCTAGTTTTCCAGAAAATTTTTAGATGTTGAATTGTAATTAACCTAACAATGAATATGTGGATGGTTAAAAAAGCTATATCTTCGTTACAATCATTTCCTGTATCCTTGATGAAATTGACATCTTACAAGGAAGAAAAAAAGAATATTATAAACACTTTTATGCCAGAAATTGTAATATAGTTTGTGTAAAAACTGATTTATATCGACAAACTACTTTTTACACTGGTTAAGCAATATCTTGTACTTATTTCTTATACATTCCGCCTTGAGGTTGAAAATAAAGAAATTTCAAAATGAAATCAAAATACTGTACATTAAAATTTAAAGTTATAATTCTGCTAGTAATAGTTATAGTTCCGTATAGGTAATATGAGATTTTATCTAATGGTTCCAAGCAAGAATTGGCTTCATTTGATTGGTATAAAATGTTGTATATAAGTTATATATAAGTACATCAAATCTTTAATAATATCAACTTATTACATTAACTTACCTAATCATTACGGATTTTTTTAATAAACCCTGGCATAAAGCCATCTTTACAAAAACGTAACCCTGCAATCATTTTTTTTATATTTTATATTTAATAAATACAAGATAGCTTATAAAATCCTAATAAAAATAACAATTTGATAAGTAATATTTCCTTCGCCTTAACAGTAAAATAACACAAATATTAACACCCAGACCATGTTTTAATTGATGTTCCAATTGTTGTAATTAGGCCTACAATCACTATTACGAGATGTGCCACTGAGGTAATTTGGGTCATGTCTTAATCACAATACAAACTAATTACGGTAATTGCTTTCAACAATCAAACCTTGGTCAGGAATTCAACTCAAAACTCAACTACAGTTTTACTCTTCCTCAATCCTATCAAGACTTAATAATTAAACATATATCTTTCTAAAGACAGTTTTTAAAATCAATGTTTTACATCATAGGATGGCTTACATTCATTTTTTTATGTTAATACTGTTATTTTTAAAGTTTGGATAATCATTGAAACTTTATTGAAAACATCAATGCAAATAATTATTAGCAAACACAATTTATGTAAAAATATAAAATCATTATTGTCAAAGTAATATAAAAATATTGTCCCCAAAGACATTTTATATTCTTGAATTACTATACAAAGATCATACTTAAAGCATTTTTAAGCAATCCTAAATATATTTCTTGTAATTTTACTAATAATCTAATTTTTTTCTTTTACTCAGTAGGTACTTAGTAAAGGTTAAGCAATACGTTTTACATTTTTAAGCAATCCTAAATATATTTCTTGTAATTTTACTAATAATCTAATTTTTTTCTTTTACTCAGTACATAGTAAAGGTTAAGCAATACGTTTTGTTTTCTCTTAGAGATGTAATTTTGTATTATTTTATTTAGTAATGCTATTTATGCTTCTGTAAAACACCATGATTATTTGACAGCAAATGTATTTATTAGTATGATATTGTTTTTCTTAACATAATACATATATCAATTGTGACAAGTGCAACATTATTACTACCCTGAACCACACAAAACTAACAGAAACATGCAGGACCTTCACATCACAATCAAAAATCTAACTAATCATGCAGCACAATTAATTACCATAAAGTTGACAGGGAAGGGGAAGGATTAGGGTGAAAAGTAACACCGGAAACACAAGTAACTGGGACGATACCTTGGAAAACACTGCAAAACACTGCAGAACAGCGAGCTAGGTGGGACAGTGAAATGTTTACCAGCCAAGAAACAAGCAAGATCAGCTGGTTATTGATCAGACTGCAGGCAGTGAGTACTCTCTGTACATTTCTACTGCACATCAGCTGTTTGTATGTCAGTGAGTACTTTAAAAGTGTTTTAAGGATAAAATTATATCCCTAAAGTGAGTATGTTTGTTTGTAATTTTGATCATTTCTATGTACTCAACGCATATTTGTATGTACTCATTGAATATTTTAATGTTCTATGTGAAAGTACTCAGGAGCGTTTTTAAATTGTGTATATTTTAGTATGTACTCTGTGAATGTTTGTATATTGTGACTGTTACATTTATCTGTACTGTATGTACTTTATTGCCATTTGTATGTACTAAGTATATATGTATATCTTTACTGCATGTACATTTATTTTATTGTTAATACATATACATACTCTGTGTATGATCACATGAGCTCTTTGTATAGTTTTATGTACTCTGAACTTTTTTATATGTAGTGCAAGTATTATGTGTGTCCGAGTGTATATACTTGCATTCTCCATGTGTACATCATAATAAAAACACATGCATTAAGTACACATCACAGATTGCTATTAAAAATGTGTTCCTTTTTTTTCTTTATCCCATTATACTGATTCTAGGCGGGTACATACTACATAACAGTTGCAGCTTAAGGATAAGCTATAAAATTTAATTTGAACTAGTTGCTCTGCCCGTGCTTTGCAAACGACTACAGAGAATAGCCTGGTTTTGTAATCTACTTTAAAAACAGTTTCACAGTTCCCATGGATGGTAGAGGCTAAGCTTATTTGTACTAATTGCTTACTTTAATCTCTTAAGTATAATTTTTTAATGCTATCATGATGGATATATTAATGTTAGCAAAGACAATCTTTAACTGTGAGAATCTTAAGTTTTAACTCGGGGAAAAAATTAAACAAACAATTATAAATGAAAACAAGTTTAACAGCTAACGTATATGCAATATTTTTTATCAACAACAACCTGTTAGAATATTGAGGCTGGTGCCCTCAAGATCAAATCCTGATAATTTGTATAGGAAGTTTCTCATCGAGACCTTTCATTTAAGTATGTGGTTGATAGGTGTGTGGCCTGCAGTTTTCTCTTAAGTTTGTCATCCTTAATAGCGCCTAATAGTTTTAGTGAAAAATAAATACTATGTATAAATAAAAAGCCATTTTACATTTTTGCAGGAAAAAACGTAAAAGACTAGGCTAAGACTAAAAATGAATAGGCTTTTTCTGGGTGGTAAGTGCTTATAAAATATGAACATCGTCACTAGCTCCAAGCATCAATCTCGGAGAAGATGAAATGTTCAAGTTCAAAGGAGAAACAATACTTTGACTGGAACCTCTACTTGAATAGTTCCAACATTTTTGCCTGGTACGAACAAAAATGTAAGTTTGTCACTATCATTTTATTTGAGTGTAGAACTTTGTAGCCTATAATTAAAATTGATTGGATTTCAAAAGATTCTCTACAGGTAAATTTCCATTTAGAATCCTACGGTTATTTTAGATAGAGAATAAAATAGCAAAATGGTACATATTTTTGCCACACATATCTCATGAGTTAGGTTGTTTAAGACAAGGAAAAAAAATATCCATGTCTAAATGATTTATCAAGCACTAAGGTGCAAAATCTGTTTTGTAATAGTACATAATTTTTTTTTACTTTCATCTTTGACTATGATTAGAACTAGATATTATTCCATTCCTATAATAAGTTATAGCCAGTTAAAGAATAATAATAAACGTAGCTGAATTTGACCAACAACAGTATAGTTCTGATTGAGTATACCGAGTACTAACTAATGTTATTCACTAATTTCTGTTAAATACACCAATTTTTAACCATGACGAACTGAAATTAAAACTTGTTGTAAACTATAACATCTTTAACATTACATTACATCACAGTAACAAAGATTAAAAGTAAAATAGAGTTTAAGATTGGATGTCAACTTAAATATTCTAAAGTAATTGCTTTCATTGAAAAAAGTAAACTCTCATAACACTTTTGATAAATGTCATTCAAAAAATGTTAATAGCAAGTTGGGAAAGTAGTAATTTATTGTATGATAAAATGTTCTTAGAGGATTATGAAAAACAATTTTTAGCAACTTCATCGTTATTGAATTTTAAATTACTCTTGAAATGATCCTTAAAAAATTAAATCATGCTTTTATAATTTAACACTGGCAATACTATCAATACCATTGTTAGCCTAACCGAGAGCCTAGGCCGGGTAGTTTAGATATGAAAACCATAGAGAACAGTTGCTGCTAATTTGATTGTTTCTGAATCACCAATTCAAATGCAGTAGGACTCAATACGATGACTTACACTCCTAATTATCAGCCAAACACATTACAACACCAGCTCCAATGCAGCCCCAAAAGATGTGTGGTATTGGTTTGAAACTATATGGTTTATGACATTTGTTGGGACCAAATTACAATATATCATTGACAATTGTCAAGAAATATACTAGTGTTGATTCTCTTTTGATTAGATATTTTCATCAATCAACCAACCAACACATAACACACAATTAGTATGCCGTTTTCAGCGGAAGGTCTTTTGGTAAAAAACAATCAGCTTACTGTATGCTTTTTAATTTCTCCCATAGAGTTTACATATTATATGAAGAAAGTATTGAATTCGTCAAAACTTTTTGTGTTTGAGTTTTGGGTGGAAATATCTTTTTTTGGATCCAGGCCTTAAAAAGTGGTTTTTGAAAAGATATCTGTATGAGCGTATTGCTATTTAATAACAGTGTGAGTGTCATTGAATATATGAGTGTCTGTACAATTATGTGTGGATGTGAACAGAGCTACAGTCGACACCTGTGGTCCGTCTTTAGTGAAATTTGGTATAATCTATGGTACATCTACAGGTTATTTTTTAATTTTGATTTTGCCATTTTGCCAAGTCTCGTAAAATAACAGAAAAACCAGATTTTCACACAAACAGTCCTAACTGTATTGATTACATTTTGCATGTAATGGTCATTGAACTTTTAAATCTTAACACAATTGTCCAAACATAAATGCTGTAAATATTATGGTTCAAAAGTTATTGCAATTTTTTTGATTTTACCCATAAAATACCATAATACTCCCATCCCTGACCCATTTTAACGCGTTGTTGACAAGCTTATGGGAGAAAGTATGTGTCAGATTGCTGAGATTATTTTACAAAAGTGTAAATGCTACAAAGCAGAACATTTTAAATGGAAAAGCGTCAAATGTAACGTTCTGCAATTAAAATTTTTAAAAAAATGTTTTAAATTTTTTTCACGTAATAAAAAACACTACATTTTACTACAATATATTGTTCAGATTATTTTACATCATCTAACATTTGAAACAAATAGTCACTGTTTTAACTATGGTCAAATTTCATTGATAGGCTGGCTTCTTGCTTCGACGTTAACTCTGTCCGTGTTGTGATTGGACGGCTGGTCAGCTGACCAACAGTTATGCTCTGGCATTCGAATTTTAAATTAAAACGTTCAAATTCAGTACAGGTGCTGTATTCATTACAATTCATTACAAAAAATCAAACATAATATTAAAAATATTTAATGACTATTCTTTGTAAACATAAACTATTGCAAAATTACGCACAACAAAAGGCAGTGAATTTTGTCAAATTACTAAAAACCACGCTCTTTTCACAATCAAGCACAGATTGTGAACCACATCCACTTACAGACTGATGACCAAACACTGCTATGTTCAATCACACGAGCCCGCAGGGTGCAAACATTGTCCAACGTACAATCTCGATTAATTCAATTTCTGTATTATAAATACCTTTCCAGAGGTAGGAACTTCAGATCTGGGTAGTATTGGGCAGTTTTAAACATTGGCATTTGTAGTTAAGTATCAAGGGGGAAATATAATTTTAAATACTGCTTCACTTGGAACACTTACGTTTTCATAAAGATAGAAATTATTAACAAAGTTTAAAAAGGTGGGAAGATTGTATTAATCTAAAGAGGGCGTTTTAAGTTGCCAAGGTTTTATATTTTCATTTGGTTTAAGTGTTGGGTGTTACTTCTCAATTTTACTATTGACTATTGAAGCAAAATACACTTGAACGGCATTCTGAAAGCTTTCTATTTAGGACAACTTTTTGCTGGTATTTGCCATACTTTTAAACGTTTAAAATTAAAAATTTTCCAACATATCATGCATTGTTTACCGCTTTACTGTGTTGTAGTTTAGTATAATGTTTTGAATTCATTTAATTTAATTTTTGCTACACAACAATGTCTGTCAGCCACTGCCTCTATTATTGATAGTTTAACTTTTTTCCTATTCATGTCCAACATTATTTTCAAATTTTGTACAAAAATTGTCAAAAAAAAACATTAATGAGGAAAACTTATATTCTTAAAAATCAAGTAATGCTTTGACCAATTGTTTGACCTTTAACTAGTTTACGCCTTTAACCTCACGTTCAGATTTATCTTACGTCTTAGTAAGACCTACACTGACAATTTGTTACACAACATAAATAATAAAACAACTTATATACATGTATTTGACAAGTAAAACTCAGGATAAGTTTACTACTCTATGGCATAACTTAGCAAGGATCGTTTTAAATGAACACAAAATGGCTCTGATGGAATGGTTTCTAAGTTGAACCTATTATCAAGCAATTTGTACTAATTCTTACCGTGTGTGTTCACTAAATCCTTGATTTGTAATCATTTTAATGTCCATTTGAAGAAAAGAAAAATAGAATCGAAAAGGCATAATTCAATCCATAGGGTACAAACGGTTTTGCCTCTGTAATTAATTTTAATGTCCTAGACTTCTCTTTCTTTGTTCAAAATGAATTTAGGTATTTAGGACAACTGTAAGAGTTGTTGGAGAATGAAATACAAATTTTTTTCAAACTTTCTAAAAACCAATTACCAGTGTATATCATGAAAATTTGAACTCATTCCATTTATTATTTTCAAAATGTTAACCTCCTATAAAAGTACTTCGCTAAAAATTTAACCCTCTTTTAACTAACTAGTTAAGGAACCTAAAACTTACTACGCTGCAGGAAAAAAAATAAAAAAAACTTTTTTATAAATGGTCATGAATCCAACAAAGCCAAGCGGTGAGGGGTTAACGAAAACAAAAGTAATTAGAGGAAACTCACAAACTTCTGCCGTCCAGTGCATATTCCCATTGAAGAAGTGTTGGACTAATGACAAAATCAATTCCTTCGAAGACTACACGTGACAGTCCTGGGTGGGGCTTCATCGCATGACGGCTCTGCCCAGACTAATACAGACTTTACACTCGTAAACAGAAAATTACTTATTTACTTCCTCTAGTATCCATTCACCGAACTGACCTATCTTCCGAGACAGATGACTTTCAAAAACACTTGTGTTGTGTGGTAGATTTGACTAACCAGACATTCCATCTCCATGTTGAAGATGTCACAATTTTTTAAATTAAAATGGACATAGTCTAATTAAGTCACGGAGTGTGAGTAAATTATTGTTTTTTCTTTTTGTCAAATTCACCATGTCAAACTTATAGATTTTTTAAAACATTTTTGACATCTATTATGTCACATAGGAAAATTTAGACGGAAAATAGAAGCTCTAAATATGTTTTAAGTAGATACTTAATTTGAAAAAATTACAATTATGGTTTTTTCCAACTGTTGTTCGGAAATTTAATTGACAAACCGGAAATAAGTTCTCGTTATATTGTGGTCAACAGACCATGAACATTATGACATGACCTTCATTTTCCACTACAATGCACCATGAACATGTTCAATACTGGGAATTACACCTAGAGCAAACACCAATACAGAAAATTGAACATATTGATGCATAACTGGTAGCAGCGTTATGAAACAAATTAAATATTCAAGTCTTAATGACAAACCTATAGATTAATTTTGAGCAACAAATTGTTTAACGATAATTACCTTTTTGTGCATTTTAAACGAAACCTAGTCAATTTCAAATTACTATTACTTGAATTGGTTTAATTTTATCGAGTTAATATAAATGGGATTAGTACACTGGAAAGCATGAATTTGAGCTTTACTTGAGTAACATTTAAGGGGCCAGAAAGACACAGGTATAATTAAAAGTTATTTCTTTTACTGGGGGAAGTTCTACAATAAAAAAAAGTTCTCATTTGACAAACTTATTGATCCTCTTTTGTTTTGATGGATAAGTTTGAGGGAGCGCACCTATTGCTCAAGGTGTGCTCAGAACTAATTGGTTACGGTATTATATCTTATATCTAAAAACCACTGGTAATGGGCAGGATTGAACCCTTGGCTTCCAGGCACTAGCGACACAAGCAACATGACACACAACTATTTAATATTTACAAATAACATCTTCAATACTTTAAGATGTACTAATAATATGATTGGCAATAAAATAAGTTTGACCTAAAAGTTGGAAATAATATTTAATGTTCTACATCTGTTAAAAAATAATGAAATACAATTACACATAAGAAAAAACTTAGCTTATTTCCCTTCCAATTCCTATTGTCATTATCAGGTTTAGCGAACTGAAGTCAATATTATCAGATGTGATATAATTGAAGTCATCAAACTTTGACCATTGGTTTGTATGAATATTGTATTAACTTTGCACCTGTCGTATCACAAGGATCCAAACTATGAATAAGTCAAATAAATTGTTTATTATATTTACGTTGGTTTTGTAAATACATTGTTGAAGCATTTAACCTTTTTCAATCGCCTAAATATAATATATTTTTGTAAATATCATTCTTTAACATACCTTTTATACATTCTTGTAAGAGAAAACACTGCACAACCATCTAAATTATACTAATATGAACATATGATTATTCCCAAACATCATTTTAAATCTTCTTCACTTTTTCCACAAAAATATGTTTCCCCTAAGGCTGCAGAGTATACTAAATACAAACATTTTAAGCTCAAATACCATCCGCAAAAGGAGATTAGAAAACTTTAAAGAAAGACAATGAATCAAGACTTAAAGAGTGGCAATTAGATGAGAACTTGACAAAGCTAATAAAGGAATTACAACCAGCTGAGTTGGTATGTTTCATTACCGTTAAGTTGGGAGGAATATTTTACAATCTGAATAGTTTTAATAATGATTATAATACTGATGCAACATTCCATTCGATGAGGGTTCCATTAAATCAAATTTTGATTACTTACAATTGAGCATTTTTATTTATTTATTATTACTTGGTACAGCACATATACAATGAATTTATATAATACAAAACTGCATAAGCCTTAAAAGAGGCTTGTCCGCAGCGTTTCTTCCGGAGGCTACAACAATGAACGATTTTGTATCAAACTACCCCTTAAAAGTAGCCTACAAGTAACATGTACAAAATGTATTAGTGTTATGAAAATATTGGGAGGATACAAAATTATGCCGATGGAGGTGGTATTGTTTATAACTGAAATGTAAAACAGCATTTGACCATTAGTGTTAGAAACCAATATTAATATTTGGTGTAAGTTATTGACTAAACCCAACCATCTATCTACAATACTGCTAGTCTATCCATCGATGTAAAGTTTGAACAGATCATTTCATTTGTTTCACCCACAAATGAACTCTGCTTAGTTAGATGTAGTCATAGGAACAAATTTACGAAGGGAACAACCTTTTTAATATATTTGTTATAAAGTACTAGGGATGTTTTTAAAGTGCATAGAAAAAATATTAATGTGTTTCTGGTTATTATGAGTTCACTAATAATAACGACCTATTGTCTTTTTTAATTGCCATTCCACAAATTCAATAATTTTTCTTTTTTCTATTTGACAGCAACTTAGAAGACGCACAGGTAGCACTGCATATGTCAGTTAGTTCCTTTATTTTATTGTTAAATATTTTGGCTTATTAAAACTCGTTTGTATTTTTAGTGACAAAGTCTCTGTCTAATATATTTTATTTTATAATCACAGTTTGTAGCCAATGTTTTTTTGAATAAACTATATATTCATTCATTCATTATTAATTACAAGCTATTTAAGAACAAACAATAGGTTTCTGTCAATCTAATTTTAATTTGTTCCAGTTCAGTATTGCAGTTATGGGTCTCAATCCAATGATTTAATCCAATCTCTAGATTTCGGGATTTGTCGGAGACGGACCCAAGATTATATTATTTTGGGATTTTCACTTTTTAGTCATTTTAAATGAGTGTAGATTCCCTGCCCTAATAATTTAAAACTAGTCTTAAAAATTGTCATGGTGCACTTTTGCTTGCCGTCTTTCTAAGATAAATAGTACCACATGAAACTTTCATTACCGTCTTTCTTATAAACAGTATAAAGGTTATATTTTGATCAGTAATTCTAGAATTTATAAAATACACACAAAAGAAAACACAAGGAACCGAACTCATATCCTTAAACATAATTCTCCACTCCAAGCTTAAAATGTACAATTTAAAAAAAACTGTAATATCAATATTATTTCATTATTCATACAGAATTAAATCTTTCTACACCCAAACATAATGTTATGTTGTTCTAAGTCTAAGGAATTTATCTACTCTAGAAGGAGTGTTCATCAACTACGGAATAAGGAAAAGCCTCCAAGAAACATTTTCCTTATTCAGTTTTGGATGTCCTTGTTTTCTAGTCTAGTTTGCATAAAGAAAGTTACACAGTAATTTTCAATAGAGGAAATAACAATTCAATTATAGGAACTAGAAGTGGAGGATAACTTTTTTGTGTAAAATTTGTAGAAAACATTTTGAATAGAAACTCTTCATGATCAATACAGCAACTCTATACTACAGTACTTGAATCTATAGTGTTTTAGTTTTTAAATGTCCATAAAATACTGTATTAGCATTCATGATGTGCGCTCAAAAATGCATTTAATTATTGAGATGGAAAAATATAAGTAATACATACAGAATTGCTGGATTTTAAAATATTTTGTATCATATAGGCCTAAAACAAATTACTGACAAAAAATAAAAAATTAACATATTACATACTCCAAATTACAGGATTTACAATACAAAATTTGTATTGTAGAACTATCCCCATGTTTCATACGGAAGATAATAAAAAATTAAACTTGCCTATATATTCATCATAGAATTAAGTTAAAAACCTTTTAAAACATCATGAAAATATGAATACAAATTGATGTTCAGTAACACAAACAGACAAATATATGACGATAAGAATCTAAGATAAAACAGTGTTCCTATGTTATACATAAAAGCCTGACATTAATCACAACTTTGACATACAAAGAGTTGATTGTAGATGAGTTGAATAGGCGTAGAGTTTAATGAGTCGTAGCAACGAAGTCTTTTCGAGAGGACTTCATAAAGAATCGTTTCATAATGTATTTTAACTCTTTCATTTGTCATAGTGCTGTATGAGTTTAAAGCACACTATACAGCCCAAATGAAATTAAATTTTCTGTGTTCATTATCAAATTAATTTGTTTCATATTTTGAGAAACAGTGCTCACTAATTTTACAGAAATCTGCATGCTTTGTTCATAATAACCGAGGATTCATATAATTAGTTTATCAATGTACCCTGTTGAATACAATTTTTTTTATAAAGACCCTCGCCTACCTGATTAGGTGCAATTGAGACAAACAAAAAAGTTGTAATTGATATAAACAACATGGACGGCAGGCCCGGACTTGTTGAGGTTAAATCTGTGGACCTTATTTAAATTAGTGTATTATATTTTTATATATTTTTATATTGCTTCAACAGGACTTAATCTTATTTCATTAAGAATAAAATAACCATCCTAAATTAGTTTTTGAGGAAAACTATGTTTCTATAGATCTCAAGTGGGTTTGTAAGTGTGATGAATATGTTGAAAGCCCATTGGTCCACTAACAGATTATGAATAAGACAAAGGTACACAATTATACTTGCTTCTCCCCCACACACACAAGCTCCACCCCATTAATCCTCAAAGTTGCAAACCTATTGTTGCACAAACCTAAATAGCTTAATAGAGTTCCTCTAATCTGTTTTGTGCGGATGCCTTGCGCAAAAGCACAAATTTGTTTATTTACTTTCATAACTAGACACTACATCTCACAAAATAATTCAAATGTTATTGTTATGCATAAAAAAGTATGTTTCTCCTGAAGACAACAACACCAAAAAACAAATTCATAATGATAAACAACAAATTCAGATTCATCATGAGGGAGCAGAAATGAATAAGGTGATTATGAACCATCTAGGTCATGATAACTAAACAATATTACAATAGGTACTTATAGAACATGAGTGACATAACTTATTTTTTAATTTATAGGAGTAAAACTGTATATAGGTTAATATAAACTTCTGAAAGTTTTCCTTTAGTTCTCTAACATGATAACACTAATTTAGGAACAATTGTTATGTTATCGTTTGATATGTCATACAAACAAACGCCTTGATAGCAATATAGCCTTGAGAAACTCAAGAAAATCATTAATAGAAACTTTTAAACAATCTTTTGTTATCAAAGGTTAAACGACATTCTCACGATAACAAGTTAATTTAAATGGCAGCAAATATCTTCAAAAAGATCATCAGAAACACATATCTTATTGAAAAGGATGAAGGAAACATACATATCAGTTTATATCCGATTCTCAAGCTTTCAGAGGTAAGGAGGATGTACATAATATATTTCAATATTATGATTTACTACCATTGTTTACTTTGCAGGTTTTGTTTACCTATTGACTTCTGTTATGCAATGTCATGTTACTGTTATGAAGAGATGTGTGTTTAACAGATATATTGCCATAATCCACAGTAAGCAGCTGGTTTGTTTACTCTTTTTAGAAAATAAAAGAAACAGAAGTTGTTGTTTACATAAAGGGGTTGGTAAAATCAGATAGTGTGATAAATTTACCAACCACTAACACAAGGCACTTCAAAAATGCATAATATGAGTTATTTCAATAGGCTCTCTTTGAAGCTACACAATAGTATATCTTGTACCTAGGACCGAAACTGACGTTTTGCCGGAGATAGTTTTAACTATCGAGAGCTGCAAAACCATTTCGTTCTGTGGTACGAACGCTACTTTTCACCACACTATACCCTATTACCACTATTCACCACAATAATAATGCAAAATGATAATCAACACAACTACAACTTTAAGGTTATGTGAATAAATAATTTGAGGAATCATCAAACATAATAATAAATAGTTGCTAGGCAACGGTGACAATAAAGCAATTCTATTGCAGTGCTATGGATACTGATTGTGTATTTAATATGCATTCATGTTTTAAGTAAGTCAGCGGGCAGCTGATTTCGTGGCCCTAGGGATGTAAAAACCTGCTCGGTCCCCAAATAACGATGACAGCTGGCATGGCCAGCAAAACGTAACTTTCAGCCACCAAAGGTATGTAAAACAGTAAAAAAACCTCATAGTGTGGTGAAAAAATATTTGACAGGTTTAGAAAGCCACTTTTATACCCAATGTTGGAAAGGTTTAAGAGCATTTGTTTTAAATGCAAAATTCTATTAAAATATTGTGTAGAAGCAAATTTGTATGTATGAAATTTGTTGTACGTAGTTTGGCTGAAAGTATCGTACTCGACTCACGAGGGAATGTGTTAACATTACTTGCATTAAATCCTAACTGTATCATGCTTGAACATAAAACACTTACTTCGCGGTCTTATAGCGTAACATTGTTAGGTACTCACCGAGCCAGAGCTCTTGTAGCCGTAGGCGTGCCGCAGTATCGTGTCCTCCAGACACCTCACCCACTTTTCCCTCTCCTCGCCGTCTCTGGCCTGGAAGTGGAATGTCTTGGAGTCCACGGTGATGGTGAAGGTGCTGTCGTCTTCGTCGTCTATTCCGATGACAGCCCCCTTCAGTCTGACGCAACCCCGACGCACCCCTCGCATCATTTTCTCCCGCGACTGGAACAGAACATATCACTATTATTGAGACAAGGATGCAGCTAAGCAAGATGAGGTATTTTGAGTGGAAAATCGTGTTTTTTCCCTGTAGCAGCAAAAGTAGGTATTTTTTAACTTAATTATTTAACAGGCCAACACCTGACACATTTAAAGGAATATTTTAGTAAAAAACCAATCAGACAAATGGAATTTCACTTAGTCTCCAGGTTTGGAGGGCATGGGTATTTTTTAAAACCATTAAGTTAATATTTTTGTTTTTTGACACTTTTTTGGGCTTTAATTTAAAAATTAAGATGGCTGTCATTAATTTTTCTAATAAATTGATACTATTTTAACACATGTTATTTCTTAAAGAGCAGGAGACCTAATTTGAAGATGAAAATTAAAAACGTCTCATGTTTTGTATAAAAAGTGCTTGTGGGAAAAAGGGTTTTCCCAATTTTCTATTTATTTTTACTCATAGAATTTCTTCCTGGAGCACTTTTATCATAGGACATCCTGTTTATCATTAAAAAGATGAATTGAGTTTTCACTTAATTAATAGTTTATACTTTAAAATTTACTTATTACAGTAACTATATGCTAGTTTGTGTGTTTTAAAGAGCTCTGGGAAATATACAAGTATTTACTATCACTGTGAAGAAAATTTTTATGAGATATAACTTTAATTTTTTTATTGATAAAAATTTTTAGATTATCATAAGATTTTCCTGTCAAAAAAATAAAGCCTTATGAGAGCAGTTTAATTTTTACAAGTAGTTAAAATCAGTAAAAAGTAATTTTAGATTAGCACATTTTTTTGTGATTCGACAAATTACCTGGTTCAGTTAGACTGTAAATTTGTATACTCAATGGCACAAAACTTTAATTTTGTAAAAACATGACTGATAGACTCGCCCTAGAGTGATAAGCCAAGTTTCAAGGCCACTGACAGCTTTCCTCGCAAGATAAATGAGCATTGGTTAACACCCGGCTTGGCGAAGATAAGTCAATGTCTCGACCACCAAACCCCTTCTATACTTGTGACAGTAGATTTAAGTTTCACTACTCAGCTTCAGTGATAATCAACAGCCCTGAATAGTGAGCATAGAATTCAGAATGACGTAAGAAATTGAAACTATACTACCTGCAAGTTAGGAGTTTTAGGAAAAAATACAGTAAATTTATATGTACCTATTACATGTAGAGTAGTGAATTTGTTTGCAACTTAAGGAAGAATTTTAATTTTCAAGTTTTCAACATTTCCCAAAGAAAAACCGAATCAAACAAAACTTTACAAATATTAAGCTAGCCATTCTAAAAGTGGTTTAAACTGTTTGTAGGCCTATCTTATTTATTAATTTTTCAAACAATAAACTTTTAATCACATGTTGGGGAGTCGAGGTTTGACAAAAGACAGATTTGACTACTTTTCAAAGGTTGCCTGTTGAATATGTTAAGAATACACTAATACGGTTGAGATATTAAAACACTTCATTAAATTAGTTTCTACAAAACCAGAGCAAGTGATTAGGCCTTTTTTACTGTAACATATTCAATATAAATAAATTAAACATTTGTAAAAACAATTTAAGATGAACAGATTGATCAATTATTATTGGTATAACAAGTAGAGGGTGATATTAATTACAAAATTAATTTGAAGGGCTAAAAGAAAAAAAAATTAACTACCGGTCCTCATATCCAGAAATTTGCATTTTGTGCAATAATTAGATTAAATAGCTCATCAACTGGGTCTGTGGGACTCATCAGATTGAAATGATAAATGAGTATTGAAAATGGTTGCATAATATTTTCTTTTAATGTTCATTGATAAAATCATTTCCATTCAATGTATTATTCAATAATCAGTTTCATTGTGTAGTCACTTTTCTAATAGTAATTATTTTAAATGTTGGACAGTTGCATTAAGTTTTCTTTTCATAAACAAATTGTATTATATAATTTTTTTTAATAGCTCAAATTACTCTTGTGAAAAACCAAAATAATGTTCAGTAATAATATTGTGTCTTTAATGGATTCAAGTGTTAATTGAAAAAAATTGTAAACTTTATTATCTTTTAGGGAATAAGCTATTACCGGAGATACAACGTTAAGACCAAGATCCGGGACCGGCTTCCTGTTTTGTTTTTATGTCCACAGATTCCAAAAATACTATCCGTTGAAATTTATGTATTCCCTTCAACCAAATGATAAATATAAATGAGGAATAGATCAGGCATTTTAATTTTTTTTTATTTTAGTGAACATCCAATTGGCCAAAAGATTGGTTTTTACGGGTTAGCTTCAGCAGGGGTATTGTTAAAGTTTAGCTATTTTCTCTTTATTTATTATTACAATATTAATTTGTTATTATATGATTTAGGAGATTTCTTAATGTTTGGGTAGGTTCAAATCCTTCTAGCAAAAGATGATTTACAGAATCTGTACAAGTTGTTTGCATCCACTGCTGTAGGCAAAACAAATATTTCTAATAAATAACGCAATTTTATATTTATTATATAAATTGACTATCAACGCAGTAGAGCATAATTTATGTTCAATACTCAGTAAATTCTGGACTAAGTACATTCACCAGTATCACAACTCGACAATTTATTACATTGTTTTTATTAAATAAAGGTAAAAAATATAATAAATTAAACAAATAACTAGCCTGTTTGAAAACGCTTTACAACGCCAAACAAATTTAAGGTAGGCCTATTTAAATATTTTGCAGTCATCCTGACCAGTTTTATTTTTTGCTTTGCCTTACAAACAAATTAACAGTTTCTCACAGTAGTTTAAATATTTATTTAACAAATACTTAAAGTGATTTTCTGTGATAAAAACGAGGAACATACATGGCAACTCAAACCTGCAGCCATTGAATGGAAGCATTACCGAGAAAGTTATAACACTGCAAATGTGTCAACAACAAATACAGTAATTGTAATTGACACGTCAATTTGTCGACTTCAACACATTTGTACTCCAACTGTGGCCAAGCTTTTAATGTTACTTTACAAGTGTACAGATCTCAATTCATGATACTTGTTGCATAGATTTCCAATGGTCCTATAAAATAGTTGGAATAAAATACTTTTTAACGTATATTTGAAAAATATTGTTGTAGTTCAGGTTACCGGTACACAAATTTGCATGGTTAAAAATCAATTAATATGAAAACTATTTGAATTTTAAATACCGTATTTGTATTTTTTATGATATTACCGTCTTTCTGATAGGTAAATTACAATTTTTACAAAACTGTCACGTTTCAAGTTGGTAAAAAAAAAGAAATGCAGGTAGATATGCAAATTGAAAATTTGCCAACTAACATGAATATGGATATGGATGTGAAAATTCAACTGTGTGTTTTCAACAATTTCACAGTCTACTGGGAAATCTTTTACGCACAGATTTGAATGCTCCAGTTCATCACAATGTGTTGCCGTTTGCTAAGAATAGTCTTCACAAAGAGTAGGCTTAAGCCCAGCCTAAGGCTAGGTGCAGTGTGATGAAGTCTGTAAAGTTAAAGACAAGATACATTATGCATGGTAGCTTTTCTCTCGGATATACGATGCTTACATATCAGAGCGTCATTTCAATACCTCAACTAGACCCCACCCTTACGATTTAGTCTACTAAGTATTTTCTTACGAGACTCACATTTCAATCGCCTGTTTTCTGACATAAAATCTGCACATCTAATATTTTTTCATGATTCATCATTTTTTTATGGAAATAGGTTTTGATGCTCATACTTAATGCATTTAGTAGACCAAATTTGAAACTTTAACATAATTTTGGAGAAAATGTCATATTTCGTAATGAATACTATATCATGGATGTATATAAGCATCAGAAGATCATTTGAATGACAATTTCACTATGCATAGAGGAACACAAGTTCATTGTGTATTCAATCCTCTCTGCCAGACGTAGGCCTATATTAATATATGATTTTAATATTTTATTTTACTACATGTATGACAACTGAAAACATAATCTACTACCGTACCCTATTCACATACCTTAAGAATCAATCTATTTTCCACAAATATTTTGGAATTTTATTTGAATGATGTATTTCATACTCATACCACAATATCATGTCAATAATTAGAATTATCACACAACACAGTCTTGAGGCTGATAAATAATTAATTATTTTATCAAATAACCCTGACATGATATGGCATAATCTCACAGCTGTATAATTATTGGGCTAACAAGTTTTACAAAAGCTAGAGGTTTCTTACCAAAGATTGTTACCTACTTTAATTTTTTTTTTTTTTTTTCATGGAATACACTTTAGATATGCCAATGAAACCTAGATGTTGACGCTTTGGCTGGAAAGGCTAGCTTTTTTATGACTTATCACATATTATAGTTAATTAGATTTTAAATTTTAGGGTTAATTATATTTTAATATTAACATAAGTTATATAAGAATTTCACATTGACAAACAAATATGTTATTTGTTAACTAAATGTTTTTTTTTTATTTTGTTTTTTTTTTTATTAAAAACAAAAAGTGGTTGATATACAAATTTTTACAATAATTTTATAAATAAAATATTGACGAACGGTTGTTGTCTGCAGGTGAGGAACCAATGAACCATTTGAAAAGGATATACCTGCCTTCTAACCCTAGTGTAATACAAATTACATCATTAAATTTACTGCATTGTATTGTTTTTAACAAAAATGTCATTGTTATTATTAGGAATGAATGAATTAGTATATCTTTATTCTAACAAAGTATTTACAGAATTTTCACACAAATAATTAAAGGAGAAAAAACATAAGTGAATTTAAAAGAATAAAATAAAATTAACCATTCCATTACATCTATGTTTAACAAAGCGTACATGTTTATAAGGAATAAGCCGACATGGGCAGCGAGCCTGTGCGTCGACTGTAGTTGCGTCCAAACATAACGTTATCTGATCAAATACGAAATCTAAATAAATACTGTAATAAGGAACTACTGTTATTTGACATTTATTGTTACGAGTAACGATGTTTTATGGCTTATTCTAACATTTGTGATTTGTTTTGACATACTCATTTCTAAGTAACACTAAATTAATAGGTTAGATTAACTTTATGAAAACTTTTTAACAAAACAGATTTTAAAAGGCTATTTTTCCGTGGCAGCCGTAATGATTAGGGGGTGCTCGCATTCCCACCTGGCATTTCTAAAGGTTACTTGGCAGCCTCACTTCGCCCAGTGATTAAATTAGCGAGTTGTGAGTTGTTAACTACGGACCCAATCTATTCCAGACTTGAAACAATGTAATATTAAACAAACTTGTTAACATTATTGCATAAACACAATAATAATTAATTTAGAAAACCATTTGCTTCGTTCTAGATACTATGTTTAGTATTGTTGCTAAGTGCTTAGTAGTAAACTATTTTTACTTACTTTGCTGTTTAAATAGTTTTAACAAGCTTAACCAACAATATTGAGTTTAAATGCCTTGTGTATTGCGTACAAGAGAAGTAGTGTAAATAACTTAGAGGTTGACAAACCTCTTTAGACAGACAACATTTTCATTTATTATGTATAGAGATTACGTCATTGTGTTTTATGTTTTTTGCGTCTCAATTCCTGCATATAAGCTATACTTTGCAGTGACCTACTTTCAGAGTTGTGCGTTTTGTATACAAATATGTAATTCCACAACAGTATCTATATAATTAATACGCTACATGAAACTTTGTCGGTTGAACTCCTCCGCCATTTCTTAACCGATTTTATCCATTGACATCTCATTGGAAAGAGCGTGTCGCGTAGATTTGCAAACTGGCCTTACATTTTTGAAAAAGTCCCTTGGGCTCTGCCCCAGTGGCTTTGAAAGTTCCCATGTTATCCTTATGAAGAACATAATTGTTTACATTTTGATCAGCTGTATAATTTAACTGCTGTTATTCATTTTTCTATTCATTGAAACACATTGAGTACGTTTATTTACTATTTGAGTTTGTTTAAACATAACCCCCAAGACGGATCGTGTTAGTATGGTTGTATCTTAAATTTGTGTATTTATCGTTGTTTTGTGTCGCTATGACGGATCGTGTTAGCATGATTGTAACTTAAATTTGTGCATTTATCGTTGTTTTGTGTAGCTATAATTTGTTTATTTTTTTTCTTCTTTTAAATGCCTCCGACGCGACGACAACGAAACATAGACAGGATGCGTAGTCGTGATAACGACCGCAGCTACAGAACAGTGGCGCGCAATAGGTTTAACTCATCACAGTCAGCACCTGACCCTAGACAATCTCAACTATTGGTTACAAATGTACCCTAACACTACCCCAAAACGACTTTTCGTTCTCAATTGGCCCTCTATCAATGACCTGTGTTGCCTGTACAGCGAGGTATTTTGAGAAGGAGAAAACTGGCCGGAATGATTTAGGTTTATCAATAACGAAGATAAACACGGTCTGAGTTACACACCGGTAATCTTGAGTTGACTCTTTTAAATTAATTGTAAATATGACTGTTATTCGTTTTAAAATAAATCCTGTAACACTTTGCAATTGCTCGAATTCGAGCAACATGTACACTAGTTACTAAATATTTTAAATGAATGAGTTTTGTTTGGATTAAAAACTTCAGAAAACAACTGTTAAGAGAAAATACAGTAAAGGGCTTTTAATGGAAAATTACCAATATTTAAATATTACACTAGAATAAAACGTATTATGTTTTAATGATATGGTATGAAATATCTGTTTGTGGACCAACAAAAAACAACTAAAACAAAAACATCAACATTGCAATTTTATTTCTTTTATGAGACTATTGGAGAAAACAATTACCTATAAAGATTATTTATAAATTATAAAACGTGAAATCTTCTAAAAACCCACATAAAGTACATTATCCTTTCCCATATACTACAATGTGCTTTCTGTACCATGAACCAGATAACTACGAAGATGAACTATTCCGATATCTACAGACCATTCTGCCGCAGATTTAAATTGTAACCTGAACATATTCAGCAGAATTAATTGTAGACCCATCAATTAGATCTAGATCCACCACACCCTGGAGAATTCATTAATTTCATCCTTCCACTAATGGAATCTCTATTCTATAACAAGCTTGTTTAGAGAAAACTCAAATACTGCCTGAGACAAAATGTGACTCAAATAAGATGACACCAAAGAATTAATTCTGTACTGCTATCGGAAAATCTATAAAATAACACTTTTTTATGAAATAATTAGGTCTACTACTTATGGTGAATTTTGATTGCTAAAGTTTATTGCACATGATAAAATGTATAGGATTTAATTAGGCTGGATTTTAAAAATTTGTAAATGTGTCTAAAAGTTATTTTAAATTCAGGAACAAATTATATACTGTAGATTTTCTACTAAAACTGAATAGTGAGTAGTTTTACTAGATGAGCTATGTAGGATTATAAAATGAAAAGCAAATCTTCCAACACCATATTGCGTACCATAGGTACTAGAACAGCATGTTTTTATAAATGTATTTACTGATTTATTTAAAGCATAGATTTTTTTTAACTGGACACATAATAGTCTAAACAAACAACCTTTGGACTAAAATATTTTTAAGCCACCTGTTAGATATCAATTTCGTTTAGTATAGCATATTATTTTTATTTCAACGCATACTTTCCATTGCCCTGAGCTTTGGTTTCACCGTTTATCTTTCAACCCACGTCCGGCCGATAAGAAAGGAATTTCCCGACCTTTGTACTTTTCCATCGTACGATGTTCGGCCGCGGCACAGTCCGCTACTACTCCTCTCGACAATAAGTCACTTTTTTCATGCAGCAATACGCTCACCGCTATAACCTTTCATATTTCATTACAAATCAAATTCAACCCTCATTAGGCCATAAAAGATCGTTTTTGTTTTGCCTTATAACAAGAAGTGAATTTTAAGTTTATTTTTTCGTGTACATAAACTATTTCTAAAGACTTTAAAAAGTGTGCAGTGCAATCCCGGACAGGACGACATGACGCCAGCAGGTGGGGTACCCCAGCCGTGAACACCTTTCTACAACTACAAGGTCGGTAGAAATCTATTTTAAATATAATAGAAGCTGAAGTCAGTCATTATAAAATTGAACTATTTTAATCTAATTTAATATAAGACGATCTTTTGAAAATAAGCTAATTATTTCTGGGTAGGCCTAATAACTCATTGCTCACGTTTTTATTCAATCACACCACCATACTCACAAGCTGGGATTGGTAATAAACATAATAGCACTTTCAGCCTCTTTTAAGCTTACCTCAAAGTCTATGCAATAAGTATGTATATGAAATATGTTAGTTCGAGGCTTCAAACATTTTTTAATGTAATGCAAGGAATTTTAGAAACACTTACGATCTAAAACTTCACATGAAACACAAATATACAGCCACTCAAGCAAGCGCGGCACAAGGAATGAAGTTTTGATCAACAGAGTTTTTGGCAACATGTGCCAAGTCAATGGCTTTTTGGAATCATGCCAGAAATAAACAACAGCCCACTTTATTATCTTTCATATCAATGTGACAAAAAATAGACCTACTTTCAAGTTTATTAATTTAAATTGTTTAATGTGGCCTTAAAACTACACTTAGTTTTTATTCCACACACATTTAACTTTGACCTACCGGTATTAATTTACATAACAGAACAATATTATTTATGAATCCAGCCATGAATATTATAGCCTAGACCTACATATATGTTATTAATACTATTGTTGGGTGTAGAAATGTTGGTTTTTTTTATGAATACTGGAAGCAAAAGTATGTTTGATCATTCTTACGGGTGGATATTGTATGTCATATTTTTCTACACATCCACAAATCTATATAATATTTTGAATTGCAAATTCAGAAAAACAAATTGTTATATCAACATCATTACCATCAATTGAGAGGGGTTTGCCACCTAGGCCCGTATTTTAACCCAAATATGGGTAAAAGATGAGTATGGAATGGAGTGAGATGATATGTAAATTGAGTACTACGACTATCTGCAGTACTATCCTGATAATTAGACCAATATTGGTATATACCAAGGAAAAATGTGGTTCGGATTCCACTATAAACTGTAGGTCCCTTAGTTGCCATTAGCTGTATGGGCTATTAATTAACAGCTGTGTCTAAGGAATGTCGGCCTTAGTCACTAACAAGACTACAAGTCACGCCACTCATCCTACACTCATCTCCATTCATACTTGGCTTAAAATACCTACTATGTATGGTCGCCATTTCATTGAACAGTATTAACAGTATTATGATCTGTGTGTAGCTTTGTTATACTGACTAAGATCAGCTGTGGAGCTGTGTCATTAGTCAGGATAATTTATTTGATTTAAAGTCCCATGATCATGACAGCTGGGTCCAGTTTCGAGCCGTCTACTGACTTTTCTCATTACAACTGATGTTATTTAAATCCTACTAATATTATAAATGAGAAAGTTTGGATGTATGGATGTATGTATGTATGTATGTTTGTGACAAGTAAACGCGAAAAATACTGGTCGGATTGGGCTGAAATTTGGTATGATGATAGCTCACATTCCCGATTAACATACAGACGCATTCTTATCTCAAAAGTCCTTTCGGGCTCCGCCCCAGTGGCTCTGGAGTTTCCCATGTTAACCTTATGAGTAATCATATTTAAAATGAAATAGTGTATGCAGGACAGTGTAATTTCTGAGTCTGTTAAAACAATGTCCGACTGGTGTAAGGCCAATAAGCTGTCTCTTAACGTAAACAAAACTCAAAATCTGGAAATGACCTATGGTAACTCTAAGAATTCTCAAACTCCAGTCAAATTCTTAGGTGTGATGATACAGAGCAACCTAAAATGGTTTTCCCATATTGATTTTACCGCTCCAAAACTCTCCAAAGGAATTTTTATTTTAAGAAATTTAAAATCAATTGTTTCTCCAGATGTATTGTTAACTGTGTATTTTAGTTATGTTCATTGCCATTTAGTATATAGTGCCATTCTCTGGGCTAATTGTAGCCATGCCAACATCTTGTTTGTTTTACAAAAAAGAGCCATTAGACTGTTAAGTAATGCTCCCCCACGTAGTCATTGTAAGCCTATATTTAAGAAATTGTCTGTGATGCCCTTAACCTGTATTTATATTTTTCAATGTCTGTTATATGTTAAAAACAACTGTGATATTTTACTTTGTAATAAGGATGTGCACAAGTATGCCACAAGGAATTGTAATAATTTAAGAATAGATCAGTGCCTTTATGCCACCACTCAAGCTAGCTTCAAATATACCGCTACCAAATTGTACAAGTTACCAGTTAAAGTTAAAAAGTTACCATTAAATGTTTTTAAAGTAGCCGTCAAGAGAATTCTTCTAAAAAACTGTTTTTATAAAATAGAAGATTATTTTGCCTCAACCTTAGATTAGTTTTAGTTGTATTATATTGTTGACGCAGCCTATACACTATTGTACTTTTCACAATTTGTGTCTATGGAATAAAGATGATTTGATTTGATTTGATTTGATTTGAATAAAAGAAGTTTGTCAGCTGTTTCAACTATACAATTTGGTTCTATGATATTGAATAGTATTAAAAAGTTACGTTTACCAACAGGGTGCAGTCCTATTATTTTTTACATTTATGACAACACCTATCCTATAAAGGTCATAAAGGTTAAATTTTGTTTTTAAAAGGCGTATGTGTAACTATTTTATCAACAGATGTAAAGATCAAAATGATTCTATTTCGTGTTCTCTTCCCGTTGCAAAGCACGGGTACAACAGCTAGTAGGTAATAAATCTAACGATTGCAACAAAATATTTTAGTGGGAATCCAGAAAGGTAAATGGAAATTTGACTAGTCCGCAGGTTTGCTGCTAAGGGGGTAATTATTTTTACAGCTTTAGAATAGGTAGGCCTACACACTATAGCTTATCCTAATTAAGTTTGCACAATTTTTTTAGTCCCCAGTTCTTGTCTGACTTACTTTTACCGTATGAAATAATATATACTGTAGGTTCCCTATATTACAAAACAATATAGCAAATTAGGGCCCAATCCCAACCCCAAGACAACAATGCTGTCTGATCTGAAATGGGGACATTTATTAAAGAACTGGCAAACAGCCAGAGGTTTGAAAATGGAGAATGAAGCCAGGGAAATAAAAATGGTTCAAATCAAAGCCAAAAGAGTGAAAATAGTTTACACTAAATACATATATATAATACGGTAATTTTCCTACTCAAAATCGTATTATGTAAATACAGTAATACCTTGGATTTTTTCTTTTCTTTTTTTAGAGTATATTTTTAAAAAGGTTATAAGAACTTAAGTGAAATTTGTGGTAAAACATAAAATATGAGTTTTGTTTAGCTATTTTTACAACAATTGACATATTCGCAAGGGAAATGTAGCAACGCAGCAGTCCCGGCCTACCAAGCCAGCTGTAGCGCTCACTAATTCATATGGAGCTTCGGCGCAAATCTCATATGGTTAGGCTACACATTCATTATCGAGAGTGTGTTCAAAATTAAAATTAAAAACAAAACGAGATTTACAAACATAGAGATTGTGGAGGTGTGGTGTTATAAGTGTAAACCTTGCATTTGAAAAGTTAGTGCGTGAACGAGTGCAACATTGCCATAGCCTAGCATTAATGGAGCAGAGTGTGTGGCTGATAACGCAAGTTTGCAATTGACTAAAAATGTTGTTATTTTAAATAAGTTTGGTAACATATGATCGTATATAAAGTTATGATCATCTCCACCGGCTGGAAACACGATTAGCCAACTTAGATATCGAGCAAAGCTGATCCAGCCCAAAAAAATACTGATCAAGTGTTGTAGGTAGTTCTAAAATTGACAATGTCACAAAATATACATAAAGTATGATTTAATCTGTTATGGTTTTAGTTGACTTATGCTCACATAACTTAACTTAAAAGGTAGCAGACAAGACAAACAAAATAATAGGCCTATTTCAGCCCTATATCAACTGTAAATTCAACTGACTATGACTAGAGAGACAAAGGCCCTCCTGACCATCTAGCATATTAAGTT
The DNA here is from genome assembly GCF_028750875.1 of Macrosteles quadrilineatus. NCBI lineage: Eukaryota > Metazoa > Arthropoda > Insecta > Hemiptera > Cicadellidae > Macrosteles > Macrosteles quadrilineatus. The sequence continues at coordinate 30,002,117 of NW_026542599.1, read as the reverse complement.
AATTCAACCTTGTTTCTTGTTTCCTTGTTTGTAACATCAGGCTTAAATGTCAATATATTTTACTGTGTAGCCTACTTCCTTAATGGAGGGATTAGTGGGTCTACAAGTAACTTATTGCTAAATTTGAAAACCCAACAATATTAATTTTGTGTTGGTACAAATTATCTGAAGAGGTTTGTTCCTAAACTTAATACGTGGTGAAATGGGCATTAGCGATTGGTTTTAGGTCCGCCTCTTCTCGACTTCTTAATCAGGTTGCTTAAAGTCTATTTTGAGACTAGCTAAGTTAGCCTACCAATCTGATTAGATAGCCGAGTGGACGGAGCACACTAGCATCCAAATCCAAAGGTTGCTGGTTACATCTTGACAACGTAGGTACCGATCAATTTTTGCTCCAGTTTCCAATTGCCATAGGGTTATCAAATTAATGACACATGCTAGGCCTATGCCAACAACAAGAGGTTGAAGTTTGATTGTAACAGGAACAAGGTGTGTTCCCTCCCTTTCAAGAGATAAAAAATGTTAACTTACAAGGTGTAAAAATTATACAACTAAATTTAAATCAACCTTTATCATTAGCCTAACTTAAGTTAATCAATGATTCTAGTAAAAACTAAACATTATTTAGTAGCCTAGCCTACCTGCAATTTGGATTAGTTGAGTTGATGGGTTGAGTTGGTTAGTTGAGTTGAATAGGTGAACTGTCATAAACCTTAATGATTAGAAAACGGTTTACCATCTACTACCATCATGGGCTTATTTTTTATATTACTATAACATATCCTACTCCTTATATTATAAATTAACTGAATTTATTAACAAATAGAAATATAGCCTAAACAATGAATAGGAAAGCAATGTTCAAGTACACTCTCATGCACATTTTAAACATTCACACAAGAAATTGATGATTCCCCAACGGCGGAGATGAATGGTGGAGAAGACATCGATGGTAAATAGTAAACACCATGGCCCAATACCTGTGCCAGACTATTTTCACTGTAAATGATAGTGGGCACATGTCCCCAGCATATTTCCCATAAAATTGGTTGAATGAATTGTTAACATTTGACTTAAGTTACTAATAGTGGTTGCAGTTGCATTTAACACCAAGCTAGTGTTCTAAAGGATTCATGACATATTGCAAATTGAGTTTAATCATAGTTAGGGCCTACTAGCTTTGGAAATGTCCTGGTAACATTTACCAAATTAGACTTAGGCTAAACAATGTTTTAAAAATTAAAGATTAATTATCGTCCAAATTGTTTCAAGGTGATAATATTTGTTTCAGTTGTTTGAATAAGAATAATAAATAATAAATTGTAATTAAGTTTAACGTTGTTACCGAGTCACTAACATAGATAGCACATTGCTGATAAGAGACTTTTCTGCACAGGCCTAGGCCCAAAACACTTGACGTTAGGAAATGACACCTATACAATTAGAGGTAATTATTGAACTAAGCTTACCGTGTAGTATGAAAGAATGCCTGCATTGTCGTCCAAAACAAACCACCGATATTGCCAACCTTTCATGACATTTGTCCACTTACTCAATGAACCTTCCATCGTCGCCATTTTCGCGTTTACGATAAACAGAAACACTGACGGACGACGCACGACTGACACTAGTGACACAGAAAGACAGAACACAAACCACAAACACTCCACAAAGCGAAAGCAGATGAAATACTCCACTCTACAAGTCCAGTCCAGTCCACTCTCGCACGAGACATTTCACGGCCACCTATATTTAGGAATTAAATCTATAAAATAGTGTAACGGTAGACGACAAACCTAAAGTACAATGACGCAAGTAATATATATTTAGCATGACACTTGTCTCGTAAATAGATCACTTCAAACCTGCTTCAAACAATCAATAAAATGAAATGTCATTAGGAAGTAATTTTGTTACTTATATGTGGAGGCATTGGCGTGGCCTAGCGGCCGGTACTGCACAGTTTGGCCGGAGTCGTGACCTCCCCACAGCCCACACACGTGTACAGTTTGGCATTGGCTGGAGTCTTCTTGCCTCCCCTTTGTCTAATAGGAAGTTAAGCTTATTGAAGTACCACAATTTCGGAGCATAGACACCATCCGTTCCCATCCCAGATTTTTGTGAATATTTAACTTCTTTAACTCTTTTCTAAATGCACTCGATATGTTGTTTATTTTTTCACCACAGTGTACTTTGTTGCTTTTTGGTCAGATTTGTTCACAAAATCTACTGACTCTTTATAAGCTGCTTCCCTAATGTCCCTGTCGTGGTATTCTTTGCTTATTGAAGTAAAGAAGTCACATGCACATGCGATAACGCTGATAAAGTGGTGGGAAGGGGTAAGCAGCGCTGTCTTGGACTGCAGGATTCACCATACACGTTCAGTTCGGCCTCAAGGGCGCTGGTTGGGGCATCATGTGTTTCCCATCCGGCCGCCCGGCCGACGATCTGCCTGAAAAGGAACCACCACACACGTTCAGTTTTTCCTTCAGTCCGGGACTGAAGGAAACCCGGAACGTGTATGGTAGGCCTAAGTGAGTCACAAGCGTCTACAGCCTGACTGATCACTTATTTTTGCAAAGGAAAAACTAGCCACTGAAAAAGAAGAACCTGTTGATGACTGCGGCTTGTCGTATTTATTTATTTATTTCAACGGACATCTCCATTTCCGTATGCGACATCAATAATATAATATAAACAGAAACAGACGGATTACCAATAGCCTCAATTCCAAAACACAGACTAAACCACGCCATTCACATAACGAACCTAAAAGTTTAATTATTGTCTAAAAAACATAACTTATATCCGTGGCATCTGATTTATTTGGGATTCCTGCCTGAGTAGCCTACAATCAGGCATTTATTTATATGATGTTGCCTTAGCCAACAGGCCCAGAACAGAAAGTGTTTCATTTATGGAAGAAATAAAAAAACACACCCACATTGACTTTGAAATTGAAGATATTATGAGCACTGAGTAAAATAAATGGATTAGTACCAAACTTATAACAGGGTTTATGTAAATTTTATTTTTCTATTTATATAAAATTCGATAGTTTTGCCATTGTCATTACCCAAAATAATTACTATCGTGGTCATAATTCTTGATCTTGACTTCTTTTTTAGATGGACGGACAGTTGTGCTTGCACTGTTCAGAGCAGTGTGTTTACTGTTTACCACACTGTTCACAGCAGAAACCATAAAGTCCTTTCGATATTTTTTGAATTCCCAGACACATCATTTATAATTTTACCACAAGAAATTCAGAACTTATTTTAACAAACATGGTACCAAGAAAAAAGGTAAAGAAGGCAAAAGCCCCCCACACTACCGCAGACCCAGACCGTCTGGGCTTAAGCTAATCAATATCAAACAGCTAAGAGCCAAGAGCCAAGTGATCAAGCGTGAAGCGGGAGAGCAAAACAAAACAGACGACGATAGCATTCGTCATCAAGAAAACTAGTTATTCTTTTTCAGTGGCCAGTTTTTTTCTTTTGCAATAAGTGATCAGTCAGGCTGTAGTGTAGACGCTTGTCAAGAAAACCCAGCTTGAAAAATTAACGATTATGATCTGTTAGAATAGAAAGCCGAATGTTTCATTGCGCTACGGCGGAGTGAAAGGCGGCCGTGGCATAATCCTATAGCATGGTGGAAGGAAAAAATGTTTACGCCACACTACATTATTTTGACGAACTTCCCACGCAAGGATTTAGTCCAGAAAACAGCTGTTTGCCGCCAGCTTATTCAAATGGGGTTTCATTGCGTACTACTGTGCTGCAATGAGTTTTGCCGGACACCAATCAGCTGATTATACTGTATTTAGGTGGCAGTGAGTGGTTATAAACAAAAACATAACCTCTCTTAGAGGTTATGACTAGTGATTTTTAGTCCTTTAGTTGGTGGAAATATATAAGGATTTGTACGGATTTAGTAGTATGGCGTAAACTATCGTACGTAACTCGTCCAAAATGTGTGTACCGGACTCGTATGGTAATCCCGTACTCGACTTCGTCTCGCACGGGAACGACCACACTCGTCCGGTAAACACTTATTTTCAGGACTAGTAACGTAATATACTATTTTTCCTTCCACCATGATGTGCCATGATCCTATAGTGAAACCGTGAAACTGTCACATTCACATAGTAGCATAGACTAACCAACACAAGATAGTAGTGCATAATCCCACAGTGCATAACAGTTATGCACAGATCATACAGGCGAATGGATTATAATTACGGAAAGTAAAAGAAGAAGATAGAAAGAGTAAAAGAATCAAATAACTATTAAAGAAATAAAAGAATAGGATTATAATTATAATGTATAATTAGAATATATGATTCCATTCTCCCACCTCTGTGGGTTGTTGTTGTTGCACAAGTCATTCTTACCAACCTTAGTCTGATATTACCGACCAATCAGAAATTGAGAAATCGTCATTTTTCGCATTGTCGCTTTGTCGTCGACGGACGTCGAGTTGATAGTTGATCTTGGGAGCTTAGACCTCAAAGTACCAAATTTTTGTGTAACAAACAGTTAAATCTAGCAGTTATCGCTTCCGCTTGTTTATCGGAGATCAAGTAGTTAGTTACACAATGACACGTAAGTCTACACCAAAATAATCAACACTAAGTTAAATCTTGATCTTCCTTAAAATCTCACATTTTTGGAATAGGTACAGTGAAAGCCCAGCCAGGCCTATGTTGACAAGAATGCCTTTTATTTAGACTGAAATGTTATGGATTTGGTTTTTCCATTAGTCTTCCCCAAAAATCCCATTTATTCGTAACTGATTGAAGAATAGGCCTAGTGTAACGGTCGTATTCCTCTTGTAATACGTACTGTTACTTTGGGTGACGTAGCTCAGGAATGAAACTCAGCACTCGCTTACAAAACCCAACTTTATTAATTACTCAAAACAACACAAAGAACACAGAGATAACTAACAATCAAAAAGGTAGAGTAGACTGGAACTGTATAAATAAGTTAGGAACTTAAACCCCAATTTGGAAAAAGACTCTAAACCCCAATTTTGAAAACCCTTAACATTGTCTTACCTGGACCCAAGGCCAAGGGCCTTGGGCTCCAGCTCCCCCAGCAGGACCCCGTCCTCTGGTGCACCACACAAACACTACACACCAAAACTGACCCCTTGATCAAGTGCACTGGCCTACTTAAAGCAACAGCCTTCAGTAGGTCAGCACAACAAGTTATTGTTTAACAACACTACCAGCCTACTCACACAACATTGCCAAACACTTCCTCTTTACAATATTTGACCCTCCTATTACATCCCCCCATTTCCTCCAGACGATGTCCCCAGCGTCTCAACTACATAGATACATCTACTTAGAGAGAAAAAAAAAAATAACAACAACTGATAAAAATCTTTTAAAATTGTACCTAAACAAAATTAAAATAAGGTTTAGGAGGGGAAGAACTGACCAACTGTTCGCGGACTTCCTCAGCAGTTGCGTCGATAAAGCCTCCTCGAACAGTCGTTGGTCTTCAGATGTTTGACCACAGCCATGTCTTCTGCGATGTCTCCCACTTCGGTGTCTATAGTCTGTAGTCCATCCAGCACTGCCTTTGCCATTGATTGAGTGTACTGCAGCCTGAAGTTCTCCTCTTCTTAAAAGCCCTTGCCCCCAGCTGCGTTTCCCCAGTTTTTATTGAATTTGACAAAGTCTCTTCCTCCAATCACAATGTTGAAGATAACACGGCAAATCATGAAGTTCTTGTAGCCTTGTCTACAGTTGGTCAGTGGGGATGGGTAAATAGGAAGCCTACACAAACATATAACTCACAAATACAACATATAATTTATAAAAAAAACCCTAGACTTTTAAAGAAATTCTTAAACTCACATTAAGAACAAAACAACCAACATTAAAACAAAAATTATTGAAACTAAGAGAAGTGTTTGGAATGTGTTACCTTAACAAATCATAGGCCTATACGATTAAATAACAAAACATTATATATAATTTCTGATTGGTTTACTTTTAACTCTTCAAGTATGACCTTTTTAAAGCATTCGAAACAAGGAATAGTTTAACAGTTGTCTCTCATATCTGGTACTTTGCAATTTAAGTCTGAATCAAAAATAAAATACAACAATATGTCTCCCACTGAAGTCCCTGATACTTAAAAATCTAAAAACCAAAATATATCTCAATAAAATATTTTTGTAATACATAATCCGTCTTGTCTTCAAAATTTTGTGAGACTATTAAATTCACTAAAGGACACTATTATTTCCCAATACAGTTATTTTCGGGGAGTCATGCGATTTATCTATTAACTAACAATACAAAATTATCTCCCGAATCAAATTTGATTTCCCATAGTATCTTTAAAAACACAACCAAAATTGATTACTATTAACAAAAATAGTTAAACAAACATTTCATATCACTCCCTACTTTGCTTCGGTGTTAAAACAAGTGAAACATTTTACTTCAGTAGGCTACATTTTTAAATCACATACTTCAACAACTAAAAAAAATCATTAAAAAAAATGTACTTAAACAATTTCATGTTTATCCTCTCAAAACAAATCGAAAACAAGATTGCTGGAAAAAAAAATGATTTGGGCCCAAATCGTTACAATCTAACCCGTAAGCAAAACCAATTTCCCTTTAAAATATCTCCAACAATCTATCACCTGTAAAAACAAAAATCTGTTCCCAAAATAAAACATTCATGCATTACTGATTTCCCAAAGCAAACTCTAGCATCTGTATTAATAGGTAAACATTGTCACAAAACACGGTCAGCAGTCAGCAAGGTCAGGTCACAGAGAGGCCATTTACACCACGCTCAGCATTCCTCAGCCTACAAACATGCTGAGCTGACTTCTGCCACTGCAACTAAGCCTGTGCAATACCCTGAAATATCAACATGAACACCTACTCTAATCATTAACAGTATTAACCATTTGTAAAAATCCCCATCTGAAAAAAAATATATTACTATCAAATTAAAGTTTAAACTCAAATATATTTCTAAAACAATACACCATAATACACTATGAATAATTAACTATCCCTCATACTACTTCTATAAAATATAATATATTGATCCACCATTCACTGCATCTACTGCGCATAAAGAGCTGAAACAGAATAGTTTGACAACATGTGTCCGCCACATTATTCGCACAATATACACTCTAGAGTAGAAATAGCAGGTCTGCAACCACAGAATCACATCTTCGAGAAACCTGGGAACTACAAGATCCCAGATTCAACACAAATTTAACCAGGCAAATACACACACTTGTGCACAGCAACAACATCTGAAACACACATTACACATGTGCACCCAGCACAGGACCAATAAATACCTTGTGCAGCTAGCACTTAGCATAAAGTAAAAACGTACCTCGTGCACTCAGCACGTAACACAAATTCACCTTGTGCTCCCAGCACATAACAAATGAAAACCCTGTGCATTCAGCACAACACATACCTCGTGCATCCAGCACGCAATGCTTAACAACCATGTGCACTTAGCACATAACGCAAAAACTCTCGTGCTTCCAAACACGATACACAATAAACTCAACGAACACACATCGAACTCACGTGCAACCCACACATGACGCTTAGAACACTCGTGTAACCCAACACGAACACATATCGAACTCACGTGCAACCCGCACATGACGCATAGAACACTCGTGTAACCCAACACGAACACATATCGAACTCACGTGCAACCCGCACATGACGCATAGAACACTTGTGTAACCCAACACGAACACATATCGAACTCACGTGCAACCCGCACATGACGCATAGAACACTCGTGTAACCAAACACGAACACATATCGAACTCACGTGCAACCCGCACATGACGCATAGAACACTCGTGTAACCAAACACGAACACATATCGAACTCACGTGCAACCCGCACATGACGCATAGAACACTTGTGTAACCCAACACGAACACATATCGAACTCACGTGCAACCCGCACATGACGCATAGAACACTCGTGTAACCAAACACGAACACATATCGAACTCACGTGCAACCCGCACATGACGCATAGAACACTCGTGTAACCCAACACGAACACATATCGAACTCACGTGCAACCCGCACATGACGCATAGAACACTCGTGTAACCCAACACGAACACATATCCTCAAAAAGGTCAATCAAAAAGGTAGAGTAGACTGGAACTGTATAAATAAGTTAGGAACTTAAACCCCAATTTGGAAAAAGACTCTAAACCCCAATTTTGAAAACCCTTAACATTTTCTTACCTGGACCCAAGGCCAAGGGCCTTGGGCTCCAGCTCCCCCAGCAGGACCCCGTCCTCAGGTGCACCACACAAACACTACACACCAAAACTGACCCCTTGATCAAGTGCACTGGCCTACTTAAAGCAACAGCTTTCAGTAGGTCAGCACAACAAGTTATTGTTTAACAACACTACCAGCCTACTCACACAACATTGCCAAACACTTCCTCTTTACAATATTTGACCCTCCTATTACACTAGGATTAGGCCTAGTTTGACTAAAATTCACTAACTTATTTGCTTTTAGTGTATGGCCTTGTTTTGTCAAGTCCACCTAGGCCTAGTTAAGGGTGCGCTCTACCTCAGCTCGGATTTCTCAATATGAAGTTGCCCAACGCCGATGTCCCTATACCATTGGATTGAAGAGCGTTTGCAAGATTGGTTTGAACCTGGCAATAACTAGTGCACGGCCACCAAAAATCTATTGCTGGCCGTTTTGCGGCAAGGTACACGGTTAATGTGTCAACTATCAGGTGACGCTCTGTAATGAATGACCTACACGGCCGTGTGTTTCCGCTTTAAAGTGTCCTCTATCTGTTGACATTATTGGTAATATGGATCGCGGACTTATTTTGCCGCAAAACGGCCGGCAATAGATTTTAGCGGGCGTGCGCACAACTTATTGCTGATTTTACCTCCCTTAACCTACTCCCCAGGTACATAATTTTGATACTGTCGTGTCCGTTAAAGTGTCCTCTATCTGTGGACATTATTGGTAATATGGATCGCGGACGTATTTTGCCGCAAAACGGCCGGCAATAGATTTTAGCGGGCGCGCGCACAACTTATTGCTGATTTTACCCCCCTTAACCTACTCCACAGGTACATAATGTTGATACTGTCGTGTCTGTTAAAGTGTCCTCCATGTGTTGGCATTATTAGGTAATATGGAGGTATTTATTCCGTACAGGTGCCTCCAAACGAATTTTTAATTTTGATATCTTACTTTATAGTTTTTTACCTCCTGAATCCAAATATACCATTAATTTTCACCGCTGATGAATATTTCTCAAGATATCGCCGTAAAAACATACCTAACATTACAATAAACAAGATAGGATGGATGACATTTACAAGTGGAATGAACTGTAGGTTAACTAAGCCTTAAGCCTACTTAGGCCTACAGCTGATTGTTCAGATTAAGTTAAGTGAAGAGAGTAACATGGTTGATGAGAAGAATAACATCGTTGTAGACACGGCCGCCTTTAACCACGGCCGCAGGCGGCCGTGCTTTAGCTTTGTAGAAACATATCAAGTGATTCTATAGTCAATAACTTAAATGTTTTCTACAATAGGAATTTCGTCACATTATGGAGATATAGATGGAATAATGGACTAAGTTAATTACTCGTAGTTCTTATTTAGGCATGTCAGGGTGGTAGGTCGTGCTATATGTGAATTGGTGACTGCATTAAGTGTTTTGAAGTTAGGTTAGATTAGGAAGGTAAAGTTTAGGTTATAATGTATCGAGTTGTTAGTTTAAGGGTCATTCTCACATAAAAAGACATTTCAAAATAAGAGAAAAAAAATAATAAAATAAAAAATATATAAAAATACTGGCTGGAGTTTGTTTACCAATACCTTTAAGAAACTATATTTAAAGCAGCAGAGCTGAATTTTATAATTTTCTATTTATTCTCTATTTTTTTTATGTATCATAACAAAAAAAACGTCATTTTGGTCGCCGATGATCAATGGTAAAAAAAATGTAAAAAATTAAAATAAATAACTCAATCAACCATATAAACGTATTTGGAATGTAATGAGGTTCTTAACTAATATAATGGATATTTGAATTAAAATAGTTAAATGACTTTAATTTCATAAATTTGCGCCAAACATTAAAAATTTAAGTCTTACAACAACCAAAAACTCAATAAGTCTGTAAAAAAAAGAACTTAGAGAGAACGTTTTACACCAAATATTAAAAGACTTCTGCAATTGTTAAACTGGATATTTTAATATTTTTTTAATTTTAATATTAAGGGGTATATTTCCACTAAATTATCGCCGACCGAAATGACGCGGCGGCGACCGAAATGACGTGGCGGCGATCGAAATGACGTGGTAGCGACAAAAATGACGCAACCGCGATCAAAATAAACTTTTTAGGGGTTTATCGTAAGAAATAAATATGGTCTATAGTAAAATAAACAATCTGTGATTTGATAGGACATTTATTTAACAAACAATACCATGAATATATGACATGAGGACTTTGAAATCATGTTAAATTTGAAATCATTTGAAACGCTTTTAAACATTGAACTTGCATTTAAATTTGTAGTAAATTCTATCTCCCTTCATGATTATGTTCGGAGATGGTAAAACGGCGACAATTTGACTGATGTAAATCATGGAAATGTCTTTATCGTTGGCATAAAACAAACTGTTGTCACATTCTACACTTTTCAGAAACATAACTTCAACTTCGTCATTGATTACGTTGCTTTGAGCTACAGCAAGATGTCGTTCAACCTTCTGTTTCTTTTTTGCTTTTCTGCTTTCAGTACCCAACTCAACTAAGACAAAGGTATTTATTTTGATATGACTTGTCGGTTGCAACAATTTGGTAGAATCGGTAGAACCTGATGTTGAACTTGTTCCTGGAAACGGGTTGTTGCTTCCTTCCGCGAAGTCATGGTCGTTAGTTGCACTTGTTCCTGGAAACGGGTTGTTACTTCCTTCCACAAAGTCTGGGTCGTCAGTTGAATTTTTTCCTCCAATCGGGCTGTTACATCCTTCCACGAAGTCAGGGTCGTCTGCGTCGTCATCAGAGTCAGAAGGATATATGGACTTCCAATACGGCCTACGATCTATTTTGGGTTTTATAGGAAAGAATTCTTCGTCTGAGTCACTTAAAAATTCTTCAGCTAGCTTCACTAGAGGACGTTTCAGGTTAGTCTTCTTTTTAGGGTGGGTGATTTTGTTTGTCATTAAGTAATGGTCACAGCACTTTAAAATCATCGGGCACTTTAGGCAAGAAATGGTTTTGTAAGACACTTCATCGTTACAGAATACGACCTGCCTTACTTTCATAATCCCTTTTATTGGTTCCACTTTTTCTTTGCTAAGTTTGAGTTTCATTTCTTCTACTTCTTCCTTACTTATTTCGAGCAGTTGGACTTTACTGTTTTTTAACGTTTCCACGAAACTTGCTGCATCTTCTATATCTTCGCCATATGCTATCCGCTGGTCGGCCTCTCTCTTCAAACACCCTCCCACCCCATCCATCGGTCCTTTCCCATGTCCTGCCTCAGTATAATTCCAGGACATGAGCTTGACGTTTGGGAAAATGTCTGGAACCAAAGTCTTCATCAGGAACATGTTATTCTTGTTCCTATATTGGCTACTAGGTGAATCGCTGAAGAAGTTTACAGCTTCAGTTCTTGGATGTTCAATAGCTGATTGCATCAGAATTGGCTTCATATGAGCCCACACAGCGTGTGACTGGTGGTCCAAGTGGTCTGACGCTGTAGCAAATGATTTTGCTTCAACAGCTCTCTCCCCACGGAAATACATGACTCCAGTATTTAGGCAAATCTGTTTTTTTGATGCCCCAAAGTGGGCGGATTGAACTTCCTTATTATGTTTAGCAACATAATTCTCCGAAAAATCAATTCGGAATAAAAGTTCTTCATGACCCAAATTTTCAATCTTGTCTTTCAGCTGTTTTGCTTGGTGGTAGACATGAAAAACGTGTTCCTTGAAGTCAGTCAGTTTGGCATTGAAAACCTCTTCTATTTTAGAGGCTGCGACGATTTCTTTCGATTTTACCGTTTTCGTTATAACTTTCTTCTTCCCCCGTATGGTCCTCTCTTCTTTGATTGTCTTCCATGCAAAGTACTTAATTCTAAAATCTTCTTCATAGGTGAATTTGATTTTCTTATATTTACAAAGAGCGCATTTTCCCTTCATGCATTGTTCAGATTTAGTCGAACAAACAACTTTTTGTATCATCTCTGTGATATTGCGTTCTTGAATTACATTATTTTTCTTTAATGCTTCTAGCATGAGCCCCATGTTGCAGTGTTTGATACACGCACAGGTGTCTCTGTCTGACCTCTTAGGAAAAGTAACCCAGAATGGACGTGATCTGCAAAACGTCGCAAAAGATATTTTTGTGTTAGTTTTATTTACAAAACGTTTGTACAAGTTTGTCATAGAGTCCAACAAGATTCTGCGTTGTTTTTTTACCTTGGCTCTTACCACAAAATCTTTTTTCCCTGGGCACATTCTACTTGTCGTGTCATCTTCAAAAAAGTCAATTAACTTTCTTTTTTCTTTTTGTTGAACGCATTGTCTTGTTTTTCTAGTATATTCAAAATTTGGTTCTTTAAGTTTTACGTTGACCCTGTAGGGCACCAAGTGCTTGAAATACTTTTGGACTCTGTATTTTTTTAATACCAAGTTTCCAAGTACTTTGCGGGCCACTTGTTTTTTTTTCGTTTCACCTTTTGATTCTTTGATCTGGCTCTCAACTTGTTTTTGAAAGGCATAACCTAAAAATAGTTGTTTCTTAACATTTGGCGAGACCTTTTCTTTTCCTAACAGTTCCTGGACCTTCTTTCTTGGGGATGGTGAAACATTTGCTTTTAGTTTTTTCTTTTCCCTCTCGTAGCGCTTTCTATACTTTTCCACTTTTGCTTTTAATTTTTTTATTTCGTCGTCTTGTTTTTTTATTTTCCTATAGGCCTTCGCTCTGTCCCTTCTAACTTGCTTTCTTCCTCTTTTTTTTTGCGTCGAAATTTGTTCATTTGGCTCATCGTTTGGTTCATCTTCCATATCACTTGCAGGGGGGCGTGTTACTTGTAGCATGCTCTGTAGCCTTCTTTTTTTCTCGGTATTTCTTTGAGCTCTTCCTCCAATATTTACGCAGTTTCCTCTGTTCTCTTGGTGTCTTGTCGTTAATTCCTTGGATTTGCTTGGCTTCTTTGAGCCTGTAATATCTTTCCATGTCTTTTTTTCTTTTGTGTTCTCGTTGTTCTTCTGTAAACTGACTTCGTCGTTTTCTCTGCTGTTCCCTCTTCCTTGCCCTCTGTTGTTCAAGGGTTGTCTTGGCAGAGTTGTTCGCCTTACGTCCCATGGCTTCTTAAAAATGAAGTCAAGTAAAACTTTTGGAGATCTGAAATAAATAGAAATATGCAAGAAAACTGGAAAGTGGTATTAATATTTGATAAAATTAATGTAACGTTTTGGCGGCTAATAAAAAACAGTAGACGCACGACTAAAAGAGAAAAGGTTCAGGTAGGCCGGGGTGCGTATATAACCCTCTAGACGGAATCAGCGTGTTCAGCACCACCTCTAGGTTAGGTATAAATTTAAAAAAAGAATTGTTTAAATTGTTTAAAAATTAAGACAACTTCACCCCACGCGGGTATTACCCCCGCGAACGGGGGATAGTCCCTAGGAATTCGGCGGAATAAACTGAATCCGTAGGGGGGTTGTAAATACGTGGCCGGGCAGCCTAAATAGCTTTGTCTAAACACCTATTGTTGTGCGAGCAATGGCAGGTTCCAATAAAAAAACGGGGTTCTCAAGTATTTGCCCCACTGTGAAACAGCAGCTTCTTAAAAGCAATATAAATCATGATTACTGTGTTTCTAAACATCATTTCATTACTTTTAAATTAAAACGTTAACTATATTTGTTGCCTTCTCAATATGTATTGTATCACAACATAAGGTATCGTCAGTAGGGCCAACAATCATAGTATTTTAATTCTCGTTCACTTTCCTTGTACTGTACGAATCAAAACAAGTGTCACTTAATAATGAGATAAACTATATAATTAAATTGTATGCTTTTACAACAATAATTGCACATTTTCTAGGCCATATTCTACTAATAAAATAATCTTATAAACAAAATATTTTGCGTAGTGCTTGGATCATGTTACCAATGAAATACCCAATCAAATTTACCAGTTTTAATAAAAAGTGTGTTTTACAAAAAAAAAAAAAAACATCTGCATTAGTTTTATTACAGTTTTATCAATTAATAACAATATCCTTGAAGAGTTATTAAGGTAAATGTAGTAAGCAACTTTATGACAGTTTTTGAATGTAAAATCGTCAATTCGGTCGGCAAAATCATATTCGGTAGGGCGACCGAATTGACGGCTTCCGAATTGACGATTTCACTTTCACTGCTCGGTCGTTTTTAACACAAGCTACATGGACTGTTTGCATTTATAGGTTATGTCACGCCATTTCATAGCTTTTGATTAATATTGAAAATGTAACTGTTTCTTTGGTTATAATATAAGTAATACTGGTGACCGAATTGATCTACAATTAAGGTACTGCATGTTTCTTACCTTGTTTTAGCGATATATCTATTTAAAAACACAATTTCTCTTCACAAAACTGTTATAAACTCACGTTTTAACACTTCCAACACTTGCTCAGTCGTCTGGGATCATGGAATCATGGGAGCTGGTCTTTGGGCGGGAGTTTTAAAAACTCGCGTTCGGACGCCGTGTATATTTAGGACAGCCGATTCCGTCAAATTAATGATATTTAAATGAAACTTTTTCTTTTAAAACTGTTATAATTTATCAAATTTATATTCAAATCAGACATATTGACTTGGAATTAAAAAAATATATTGCTATTTTACTCGTTTTTACAGGCATGGAAGTTTGATTGGTATAGGTTAGGACGGCGACCGAATTGACGAATTGGATTATTGACGGCATTTTTTCGGCAACAATTTGATATTCATAAACAAAGAATTATATGGGTTGAATAAATAAACAAACACATATTTTGGGTAAACATTTTATTTCCACAATATTATTTATACAATGTATTTTTTACCTTCGGACTTAAATTATCTTTTTATGTGACAATGACCCTTATGTCGCCTGCAGACTGTTTTTGTAAAATTAAAATCCTGAGAAAAACACTTCAAATTACTATTTCAAAAATGCTTGCACAATCAAGTGTCTTGCACAATCCCACAATCAAGTGTTTTGAAATTAGGTTAGATTATTATGAAGGTAAAGTTTAGGTTAATAAATAACCCTATATACAGGGTGAGTTTTATAAATGAGTTCCCCCCCCTACTTTCTTCTACATCTCTTAAGATATCAACTCCGGACCACGTCAGATCATTGTAAAGTAGTAAGTAGGCCTACTTCATTTTGACTGGGTATAAAATTTTGGCCGCCATCTTGGATCTGCCATATTGGATACCTACAAAGTTTTTTTTCAAATGCAAAGGTAGGATTGTGACCCATCGTTTCAAACTAGATTTTTACGCTGAATATGATGCTGCAATCCGTTTTTTAAAATCTTGCCATTCTAAAGTTATGAAAACATTTTATAACTTATTTTTAGCCCATTTTAACATTGTGCAGTTACAAACTCAGACTATAATCGTACAATAGAGCTAGATAAAGATAAGTATACACCACCAGTCATTGTCAACCTATTTTCACTTGGTTATGATCACTTGGATACGATTATGGACTTAGTTTGTAACTGCACAATGTTAAAATTGGCTAAAAATAAAGTTTTAAACAGTACTCATAACTTTAGAACGGATCAAGATTTTTAAAAATGGATTGCAGCATCGTATTCAGCGTAAAAATCTAGTTTGAAACGATGGGTCACAACCCTACCTTTGCATTTGAAAAAAAAACATTGTATCCAATATGGCGGATCCAAGATGGCGGCCAAAAATTTATACCCAGTCAAAATGAAGTACTTACTACTCTACAATGATCTGATGTGGTCCGGAGTTCATATCTTAAGAAATGTAGAAAAAAGTAGGGGGGGGAACTCATTTAAAACTCACCCTGTATAAAATAGGATAACTCATAAGTTAAACTTTTTCTCTTCTTTTTATGTAGGCCTAACGGTAGTAAAATTTCAACATGTTTTTTCCTTAATTGACATTTTCAAGTGTTAACCTAATTCCAAACCTATAGGCCTACAGTAGACTCCCTCTTATCCGGACTCCTCGGGTCCGAGGCCAGTCCGGATAACGGGGTTTCCGGTTAAACCGACGTCCCCAAAAACTTGTTAATTGTAACCCAAATATTTGACTTAAATTTTGGAGAGCATTGCATTTAGACACGTGATCACTGGTCTCAAATCTTTCCCACAAGAACAGTAGTTTCAGCACCGCCTACTTCATGCCGATCTAGTCCAGTTAGGACAAGAGTTTAACACAAGCTACATGGACTGTTTGCATTTATAGGTTATGTCACGCCATTTCTTAAGCCTCGTTCACACGGGGCGAGTTTACAAGCTACACGCCAGCGTGTAAGAAGCCGGCGATTTGGCGAGTTTGCTTGTATTCGTTCACACGGAGCTTGTCCACTCGCCAACTCGCCGACGTGGAGAAAGACGCCGGCGAGTCGGCGAGTGCGCTTGTAGTCGTTCACACGACGCTTTTTCCACTCGCTCAGTAGCTGGCTTGAACCAAATCCTCCAACATCTTTGAGTAACAAGCGCACAAGCACAAGCAACTGTGTTCACACTGGGCTACTTTACACGCCTACTCGCTCAAAAGCTGGCGAGTTGGCGTGTAAAGTAGCGGCAGCGTCAACTTTTTCCAGAGCTTTTTTACAAGCAGCTTTTGAGCGAGTACGTCGTTCACACTGAGCTATTTTACTAGGTGCGTGTAAAAAAGCCGGCGTGTAGCTTGTAAACTCGCCCCGTGTGAACGGGGCTATAGCTTTTGATTAATATTGAAAATGTAACTGTTTCTTTGGTTATAATATAAGTAATACTGGTGACCGAATTGATCTACAATTAAGGTACTGCATGTTTCTTACCTTGTTTTAGCGATATATCTATTTAAAAACACAATTTCTCTTCACAAAACTGTTATAAACTCACGTTTTAACACTTCCAACACTTGCTCAGTCGTCTGGGATCATGGAATCATGGGAGCTGGTCTTTGGGCGGGAGTTTTAAAAACTCGCGTTCGGACGCCGTGTATATTTAGGACAGCCGATTCCGTCAAATTAATGATATTTAAATGAAACTTTTTCTTTTAAAACTGTTATAATTTATCAAATTTATATTCAAATCAGACATATTGACTTGGAATTAAAAAAATATATTGCTATTTTACTCGTTTTTACAGGCATGGAAGTTTGATTGGTATAGGTTAGGACGGCGACCGAATTGACGAATTGGATTATTGACGGCATTTTTTCGGCAACAATTTGATATTCATAAACAAAGAATTATATGGGTTGAATAAATAAACAAACACATATTTTGGGTAAACATTTTATTTCCACAATATTATTTATACAATGTATTTTTTACCTTCGGACTTAAATTATCTTTTTATGTGACAATGACCCTTATGTCGCCTGCAGACTGTTTTTGTAAAATTAAAATCCTGAGAAAAACACTTCAAATTACTATTTCAAAAATGCTTGCACAATCAAGTGTCTTGCACAATCCCACAATCAAGTGTTTTGAAATTAGGTTAGATTATTATGAAGGTAAAGTTTAGGTTAATAAATAACCCTATATACAGGGTGAGTTTTATAAATGAGTTCCCCCCCCTACTTTCTTCTACATTTCTTAAGATATCAACTCCGGACCACGTCAGATCATTGTAAAGTAGTAAGTAGGCCTACTTCATTTTGACTGGGTATAAAATTTTGGCCGCCATCTTGGATCTGCCATATTGGATACAAAGTTTTTTTTCAAATGCAAAGGTAGGATTGTGACCCATCGTTTCAAACTAGATTTTTACGCTGAATATGATGCTGCAATCCGTTTTTTAAAATCTTGCCATTCTAAAGTTATGAAAACATTTTATAACTTATTTTTAGCCCATTTTAACATTGTGCAGTTACAAACTCAGACTATAATCGTACAATAGAGCTAGATAAAGATAAGTATACACCACCAGTCATTGTCAACCTATTTTCACTTGGTTATGATCACTTGGATACGATTATGGACTTAGTTTGTAACTGCACAATGTTAAAATTGGCTAAAAATAAAGTTTTAAACAGTACTCATAACTTTAGAACGGATCAAGATTTTTAAAAATGGATTGCAGCATCGTATTCAGCGTAAAAATCTAGTTTGAAACGATGGGTCACAACCCTACCTTTGCATTTGAAAAAAAAACATTGTATCCAATATGGCAGATCCAAGATGGCGGCCAAAAATTTATACCCAGTCAAAATGAAGTACTTACTACTCTACAATGATCTGATGTGGTCCGGAGTTCATATCTTAAGAAATGTAGAAAAAAGTAGGGGGGGTAACTCATTTAAAACTCACCCTGTATAAAATAGGATAACTCATAAGTTAAACTTTTTCTCTTCTTTTTGTGTAGGCCTACCGGTAGTAAAATTTCAACATGTTTTTTCCTTAATTGACATTTTCAAGTGTTAACCTAATTCCAAACCTATAGGCCTACAGTAGACTCCCTCTTATCCGGACTCCTCGGGTCCGAGGCCAGTCCGGATAACGGGGTTTCCGGTTAAACCGACGTCCCCAAAAACTTGTTAATTGTAACCCAAATATTTGACTTAAATTTTGGAGAGCATTGCATTTAGACACGTGATCACTGGTCTCAAATCTTTCCCACAAGAACAGTAGTTTCAGCACCGCCTACTTCATGCCGATCTAGTCCAGTTAGGACAAGAGTTTTAAATTGATACCCGATACACCTCTTATCCGGATACCTTTTAACCGGACATCGGTTTAGCTATCAGCACATCGGTTTAACCGGACTAGATTGGCAGGAAGTGGGCGATACTGAAACGACTGTTCTCGTGGAATAGATATGAGACCAGTGATCACGTATTTAAACGGTCCATTTATATGAGCTTTTGGGGACGTCGGTTTAACCGGAAAACCCATTATCCGGACTTGCCTCAGTCCCGAGGAGTCCGGGTAAGAGGGAGTCTACTGTATGCCTGAAAATAAATGTTTAGTGGTCGATTTGCTGCGTTCGAAAATCCAACAAATTCTTATATATAGATAAAAATTAAAATGTTTAGCCTAAGCTGTGTAATTTGGTAAAGATATAAGTTAAAAAGATATTTAAATAGTAGGCCTAATGGTAATCTTTTCTCTAATAATTACAGGTAAACATTTGTAGACTATTTTGCTTTACAACAGTTGTGATTGTGACTGAGTAACAACCATTAGATACAATCAAATACTGCATCTGTTATCAGTTCATTGTTTATTGAATTAATCAAACACCTCCTTACTTTTAGATAAAAGGAAATAGGTTTGTGATTGAACCTTTTTAGCGAATTTCCCTTAATAAGCTAACTTAAGAGTTCTAAAAAATAAGTTATTACCGTAAGTCTCATGGTCAGACCTGAACCCTGGACTGATTTACTTTTTCCCAATGATGTCCCCAGAGGCCAAAAAAACCTTCCCTTCAAATTTATTTGTTTTAATTTTCATTGGAAAAAACATGGCCTAATTTACTTAGGAAATAAAATAACAAAGGTTCAAAAACCCAGTTTTGTAGGATTTTTGTCACATTTTCTCCTGTAGTACATAATATGCTGAGTGGCAATGAGGCTATAAAATTTGCATAGTGCTGATCTCAATGAGCTCCGCTGATTAATGACCGTAGGCCTATGTCTATTTTTTTTAGAAAGATATTGGTTTTTGAAATTTGTACAGTAGAACCTCTTCAATCCGAACCCCCGTAATCCGAACGTCCACTAATCCGAACCCCTCATTGCTGTACTCTATAGACAGAACAGTAGTTCTTCATTGTACACTTTATTTATTGGTATAGGCACCGTAATTGTTTCTATTGTAATGTACCGTACAGTTTATTCCCTAAGTTTACTACTGTAATTAATAAACACTGTGTTTTACTTAATAAAGCATTTTTCACTTTTCCCTAGCAATTGTTATGTAAAAACAACAATATGTTCTGTAATCCGAACTATTCAATAATCCGAACTACCCCCGGTCCCAATTATTTTGGATTAAAGAGGTTCTACTGTATTCCCATGATATCTTAGTTGTTGATGTTCTTAGATTAAATTTGGTTCACTGTACTTATTTTGAGCCCTTATTTTGAGATCAGATACAAGCCAAACTAACTTATGCTTGTGCAATAAACATTACATACTTACCATATTTTACGTATTGTATCACGTAGGATTGATTAAGGGGAAGGCAGTGGAATAATATTCAAGACCTTTCAGTCTCTCTGTAACTTAGAAATTTGTTCATCCAGGCTAGGTCTATTTCTTACATAATTTATAATGTGCTCAATTCAAATAGGCCTAATAAGACATCTGGCTGGGTAGCCGAGTGGTTATATAGTGCTCGCCTAACAATCAAAAGGTTGCCGGTTCGATCCTGAGAAAAGTCAGTACATTTTTGGTGGTTCGAAACTGAACCCAGCTGTTCCTAATCATTAGGCTAAAAAATTATCCTAGCTAATGAATCGGCTGATCTAAGTCAAAGCTACACAGATCATCTCACGCCATTCTACACTCATCCTTCACTCATATTTGGGTTAGAATACCTAGGTGGCTTACCCATCTCAATGGTTCATGATTGATAATCAAACGAACATTTTTCTTATAAGGAATCAATTGAGATGGTGGAGAAGAAATAGAGGTGTAGTCAATTTTAGGTGCAATAAATAAATTGATTATACATATTTGTCAACATGAGCTTTTATAGTGTAGGCCTAATCATCCTCCTCGACGATGATGCCACTTAAGTGAAAGTCTTGTTTTGACGGCCTTGAGGTTTACATTATTGTTGTGGCTTGTCTTCTAATCCTGGCAATCTTAACTTTCACTAGATTTCACAGAACATTGATATTTACTTAACTTGCTTGTTTTGGTCCCTGTATGTTGTGTTTATATTATTTCTTATTCAAACATTTTCTATAAAAATTCCAGTTGCAAAAAATGGCATAATTTTATCATGCTAATGGTGATAGACAAAGGCTTGTGATTAAATTCTAAAAAGTACTGAACAAACAAGCAACAATAAGGAAATATCAGTTGAATCATATCACTTAAAAATATACCGGTATGCTTACATTTTTTTAGAAATATATTAATATTTGCAAGATCTATAAAAATCATGTTTTTACTACACATAGCAAACCAGTTGGGACCTCATATAAAGTAATAAGTTTTGGGTCCTGTAATTCCCAAGTAGATAACTTACTTTTTTATCCAACCATTTATTTGGAAATATATTCGCTTTAAGTTCAGCGTATGAAGTAAAATAAAAAACTTCTTGCACAATTCACAGACAAGTAATTTGTCGTAAACCATTTTACAAGCAATTTAAGCTTTAAAGTTACTTGTTATTTTCAAGGTTTCTTTTTTAATGCAGTTCTTTTAACACCTAAAATCTATACTTATTTAATACGCAAGCAGGTTTTTTGTGACAATTACTCCTTTAAAACTACTGAACTGATTGAAATGTTTTAGGTGTTATTGGAAAGAGCGTAACGTGAAGTTGTGCAGGAAACTTTCTTTTTTATGAAAATAATTAGAGAGTTAGGCCCTCGGGCCCTTTAAAGTTTTGTATTTCTCCATAAGATAAACATGGAAAACAAACATTGTTATGCAACTCCACAGCTGTTGTCAGAAATTAAAAGTTAGAAGAAGAACATATGTTAATTGTAAACAGTCAATAAGTTTGATAATTTAACAGTTTGCTACAAACATTTACTGACTTGGTGGAAATAAATTATTTACTATTTGAATTTGGGTTGGCGTAAATATTACAATGTTAGAAAAGCGAGAGAGCCTGGATAATTTGGTATACTAAATTCTAACACTAATTCTAACACTAATTCACACACTAATTCACTACTAACTACTAATTTACTAATTTTCACTAATTCTTAACACTGTGCTGCATTTCTTAGTAATCATTGAAAGAGCCGATTTGCAAACTATGAAAGTTGTTTGAAACATTAAAAGTCATAGAACACCACCAAGGAGAAGAAATAGAAATTATGTTTTTTTTAATTTATAATCTTTATTATGGCCAACCTAATGCGGCTATGAGTAAGGCTTTTTTTAGAAAACGTTAAAAAAACAAGATCAGCTTTTGAAAAATGATAAGATATTTACAACAAATGTTGACTATATTGATCTGTTATATACATCTTGAGTATTTCCATAATCTTTGAGTCAAATGTTTTAAAGTAATCAGAAATTATGACTGTTATTCGTTTTAAAATAACGCCTGTAATACTTAGCAACTGCTCGAATTCGAGCAACAGGGACACTAGTAATTCATAAAACATCTCTGTTTATCATACGCCAGATTTGTTTGTTATATGTTGTGCTGTATATATAATTTAAAACTACTGTATCAGCAGTCAGAATGTCAATGATTCCTATGTGGAAGGATTCTTCATTTAAAGTAAATTTTCGGCCACAAACATTGTACAAACTTTGTTTTTACTAACCGTTATTTTTACTAAACCTCTGCAAATAATTTTTTAAATAACATGAAAGTATTTTTATCAGATTATTGCAGGTATTTTCCAAAAGTTTTCACGGCGATTTTATCAGTGAAAGGATTGTTTTGATGGTCTGTGTGTGTGTTGGACCGTCGCTGCTAGATTGACCAATTAGTGACATGACCAACATCCTTCATGTTGTCCTGGCACACCTACATTGTCCTGTCCATCCGGTAACAACCGGTTTGGTTATTGCATCTCGTTTGACCTGGCCCGCACTTAGTAGTCCAGTGATTTGGCTGTTGGCATTAATTTATGGCTAAAGTAATTCAAACATGTCGAAGATTATGTGCACCTATTCCTATTTCATATTTTTATCAGCAAATTTCCCTATAGAGAAATAGCTGTAGATGACAGTGTAAGACCTAGACCCACGACCAATTTAATTCTTCATTTTTATGTCCGCAGAGGCCATAAACGCCATTCCTTCAAATTTTTGTATATTTGTCCGTGAACGTGATAGCTCGAGTAATTTTGGTCCGGTTTTGATGAAATTTTGCTTGAAGGTGTATGGCATGATGCACTTGAATTAGTTCCTGAATCAGTAAGATCAGGTTATGAGAACATTGTAATAAGGGTTTTGAAATTTTTAAAAATTGTTTTTTTTTATGTTACCCTTAAAACATGGAAATATGCTTGATTTGCATTACAATCATTGTGTAAAGCTTAAAAAATAATTTTTTTATTGAATCGTTGTACTGTACAATTAAGGGTTACAGAAGAAATTCAAGCTAAAGTAAAACTATTCTAGTTTTCTTGTTCATGAATGTTGGTCAAATTTGGCAAATTTATTGTATCCACAATACAGGTCATTAATATTTGA
The DNA here is from genome assembly GCF_028750875.1 of Macrosteles quadrilineatus. NCBI lineage: Eukaryota > Metazoa > Arthropoda > Insecta > Hemiptera > Cicadellidae > Macrosteles > Macrosteles quadrilineatus. Next base: position 29,978,503 of record NW_026542599.1, on the reverse strand, counting down.
TAAAAAAAACGCTATCTTCCCCGTAGCAGCAAACCTAAGAACGTGTTAAATCTAATCCTATTTAAATGGGGAATAGATATGTCTTGTATAGTTATACAGGGTGTTCATTTGAAAACGTTCCATATCTGTTGTGTGCAAAGGTAAGGCTTTTAACACTTGTTTGTTCTCATTTCTCCCTAATTTGGACATGCCAAATCCAATTAAATTATTTTCAATTTTGAAAAATGACCCAAAAGGGCCCAATTTGGGGGGTAGGGGTGTTTTTGAGAAATTTTCAAATGTAAACATGGGTTGTGTGATACATTAATTTAAAGGTAAGATAATTATCTTTAACCGTATTATCCTAACTACTGAACGGCACAGCGCCAAATTTCTTTCCAAGCTCATTCTTGAGCTACTCTTTAAGATAACTTGTAGTAAGGGCATTTTCCATGTTATTTTCTAATAAAAAAAAAATCTTTTTAACAATAAATAAATTCCAAACTGAAACTTAGTTACATTTTATTATTAATGTGGTACTGTATTCTATTTCCAAGTTTATAATACCTGTACTGAATAAAACCCCTTCTTCAATGTGCTTATATAGGCTATCTTTAGTTTTTTTTTTTCAAATGCTATGACATTTCTTTTATTGATGAAGGCAGTATATTGTTTAAGTTTTGGGTCTTATATACTTTGATGTATTAAATAATTAAAATCTTCTATTGCACTGGTTTTAAGATTACTTTTTGAAGAAATTGATTCAGATCTGTTATTTTTTATATCTATAAACCATAGTCAACATTTTTGTTGTAATTAAGGCCTAACAAAATTTTGTCCAATCTTTTAAAACATCCAATTAGGCCTACTCTTCTATTTTTGGGACATATATCAATACTGTAACATCATTATTATCATACCTTAATGATTTTAGCGAATTTCCCTATAGGGAAGTAGCTATTACCGTAGGTCTCATGGTAAGACCTAGGCCCGGGACCGATTTACTTTTTCATTTTGATGTCCCCAGAGGCCAAAAACACCATTCGTTCAAATTTTTATATATCTATATATAGAGATATATATATATATCTATACTATTATATAAAAATCTAATGGTGTCTGTATGTGTGTTACTAATAGGTACAAAAACTACTGAACCAACTGGGCTTAAATTTTACAAAAACATAGCTACCATACCAAGGACCCTTATAGGATTATTCACATTTCGATACCTGACCGTAGGCTTTGCCCCTTTGGCTTAAAAAGTACTGAGGTGAACATTTTAAAAGTAAATATTGATTGGTCTCCATGGCTGCGATTAGAACACTAAAAATGTTTGTTTACATTTGCTTTGACATTTAAATGTAAACAAGAAGAACTGCTAAACTGCATCACAATTTCAGACAGCTGATACAAAGAAATTAAATATAATATTTTCCATAACTATGAGGTAGGTTTATTTTAATCTAACCTTTTATCATGGATTATTTATTCAAAAACTATGTCAATGATTATAGAAAAAAAAGATTTTATAACCTTTGATGAATCAACTCCGGCTCTGCTTTGGATTTTTTAAAGCTTCTAAGTTATGAAAATAATGTTTTTGATATGTTTTCATGGAAACGGTATGAAAATTACAATGTATAGTTGTTTTGTATGAATTTGGAGGCTACTTTAAATAAATTGTAACTGCTTAACATGTGTTGTATTAACTTAAAACATAACTTGCACATCACATTGTTTTTATAAGTATATTTAGGTAAATTAAGTTTTTGTGTTTTGCTAAACCTATGCTTTAATCAAACTAAAGAATATCATCAATAACTAAATTGTACTCTTATTTTATCTTAACATAGCTTTCAGTTCACATTTACTTTATTTGATACATTTATTATTTGTATTTTGCCACACCACTGATTAATTTTAAAAGAAGGAAATAAGCAGTACACAGTGTTCTTTTGTTTCTAAAATCAATGAAATATCTGTTACTATGTTTACTTAATGGTAAGTGTGAAAATGTAAAGGCAAAGGACGATGGAACTGATTAAAAGAACTGGTTTGTATATTAAGTTGTTTGTTGATATTTTTGTAGAGTAGAATCAGATATGCAATGAAACATATACTGTATTTGCTATTACATTTTTTAGTCCTTGATGCTTTGATAATCATATTAGTGTTGTCTGCTGTCTTTAATGCAAAATTATTTGTTTAAAATTTTTTATAGTACGTATAGATATAGTTTCTTTAATATTTCAAAATACTGTATTAATAAGGCACAGCAATATTTCTAAAGTTTATAACAGCTGACTTAGATTTGCTAATGATTTATTGTGAGTGAAGAAACTGAAGATGGAAGGATTTGTGATTTAATATAAAGAAGAGTGAAATTAAAAAAATTGCATTTAAATTTAATAATTAGTACTTTTGCAACTTCAAAATTGAAATTTAAAATGTCAATAATAAATTAAAAGATATGTAACTAAGGGACATGAAGGTAAATCATGTATGTCAAAGTTTTATTCAAAGATTTGACAGTTTTTCTCATATCAGCCAACACAAGATTTAAAATTAATCAAAACCAAAATGGTGGTATCCACTACATACCAGACGTTTCTATTATGGCTTTAAAAGTTGAATTTTGTTTCTAAAAGCGTTGACAGATGTGTAACTATTATTATGCAACAGATGTAAAGATTAAAATGTTTCTATTTGGTGTCCTCTTCCCGTTGCAAAGCACGGGTACAACCGCTAGTATATATATATATATATATATATATATATATATATATATATATATATATATATGTGTGTCCATCCGCACGATAACTTGAGTAATTTTTGTCCGATTTTGATAAAATTTGGTTTGAAGGTGTAAGGCGGGATAAACTTGAACGAGTTCGCGAACCAGCGTGATCGGACTATGGAAACGGGGGTTTACGGGGGGTTTTATGGGGTAAAAATAGGTTTTTCCCATTTTTGACCCAAAAAACATAAAATTTTGCAAAATCTTTTCAAACCATTTTGTAGTGCTTAAAAAAACAAATAATTTAGTATATTGAAGTGTTACTATGCGCCTAATGGTTACGGAGAAAATTCCAAAAAAATTTAAATTTTAAATTCCCATGTTATTCTTATGGAGAATAAGTAAACTGATGGAGTTTGCTTGTTTATGAACATACTTAGATCAAATTTGGAAAATGTTTTTATTTCTTACTAACTATTAACATTTTACAAAAAAAGCAGTTTTACCCTCCCTGATGCAGCAAACCTAAGTACCTGTTAAACTAATTTTATTTAAATAGGAAATAAATGTTAAATTTTTAAGTAGACATTTTAGTGTAAATCCAATCAGACATATGGAAATTCGCTTAGTCTGCAGGTTTGCTGCGGCGAGGGTATTGTTAATTATGCCTACATGACAGGCATTTTTATTCTTTTAATCTTATTTTTTTTCATTTGCCGAGTCCAAACATTCTTTCTGCTATCTGTTTATTTAATTCAACACTTATTTAAATTATTTTATACATTCTCTTAAAGCCTGACACACTTATATTTAGCTTTATTTTAATAGTAAACATGTACTGTAAAAGCGAAATACTTAGGTTTTTCTGTAACACAATTAAAGAAACAAATAGGCCTAATAATCAACCTAAAACCAATTCTTGTTTTTGAATTGCCCTTTTTTGAAATAGAAGCGTTTGTTTTTGCAGATGTTCTTATCTCCGTTGTATATTTCAATCAGTGAATTATATTGTGATATGTCATATTACTGTTAAAAATATTTTTTACTGTGATTAGACGTGTATCTCATGTGAAAAATCTATCAGAATATTTATTAATGGAGAATTGTGTTCCTGTTGTAGGTGGAAACCAGAGAGAACTTGCCCGGGAGAAGAACCAGAAGAAACAGCAAGAGTTGGCAAAGAAAAAAGCAGCAAACGACAAGGGTACTAACAAAGGAATGACGCTGCTGGCGAGGAAAGAAAGGTATGTAGTATATAACCTTTGACTATTGATACCCCTAGATATTCCATCCCCATGTTAAGGTTGTCACCGGTTATTAAATCAAAATAATCGGAGTTGATGTAAGCCTCCAACAGATTGTGCTTATGTAAATTACTAATTTCTGTCAAATACACATCCTTTTTAATCAAACTTAGGCCTGGCGCACATGTTCGATTTTTCGATCGGGCGATTAAAAAATCGGCCAAAAATAAATCGCCCTTGATTTATGTCTAGGCGCACACGTGGCGATTTTTTAGTCGAGAAATGGATGTTTTTGAGTGCGTTTAAGCTATCCTAAAATGGACTTTGTTGAATTAACCTGTGTTTGTGCTCTTCTAATTAGATCAAAGAAAAAAGAAGACAACTTAAATATTTGGTTCATCCGATAGTAAGTCAGAGACATTTATAAACTATACACTTTACGTGATGACAGTAAAAAGTTCTTTAATTACTATAGAATGTCTGTTGAAAGTTTCAGTTTTTATTATAACTGCTGTGGCCTTTTTTAGCAAAGAAAACAACACAACTCACACAGATGTTCACTGACTCCTGTGGAGAACTACAAGCGATTGGCCGATTTTTTAGTCGACCGTGTGCGCGGACTGATAACAATCTGTACGTTACAGATTTTCGGGCGACAATCGCCTCTGTGGCAAAACCCAGATTTTAAAATCGGCGCAATTCTCGATCGCCTGTGTGCGTGCTTCCATTCAAATACATGATGCACAGATCGGCCGATGAAATAGTCGCCCCAAAATAATCGCTCGTGTGCGCCTAGCCTTATGGAACGACTTTTTGTGAGCTATAGCAACTATTATGAGCTATGACACATCAACTAGGTTGGCAACAAAAAATAAGGCAACAAATTGAGTTTTAGACACTGGATCACAAAACTACATTCTTTTTTACTATCAAATTGGCTGGTTCATATAGATGGGATGTCTACTTCAGTATCCAATAGACAATTGTATAACTTATACAAAAAAAAGTGCGGTTCATAAATTAAGAACTCCATCAACTTCCCATCATGGTCAGCTAGTTCAAATCTGAGACCAAGGCTGTCATCTTTACTTCTTCCACTATTATTCTAGCTGTTGCCCATCTCTAAGCGATCCACAGTCTTATCATAGAAGCCAAAAACCTTGCGAGGGACAACCGACACTAACGCCAAGTATGAACAACGATGTATGATAAGGTTTCTGTTGGAGAGGGTCAACCCGTATTGATCCAGTCCATGTTGACAGATGTGTGTTTAGAATAAAATTTGGAAATATAAAAAGTGTAAATGTCGCTCAGGCAGAAGAGGGTACTCATTTGTACAACAGCACAACAGTCCATCAGCGGGTCTTCTGTTTCCATCGCGACATTTATTAAATTGAGGAAACTGCGTGCTGCTCAGTGTGTTTAAGGCTACCATACTCCATGATAGTAAAAACTTCAAATAATCATTTTGATTTTGAATATTTCAAAAATGATTGGAAAATGACAGTAGGCTAACAGAATTCTTTTTATTATTATCTTCTTTATTTTGTTTTTTCTGAAAATCTCACTTGGTACGGTATATAATTTTAGTAAGACTGATGCTTTTTGAATAAATTAATATAACGTTAGGGCAAAAATATCAACTTGTTAATGAACTAAAATATCTTTTGAAATAATTTTGAGAAACACCTACAGATATTTTGTCAAATGTTTTAACTACTTTAAAAAAATACATCCAATCGGTTCTATTCTTCTACGCCATCTCAGCAACGTAAAATAATGAGTAAATGTTTAATAACGTCCAACACATTTAAAAACCATTACTAGGACACAACGGCTGTTGACAACGGACTCTCGATAACGGATATTCGGCTTAACTAACTTTCAGCAACGTTGCTGAAATAACAGGATATGGCAACATGTTATTGGCGAGCAAAAAGTACTGCCAATAAATTGCTGGAAAAAAACTGTTTACACCTTTAGACTATGGAAATCCCATCACAGAACACTTTTCCTAAACATAATTTTCGGCTGCTATGGCAAGGTTAAATGTTGCACTAGGTTGGGAGGCAGTTGGAACTTATCTTAAATTTATAAAGTATTTTGTAGGTTTGGATTATCGATCAACCCAATTAGTTGATGACCCCAGAGGTTAAAATCCATTATGTACATGATTCCTTGTAGCTTCTCTTCAGACGGACGACTTCCTCTTGACCAAAATGGTTAAGACTGTAAGATCTTGGTCTTCGGGAAATGACTGCATCTTTAAACTGATAAATATAGTGGCTGATGTTTCGGATGCATTCCTGCAATCCATTTTCGGGGCAAACTACAATTCAACTGAGAGTTAAAGTGCAGCTTGGCTTAAAGGTGGATTGCTGCAACTCGTCCACAAATTCTTACTGTCCTTGATGTTAGAGTTATCCAAATTACATTGTATCTATTGACTTTATTATGTATACATATTTTTATACATATTTCATTGTTTTTTAGGGATGCACAAATGATGAGGATGAAGCAAGAAAAAGCAGTGCAGAAAGAAGGGACAGTCAGCTAAAACACCGCACGATGCCAACGTCACAAGACTCATTCACACAGAACATTTAGAGCTAACTTTTCTACAATGCTAGATAGTGCCATTTTGATTTTAAAAACACTAACTTGAAAATAAAGAGCTGTAAAAAAAGCTTTGCACTTTTGTTGTAGTTTCGATTATTTTAATGCTCCAACTGTTTTTTGTGTGTTTGATCATTTTGCAAATGGAATCATTGTGCAAAATGATTTTATTTGTCAGTGTCAATGTCTCTAAATACAATTTTGTAATAAACTGCAAACAAGAGTTGTTTCTTTCCAACTTTCTCTTGCAAAAACTGAAACTATATTGTAAAGTGTAAATTTACTCGTGTAATATTTAGTGGGATGTCCAATTTGTTAATTTTGAAGATTTTATTTAAATTTTTTTTTTAAGAGTTTGTTTTGGTTGAATGAGTAAATTTTTGTACAAAAATCTGTCATCGTTCATGGGGGTTTAAAACAATGCAATTTTTATTTAATTTTTTAGCATACGAACTACGCTGAAATGCCCACCTACTTATGCATTTAAAATAAGGATTTACCTTTTAAATCATAAACAAATTTGTTTGACGTCCGTGCAATGACTCAAATGTTGGCAAATGTGTTTCAAGTTACTTTGGAAACTGAATACATATTTTTTTCCCACCTTCTTGTTACAGGATTATTTATCTCACATAAAAGAATCTTTGCAACAATTGTTCGAACATTGGGTGCGTTCACAAAGAAAGCTGGTTACAACTAACTTATTTTCAGCGCTTGAGAATCTTGTGTGTACACAACTAAAGCTTGCATTTCAAGCTAGTTTTCTTTTAAGACAATTGTCTTCATCAAGTGATGAAAGGTTATTTTTGCTTGAAAATGTCGAATTAAAAATTCGTAGAATAAGGAAAGTTGGTGTTCATGCAATTAACCCCGGAAGAGGTAGGTTTGCATAACACCACCATCTATTTCCTAAATTGACATTGGACAAAGTGAGGTTTTCCTCTAATATGAGAATGGAGTTAACCACGTTTAGTTACATCCTCAAGAAAGTCTATTAGCATGTAGTTTGAGGTGTTTGTCCCAAATAGCCCCTCTTCTAAAGACTTGAGATATCAGTTCATCGACATCCATACAGCACAGTTGTTTGTCATTGACTGGTACAGTCAACAAGAGCTGGAAAACAAGTACAAAATGTTCCTGCGCGCTTGTCAGAACTTGTAGCAAGTGCTTGCTAGCCGGGGCAAGCTTGTGAACCCACACGCTTGATACAATGTAGACTTTTCTCACGCAGGTTGGAACTTGCCAACAAGCGCTTGTAACCAGCTTTCTTTGTGAACGCACCCATAGTACAGCTATTTGATTACTTAGTATTATGTTTGTTTTTACAAGTGGATTCTTGTAACATACCACTTAATTATGTGTCAATTTGCTTGTATTTTATAATTTAAACATTATTTGGGAATGTCTGAAAGGTTGATTCTTTTTTACAGGTTATGGATTTGAAATGTTGTAAATAATTACAAAATCTCAATTAATAAATACTTATATGTCCTAAAGTGTTCTATTTTCGCACCTTTTTACTTTTTTAAATTGCTAATGAGATAGTGTATGAAATATAAATGATTAATTTACATAAAGTTTACTCCTTTTAAAAAGATTTTACGGTGCGTTTTCATTTGTTTACGAGGTTGAAGCACAATGTTGTGCTATCATCCAACTGTCTCATATTTCCCTCAAAAACTTATTTGTGAGCTCTGCATAGCTGCACATTTATCTGCTACCCCTCACATCTAAGTCACGTTGCGAACGGAGACCTATAGTTGAGTAAATGAGTTTTCTTTATCTTTGATCTTACTAACATACTACTTGATTCTTGGTGATCTACTGGTAGCACAGCTGTGCCGTGGTCCTCAATTTATTAATCTTATATTTTAAAACGATATCTTATATGAAGACGACTTCAAAACAGAAGATTTGTGATTTCAAGGAAAGACAAACTTAATGTTATTTAGATTCACCAACCTTTATTCATTTCATGTTTTTTTTTTATATATAATCTTTCTTATCTGACTTTTTTATGGTTGGTTTGGGTCAGATTATTATGACCAGATAATAGTTTGTCTTTATAAATTTGTTCACCATCTATTATAACCAAGTTGAGCAAGCTGGTCTAATTGTAGAGCTTGTGGCTTCAGAGCCCAAGGTCCTGTGTTCATATCCCGCTATGAGTGCTTACTATGATATCATATGTAAGTAAGCTACCATTCTAGCTTTTACTTTACATGGCTCTATTGAGCAATACTCTATAAATACATATAAATATACATGTATATATACATACAGTAATTTTAATCCACGCCATTAGTTATCGCAGGATCAAGTATGGAGCTTTTATTGTAATGAGCAAACGTCACACCAAGCTGATAGTTAGCAGTGAATTGAAGAAGCTGATTCAACTAAGTTTGACCACAAAATTCCTACATGGAGAGTATATATACCTGCCTGCCTATAATAATTTGGTGTTGCAGTATGTTGGAAAAAAGAATTTCAGGTGGTAGGACACTGCGAGTGGCTTATTCGACTACATAATTTTTAATTAAAATATTGGCGCCAGCTGGTCCATATTTTCAACTATCAGTTGAGCTGGGGGTGGTATAGGGGAATGGGCACACGGAAGGGACTAAGGCTAGGTGTAGTGACGTCATATCTCTAGTGGCTAATGTCTTCTCTTGAGGCGACATGATTACCGTAACGAAACGATGTGTTTTCAGCGGCGTTCGTGGCATAGTTGGTAGCGTTTCGAATTGGTGTTCAGGAAGTCCCGGGTTCGAATCCCGCTGGCAGCACTAACTTTTTGTCAACAAATTTTTCATATCAGCAAGTTTGGTTGGTTAGGTTAGGTTATGACAGTTTAATTTTATAATACTTAATTTTAAAATTAATTTTATAATTAATTACAAATTATAAGTAATTATTAATTAGATTTTTATCTTATATAGTTTTTATATTATCAGCAAGTCTGGTTGGTTAGGTTATGTTATGACAGTTTAATTTTAAAAATTAAAAATTTATTTTATAATTTTAAAACAATATTATAATTAAAAAGTTAATTTTATAACTAAAAATTAAAAAAAAAATAATTTAAATTATTTCAACTTAGCAGTTCTAGCGGCGAACGCTGACACTACAAGATATGTTAGCCTTAGTCCCTCCCGTGTGCCCCACCGGTGGTATAGGTAGTGTATATTTCAACACAAAGTAGAATGATGTGAGATGCCTTGTGTAACTTTGTTACTGCCTATGGTTTGGAGAGAAATTATGAAATTTTGTGTTTTCAGGGTAAAAAATGGGAAAAATCAATTTTTACCCCATAAACCGCCATTCCCATAGTCCAATTATACTGGTTTGCGAACTAGTTCGAATAAATGTAGGTTTACACATTTGTATAAAATTTCATCAAAATCGGATCATTTTTGCCTGAGTTATCGTGCTAATGGACACACACACACACACACACATATATATATACAGGGTGTTTTTTTTAAAACTTGCATCTTTATTTATGTAAAAACCGCAATAGATAGAAATATGCAGTTTAAGGGAATCATCTATTGACGTAGGGGGACCAATTGTTTTGAATTCAACGTTACATTCACATTCCCCCCCTTCCCCCCCTGCCACCAACTTATTTTTTTTAAATAGCAAGGTACCCCTTGTGACATATCAAATAAAAGAGCATAAAAAAAGAAAATGTTTGATGAAAAAAAATTGAAAATCGGTTCATAAATTTGTGAGATATTCCCCCCCTCACCCCCCGGAACTTAATTTTTTTTTAATAGCAAAGTACCCCTTGTGACATATCAAATGAAAGAGCATGAAAAAAGAAAATTTTTGGTGACAAAAATTTTTAAATCGGCTCATGAATTTGTGAGATAATCACCCCCCTTTTCCCCTACCCATAACTTGTTTTTTAATAGCAAGGTACCCGCCCTTGTGACATATCAAATGAAAAATAAATTTCGCCAAAATTTTTCTTTTTTCATGCTCTTTCATTTGATATGTCACAAGGGGTACTTTGCTATTAAAAAAAAATTAAGTTCCGGGGGGGGTGAGGGGGGAAATATCTCACAAATTTATGAACCGATTTTCAATTTCTTTTCATCCAAAATTTTCTTTTTTCATGCTCTTTTATTTGATATGTCACAAGGGGTACCTTGCTATTTAAAAAAATTAAGTTGGGGGCAGGGGGGGAAAGGGGGGGAATGTGAATGTAACGTTGAATTCAAAACAATTGGTCCCCCTACGTCAATAGATGATTCCCGCAAACTGCATATTTCTATCTATTGCGGTTTTTACATAAATAAAGATGCAAGTTTTTAAAAAAACACCCTGTATATAAATTTGAAGGGATGGTGTTTTTTGCCTCTGGGGACCTTAAAACAAAAAATAAAATCGGTCCTGTGTCTAGGTCTTACCATGACACCTGCCGTAATAGCTTATTCCCTATGGGAAATTTGCTAAAAGCCCAATGATCAGGACCTCAGGACAGCTGGGTCCATACAGTCCATAATAAAAAATCAATATCTATATAATTAATACGCTACATGAAACTTTGTCGGTTGAACTCCTCCGCCATTTTATCCATTGACGTCTCACTGGAAAGAGCGTGACGCGTAGATTTGCAAACTGGTCTTACATTTTTGAAAAAGTCCCTCGGGCTCTGCCCCAGTGGCTTTGAAAGTTCCCACGTCATCCTTATGAAGAACATAATTGTTTACATTTTGATCAGCTGTATAATTTAATTGCTGTTATTTCAATTCAATTCAATTTTTCAATTCAATTGAGTACATTTATTTACTATTTGAGTTTGTGTAAACATAAGACGGATCGTGATAGCATGATTGTATCTTAAATTTGTGTATTTATCGTTGTTTTGTGTAACTATAATTTGTTTATTTGTTGTTTTTTTTTAATGCCTCCGACGCGACGACAACGAAACATAGACAGGAGGTGTAATCATGATAACGACCGCAGCTACAGAACAGTGGCGCGTAATAGGCTTAACTCATCACAGTCAGCACCTGACCCTGGACAATCTCAACTATTAGGTTACAAATGCCTAAACCTACAACACTATCCCTTAACGACTTTTTGTTCTCAATTGGCCCTCTATCAATGACCTGTAAACAAACATAAACAAAGATAAACATTGTCTGAGTTACACACCGGTACTCTTTGAGTTGACTCCTTTAAACTCATTGTAAATATGACTGTTATTAGTTTTGAAATAACACCTGTAATACTTTGCAATTGCTCGAATTCGAGCAACATGTACACTAGTCAGTCATTATTTCAGTTCCGGGGCTATTACAATGAATTTTAATAGAGCACTCTGCACTGGACTTTGGAGCCCGAGATCTTGTGTTCAAATCCTGCCAATCACCAATGGGTTTTATCAATGTGATAATGCGGTGACCCTCTAGGACTAGCTTGAAGTAATGTGTACAACCATATAGCCTCCTGTAATACAAGGCCGTGGCAACACCACTGTCCCATCTGTTGCAGCTGTTGCACTTATTTTTAATGGACATTTAAGTAAAGGAAATGTCTATGTTTACACTTTTGTTATTTCTGTTACTATGGCAATAGTCATGAAGTTGTGACATTGCCACACACCAAGATGCCGCAGCCTTTTGTTAGAGGAGGCTATGGTAAAACAGTTCCTGGCTAGAACCTAGAGCGTCCTAGAATGCGAAGATGGGACAAAAAAATTGTGTATCAAAAACTTGTTTGAAACATTTTGTATTTTTAGTGTTAAACCGGAAAAAACCAAGAAATTTCATTCAATCAAAAATCCCAAAGACTCAAGATGCAACATTTGACCTTATCACATGTCACACCCGCCCCTCCTTGCATTATATTAATATTCCATCAGCAAATTTGAGGGATAGTTTGGAATATGTATTTATTATAAGATTATTGACAACCAATAATCACAAGCTTTTTTTGGCGGCTGTGACTAATTAAAAATAAGCCAAACAATACTCCATAACATCAGGAAGCATCGCCAGCCCTTCGTAGATTTCTTCCGAGCGCCAAAGACCGAAATCAAATTATTCTATTATAATTGTGAGCAAAGTTATGAAGCTGGAATAGTGCGATCTAGCCTCGGACAATGTACGTCTTGCCGACATCAGCACGGTCAACGGCACTAGCCTCGACCAAATCCGACGCTCTGATTGGCTGAGACACCTCAGGCCTTCAGCATTGCGTCGGTTTTTGAGTAGTTGCGCGTGAGATGTAGAAGTGTTAATTACGCAGTAGCTCGTCCGTCCGCTCGCCCATTTTTAAATAATGTAAATTTTGTATTAACATAACCAGATCGTAAATCTAAATTAGTAATTGTAACTAAATTGTAACCCTTGTGATATGTTGTGAACCCCAATTGTCAAATATTTATTAAATTGATGTTTCTGTCGTGTGTGATCTAATATAAAAATAAATTAAGTCAAGCTCCCAACCAGCAGTTATTAATTTTTCCTTTACACCACTCGGGCCGGACGTTACACACATGTTCTTCTCAATATCCATAATCTCTCTCCGGGCCTTTCCTTCACTCTTTCTCTACACAGTCCTTCAGGTCTCTCTTGTACTTCAACTCTTCCTTTTCCATTCCAGTGTTTTTCACATATTAACTTACTGGGACTGACTATCAGAAGAGTACTTTTCTCAGTTGTCAGAAAAGTATGTGCTTAAAAAAATATCTCTGTTCACCCACCACCTTTTATTACAAGTCTGAGGTTTGTAATAAAAGTGCTTACTGACAATCTTGCCAAAACAAAATCCTGACCAAACACATTTCAGCCAATGATGCACCTTGCATCTGTACGTAGGTACATAGACAACTTTTTGTACTTTCTTTTGTACTGGGGTCTAAGGTTTTTTGTTTCGTAAGCCTGGTATCCTAAAGAATTGCCTAAAGAATATTGTAGTAAAATTATATTTTATGGAAACATGGTTTAAGATTGTCAGTTATTACCCTTGTTACATTTGTTATTACAGCTTTAGTACCTCTAGTCCGAACATTTTTGTAGTAGGATTGGTCTAATTCGGTTTATTCTTGGCTTAAAATACCTACATTTTTAAGGCTGCCATTTCAAAATACAGTATGAAGTTTAAGCAGCTATTTAGGTGATTTTTTTTAAAATTGTAAATGTCTAACAAACTTTGGGAGGGCCCCCCATTGCTAAATCCCCATTTGGAGAAATTTGTTACGGAGAATGCAAATGCCCTTGATATAGACTAACTAGTAACTGAGGCATCGTTAGGTTAAGAAAGAAAACTGTCATAAAAATTATTTATTACTTAAAACTATTGGGATGTATAAAATTATATTTCTAAAATTAAACCCTGCCCAAACCTGATGTAAGATTGACTTACAGAGGATGGCACGTGTTGCTAAGAGCCAATAATAAAACAAAAGATACCTTTTGCATAAAAAATTAAACAATTGCACCATTGACATTAGTTTTGTTCTAGGAAAATCTCCAGGGCGGGATTTTGAATTGTAGAATGGCCGATAGCAGCTAGCTTAGAGAAGCTTAGTAGAAATCCAATGGGGACGTATTTGTGAACTCTCTTTCTCTACACTCTCCTCTGGGGACAAAGCAGTAGGCCTATGTTTTATGTGTCTTCTGAGTGGTCTATGGTGTGTTTTTCTACTAAGGTAAGCTGCTGCGCTATCCTCTTAATTTTACAATTCAAAACTTCATCATTCTATAGTTCGGCTGCTTAGAAAACGACCTCCTCTAGCATTGGTTTAGCATTAGCGCGCAGGTCGTTTTCTAAGCGGTCAAACTATAGTTTTTGTTGTTTTAATAACATTCCCATCTGATTATTAGGTGTTGGAGTTTTTATTTTGATTCTAACCTGATAGATTTAAGGGAGGATTGGGAAAAGTTATTAGGCCTACTGTAACTGTGACATTCACTTAAAATATAATGTGAACTCAATAGCAGGTCTGTGGCTTGGGCCCGAGAGGTATTTGCCCCCTCGCCAGTCCTTCCTTGCATCACTAGGGATCATAGCTAAGACCTCTTGCGCCCCCTGATCCTGGACCCACCGATTTATTAAAGTGGCCCTGTTAGCGATCCTGAAAACCAACTAATTGAAAGTCTAATAGAATTTCAAGTGTGACTTTTTGATCAGGACCCCTCTGCCATTGGGCTAAAAATAAATGGTCCTGGCTAAAGAAAATTTAGACTTCCCACCCAATGTAAACATTTGAAGCCGAAAAACGTGGTCAATCTGTTTAGATGGTCTACCAACTAATGACAATATTCATTGTCAAGTGATAAATCAATAGCTGTTGGCATGGGTTTTAATTAATATTAAACCCAATACATTACCTTCTGGTGGGATGGTCCTGAACTTCATCTATTTTCTTGGCTTCAAATTTATACATTGGATGGGAAGTCTAGTATCAGTCAGTAACAAAAGCTATACAAATCACTTCATTCTACTACACCGATCCTTATATTTAGGTTAAATTTTGCATCCCCTCGTTTTTTGCAATGGTAACACAGTAATGACCTCTTAGACAGTTTTCAACACATAAAGATACTTTGGTTTTTCTGGTTAAGGGCTTAGTAAGTTGTAGTAATATATAGTAAATCGCCCTTGTAGAGGTGTGCAGTTTTTGTCTAAAATTTGTATCATTGGCTCTTAGACAAAAAGTTCAATTACCTAAAGACAAAGTTCAACGTTTGTGAACTGTCCCAGTGTGTAAAAATATAAGATACTTGTTTTAATATGTTAGAAAGTAAAACATAAGCTTAAACCCAAGTAACTTAAATACATCATTAATTGCCAATCAATCCTTTCATATTAAAATTTAAGTTTTAATTTTAAATATTTCGACAATACTATTTTGTATTACTTTTCTGATTACAGTAATACTTATGGTTTTTTTTATTTCAAATCGAAGAAACTCAGACAACTTGGTTTTCCATCTAACACAAAAAAAACTCATCAAGATAAAAATGTAAAACCAAATAGTTAAACAAATTATTTAAAAACAACATTAAATAATTAAAATAAAAAACAAACTGAAAAGAAATTAGGAAAAATAAGACAGAAATGAAGAAAGTAACATTTATTAATTTAATGTAATAATTAAATTAATGGTCCATAAATAATTGAAATTAAAGTTAATGTGACATTAAAGTAACAAAAATAAACAGTGTAACAAAACATTGTATATTGCATAATACCATTAATCGAGTTAAACTGAACATTCTATAGGCTCTCCAATTAGTTAATTGCACTTTAAAATTATAAATTGTTAACATTACTTATACCTCTTAAGATATACAGTTTATTTACAAACAGTGTTAAATCTATACAAGCAAAAAGTATTAAAACCCCTGTAACTATTTATTATACAAGCTCATATTGTGTTATAAAATACTAACAAGCTTATTAACTATAGGGAACAATATAAAAATATAAAATTCAACAATCTAAAACACTTAACAATGCCCATAAGGGCGGATTGCTTCAGGAACAACAAATTCAACCGACTAAACAAATTAATATATTGCAAGACAAACATAAATTCTTAACAATTCATTTTAAATTCATGAAAACAAAAACTGTTATAAGGACCTTAGTTTGGTCATTAGGAATATAAAATGTCAATACACACTCTAAAAATAAATAATAAAAAGTTGTGAATTTTAAAATTGAAAACAAAAAATCATATGGAAGATTTGAAAGGACGGTTTTCTATATCACAGTCTAATTCAAAGGCAGTCCTTGTTACAAAATGTATCTTACAATTGTTAATTTATATTGCTTGTGTTTTTATAGAAATAGTAGACAATGCATATTTTATGAAATTTTCCTTCTTATTTTTAGTTAGAAACTTTAGGCAGGTAGAACTTGTGTTTGGGAGTGTCTCTGGTGTGTTTGAATGGTGCTTGCTCTTTCTTGGTCTCTATGAGAGCTGCTGGGCAAGGTCCCGTGACTCGAGGTGTAAACTCCTTGCGGTACAAAGTGCTGATGGACTGCTGAGATTCACTTCCGAGGCTGAAGTGAGATGCGTTAGACGCTCTGACTCTCGTCACACGTTCTGTAGTTGCAAAGTTTCCGTAAGCCTTCGCTTCGCTCTGACCATAGAAATGGCCTCCCCCGACGCTGAGATTGTCTTGTCTCCTTATCATAGTGGCAGGATGAGCTTCGTACATCGCTCCTTGCCTGTACATTGAGCTCAAGCTCTTCCTTCCTTCTTGGTGAGATGTTTGAGATAAGTCGATATGCTGGATGCTCTTCTTTTGCTGAGAAGCGGTGGAGGATATTGTGTGAAGTGCTTCTGTAGAAGATTGCACACCTTTGCGATGAAGTATTGTGTTGTTTGCATCTTTAGCGGATGAAGTGATGACACTCTTGCGGTGGTAGCCGTCTGACTGCCTCACTGGCTGAACAGATGGTCCTGTTCCCTCCAGAGCATGTAGGAACTCCATACTAGTTCTACTCTTGGAGTGCCGCTTACTGTTCTCCAACCTTTGCTGGCTGGACGTGTGGCTGGTAGAATGCCTCGACACCGAGGATTGAGCACTCTGTGAATGTCTTTCCTTAAGGTTTGATTCTTGGATGTGAGATGTCATATGATGATGTATGTTGCTAGAAGATCCAGATCTTGCTTGGTTCTGCTGATAAACTCTAGCTTCCTGGTCAATGATTTGTTTCATGCTTTGGGTTGAAGAGGATTTCGACAAGTGCTGTTCGGACTGGTGACTGGTGTGGTGAGATTGTTGAGATGTACGGGATTCTTGGTGTTGCCGCGACTGAGAGTGTCTAGCCTCATCAATCATTGCCTGACTAGATTGAGAAACATTAGTGGCATGTTTTGTGTACCCGTTTTGAACCGTATCTCTTGAATCTGTAACATGTGATTGTCTTCTAATGTTTTCATTAGATATCCTTTTTTCTTCGTTTATATATTGCTCGGATTTAGATATATGTTGTTGTGTTTCTTCTTTCTGCTGGACCCTCTTTTCAACTCCTGAGGTTTCTTTAGTAACATGTTTAGTGACGGTTACAACACTCCCATCGGCTAGAGTTTTAGTTTCGGTTGATTTCTGAACATCTTGGTGACGACTTGTTAAATCTTTGTCAGTGCTGTAAGATTTGCGATTGTAAGATGCCATTGTAGATCTGTCATCACCGAGAGTAATTTGTGATTCAATGTGCCTTCTTCTATTGATTCCTGATGGTGTGCTGTCTTTTTGTTGAACTGAAAATGTCTCTCTTGATGTTGTTGTGGAGTCCATTTTGCCATCTCCAATTTTGAGAGAATCTTCATACCTTTTTGTCGTTGCACGTTCACCTCTGACTACTTTGAACTCAGTCTTTTTCAAGGTTGTTCGCTCAAACTCACCTTCTCCAACTTGTAGATTATCTCTCGGCTTTTGGACTACTGCTCTCTCTCCTTTTCCTGGTTTGAAGTCCTCTCTCAAATGTGGAGTTCCGTGGAATTCACCTTCAACCTTCAAATTATCTTGATATCTCACTATTTCTGCTCTCTCTCCTTTACCAATACTAGTTGGAGTCCTCTTTACAAATTCACCTTCTGGCCTAAGGTTATCAGGATGTTTTATTGGTTTTTGACGCTCTCCAGGCCCAACTGGACTAGCTGATGGCCTTTCAAAGTCCCCTTCTGGCCTCAAATTGTCTGGATGTCTTATTGGTGTCCTTCGTTCACCTGGGCCAATGGGTGGTTTGTTAGGAGTTTCAAAATTACCTTCAAGGTGTAAATTGTCTGGATGTTTAACCACTGGTGCTCGTTCCCCTGGCTGATATGGGGAGGGAGATTTACGATCAAAATCTCCCTCAGGTTTTAAATTATCTGGATGTCTTATAGGGGTTCTACGCTCACCAGGACCTACTTTTTCTTTGTTTGGTCTTTCAAAATCTCCCTCTGGCCATAGATTATCAGGGTGTCGAACTATTTCAGCTCGTTCACCAGGCCCAACTTTTTGTGGTGTTCTCTTTTCAAACTCACCCTCTGGACGAAGGTTATCTTGAGGTTTAACGACAGGAGCTCTTTCACCCTTGAGAGGTTTATCATCCTTTGGCCGTTTCTCAAACTCACCTTCAGGTCTAAGATTATCAGGATGTTTTGTTATTTTTGGCCTCTCTGCGTGGACAATTTTATAGTCATCTCTTGATCGATGATCAATAAATTCACCTTCGACTCTGAGATTATCTTCATGTTTAACTACTTCCACACGTTCAGATCTTACAGCTGAATAGTCATCTCTTCTTGATATTTCCCATTCACCCTCCATTCTGAGGTTATCCTCATGTTTGACAACTTTAGACTTTTCAGCTCTTACGTTTTTATAGTCATCTCTAGATCTATATTCTTCAATTTCACCTTCCATTCTAAGATTATCACCCCTAATAGTGACCTGAGCTCGTTCCCCTCGGGTTGCATTATAGTCATCTCGAGACCGATGAATTTCTAACTCACCTTCCATTTTTAAATTGTCTTCGTGGTGAACTATTTCAACTCGTTCACCTCTGACAGTCTTATAATCATTTCTGGAGCGATGATCAATGAATTCACCCTCTGGTCTCAAATTGTCTGGATGTTTTACTATTTCTGCTCTTTCGCCCGGTTTGACTTTTTCAGGTGACCTCTTCTCAAACTCTCCCTCTGGTTTTAAGTTGTCTTTTGGCTTAACAACTTGAGCTCTCTCACCCCTTTTAGGAGTGTCATCTTTTGGACGTCTTTCAAATTCACCTTCTGGATAAAGATTATCCTTAGGTTTTACAACTGGTGCTCTTTCTCCTCTTACTGGTGTTTGTTCTTTGGGACGTTTCTCAAACTCGCCTTCAGGTTTAAGATTGTCTTGCGGTTTTACAATTGGAGCCCTTTCACCTCTCAGTGGAGTGCCTTCTTTTGGACGCTTCTCAAATTCCCCCTCAGGTTTCAGATTATCTGGATGTTTCACAATATCCACCCTTTCGCCCTTAAAATATCTGTAATCATCTCGGCTTCGTACATCTATGAACTCGCCCTCAATATACAGGTTGTCAACATGCTTTTTAACTTCACTTCGTTCACCTCGTACTACTCTGTAATCATCTCTGCTCCTCATATCAGTAAACTCCCCTTCCATTTTTAAGTTGTCTGTGTGTTTGTGAATTTCTGCTCTTTCTCCTCTAACCACTCTGTAGTCATCCCTTCTTGTCACATCTATAAACTCTCCTTCCATTTTCAAATTATCGGTATGTTTATGCATTTCAGCTCTCTCTCCTCTAAATACACTATAGTCATCTCGGCGAATTCCGGTAAATTCGCCAGTAACTTGGAGATTGTCCTCATGCTTAGTTATTTCAGCCCTCTCCCCTCTTACAATGACAAAATCGTCTCTGGTTCTGTATGTTTCAATATCACCTTCAGGCTTCAAATTGTCCCTATGTTTTATGACTGGAGCTCTTTCACCTTTAAGAGGAGTTTCTTCTCTTAGACGTTTTTCAAATTCACCTTCAGGTTTCAAATTGTCTTGAGGCTTAACAATGGGTGCTCGTTCTCCTCTTCTCGGTGATTCTTCTAGAGGACGCTTTTCAAATTCTCCCTCAGGCTTCAAATTGTCCTGAGGCTTAACTATTGGAGCCCTTTCTCCACGCACTGGGGCTTTTTCTTGTGGTCTCCTTTCAAATTCACCTTCAGGCCGAAGATTGTCTTTTGGTTTCACGACTGAGGCTCTCTCACCCTTTGTTGGTGTTTCCTCCTGGGGACGTTTTTCAAATTCGCCTTCAGGTCGTAAATTATCTTTAGGTTTTACAATTGGAGCTCGGTCACCTTTTAATGGAGTCACAGATTTTTTGGGCCTAACAAAATCACCCTCAGGTCGTAAATTATCTGGATGTTTTACAATTTCTGCTCTTTCACCAGGACCTACCTTCTGTGGTGTACGTTTTTCGAACTCTCCTTCAGGTTTGAGATTATCTTCTGGTCTAACAGCTTTAGGTCTTTCTCCTGGAATGAATCTTTCTTGATATGGCCTTTCAAATTCTCCTTCAGGCTTTAGATTATCATTTGGTTTTATAGGCTTTTGACGCTCTCCAGGTCCATATGATATAATTTCAGGTCTTTCAAAATCACCTTCAGGGTATAAATTGTCTTTAGGCTTAACAACAGGAGCTCTTTCTCCTCTTAAAGGTGCCTTTTCTTTTGGTCTGCCTTCAAATTCTCCTTCGGGTTTCAGGTTGTCAGGATGTTTGATGAGTTCAGGTCGTTTAGCAGGCTTGTAAGCCTCAGGGTATCGCTTTTCAAAATCTCCTTCTGGTTTAAGGTTGTCATGAGGCTTAATGGGCTTAGGTCTTTCACCTGGTCGATACTCGTCAGGTTCTGATTTGGCAAACTCGCCCTCGGGATAAAGGTTATCTTTTGGCTTAACCACTGGGGCTCTTTCACCATATTGTGGTGCTTTCTCTTTTGGCCGTCTAATAAATTCTCCCTCGGGCTTAAGATTATCAGGATGTTTTACTATCTCAGCTCTTTCACCTGGTTTCACTTTTTCTGCAGTGGGTCTATCAAACTCTCCTTCTGGTTTTAAGTTGTCAACAGGTCTCACAGCTTGTGGCCTTTTTGTTGGAGTATAAGCCTCTGGAGTACGTTTTTCAAAGTCCCCTTCAGGCCACAAGTTGTCTTTTGGTTTTACGACTGGTGCTCTTTCACCATATGGTATGACTTCTGGTTGGCGCTTTTCAAATTCTCCTTCGGGATATAGGTTGTCTTTTGGCTTTTTAACAGGTGCTCTATCTCCTTTGGTCGGTGCCTTCTCTCTTGGCTTGTAATCAATTTCACCTTCAGGTCTTAGGTTATCAGGGTGCCTGATGATTTCTGGCCGTTCAGCAGGTTTATATGCTTCTGGATATCTCTTTTCAAATTCACCTTCAGGCTTAAGATTGTCATGAGGTCTGATAGGCTTAGGTCTTTCAGCTGGACGATATTCTTCGTGTTCTGGTTTTTGGAATTCTCCTTCTGGATACAAATTATCTTTTGGCTTAACCACTGGAGCTCGCTCCCCATAAGAAGGTACCTTTTCTTTTGGTCTTCCAACAAATTCTCCCTCAGGTTTTAAATTGTCAGGATGTCGTACAATCTCAGCACGTTCTCCAGGCCGTACTTTTTCAGGAGTAGGTCTTTCAAACTCACCCTCAGGCTTAAGGTTATCAATGGGTTTAACGGCCTCAGGTCTCTTGGAAGGTGTATATTCATCCGGTTTTCGTTTTTCAAAGTCTCCTTCTGGAAATAGGTTGTCTTTTGGCTTTACCACAGGAGCACGTTCACCTTGGGGTATAGGCTCAGGTTGACGCTTTTCAAACTCACCTTCTGGGTGAAGATTATCTTTAGGTCTAATGACAGGAGCTCTATCTCCTTTTGTTGGAGCCTTCTCTCTCGGTTTATAGTCTACTTCACCCTCTGGTTTAAGGTTATCAGGATGTCTGATTATCTCTGGACGTTCAGCTGGCCTGTATGCTTCCGGATAACGCTTTTCGAACTCTCCTTCTGGTTTCAAGTTGTCAAGGGGTTTGACAGGTTTAGGTCTTTCAGCTGGTCTGTATTCATCTAGCTCTGGCTTGGCAAACTCACCTTCAGGATACAAATTATCCTTAGGCTTTACAACCGGAGCTCGTTCACCATGTGGTACTGGTTCAGGACGACGTTTTTCAAACTCACCCTCTGGTCTCAAGTTATCCTTGGGCTTAACCATTGGTGCTCTATCTCCTTTTGTTGGTGCTTTTTCCTTCGGCTTATAATCCACTTCTCCTTCAGGTTTTAAGTTATCTGGGTGTCTGATGATCTCGGGTCGCTCTGCCGGTTTGAAAGATTCAGGATAGTGCCTTTCAAACTCTCCCTCAGGTTTCAAGTTGTCATGAGGCCTGACAGGCTTAGGGCGCTCAGAGGGTCTATACTCCTCTAGCTCTGGCTTAGTAAATTCTCCTTCTGGAAATAAGTTGTCTTTTGGTTTGACAACTGGTGCTCTCTCCCCCATAAGGGGAACTGTTTCTTTTGGCCTACGCTCAAATTCACCTTCAGGTTTTAGGTTGTCAGAAGGTCTGATCTGCTTAGGTCTTTCTGCAGGTCTGAAAGGTTGTTTCTCAGGTGTTTCAAAATCACCTTCAGGCCTCAAATTGTCAGAAGGTCTGATTTGCTTGGGTCTTTCTGCAGGTCTGAAAGGCTGCTTCTCAGGGGTTTCAAATTCTCCTTCAGGCCTCAAATTGTCAGATGGTCTGATTTGCTTGGGCCTTTCTGCTGGTCTAAACGGTTCTTTTTCTGGCTTTTCAAATTCTCCTTCAGGTCTCAAATTGTCAGAAGGTCTGATTTGCTTTGGTCTTTCTGCTGGTCTGAAAGGCTGCTTCTCAGGTGTTTCAAATTCACCTTCAGGCTTCAAATTGTCAGAAGGTCTTATTTGCTTGGGTCTTTCTGCTGGTCTGAATGGTTCTTTCTGGGGTTTTTCAAATTCTCCTTCAGGCCTCAGATTATCAGAGGGTCTGAATTGTTGGGGTCTTTCTGCTGGTCTGAATGGTTCTTTTTCTTGTTTCTCAAAATCTCCTTCAGGTCTCAGATTATCAGAAGGTCTTATTTGCTTTGGTCTTTCTGCTGGTCTAAACGGTTCTTTTTCTGGCTTCTCAAATTCACCTTCAGGTCTCAAATTGTCAGAAGGTCTGATCTGCTTTGGTCTTTCTGCAGGTCTGAAAGGTTGCTTCTCAGGTGTTTCAAATTCTCCTTCTGGTCTCAAATTGTCAGAAGGTCTGATTTGCTTGGGCCTTTCTGCTGGTCTAAACGGTTCTTTTTCTGGCTTTTCAAATTCTCCTTCAGGTCTCAAATTGTCAGAAGGTCTGATCTGCTTTGGTCTTTCTGCAGGTCTGAAAGGTTGCTTCTCAGGTGTTTCAAATTCTCCTTCTGGTCTCAAATTGTCAGAAGGTCTGATTTGCTTGGGCCTTTCTGCTGGTCTAAACGGTTCTTTTTCTGGCTTTTCAAATTCTCCTTCAGGTCTCAAATTGTCAGAAGGTCTGATCTGCTTTGGTCTTTCTGCAGGTCTGAAAGGTTGCTTCTCAGGTGTTTCGAATTCTCCTTCAGGTCTCAAATTGTCAGAAGGTCTGATCTGCTTTGGTCTTTCTGCAGGTCTGAATGGTTGCTTCTCAGGTGTTTCAAATTCTCCTTCAGGTCTCAAATTGTCAGAAGGTCTGATTTGCTTGGGCCTTTCTGCTGGTCTAAACGGTTCTTTTTCTGGCTTCTCAAATTCACCTTCAGGTCTCAAATTGTCAGAAGGTCTGATCTGCTTTGGTCTTTCTGCAGGTCTGAAAGGTTGCTTCTCAGGTGTTTCAAATTCTCCTTCTGGTCTCAAATTGTCAGAAGGTCTGATTTGCTTGGGCCTTTCTGTTGGTCTAAACGGTTCTTTTTCTGGCTTCTCAAATTCACCTTCAGGTCTCAAATTGTCAGAAGGTCTGATCTGCTTTGGTCTTTCTGCAGGTCTGAAAGGTTGCTTCTCAGGTGTTTCAAATTCTCCTTCTGGTCTCAAATTGTCAGAAGGTCTGATTTGCTTGGGCCTTTCTGCTGGTCTAAACGGTTCTTTTTCTGGCTTTTCAAATTCTCCTTCTGGTCTCAAATTGTCAGAAGGTCTGATTTGCTTGGGCCTTTCTGCTGGTCTAAACGGTTCTTTTTCTGGCTTTTCAAATTCTCCTTCAGGTCTCAAATTATCAGAAGGTCTTATTTGCTTGGGTCTTTCTGCGGGTCTGAAAGGCTTCTTCTCAGGTGTTTCAAATTCTCCTTCTGGCCTTAAATTGTCAGATGGTCTGATTTGTTTTGGTCTTTCTGCTGGTCTGAAAGGCTGCTTCTCAGGGGTTTCAAATTCACCTTCAGGCCTCAAATTGTCAGAAGGTCTAATTTGCTTGGGTCTTTCTGCAGGTCTGTAAGGCTGCTTCTCAGGTGTTTCAAATTCTCCTTCAGGCTTCAAATTATCAGAAGGTCTGATTTGCTTGGGTCTTTCAGCAGGTCTAAATGGTTCTTTTTCAGGCTTCTCAAATTCTCCCTCAGGTTTTAAATTATCTATCGGTTTTGTTGGTTTAGGACGGTCTGTTTTGTAGGTTTTGTAAACATCCTTAGTGGTTGTATTGCTTTCAAATATTCCCTCCTCTGTGGTAAGATTGTCACGTAGAGTGTATTGAGTGACTCGTGTGATAGGATGCTCTTTGAACTCCTCAAGGTTTGTGGTTTCAAAATATCTCTCTCCATCTTGTTTAGTCCATGTCCCTCGACGAGTGGGTTTTTGCCGATCTGGCGTCTTCTCAGTGAAGTCTGTTTTTGAAGAAGTTTCAAATACCATTGTACCCTCAGTTGTAAGGTTGTCTGTGCGTTTAGTCACCTCAACACGATTTATATATTTATGGTCTGTAAATGCTTCTTGGTTGCTTGTTTCAAAGTAAAACTCATTGTTTTCCACAAACTTGTTGTCCTTCAGCTTTTTGGGTTTCTCTGGTTTCACAAGTTGGCGCTCAGGATAGTCTTCTTGTGCTCGCGTGGTTACCTGAAAAATGTCAATCATAGCTTTAATTTAGTATAGGAAACTTATCTGGAGGAGGGGAGGTAATTAGAAGGATGATGTTAAGGATTTTAAATATTCAGGAGGGATTCTCAATATCTCCTAGGAGGTTGTAGCTTCAGTTTCAGTATCTTACTTCATAAAACTATCAGTATAGTAGTTTGTAAGTCAAAGATTAATCATGACAAGAATTGATTCATCGAGATCAAAGTACATCGAGTAGTATCGAGATCAGTACTGGCAGAAAATGGAATATTTTTTTCTATTTTCTATTTTGTTAGCAGTTGTGTGTTACTTTCAACATTAGCTGGCTTAAACAAATGTTTTTGACCTAAAAAAAATCACACATGCTTAGAAATATTTCAGACTAGCTTGTACCCCCGGATTCGCCTGCGATGGTATAACCATTATACAGCATGAGAAATAAATAGAGTAACACAATCTAAATCGAAACTGGTAAAACAACTGGATACTTGAAAATTTTCTAATTTTTGTTTACTTAATCTTTTTATTGAGGTCTATGTCTTTAGTTCTGTTATGGTTTTGCAAAAAATTATATCTGTAGTGGCTTTGCAAATGATCACAAAAATAAGTTATTATCATGATTTATTGCACATATTAAAACAAATCATGTTACGATTAAAAATTCTACAGCAATTAAATTACAATTAAAAACTAAATGAAAACCATCTAACACAAAACAATATGTTTATAATCTCCAATTAAAAATTCTCACAAAATAATGTCTTGAAACTGAAAATGCTGTGACTCTTCAGCTTCTCCAAGGTATAGTTCTTTCATATCGGTTATTCTAATACTGGCAAAGAAACTTTTCCACCAGAAAAGCTCATTCCAGCATGCTCATCTTTCTATTCTAATGCTTTGCATAATTTTCAAACACACACCAAGTATTTCTGTTGAATACTTGTCGCCAATTATTAAATTAAAAACATATAAACATAAACATAACTGTAAACAATCCTACTTCGACAGTTCTCATTGTGTATGACAGTTTTTTCTTGCTGCTTAGTTCAAATTAGCTGTTATCATAAAATAATGCAAAATATTAATAGAGCTTTTAAATATCATAGAAACCAACTTCGTTAAAACATCTGACTATAAATTCTTTAATTAATTTTAAATATGAATACTCATAAGGTTATCAAGGGAAATTCCAGAGCCACTGAGGAGGAGCCGGAAAGGATTTTTTAGATTGTATTGTTCATAGCGGCTATAAATAAAAAAATACCTTGTTAAAATCATAGACAACAAACAAACAACTAATAAAATATAATAACTAATGTTACCGTGAATTTCCCCTCGCCCACTGTAAGGTTGTCTTCCCTTTGGCGTACAATCTCTGTGCGGCTCGTGTGATCGAACTGTCGGAACTCGCTGCGTGTCGTAGTCTCAGTTTCGATGTCGCCTTCCAATTTAGTGAAGGTGTTACGCCTCACCAGTTGAGGCCTTTCGGTCGGTTGGCCTGTGAAGTCTAGTTGCTTAGTTGTTACACCTGCACACAAAAAAAAATTAACTTCAAGTCCTTTGGAATCACACTAATAACTTGCATAGTATGGATTGAAATGTTGAAAATAAGGTTTGATAGTGAAATACGAGTAAGAAAGTTTTGTTCTTAAACATTGAGGTTTATTTATCATTTCTGTACCTCAGTATTGTTTTATTTAGGTTACTTTTAACTACTTATGTGGATCCTTTTTGTAAAAATATTTGTGCAACTTCCTGTTTTTTCATCATGTTTATTTGTTTTTCCTCTGCTTCGTAAAATACAGGGTGTCCACAAGATTGGTACAACTTCATACTTAACCCTTCCCGGACGGGTGACGGATATATCCGCCTAAGTCTTTGACGATAAAGGACAGGTAACGGATATATCCGCTTATGGTTTTTGATGTTCCGGATGGGAAGCGGATATATCAGCCTTCTCTTTAGACAAACTGGCAGGTGCTTGAGCAGTAACCGGATGTTTCGCGGTACCAAGGCGCCACTTTCCTGCTCTCTCCATGGCTGCGCTCACTCCCGCACTCCTCCCTCTCTCCAGCGCCAACCATGGCTCCCCCTCTCCCATGCCTCCCCCTCTCCCGCGCAGCCCCAACCTCTCCTACGCTCCCCTCTCGACGTTTCACGTTCAACACTACATTGTCTTTATTTATTGTTTAAATATTGTTCTTTATTTATTGCCTACCGTTGTCATGGTCATATCTTTAAAGAGGGGTGGCGGATATGTCCGCTGCTTTTCTACTCATATGCGGACGGGTAGCGGATATATCCGCATACTTAAAAAAGAGTATAAAATTATTTTGACAGTATGAAGTGTTCCATTGTGTTTATTTTATGTATACTTGCAGAACAAAACACAAATAAAGACATTAATTTTTATTTTTTCCTATAATTTTTTCTTGTTCTATGTCACGATTTTGCCCGTCCGGGAAGGGTTAAGTCATACTGTTGTTTTTGAACTTACGATATTCTATCTGTGTTGGCTGTATTAGCAACATTCTTAAATTTAGTTTTCATAATTATTACCGAGCTTGTTCACCTGATACCTTAACATTTCAACCTAAAATTAAAATATTTGACTAGCAGATACAATAGACAAGGTGTTGGCCAACATACTATATAGCTTCCTGTTTTTTTCACATCACCCCTCATGATTCCCGTCTAATGAGGCAAATGAAAGACAGCCTCTACCAGACAAAAACACCTCAGTTGATGTTCTTAGAGACGATTTGAAAATCCTTTTTCAAGGATTCCACCAAAATGTGTAAAACTGAATTTCATACATGAATTAAATGGTAGTTGAGTTTAGTTGGTATTCTGAAAGATATGCCCATAATTTTCCCTCTTAGTTCATCAACATCAATTGAGAAATAAGATTTGTTTTTTTTTTCTTTATTTGCTCTTTAAGAGTAGGCCTAAATTACATGGTGGTGATGTTGGGAAAACGAGGAAAAGGTATTTGGGCAAACCCTTGTTCTTTGTATCTGCTATTCAACAATTTTAATTTCAGGTTACCATATCAGCAAGCTCGGCAACAATTGTATGAGTGAAACTAACCTTTAGAGTGAGTCTGATACAACAAACAAAAGATAAACACTCTAAGCTGAAAATTAATAGCATGGCTAATGTATAAAATTGTTCTAATCTTTTGTGAAGACCGAGTAGTTTGAATAGTTGTTTGGATAGTAATAAAAAGTGTTATTGTAATTTGATTTATTAATCATTTTTTACCATATAGCATACATCATTCAAGGTAATTAAACCATAGCTCTTAAGGTATAATTATTTTATAAAAATAGTAGTTTGCGCAACAATTGCGTAAAGATATCTTTCCGACACAAGTAGATATGATTTAACGCACGAGCTTTGGCAAGTCTTACATAGCTTTACCTACGACTGTTTTTTAATTACGTTTGTAATACTTCATTAATACCTATACTCTTTCTGTTTTTTAGGGAATATGTACTCATCAGCCTTACCATAAAGTACTGTTTCAGGTACAGTACATGTAGAAAAATACTACATTTTTTTAGCAATACTGAATATATTAAAACAGTTAATTTACAACATCAAAACACACAAAATAAAGTATCTCATTTTAACTCTTCTCAACTCAAGTGGATGTTGGCAGATCAGCAATTGAATATGTTGTTACCATATAAGTTGATGTCCAACTTATTACAATTTTTAATAACTTTTTTCAATCCTTGAACCCCATTGGTCCATTACTTTACCACACTAGTGCTGTAAAGTTAGTAACCAATGTGGTAAAGTAAACCTTTTCAATTCTAAAAATTATATTGGCAAGTGTAAAAAAGCGGTTGTATTTGATAAATTCATCCAGCCAACGTATCTTGTTTATACATCTTTAAAAAAAAACACAGTACTTTAGAAATAAAAGTTTTAGTTACTTGTATGTTGACTATATAAAGCCATCATAAAAGTTCACCAAATAATTGGTAAGTGTTGCCATGTGTACTGAATCAGATGAAAATATCATAAAGACTTTTAACAATAATTCATTTCAGAAAGCTACTACAACATTAGGTAGGAGATGGAAAAAACAATGAACTAAACTCACCAGTGAATTCTCCTAGAGGTTTCAGATTGTCCTCAGGTTTTGTGACAGGCGCTCGCTCCCCTCTGGTGGGAGCTTTAGGCTGTTCCGGTCTCTCAAACTCCCCTTCAGGTCTTAAATTATCAGAAGGTCTGATTTGCTTGGGCCTTTCTGCAGGTCTGAATGGTTCTTTTTCTGGTTTCTCAAAATCTCCTTCAGGTCTCAAATTGTCAGAAGGTCTGATTTGCTTGGGCCTTTCAGCAGGTCTGAATGGTTGCTTTTCAGGCGTTTCAAAGTCTCCTTCAGGTCTTAAGTTATCAGATGGTCTGATTTGCTTGGGCCTTTCAGCGGGTCTAAATGGTTGCTTTTCAGGAGTTTCAAAGTCTCCTTCAGGTCTCAAATTATCAGATGGTCTGATTTGCTTGGGCCTTTCTGCAGGTCTGAATGGTTCTTTTTCTGGTTTCTCAAAATCTCCCTCAGGTCTCAAATTGTCAGATGGTCTAACTTGCTTGGGCCTTTCACCAGGCCTGTAAGGCTCTTTTTCTGGCTTTTCAAAGTCACCTTCAGGTCTTAAGTTATCAGAAGGTCTGATTTGCTTGGGCCTTTCTGCAGGTCTGAATGGTTCTTTTTCTGGTTTCTCAAAATCTCCCTCAGGTCTCAAATTGTCAGATGGTCTAACTTGCTTGGGCCTTTCACCAGGCCTGTAAGGCTCTTTTTCTGGCTTTTCAAAGTCACCTTCAGGTCTTAAGTTATCAGAAGGTCTGATTTGCTTGGGCCTTTCTGCAGGTCTGAATGGTTCTTTTTCTGGTTTCTCAAAATCTCCCTCAGGTCTCAAATTGTCAGATGGTCTAACTTGCTTGGGCCTTTCACCAGGCCTGTAAGGCTCTTTTTCTGGCTTTTCAAAGTCACCTTCAGGTCTTAAGTTATCAGAAGGTCTGATTTGCTTGGGCCTTTCTGCAGGTCTGAATGGTTCTTTTTCTGGTTTCTCAAAATCTCCCTCAGGTCTCAAATTGTCAGATGGTCTAACTTGCTTGGGCCTTTCACCAGGCCTGTAAGGCTCTTTTTCTGGCTTTTCAAAGTCACCTTCAGGTCTTAAGTTATCAGAAGGTCTGATTTGCTTGGGCCTTTCAGCGGGTCTAAATGGTTGCTTTTCAGGAGTTTCAAAGTCTCCTTCAGGTCTCAAGTTATCAGATGGTCTGATTTGCTTGGGCCTTTCTGCAGGTCTGAATGGTTCTTTTTCTGGTTTCTCAAAATCTCCCTCAGGTCTCAAATTGTCAGATGGTCTAACTTGCTTGGGCCTTTCACCAGGCCTGTAAGGCTCTTTTTCTGGCTTTTCAAAGTCACCTTCAGGATGAAGATTGTCTGAAGGTTTAAAGGGCTTTTGTCTATCAGCAGGCCTAAACGGTTCTCGTTGAGGAACTTCAAAATCACCTTCTGGTTTAAGGTTATCAGGATGTCTGACAATTGGCGCTCGTTCTCCAGGTCCATACTTCTCAGGCTTAGGCCGTTCGAACTCTCCTTCGGGATGCAGATGGTCTTCCACTTTAAACCTGCAAAGTAACAAATTATTAAAGTCCCTAAAATTTCCAGATCTGTTTGCAGCTAGTATGAAGTTCACTTGCCTGTGGGGGATGAGAGAGCCTACATAAAAAACACTATTCGTATTGGATGGAAGGCGGGATGAAGAAATTTTAAGGCCAAAATTCCAGCAACTTTAGATCAAACATACATGGAAGAGCCAACAATTAATTGTACTTGAACGGCCAAAATATATGAATTGGGTGCATACATTTTGTAACTGGGAAATTTTATATGTTGAATAATGACAATAAAATCTGCAAAAGTTGCCATTTGCCCTCTATTTACGTAGTTGCCTCATATAATTTACATTCGTGGCATAAAACTACGATATTTCCATGATCTTGAGAAATTATGTCGACGTTGTTGTGATTGTGAGGGATAACTTTGACCAATCCATGTTTGAATGAGAACACGTATATGATTCCGCTGTAATCGTGAAGTCTGTGATTATAGAGGATGATCTAACACGGAATTTTTGGGTGCTATACCGTACAAGAGAAATTTTCTGCTTTTCTGTTTAACTTAGGCAGTGAAACACTGCCATTTAGTAGCAACAAATAATCTGCATCCAACCTATTTATGTGATTATTTAGCAGATCATCACTAATTAAGATATGGCTCTTTGGAGTCATGAGTGATGGCTACAAAACCACACAATGCAGATGTTTCAGGCCAGCAAATTTAGACGGATGGTGGTGTGGGTTGTATAAAAAAAAATTTAAAAAAGTAGCTACAAAAAGAGATATTGCGTTGATTTTTATACCCCGAAAGAGCAGTCGCGTTTTAGGGGACGGAATTCTCACTTAAAATAATGTCCACCGACTTTGAAGGTATGGCATTCTATAGCTAGAGGTACCTATAGGTTTACTCGTTTACTGTCACTAAGAGAAATCAAAATTATCCCCATTACTTTTATATTTCAAAAAAGACGACCATGTTTTTTCAGCCCAGAAAAAAAATTTCAACAAAACTGTTAACGTTGCCATGGACATTTTGCCAACGCCACCAGCTTCACCCAAGCCTGTTGGCACTGGTATCCTCACCCTGAGGGTACCCCATGCATAAGGAGTAAAGTGGATTTTTGTGAACATAAGAAGCAGAATATGAAAAAAATGTATAATCAAACCGATACATATTCTCTGGTATTGAAAAGGAGGTTGTACAAACAATAAAGAGACCTTTTAAATACATAGCATGTTTAGTACCTGCGAGGTCTTTCTGCATGTTTCTCAGGGTAGTCCAGCTCGTACGCAGTTCTTGTGTCCAGGGGCTCCTTGGGTAATTCAAGTTCTGTCTGCAATCTCTTCAACTTGGGCCGTTCCACCTAATGCAAACAAAAGTATTTGAAAATGTAAATAGTAGGAAATATAGGGCAATATAATCAAAAATTCTTTTTCCATACCTAAGTTACATAACCAGTTTTAGAATGAAAACTAAAATAGTCAAATTGAGCCAATGGCAGAGTGTGATGTAAATGACTTTCTATTGAATTCACCAACTCTTCAACCAAGCAATACTGAAAGGACAACTTATTGTAAGCTAGAACACATTTTGTCACATCAACTATCACAGCAACAAAAGCTACGAGGGAGAAAATTAGATTTTAGACTGTAGCATAAAATATATGTATAAGAACTTTTGCAAGGACAAAGGCTACTACAAAAAAGTTACCTCAAAAATATCAAGCTCTTGCCACTGGGAAAATATATAAAACATGTTACTGTATTTTGAATACTAAATTGCTACAACCGGCCCATATCTATGGGATGTCTACTTCAGTATACAAAAGTCAAATTTGGGTAGGATTTAGGGTCACCTCGGAGGGTTTGAAGGGACGGAACTCCTCGTGCAGCAGCGAGTGGTCGGGCAGAGGTTCTGGTTGCCAGTCCAATGGAGGGCCTTCGCTGTACGGACCATGAGGACATCTGTGTCTCCTAAAACAACAGACAGATGACGTTAGACAAACATTACTACATTACGACATGGACGATAGAGCTATGATAGGCATGTCTGGTTCTAGAAGTGGCACCAAACATTGAAAACCACTTTTTGTTTAACTCAAAAGTCATGCTATTTATTAATCCATACTTTTATCATATACTAACTTACACCAAATAACATATTACAAATTTTAACGATAGATAAACTTTTCATGGCTAACTTGAGAGAAAAAAACCATAGATAAAACACTCCTTTAGTAGATTTCTCATCCTTATATGGAACAGCTGAAGACAATTTTATTGTTAGTTCTGTACGGTTTATGTAGAGGTCGTGTTTTGTTTATAATTTGTTTCCCGTTATTAGTCATTTAAAACCTTGTTTAACCAAATAATACAATCTAATCATAAACAATAATTTTTACCCTAGTTATATAACCAAAAAGTAAAGCACAAACAAGAAATTAACCCTAAATAATAAAACAAAATTTTGTCGACACTGGCGCCCAGTGTCACCGTACATGAACTAGAGACTACATTTTAGAGACTTGAAAAACGTGCTTCAAAATTTACAATGGTATGAGAAGTCTACTTGTTTTGGTTAGTCTATGGAAAAACTGAATTGACCTTCTGCAGCACTGATTGGCAGAAATTGGAAACTCCTTCAAAATTAACCATGTAAGATTTTTTTTTAATAGACTGCCTGCCACTGCTAGACTTGCTAATTTAATACACTTTAAAAGTAATTATGTGAGTGACATAGCCAATCCATTTTATCTTACAGTTTTGTTTTGAAAAGTGTTTAGTTTGTTAATTAAAACTGCTGTTTAGTCTGGTTAATAATATTGTCTTCAACGTTCAGAAAAAACAAAGTGAGTTTATAATTAACTTAATTTATTTAAAAAAATAAGAGCTCTGCTATGCAACTTACTTTGAAAGTAAAAAAAATCATGAAGAATATACAAATCATGTTGTCACAGTGGTAGAAAACATACCTGTCAGATCAAATGAATACATGCAAGAAATGTTTACTGGTAACAGCTTTAAGTTGGGAATCATTTGTATAAAACACTAAAAAATAAAAAAATATATTCTAAAAAATTATAAAATATTTTACAATACTGTAAGTGTTTATTATTTTAACCCATTATTAATAGAGTGAGTATTTCAATTAGTTACAAAAGCTTTGAGTCTTTGAAGCTTATTGAAATCGAAAATTATGACTGTTATTACTGTAGTTAACGCCTGTATAATAAAGGTACTTGACAATTGCTCAATGTTGAGCACTCATAGAAAATTTCTGTTATTTTTTTAATAACTTCTGTATAATACTGGTACTTGACAATTGCTCAATTTCAAGCAACAGGCGCACTAGTCTTATTGGTTACTCTTCATTCTGTCCTTGATTATATATATAGATGGATAAATAATAACAGGTCTGGTAACATAACACGGTATTTTTTTATTTAAAATATCATTCGTTAAATCTTAAATCGTTAAATTTTCTGAAGAAGTCCTATAGGACAAAATATTATTATACATTTTCTGTTAGGTTCAAGAACATGAATTAACTAGCAGAGTACCCGTCCTTCGTACGGGGTTGAAATATAAGTATAAAATGCTTATTGCAGTTATACTCAAGCTTTGCGTTTGCAATAAGGGAGGACACAGTTTGATAAAATTTGCTTTTTTAAATTTACAGTATTCTATAGTATTACACATCTACCATAGCCATAATGTTCTACCACTTCACCTAAACAATAGAGAAAAATAAATTATCAACAATTCGCAAAATATCACAAATTATTCATGAAATGAAAAACATAAACATAACTGTAAACGATCCTACTTTGACAGTTATCATTGCGAATCACAGTTTTTTGCTGCTTAGTTAAAATTAGCTGTTTTCATAAATGCAAAGAAAAATATAGTGCTGCACCCTGTTGGTAAATCTTATAACTTTTTAATGCTTTTCCGTATCATAGAACCAACTTTTTTAATTGAAACAGCTGACTAAATTCTTTAATTCCCTTTAAATATGAATACTCATAAGGTAAACATGGCGAATCACAGAGCCACTGGGGCGTAGCCCGAAAGAATTTTGAGATAAGAATATGCCTATATGTTAATCGGGAATGTAAGCTATCATCATGCCAAATTTCAGCCCAATCCGTCTAGTGGTTTAAGCGTGATCGAACTTCAAACAAACAAACAAACAAACAAACAAACACACAAACTTTCACATTTATAATATTAGTAAGATATTAGCTAACATTTTTTGTTACTGTTGCCTGTGTTCTTGAGTAAAATGTTAGTGTGTCATCCTATGTATTATGAAAAAATACATTCTTACTCGAGAACTTGGGGAACAACAGCAAAATAATATAATCATAATTCAAAATATAATAATATGCCTTTTTATGTGACCTTTTTATTTTGTATCTGTTAGACCTGGACTAAACTACTGTAGGTAGCTATAGCATAGACATGGCTATAGTAAGAGGTAAGATAGCTTAACTAAATCAATTTACAAAAATCTGTAAATTTAGAACCTTGAGTTGTAAATAAATAAGAGCAAAAGTACAAAAACACTTTATAAAGGGGGATTAAAACTGAACATGAACAAAGTACAGTAGCATGTCAACTCATTTCATTGAAAGTAAATACAAATGACTGAAATATCAAGATCAAATTATTGTAGAGCTAAAAAATTTGGGGGGAAATGCAGCATTCTATCAAAGTCTTTAGGCAAGGTTAGGGATTTGAACTAAGCCATAACCTAGCGCAACTGCATGCAGACAACCTGTATAATTATTTTACTATAGCATTTATAAGTCAAATTTTCAGAATTCCCATTATTTATAGAAAATCTAAATAATCTTCAATTAAATTTGTTAAATGAAATGAGCAGTTTAGCACATCTTTGACAAAACTTTTATTAATTAAATGTTGATTGATTGATCTTAATTGGTCGATGTTGAAGTTGAATAAATTTACATAGCCCCTATTTAATTCTGAAAAAGAATTATTACTTTTGTTAGCAAAGAAAAAAATCAAGAATGTGGATATGAATAATGGTTTAAAGAAGTAGAGGAGGAATTACTGTATACTTAAAATTATTGTACTTAGTCTTAGAAAATGATGAGTACTTTTGATATACATACATTGCGTTTAAATTTTCTTTCCAGGTAGTAGTTGTTTTGAAAACACTCATATTTTCTAAACCGCGAAGAATCTATGAGTGGTGTTAATTTTTATTTTATTAAACCTTTTAAGAATTTTTATTATTTGTAGACATCTATTCTACCAGCCATAAATCACAGCCTGGGGATGGAATGAAAAAAGTTTACTATTTTTTACGCAACTAACTTCCGTTACCTTGCTCTTGCTTTTGCTCTGTAGACAAGATGTAGGGTTGGTGCAGTAAGGGGGTGTCTCTGAGATAGAGTCAACATAAGTTACACTTTACTCTCTCTCTCTTCCATTATCTACCACTCACTAAATCACAAATCACAAACTAAACTTAGCGAAGGTAATTAATTGGTGAGTTAAGAAAAGCAATCACAACATACCATTGTGACATAATCGATTAATTAAATCATTGAATTGCACGACCCATAGTTTTATCTTAAGATTGTAAGATATTAAAAAAAAATTGTCATATTGATTTTTGTTGCATGAGTGAGTGCTAGAGAGAATTTTAAACAAATTCCTATAGCTTTGTGAGAGATTTTTCGCTGAAGTAAGAATTTTTCATAGAAGAGCTAACATTTTTATGGTACAGTATACAACAAATTAAAACATTACGAACAAATTGTTTGGTAATAATCTCAAACAAAACTATATTCTTATTTATTTAATATGGTAAGATACATATTTTTAATCCAAATTTTTACTTCAGATTGTTATCCATCTTTTCACAGTTTTTTTTACAATTTATTAACAAACTCCTAAAACAATAAAATCATTGTTGAGCTTGTCAAGATGATTTTGTTTGAAGAAACTTACATTGTTTCATCACTGTAATACTTGTATATTAATTTTTCTTGAATTTCACGCAAGAGTGTAGTGTATAATGTTGACACAATATTTGGCTTTGTAACCCCTAGAAATAACAGACTCTAAACACAAAGAAACGACCAATTCGGCAATCTGAATTCTCATTCCTTATTGCCTGGCCTTCCTATAACAACCTACTAGAACCTACTGTATCACCATGCTATCGGCAAGGTAATTCAGCAGACGGTAACAGCTGATTAGGTCATTTACATACCCCCTGACACGGAATTCTCACTTTTGCCTTTAACTAATGATTGTGCTAAAAATATTACATTGGAGAATGTTATATTTAAATTGTTGAAAGTTAATCTTTTTATGAAAAGCCACAATGATAAAAATAGTCTTTTTACAGCATTTTTGTCAAAAATTTAACCGTTAAGTAAGTATAGGGATTTCTCTGAAGCTTTGTGACAGCTAATATAAAAATGTATTGCACACGACAAGTTAGCAAAGATATAGGTCAAGTTTTCCCAAAGAAACACAATTGCATACTACAGATTTTTTTTATACAGAGCAGTGCTAAAACGTATGAATTTATTTCTTATGAAATTAGGGGTTTCATTATGTTATGAAAGTTATTTGAATTACACTTTAAAATAGTTTAAACCCACTGAATACTGTATTTAAAAAAATATTTGATAATGCCTTTATATCTTGAATCAATTTTTGATTATTTAATTAAGCCTTGCTATGGCATTTTCTAAATTAATTAATGCTTTTTAATTTGATATTTATATATTTTAAAAGTTTATTGCGTTAGTGATACTATGTTAATCCAGAACTAATCATTACCAAGGTGGTTAAATTTCTCAATACATTCGTTAAAAAAGACTTCTTTACTGTTCCATTCCTCCTAAATCCAAAATAAATTACAATATGAAATATGCCATCCACTATCTAAGAAAGGTTTATGTAAGAGCAATTTTTTAATAGTACAGTACTACAATCCTAACCATTTGATAAAATTATAAATCATAATTTCTTTCAAACATAGTACTAACTGCAATATGTAGGGTAGAGTTTCCTAATTTAAATTATATAACCTACAAATTTTGTGATTGTAAAACAAATCAAATTAAATAAAAGAAACTTACTTACGAAACTATTTTGCAACGTTTTCTTGCTATACAAGGAATTCTTTAAAATGTATTATTTCAGATTATACTCACTAAATTTTTATACATTCAATATTAAGTATACGAAAACATTCATCACATAAAAACTCTACACCCATTGCACTTTTGTAAAAAAATCCACACAAAAATTGAACTAGGACACTAACTATTTCTCTTTCAAAATTATAAATAATTTCCACTGTCACGTTTACCATAAACCTCCCTTGTGAGATAACCTCAACCATACGCGCACCTTCCTTTCATTCACTAACGCCTGTAATTCACAGTACGCTATATGTCTGACGCGACGGCGCTAGTGCTGCATCGTTCACCGCAGGCGCTACTAGATATCGACTAGATGAAGTAGAGAAATAAAAACTTCTCTGTTACAGTTGTTATGGATATTTCTGTTGTACAATTTTACCCGGATGATAGGGAATTGAAATTGAATGGCACAATAATAAATAACGTCATAAATATACGTATAAATAACGTAACAGAGAAAATTTAATTTTTATACAGGTAACACCTCCTACTTTATTGAACTTGCCCAAACCTTTAGTTTTAACTAACTTCGGAAAATTTTATTTTGTTTTCGTTGTTTGTGTTTTTACCCTATACAAATAGTACATTTCTGTAAAGTGAATTAAATTTCCATCCTTTTTGTAGCTTGTATTTCTTTTATCCTATGGTTTTTGAGTTAGTAAGCATTGAAAAATTAAAATTGCTTCCATTTTGAAATTATACAAAGTAGAAACTTGTTGCTTTGCAAAAGAATAGTTCCTATAAGTCATCATACACGTACCAAGTATGAAGTTAGTACCGTCAGTGGTTCAAAAGTTATGGGAAGTTATGTAAAAGTACATACACACCGACAGACGGAAAACGATGTGAGATAAGGCATATGTTTATAAGATATTTTTTTACCTAAGGAACATGACCGCGGAGTTTCAGGAGATACTGTAGTTTCGGAAAACCCCGTATGTTTGAAGCTACACGTATACAACTATTTTACAATATTTACGTAGTATTTCTGTACGATTTCATTGATATACAGGACATATGAATTCGTATCTAGAGATACCGGGAAAATTGTGATAATAGGTATAGCTTAAACAGAATATACGTTTAATTGATATTTTACCAGTTACCGGTGCTACAAGATTTCTAGGATACAGGAAATATAGGAGTAGCTATGACACAGTGTTTACATGATTGGGGATTTATTAAATTATAATTAAATAAATCTTAAATGTTTGTCCTCATGTGACAATTGCACGGTATTTATGGAAACTGATATTACGAGTATTAAGACTACTAATTTGAGATAAATTATTAGCATAGTAGGCCTAGATGTGTATACTATACTATTCATTAATATACAGGATGTCCCGGAACTCTCTACCAATATTTTAGGGCATTGTTCCTGGGTAAGAAACATATCTAAATATCATATTTAAATTGTCCGGAAGTCCTTAGTTACTCAGATAGCCGCCATTTTGTTTTTTCACTTATTATTTTTTTTTTCTGAAAATTGGTTAAACATACGAAGTTGAAACTTTGCACAAACATTTATGACAACTAGACAAAGCTACAAAAAAATTATGACGATTTTTCAAATTCATAAAACAAAATGGCGGCTGTTTAAAATGTTGTTTCTTAAATTACTCGAAAACCGTTGATGTTACAAAAATTTTACAAGAATAACTTTTTTAAGGCAATTTTATTACAAATCGATCGACACCTTAATCATTAAGATCGGACGAGTATGAACTGAGATATGACAACTGTGATACGTGACCGCTTTCAGCATGCGCTGCAACTAATATCCGGCGGTCACGTATCACTAAAACTGCCATATCTCAGTTAATACTCGTCCGATCTTAAAGATTAAGGTGTCGATCGATTTGTAATAAAATTGCCTTAAAAAAGTTATTCTTGTAAAATGTTTGTAACATCAACGGTTTTCGAGTAATTTAAGAAACAAAATTTTAAACAGCCGCCATTTTGTTTTATGAATTTGAAAAATCGTCATAATTTTTTTGTAGCTTTGTCTAGTTGTCATAAATGTTTGTGCAAAGTTTCAACTTCGTATGTTTAACCAATCTTCAGAAAAAAATTAATAAGTGAAATAAACAAAATGGCGGCTATCTGAGTAAATAAGGACTTCCGGACAATTTAAATATGATATTTAGATATGTTTCTTACCCAGGAACAATGCCCTAAAATATTGGTAGAGAGTTCCGGGACACCCTGTATTTATTATATTATCATATTATGTTGTTAAAGTTACGGTACGTCTTATTTGTTAATTGTGTAGATATCGGTTAGTTAAATAAGTAAACTGTTTGCAAACTAGACAGCTATTATTTGTTAATCAGATAGCATTTTGTTATTTTATTATTTTTTAATGTGTATACACCAGTTGAATTCTTCACGCTTTTTTGTGGGGGAACGGTCCACACCCTGGTGTTGTTACTATCTAACGTCGACCTTTTTGTTAGATAGCTTCATTAATTCATAGCACAATGACAAATTAAATCTGGGTTTCATAGATGTATATTACTGTACCTATAATCTGTGGCCTAAATTAAAACCCCGACGAGAATCTTGTACCCGGCCTACACATCTATAATACCATCTGCTCTCATGTTCATGGTTGTTTCGTTTCCCTCATCGACGTCATTAATCTATAAATAATGTTGCTCAGTAACTGGTACGACTTGGTCTTGAAATTTCGCTCGTTTATTGACAAATATCAACATTGTCAAACGCTCTTTTTATTTCACAGAATCTGTTCATGAATTACACAGTGTTTAGTGTTGTTTTCAAGATTATGCATTGCCTTTACTGCCAATGCCAATGTATTTGTTATTTCGTATGGGTATGTTAATTTCTTATTATATAATGGCAAATAAAAATAAACGGTTTGTCTTTTTTGCAATATCTATTAAATATAGCACATTCATACCACCTTACTTCATTAAAAAATGCATACGTGTACTGGACTGTTAGTAGATGTGAGCATTTGTAATGTTTAACAAGTTTAATCAATGTGGCCATCCAAGTGAGCATTTAATATAATAGTAAATTTACGACTTTGTAAACACTTAAATCCAAAACAAAAGTGTGCTCAGAGCACATAATTACAACTGAAATTACTCGAGGGGTCGCTGCTGATTCGAGTAGGATGAGATTTAAATTACCTCGCGGATGACATTAGGCGGGAAATTGCGAAAAAGCCCGGGTGTGTTGGTGTGCGTGTGTGTGTATGCGTGAGTGTGAGTGAATTAATTGCAGGAAGCTTCAATCTTGAAGTTAACTCAGCACTGACCCTCGCAATGGTGATTCAAGGGCAAATCTTTTACTGTCATATCAAGATGACATTCTTACATACTGCATAGTTTTTTATCACAATCAGTCAATTAATTGTCAATTGTTTTATTTACTTGCAGGTTATGTGCAACGAGCATAATATGTGTAATTATCGTTTTAAAATGCAGGTTTAGTGTGTGTATTTTCATTACGAGTAGCAGTTTTTCAGTATTCAGTGTTTTCCAATGGAACGGTCCAAACCTCTGTCTTGTTGCTAACGTCTAACTTTTGTTATACAGCATAATAAAATGATAGATAACTGGAAAAAAGCACATGTGTCAAAAAACGGCTCCGTTTGGAATCGAACCAGCAAAAACTCATTTTTTTAAAAATGTAACAACATTAATATTTTATCTTTAGTACAACATGGTTCATAATCCACCCCCTAAATTCTTACCAAGAAATCACATACGCGAATTCTGGAAACAGACGAAATCGAAGTTAAACACAGAAAATGATACGATCAAGCCAGGTATAAAAATAGTCACAAATTGCGAATACGCTGATTTAGATGCTCGCAACACATGCAACTTGCTGGCTAAACTACCCCCTCCCAACCCCAACCGCAAATTTATCCCTTCTCTCTCTCTAATGCAATCTTGAAGTGACGTCATCTAGACAGTTGTGATTTAAAGTTGACTTGCCTCATTGCAAAAACTATCTGGAACTTTACATTAACTTATTTATTAATAAAATTATTATTGCGGATCACAAACAACTATAAGGGTAAAAAGAGGTTTCACAAGGCGTATACGTAACTATGACGCTTTCTTAAAGTTAACTTTCTACTAAAAATAATAATTATTATGCTAGAGAAGTTTTACCTAAAATGTACAAGCAGTCCCTATGTTACTGAATAACATTAAATAATTTATATATTTCAGACAGCTTCATCAGCAAGAAAAAAAACTGGTATATACAATTTCTTTTTTCCACAAAATATTAGAAATTCATGTTATAAAAATGTTCTTTTTCATAGTGTAAACAAGTGAAATGACATATCTCTGATTACATAGGTGTTCAAAGAGTCGATAAAAACATAGTTGAATTAAAATGGTTTTGGGACGGTACCAAATGATAAAATGGTTTGGTAACAATATGGCATCTATCTGATCTCGTACTACTGTTAGTTAGTTAAAAAGAGCAGAATTTAAATCGTCCAACCAAAAAATGAAAAAAATCTTATAGTGTAGAATGTAGATAAACACTGTACAAAATAAAATAAAGCCTTTAAATTTTAGAAATCTATACAAAACCGACCATTGTGTTTTGTGTTGGCAGAGAAAACAAACACTCTAGTCAGTGGGCTGAACCGGTTTCTGAAGCGATGTCTAGAAATAGCAGTGACTCGGTGTTCAGAAAATATTGCAGTGATTAGCGGTAACGTGCAATGTGCAAGTCGTGAGGGGAGGGGAGTGCCTTAAACAATGACGTCACTAGTTTAACCTCCAAACAGCTGACTGGGGTATTGTTGAGAGTCGTGTCTGTGTTTTTAAACCCCTTCTCCTTCTTTTACATAAATATATATTTTTCAAATTTTAATTTCCAAGAATAGTACAGAATAGTACTATGTTCAAGAATAAAGTATTCTGATTGATTCATTCACTCATTATAGTCCTAGCAATAAACACGACAAACACAACTTTCTGAATCGATTATTAATTTCAACTGGTATGTAATCTAATAAGAGATATTTTTACTGAAAGTATATACTGTAGCATTTTACTTGTAGACCTAGTAAAGTTAGTGAAGGGAAATAGTTTATTTGTGAATCCTAACTTGAAATAAAGTATTGGAAGAACGTAAAAGATGATTTGTGGCCCAGATGCAAGGGGGTTTCAAAGAGAACTTTCTCATCCTTAGCCTAAAAGAATTAATAATCCGTAAAGTGTCAACAACAACATAAACAGCCTAAGCAAAAAGACAAATTTCTTAAAATACCACCACATGTTTTATTTCGTGAATACTACTTTTTACGAAATTGCTGTTGATAAATTCACCATATTGTTTTGGACTTTAAAAAAATACGTAGTCAAAAGAAAATCTTGACGAAATAGTTAGGTAATGCTGTAAAGAAACTTTATGTCCACTTTCTAGTGACAGCCACTCGTTTTTAGCATTCAACGACCACTTCCAAGT
The DNA here is from genome assembly GCF_028750875.1 of Macrosteles quadrilineatus. Lineage (NCBI taxonomy): Eukaryota > Metazoa > Arthropoda > Insecta > Hemiptera > Cicadellidae > Macrosteles > Macrosteles quadrilineatus. The sequence goes on along the minus strand of NW_026542599.1, from coordinate 29,935,077 downwards.
TAGAGAACCAGTTCGTTTTGTCGAGCGTCGCTTTTTGACTTCCTTTAAAGAACAACTCTCCATCGGAACAAGTCCAAATACGACCAAGAGTCGGCCTCGAACTGACGTCACGGCTATGGAGAACTGGTAGTGGGGGGAATAAAATGTAATTTGAAATCAAATGTTGTTTAAATTCTGGGATTAATTCACAGGTGGAATAATGATGAATCACGAGATAACACAACTTACTGTCTCTGTGAGTTATAATTTTGAGTGTTTAATATTATACAAGAGATGATTTTTTTTTTTATACAATGTTATACAACGTTATTAAATATTTGAATTCCTGTAAACTTGTATATTAGTTTCGCATAGAAGCTTTTTGTCAAGATAATTGAACTAGTTATGAATCAGGCGTATTTTAACCGAAAATGTAGCATGATTTATTTTTCATATTTGTTACTACAGTTAAGACAAACAAGATAAAGTACCAGCTAATTATTGAGACAGGACCATGATGCAGTAATTGTAAGCCAATGAGAAACAACTGAACAGTAAACTGTATAGTAACAATTATATTGCTTAAACACTTGTGAATGATTACGAATGGAAATGGTAATCAGTCAAAGGAGTCCCATTACTTTAAGACAAAACTCAAGAAACAGATTGACTTAAAAGATTGTATATGTTACTGAGGGAATTACACATACAAGTTTGTATGTTTGTCTACACATTCAGCTGTTTTTGTTTTTCTTTAGTATATTGCAAGTAACATTTTAGAATGAAGTTATAAACCAATTTTGGGCAAGCGGTCCAAACTTCTAAATAACTTGTGGAAATACCGGGAATCGAAACTGTCTTCACAAAGTCTGAGACGCTAACCACTGTGCAAAAAACACCCAATTAAACCTATTTCGTACCAAGGACACCACCCCACAACAGGCCGCTGCATGGGGGACGCGGGCTCGTCTACTCGCCCGAAGACCGTGCAGAGACCTTCGCAGACTCGCTGGAAGACCAGTTTTCCCCACACCCGGACGTCTACGACGAGGACTTCTGCGAGGTTGTTGACGACTTCGTAGAGACCTACGAGCCGGACTCCGACGACGAGGACATCCCCCACGTGACCGTCAGCGAGGTGAAGGGCCACATCGCTCGACTCCGTCCGAAGAAGGCCCCTGGACCGGACTCCCTCGGGACTCCAGCACTGAAGAACCTGCCGGCTTGGGTGATGGTTGTCATCACCTGCCTCTTCAACTCCTGCGTGAGGCTGGCCCACTTCCCCGACACCTGGAAGCTGGCAAATGTCATACTCATCCCCAAGCCCGGCAAGGACCACATCTTCCCCGAGAACCACAGGCCGATCTCCCTCCTGCCTGTGCTCTCCAAGATGCTGGAGCGGATCATCCTGGCGAGATTCCCCGAGGAGTTCTTCTCTTCGATCAGGACTGAGCAGTACGGCTTCAGGCGGGGCCACTCCACCACCCTCCAGCTGCGGCGGGTCCTCAACACCATCGCTGGAGCGATGGAACGGAAGCACCACTCGACCTCAGTCCTGATCGACGTGAGCAAAGCCTTCGACCGGGTCTGGCACGAGGGGCTTCTCTACAAGCTGGCGTCCTCCCCTCTACCCGGCTCGATCTACAGGCTCGTCAAGAGCTACCTGACCGCTCGCCGCTTCAGGGTCTCCGTTGGACGGGCGACCTCCACACCACGGCCAGTCTCTTCGGGAGTGCCACAGGGGTCGGTTCTCGGGCCGATACTCTACCTGTGGTACACCAATGACATACCCCTGGCGCCGAGAGTGCAGCTCTCACTTTATGCAGATGACGCGCTCTTCACCGCCAACTCCGCCAACCTGAGGATGTCCAGGGTGTATGTCCAGCGACAGCTGGACCTGTTGCTGCCGTGGCTGACGAAGTGGCGAGTCAAAGTCAACGCTGACAAGAGTGAGGCCATCTCCTTCACGAGGTCGAGGAGGCAGGACGATGGTCAACACCTCCACCTAGACGGGGCCGACATCCCATGGAAGCGCCGGGTGAAGTACCTCGGCGTCCTGCTGGATCAGCGACTCACCCTGACTCCCCACGTCGAGAGGGTCTGCGACCTCGCCAGGAAAGGTCTTGGCGCCATCCGCCCGCTGCTCAGGTCACGGAAGTTGTCGACGGCTGCAAGAGTCCGACTCTACACGGCCCTGCTTCGGCCTGTCCTCACGTACGCAGCCCCTGCATGGTACCACCTCACCTGCAGAACCGCTAGACGGAGGCTGCTCGTCGTCCAGAGCAAGGCTCTTCGGCAGGCGACAGATTCACCCTGGTACGTGAGGAACTCCGTCATCAGGGACTCCACAGCAGTGACAACTCTCCGAGACTTCGTCGACGGCCTTCGAGCGAGACTTGAAGAGACGGCGGATGTTTCTCCGTGGGAACACATCAGGGACCTGGTCGCTGAGGATGTTCCGCAGCTCCGCCCCCAGATCAACGAGTAACCCCCAGGAACGACGTTGACGTCTACAGGTAGCTGAGCTACCAGGGCTTGGACCCACAGCAGACCGGAAGTATATGCTCCCAGCGAGCAGGCACTTCCCCCAGACGTGGCGCTAGTCGCCAAAATCATATACACTTGGACTTGGACAACACCTAATGTGTTGGTGTGTTACCCATTATTGTATTGTGGTTTCCTAGTAGCGCACATTGTGGTTGTGGTTTTCATGGTTGATCTGTCTCGAGTCTACAGACAGAGGCAAAAGGTGGGTTGCCTGGTTCCTACCTTATGAAGTGTAATATACTTGGCTCACATCAGAAACCGGTTTTAAATCGCGCGTTCGCGGTCTGCTGAGCGTGCCATCGCGAGGCCGCATCTATAGATCCACTCATCGCTGATCATTTTTGGATAAAAAAAAGTATCCTTCAAAGTAAAATATTCGAGTTGTAAAAAGGTACTAAGTCAACGTAAACGGTTCAAAACATTATTTCTGACATGGAATTTAATAATCACGCATATTTTATTTTTAAGTTAAAGAGCATCTCAAAATAGTAATCTTACAGTAGTAGTAACTGGCGATATCGATTAATAAAACATTATAGATGTTTAGATAATTTCTGAGGTTAGACCAATGTTCGTGTTTGAGGGAACTTATCAATACAAAGTACATCCAGTAAATATCCCGATTTCATTGGTAAAATCATTATACAATAACCATACAGAAGTACATGGCTAAAAGTTCTGCTGGTGAACACGACTACAACGAGAAGCCTAGGTTGACTGAATTTAAAACAGAAAATGCCGATTTTATAACGAACTAGTTAATTGAATCGTAGATAAAATATACTCCCTTAATATGTTTTATCTCTGATTTGATTGTGTTGAACGGGTTGTGGGCCTACCATTACAAACCGTCATTCACAGCTAGATTGTATTCAAATTCACTTTGACTATTCAAACTCAAATACTACTGCAAGCAGACTTCTCCTAATGTATCATCCTGTTTTACGTGGTTACAACCACGATCGAGGTACCTAATCTAAATATCTTATGTAAAAACCCAATACAACCTCATTACAACGAAGCGCGGTCTTGAGTCTTGACTAAAGGTTCTATGACGATCTCTTCGGAGTGAAACTAGAAACTACTGTGTCAAGAGGCTTGGCGCATAAAGCACATAGAGCATTGCCTTTCATAGAGTACAAAATAATACTCATAGACAGATATACATCATGTACTAGTACTATAGATCAAAATTATCCTATCCAAACTGACAGCTGAGATGCAAAGCTACAAAGTACACAAGCCATCTCAACCTTCCTACGCACTCATCTATTATTCATATTCGATTTACAATACGCCTAAGCTTTAGTTGCGTTGTGTTTAGTTTGCGTTAGTTTAGTTTTGTTTAGTTTATATAACTTAGTGCCTGGCATCTATTTATTTCATTGGATGCTCCAGTCAAGGTAATCAAAGGTTGCAAAACGTGAGATAACACATATTACATAACCAATAAAAATTATAATCTGCAAAACATCATGATGACGTTATGTGGCGTCCCCATCTTAAATAATTGATATAATGATATGTCCCCACTATATTGCGAATTGACACAAAAGGTAAGATGCGTAGGTAATTTACTTGCCAACCATTACCCTCTTTGAATAGTTCGATTAAAGAAATGAATCAATTGTTTCAAATCGTGAGCACAACATGACGTAACCGAGAACAGGACTTGGGCGATGCTGACCTCAACTATTGTTGCGTCTCAGAAAGAGATATACACTGTGCACTGTACAGGGATGAAAAAAACGCCACTTCGAGTATGTCAATAAAAAAAAGGGTTTTCCTAGCTTCCGAATGCGTGCCAGCAGTTTTCAGGATTCAGCCCCCGCCAAATTCTGAAGTTATGAAAACCCGCCAATAAAATCTCTTGGGTACAATCCAGCTGGAGTCGCTGGTTTCTAGAAGATCAACTGTTTACTGTTCTAACTGTTACATTTTAGGTGTAAATAATGGAATAATATTGAATTCGTTTTGTTTTGCAACAAATTGTTGTTCATTGTCGCATTTATGGCTGGATTTGAGTTTGATCTTATTGCATATGGCAAGATTATGGACAGTCTACTGCAAACATACCCAATAGCTATTCGAGTATAAGGAAAATAAGATAAAACCCATTTTGGAAGCTAACTTATAAAGGGGAAAGTATACAACAGTTATTTTTTGTGAATAACTGAACTCTGAAGCTTTAGGAACGGTAGGTCTAAGGTCTACAGTAGACGAAAAGTTTTGGTTCGTCACACGGACCAAAAAGGTCTTTTCGACTCGGTCAGCCAAGAAGGTCCAGACTTCTTGTCACCTTTGCCTCATATTTGCTTGCGGCTTCAACAACCAATATGCTCTGTGACACAGCAGTCATTGACGAGGACAATCCTCTGAGTTGAGTCAGAGGTGTCACATACATTAACATGTGACATTGACCTACTGAACATCTGTGGACGCCCCAGGTGGGTGTGAATGGTTGACTGTTCACTTGCTGTTCGCCTTCCCATATCCGGTCTTTCACGTCACTTCCGGCGAGGCGTCGACTCTCCAATCACTTCGTTACACGGAATAATTAATTTGTGCGCTGGATTATCCATCGGTGAGTAGCTAACTACACGAGGTTGGCGAGGGGTTAGAGAAGTCGTTAGAGATCGCGCGAGATGTTTGACCAGTTGAACCACTGGCTATACATGTTCAAAGTTTGGCTCAGCTCTTCTTAGGTAAATGCTTTTAAAAGTGACTCTGGCCTCGAGGAAAAGAAGAAGCTGGCCAAGTATCTTGACTTGGTGTCATCGTTCTTTAATTAAGTAGTAGCATTGAATATTAATTGTCAATTGTAGTATTCTCAAGGGATGAGTTAATTGTTTGTGGTTGCAGTACATATTTGAAGACTCCGTTCAAACAGCCGTGGCACCTGAGGGATTAGGAGACTCCAAGGGGTCTCCTAATCCGTCAGGTCCAGGTGCCACGGCTGTTTGAACGGAGTAATCTATGGGTTAAATTCTTTATGTAAATACCAAATCCTGTACTGGTCTTCTTCAATCTCACTGCCTGCCAATGCCAACTTCCATACAAGGAAGCAATTTGTACATAAACAATTTTCTGACTAAAATAGTTTAATAAATAATTATTTACAGCTAAAAAATATTCATATTAGTTGGGATTTCAGTGCAAGAAACTGACTAAAATTAACAAAAGATGGAAAGTGCGATTTAAAACGAACCTGCGGTAAAATTAGTCTATATGAAAAAGCTCTGTACTTCATACTTTGACGAAATTCCAGGCTATAGTCTTTGATAAATTCCAAACGGAACTGAAGACAGTGGAGGCATCACAATAGCATGTAATGTCAAATGGACAACTGACTATAGCCTACGTGATGACGAGGATATGGTGGTGCATATCAATGAGCTCACGTCCACTAGTCGCTGTAGTGACAACGGGCTTTGCTCCGAAAGGCAGTACTCCGAATTTAGTTTAAATCCGAATGGGATTATCGGTACTCCAAATTACATTTTTTGAAAAGCTCTGCTCTTGGAAACACTGTTCTGAAAAGCACTGTTCTGAAAACATTGTTCTGAAAAGTACTGCTCTGAAAGGCACTTCCCTAAAAGACAGAACTCCCAAAGGCAATGTTTAAAAAATGTATTTTGGAGCTAAGCCTTCTTGATGCTGAAGAGGTGCGACCGGCCAGATTCCTAATACAAAACCCCGACACCCACTGTATGAGGTGAATTGTTCCATAAAATGAGTTTTTAGAATAAGTTTTGCCGTGAATTGCGTTGATGTTTCATGCTGAATATGGCAAGGCTAAGACAATGCACGCGTTCATTACTTTTTTTTGTAAGTGATGTATTTGTGTTAACATTTTCATAGTGAACTAAAAACCAATATACCTAGCACACAGTTAACAATCGAAATAAAACTATAGAGAACCCCGATACATCATAACCGTGATATAATTACAGGAATTTAAAAAATTGTAATGACATAATGTTAACATCATGTTTTAGTACAGACCAAAGTCATGAATAAACGATACGACAGGTGGAATAAAATCACGACGTTTGCATGTTTCATTAAAACCTATCGATGGCCAATAATGGACAATCGGACTAAAACGAAGATAACGATGATTAGATTGTGTTTTGACGAACACACGCATACATATCACGTTACACGTGAAGAATACACACGAGTTAATATTACTTATGGGTCGTTGTAGGTGTAGGAGGACCTTGAAATAGCCTGACTTTTAGAGCACTTATTGGAATATAATCGGACATAAAAAGAATATTATAGGTACATGCTTATCTAGAAAAGAAACTAAATTTTGCAAAATGCTGAAAGTTAGAGACCACTAACAAAACAGTCCATCAATGGCTGTGTTACGTTTGCCCATTACCGAACACCACTAAAATCACAATTGAACAGTAATAAGAGTTATTTTGTTCAGATGATTTTTCTCTTTACATGCAAATTGTATAAAATAATCCATATAAATACTTGCTTAGAACAGAACGATTTTATTAATCCTTATGAAAATTTAGTGCGTAACTCAGTGCTAAGCTCAATCTCCATTTGATGTTCAGTAGAACCTGGTATCAAAACTGGTAACACTGGAAATGAAGCAATACAAATTGTAACGTGGTTTGAACGCATACGAACATCGTTGCAACCTCGACTACAGAGAACATAGCTGCGGCGTTGCCAAGTTGTGCACACAGACGCAGAGTTCACCGAACACTGCGATAAAAGAGCTTGTAGAGAGTGTAGTAGCACAAAAATGAAATATTTGTCCCTGTATAGTAATGCAGTAGCTTCTTAACTATGTAACTACTCCAATGTTTACATGGCACCGGTGTTGACATTAAGTTTGCACGTTATCAGCATTGCGTGAACGTTATCATCACACGACCAATTAGAACATGTCAAAACTGTTTATTGCAGAAGTTAACAAATGCGGTGTTTACACAACGGGGAAAATGAGCCTGTTGAAAGTAAATTAAATTAATCAGTCGTGTATGTTTGTGTCAAACGATTTGTTTCATCTCGTCACAGTCATCAAATACAAGCTCTATCACGTGAATGATTGAATGAATTCAACCAAACAGAATTTGTACAAGGAGAAAGTAGTATAGAACAATTTTTCAGTATGTAGTCAATGGTGGGCTTGTAACTTAATTCTGTTTACAGCAGATTGCCAAGAACCGCGTTTTGCGCCCTCACCCCGTTGCGAAGCGTCGACAAAGTACGTTTTAAATATATTTTCATTTTTGAAATCGACAGTCAACGTGTCTTTTTCAGAAGAGGGCCACCACTATTTAAACGGTGGAAAACCCCACAGTTTGGGTTAGGTGATTTTTGAGTTCTTGTGATTATTTCTGTTTAGCAAATAAAAAAACGTGTGAGTAAAGCTATAAACTAAACTAACCTAACCCAACCTAAACTGTGGCGGCCCTCTTCTGAAACCCAGTCAACTACAGACGATCACCTTGTCGGTCAAATAAAAGGTAGGCACCCTTGTGAAGTGTAGGTAAATCACATAGCCTAATTAAACACAGTGAATACTAATTACAAATATTTCGTAAGTATTTTTAATTTGCTTATACATGGACATAACACATAAAATTGCAATCGTACAAGTTTCATCATGACACTACAGTACATAAAAATGTAAAAGTAGCATTGCTAGTGCTGAGGCATGCCCTGCTAGGCCACCATCGCCTGTTTCTATTCGCTCAACAAGATTTCTCCAGAGGCAATGTCCGCCACACGAATGTCTTGAGGCGAACATTTTGCATGTGATTACGAGGGCTATAATAAACACCGACCGAGCCCGACCAACAACCTTTCAAATAACACAGACCAGCTGATCATTATAGGGCTGCTGGCTGCGGAATTAACTCATTCGTCAACAATTTGTAACTGTTAAATGTGAATTCAATTTAAAATTTTTAGATCGTTTGAATGTTGGTTTGATTTAGTTTGTATGATGTATTTAGTTTATTTAGTGCTCTTTTCCACCTTCAGCTACATGGATGAGTTTAAATTGTGTTTACATATTTGTGTGACGACATTACCACTCAAATCATTGTAGGATTCGAACCCAGACCAAGGCCTACAAAGTGATTTGGCCTTATAGATTCATGTATTATTTTGAAAAAGTCCGACAACTGGTTGAATGACTTTTTGGATATCATTCAGTATACAGTTAGGTAGTGCATAGTTGTAAGGATGACTCTTTAGCTTTTTCCGCTAACAATTTTCAGCAATTAATTGTAAATTTTGTTTCATCAACAGAACCAGAAGTGGTTTAAAACCTATAATCCGTTCCAGCCACTGAAGGTGGAACGGAAGGCTGCGGTATGCCGATGACGTAACGAACCGTCTGCACCGTGGTGGGAATGTACTGTATTGAGGTTATGTTTGGTTGGCAGCACTGTTAACAGGTGTTGTCGGCGCCAAAAACGCGCCCAATCAGCTGACGTGCCGGCAATGTCAACAAACTCACAGCTGGTGCGATGAGTAATGAATATTGACTTATGCGAGATCATGGAAATGTTTAACGTTCAAATCTTGATAACAAGAACAATATATTTTTCTCCAAAATGCAATATATTTTGGTGCAGTATGTAATTTTAACAAACAATCAATAATATAGATTAATCACCAGTCTTGTTAGCAAAATTCTATTACTATTATGATCAAAATACAGCTTAAAATAACCTAACGGCTTTATATTTTTACATGGTATTTTAGATTAGATTTATCATTATATTTTTGAGAAAAGGGCGGCCATATTTAAAACTCGCCCTATGTAAGTTAGGTCATCTTAGGTTTAAGTTTAAATGACCAACATATGTATAGGGCAAATTTAGTGGCGGTCCTCTTCTTAAAAATATCTCGTTTAACACCTGGGTAGGTTTACACTACTACAAAGTTCTTGGTATCCTAGATTAAATTGTGAAATATAAGAATGGTGAATCAGAGGAGTTGTTAGTGACTTATTGTTAATACTTAAGAATTTGTCAACGAATCTGCAAAAACTGTTGTTTAGTGCCTCAGAGATTGCTGAACTGGCAATGGACTTTATGAGCAAAAAACCACAACTTTGAGCGGCGCGGCCCTGACCAGCGTTTGACCTCTGACTGCAGCGAGTGGGCTGACTATAGTTGAATTGTGTTTACTTACTGTCTGAGTCTGGCCACAGAACGATCTAGGTTTGTGCAGCCCTATGTTATGTCAATGTCACATTAATTGTTCAATCTAACCACCTTACGCATACTAAAATACGCTTTGAGTTGAAATTTAGCGATGAAATTAAACCACTGAAGTGAAACTATACATATCTCGCATTAGGTTTACTCTACACCAAATAAACACATCTATCGCCCAAGTTTTGTGTTGCAAAAAGTCAAAATCAACCAATATTACAATTTTCTCAAGGGAGAATCTTTTTTGGATATCCATGGTTTTTTCTTGTTAGGGTACCGGTACATAATTGGGATTTCAATTTCACTGCATTTATTAACTAGCTACGTCTTTTGTAATATTGCACAGCTTAGAACACAAGAACACGAAACAGCTGGGTAATGCAATTACCTAAAACTGTTGTCCGTTCAAAATTCTACTATGTGAAATTTATAATGGTAAAGCGACGATACAACGAACTATTATAAGTTTGTCTCTATATGGAACCTTTCGAAATATAGCATTTTTAAAACATCTGAAATTTTTCATGAGCATGTGTGTGCTGATATTCGTGAGGGGCAAACTCAATTATTTAAATTTTAAAACGAGTTTGCGCCAGAGAAACTTGATATGTGATTGCAAGTTCTTTCGCGAAAATTAGCATTTAATAGCTCTGTAGGTCAGGTTTGAAAGGAGCTGGGAGTATAAAGACGATTTATGTTAGCTCGGTGGGGTTAAAATACCTTTTGCTATTTTACAAATACCTGACAAATGTGTAAAATTCACCGAAACAAAACTGAAAAATATTCCCAACGTGGAACCATTTGAAACATGCAGCGAAGACAACGCAGTAATTATAAAGAACACAGATAGTAAACTTTAACAATCAAGCTATAAAAGGTGCACGCAGCTGAAGTAAACCAAACGCGTGGTTCGCGACACGCGACAGACATACGTCACAGAAATGGTTTGACAAACGATTACATCATTGCATACTCCGTGAGCGGTCCTGGTACAATAGATAAAAACTACTCATAGAAAATACAATGGAGTCTAGGTAGGTTTTCAGTGTTTCATTACCTAGAAACAAAAAAAAATACGTCTAATAATTCTTGTAGTTAATTACATTAGACGTATTTTTATTTATGTAGTTTAGGACACTTACGATGCTGATAAAGAATTTATAAAAAATATCGTTTGTAAAGTTCTACGTCGTCGGACCAAGTGATGGGAGGGTTAACAAACCAATTAATGCCCCATAGGTGATTTATACTCGGAGCATACATTTTTAAAAAACCACACGCATTTTTGAGTCAACAATAATTATAGGTGTGTAAATTTAAAAAAAATCTTATAATTATGAGTTCTTCTGGTGTGAAAATGCTGTGTTCATTACCGTACCAAGTTCATTTTCTTGTTAAATTAACACTGCATATAATAAAAAGAAATAAGGAACGTCAATTTTGAAAGTTTTAAGAGATGTCAAGGCTTGCGTGGCGCGGCTCTATGTATTCGTGCAGGTAAACGGTTGAGTGAGAGCGTTAACATTGACTAGTCATCACTCTACAAAAATGTACTTCACTAATATTTGTTGTGTTTTGTAAATTGACTAGATTGATAAGATTCTTGTAATATAAGGTATATTTTCAGAGCTCGTACTCTATCGGTAAATTGTTGTGAGGATTGTTTTTTTTTTCGCGAAAAACATCAAGAAACATTTTTTGACCAGAAATAAGACGGGATTCATTTCCAGCCATAAAATATATTTTTTACGATTTTCGGCAACCAGATGATTTGTTTAGTAATGCAAGTACAAACATACTGTACTGTAATAAATACATTTGATTTTGAACATAAATATCCCTACTAACTTTGCTTATTACAGGACTACCTCTTGTACTCCCTTTTGTTTACTTCTCTCATAGATGTTTAAAGGTATATTTTTCCATCATGCGGGTTTCCTTCATTACTCGCAGGACTTTTATTTTGCGTTGGTAGTGTTTGCGTAACCTCGAAAGTAAGTAATCCTTTTATCGACGAATTTTCCTGGCAAATTGTCAACAATTAATCTCACTCCTGGTAATCTCAGGACGTGTGACGGCTTCAGGATCAGTAAGGATCGATCCTTGTCCGAGTTGGAACTTGTCCAAGGACCTTTCAGGACCTTCTCTGTCTCGGCGGAAATGCAAGAAACACCTTATGCTAATGGTATTGGTTTAATTACTGGGTTTGTACCTGTCGATGATTTTTTCCTCCCATTTAATTGAAGATAAGGGGATCCTTTCTATGTGGTTGCAAGTGGGTGTATAGTTGTGTTGGGTAGAAATTAGCATCCATGCTTATAAGTGGGTGTAAAATGAATTGCGTCTGGTAGCTAGAAGATAAAAATTACGATTATAAGAAAATGGGGGTTCAATTGTATTTTCAGACCAGAAATAAACATTTGTGATTACAGTGGATTAAGCATAATTTATGTTTGCGTTGACATTTGTTTTAGTTATTTTACATGGAGTGATGTTTACGGAATTTCCAATAGTTTGCGTTCGTCCAATGCAGCGGGAAAAATGCTGCAAATTGTGATTCCCTGCAGCCCAGTAAGGAGGAATATCAGAAGGGGTTTTGTACCCTTTTACACATAAACAGATAACTATACTCAGCTATAATTAACATTATATTTATAATTACAAGTTCAGTAAATGTTATTAATGGCATAATCTGGGATCCATACAATACTCATTATAAGTTTAGAGTTTATTGATTGCCGATTTTTATAAATTTAAATCATTTCAATTGTTTCATATCTCGTTAAGATAGCGTTGGAAAAGGAATCGTTGATTTGGTTAGTTGCAAAAAATATCTAAGTAAATGCGGTTTAAATGCTGAACATTCATAATGTCGAGGCAATGTAATTGGTATTTATCCACAGTTTGAGATGGAGAATACTGACGTAGTTACCTAAGAAAGAGATTTCATTCGATTTCGAGCAACGGACCAAGTACACGATTCTTCAGCTGATGTGTCTCGTTCTCTTCATATGCCTCATGTACCACACGGCTACCAGCAGGCAAGGCGGAGACGAATAAGTGAAAGTTTAGTTACGTCACAGCAGACAGTCGAATAAACGAGAGAACGGTCAAGATGAAGCAACGGCGACCAACAATTGGACAATAATTATTGTTTTAGCGATGACTCAATATCCGACTGCGAAGTGGTTTTTGGAGATTTTTCTCTCAAAGGATTTAAAGTTCTATGATCATTGCCAATTTACAAACAAATGGAAGACACCATACAAAAATATACAAATTATACTTAGTTAAAATAAGGTTACAATTTAAAGAACTCGGCAGTACTGTTTTAACATTGTACTATATCAATGAAAGATAAATTTTAAATAGAGTTGTTGTAATAAACACTTTAATGGCAAAGGTCAGTGTGCGGGTTCTCTGATATTAATACAACTTACATCACTTTCACTTATCACGATTCGGGTGGGTCAAAATGGCGTCGTAAGTTACAAATGTCTTATCCAACAATTAATTTAATTGGATAATTTCACTTGGAGGAAGTACAACGTTCAAAATATAAAGGTTACTTACAGTCTTCGCAATCCTGTTAATTGAGCACTACGGCCGTTTCGGAGATAACTCCATCGTCGGGTGCGTAGTCATTATACACTAATCTGAGCTATTTACATATTTACATTTTTTACGTGGCGTCAAAGTTTAATAAATAGTACATACAACACAAAACACGAACACGACACGAAAACATTAAGGCACGTGCACGGCTAAAAACTGACGACCGAAGTGATGTCATGTGGATGAAGCCGATGAGGGGTAAACAGTTATGGCCCTAGACTTTCAAAATAACTCGAAATCAGCAATCTATATATTAATAGAATGAACGCAAATTGTAAACTGTAAGTTATTTTAAGATACATCCCACATACATTGCACATTAAAACCAGAGTCTAGGTGCCCAAATTTGCATATGGCTTTAGATTTTTTTCAAATTAGTTTGTTTACATTTCTAATTTTATACTCAGAAAACCCAGATGTGTAATTTGCTTATTCCACAAATCCATTTCTTTGGTTTGATAAAAAAGATACTATTAAATATGTGGTTACTCAATAATACACGGAAATCAGGTGTTTAACGTGCGATTGAATTTTTATGTGAGATTGCAAGGGTGCCCCTAGTCTGTGTTCATTAGCGAATTTCCTTAGAGTAGACGCTAAAGCATGACGTCATGGTATTTGAACCACATCGTCCGTTTACTTTAAACGCCACCTGTTATCGATATAAGTGCTAAAGACACCACGACTGACGCTGTCTTCCATGTTATTTCTATGGATTTGAGTTAACAAATGTAAATCTCCGTACATAACATTTGTACTGTAAGCTAACTAAATCCATCCAAAACAACAGCTAATCGATTTCCTCGTAGTATCAAGCCTTAGTACTCGTTGGTCCAATCGTTTTAACCATACTACCCTATGATTGTTATCTGTGTTGGAGAGCAGTTATACACTTGTATAAAACATACTATTGTGGTGTATAGACACATACAAGTATACATGTTGCACGAGTGAGAGAGAGAGAGAGAGAGAGAGAGTGAGAGAGAGAGAGAGAGAGGAGTATGTAGAGAGAGTAGGTCGACAGTCGGGACGCCGTATAAGGACATGACGCTCGCCATTGGTGGAGTCGAGGTCTGTCTGTTGGCGGACCAGATAGCCGTGAAAACTACAGTGTTTATGAATCATGGTAGAAAGCGCAATAAAACTGTTAACGCATTAGAAGAAAGTTAGCTGCAAATGTAATCTATCTTCTATATATATATTATATTATATTATATTATATTATATTATATACTATTATAAAGAAGAGGTGGTGTCTGTGTGTGTGTGTGTTTGTATGAGCTAATCTCAAAAACTACTGAACCTACTGGGCTCAAATTGCACACAAATGAAGCTACAGTTCCGAGGATACATATAGAACTATTCCCGCTTCGATATTGTCCTACGGCTCTGCCCCGTGGGCATTCAAAAATTTGAGGTGAGAGATTTAAAAGTAAATATTGATTGATGGTATCCATGGTAACAAAGAACAAACCTACAAAGTTTAAAAATGTAAACAAGCAGAACTAACTGTCAAATGAATTTTGATTTTACAATTCCACACAGCTGGTTCAAACATATTAAATACTGCACGAATATAAGAACAGAGAGGGTAAGGATTATAAATTAAAATAATGATGTCACTAGCCTAAATGTAAACATTATTTAACATCACTTAAATGGAGCTGTCAAACCATATGTATAAGCATTTTATACTTCTATGCCAACCCCGTACGAAGGACGGGTACTCTGCTAGTCAAGTAATAAAACAGATGCACAAGAAACCCATGACTCAGGCAGAATTGTAGGTCAGGCCCTTCGAATTTGTAACAGTATGATTTTAAAAGTAGTACAAGTGTGTTTACATGTTGATAGTTAGGATATGTTGTGTTCTTAAAAGATTTAGCGCCCCCTGAGAAAATTTCAATAATTTATGCAAGTGTAATTGAATTCTTTTTTTACTTTTGACCATAATAGGTTGTATATATTTTTCATCATTTAAAACAAAACTATTCGACTACGAACCACCGACTTTCCGATCGTCTACAACGCGTTCTAAAGCCTTCTGTAGGACGCCCCAAACAATATCTATCGTGGGTACCCACTGTAGGATTATTTGATAAAGAATAGTTATTTGTGCAACTAGTGCAAATCCTTAATCACGAGCCGTAGCCGAGTGAGGAATGGTTTCTCGAGTGAGGCGATTGCACTTTGCACTCGAGTTGCACATTATATTTTTCCTACAGTTACCATAAAACAAATAAATTGTTAAAGAAACGTGCCTTCACGTTGCAAATCTGGAGTGAGACAAAGTAATTAGAGTGGGACAATGTTAACATTGTCTCACTGATGACCGAATTGGCCACTTTGCTTTCTCAAATCAGTGAGAGAACATGTACATTGTTAGGTAACTGTAGAAAAAGTAATACAAATAAAGGAGTTTACAGGAAAATAAGAGAAATTATTTTAATATTTTTGATAGATTGCTAAATACTTAATTACTTTGGATAGGAAACTAGCGAAAAATATTGAAGAAGTATTGACAATCGCAGAAGAAAATAGTGTGAACATTGAAATATTGTTACTGTAAATAAAAAAGATTATCTATGAAAATACCATAGCCTACTCAATTAACTCATGAAAATACAAATTTGTGTGCTGGATATAGGCTCCACTAAAAGTTGCAACCATAAATCCTTCATTATTATTAGAACAAGTTTTAGCTTTAATAAAAAAAAGTAACTACAGCACAGTGGTACAGTATCACAAAATCGGTTATATTAGGAAGAGGGCACATATGAAAACCGCGTAAAATTGAAACAAAAATATACAAGTCAAATCAATACGGTAATTTTACCCTCCCACATCCCACACTTTCTTAACATTGGCAAAAAACGCCAGATAAATATACGCAACAATGCAAAAAGGAATGTGATATAACAAAACCAAGACTTCGACAGGCGGCGCAAAACATCGCATTGTACTATTGTTGTCAATGATTAGATGTGATGAGAAGAAATTGCCTCCAGCACCGTGGACCGCACAAGAACATCATAAACCCGTGGGCTGGACCACATTCTCAACTGGGCACAATACAGAGATGCATCTAAGAAGATAACTAAGATTTTTTTTGTTTAATCAATTAATCTCCTCGATCCCCCAATCTAAAGAGCACAAGAAAACAATTTTCAAGCTTTGGGTGGTTTATGGTTGCTTTTTTAAATTTTATACACTATTTTCAGCAACCCTTTTCAACAAATTGACACAGATCGGTTTTTAAATCCTTAACAAAGGCCTTTGAAAAAATATACAGTTTTCCACTAAGGATTGTAGCCACATTATTTGGATGTTGGTTTGTTTCTTAAATTCGAAAAAGAAACCTTAAAACGTTCAGGACCATGCTACTTAATTATTTTGTAGTTTAGGCTATGAAACAATATATGACTGTAAAACTATTAAGATGTAAATAAAATTAAATTTGAGTAAATATTTAGGCATGGGAAATAATCTCTATATTTAAAGAGAAAAGAAATTTTTGTCAATTCTGATGTTCAAACTAACAATAATTTAGGACAATATTTTCAATAATTACCAGTATCATAGTAATCTTAAGGTAGTAAATAAAAAAACAACTTTGCACCCTAAAACATATTAGCAGCCAAATTTCGTGAAAATTAAAACATAGTACCGGTATTTTTATATATTTTCACGGATTACAATTTTGAAACGTCTAATAACACGTCCAGTTTAAATAACGTCCAATATACGGGTAATGATTAGAGTACAAAATCAAAATCGATCATAGTTTCATCGTATTTGCATTTACCATATTCTTCTGTGAGTGAATATAGTAAAATCGTTGTATATTGTTTCATATACATAAGAATTTATGTGTTACAAATTTATTTTATTAAAATATTTTACCATTATTGCAATATGGACAGGACAACACGACGTAACAACGTAGCACATGGACACATGGTATAACTGTGAAGTGGTGTCAGTATGGAGAGAGTGACCCTTCGCGCCAAATTGGTCAGACTTGTCTGTTATTCGCGCCCAATTAATCAGCTCTTCAATCAGCTGATTGTGCTGTTAGTGAAAGCTGCAGAGTCAGAATAGAACAACTGTTGTACTATATAAAATCCTACATGACCTATCTTGTTTTTGCCTCGTTTGCCACGTCAAGATTTACAATAGTTTTAAAATATTTCCGAGTTTAATTGTTTACAAGTTGTATAAAATTAGTTTGAGTGGCTATCATTTTCATGCTTGTGTCAATAATGTCTAGAGTTAGAAAATAAAACGAAAAAATGTTTAAGTAAATGTCTACACTTCAAGATTGTCTTTGCCGAGCACATAAATTATTATGAAAATCAATAACTTGTTTACTGAAACATGTTTAACCTTTAGTACTTCACATTTGTAGACACATAATTTAGTCATTGACTATTCCCCATAATCATCAACCGAAGCCACTCCAAGGGTTCTAAAACCTTGTTTGCAAAATATAACATATGTGGAGTCTTATTGTTATGTCAAAGGTTATAAACGGAATAGTTTAGAAACAAGATTCAGTACTTTCATGTTGCAGCGATAACTATTTCTCAGACTTTTTATCAATCCCTGTTTTAATATAAACGGACTTTTTAAAGTTATGTCGAACATACTTCCCCACTTTTCCTAGAATGAACTGAACTCACATTAATTGCACAAAACACAACGTAGATATAATATCGCTTACAAATTAATAAATTAATGTTTAAAGTAAATAAATAAATAGAGAAAGGGTCCAACTTCAACCAAAAGATCTTAATCGTGTAGCTGACGTGGTGCTCGTTACTAAGGAAGAGGCACTTGAAAAAGCCTTTGTTAACATTTTCACAAGAATCCCCCACTACCAATAATCATCCCTGTTACAAAATTTAAAAATTCTGTTAGCTAAAAAAATAACGTGTACATAACCAATAATTTGTTTTTGTTTCTTTTGGCCTGCTATAAAACACTCATGAGTTTGGCCTACAAAGCAAAAGAAATTATCCCCAAGTGTACGCACTTCAAAAATCTTAAAAAACATAAAATATTGTTTTGTCTTTTAGTTTACATACAGAAATTTGGGAAATATATATTTGTTGTGTTTAAAGTGCAATATATATCATTTAACTGTGTATCTAGATGGATAAAGATGTGAACATATTAGTATGATTGATCAGTTGTATTTTAGCGAATTTCCCTATAGGTCCAAGTCCAAGTGTATACGACTGTGGCATGGTAAGACCTAAGCCCGGGAGCGATTTACTTTTTCATTTTGATGTCCCCAGAGGCAAAAACACCATTCGTTCAAATTTTTATATATGTATATGTATAGATTTATATATACAGGGTGACACAAAGGAACCGGACGTTTTTTAAACAGCTGTTCCATTGTTGTTGCACGTGGTAGGAAGATTGAAGTTATGTCATTACCTTCAGTGAGGCTTGCCATTTTTGTTGAAGTGGCTCAGTGGACCCTAGACCATCGCGTTTTCGCATACGATACTTTGGTCCGAAATGGTGAATCCGTCGTCAAATCCAGCGGGAATTTAGTCGACATTTTAATATTGAACGCCATGGAAGTTGAAATACGCTATTAAGATGGGTTTCAGGGTTCCGAACAACTGGGAATATAACAAGAAAGAAACCACCAGGCCTTGTCAGAACTTCGAGAACACCCGAAAACATCGCCAGAAAGAGAGCAGTATTGAATGAATGTTTCCTAAGGTGATTTCTCGCTTTGGTGACATGCCGTGGCCGCCAAGATCACCTGGCTTGTCCACTAGTGATTATATCCTTTGGGGGTTTCTTAAGGAGCCTGTTCATGCTCACAAACCACTCTAGGGGATTTGAAGTTTGCAATCATAGAAGATATCAATGGCATTGAACCTCCTCACCCGAGTTTCAGATGATTTTCAGACCAGAATGAACATTTGTAGATAAGTACATGGCCGCCATTTGCATGACGTCATTTTCAAATAATGACGGTTTTATAACAAATGGCAAATGTTTACCTCACTATGTACAGTATTAAATCCAGTTTATTCCTTTTAACTACTGTGTACTACTTATTTAAAAAACGTCCGGCTCCTTTGTGTCACCCTGTATATATATGTGTGTCCGTGAACGCGATAACTTGAGTAATTTTTGTCCGATTTTGATGAAATTTAGTTTAAAGGTGTAAAGCGGGATAAACTTGAATGAGTTTGCGAACCAGCATGATCGGACCATGGGAACCGGGCTTTACGGGGGGTTTTATGGGGTAAAAATTGGTTTTTCTCACTTTTGACCCTCAAAACCCAAAGTTTCCCAATTTCTCTTTATGCCTTTTTAAAGAGCTTAAAAAAACAAATAATTTAGTATATAAAAGTATTTTGTACGGTTATTGGTAACGGAGAAACTTTAAAAAATTGTAAATTTAAAATTCCCATGTTATTCTTATGGAGATTGGAGAATATTGTAAAATGTTGTAGTTTGGTTGTTTATGGATATATTTTTATCAAACTTGGCAAACTTATTTATTTTGTACTAAGCTATTAATATTTTACTAAAAAAACACACTTAATTAGTTTCCTTGTTGCAGCAAACCTAGGTACTCGACCTATAATGTTATTTAAATATATTTAATTGAAAATCAATTCAGACAAATGGAAATTCGCTTAGTTGTCAGGTTTGCTGCGACGGGGGTATTTGTAAGTTTATATACAAACGCTGAGTGCATGAGATTTGTTCCGCTGCATCATGATGCAATTCTGACAACGATATACAGGGATTGATGACTCATTGAACAATGCTACATCAGCAAGTTGTTTACTATCCTGTTGATGTCATCTGAGAGAAAAAAAAACATTAAATATACCGTCATGGAATCGTTTTTAAAACAAGTTTTCGAACGCATTAGTCCATCGTATCAAGCTAATTTGAAGTCGGATATTAATAATTATGAATGAAATAGAGAACCATATTTTTAAAATAACAACACAAGATGTGTACAAGATTATGTATGGATTAATTGCTAGACTTATTTATAATATAACGTATTCTATGCACTGTTAACTGATTTATTTTAAACTAAGTAAAGGCGAAGTTAGTGGTGTACGGAATTTTGAATGTGTACAATAACGAGAAAGTAGTAAAAATATAAAATAAGTTTGATACAATTTAAATAAAAAAAAAAATGTTGTGTTATGAATGTACGTTGGGTTTGTTTGGATTATCATCGTTCTATTGGCGAAACTGCAAATTGTGGGGATGACTTCACTATTCAACAATTATAGTTATAAAAAACATATTTCTGGCCCCTGGACAATTTTTTTAAGACAATAATAGGTTTTACATACCTCCGTAAATTTGTCCAGCCATTATTAAAATTGCTCAGAAGCTCACATGTTTCGTTGCAAACACAACATTTTCAAAGCTTGCAACTTCTCAAAAGCAGAGTTAAAACAAACAAAACACGAACGTAAAAAAGTACTTATACACAACTATTTAAGATTGATTTATCCAAAATCTTAGCTTTTTTATGTGTATTTGGTATGTGTACCACAGTTTTATGTTTGTCTTGTGTTTGTTTTAATTGTATTTTTGACGAGTTGCAAACTTTGAAAATGTTGTACTGTAAACAAACTTGTAAGCTACGGGAAATCTTTTAGACTATGTGATAAAGGTACGTAAAACCTATTACTGCATTAAAAGATTTGTATTAAAACCCACGTTTTATCATACGATATGTCTTATAATATCAATATTTAAGCTGTTATAATCAATTCGTGTTGTATTTTAATAGGCTAATGTAAAAACAATAAACATAATGATTATGTCACTTAGTATTTTCAATAAACAAAGTAGACATATCTCATACGGGTTGTCCAATGACAGGGATTTTCTCTTGTATAATTCTGTATGTTACATAAATAAATAGTCCGGTAGGCTTTAGTGGAATAAGTTTCCTAAGACGGTTCTTTTCCATCGTGTCACGGGTTAACATAATTGATGATTGACGAGATATAAACTTGGGGTCGAGGGCAGTTGTTCGACGATGTTAGGCAATCGACCAACTAAAGATAAGCTTAAATTAGTGTACTAACTATATCAATGGATGAAGACATATTCTCAAGTAAAAGTTCGTACTTTAAAACTCGTTATGAACAAACTAAATTAAGACACTCTGTCATAGAACATATTAAAACGTAAGGCCGTGAGAGTTCAATAAAATTAAAATTCGGGGAAGTTCAGATGTGCAGATAAAAAGAAATTAAGAATGCTGTTTAATTACTTCGTTTCTTTTAACTGAGTTAAACATTATAACGATTGGTAACAAATTCAAATATTTAAAGAGAGCATCCTTAGAATCCGCTTAAGACCGAAACATGCAGGCACAAACAACATTCTAAAAGTAAAATAAAATAATCAAGAGACTCACCCACAAGTGCAAAGCTCACAGATGCACTGCTCCTTGGGGGGATGCGACTCCTTAGGCTTCTTCTCCTCCGGCTTCTTCTTTGGTTTGTCTTCCAGGGGCTTCTTCGTCTCCTCCAAGATCCTTCTGTCCGTCACTTCCTTCGTAAGCACGGTAGAGTCTACGGAGGTGTTTTCGTGAACGACATGCGACTGTCTTCGAACGTCGGCGGTATCACTGGTTCTTCTAGACACGACGGTTTCAGGTAGAACTTCCTCCACGACCCCCTTATCTGTGACAATTCTCCTCACCCCCTTCCTAACAACAGTCTCTGTTGATGACGACACAGCTTCTTGCACGGATGTTGATGTCTTGGATGTTTTAGAAGTAGCTATGATCCTGCCACCAACGATTGTTACTCTGTCAGGTTCGTCATAGTCTGGAGAGTCTTTCGGTCTGGAGGGTTTTCCAGCTGGTTCCGTTGGTTTTAGGTCCTCCGTTTTAGTTTTGCGAGTAGGGCTTTTTTCTTTGCTTGGTTTTTTCGGTTCTTCAAAAAGGTCGACTGGCCTTCCAAATTTGTCTACGGGCTGGCTAGGTTTTCCTGCGGCTGGAGAAATATGCTTCTCAAAAGTACTTACATGTGTTTTTCTTAGGTCGGTTGCATTAGACTCGTCAATAACAACTGTTTGTTTTACTATTTTACCGTTTATCATTTTTATAACTTCAGTGGTGTGGGCTGATTCAGAGATGATATCAGGTTTAGTTGGCTTTTTAGGTTTCTTATCATAAGGCATAGATGCAGTTTTTCCATCATCTGGTTTATCCTTAGGTTGGCTAGGTGCTCCTGCTGCTGGCCTTCCTGATGGATCCATTCTATGTTTCGGTTCTTTGTCATGTGGTACAAACCGAGTTGTGCCATCGTCTGGTTTGTCCTTAGGTTGGCTAGGTGCTCCTGCTGCCGGCCTCCCTGATGGATCCATTCTATGTTTCGGTTCCTTATCATGTGGTACAAACGGAGTTTTGCCATCGTCTGGTTTGTCCTTAGGTTGGCTAGGTGCTCCTGCTGCTGGCCTTCCTGATGGATCCATTCTATGTTTCGGTTCTTTGTCATGTGGTACAAACCGAGTTGTGCCATCGTCTGGTTTGTCCTTAGGTTGGCTAGGTGCTCCTGCTGCTGGCCTTCCTGATGGATCCATTCTATAGTTCGGTTCTTTGTCATGTGGCACAAACGGAGTTTTGCCATCGTCTGGTTTGTCCTTAGGTTGGCTAGGTGCTCCTGCTGCTGGTCTTCCTGATGGATCCATTCTGTGTCTCGGTTCCTTATCATGTGGTACAAACGGAGTTTTGCCATCGTCTGGTTTGTCCTTAGGTTGGCTAGGTGCTCCTGCTGCCGGCCTCCCTGATGGATCAATTCTGTGTTTAGGCTCCTTATCGTGTGGCACAAATGGAGTTCTGCCATCTTCTGGTTTTTCGGTAGGATGGCTAGGTGCTCCTGCTGCAGGTCTTCCAGATGGATCAATTCTGTGTTTAGGCTCCTTATCGTGTGGCACAAATGAAGTTCTTTCATCTTCTGGTTTATCCTTTGGTTGACTAGGAGCTCCTGCTGCTGGTCTTCCAGATGATTCATCTCTTTTTCTTTCATGTGTATCCTTCGTCTGTTCTTTCGGTTTGACATCCTTTTCAATGGGTTTGCCAAATCTATCAACTGGTTTCGATGGTTTTCCAGCTACTGGAAGTGGTTTTGTAACTGTCTTAGTTCTTTGAGTGTCAGAGAAGTCAGTACTTGTTGAATCATCCACCACAACAGTTGTTTTAACTAACTTTCCACCAATCATTTTTATAACCTCTGTAGTATGAGTTGATTCAGAAATGTATTGATCATGGTGAGAAGTTTTTTGTGGTTCTAAAAATAAATCGTCAGGTTTGTCTACCCTTTTGGTTGGAGACTTGTTCTTCAGTTTATCTTCTGGCTTATCCTTTGGTTGACTAGGTGCTCCTGCTGCAGGTCTTCCAGATGGATCAATTCTGTGTATAGGCTCCTTATCGTGTGGCACAAATGGAGTTCTGCCATCTTCTGGTTTATCCTTTGGTTGACTTGGAGCTCCTGCTGCTGGTCTTCCTGATGGATCGATTTTATTTTTGGGTTCCTTATCGTGTGGTACAAATTGAGTTTTTCCATCTTCTGGTTTTTCGGTAGGATGGCTAGGTGCTCCTGCTGCAGGTCTTCCAGATGGATCAATTCTGTGTTTAGGCTCCTTATCGTGTGGCACAAATGGAGTTCTGTCATCTTCTGGTTTATCCTTTGGTTGACTAGGAGCTCCTGCTGCTGGTCTTCCAGATGGTTCATCTCTTTTTCTGTCATGCGTATCCTTCGTTTGTTCTTTCGGTTTGACGTCCTTTTCAATCGGTTTGCCAAATCTGTCAACTGGCTTCGATGGTTTGCCTGCTACAGGGAGTGGTTTTGTAACTGTCTTAGTTCCGTGAGTGTCAGAGAAGTCCGTACTTGTTGAATCATCTACCACAACAGTTGTTTTAACTAACTTTCCACCAACCATTTTTATAACCTCTGTAGTATGAGTTGATTCAGAAATGTATTGATCATGGTGAGAAGTTTTTTGTGGTTCTAAAAATAAATCGTCAGGTTTGTCTACCCTTTTGGTTGGAGACTTGTCCTTCAGTTTATCTTCTGGCTTGTCCTTTGGTTGACTAGGTGCTCCTGCTGCAGGTCTTCCAGATGGATCAATTCTATGTTTAGGCTCCTTATCGTGTGGCACAAATGGAGTTCTGCCATCTTCTGGTTTATCCTTTGGTTGACTTGGAGCTCCTGCTGCTGGTCTTCCTGATGGATCGATTTTATTTTTAGGTTCTTTATCGTGTGGTACAAATGGAGTTTTTCCATCTTCTGGTTTTTCGGTAGGATGGCTAGGTGCTCCTGCTGCAGGTCTTCCAGAAGGATCAATTCTGTGTTTAGTCTCCTTATCGTGTGGCACAAATGGAGTTCTGTCATCTTCTGATTTATCCTTTGGTTGACTAGGAGCTCCTGCTGCTGGTCTTCCAGATGGTTCATCTCTTTTTCTTTCATGTGTATCCTTCGTCTGTTCTTTCGGTTTGACGTCCTTTTCAATGGGTTTACCAAATCTGTCAACTGGCTTCGATGGTTTGCCTGCTACTGGCAGTGGTTTTGTAACTGTCTTAGTTCCTTGAGTGTCAGAGAAGTCAGTAGTTGTTGAATCATCTACTACAACAGTTGTTTTAACTAACTTTCCACCAATCATTTTTATAACCTCTGTAGTATGAGTTGATTCAGAAATGTACTGATCATGGTGAGAAGTTTTTTGTGGTTCTAAAAATAAATCGTCAGGTTTGTCTACCCTTTTGGTTGGAGACTTGTCCTTCAGTTTATCTTCTGGCTTGTCCTTTGGTTGACTAGGAGCCCCTGCTGCTGGTCTTCCTGATGGATCAATTCTGTGTGTTTGTTCCTTATCGTGAGGTACAAATTGAGCTCTGCCATCTTCTGGTTTATCACTAGGATGACTGGATGCTCCTGCCGCTGGTCTTCCAGATGGATCAATTCTGTGTTTAGGCTCCTTATCGTGTGGCACAAATGGAGCTCTGCCATCTTCTGGTTTATCACTAGGATGACTGGATGCTCCTGCCGCTGGTCTTCCAGATGGATCAATTCTGTGTGTTGGTTCCTTATCGTGAGGTACAAATTGAGTTCTGCCATCATCTGGTTTTTCGATAGGATGACTGGATGCTCCTGCCGCTGGTCTTCCAGATGGATCAATTCTGTGTTTAGGCTCCTTATCGTGTGGCACAAATGGAGTTCTGCCATCTTCTGGTTTATCCTTTGGTTGACTAGGAGCTCCTGCTGCTGGTCTTCTAGATGGTTCATCTCTTTTTCTTTCATGTGTATCCTTCGTCTGTTCTTTCGGTTTGATATCCTTTTCAATGGGTTTGCCAAATCTATCAACTGGTTTCGATGGTTTGCCAGCTACTGGAAGTGGTTTTGTAACTGTCTTAGTTCCTTGAGTGTCAGAGAAATCAGTAGTTGTTGAATCATCTACAACAACAGTTGTTTTAACTAACTTTCCAGCAATCATTTTTATAACCTCTGTAGTATGAGTTGATTCAGAAATGTACTGATCATGGTGAGAAGTTTTTTGTGGTTCTAAAAATAAATCGTCAGGTTTGTCTACCCTTTTGGTTGGAGACTTGTCCTTCAGTTTATCTTCTGGCTTGTCCTTTGGTTGACTAGGAGCCCCTGCTGCTGGTCTTCCTGATGGATCAATTCTGTGTGTTTGTTCCTTATCGTGAGGTACAAATTGAGCTCTGCCATCTTCTGGTTTATCACTAGGATGACTGGATGCTCCTGCCGCTGGTCTTCCAGATGGATCAATTCTGTGTTTAGGCTCCTTATCGTGTGGCACAAATGGAGCTCTGCCATCTTCTGGTTTATCACTAGGATGACTGGATGCTCCTGCCGCTGGTCTTCCAGATGGATCAATTCTGTGTGTTGGTTCCTTATCGTGAGGTACAAATTGAGTTCTGCCATCATCTGGTTTTTCGATAGGATGACTGGATGCTCCTGCCGCTGGTCTTCCAGATGGATCAATTCTGTGTGTTTGTTCCTTATCGTGAGGTACAAATTGAGCTCTGCCATCTTCTGGTTTATCACTAGGATGACTTGATGCTCCTGCTGCTGGTCTTCCAGATGGATCAATTCGGTGTGTTGGTTCCTTATCGTGAGGTACAAATTGAGGTCTGCCATCTTCTGGTTTATCACTAGGATGACTAGGTGCTCCTGCTGCTGGCCTTCCAGACGGCTCTATTCTTGGCTTAGGTTCCCATTCTCGAGGTTCAAACGTCGTTATGTAATCTCCTTGTTGATCTTTAGGCTGACTAGGAGTGTAAGTGGTTGGATTAGGCTTGCCCCGCATACTTGTTAGGGACTCAGAGTAATCATCATACCTGTCATCAACAACAACTGTTGTTTTAACAAGTTTTCCGCCAACCATTTTGACAATCTCTGTTGTATGGGTCGAAGCCGAAATAAAATCGTCACTTTTAGATGGTTTGAAAGGCTTTAACAATAAATCATCATTTTCATCTACCCTTTTTGGTGATTTATCCTTAGATTTATTTTCTGTTTTATTGTTGGTCTGGCTAGGAGCTCCCGCCGCTGGTCTGCCAGAGGGGTCCATTCTCTCTTTCGGTTCTCTTTCATGAGGTACAAATTTTGATATATCATCTTCTCGTCTATCTTCAAGTGGGCTATATAAGCCAGCTGCTGGTTTTCTTGATGGGTCTTCTCTCGTTCTTTCAGACGTGTCTTTCGAATGTTCTTTCGGTTGCTGGTAGGTTTCAATATTTTTATCAAATCTGTCAACAGGTTTTGATGGTTTACCAGCCACTGGGAGAGTTTGTTTTTCTGATGTAACATTATAACATTGAGAGTAGTCTGTAGATTTCGTATTATCAACTATAACAGTTGTCTTTACCAATTTTCCTCCAACCATTTTGACTACCTCACTTGTATGAGTTGATTCAGAAGTGACGATATCTGGTTTTGTTGGTTTTCTAGATTCCACAAGTAACTCATCTGACTTATCGTTTTGCCTTGTAAGTATCTTATCTTTTGTTTTAGTTTTTCCAAACTCAAGATTCTCTGGTTCGTCATATATTACTCTGGTTGTTTTAACAAGTTTTCCACCGACCATTTTCGTTATTTCTTCAGTTCTATAGTTGGCCCCTTGAATACTAGAAGTTTCAAACTGTTCAGTAGTTGACTTGATATCGGTTCTATCTCTAGAAAATGTTTCCTTCAGTTGAGATTGGGTACTCTCTGACACATTCCCCTCTGTTACTGAAAATGATCCAGGAATTTCTTCTTCACTTGTAGTTGTCACTGGTTTTCCATCAACAATGACAGTCTTAGTTTTAATTATTTTTCCTCCGGTCTTATGTGAAGACATTGCTGTCGAACTTGTTTGAAGGGAAGAAGATATGTCACTTGACTCATTGATACTATCCCTTACAAAGTGTTCTGATGACGTCATAATATTTCTGTCGTCCACAGTATCCTTATTATTAATTATCTTCACGTTTTGAGTGTCGAAGGAACTTTGAGAATGTTCGTCAAAAGATACATTGTTTATAAATATCTTTTCTCCTTTTTTATTTACGTAATAGGTACTTCCCGAGCTTTTGATAATACTTGAAGAAGGCACATCTTCAACAACTCGCGTACTTCTTACTATCTTTCCTCCAACAATTTTCACAGTCTCTTCAACAATTTGCTGATTACGGCCATCAGATGATGGAATCGTTTTATAAGAAACCCCAGGTGAATCTTCCTTACTAGTCGTAATTTTTCCAGTTTTCGAACTAGATTTTTCACCGTCATTAGAAGAAACTCTTTCGACCGTTTCAGATTTTCGATTAATGTCTTGACTGTTTAGGATTATTTTTTCTCCTTTTTTATTGATATAATAAGTTTCACCAGATCGCTCAAAGATATCAGACGAAAGTACGCTCTCTATGACCCTCTTATTTCTGACAATCTTTCCACCAATTATTTTTACACTCTCCTCAATTATCTGCTGCCTACGTCCGTCAGAAGAAGGCATAGTCAAATACGTCACACCTGATGAGTCTGTTGACTTTTTTGTTTTTTCTTCATTTTTACTGTCAGGTGCAGTATTTTTTTCTTTCGATTTAACTGTCTCCGATTTCGAATCGTAGCTTTGTTTTTCTGTCATTTGAACATCAAGTATCACCTTATCTCCTTTTTTATTAATGTAATAAGTTTGACCAGAGCTTTTAACAATAGCTGACAATGGGACGTTTTCGATTACTTTCGTATTCTTTACAATTTTTCCACCAATAATCTTCACAGTCTCTTCTACTATCTGTTGTGTTCGGCCGTCATTAGTTGAATAGACCTTGTAAGTAATACCACTATTATCAGGACTAGATTTGCCAATTTTCTTCTGAGGCAGATTATCCTCAGCCCCACTGCTCGTTACATGTGACACTCCTTCTACCACCCTTGACTCTGATGTCTGTTCCTCTGTGCTTTTACTACTCAGTATAACCTTATCGCCTTTTTTATTTATATAGTACGATTGGCTGGAACCCTGAACTATGGACGACGATGGCACACTTTCAATTACCCTGTGGCTTCTTATAATTTTTCCTCCAATAATTTTTACAGATTCTTCAACGATCTCCTGCTTTTTACCATCTACACTAGGGATAGATTTGTAAGTAACACCTGGCATTTCTTCATAACTTGTATTACTTGCTGGGACATTGTGTAATGTAGAATCAGATATTTGCAACTCACTCCTTCTCAAATCATCTGTTCTGTTCAGTATGATTTTCTCGCCCTTTTTATTTATATAATAGCTTTCACCAGATGTTTTCACGACAGCTGATAGTGGTATTTTCTCAACAACCCTTTCACTCTTTACAACCTTACCCCCAATAATTTTTACAGTCTCCTCAATTATCTGTTGACCACGTCCATCAGATGTTGGTATGGTCTTGTACGAGACACCAGATATTTCTTTTAAACTACCTTTCCCTTGAATATGTTTAGTAGATGAAGAAGAACTGCTGCTTACCACCTCTTCACGTGATTCTTTGATGCTACTTGTACTGGATATTTTTTGGAGCTCCTTGTTTGCACTCCTATCCTGAATACGGGAGGATTGAACAATTTCCTTGTGACTATCTGAAACATCTGACCGCGCCATTACTGACGAAGAAACACTTTCCTCTACAGATATTTTCTGGTCAGATTTCACATTTGATGACTCGTCAACGAATGTCTCTACCTTGGAAGGCACTACATCGACATCTTGTGTTTGTGAAACTAATTTTTTGTTACCCTTGGAATCAATAACATATACTTGGGATGTTTTGATGACCTTACCTCCTGTTTTGACACTTGACACACTTGTTGATGATTGAGCGACAGTTGATGACATAGCAGATGTTTTCTTTGAAGCAGAAGTCTGAGACAATATACTTTGAGACGATTGAGATTTTTCAACTATTGCATTTTTATCAGCTGATTGCTTGATAACAGACACAGACCCACCCGTTTCCGTCTTAGATTTCGATGTTTCGCTGGAAGAAACTTCGTGAGATGAGCTTTCGGCTTGGTAAGATTCAGAAGTATTAGTCTTGTATACCGAAGAAGAAATATTATCTTTAAAATGACTAGTGGATAGTGATTCGGTTGAAATTGGCTGATGTTCACTAACATTCCTTTGGGAAACATTTTTTACTGTGTGTTTACCCGAATCATGGAAAGTCTCAGAGCTAGAAACTACGGAATCCATGGAAGACATTTTTGTGGTTGATGAACTTGACACGAAAGCTCTAGATTCTGATTTTTGTTTAACGCTAGATGAAGTTACTTCACCTACACTTTGATCAAACCCTGTTTGAATAACACCCTGCCCTCTCTCCATTGCAATAAAGCTAGCAGAGTCATCGTACTTAGGAGTTTTGACAATTTTCCCTCCAACCATTTTAACATCTACTGAAGGCTGGTTATGTTTTGACGTATAGTGTTTCACATCAGATACTTCACGGGGAGCAGTCCCAGAATACGTATTAGAAAACCCCTCAGCTTTGCCATTTTGTTCAAAAGCATCCCTAGAACTATCAATCTTCGAGGTTGAAACTTCAACACTCGTTACAGAAGGACCAATCACGATATTACCTTTGCTATCATAAGGCACAGAAACAGACCTGGACAATTGAGGTGTCTGAGCCCCCGAATCATCTACAATATACTCTGTGACATAACTACCCACATCGGGTGAAGGGTAGTCAGAAGGCAACTCGACTATATCTACCGAATCATCTTCAACAATAGTTTTTATAATTTTACCTCCTACAATTTTTACGTCCTTATTCTGCTTCTTCTTTGACTTACCAGAGGGTTTCGACTTATCCAATGGAGGGGGTGAGGTCGTAGTCACTTTATCACTTTTCACACTCGACACTTTTGTCTCTCGCACTGACGACGACGTTTCGGCCGTCGTACTCCGCGCGTCTTCAGGCGCACTCATAGCTTCGCCGTCTCGCTGCGTACTGGTGGTCGTGCTCGCCGGGTCCTCCGGTTCTGGGTTGAGGCCCCTCCACTCCCACTCTCCGCCGACCCACACTGCAACAAAACCCACTCTTAGTGACAACCCACTCGTATCATCGCAAACAAGTATTGATGACGTTTGATTTAGCTAATACTGTACAATGATTGTTTGGCACACTTCATATGCTCGTACACATTGCTGTGTTCGGTTATCTCATTGGTACATTATCAGTGAATTTGCAAACATAAAAATTTGTTGAAATCATTGTCAAAATTATAATGTATATCAAATTTCACAATTGTAAAGAATACAGCCCGTATATTTTAGCAAAATTACTTAATATTAACTTTGAATATGATTCCTATATTTCTCAATCATAGAATTACTTGTTATAATTCTAAAAACTAAATAGAGTTAACAACTGAAAACACAAGATTCATTGCAAGTATATCGTAAATTAAATGGATATAGAAAACTGTTAGTCCTATAAACTTCTCCCCAAACAAACTAGTATTTGGGACAAATAAGCCGTGATTAAAAACTCAGTTTACCGACCAGGTAGTATCGACGATTCATTATCACGTACGTGGATCATGGGTCATTTGACTGGTTATTAAAAGCCTCAATGTTAAATTGTTGGGATAACGCAGTGTCCATGAACTTTAAGTATCAACAGCGTGCATTATTTTTGTCAAGTTGTTGAAATAACCAAATAAAGTACCAGTTGGAAAACATAAATGTTAAAGTGAAATGCCATATTTGCAATTTTCATTCATATCGTGACGGTAAGTAAGCAATTGGTCACTAATGTTTCAATTGATAGAATACTATATTTTCGTACTCTTTGAGTAGGTACAGGATATAAAGTCGAATAAACTAGAGTAAGCTTAGCACTCTAAATACTATTCTAAACGCTTTTACCTCTTTTTATAGTTTATGAAAACTCGCTTATTTTAAAAGCATCTAGGTATGATAAATTAATAATATCCTTATAGAATATAAGATCTCCTCATTTGAGGCTGAGAGAAAACTTTGCCTTGTGTAATAATTTCAGTGGACTTACATACAGTTTAGATTGCCACTTAGTATTTCCACCAAAATTAAGGTTCCATGTCTTCGTAGAAGAAAGTTAGTAACAGTACCGTCACTGCTGATATTAACCAATTTGTTACAGTATTTAATCGTGTCACGACTACAGATCATCCGACAATCAAAAGGTTATCATGTTTGATTTTTGAAAGAAAAATCTAGATTTAATATGACCTTTAAATTAATAACGATGAGGTGACATTATAAGTATATATACGTATAAAGGCCCACTAGAAGCTTTCCTTGAGCGGTGAGAGCGCTAAAACATAGTCTTAGCTATTTAAAGCCATGTTGGAAAAAGTCATAGTACTTGGAACACTATTGCTTTTCATAAAAACTTTACTACTACAGTACTAGAACAAGTTGCTATACCCTGGCTTCGCAACGGGAAGAAAACGTGGAAAATAATAAAGTTGTTCTTTAGATCTGCTGTATAATAATTACACATCTATTATTCGTTTTGGAATATAATCTCAATTTTACCACCCAGTGAAGTAAAATTCTTTTCAGTAGTAAAATTCAATCCATCTGTAAGTAAAATTCAAACCTCATATTAGTTTGAATCTAAGGCTATATTTAGATAAGGAGTTTAAATTTCCTAGGCAGCCTGAGTGTATAAGATGTTCTGACGTGTGTTTTAAAAATACAGCAACTCTGTGATTTAATTTGAAAAGATAAACTAATTGAAAAGTGGAAATCTACTCACTTTCAATGCCCTACTTTTGATGTCAACAGATCCTAAACAATATGGCTACATACCTTAGTGTAGCAATAACTTCAATTACTTGATATTGATGCTTCATGAATGATACATTTTTCCATAATTCTTCAATTTTAGTCAAGCCTCTTTACATGTAGCTTACTACAATATACAAATTACAAATAAAACTGTGAGCAATACTCTAAAACTTGTAATACCTTTCTTTAACCAAACATAACCCTCTTACTAAATAACTCACAATATTTTCTCAATGTAAATAAATTATCAGAAACATATTCTTCGAGTAAATAAACAAACAGCAGTTAATCGCATTGACCAGCTGTTTCATTAAAAAATTAAATAATTTAAACTTTGAAAGCATGTCATGCATAGTCTTTTGGAAATCGGCCTGTAGGGCAGAGCCCTTAAGAAATTCATTCATACCAATAATTTTCGGCAAATCTATATTTTACAAGCTTCATTTGGACCAGATCACAAATTAGGTTGCTAACTGTTATCAACCCCATACGAAAATTCAATTTCAATTTGGTACCACATAACTTAGTTTAATAATTGCTCTTTATGGTATTAAAAACATGTTACTATTCTTGGTACATCTATCTTTTCTCCATGGGGTAACTCTTTAAGTATATTTTTAATTTGAATTAAAGATATTCATTTTTAAACGATCAAGCGAGTTTTCCATTAAAAATTATATGTGGAACAAAATGATTTCTTGGCTTTTGAATGGCATAATGCGCAATGACTCAGACAATATGAAAGTATAATGAGATATTTAAGTAAGTGGAAAATGCTATTGTATTCTGTTTAAGTGGGTTTTTATTACTTAACGCTAAACGTTATCTAATTCTTTAAAAACCTTTTGTTACTTTGAAAAGCTGATTCAGCATTTGAACCGATACATGTATTTACTAACGTCGAACGTCATGCATACTAAACTAACAGATGACTCAGCAAAAATATCATTTAGGATATTATAATACTGAAGATAAATTTCTTAATTTTTTAAGATACTTTTTACCTGTTTCTATTCTATTTTGTGGACTTCTAAACGCTTGATGCCTAGACCACTTTCTATGTCTGGTGTTTCTAATAGTATACAGTATTAAAACAATTTTCTTCTCCCATATGACCTGGGGCCCATTTCATAATAAAGTACAAACTAATATTATTAGTAAATCAGCTGATCGCCCAATGCAAATCTAATGGAATTTCAAGTTTCAAGTTGTAACTTGTAACTTTTAGTTTATTATGAAATGGGCCCCTGAACATGACATTTCCATTATTTATACTAGGTAATCAGGGGTTTAAAGATAGTATGTTTTAATGGCCTGTAAAGTGTATGTCACTTAGTAGATTAACTTTGATATATTGTTTTCTTAACCATCTGACACAATATGACAACACTGTCAAAATATGAATTATTAAAATTGTGTATATTTGACTTGGGGATATTGTATTTATATTAGAGAACTCTGGTGCGCACACTTGTAATTCTAAAGCATTGTGCAATAATTACAGCCATACAGTTTTGTTGTAGGCCTAATATTGTAGCCTTATTTAATCACCTTATATTACTCTCGTGAACGAGCTAAGTTCGTCATGACCAATGAGAATTTAAAGTCGGAAAAGAAATGAGAAGACAGTTTTGGCCCATAGTGTGATGAACAAGACTTTCCCTATATTGCACTATTGTCCTAAATAATTCAAAACGATGAAAATTCTATGGTTTACCTTGATAATTGTCTACTTAGTCTCATAAGATCGATTCATCATGTTTCGTCCACGAATATTCAACATATTGCTCAGTCAACTAAAAGCTACTAGTCTGTTATGATTTTAGTGAACGCAGATGTCTTATAGCCTATATTTCATTTTTATAGCTTATATTCTAAACATTTTAGCTTATCGTTTTTAACAGTGAATTACATAGTAAAAGCAATCAATAGCTACTAACACATTCGATTAAGGTAACAAGTGGAAAAGATCATCATATCGCGTCCTCAAACCCCAACTGATTCTAAACGGCTAAAAAGAACTACTTTTCCCCCTCAGTGCATGAAAAGGGAGTTTCGTGCAGAACGCACAAGAATAGGGTCACCGTTCTTAGCGATCAGAAGAAACAAGATATTCACTAGATTAAAACCATATTCATTGTCAAAACCGTCCAATGTTGACTGTGGCGACTTGCGCCACATCTCTGGAAGTCCCTGCTCGCTGGGAGCATATACTTCTGGGATGCTGTGGTCCAAGCCCTGGTAGCTCAGAGTTTCTCAACTATCATAAGTGCCTGAGAATAACGAAGAATCAGTTTTCTGCTAATATTACGTCATGCGGAAGTCCGTAACGGGAGACCTCAAGACAGATTCCGCGACAAACAAAAACCTCCACACGACGCCGCAAAACCACAATGCATTTCTGCAGTCTTGGCATGAACTGCAAACCGGTTGGCCCGTTTTGGCGATCGAGGACCGACAAAACCTCGTCCTTATTGAGGACAGCTCGCCGTAGTGTCCCAGATCAAGTCTTCTCTGAAACTGTTGGTTAATTTATCAAGTTAACTCCATCTTGTGCGGCTTTGTAATCGTTAATTACATTTCTGTTTTAAGTCCTCTTTGCGTCTACGTTTTGTTTCTATAAATTTATAATGTTTTGAAAAAAGTAATCAGTTTTTATATTGTTTAATCCTTTCACGTATCGGTATATTTTGATCTACAACATGTTTAGAATGTTTAATTTCTAACATTTAATAGTTTTTTTCATGAAAAGCAGTAAATATTAATTACAAATAATACACAGTTTCTCACCGAAATCTTATTGAAGTGAAGAATTTCTTGTTAAATACACTGCATTTAACATTAAACTGGTTAGAAAATAGCATTATTAGAATACTTCATCAGAAAATTGCTTTTAACATGTTTCTCATAGACCATTCCTCGTTCCGCATAGATGTGAAGCAATAGTAGCATAAAATAACAATATTGGTATAAATTATTGTGTTCTTAAAAACCAGTAACTAAAAACTACTGTACTAGGCCTACTAGTTTTTACAATTAGGCCTAATATTTCGGAAGAAGAAATTTCGATAAATATTCAAGGTATTTGAAACGATTAAGATGAACATATTTGCTTTGAATAGAAACCCTTCTACATTAACAAATAATTTTTGTAATCCCAATGTTCTATTTTTCGTTACTTTTCACCTAGAATATGGTGTTCTGAAAGTCTTGACATAATAAATTAAAGGATTTGTATAAAATGTAACTTTAAAATGATGTGTAATGTTTAAATTCCTACTCATAGTTTACCAATTCCGACTCTTCTCTTTTACAGATTGTGATACTGTAACCACTGATAGGTTGATATTGCAATTGACAGAGACACGATGTTGTAGATACAATCTTGTTTCGATCATAAATTTATTCGATTTCAACAACATTCTTTCCTGCATTAAAAGCCGGGTTTGTACTGAAGGTTGCGTTATATCTGGGGAAGAATTGAGGCCATTGAAAACAGGGATGGATTCGTGGAAGTAGAATAGAATCACAACGTACGAAGTAACAAACTCATGGTTTACACTGGAAAACACGAGGCCGTTAACAGTGAGATCCATATAAGGGTGTTACAACAATGACAATTTCCTACGTGCTGAGGAAATGCCTGGCCTGTCGCCTGTCGTCATAGTAATGCAAGTGGCGACTCCAAAATGCAACAGCTTTCCCATGAACTACCCGGCGAGAAGAAATAGAGCAAAATAAATTACAAATTTAAAACTCGCGATTTTCAAACTCAACCGAAAATGTACATGTATCAATTACTATTTGGATAATAGGAAGGAAATAATGTAGTGTGGACTTTGCAAAGGACTCTTACGCGGCATAGACCTGAAGCTAGTATAATTCGTATGCATACATTGTAGAACAGTGCATATTTAATAAAGCAATCGAATTAGGATTTGTTTTCGTGAATAAAGTTTGTCTTTCGATCGAGATACAAAGCACACGAATGTGGTTAGTACAAAATTTGTGTACAAATCAGCAGTCTATGTTACCTACGCTTTCAGTGGGAGGAAAATACTTAAGTTGCTTACCGGTACTAAATTCTGCCAAATACAGTATCTATCAGTTTACTAGTCGTGCTTTAATTTTGGTTCGTCCAAAGAGTCTACATGTGTTATTTACTATATCAGTTATCCGAATAATACAATTACAACATGTTAAAGAAAATTTACGGTACTTGCATATTTTGAAAGACATTGTGACAATTATTTTGTTATCACAAAGTGTCAATAGTTTCATTACTTAAGACACTGTCTTCGAATCAAAACTTGATGCGTGATACATTAGTTTCTCAATTTCTTTTGTGGAATGAAACGAACCATTTTTACATCGCAATAAATGTTAAAACTAAAAATTTTCTTTTAAGTATCCCTCGCAAAAACGCTCATAAATCTTCATATAGGAAATCATACTGAAAGCTCCGGTTTAAAACATAGTTCTACGTTAGTAATGTTGTATAGCATATGTTTATGTGCGCTAGTTTCTCAACGCATTATTATTCACTATTTCATAACTCAACTATTTTCTGTTGATAAATATACCTAGAAATAGCTAACACACACATTATCAGACATAAATATGACTCAAACCAGAGTTTCAAAACTCAAAGAAATATTTAATCAACAAAACATTCGTACAAGCAACATCTTATCGCATTCCTGAGACCTGAGCACAGCAACGTCATGTACGAAATAATCTTGCAGCCTTAGTATTACTGAATTTATATGCAAAATATTGAAACAAAATACAATACAATAAATAGAAAACATAGCCTTATATACATTTCGAAATATAAATATACAGTACAACATAAACAATTTTATTATTACTCTGTGTACTCATTTTTAGTACGTTGTTATTAGATTTTGTCCTAGTAAAATTAAGTTGCATTATGATCGAACGTTTTACTAAGTCAAACTTATAGAACGACTTAGGGTAGAAAATATAAATTTGGACAATAGTGCATTCTGTGACTGGCTTGCACAACTATTATGTTCGTTTTTTGAAAAAAAAAAAATAGCGACAGCTGGTCCAGATGGGATGTATACTTCAGTATCCAATAGTCAATGCACGCAATAGTCAATAGCCAATAGTCAATAGTGTGCCAATAGTCAATGGTCACTTAGACGCAGGACAACCTATGTAACATTTCAGAAAAAAAAACCTTTGACTCGAAATTACGGTTTTTTTTCTCTCAAAAACTGATTCAGTTTACTGTCTAAAATTAGGAATAACTTTACTAATCATGTAATTTAGTATTAAGGCTGGGTATGATGAGAAATCGCTCACCTAACAACAGGTCGCTGGTTCGAACCTAAGAAAATGTAATTCTGAGTACTTTTTATTGGGCTAAATGGCCCAGTCAAAAGTAGCATCTGGTCCATTGGTACCTCCATTGAATATATAACACTCTCGCGTTAGGCTATATATTCAATGGTACCTCTCTCAATTTTACACTTATCGCCCTTTAATATTTAGCAATACGCAACTGAATGTGCGTTAGTCTTAAAGTAATGAAATAAAGCATTCTTAAATATTACATCAATTTGATTAACAGTGGTTAGTCACAACCAGGACTGACTAAACCCCATAGCCCATGTTGGAAGGTGCCTGTGGAGTCTTCCGAGACTGTTTTCCTCGCCACGGTCACTCACAACCTACACGGTGGGTGACTCATTCCCGCCCGTGTAAACGTGACGTCACTGGCGGAGGTTGCAATGTCTACACACTACACGACCTGCAGCTTGGCCTTAACTAGCTATTGATTCTACATTACAGTCAGCTGGGTAGAGAGTGTAATTCAAGATGGTTGACCTTGGGTAATTGTTCTAGATGTGTTAGTGACGTAATTGTAACTATTGGAAACAATAGAAGTCATTATCTTTATCGATATGAACACACATAGATAGATGCGTCTTTAGAGTACAATATGAATGCGAGGGGGTTTTAGAATAGTGTGAGATGTTTATTTTTTGTTCTTTTTAGGGTCAAACTTGGACAAAACGTTGGATATTACAGTAAAGCCTTTTGAGCTCAGGTAAATGGAAATTTTTATAACGGTGGTTAAGAAGCAACTGGCAAACATAACTTACACTTTCTATAGAAAAGATAACCAATCATACAATTTAGTTTTCGTAGGTTTTTCGCCGTGGGTCATTTCATTTAGGCACAGCTAATAATGTAAAACTATTTAGTGATTTTGGCCTGGCAGTCACAAAAACAGTCATGGCTATAAAAATCACTGTCACCTTTTTTAGCATGTGACAAGTCAACCTATGTCTACGCCTAAAACAATTTACAACTGCTAATATTTATGAAGGAAATTTTTTTGATCACCGGAATTTGTCAACATAAATCAACAAGAGAAATTAAACAGATAACAGCAAAAATCATTGAAAAAAAAATGAAAATCTGAATTAATAATAGCAGCCTTTTTTCAATATCTTTACAGACCTTTACAGAGAGACCAAAGTTGATTTGCAAACTAAATTTAAAAATGTTTAGACTATGTTGTTCTTGTCCCCCCTTATAATTAGAATGTTGTCTTTATAAACTGGAAGACTTTAAAAATAGACGCAAGAATTATTGTTTACTTTGATATGTAAGTTGTATGAGTTTGTTATAACGTAAAATATCCGGTGGGGCACACGGAAGATTTCTCAGGTGCCGTTTGACGTCACTAATTGCTGACGTCACTAACTGCTGCGTCTGAAGAAACAGACAATTTTATAATTTTCTATTATTAAATTAAACTGTCATAACCTAACCAAACTAACCAAACGTGCTGATAATGGAAAAATCGAATAAAGGTTTAATAATCTAAAAAATATCTTTGTTAATAAAATAAAATTATAATTGCCTAAAATTCAATTTTATAATTTTTAATTATAAAATTAAACTGTCATAACCTAACCAAACCAACCAAACTTGCTGATATGAAAAAATTGTTGATAAAAAGTTAATGCCGTCGGCGGGATTCGAACCCAGAACAGTCTGATTATAAGCCCGCGACGCTATCCACTGCACCACCGAGGCCGATGACTTATTACGTATCGTTTTAAGGAGTTTTAATGAATGTTTACCCTTTAAGTAGAAGCATATGATTAATCGTTAGTAATTTTATAATGTTGCCAATTTTGTTAAAACATCAACATAAAAAAATGAAATCGCATAGACAAATCTGCGCATTTGTGTGTTAATTATCTTAGCTGTGTTTTTGTTTCTGATTGTTTTTGTTGTTCAAATTCCATGTCTAATCCTTCAAAAGTAAAAAAATACGAAACATATAAATGGAAGCTCTGTTTATATGTATTTACTAAGATGGCAAATTATTAACAGTAATACGAGCTGCTATACTCGTGCTTTGCAATGGAAAGAAAATGTGACCTAGGCAGCCACTAAAGTGTATATAAGTGGTGCTGATGTGTATTTAAAAATACCCCCGCCGCAGCAAACCTGCCGACTAAGCGAATTTCCATTTGTCTGAATTGATTTTCAGTTAAATATATTTTAATAACATTAGGTTTAACGAGTACCTAGGTTTGCTGAGCAAGGAAACTAATAAAGTGTGTTTTTGAGTAAAATATTGATAGCTTAGTACAAAATAAATAAATTTGCCAAGTTTGATCAAAATATATCCATAAACAAGCAAACTACAACGTTTGACAATATTCACCATAAGAATAACATGGGAATTTTAAATTTACAATTTTTTTAATTTTCTCCGTTACTAATAATCGAACAAAAATACTTTTATATACTAAATTATTTGTTTTTTTAAGCTCTTTAAAAAGGTCTTAAGAGAAATCGGGAAATTTTGTGTTTTGAGGGTCAAAAGTGAGAAAAACCAATTTTTACCCCATAAAACCCCCCGTAAAGCCCTGTTCCCATGGTCCGATCGTGCTGGTTCGCGAACTCATTCAAGTTTATCCCGCTTTACACCTTTAAACCAAATTTCATCAAAATCGGACAAAAATTACTCAAGTTATCGCGTTCACGGACGTATATATATATATAAGTCTATATATATATACAGTATATTTTATATATACATATATAAAAAATTGAACGAACGGTGTTTCTGGCCTCTGGGGACATCAAAATGAAAAAGTAAATCGGTCCCGGGTCTAGGTCTTACCGTGCCACCTACGGTAATAGCTACTTCCCTATAGGGAAATTCGCTAATACAGCAACTCTATGATTTAATTTGGAAAGATAAACTAATTAAAAGTGTCCTACTTACTTTCTAAACCTAACTTTTGATGTCGATAGGTCCAAAAGAATGTGACAACATACCTTAATTGTAGCAATAACATCCATAATAGTACTTGGTATTGGTATTGATGCTTCATGGATGAAATGTTTTAGCCTACCATCTTCAATTTTATTCAAGCCTCTTTACATGTAGTTTACTACATATATAAATTACAAAGGGAACTGTGAGCAATACCTTACAAAACCTGTACTACCATTCTACCTTTCTTTAACCAAACATGACCCTCTTACTAAATGTAATAATGCACATAAAAATGTCCTCAATCCAAATAAACAAACATCTTTTTCGAGTAAATAAACAAACACCAGTTGAACAGCTGTTTCATTAAATAAATTAAATTAAATCATTACTTTTGAACGATGTTAGACGGAGCCCTTTGGAAATCGGTCTGTGGGTCAGTGCCCCTAGGAAATTTGTCCATACCAATAATTTTCTGCAAACAACTCTAAGCTTCATTTTAAAAAGGCAAACGAACCATAGCAGATTGTTTAAATTCAATTTACCTCACAATTAACAGGACATGTTTTATTAATTTCATACAGTTCGAAACCGACGAGGAAATCTTCTCCACCTGTCTCTAAATGTTACTCTTGGAATAGGCTACAAATTCTGAATTCCACTAACCCTCTAAGTAGGAAACACTAAATTTACCTCAGCTAAATATTAACATACGCTATTGCATGTCGTAAACTAAGAAAACACAATCTAAATCATAACATTTTTGTCTGTACTTACAGAAATGCGCGGAACGTAGACGACCTGCTGGTGTACACGACTACACTAACACTAACAGATGGTAACTGAAAACAGCTGATCATGCATCGCATTGTTGTGACTTGATATAGTAGTTGTGATATGGCAGTTACAGAGCCACGTTAAAATAACTTGCGATATTTGCTCCCAACGTTCAAGATTGACATTGTTCAGATTTCAAGTCACTAATAAATTTTACTACTGGATTTATTGCGAAATTTATTCATCATATGCTGAATAATAAATTGTATTTTAAAAAATAGTTTAAAATTAATTTGCCTGATGCTAAACTGAACGCAATTGATATAGCTATCTGCTAAGAGCTGCTTAAACATATCTTTAGTGTAGTTTATTATTTTTGTATGAACAAATACTATGCTATGCTAGTATATTCAGGAACTACAAAAGCTTAATTAGGTGGTTATATTGTAATGAGATATTTTTACCCAAACGATTTTTTCGAACCTTTAATTGACTTAATGCTATAAAACATGTTATTAAGTGATTCTTGTTAATGAACCGGTATGAACTTTGATCTTATAACATAATTTTTGACCTGGTTTAAAATTAAAATTGCTTTAATTTGGATTGATTCAAATTGTATTTACAAAAGTCAAAGATTTGTTAAAAAAACACAAAATATAAACGTATAATTTTTAGGTTGCTTATTACAAATGTTTAGCACTTAATATGATTATCCACAAAGTAAAAAAAAAATTAAATCATTGATTAATTAAATTGAAACTTAAACGTTTTCCACCATGTGTTTTGAGAGTAGGCCTATAATCGACTTAATCTACGGGGTGGATTAACTGTGA
This sequence comes from Macrosteles quadrilineatus, assembly GCF_028750875.1. Taxonomy (NCBI): domain Eukaryota; kingdom Metazoa; phylum Arthropoda; class Insecta; order Hemiptera; family Cicadellidae; genus Macrosteles; species Macrosteles quadrilineatus. The sequence continues at coordinate 29,892,499 of NW_026542599.1, read as the reverse complement.
AATGTATGGAGTAGAAAGCCACTAACCATAACCCTACTTAATTGAAACCGATAACAAAAACTTTGGGTTACGTGTATTTTGGCCATAAAATTATATATATATATATATTGAAAATTGACCTCAGTAGATGCATGTTGGTAGGTGGAGGGTCCGAGGGTGGACTGGACATAATTGTAGTATCGATGTCTCCACTGCCACCTTGACCGCCAAGTGTATAATGCATGCACCAGGCAATAAATAGGTTGTACTTGAAAAGTTAATAAAACCGATACAGTACTTGCAACACACCTTTCAGTATCCAGTACCACCTGCTAACACCAATATTAGAACACAAACAAATTACGTCACTGGTCCAAATGCCTAAACTGATATCTCTGATAGCTGGTTTGACAGTTTCATTTAAATATAAAAATCATGTTTACTTTCGGACCAGTGGCATAATTTGCTTATGTTTATAATCCATGCCGTTTCTGTTTTGTGGTCACTACTCATATCACTATCATACAGTGTTTTGATAATTATTTTCAGATCTAGGCTTATTTCGTTTGTTGAAATTGGAGGGGTTGAGCGCAGTTGGACGAATTTTATTTTGTGTAACATTATTGGTCATTTCTAAGTTTTTTGATGGATCGGCTCATTGCCTATCTAACGTGGTTTTGTTAGGTGGCATAATTATTCGATGGCACGGTTACAAATTAAAGCAAGGTCCAGAATAGAACACGAGGACTTGAAACCTTCAGATTTAAAAGCGAGCATTATAACATCTCGATTATCCAGATAATTCAGACTTAAATCATAAGCATTTTGTCCTGGGGCCCCGGGCTCAAATCTTGTCAATCATCAATAAAGTAGGTGTTTGATAATGTCACAATACCGTGGTTCGGGGTATAGATCCACCTTCCTAAACTACACGAATAAATGGGTATTTTAGGGAAGGATGAATTTCTCAGTGTTCTGGAGATATATTTAACAAGAACCATTAATGTGTGTGATGTAATGATATAATGTTATTTTACAATCATTGGCATAACTGTAAAAAACCTTTAGCCGTCAACTGGATCAATGATTAGTGGATCAAAACATGCTTAAAATTGTACAATATGATAAGGAGAAGTGATAAATGTGTTTTGTGAGTTTCAAAGGCTTTTCACTGTGCACAATTCATTACTAACACCACTAACACTATTGAAATTTGAAAAATGTTTAATCCCCCGACAAAATTCCTTTTTTCAGTATTTCTCTTTTAAAAAACTTAACTTAAGGGTTGTAATGAATTTGTAAATGTAATTAAAATAGGAAAATGTTGTTGAGGAACTGTTTCTGATCCACGCCATAAATTTGCCCAACAACCTTGTATGTCTACTTTATATTTAACAGCTCTATAAAGTCTACAGTGAGGGCTGGCCCTACTTAAGTTGACCTTATCCTAGATACACGCTTGCTCACGCTAGTGCGGCATTTTACACTGAATAACAAGTGAATCTTGAAACAACATTATTTTAGTTTGAACTATGTAGTAAAACTGTAAGTGCCTATTTTCGAGTATACCTAGGTATTTTAATGAGCCAGATAAACTTTTCTCGGGCACTTTTAGGCAAGGGAGTAACAAGAAAACATCCCCAGGTCCTACTCAATAGAATAGTACATAGAATTTGAACTTATTTCTTGTAAAAAAATACTTCAAAAATAGGCAGATATATAAACCAAATATACATAACATAACATATCCAAACTTATGACTCAGGCTAACCTATTTATAATTTTAAACTAATTTCATTGTAAACTGAATTATTTTTAATTTGTATAAACCATCCTGTAAATGGTACAAACATTGACTATAAACCTCCTAATTATCGAGAGTTGTATAGCATATTATGTGCTCTATGAGCCATACCCTCGTACAATTTATTGCTCTACATTCTGGAACTTAATGCAATAAAACAGCTGTTTCTGCCAACACGTCCAATGTAAACATTTCCTTACATGTACACAAACTGTAACTACACTAAAGTCAACATAACAATGCATTCTACCAAACGCTAAATTTTATGAGTAAATTAATATCAGTGAATAAAACAACTAACCATGGGTAACTGTTACTGTTGTAAAATTTGGACTTGCCCTTCCAACGAAAGGCTCGGGAACAACGAAATACAAGAGGACATGGGTAACTGTAACTGTTACTGTTGTAATATTTGGACTTGCCCTTCCAACGAAAGCCTCGGGAACAACGAGATACAAGAGGACAAAATGGGGGGAGGAGATTGCAAAAAAACACAGAATCATTTAAACACGAACAATTGGCAAAGAAGGTTTACATTATTAAGAGTTGTTGAGTGCAGGAGGGAGCCAGCGAGAGTGTAGGATGTTTAAGGATGGTTATATTTAACGCTCAAGTGGTTACAATTTTGAACGAGGAATGAAGTTACAGTGCAACAAACATGTATAAAAAACAGTAGGTAAATTTATTTGAAGCTGTTATTTATTTGAAGCTTAATTTATGGTTAAATTAATTTGAAGGTAAATTTATATAAAGTACGTTCTTTAAACTATTGGTACTTAGGATATAAATTTCTAAATAATACAAAACCTCTTGTAAAATAGATGTACATACGATAAGATGATGTGTATAAATTACTGTGCAATTTTTTAGTTTGTGTAATTATCAATTTAGGTTATTTGAAGATGTTAGTGCTTTCATATATTTTAAGTGATACTAGGGTGAATGATACTCGGTTCAAACCCTGGCCTTGTCACTATGGAAATTTCGACTTTTTAAATACTGTAGTAAATTTGAGAACTAATTAATTATCCATTCCAAGAATAGTTCAGGGATAGTATAGTGGCCAAAATACGCAGTAATGTAAACATACAATAAAAACATTTCATATTGAATAAATTATGGTGACTCGGTTAGAAGTATGGGCTTATTTGGTCCTTAAAGGTACATATACCGAAAGTACATATGTATGTTTATGTTCTCAGGGTTGACACCTGCCTTCCATTTGGGCAGGTGATAAAGATTGATAAAAATTTTGTATGTTATAGTCTTTAAATTCTGAACGAAATTGTACAAATCCCATTTCCGTATATTTACTCTCACCGCTTTCACATGATAAAGGTTGTTGACAAGCTTATGGGAGAAAGTATGTGTCTGAATGCTGATAGGCTACCTTTTATTAAATCATAATTTCATATTACTACCCATAGATTAGTTATGATGTTTTCTAATCCAGAGGTAACTACTACGGTACCTATCTAAATTATAACTTTTGACACTTCCTGTAGATTTCACATTCTATTCTAATAATGAATAACTTTTTACGAGCGTTCCATGGTCATTTACATGTACATCTCCAACCAAGTTCCTCTTAACTTAACCGACCCTTGACATAAACATTGTTTGAATGACGTTAAATTTCCTAATTCTAAGCTGATATACAAATATTTCAATTTAAAAACAACAATAAAAAACTAAGTTGTATATGCACTTGCCTTTAGTGCATGAATAAATAGTAGGAGCTATAATAGTAGGGCTAAGTATGTTTCCGTTTGTTTTGTAGTAAGAGTGTTAATGTTTTTGTTTGTTCACATAATATATAATGAGATATTTTTATAATCTATGCTTAGTGAGCAATGCTTTTTAGATAGAAGATCACATGTTTCATTTAATTCAAACCGTAATATATTTGTTTTATTGTCTAAAAATGTTTTTTTTTATTTGTTAAAAGTTTTTGATAGGTACATTTATTGGAATTTAATCTTATTTTACTCTTTTTTTCATGTCAGATTGCAAAAAGCACCATTTAAACATACATCAACCGATCAACCCCGGACGAAGGACGGGTCCTCTGCTAGTCACCAATAAAGTAGGTGTTTGATAATGTCACAATACCGTGGTTCGGGGTATAGATCCACCTTCCTAAACTACACGAATAAATGGGTATTTTAGGGAAGGATGAATTTCTCAGTGTTCTGGAGATATATTTAACGAGAACCATTACAATTGTGTGTAATGTAATGATATAATGTTATTTTACAATCATTGGCATAACTGTAAAAAACCTTTAGCCGTCAACTGGATCAATGATTAGTGGATCAAAACATGCTGAAAATTGTACAATATGATTAGGAGAAGTAATAAATGTGTTTTGTGAGTTTCAGAGGCTTTCCACAGTGCACAATTCATTGCTAACACTATTGAAATTTTAAAAAATGTTTAATCCCCCGACAAAATTCCTTTTATCAGTATTTCTCTTTTAAAAAACTTAACTTAAGGGTTGTAATGAATTTGCAAATGTAATTAAAATAGGAAACTGTTGTTGAGGAACTGTTTCTGATCCACGCCATAAATTTGCTCAACAACCTTGTATCTCTACTTTATATTTAACAGCTCTATAAAGTCTACAGTGAGGGCTGGCCCTACTTAAGTTGACCTTATCCTAGATACACGCTTGCTCACGCTAGTGCGGTGTTTTACACTGAATACTAAGTGAATCTTGAATCAACAATTTTTAGTTTGAACTATGTAGTAAAACTGTAAGTGCCCATTTTTTAATATGCCTAGGTATTTTAATGAGCCAGATAAACTTTTCTAGGGCACTTTTAGGAGAGGGAGTAACAAGAAAACATCCCCAGGTCCTACTCAATAGAATAGTACATAGAATTTGAACTTATTTCTTGTAAAAAAATACTTCAAAAATAGGCGGATATATAAACCAAATATACATAACATAACATATCCAAACTTATGTCTCAGGCTAACCTATTTATAATTTGAAACAAATTTCATCGAATACTGAAATATTTCGAATTTGTATAAACCATCCTGTAAATGGTACAAACATTGACTATAAACCTCCTAATTATCGAGAGTTGTATAGCATATTATGTGCTCTATGAGCCATACCCTCGAACAATTTATTGCTCTACATTCTGGAACTTAATGCAATAAAACAGCTGTTTCTGCCAACACGTCCAATGTAAACATTTCCTTACATGTACACAAACTGTAACTACACTAACGTAAACATAACAATGCATTCTACCAAACGATAAATTTTATGAGTAAATTAATATCAGTGAATAAAACAACTAGCTTCCATGGGTAACTGTTGTGGCATTTGGCCTCGGCCTTCCAACGAAAGCCTACAACAACAAGATACAACAACAAGAACACCAACAACAACAGGAACAACAACAAGCAACAACGAGATACAAGAGGACGAAATGGGGGGAGGAGATTGCAAAAAAACACAGAATCATTTAAACACGAACAATTGGCAAAGAAGGTTTACATTCTTAAGAGTTGTTGAGTGCAGGAAGGAGCCAGCGAGAGTGTAGGATGTATAAGGATGGTTATATTTAACGCTCAAGTGGTTACAATTTTGAACGAGGAATGAAGTTACAGTGCAACAAACATGTATAAAAAACAGTAGGTAAATTTATTTGAAGCTGTACGTTCTTTGAACTGTTGGTACTTAGGATATAAATTTCTAAATAATACAAAACCTCTTGTAAAATAGATGTACATATGATAAGATGATGTGCATAAATTACTGTGCAATTTTTTAGTTTGTGTAATTATCGATTTAGGTTATTTGAAGATGTTAGTGCTTTTATATTTTAAAAAATACTAGGGTACCGGGTCAAACCCTAGCCTTGTCACTATGGATATTTCGACTTTTTAAATAGTAAATTTGAGAACTAATTGATATTCATTCCAAGATTGGTTTAGGGATAGCAAAGTGGCCAGAATACGCAAAAATGTACACAATCCATTAACAAATTTATATATTAAATATATTATGGTGCCTCGGTTAGAAATATGGGCTTGTTTGGTTCTTAAAGGTACATACCGACGTATGTTTATGTTCTCAGGGCTGATATGTTTATACCTGGCTTCTATTTAGATAGTTTCAAATACTGATTACACAGTCATATTTTGGTTCAACCCCTATAATTTCTTCAAATTTAATAATAGGAGAATACACTACACTAACTTATATAACAAGTCTTACAGTATAACTCCTATGGTCAGAGTTTACTTACTCATGGATGATTAAAATGAATGGATGTTGATACGAATAAACATAATGTTTATATTTTGCATGGATGCACTAACTTGCAGCACCTCTTAAATATTTTAAGCTCACCTTGAAAGAATCGTCAATATGTACATCAAATATGTACAAGTGTGCTGTGGACACAGTGACGTTCCATTCTACAGGAGTGTTGCACTAGCTGTGGCATGATTGTGGAATTTTCAAATGACCAAATGATTGGCTGACTGCTTTAATTAAAACGTGTCATGATCTATGCAAAGCTGAATACGAGGAAGTAAGTACTGTTGTCATGTTAGACTATTAACAGGCGTTTGACTCAATCACAAACTTTTACTAGCAAAAATCCACTACTATGGATTCAGCAGATAAGCAGTGAATTTGCCATGACTATTGACTATATAAACACTAGTAATACTTAGGTCACAGAGATTTGGTTACAGCAGTTGGAACAGAGACGTCTGGGTTGTTTACAATGGAATGTGGTATACTTCAAGAGCCCTGTCTTGGACTGCTTTTGTTCAGTATGTATACACATTTTCCTAGTGTAAATCATTGCAGCTCTTCTACAAGCCAGAGGCAGCCTTTGCCATCGGCTGCATCAATGAATTCCGTCTATTGCTAGTCTGGTTCAAACAACTTTAATTGAATGTTGACAAATGCGGTGTAATCCACTTAGCATCACACAACACCCCAGTCCCGGAATAAGAAATCAACCGTGTTAAACCATATAATAGACAAAAGAAATTACTTTGGGCGTCGCTCTGGATAGTGAGCTTTCTTCCACTGACCACATCAGTAAAACAATCCAGCATGCCATTGGCAGGATAAGGGTACTGTACCAATTCAGAAGGTTCCGATAGTGCAGTCTCTGATTCTAGTATTTCAATACTGCTATATCCTGCATTCGGCAATAGTACTCAAAAGAGAGTTCTAAGAGGTGAGAATTCTTCGCTGTAAGATTTGTTCTGTATTTGTTGCTGTAAGATTATGTTCTGCCTTAGACTTCGTGATCACGTGTCACCTTTTAGGGAGGTCCTAGGTTTATTTACCAAGGAACCCGTTTGCAGAGAGCTGATCAGTGGTTTGGTCCACAAACTCTCCTTTTTGGAGAGCCTCAGTTGTCCAGAGTAATTCAATGGACTACTAATACATATTTTGAATAATTTGTATAATTGACAATTTTAAGCTCTTCAACTTTTGAGATCAGTACTCAAAACCACTGTGGTGATGCTACATAGCGTGTGAGCGTCTGTACAACTGGCGAAGTAGCAACAACAAGATTAACTGTTGTCTGTCGCATGCAAGTTTTAAAGCAGCAGTTAGACCAAAGTGGAGATGACAAGTTAAAGGTCTTCTGTAACAAGGAAGTGGTTGAGAGTGAACAGATTGGCCGAAGGACGTTGGTGGGCGAGTGACGTCATCGGAGCCAAAATCTTCTGCAGTTTCTCTGCGTGGATGTCTCCCCTGCCCTTGAAATTAAGATACTAGTACCGTGAATGCACATTGCACAAGTGGGGTAATAAGTTGAAAATGTTGCAACTGTGTAAGTAAGGGTTCTTGCAGATTGTAATCGATGTCGGTTAAGAATTGAATGAATAAAATTTAGGGTATTTTGCCAAGGGTCACCGCATTTCCTAAAATATAAAAGCTTCAACTTTGACAAAGTTGGATTGTGTTGAGTTTACTTAGAAATAGTTATATTATAAATTTATTGAAATGGTATGTATTTTGGGGTAAATAACAAAAAGGTCATAACATACACACACACCCCGGATCGATTCTGAGAAAAGCCAGTAGCTTTTTGACGGTTCGAAACTGGACCCAGATGAGATTATTGATCCTGATGATGAAACAGCTGATCTTAGTCAGTAATAAAGCTAGACATATTATCTCACAAAATTCTGCACTCATCCTTAACTCATATTTGGGATAAAAAGCTCACCTATAGGTGTCGTCCTCATCTCAATTGAAAATAATATAAAAAAAAAACAGTGTCAAACAACATTGAGAGCTTTGCTGCTTCTAATCTAATTATTAAGAGTTGTATATCATATTATGTGCTCTATGGGCCATACCCTCGTACAGTTTATTGCTCTACATTGTGGAAGTCAATTCAATGAAAAACAGCTGTTTTCTGCCAACACATCCAATGTAAACATTTACATACATGTACACAAACTATAACTACACTAACGTAAACACAACAATGCATTCTACCAAACGATAAATTTTATGAGTAAATTAATATCAGTGAATAAAACAACTAGCTTCCATGGGTAACTGTTGTGGCATTTGGCCTCGGACTTCCAACGAAAGCCTCGGGAACAACGAGATACAAGAGGACAAAATGGGGGGAGGAGATTGCAAAAAAACACAGAATAATTTAAACACACAACAATTGGCAAGAATGCTCGATTTGTTAAGTGCAGGGAGCCAGCGAGAGTGTAGGATCACAGACAATATAATACATTAACTGGTTTATTCCATTGTCTGTGGTAGGATGTATAAGGATGGCTATATTTAACGATCAAGTGGTTATAATTTAGACGAGGAATGAGGTTACAGTGCAACAAACAGATGTATAAAATACAGGTAAAGTTCTTTGAACTGATGTAGGATATAAATTTCTAAATAATACAAAACCTCTTGTAAAATAGATGTACATATGATAAGATGATGTGCATAAATTACTGTGCAATTTTTTTAGTTTGTGTAATTATCGATTTAGGTTATATGAAGATGTTAGTGCTTCCATATATTTTAAAAGATACTAGAGTACCGGGTCAACTCCTAGCCTTCTCACTATGGAAATTTCGACTTTTTAAATAGTAAATTTGAGAACTAATTAATTATCCATTCCAAGAATAGTTCAGGGATAGTAAAGTGGCCAAAATACGCAGTAATGTAAACAATCAATAAAAAAATTGTATATTGAATAAATTATGGTAACTCGGTTAGAAGTATGGGCTTATTTGGTCCTTAAAGGTACATACCGAAAAGTACAAGTGCCGGTGTTTATGTTCTCAGGGCTGATATGTATACACCTGCCTTCTATTTAGATTTAGGTAGTTTCAAATACTGCATACATAGTCGTATTTTTGTTCGACCCTTATCATTTTTTCAACTTTAATAATATGAAAATACATTACACTAAACTATAACAAGTCTTACAGTATAACTCCTATGATCAGAGTTTACTTACTCATGGATGATTAAAATGAATGGATGTTGATACGAATAAACATAATGTTTATATTTTGCATGGATGCACTAACTTGCAGCACCTCTTAAATATTTTTAGCTCACCTTGAAAGAATCGTCAATATGTACATCAAATATGTACAAGTGTGCTGTGGACACAGTGACGTTCCATTCTACAGGAGTGTCGCAAGGAGTGTTGCACTAGCTGTGACATGATTGTGGAATTTTCAAATGACCAAATGATTAGCTGACCTCTTTAATTAATACGTGTCATGATCTATTAAAAGCTGAATACGAGGAAATAAGTACTGTTGTCATGTTAGACTATTAACAGGCGTTTGACTCAATCACAAACTTTTACTATCAAAAATCCAGTACTATTGATTCATCAGCAGAGAATCAGTGAATTTGCCATTGACATTTGCCATGTAATACCATTGACTATATAAACATTAGTAATACTTAGGTCACAGAGTTTGGGTTACAACAGTTGAAACAGACATCTGGGTTGTTTACAATGGAATGTGGTATACTTCAAGAGCCCTGTCTTGGACTGCTTTTGTTCAGTGTGTATACAACTTTTCCTAGTGTAAATCATTGCAGCTCTTCTACAAGCCAGAGCCAGTTTTTTCCATCGGCTGCATCAATGAATGCAGTCTATTGGCCAATTGCTGGTCTGGTTCAATATATTTTAATTGAATGTTGACAAATGCAGTGTATTACACTTAGCATCACGCAATGCCACAGCCCCGGCAAAAAGAAATAAAGATAAGAAATTAACCGTTCGACGATCAAATACTTGTTCGAAGTTACAAGCTAAGCCTTTGGGCGTCGCTCTGGACAGTGAGCCTTCTTCTTCTTTCAACATCAGTCAAACAATCCAGCATGCCATTGGCGGGTCAAGGAGACTGTACCAATTCAGAAGTTTCCGATAGTGCAGTCTCTGTATTCTAGTATTTCAATACTGCTATATCCTGCATTCGGCAATAGTACTCAAAAGAGAATTCTAAGAGGTGAGAACCCTTTGCTGTAAGATTTGTTCTTTATTTGATGCTGTAAGATTTATTGTTCTGGCTTAGCCATCGTGACCACGTGTCACCTTTTAGGGAGGTCCTAGGTTTATTTTACCAAGGAATCCGTTTGCAGAGAGCTGACCAGTGGTTTGGTCCACAAACTCTCCCTTTTGGAGAGCCTCAGTTGTCCAGAGTAATTCAACGGACTACTAATACATATTTTCAATAATTTGTATAATTGACAATTTTAACCTCTTCAACTTTTGAGATCAGTATTCAAAACCAATATGGTGATGCTACAAGGCTTGTGAGCGTCTGTACAAGTGGCGAAGTAGCTCAGTAACAACAAGATTAACTGTTGTCTGTCGCATGCAAGTTTTAAAGCAGCAGTTAGACCAAAGTGGAGATGACAAGTTAAAGGTCTTCTGTAACAAGGAAGTGGTTGAGAGTGAACAGATTGGCCGAAGGACGTTGGTGGGCGAGTGACGTCATCGGAGCCAAAATCTTCTGCAGTTACTCTGCGTGGATGTCTCCCCTGCCCTTGAAATTAAGACACTTAGTACCGTGAATGCACATTGCACAAGTGGGGTATTAAGTTGAAAATGTTGCAACTGTGTAAGTAAGGGTTCTTGCAGATTGTAATCGATGTCGGCTAAGAATTGAATGAATAAAATTTAGGGTATTTTGCCAAGGGTCACCGCATTTCCTAAAATATAAAAGCTTCAACTGTGACAAAGTTGGATTGTGTTAAGTTTACTAAGAAATAGTTATATTATAAATTTATTGAAATGGTTTTTATTTTGGGGTAAATAACAAAAAGGTCATAACATAGACACACACCCCGGATCGATTCTGAGAAAAGCCAGTAGCTTTTTGACGGTTCGAAACTGGACCCAGATGAGCTTTTTCCTGATTATTGATCCTGATGATGAAACAGCTGATCTTAGTCAGTAATAAAGCTACAAATATTATCTCACAAAATTCTGCACTCATCCTTCACTCATATTTGGGATAAAAAGCTGACCTATAGGTGTCGTCCTCATCTCAATTGAAAATGATAAAAAAAACAGTGTCAAACAACATTGAGAGCTTTGCTGCTTCTAATCTAATTATTAAGAGTTGTATAGCATATTATGTGCTCTATGGGACACACCCTCGTACAGTTTATTGCTCTACATTGTGGAAGTCAATTCAATGAAAAACAGCTGTTTTCTGCCAACACATCCAGTGTAAACATTTACATACATGTACACAAACTATAACTACACTAACGTAAACACAACAATGCATTCTACCAAACGATAAATTTTATGAGTAAATTAATATCAGTGAATAAAACAACTAGCTTCCATGGGTAACTGTTGTGACATTTGGCCTCGGCCTTCCAACGAAAGCCTCGGGAACAACGAGATACAAGAGGACAAAATGGGGGGAGGAGATTGTAAAAAAACACAGAATCATTTAAACACGAACAATTGGCAAGAATGTTCGAGTTGTTCAGTGCAGGGAGCCAGCGAGAGTGTAGGATGTATAAGGATGGTTATATTTAACGATCAAGTGGTTACAATTTAGACGAGGAATGAAGTTACAGTGCAACAAACAGATGTATAAAATACAGGTAAAGTTCTTTGAACTGATGTAGGATATAAATTTCTAAATAATACAAAACCTCTTGTAAAATAGATGTACATATGATAAGATGATGAGCATAAATTACTGTGCAATTTTTTTAGTTTGTGTAATTATCGATTTAGGTTATTTGAAGATGTTAGTGCTTTTATATTTTAAAAAATACTAGGGTACCGGGTCAAACCCTAGCCTTGTCACTATGGAAATTTCGACTTTTTAAATAGTAAATTTGAGAACTAATTGATATTCATTCCAAGATTGGTTTAGGGATAGCAAAGTGGCCAGAATACGCAGAAATGTACACAATCCATTAACAAATTTATATATTAAATATATTATGGTGCCTCGGTTAGAAATATGGGCTTGTTTGGTTCTTAAAGGTACCTACCGACGTATGTTTATGTTCTCAGGGCTGATATGTTTATACCTGGCTTCTATTTAGATAGTTTCAAATACTGATTACACAGTCATATTTTTGTTCAACCCCTATAATTTCTTCAAATTTAATAATAGGAGAATACACTACACTAACTTATATAACAAGTCTTACAGTATAACTCCTATGGTCAGAGTTTACTTACTCATGGATGATTAAAATGAATGATTTGTTGATACGAATAAACATTATGTTTATGTTTTGGATGGATGTAGTAACTTGATTATTTTGCATGGATGCACTAACTTGCAGCACCTCTTAAATATTTTTAGCTCACCTTGAAAGAATCGTCAATATGTACATCAAATATGTACAAGTGTGCTGTGGACACAGTGACGTTCCATTCTACAGGAGTGTCGCAAGGAGTGTCGCACTAGCTGTGGCATGATTGTGGAATTTGTTGATAACTAAATGATTGGCTGACCGCTTTAATTGATACGTGTCATGATTTATTAAAAGCTGAATACGAGGAAGTAAGTACTGTTGTCATGCTAGACTATTCACAAGCTTGTGACTCAATCAATCACAAACTTTTACTTGCATTAAGGATTTGGACATATCTGTAAATTCGTCTGTGTCATACTTAAGCCAACGAGCACAGGTTACAAAAGTGGGAACAGATAAATATAGGTTATAGACAAGGGAATGTGGTATATTTCAAGAAACCTGTCTTGGACTGTTTTTGTTCAATACATACATATGATTTTCCTACTGTAAAGCACTGCAGCCCTCCTATAAGCCAGAGGCAGCCTTTGCCGTTGGCTGCATCAATGAATGCTTTCTATTGTTGGTCTGGATCAGTGACTTTAATTGAATGTTGACAAATGCAGTGCAATCCATGTAGCACCACGCAATGCCATACAGTCCCGGAATATGCCATAGCCATCTAATCGAATAGCCATATAATCGTGTAAACGGTCAGCAACTTGTCCAATGTGACAAAGACTCTGGGCGTCATTTTAGACAGAGAGTTCCAGCATGACATGGCAGGTTAAAAAGGGCACTGTACCAATTCAGAAGGTTCCGATAGTGCAGTCTCTGTTTCTAGTAGCCTATTTCAATAATATATCCTGCATTCGGCAGTAGTATTCAAAAGAGAATTCTGAGAGGTGAGAACCCTTTGCTGTAAGATTTGTTCTGTATTTGTTGCTGTAAGATTTTGTTCTGCATTAGCCATTGTGACCACGTGTCACCTTAGGGAGGTCCTAGGTTTATTTTAGCAAGGAAGCCGTTTGCACAGAGCAGTGGTTTGGACCACAACTCTCCTTTTTGAAGAGCCTCAGTTAACTAGTGTGTATTTAATTGAATGAACGCCCAACTAATACCTATTTTGAATACTTAGTAGAATTTACAATTTTAAGCTCTGCAACTTTTAATGACAATCTATCATCTTATACCCACTATGGCGATGCTACATAGCTTGTGAGCGTCTGTACAAGTGGCGAAGTAGCTCAGTAACAACAAGATTAACTGTTGTCTGTCGCATGCAAGTTTTAAAGCAGCAGTTAGACCAAAGTGGAGATGACAAGTTAAAGGTCTTCTGTAACAAGGAAGTGGTTGAGAGTGAACAGATTGGCCGAAGGACGTTGGTGGGCGAGTGACGTCATCGGAGCCAAAATATGCTGCAGTTACTCTGCGTGGATGTGACCCCTGCCCTTGAAATTAAGATACTAAGTACCGTGAATGCACAAGTGGGGTTATAAGTTATAAATGTTACAGCAGTTGTTGTAAGGGTTCTTGCAGATTCTAACCAATGTCGTTTAAGAATATAATCAATAAAATTTAGGGTATTTTGCCAAGGGTCCAAAAATATAAAAACTTAAACTGTCACAAAGTTGATTTGTAAAGTTGTTAAAGTAGAAGCACTAGTATACTAAGAAACAGTTGTATTATAAATTTAATTAAATGGTATTTATTTTGGGGTAAATAACAAAAAGGACAATAACATACACACACACCCCGGATCGATCCTGAGAAAAGCCAGTAGCTTTTTGACGGTTCGAAACTGGACACAGCTGAGCTTTGTCCTGATTATTTAATGATCCTGATGATGAAACAGCTGATCTTAGTCAGCAATAAAGCAACACATAATATGTGTTAATAATATTATTATCTCACAACATTCTACCATAGATAAAACATACGTGTTATGAATTAAACACTCATCCTTCACTCATATTTGGAATAAAATGCTCACCTATACTGTAGGTGGCGTCTTCATCTTAATTGTAAATGATAAAAAAACAACCAGTGTCAAACGACATTCAATTGAGAGCTATGCTGCTTCTAGGAACACACATATTTTTGTTTAGGTTACATGCCAAGGGCCGGCAATAGATTGAACTTGGCTGATTAATTAAAATACCAAGTTCTAATACGTCAATGTTAATAGGACGAAAATATTCCGTTACCGGAGCGCATTTATAATGTATGATAAAACCAATTTAGATAATTTCATGCCTAGTAGTATTTTTACATACTTACATATAAATACCCTCATCCTACCGCAGGTGATGTTCACAATCAGTCCCCATACAACATTCTCCGACCACAACACAACCCTTTATAGAAGCCACCCCTGCGACTCGACTAGTTTAATAATTCAAGGTCGCCTTCCATCTTCCCTATACTTTTCTATCGATTTTAAAACGACAAATTTAAGCCTTTATATGCTTTGTAAAAGTCACACGATTTCCCCACAAGAGTCTACGAACTAACATTTCAAAAGTGATGTAAACACAAACTCGACTATTATCAAATGAGTTAAACGTAGTATATTAAGTTGACGAGGCTTAAAACTGTTGTTGCTCATCAATAATATGCCAATTTTTCATTATCTAGAACAGTGTAGTTTTATTGATTCTGAGTTTGAAATGTGTGATAAAAATACAACATTTCCGACAACATTTCCAACATGCAAGATTTAAGTTGAACCACAGAGTCCCTTATACACAAATTGATATTTATATTTTGTCTGCACACAAATTTAAAATAATTATTATTATTTATAAATAATTAATAATGAATTAAAAAATAATTAAAATAATTATAATAAAATAATTATTATTTATTTTCTAAGAATCAAAATAAATAACCGTGATTAAGTGGTTCATTCCTACATAAACACTCTACAGTCATGTTCAACTTATTTTTGTGTAATAAATGTGGAGGATTGTGGCACTGTTTTAACAAAAAACGTTAAGTGATTCATTTCAAATTGTCAACATTCCTTATGCCTGATGAAGCTAATTTTTTGAAATCAAATCCTCCCAAAGTTCACCCTTAAACGTCAATGTAATCGTTTAAGTACTGTTTCCTGCATGTTTGCAAACACCCAAAGACATACATTAGTTTCAAATATGAGTATGGAAGTGACTCACCCCATCTACGCTTCCCCATGTGTGTTGTGTGTTGTGTCCAGTAGCTGTACAGGGCTGTGTATGTGTTATGGTGTTCCATATTGTGTAGTACGGGGTCGCCAATGTTTGAACAGTCGAGGTACATTGCCTCCTTCTACCGTGACCCACTGGCTTATAGCCTTGTGTTGCTAACGTCTTAATACAGAGTAAATATAGCATTATGGAACATGCTTGGCAATACTAAGATCATAATTATTATGTTATTATTCGTAAGTGTTCCTTATAAAATTTTGAAAAGTATGATTAAGGAGTCTGTGGAAAGTAGTGTATTGTGTGGTTTTGTTACTAGCTACCGATGGCTGGTAGGCAAGATTACTTCAAAAAGTTTAATTTTAAAGCTTGACCGCAAACCGAACAACACTCTTAGTTTTAAGGAGCCAGAAAAGGGTCTACTGATCCTTTACACATACTTAAAAACTGTTTCAGAGAGGGGTCTATTACAACTTCGGCGGCCAATATAGAAATTATCTAATCCTATTTAAATCTAACTTAACACTAAATGATGCATTGTCTCTCCATTCCTCAGTCATTTTCTTCTACTGAAATATTTTCGTGTACTGGTTTTTCTTTGTCACAGCTAATTTGAGAGAACGGCTGGGCGTAGAAACTCGGTAGGGGTCTCTAAAGAAAGGTCTTGGTCTGTAGATGAGCCATCAAAAGAGAAATGTGGCAAATTCCCTCGGGGCTCTGCCCCAGTGGCCTTTAAATTCCCATCCCATGTTATTCTTATGGGGGGGAAACGGGTTTTTGTCACAGCTAATTTCAGAGAACGGCTGGGCGTAGAAACTTGGTAGGGGTCTCTAAAGTTAGTCTGTAGGTGAGCCCTCAAAAGAGAAACGAGGTAAATTTCTTTGGAGCTCTGCCCCAGAGGCCTTTAAAGTTCACTCAGCAGTTTTGTTTACATTACGACAATATGGATAATTTTACACTACTTTTAATGAACCAGAATGTTAATATTAAAATTGTATTTAAATGTCTACTGAAACTGTCAATAATAAAATATGTTTACATTATTATTTTAGATTTTAAATTGATTCTCCACTGCATGACAAGTTTTTATAGTTTCAACAATTATTGCTCTTAGAAAATTATGAAATAAGTGCGACATATCAATTTCAAAGGAACATATAACTATTCCTTATCGGGCTTATACAGTATAATATAGCAGCTTAAATATATTGTAAGGTTGGCACTTGCCTTTTTTCCTACTTTCAATCACTATTTATAATTGAATTCAAGAAAGAACGCCAGAAATTCATTTATTGTTATAAAAGTTGTTGATAGTCGGGTTGAAAAATGTGTCATAGATGAGTACGTTGAGGATGATCAGCTTTTGAAAAATGATAAGATATTAACTAGAAATGTTGATTAAATCGATCTGTTATTTACATCTTTAGTATTTCCAAAATCTTTGAGTCGAATCTTTTAAAGTCATCAGAAATTTATGACTGTAATTTGTTTTAAAATAACGCCTGTGATACTTAGCAATTGCTCGAATTCGAGCAACAGGTACACTAGTTTATATAAAACTGAGATTTTAGATTAAGATTAGATTAAGTTTATGGCCCTGCAGTTAAATAGTTTTTGCCTATCCCAAATTGAAAAAGTCATTGAACATAGTCCTTTGCTTCAGTAGAATAATCATTCCACTTCATTCTTACTTGTGATGTCAGGTTAGAAACCATGAGTATAAATCTTCTTCTCAGGGCCTAGGGTCAGTTTAGAAGGTTTGAAAGTGATGTACAATTTGTGAATTACAGTTGTACATGTGTTCTTTTCTTCTCCATTCTTCAAGTGATGTAGATGGTATTGTTGCGAGTTCCTCTTCCGTACATTGTTGAAATTTCCGTTCCACTTACCACCTCTCGAAGATAATTTAAGCTCCTTAGACCTGATCTATCAGCTTCAAAAAAATTGCTCTTTTGGGTTCGTTTGGTACGTATATAGCTGGTTTAAATTTAACTGTTTAGTCCTAAATAAAAATTGGACGGACGCTCAATTAAACGTTTTTAGCACACTACCTTAATTATGTTTTTAATTCCGATTAAAATTACGGGGCATTTCCATACCTTCAGGTTTACTAAGGTCGTAAACATCTTTTATAAATAAATTCTAGTATACACATTTTAAAATTGCTCTTTCAAAGCTATCATCATTGACTATATGACCAATACTATTATGTTTCGGCGAAAAAATACATATATAAAACTATTTGTATCTCTTGAGAAATATAAATATACGCCGACTTACGACTTATGCTGGGAGGCAAGTTTCAACCATAAACAGACTACTTATGGTTTAACGTCGATTGAACGTTTTTACAATTAATCAAACCGGTTTGGACCTGAATTAATTAAGTGCATTATTCTGACCTGTCGTTTGCACTTTCTGAAGACGAAACTTTACAATGCTTTCATACGGTTAAATCTTATTTATATTTAAATACTTTCCTTAGAAGTAAGACCCTGACCATCCTTAACTTGCCTATACGTATTTGCCGTTTGTTAGTGTACCAGTTTCATCCAGTAAAAACATAGCAAAATACCCCCGTCGCAGCAAACCTGCAGACTTAGCGAATTTCCATCTGCCTGATTGGATTTAAACTAAAATGTCCCCTAAAAATATCACATTTATTCCCTATTTAAACAGAATAAGTTTAATGAGTACTTAGGTTTGCTGCAACAGGGAGGGTAAAAAAGTTTTTTTTAATGTAAAATATTAAAAGGTACTGTGGTTTAGTAAGAAATTAATGTATTTTCCAAATTTGATCAAAATATGTTCATAAACAAGCAAACTACAACAGTTGACTTATTCTCCATAAGAATAACATGGGAATTTTAAAATTACAATTTTTTTTGGAATTTTCTCCGTAACAATTAGGCGCATAATAACGCTTCAATATACTAAATGATTTGTTTTTTTAAGCTCTACAAAATGGTTTAAAAATAAATTGTGAAATTTTGTGTTTTTAGGGTCAAAAATGGGAAAAACCTATTTTTACCCCATAAAACCCCCCATAAACCCCCGTTCCCATAGACCGATCATGCTGGTTCGCGAACTCATTCAAGTTTATCCCGACTTACACCTTTAAACCAAATTTTATCAAAATCGGACAAAAATTACTCTATCGTGCGGATGGACACATATACAGGGTGTCCCGGAACTCTCTACCAATATTTTTGGGCATTGATCCTGGGTAAGAAACGTACTTAAATATCATATTTAAATTGTCCGGAAGTCCTAAGTTACTCACACAGCCGCCATTTTGTTTTTTTCAGTTATTAATTTTTTTATAAAGAATGGTTAAACATACGAAATGGAAACTTTGCACAAACATTTATGACAACTAGACAAAGCTGCAAAAAAATTATGAAGATTTTTCAAATTCATAAAACAAAATGGCGGCCATTTAAAATTTTCTTTCTTAAATAACTCAAAAACCATTGATTTTACAAACATTTTAAATGGTCGCCATTTTGTTTTATGAATTTGAAAAATCGTGATAATTTTTTGGTAGCTTTGTCTGGTTGTCATAAATGTTTGTGCAAAGTTTCCATTTCGTATGTTTAACCATTCTTTAGCTAAAAATTAATAACTGAAAAAAACAAAATGGCGGCTGTGTGAGTAACTAAGGACTTCCGGACAGTTTAAATATGATATTTAGTTATGTTTCTTACCCAGGAGCAATGTCCTAAAATATTGGTACTGTAGAGAGTTCCGGGACACCCTGTATATATATATACATATAGATATATAAAAATTTGAACGAATGGTGTTTTTGGCCTCTGGGGACATCAAAATGAAAAAGTAAATCGGTCCCGGGCTTAGGTCTTACCATGAGACCTACGGTAATAGCTACTTCCCTATAGGGAAATTCGCTAAAACTAGCAAAGTAGCAATAGCAAGCTTAATAATTAAGAATAACTTACAGATTTTTCATCAGCACTCCATGAAAAAGAGCCGGTAAGCCGCACTCGTATCCAACTTTCCACCAGACACTATTCAGCAATCAACAGTCAGCACATGTCAACAGTTACTACATAACACACAACGATACTACAGCGGTTGTAAAAGACACGGATTAAATGATAAAGAATGAGGTTCAAAATCACCACTAGAACGTTACATGTTTCTGGCTTCACTGTTTCACCGGATGTGAAGGTAATGTAACCAGTTACCGGAAACGTGGAAACAACGCAATTTTCCACGACCTTCACCGACGTGATACACAAGGCAGTGGCAGCGTTCTCACGTGAGCGATACGAGTTACTGATAACAGGTAATAGGAAAATAATGTGTTTAAACTGTCTAATTTGTAGGTTAGATTTGTAAGTTTGTTGTATATACGAGGATACACCACGAGGATAATTTAGTGTTTATAATTAAAGGAATTGTATTATAACCTTTGAATGTGCATAGAATTAGATTCCCAATTCCCATTCATTTCCTATGGTAAAGTTTTATAGATATGATCGTAATTCAATTAACCCACTGACAGAATACGCTGTTACCGGCTGTTACAACTACACTGATTTCTGTTTAAATGTGTTGTGGCACAGAAGTCTATTGTCTTTGGTAGTACAGTTATATGTAGGCTGTTTAACCATATCAAACTTATAGGACAGTATAATAGCGCATCTTTCATGTCACATCAACCAAGGCCCCACTAAAAAAAAAAAACTAGAAAATTGTTCTAGTCTGGCCTTGCATCAACCCATGGTGGAAGGAAAAACATAGGTGTGCTATTCCCGTCATATGCTGACGTCACCCAGATTGCAAAAAAAAATCATCTGATTATATTGCCATTGAAGTATATGTTTGTTTTGATTTGATTGTTATTGTTTTTTAAATAACTTATTGATCAGCATCGTACGTGTTATTATTGTTTTTTATATTTTTTCTAAATGGTGAAATGGTGTTTGCAATTTGGGTGACGTCAGCATATGACGGAAATAGCACACCTATGTTTTTCCTTCCACCATGACATCAACCAATGTTACAAAAAATAACGGCGAAATAGAATGTTAAGCTATAACATACTCTGTGCCTCTGTGGGTTGATCGTTCAACTATATTTTAGACAATTGCTTCAGCTGGTCTATGTAGATGGGATGTCTACTTCGCATTTAACACTTTTAGTGTATTACATATCATGCATACTTAGTAAGGGAGGAACAACCAAGCATAAAACTGATTTTGGTTAATTAATTAAAGTTTGCTATTTCCACCACATTTGATCTATTTGTACGACTATACCAAACCAACAAGAATTTGTATCACGACAATCACACATATCGAGGAAACAGGTAAAACCTTATTCTTAAGACTTTGATGCTAACTTATTACACTGTCACATAGTTAATTTAATATACATTTTACAATGCTAAATGTTGGGTGGGTCACCGCAAGTCTGCACTTGTTACTTCCGGTCTGATCGCCGGAAATGGCCGCCCACAGGTTACAGCCTTGTCTTACTTTACAGCTGGTTGGCTACAATCAGCTGATCGCTGTCCAAGAGGGATTACTCACTTGGCAGCCTTTGGACCTCGACACCGCCTTCTATGTCAGCTGATCAAGAGGACTTAACTTTGGTGGTCTTTGAGCCTTGACCTCACTCTTCCAGCCAATGATTGAATAGGAGGTTACAGACAGCCACGCATAAAACAAAAGAGGAGGCTAGGCCTATGATATGAGAAATAACCTCATACATACATAACAAATAGGTTAGGATACATTTATAAATTGTGAGTTCAACTGCGTTACGAATGTCAATAAAACAATGAAGAAGTGTTCAAAAGTTTCTTGTTCTATCGTAAACAATTTTACGGAGAAAAAATTGAACACGTCTTCGACAAGACAGTAATTCGCAAATCACGCAGATTCTCACGCAACTCACGCAAATCCTTTCTATCAAACTTTACACTTTGACGTGCATTTCCAGCTCGAGTCAATATTTAACACTCACAGACTCGTCGTAATCACGCGCTAAACACTTACTATGCGTGAAATGTTTAGACTATCCATTACTGTTTTGATAAAATAATAGTAAAACAACACTACTGATAATGGTAACGTTAAATACAGTTTATACAGGTCGACGATTTTTTATAAGGTGTCCTGCATTCTTTTATGCGATTGGGATGTCCTCCCATTCGACATGAAACTTTGAAAAATCGTTCTGTGTGTATCTGGGAAGTGTTTTGCTGTTTTCCCTAAAGGATTCTAAAGATACAGAGTTTATTCGCAAGAAAATTATTTTATCGATTTAGTTTCCATGGATGAAACAAATAAGAAAACATTACACAGGGAATATCCCTAAATAGGGAATAAGATATTTTTACCTAACATCCATTCACATTTCCAAAAGTTAGCAGTTTTGTGTTTTGAAAAACAGCTGATTTAGCAGGAACAGCTGACCAACCAAAAAAATATTAATTGTTGTAGTCTATTTTCACGTGGTAAAAATATCAGATTCTGTTACCGATGACACTACTACTTTTACCCCGATGCGAGGCACCATAGCCTCCTTATAACCCTTTTATAAAACCATATACTGACCATTAACCAATAAAATTCAGAATCTTTTCGTTACAACAGACAATAGAACCAAAATGAGCTGAAATGTAGGCGACAAGGACAACTTCCAAAAGCTACTGAGGTCCTATGTCATACAACAAGAAAAGCAATTATGTTAATATTACTTTGACGAACTGGTTGTTCCATATAAGACTTTTGGCAAAGATCAAAGATAAGGATGAATTAGTGCTTGTGTTCTTTGTGAAAGATGTAATATTTATCAGTACTCTAGTATCTAGGGAGCAATTGGTCCACTGTAAACTGAATAATGTAATACAATTTCATACATGTTGTCTATTGTCTATGTAGGTGAACTGTATAGCTTTTCCACTCTTATTATTTATTATACCCCGATGTTATACCCCCATCCCAAAATCCCATCATCTGTCACTGATATTGATATATTAGAGTTAATATATGCATATAGGTAGTAGCTTCACTAACTTAACTGGTGATTGGGTGACGATGTATGTTGGTGGCTCAGGAAGCTTCTGAGTCTAGAAGGATGATTCACTCTTGGCTACACGAGGCCCAGGACATTGTGGGCTGAGAAAGTTATGTCTGGTTCTCCCTAAAAGGCAAACGCCATCTCCGCCCAGTACAACTACGATACGATAGTGATACAGTGATGCAGACCTACCCACGACCCAAACAAATACAAATTTTTTACTTTAACTGAGATTTTTACGAATTTCAGTAATGAGCGGGATTTAGACCTTCAACAACACTCCCCAGAACACTTCTTTTGTGACGAACTTGCAGTAGTTGGCTATTTGAACACATTTACTACTGTCAAGTCGGGTTTTCTAAGGAAAGTGGAATATTGAAAGATTGTATTTTTTTATACCTTGAAATTTGCTGATTGGTCTAATATAGTAAGAATTAAGTTAATAAATAATTATCCTATGTGATTAAGTTACTGGTACACTTTTAGCGGATGTCCCTATAGGGAAGTAGTTTGTATTACCGTAGGTGGCATAAGACCTAGGCCCGGGATCGATTTACTACATTTTGATGTCCCCCTCAACCAAAAAGAGAATTCGTTCAAATTTTTATGTATATATACATAATAAAAACAATATTTTAGCGTGATATAAATACTATTTATATTTGACCATTCATATTTCATATATTTATCCATCATATTATTTCATACTATTCGTATATAAATAATCGAAAATATAAAATATAAAATTTAAGAAAAGGTTCCAAGAACATATACAAGCGTTAAAATCAGGTAGAAAAACGACAATGAAATCAAATTTTGCAGAGCACCTAATCGGAACTCGATATGAATACAAAAATATAAATACAAATTTAGAAATTCTAGAATTTGAAAGAAATAAAACAAAATTAAATGTCAAAGAAGATTTGCATATATACACAAATAACAAAAGATTTCCTTAAAAATGTACTGAATACCATGAACATCAACAAAACAAGTCCGATATTTGAAAAAATCCTACAGTTGCAATAAAACAGAAATATTATATAATATACACAAAATTAAACAAAGAATAAATCAAGATCCTCTAAATTCTAAGTTAGCTGAACATGTGACTAACTATAATTATTCCTTTTATTATTAGCGAATTTCCCTATAGGGAAGAAGCTATAACCGTAGTACTCATAGAAAGACCTGGACCCGGGACCGATTTAATTTTTCATTTTGACGTCCCTAGAGGCCAAAAACACCATTCGTTCAAATTCATATACTGTATATATATGTGTCCGTTAGCGCGATAAATCGTGCAAAAATTATCAGATTTTGATGAAATTTGGTACAAACGTGTAAACCTACGTTTATTGGAACGAGTTCGCAATCCAGCATAATCGGACCTGGGGAACAGGGTTTTATGGGGGTAAAAATGGGGTTTCCCCGTTTTTGACCGAAAAAAAAACAAAAATATGTTCAATTTCTTTCCAAACCATTTTGTAGAACATAAAAAAGAAATAATTTGGTATATTGAAGCGCTGTTGTATGTCTAACGGTCACAGAGAAAATTCAAGAATAGTCTAATTTAAAATTCCCATGTTATTCTTATAGAGAAAATGAAAACTGTTACCGTATAGTTTACTTGTTTATAGATATACTAGCTGTAACCCGCGGGCTTTGTCCCGTTTAACTTCTTAATTTTCAAGATGATCTCGTTCGCATGGCTCAATCATGTCCTGGTTGAAGTTCGTTCGCTACGCTCACTCACCTTTAGGTTGGAGCTCGTTCGCTACGCTCACTCATCTTTAGGTTGGAGCTCGTTCGCTGCGCTCACTTGCCTTCAGGTTAGCTCGTTCGCTACGCTCACTCGCCTTGAGGTTGAAGTTCGTTCGCTACGCTCACTCACCTTTTGGTTAAAAATTAGCTGTTGTCATAAATGTAAAAGAAATAATGGTGCTGCACCCTGTTGGTAATCCTTGTAACTTTAATGCTATTGAACATCATAGAACAGAACCAACTTGATTTAAACAGAAACAGCTGTTAAGATTCATTAATTCCATTTAAATATAAGTACTCATAAGATTAACATGGGAAATTCCAGAGCCACTGGGGCGGAGCCCGAGAGTCCGATCAGAATAAAAAACCACTTAGTTTTCCTATTTAATGCCTAAAGAATCAGTGTACCAAATTTCAGCCTCCTAGGTAAATGGGAAGTGGGAGAATTAGTGATGAGTGAGTGAGTGAGTCAGTCAGTGAGGGCTTTGCCTTTTATATATATAGATGTTGATAAAATTTGGCAATTTTTTTTGTCCTATACTATCGACGTATGGTCAAACAACACTTTTTACCTTCCCCGTAGCAGCAAACATAAGCACTCGTTAAATCTAATGTTATTTAAATTGGGATTAAGTAGTATGTTGGTTTTATTTATGGAAATATTTTAGTAAAAATGTAATCAGACAAATTGAAATTCACTTAGTGTGCAGGTTTGCTGCGGCGGGGGTATTGTTGTGTAAAATTATTTAAAACTTCCTAACCAGGTTTAGGCACTAGGCCATTTTCAAATTTTAAAAAACTCAAATAAAAATATGTAAATAAATAATATAATAACAAATAACATATAATATTAAAACATGTCCTGCTTGTTACATAATTCATGTCTTCATTGATTCATTTAAATTCTATATGATATATTTGTATTCATTTTCATTAATATTTTCTAAAATTTTGGTATTTTTTCATTTGGATTGTTGTCAACTTGTTGTTTTTGTAGTTCATATAAATATTAATTTCTTCTTTTACTTTATATTGTTCTCTATCTCTTTCTATCCCTAATATTATTAAATTTTCTTCAATATTGGTATATTTATGTTTGGAATTTAGTAGATGTTCTAATTTTTTTTACAACATATAGTAAATTCCAAATTCAGATATTATTTTTTGAACTAAATCAAATAAATAAATAAAAACTTACATTTATGAAACAAAAAAAGAAACCATTTTTTTTATAAATGAAACTTTATTTACAATTTATTTGATTTAATTCAAATAATAATATCTGAATTTTGTGTAAAATACATAGGCTTTATAATCAATGATTATATTCCTAGAGTGTTACAGGAACGAGAACAGACATCTCAGTTTCATGAAAACTAAAGATCCGCCTGGAAACAACGAAGTGACTGCTGTCAAAAACAGAACAACATAACCTCTCTTTATTCTTTGAGGTTAGGAGAGATACTTGAACGTAATGATATCGTATTTAATGTGTAAAAAGTAAGTTCGTCTTGTTATTTGAGTGGGGTGAACTGTCTTTAATCAATTTTCAATATTCTGGAATAGTGGAAAGCCCGTTCCTAAAATATTTGTTTCTGAATTGTTGTATCGTGTTTGGATGGTAAACCAGTCCTGAAGATGCTTAATGTGTGATCACTGATGTGCCAGTAATTTTAGGAAAAGACATTTAATATTGAACTCATAGGCTTATTTAGTATTTCAACACTATATTTTGATTTGTTTTGATTAATTTGATCAATCATGGAAAGTGCAAATCAATGTCAAATTTGTAAACAAGCTGATTCAAAGTATGTTTGTCCCAAATGTAATATTCCATACTGTTCCTTAAAATGTTACCAGTCTGAGTTGCATTCTCAGTGTTCTGAAACATTTTACAAAGACTGTGTTGTGGAACAAATTAGAAGTGAGGATGTTGACCCTCAAACACAGTCCAAAATGATGGAAATACTTCAACGAGTGCAAAACATTGATGAACAGTTTGACGAAGAAGTTCCTGATTCAGATGATGATGATAGCGTTGAAGATTTAGCAGGGAGGCTAGCAGGCGTGGACCTTGATGATCCTGATTCAGTGTGGGAGAAATTAACATTAGCAGAAAAACAGCAGTTTGAAGAACTATTGCGTTCAGGAGATGTTTCCCAAATTGTTCCTCATTGGCAGCCTTGGTGGTTATTCAAAGAGGAGAAGAAACTTGTAACTGACCTTGACACAGTCAATCAAGCCCCTGAACTTCCTTCCAATATACCAAAACTATTAGAGAATATCCAACCATTATCAAAATTGTCCAAAGTCTCACCCTCACCCTGTGTGAGATGGAATGTTGTTAATATACTCGCAGCATACAGTCTTACGGCTCGTATATTCAATGGCGACTATCTTGACTCCCCACAAGAAGCAGGAACCACTATAGTTTCCCTTAGTAAAAACCTTTCAAGCAATCAAGTATTTGAAGATCCAGAAAATGCTGTGGCAGCCGTTCATCTAGCTGCAGTTAGTAACAGCTGTGTTTTGACCAATGTAGACGAAGGACAGTTGAAGGAGGATGTTAGACAAATTGTCGAAGGACCTTCAGAATCCAAAAAGAGCTTGTATGTTTTAGCAGCCCTAAGTGAAACACATCAGCTGTTCTCTGCATGCAAGAAAAAAGTTAAAGAAAGTAAAAACTCTCCGAGTTCAAGTGATTTTTACAAACGATTCCCTGATGCTAGGAATTCCACACAACAAAAAATATCAGTGAGTGAAATCAATAAACATTTAAAGAAAATAGACTTCTACCTTTCCTGGGCAGTGGAGTATTATTAAGTTAGGTTAGGTGAGTCCAATAAAATAGGTGCCAAAACTATGCTCATTGTACAGTAACTTATAGGCCTATATAAGTAAAAAAGTAAAACACTAATGGGCCTATTAAAACTAAGCTAAAAATTACAGCCTAGCTTAAAATGTGATAAAAGTTAGCTTTTGAAAATCTTAATATAACTATGTACAATTAGCTTAGTTGGCTTTAATAGGCTACCGGTACCTAAAATGTTGTGAATTCTCAAGTATTTACAAAAACTCAACAATGTACGACCATGTTAAAAATGATCAATTAGACCTAGTTGCTATATTTACCAAATAACTAACGTGAGATGACATTTAGATATTGTTTTTAGGCCGAATGTACAAAAACATTTGAACTAATTTAGTGTTTTTGGCCTCTGGGGACAATGCCTCTAGTTGTTACCGTGCCACAGTGTAATAGCTTCATCCCTGTGTGGGAAATTCACTAATATTCTTTTGAGTTTCTAAAATTATTGTTGTTTAGTTAGGTTACCGTACTGTAACTTATCCATCATAGATAAATTACATTTAAAGCGACCTACAAAAGTGTGTACAAATCAGAGTTTTTCATAACAAGTTACCACTTATGTGTATTCCATTAGACGTTCAAATTTGGTCGAATAATCCTTTTCTTTTTGTAGATATGGTTTAGTTAAATTGTCAGTATTTAGCAGGAAACCCACTAAAAATCATTTTTAACTTCAGTATTCTCATGTTTATTTTTTTACCCTTATATCAGTTTTTTTGTGAATTTTTAAAGGTAGGCTAGTACTTTTTAACAGAGGATAAGTTTTTGACTTTGCTTGGCAAGTTAGTTTAAGCTTATCATAATTTGTTAATGACAAAAAGCTAATCAAAAGGCTTTCACATTCTATAATCAGATTCGTCAGCATGGTGTAACTGACAATACCTTACTGCTTTCAACAGTTTTTGTCCAGTTATGCTCGCATAGATGTTGTGAAGGTTTGATTTAAACTCATGATGTATTGACTGGCCTTTGAGATTAAATCCTAATGGTTTCAGCAACAGAATTGTTGGACAATTAATCAAAGATGAATTTTAATTCAAAATTGGTTTGATAAAATTGATAGAAATATAATTATAGATAGTGGTTTTACTCCTTATTTTAAAGGTACTTCTGCTATCTTTACAGTCAAGCTTTTTCACAACTCCTAGCATTTTCAGTAATCTAGCGATGTTAAGTCCCTAAATTTTCCAGGCAAGTGGATCTTCTGCCTCAACAAATGAACATTTTTACCTGATAAGTAATAAATCTAAGTGGAGATTATAAGAGGATAAAATAAATAACAATCATTACAAAATTACAATTAAGTTTTATTTTTTGTAAAGGTACAAAATTAATCATACCTAATTCCTGAGTGTCTCAATATGTACAATGTTAATTTCATTGTGGATCATGATGTAAAAATTTTATTACTTTACATAAAATATCCCACAAAATAGACAATTGCTCAATCTTGTTGACACAAACAGAAAATACAGAAATCAGACAATAGTCTCTATGAAATGGTAGTTTTTTTTAGTGGCTGTCCATAAATTGTATCTCAGACAGAAGATAGATAGTGTCCGGCAATGGTCTTGGCTGGGGCGATAACACTGTCACTGTCTGACGATCGACATCTACGTTTGTCCTGAAAACAAACATGTGGTAAAAATAATTACAAATATTGACAGAAAACATTAATTTCAGTATGGTAAGAACTAATGCCAGTAGCGTCACGGATTCCCAAACCATGGGAGTGTCCACTAATACTACACACATAGAAGGGTGTATTATATCAAAAGCAGTGATAATGATAACTACTGTAACTACTTTATTCGAGAGTTTACAACGGACAAACTATACTTACACACATATGAAGCCAGCTACATTTGTTTGAATCACATCATCTTCAATGCTGTTTGCAAAAGTGATTGCCAAAATGTGATGCAAAAGGTTAGGA
This sequence comes from Macrosteles quadrilineatus, assembly GCF_028750875.1. Lineage (NCBI taxonomy): Eukaryota > Metazoa > Arthropoda > Insecta > Hemiptera > Cicadellidae > Macrosteles > Macrosteles quadrilineatus. The sequence continues at coordinate 29,863,144 of NW_026542599.1, read as the reverse complement.
CCTGGAACAATTACAAAAGAAGAAATCATAATAATAAACAAGCTAGCCCAAATGAATTAAATTGAAAATCGTACTATTGTCACATAAATTTGTCCATATTATTTGTAGGGGCCTATGTGAATTTTGATGACCGGGAAAAGGTCTGAGAATTTTGTTAGAAAGTACAGTGGAACCTTGATAACAAGACCCTGATAACATGTCACCCCTGATCTTAATAATGAGACTTATTTAATAATTATTATGAGAGTCTTGTTATCAAGGTTCTACTGTACTGAATTTTTGGTATGAAACTGGGAACTTTTAATAAAAATTAAAAGCCTATAGCCGAGTGTTCATTTATTAACAGTAACTGTGATTTGTTGCTTCCTTTTAGCGAATTTCCCTATAGGGAAGTAGCTATTACCGTAGGTCTCATGGTAAGACTTAGGCCCGGGACCGATTTACTTTTTCATTTTAATGTCCCCAGAGGCCAAAAACACCATTCGTTCAAATTTTTATATATGTATATATATATATAGGTATATATATATATAGATTTATATATATATATATGTGTCCGTGAACACGATAACTTGAGTAATTTTTATCCGATTTTGATGAAATTTGGTTTGAAGGTGTAAGGCGGGATAAACTTGAATGAGTTCGCGATCCAGCATGATCGGACCATGGGAACAGGGTTTTATGGGGGGTTTTATGGGGTAAAAATTGGTTTTTCTCACTTTTTACCCTCAAAACACAAAATTTCCCAATTTTTCTCTAAACCTTCTTAAAGAGCTTAAAAAAACAAACAATTCAGTATATCAAAGTGTTTTTGTACGGTTATTGGTTACGGAGAAAACTAAAAAAATTGTAAATTTAAAATTCCCATGTTATTCTTATGGAGAATATTGTAAAATGTTGTAGTTTGCTTGTTTATGGATATATTTTGATCAAACTTGGCAAATTTATTTATTTTATAGTAAGCTATCAATATTTTACTAAAAACACACTACTTTATTAGTTTCCTTGTAGCAGCAAACCTAGGTACTCGTTAAACCTAATGTTATTTAAATAGATCAATTGAAAATCAATTCGGCCAAATGGAAATTCGCTTAGACGGCAGGTTTGCTGCGGCGGGGGTATTTAAGGTTGTCATGAACAAGAAGATGATCACAGATGTTGCTCCATGCAAATAAAATCAAAAACATTGTTTGATTTCATTTTGCCACATTTTTGGCTAATGCAAACAGGGTTCCAATTAGTTTGGATTAGGACTCTGCTAGTTTAGTACTGTTACTGTACGCACAAAATGTGTGTTTTAGTATCCATTATTTTTAGTCTTGACTTGTACTATTAGTTAGACCAAAGAGCCTGAATAAAAGACAATTCAACTGTATTAGTTTATTATGGATAAATAATTACGTACTATTATTGTACTAAACGAGGTGTGTAAATATCAAAATTAAACAGACTATTCATACAAGACTGGCCAAACTATTAAGCGGACATTTAAACTTAATATTACAATCACATACCTTTCACCTAAGGTAAGAAACAATGTTCCACAGTACCTGGAGACACTGCTACTAGCTTTGTCATATTGTCCTCCGCCCTCATACCAAGCGGCATGCAGCTATCAGGCAGGGCAGGGGCGCCAACCTTGTATATCTTGAGATCTGCCCACTTGACGTCAAAGGAGTGTGGGTGTAGTGGCGTCCTTGCTCCGTAGAAATATTCTCTCGTCCTCATGTCTCTTGCTTCTATCCGGTAACTTTGTAACCTTTCTACAACCTGTAGAAAATCATGGAATACATTAATATATTTTTATACAGTTTTTTAAAGGCACAAAAATATTTAAATCATAAATATGACGAGGTATTAGCCCGTCCTACGTACGGGAATTCAGTAGTCAGTTAAAACCGTGTACAATTCAGATCAGCTAGTTTACACGTATAAAGACAAAGTTTCTAGCAGTTTTAATGTGAAAAATCATCTTGTAAACAAATGTTGTGTGACCAAATATGTAGCGTAGGGAGACTAATAGTCAATTGAGAAGTGTATAGACCTAGTCAACGATACCACCTTCCATAGCATACCTGCCTCTTCCATAATTATTATCACCACAATACAACTACTATACACAATTTCCAGTAGGTCTGAATAGATACGACCTAAAATAAAACGATAATATCAAATAAAATTCACATTACAAATAATTTAACGGTACTTACGTATTATACGGAGGCCACTTATTTTACAGCGCGCTGCGGCGGTTGGGTTAAGTTGGGATATCATAAATATGTTTGTAGAACTTTCCTAGTTTCGTTATGAATCGAACTATACGAGATGAGTCATAAAAACTTATGATAACCCAACCTAACCTAACCGCCGCAGCGCGCTGTAAAATAAGTGGCCTCCGTATAATACGTAAGTACCAATTTAACTTTGGTGTCCTAACATCAAAACTAATCGTCACACCTATCCTTTATATCAATTTTACTGCATTAATTGCTAAATAAATAAGCGTAAACAAAGAAAAGTAAAAACAATAACAGTTTGTTTTGAAACAGCTGTTTGGTTCAAATAATATTCATTTGAAAAAAAGAATCACATGCAGCAGGAATATAAAAAGTAAACACGCTATAGGTCGGCCGCTTAGAAAACGACCTGCGCGCTAATGCTAAACCAATGCTGGAGGAGGTCGTTTTCTAAGCGGCCGACCTATAGTAAAGCTAATGACGTAATTGTCAATGTTTATTATCCATACCGTTATCAGTTCTATCCTTGATAATTACCCACCCTCATTTAATAAATGTACATCGTAATTTCCCATATTAGTTAATTTAAACTACAATATATTCATAGTTGAAATAAAAGTGATATTTTCATGTTTGGGGGCGCTGATATAGGCAACCCCAAACGTAACCACAACTGAACACGATTTCATCAAAGGATGAGTTGTCTAATTGCAGTATCCTAGGTCAATGTTGACGTTGTGTTCAATCTATGTCATCTATCTGTTTATCTTTGTATAAAACCCGGCTGAGGTTGTGGTGGTAATTTTAAAACGTGATTCCTGATTATTCTTGATCTTCTTTTTATGACATCAATATTTCCGGGCCTAACCCAAACAAAGTTAAAGCAGACAAACATTAAATGTAAACAGAAAGCTACCATGAAGAATTAAAATATGTAAACATTGTTACAACATTGTTTACACTGTTTCGTTTTAATATTATAGATTATTATTATTGGTGACAATGGCTAATTATTTGTATAAACAGGTTGGTTAACATTGTAATGTAGCGTTTAGTGGGAGTAGATTTAAAATACAGAAAGCTATTTCCTTGTTCAAGAGACCTGTATAAATTGTTTGTTGGGCTTAAAGCCTTCTCATCACAAGCACGCTTAGCAAAAAGCCATCAATATTCTGATTGGTGCACGTTGGAACCCCCATGCATGGTCGTCCATCTGACTTTTCTAGCCGGGGGTTGGGGTAGGTATATATATATATATAGGAACTAGCTGTACCCGCGGGCTTTGCCCCGTTTAACTTCACAAGTGAGCTCGTTCGCATGGCTCAATCACGTCCTGGTTGAAGTTCGTTCGCTTACGCTCACTCACCTTTGGGTTGGATCTCGTTCGCTCCGCTCACTTGCCTTCAGGTTAGCTCGTTCGCTACCTCGCTTCCAGGTTGAAGTTCGTTCGCTACGCTCACTCACCTTTTGGTTGCAAATTGGCTGTAGTCATAAATTTAAAAAAAATAATAGTGCTGCACCCTGTTGGTAATCCTTGTAACTTTAATGCTATTGAACATCATAGAACAGAACCAACTTGTTGAATTGAAACAGCTGTTAAGAAATTCCTTTTAAATATGAAAAATCATAAGGTTAACATGGGAAACTCCAGAGCCACTGGGGCGGAGCCCGAAAGCCCGATCAGAATAAAAACTACTTAGTTTTCCTATTTAATGCCCAAAGAATCGGTGTACCGAATTTCAGCCTCCTAGGTAAATGGGAAGTTGGAGAATTAGTGATGAGTGAGTGAGTGAGTGAGTCAGTGAGGGCTTTGCCTTTTATATATTTAGATAAACCCCAGTAAAAAGGGTGATCTTATGAGTACCTACTTGAGATAAATGATTAAATTTTAAATTTAAATCTAAAATGTTTGATTATACAATATACATTTTTTTAAACTAATTTGTCTTGTCAATTTATATGTTGTTGGTTGTTGCTTTGTTTTTAAAATTTGAATAAAACTACTGTGGTAACTGGCATAATGTGAATAATTTAACTGTTATTTTTTACTACAAAATCTGAAAAAATAAACCTGGTTTTCTTGATTCCTAGTCCCCAGGTGTATTTTAATACTATTATTTTGTATTTTAATGACATGTATTTTAATAGGGGTCTACGGGTCCGGGAACTCCATATTTTCGGGTTGGCACAAGAGATCCGTACAGGCAGAAAATGATTGTCGGGCCAAGCTTGGATCGAGTCGAGCCGAACCTAGTGCAAATTTCCGGGATCGTGGAGATTGTTTACGAAGAGGCTCGGGATTGACGATTTTACTGTGATTGTGGGAGACAATAATGTTACCAGGGAAGATGTCGAATATTTTTTTAACCTCGTAAGATGTGCGTGATGTTCATGATTTCACCGCAACTACTGAAGATGTTATCAAGTTTGCAGAAGAAGTTCTTGATTTCCCAATACCCCAGAAGATGTTCTCTAATTGGCCGTGACCGCAGAAGATGTTATTGGTCTTGTGACCGCAGAAGTTAAGTAAGAAGACGTCCCCGATCCTACCGTGACCCCAAAAGATGTTTTCTTATTTAGGTGTTTACGATTTTGCCGTGACCACAGACATCGCAGACTAAAGGTCCTCAGATTGTTTTGTAAAATATTGGGTTGTGTGATAACATTTCAAGTACAAAGTCATCGTAAAGCAATAGAAAATACCTAATAGGATAGCCTGTTTTGTAGAAGACAAGCAATGTTTTTGTTATTGAATACTATTATTATGCAGACCAGTGTATTTAGGAGCTAAAATATTGTTTGCCAAAAATGAACCATTAAAAATCAGATCTGGCTGTGAGGTGGCTAACAAAAATCATTCAAATCCTCAGGGATGTTTTTATGCATCTGGCAGGCTAATGTGTGAGGCAATTGATACAAATCATAATTGCAATATAGATGCAACTGAATTGGAGGATACTTGGTGTCTTGAGGTTACACTTCGTGCAATTAATGAAGGTCAACTGATCCAACACACATTACAAATATTAAAAAAATTACAAATATTTGAAATATTCTTATATTTTCAGTTTTTTAAGCAATAGAAAATTTTCTTTAACTGTATATATATATCTGTTAGAAATTATAATAGAAACTAATACTTAAGTTAGAACTAATCAAGAACTAGAAAATGTAATTCTCACCCCGCCACTCTTAGGCAACAAAACTACTTTGACGAAGTTGGGCATGTCTCGGACAAGCTCGTTGTAAAGTCGTTCCTGATCCAACACCAGAATCACGTCTACCTCAAACGCCTGTGCTGCGTGCATCAGATGCTTGTAGCCATCGTTCTTGATCCAACCACAGGTGTTGATAATGATACCAGAGGCATTAGCTGTAACATGATAGAAATATATTGATAAAAATAGCCTATGTACTTTATGATTTGGTATTTATAATGTACTAGCTGAGTACCCGTCCTTCGTACGGGGTTAGTATGCAATGCTTATTGTAGTTAAATACTCGTGCTTTGCATTTGCAATGAGAGAGGACACGTTTTGAGAAAATTTGGAAAATTTACTATAATCTACTGTATACTATAGGATATAGAATATCAACCATAGCCATAATGTTCTATCACTTCACCTAAGCAATAGAACGAAGTAAAGTCCTCACACACAGGTTTTTGTTGCTGCTTGGTTCAAATTAGCTGTTGTCATAAATGTATAAAGAACTAATGGTGCTGCACCCTGTTGGTAAACCGTATAACCTTTTAATGCTCTTGAATATCATAGAAACGAATTGCGTAGTTGAAACAGCTGGCAAAATTATTTAATTCCTTTTAAATATGAATCAGAAATCAGAAACGTTTTATTGTCCTTCAACATTTACAACAAATGCAATAGACAAAAGTCAAGAAAATTCAGCTATTAGGCTACATATCTACTAATAATACTAATAAGGTTAACATGGGAAATTCTAGAGCCGCTGGGGCGGAGCCCAAAAGGATTTTTGAGGTAAGAATATGTCTATATGTTAATCGGGAATGTGAGCTATCATCATACCAAATTTCAACACAATCCCACCAGTAGTTAATGCGTGATTGAACTTCAAACAAACAAATAAACAAACAAACACACAAACTTTCACATTTATAATATTAGTATGATGAAGGCTACAGGCCAAAATACACAATCAGTGGAAAATGTAGAAATCCCAGAAAGTTTTAGTAGTAGCAAGTAGCCTTAGTGATTTCATAAGTTAGGCATGGATGGATACTCCTAAAGAGAAGTGACAGGTCTGATTTCAGCTCAGTGTCACCTCTGGGAAGCGGAGCAAGAGAAATATATATTTGTAGAAAGTTTACTAATTAAAAGAGTCATATTCATAATCTTATTTTCATATTCATAATAAAGTTTTGAAATGAAGGGCTTCTAAAAATGCTTGCTGCAGATTATTCAGCCTTATTAAAAGTTGGGTAAGCCCCAGATGATTGGTATCAAATGGAAAGCCAAGTAATTTTCCAAAATAAAATTTGAGAGTCCTACTAAATATATTGACTTAAAAAAGAGTGTTCAATCTTCTAAACGAGATATTTAAAATGTTCTCTAATCTTAATAATATCATGTTAACAACTAACTCTGAAATAGAAACTTTTCCCACAACTACACATTCATTTATTTAACATAAATAATTTTTCTAGAGCCTCTAAACTTGGAAAATAAACACCAACACTTAACCTGTGGACATTGATATTTCAAAATAACCAAGTCAGATTAGATTATACAACTTTTGACGTGATTACCTTTCTTGTTAGCTGCCATTCGTTCGTGGATTACTTCCGCCATGCGTGAGACAAGTGTGTTGAACAGAGTAAGATTAAGGTTGAGACTCTTGTGCCCGTAGTGGTAGACGAGAGGAGCTTGTTGAGAAAACCCTTCATCTACTGAGGCAGGTCGCTCCACCATCACAGCACCTGGTGTGGCCAAGAGATAACTTTGGTTTATTGTAAGGTTATCAACATTGTTTGGTATAAGAGTAACATGGGGTAATTAATGTGATGGAAGTATAAACAGAGAATGGAAAAGAACACTTGTTGAGGGATGAGATTTCAACGGATATTAAGATCAAAGTGGGATGGAATTAGGAATAAAGATGGGTGAGCGAGAAGAGAGAATTTCTCGGAAAATTAAGTTGATAGTAACAGATGTAAGGGGAACAAAAGGAAGATGAACTGTGATAGGATGGAGGATTGAAAAATACTTAGTGGATGCCTAGACAGAATAAACAGTCAGGACAACGCATAAAAGAAATAGCAAATAAACTTAAACTAGTGTTTAGTGTAACAGATTTTTACTTTTTATAGAATAAAAATGATAAGCAAAATATAGCACAGAGTTGATGGTGAATAGAGTGAAGAATAAGTGTAAAATCTTACTTAAAATCTTATCTTTACTCTCTAAAGCAGTCCTTTTATGAAATGAAATGTTTAAACCCAAATTTATATAGATATAACAGCTGATGAAATATTTGACAGTTCAATAGAAATCACATACGGTAAGTCCCACACAATGAAATATCAGTGTTAGATTGTTTAACCTTTATTTTGTCCATAAAACCTAGTCTTATACCTATCTCAGGTAAGCCATGAACAAACCCCATCCCTTAAAAAAACGCATTTACTAGTTTGAATTTGCAACTCACAAGCAAATCTTTTGGATTACTATATTTAGTTAGCACCTTTATATGTCCTAACAAGATTAAGTCCATACCAATAGTGCCGGGAATGGAGATGCCTCCCTGCCCCACGTCAAGGTCTACGTATATGGGTCGTCGGCCCATCCTGGCTGCGTAGTTTAGCAGTATCTTGGTGACTGTAGACTTGCCCACGTCTACAGGCCCGACTACTAGTGTGACGGGTCCACGCCCAGAGTCTGCCTCCGCCTTGATACGCAACTGCTCCAGACATGCGTGACAGTTCAGGTAGAACATCTACGGAAGAAGAATCGTACATATGAGCTGATGTCATAGATGTTAGGACAGTTTCTCTTGACGGTCTAAAAGTCCCTGCATCTTGAGCTTTAGAGGCAAAGATAATAATGCAAAACCCTCTCTTTCTGGAAAGGGCATAAAGGCATAAACTTACCATAGGAGTCTCTTTGGCAATATAACTGATATTTTTCCTTCCTCTGAGCTCTATATTACAACCTTGATAAGTGAAGACTGCTACTTTGGCCCCAGTATGGAATGTGTATGACTTGCCTTTGACCAGTTCAGTTCCAAATATTTCAGCCATTCCACTTTTAACCTGAAACAAAATAATTTAAGATTGGTGGTATGAATAAAAGCATTATAAAGGTCACAAAATGATTTTTTGTTTGAAAGACGAGCAAAAAACTAAGGTTGTTTGTTTATTGTAAATTTTTTTCAGCATCAAGCCTGGTCATCGTTATAGACTATATTAGACCTACTTCTCTATGGGTTGATCAAAGACAGTGAAGAACCGGTTCAGTACGAGTTTACATGGACAAGCCAGTGATGATTGCAGGGATTTAGCAAGACCTAGACCTAGCACCTAAGCCTTTTAAAAATTTATATTTTAGGCCTAACCCTAAAACTGCCCGTCGAGCACTTTATGGTCGATCAAGCCGATACACAATTACTCGAAGCTTCGAACTGGTTTGAGGCCAATGGCTTCAAGCTGAACCAAACCAAAACACAGTCTCTTGTCTGCAGTCTGGCCAAACGTGCTCCTCTGAATGATCCGTTGAAGTTTTACGGATTCAATCTCGACCAGAAACTAACCTGGAGTGACCATGTAGACCAAGTTTGCAGTAAACTATCAAGGGTATGCTTCCTGCTTCTGAAACTTAGGCATCTGGTCATACAGAAATACCTGTTGAACGTGTACATAGACAAATAGAATAAATATAGACCGTCAGCTGTGCTGCGGTTAGCATAAGTTCTGGGGTCCACCGCTAGGTTTGCCGTGTAGTTACGGCGCTCACTGCTGCAGCATCTGCTGGTCGCATACGGCTCCTGCGCTCCTCGCCTGCAGCGGTGTGCGCCGTAACTACACGACACTCCTAGCGGTGGGCTCCCGAACCTTCCTTTGACAGTCTATAGGTATCTATTCTATTTGTCTATGGCGCTTATCACACAATGTTTCATTGCCATGTGAGCTATGGTGATTTGTTGTCGGGACACACACCCTTGACCGAAGAAATAGCCTACTGATCCTGCAAAAACGAGGTCTGAGAATATTCATCTTCAGCAATCTTTTGGCTCACTGCAAGCCTGTCATTGCCAGGCTGGTCATGCTAACAGGGTTAAGTCACTAAGTTATTTCCTCGCCTGCATAAAATACGTGTTAGGCCTACTTAGGCAATTTGAGGAGTTTCCTTCCAGAGCAGCAACACATCAACATCTTACTAGGCATTGTACCAGACTAGATATACCTAGAGTTAAGCTGTGAAAGTCTCCGTACTCTTTTTCGTCCCGTCACTTAATATTGAAAACGCCGACAAGAGCCCAAAGACTACCTACCTAATCATTGATTCCTGCGATTGTATTGGCTTGAACAGATATTGTTTGTTAGCCTACGTAATTTTGATTGGAATTATGTAAAATTAAAACTAGCCTACCTATCACTCAGTAAAGTTAGCGGTATGAGACTAAGACCTACCTCTATCACTACTGTCTCATTTTTGTTCTCAACTTCGAATCTGAGTTCTGCATCGGGATCCAACTGAAATTCTTGAACGATTGTATCCTTGTCCTTGTCATCAGCCATTTTACTTCAATTTTATAGGCTACCTAATTGAAAATTCGTGTTTCCGTGTTTAGTAAAATTTGTCCAAATTGTAGTTTAAAACATAACCTCAGACAGACAGACAAACACAAAAAGCAATTATAGTACTAGTACTAGCAGAAAAAAGTCCAACAGCCAATCAAATCTTGACTCATAGTTATTCTTTTCCTGCTGATCAAAAAGCTTACTAATTTTCCCCATGCAGTTACGCTGCCTAAATAGCATAAGCACCGCTTAAGCATAGATTTAAAACACTGCTTTATTGATTTATTAGGGAAATTGACAGGAAAGCAGGCTTGCCTTAAATAAGTCCATAGAGACACTTTTTTCCCTCCAGTGGTTGAAAAAGTGGTCAATGACCACAACAATTTTTGGTTTTGTGTTGTATATTTTATGCGTCTGATGTATAACCTAATAGTAAGGAAAAATCATAAAATAAATCCTAAAATAAGAGAAAAATAATTTCGTCAACACTGGCGTTTGATGTTGTCAACATAAAACCCATATTATTTCAATAATCAAACGTTCAAGATTTTTACAATGGGAGGAGAATTCTAGTGTTATAATAGTCTATGTTTCTATGATATTAATGATCAATCCATTCGATGTGTTATTCCTTCCCTGATCAATATATTCATTCCAATCCCAATATCAAGTACGAGTGTGGCCTGAAAAACAATGACACTTAATGCTGTGACTAAAGTTATCTACGGGAATAATAGTGACTACAGCAATTATGTTTAGTGTTATAAGGATAACAGGAAGTAACTAACATAACACCTACATAAAAACGAATACAAAATATACCGGTTTTTGGGTACTGCACGAATATTATTACACTCTGTCATAAAGTCTGAAGCTTTATGTGATGCATGTTTTATCACGGCCACCTTTAAAGGTGGCGTGCGTGGCGTGGCGGTGCTGATCCACACATACGACTATTACGATTACGACTATATGTGTTACTGTTTAGTAATAACGATACAGGATAGGCCGTACAATTTTTTTTATGAAATAATGTTAAAGTAGTAAAATAGTCTATAAATTATTCTACAAAAGATGACATTATCAACGTACTACCATTGACTATGGATTCTAGTAATCAAAATGTAATACTCAATTTCCCCCGGTTTTAAACATAACTTATGCTTATTTATAACTTATTTATTTTATAAAATAGCTTATCTTTAGCTGAACTAAAAGAATGGCAAAATCTATGTAGTTGATTTAAATCATTCTTAAGGAACACCCAAGAAATTTTTGGTTCGGTATTCGTATTGCAGTTTCATCTAAATTTGTAAAGTAACCATTTCACCGTTAAAAAATCATATTAGTCCAAATAACACTATATATTTGAAAAATATTACTTGTCCCCTCATGTCACGGGCACCACCAGACAGGGGCGGGGCCATTTCCTAGACCAGGTAAGATGCAATGTACTTGGCAATTTTCTGTGACACATAGATTAATTTTGTTAAAAATAAAAAAAATATCGTTTTAAGAGATTTTACAAAAGTTTTTAGGGGAAAGTACACGGACTCTCCCTCTCTTACACCCAAAGATAATTAATGATCATAAATGATTCCCTGCAATATAATTGGTTATTTGTATACCCTCCTTATCCTTTAAAATAGTACACATTCTCGTAATCACTGCTTTGACAGATGCAACTCACGACCTAAAAATAACTTATTCTGAACTGAACCTAAATGTATTAAGTCGTGTGAATTATCATACCTTTGACTTGACCATTAAGACAGCTATACACTCCATTCTCATGTTAAAGTTATTTCCAGTTTTGTAAATGAAAATCGTCGTAGTTTAATTATATGATCCACCGATAGATTGCGCGCGCTAATCTAAAATCACTAATTTATGTCGAGTACACGGACTGTATAACAACGTCAAACTAATACTGTAGAATGACTTATAATGTGGTGAGCTATAGCAACTGTTGACCCACCAACTTGGTCAGCAACAATAAATAAGGTAGGAAATGGAATTTTAGACCCCAGCGCATTCTGTGACTGTCTCACATAACTACGTTATTTTCTTTTAATAAATTGGAAACGGCTGTTCCATATAGATGGGATGTCTACTTCAGTATCCATTTGTCAATGATCATACCGTATAAAATGGCAAAAGTAAAGAGCACACAGTCTACTATTGTAACAAAATGTAATTTGCATATTCATAGTTTTGTCTCATAAAATCCATAATACATAAACAAATCACAGACAGAGGAGATCTAGAACAAAAGATGAAGGAAGGATTGTGACAAAAGGACCTATAATCAAAACGAAGTTACCTACGGTGGGGGGAGAGGATAATCAAATTTTGAGAGTTGTCCGTCCTCACAAATTAGTCCCCAACCTCAGACTAACTCGATCTCCTAATTCTCTTATCGTTCCAGTCTGCAGGTAGCTCGTCTTTTGTTTGAAAAGTGTTACAAGACAGATTGTGAGAATTTCATCAGTAAATCCTAATATGGAAGGATAGTGTCTGATCAAGCTGTGGAGACGAGGGTAGTAGATTCCTTATGCATTTAACCTCGTTCTCGTGTTATGACGATTATTTGATCAAAGTTTTTGTGTTTTCGTGCCTTACCTTTTATGGGAATGATTCAAACCCTGGTCTTATTACTATCTAACGTCGTCCTGTTGTAAGATAGCAAAGGGTCACAATTTTTTATTGTTATTTCACAATCTTCAAAAATATTGCAATCAAACATAAAACTATTTTATAAACTACTAGCTGCAGTACCCGTGCTTGTAACGGAGATGACACTGGAGCGAAAACTGTGATCTTTAAGCCTAGTTACACATTCCCCTTTGGTTTTAGGAAATGTAACTCAATTGAAACTCTTAGTTTGAAAAAATATCTTTCTTTAAGGAGTTTCGACTATTGATGTAACTAGACCCTCCTTCTTTGTGTAAAAGTTGTCGCCAGAGTCTATAAGTATTGGTAACATATCAATACATCTGTCACCACAAGTTCTGTAACAGAAGCACATTGCGGATAGCTCACGAAGGACTAGGACACAACACGCAAGCCTCTGGTAGCCAAGCCTGATGGACTGTTATTATTGCACGCAATACGCGAGCTCCCGCCTTACTTTTATAGCTTGATTGCAGCGAGCCGCCTCCAATAAACAGCTCAACTGCGGACGTTTTAATCGCGCCTTGCGAAATCGGCGAAAAGAACAGTAATAGAGCCAAAATACGAGCTTATTAACAGCCTGGTGTGACCGCTACCATTAGACGTTCTGTGCACCTGGTCTTGATGGTTTGGAAACAGGCTAAAGGCTGCAGCCAAAACATTAATTGGAAGAAAGAATCCTGACGATGGATAAAGTTCACTTTGATATGGTTTTGAGTTGCCTCTTTATATAACAGATGCGAAAAACGTGGATAAATTAGGTGAATGCAAGACAGACGCTCCAGTTGTATTTAAAGGCGGAGATGATTGAAAGATTGAATGTTAAATGGATGATAGGTCCGATTTGTTACTGACCAAGACTAAGAGATTATAGATTTGTTATTTTAGCCACAGCCATTTTTAAAGGTACGATCAAGGGCAGATGGGGCCAATATCTAACTATAAAAAAACTAATGACTCAAAGATCGCAAAATATAGGCCTACGTCATTTCAAAGCACTCTCTAACCATTCCCACCAAACAATTGTAGATCCAAAATAACAATTGCAATAAACAATTACACTTCAGTGTAGTCTACTTGGCCAGTAATATTTGCTAAATAGCAATAAAAGCGTTTTCAGTTAAAATTCAAATTGTATTATTAACATCTCCTCTGTTTTGTGTTGTAAGGGATCCCCATCAATAAGTCACACCAACGACAAAGCAACCATCTCGGATGCTGTTCAGGTCATTTGTCGTGGCTTGAAACGCTCCAAGACGTCGATAAATGCCTTGTCAAAATACGAGTGTAGAGTGGTTTGGTTAGAACAAGCGTTTAATCCCATCCTTGGCTGACGCGACGTCGAGGTTTTTCTGCCAAATCAGAAATAACCGCTCTAATCACAAGCTAATGAACAGAGTTTGGATGACCCATACAATAATATTGGAAAAAGTACAAAGTACAATTTCCCCTATCTGAATTTTGATGTAAACACCCCTTCTACATGGATCAAGTAGTACTGTAAGTATTGTCAATGATATGCTCACAGAGAACTCCGTTGTATGTTGAATGGACCTGTAATGGATTCATGAAACTATTGAAACTACAATATTATTTTTTATAGTTTCCATCCTTTACTATCACTATAAAACTTTCTTATTAAGTTACCATATTGCACTTTACTTTAGCATAGAGTATTGTAATTAGATCTACCTTTTAACTCTTTAATCAACGTCCTGTCATCCAAGTGGTTCATTGTGTTGACATTTATTAGTAGATTAGTAGTGCACAGACGAAGCTCTGCTGAGCTTGCATATCATTGTCATGACCTTACCTTTAAGATGCGCCAACGTATCGGGCGCATACCTATAACAGCGTCCTGTACTTCACCTGTTGTCTAAGTAGTTCCCTGTTCTGTCACTAGTAGTGCTAGTATCACGACCACAGGAATGTCAACAGTTCTTCAGCACAGATGAAGCTCTGCTGAGCTTGCATATCATTGCCTTGACCTAACCTTTGAGCTGCGCCGACGCACCTATAACAGAGTCCTGTACTACACCAGTTGTCTTAGTTCCCTGTTCTGTCACTATTAGTGCTAGTATCACTGCCACAGGAATGACAACAGTTCCTCAGCACAGATGAAGCTCTGCTGAGCTTGCATATCATTGCCATGACCTAACCTTTGAGCTGCGCCGACGCACCTATAACAGCGTCCTGTACTACACCAGTTGTCTTAGTTCCCTGTTATGTCACTAGTAGTGCTAGTATCACTGCCGCAGGAATGACAACAGTTCCTCAGCACAGATGAAGCTCTGCTGAGCTTGCATATCATTGCCTTGACCTCGTCTTTGAGCTGCGCCGACGTATCTATAACAGCGTCCTGTACTACACCTGTTGTCTAAGTAGTCCCCTGTTCTGTCACTAGTAGTGCTAGTATCACTGCCACAGGAATGACAACAGTTCCTCAGCACAGATGAAGCTCTGCTGAGCTTGCATATCATTGCCTTGACCTCGTCTTTGAGCTGCGCCGACGTATCTATAACAGCGTCCTGTACTACACCTGTTGTCTAAGTAGTTCCCTGTTCTGTCACTAGTAGTGCCAGTATCACCGCCACAGGAATGACAACAGTTCCTCAGCACAGATGAAGCTCTGCTGAGCTTGCATATCATTGCCTTGACCTCGTCTTTGAGCTGCGCCGACGTATCTATAACAGCGTCCTGTACTACACCTGTTGTCTAAGTAGTTCCCTGTTCTGTCACTAGTAGTGCCAGTATCACCGCCACAGGAATGACAACAGTTCCTCAGCACAGACGAAGCTCTGCTGAGCTTGCATATCAATGCCCTAACCTAACCTCACCTTTCCTTTGTGCCGTCAGCGTCCTGTACTTCACTTTGTCTAAGTAGTTCCCTGTTCTGTCACTAGTAGTGCTAGTATCACTGCCACAGGAATGACAACAGTTCCTCAGCACAGATGAAGCTCTGCTGAGCTTGCATATCATTGCCTTGACCTCGTCTTTGAGCTGCGCCGACGTATCTATAACAGCGTCCTGTACTACACCTGTT
The DNA here is from genome assembly GCF_028750875.1 of Macrosteles quadrilineatus. Taxonomy (NCBI): domain Eukaryota; kingdom Metazoa; phylum Arthropoda; class Insecta; order Hemiptera; family Cicadellidae; genus Macrosteles; species Macrosteles quadrilineatus. The sequence goes on along the minus strand of NW_026542599.1, from coordinate 29,847,417 downwards.
GTCTAAGTAGTTCCCTGTTCTGTCACTAGTAGTGCCAGTATCACCGCCACAGGAATGACAACAGTTCCTCAGCACAGATGAAGCTCTGCTGAGCTTGCATATCATTGCCTTGACCTCGTCTTTGAGCTGCGCCGACGTATCTATAACAGCGTCCTGTACTTCACTTTGTCTAAGTAGTTCCCTGTTCTGTCACTAGTAGTGCTAGTATCACTGCCACAGGAATGCCAACAGTTCCTCAGCACAGACGAAGCTCTGCTGAGCTTGCATATCATTGCCTTGACCTCGTCTTTGAGCTGCGCCGACTTCCCTTTATTGCCTTCTAAAATCACAGCGTCGGCGCCGCGCAAGTTTTACTGCTTCTGTCTGTATTTGCGACACCAAGTATCGGCGAAATGAAGACCCAAGGACTGTCAGCTTTGGACATTGTTTCCGCGTTCGTAGAATTGCTGTTCAAATATTTTTAGATGACTTGGTAGTTATATACAGTTATGGTTCAATGGTTTGAAAGCCAAAAGTTTTACACTTTTTCTATAAAACCTGCTATCTATTGCAGTTTTTACAACAAATGTTTGATTTTGTGATTTCCTGAATTTCTAGTCCATAAACTGTGCTTCCAACTAAGATTCCAATAGTTTTTGTTCCAAAGAAAGCTTTGTGCCAAATTTGGTAAGTAAATGTAACTGAACAAGACAATAAAAAAAATATTTAGAAACATGTTAATATAAACACTAAAATGTATTTAAAGGAATAAACCGTAAACAAACAAAAATATTATTATTGATTATTCATCATTGAGCTGGTGACGCCACAATTTAAATATGCATTTAAAAAGTTTTGCAAACAAAAACTAAAAACCTTTACAGATGTGCTCAGAATAAACGATGGAAGCTACATGAATTTTGGTACAGTACTAGCATTAGCATTTTGCATGATGGGTGCCGGAATTTTACAGTAGAATCTGTGTCAATGTAAAGTAAACAGCTTGATACATGATTTTGCATTATATCGTGATATGAGGATACAGTATATCACTACAGTTTTTGGTGATCTGGTCATACAGTATTTTCATTTGTAAAAAATTAGATAACAAAATACATCACACAAAAGTTTAACCTAAGGTAAATGCACCAGTAGCTGACAGTGCTCCAGAAGCTGACAGTTTGAGTTTCTTTACATTATAATGTGGTCTCTTAAAAATATTTACACATGATTGCATTGTTAGAAGAACATATGTTTATTCTTGATTTGTTAACAAACAAATCAGTGAAATTTAGCTCATACTCGCTGAATGGTGGTGAACTTGTTAAGAAGGTAAGTTTGGTTTTTTATCATTTCGCTAAATTTCTTAAATAGTATTAATGATTAGGCTAATTATTTTTATCAATTATACCTTAATTGACAATTTCATGATAAAATTGGGGTGTTAGGGGTTTTGGATTTAAAATTATATCAATGTCAGGCTTTGGTACACAAAAGCTATACAAGTTCCACTAGCTGACAGGGGATATTTGCTATTTGCACAATATTAAATTTTTTTACCCATCGAAATTTGCATGCTATTTATAATTTATGTAATCTCACATTTTTATAAAATGATTTTAATTTTTTAATTAATAAGCCAAATTATTTAAAAAAAAATGTATATTTTTTTTAAATATATATAAAATATATATATATTTTTTAAATGTAAATATTTTTTATTTTAAAATATGTAAAATAAATTTTCTTAATAACGTTTTACACGATTTTATAATTCAATTATTAAGTTATATTTTATTCGTCTTATAAATTATAAAACCCTTAGGTTTAGCAGCTAGTACATTTATAGTTCCAGTGTCAGCTACTGGGACAACTGACAGTCAGCTACTGGTACAAGCACTTTTTTTCACTGTCAGCCACTGGAACACGTACAAAGGTTGAATTAAGTTTAAAAATGCTATAAAATATATTCAAAAAACCCTTTTTGTATGACAAATTTGAAAACTACACTAAATTTAGAATCATATAAAATCCGTAATATCTCTGTAGTTCCTATTTATTCAAAACCACGGATTATTAAGTGCGTATAGTTTCTTATACTGTCAGCTACTGGTGCGTTTACCTTACTTTAAATTCCTACAACTATACGCTAGTCTGGGTCTGCGTACTGAATGTATTGACAGTAGAGGCGGCTTGCTTGGTTGCCTAGCGACCGAGCAAATACAGCAACTACAGTCCCAAGACCAAGTCAATACGTTCTCCTCAGCCAAAACTGTAGATTAGTCTGCTGATAATGGCAAAAACTCTTCAGTTGTCATAATACGATATTGATAGACCGGAAAACTGTTACATGGCTCTGGTTTACACTTGGAACGTAAATTGCTCTAATTCTAGTCAATAATATCGTATAACAAGAAAACACGAAAAAGTGTTATCGAAGTTGTATTTTTTTATTACATTAATCTAAGTTTCTCTCATTTACTATTTTGACAAAAAAGTTGGATCCATTTCAATCTTACTCGTTCTTCACGAATGTGTTTCCTTTAGAATGAAATAAATGTTTTACTTTGGGTCAGTTGCATAAAAGAAAAATACTTACTAATACTTTTTCTGTTCCCTATTCGATGAACGCCTATTTTAGCAGACTAGGTATTTTTCTACGCCTTCAGAGCGGTACGTAGGAAGTGGTTGTACGAGGAGTAGGAAAGGGGGTGCGGAGCAAATGTGATTATCTCTACTTTACTTTGCTTTTTACTTGTGATAATGAAAGTTTCCAATTCGATTGTTCAGTGGATGATTCCTTTTTTAGCTCACTCAAACTCTCGCATCTTAAAGGGGGAGTTTATTCAGCTCGAACAAAAATTGTATCGTTTAGTTTTGCAATTTTGTTTAGACACATTTTATCATTTACAAAAATAGTTTTATTATAAACCAAAAACATTTTCCTACAGTTACCTAACAATGCACATGTTCTCTCACTGATTTGAGAAAGCAAAGTGTCCAATTCGCTCATCAGTGAGACAATGTTAACATTGTCTCACTCTAATTACTTTGTCTCACTCCAGATTTGCAACGAGAAACCACGGAATAGTGAGCGCGTAACATGCAGGCAACGTCGTATGCGCGCGAAATACGTTGGCAGCACTGGCTGTAAATCAGCTGGTCAGCTGTTGTACTGTTGTATTTGTCACTTCACATTAAATGTTATATTAAAAGTTCACTTCTGTGTAAAAATAGGTTATGTTTCTTCACCAATTTATTTGTTTTATGGTAACTGTAGGAAAGGTATAATGTGAAACTCGAGTTCAAAGTACAATTGCCTCACTAGTTGCACAAATAACTATTAATCGCTGAAATGTAATGTGTGTCTAGTTACACTTGTTTCATAGCAAAGCATCTAGATTATTTGCAGTACCGTGACTTGAGTAAACATTTCGTTTTAATATTAACCACTGACATAACTGTACACTTATATCTAAAAGCTCCTAGTTTTTTGACGTTTTGAATTTATAATGGTCATTAATGAAATGCTACGGAATAGTGTTTTTAAGGCTACCTGTAGGCTACGGGGAGAGGCCATCCCTCACGCCTCGTGATCAAACCGGAAGCTTCAAGCGACATTTTCTACCATTTCCTACCTGCCAGATTTCTGGATCAGGAGGTTGGATGTTGAAGAACTGCTCTCTGACTACGGATTAGTTTGGGCACACGTCGTGTGCATTCATGCCACGTCAAACGGTTCCATTCGTGAATATCCAAAATCCGCGAGGTTTGAGTTTGAGTAATTTCAGTGCGCTGACGTTCTTCCGAACGTCGAGCAGCGGTTCGTCGACACTCCTGATCAAGGTAATCGGCCTGTTGTTAATTATTTTGTAGGACTATAAGATCTTAAATTTTATTTATCTTCATTATTATCCTATGCGCGACTTGGCTGAGGTTTTGAGACATTTGGTGAGATGTATGAGCTGGTTGGAACTGGCTTGGTTGTAGACGAAGAGGTGAAATTTGTTTCCTGACGATTAATTGTAGCTTCGCTGTATATTCGCTTCGGAGGTCTTCCACGTTTCATTCTTAATCTTTTAAATTAACCATGAAAACATTAAACTGCAATATTTATGTAAACCAAACTGAATATGCCCATTCTTAAAACGTTTAGTCCAAATTACACAATGCAGTTATTTTTTGTTTACACGTAAATCAAAATGACGACGGTAAAAATAATCTGTATCAGCTGTTTTTGTTAACTTCAGAATAACATGGGTCCTTTCAAGGGCTGTAGGATGGAAACTGGATTTTTGCCAGCCTTGTGACCAACTCCAATCGACTTCTCGTGGCCAAATACTCAATATTAAAGGAAAAAATCCTTCGACAGAAAAAAGTTTGCCTGGACATGTTCTTGTTTTAGAATATAGGATAACCCATGGAGGTATTGTGACGTAAAACATCGAATGAAAATAAACAAAATTAAGTAAAAAAAATACCAGAATAACTTATTGTGTGAGCAGATTTACATATTGGGTAGGCTACATATCGAGAAATCGTCGTGATTCCATGAAACATACCTCTCAAGACCAGGAGATTTCCACAGTTTCATAAAAAAAGAAAAATAACAAAATACTTAAAATGGCGTATAAATTAGTTACAAAAACTCATTTTACCCTCCTATTAGCGAATTTCCCTATAGGGAAGTAGCTATTACCGTAGGTCTCATGGTAAGACCTAGGCCCGGGACCGATTTACTTTTTCAGTTTGATGTCCCCAGAGGCCAAAAACACCATTCGTTCAAATTTTTATATATCTATATATATATATATATATATATATATATATATATATATATATTATATATATATATATGTGTCCATCCGCACGATAACTTGAGTAATTTTTGTCCGATTTTGATAAAATTTGGTTTGAAGGTGTAAGGCGGGATAAACTCGAACGAGTTCGCGAACCAGCATGATCGGACTATGGGAACGGGGGTTTACGGGGGGTTTTATGGGGTAAAAATAGGTTTTTCCCATTTTTGACCCCAAAAAAATAAAATTTTGCAAAATCTTTTCAAACCATTTTGTAGAGCTTAAAAAAACAAATAATTTAGTATAATGAAGTGTTACTATGCGCCTAATGGTTACGGAGAAAATTCCAAAAAAATGTAAATTTTAAATTCCCATGTTATTCTTATGGAGAATGAGTAAACTGTTGTAGTTTGCTTGTTTATGAACATATTTTGATCAAATTTGGAAAATGTTTTTATTTCTTACTAACTATTAACATTTTACAAAAAAAAGTTTTACCCTCCCTGATGCAGCAAACCTAAGTACCTGTTAAAATAATTCTATTTAAATAGGAAATAAATGTTAAATTTTTAAGTAGACATTTTAGTGTAAATCCAATCAGACATATGGAAATTCGCTTAGTCTGCAGGTTTGCTGCGGCGGGGGTATTCTTTATACAGACATATGATGGGTCAAGATAATATTTAATCTATATTTAAATATTATCTTGACTCAGTGAAACAGAGACCACCCAAAACCAGGATTTGGACAGCTCTTTTAACAAAAATGAATAAAATTGCGTTGAAAATCACAAGAAATTAAACAAAACTGTAAAAACATACATTGTGTACGTCTACAGTGGGGTACCTATATTAAGATACCTAACCCAAAAGTACTGTAGTGTTTTGATATATTAACATGGACCGGGTAACAGACACCACTGTACACACACAATTCCGGATATACATGAATATCACAACACAATAGTTGTTTGTGTAACTAGTGTACATGAGGGAAATATTTACGCACGAGTGTGGAAAGTTTCATGAGTACAGCAAAGGCAGTTTGCACTCGCGTTACACATTATATTTTTCCTACAGTTACTATAACGCATATAAATAATTAGTTTTTAAAACACCGTACAACACTTTTTTACTCCAAGCATTGAACGAAATGGGAAACACTGGACCAGCTGATCGAGGTCGTAGTATCTTGTGTTGCCAACCTATTTTTTCTGTTGTTTGGTTGGAATACTGGAGTGAGGCAAAATAAGAGTGCGGCAAAAGTAAGTAGATGCAGCAATTAGCAACTTTCTCTGTGCTATAATCAGTGCAAGGAAGGCCACTTTGTAAGGTAACTGGAGGAAAAATATATTGAATCCACGTAGAACAGACGGTAAGATTTACTCCAAAAGTACTACTATCTATCGAGATATTATCGCAACCCCATCAATAGAGACTCTGGAGATACAAGGGCGGCCCCACATAAAGAGTATAGTGTGACTACAGTGTACGCTGGTGTTATGTGTCAAGTACTCTCCCGTACTCTCTCTCACCCCCTTTATCCCCCTATCCCCCCCTTATTCTCACCCCTTGTGCTAATGGATATCGACCGATGCCCGTTCCCCTCTTGTCTGCTCCATCGTCTATCGGGATTTTTTTAAATTCGGTATTTTACATATTTTTGTACGAGAACCAATGTTTTGTATTTTTCTGGAACCTACGTCTCTGCCTCAATCAAACTGTAAAAGAGAGGTTAGTGATAGGTGAACAAATAATATATATATACAAAAACATAGTTATATGTTAAATTGGTTCTTTATACTTTCAAAAAGTTAAAACTTAGGTTTCGTTCCTTCATATTGTATAAGGTTTAGTTAGTTTCAGCTTAATATTACACCTAAGGGATGTTTATACGTTCATGTTGTTGGGAAGTTGGTAATAAATGGGTCGTTTATATGGGTTTCATTATAAATTACAGACCAATTCATAGTTCAAATTTATAGGAAATCTTAAAATTGATGTTTTGTGTTTCTACCTGTTTTGGGTTGTTAATTTTATTAGTACAGAGGTGATACTGTTTTTGGACTCTTGGCAGGTTCAAAAAATAGCATGGCTTGTATCCAATATGAATGTAACAATGTTAGTTTGCGTGGCTGACTATTGGAGAAAATAATACATAGTTTGGAAGGCAATACTTTTGAACTGTCTACCTTATAGTACATAGTAGAAAAACTATAGTCAAATGTATTGGAACGTTAATAAAAACTTTGTATTTGGTAATCTACAATACATTGTAAGTAATGTATTGTTGAAAAAACGTATTCGTCATCAACCTGGAATTACTATATATTTTTACAACCACATATAGATACACGACACTTCAAAGACCGTAGAAAATTTACCTACTAACAAACACATAATAAAAATTATTTAAACTGACCCTTTAAATTTTAGAATGTGAAACTTTAGTTTCTAGTTAAACTTACATTTTATATATTTATGTATCATGTAAGTTTGGCTCTAACATAAACAACCATGCAAACATTTCTTTACAACAAAAAGAAAGTGTAAATTACCAATTATCTTGTGATCTACAGATCTAGAAGGTCGTTGCGGGCGGAAACACCTTTCTCAGGATACGGAAGGAAGAGACAGTTCCTCTAGAAGGACGTGGTTGCATATCCGTTTCCGCTGACATTTTATTTTCTGCTTGTAGTAAATCATTTGAATGGGTTGTTTGGTTTCTCGTACATTATTTTAAAATGTCCATAGATGGATAAACAAAGGGATAAGAGTTGAAGTAACCCATTTTATCCTAAGATTGATTTATAAAACTAAGGGTGTATGTTTACAACATTATGAATAATTTCATGTATAATAAATTTTCATAAACAATAATTGTAGAATATGAATGATAATGGTCTAGTGTAACCTAAGTTAGTGAAACAATTATGTACATGTTTTCGTTAATTTGTTTCGTTATTATATTTTGTAGCCTGTACAATCTTATGTCAGAACGTTGTCTAATCGTTAATGTTTGTTATGGCAATCGTGATTCCGGTAAGACGGGCGTCCCTATCTCGCCCATGTTAAATTCATATAATTTAGGTACACATAACTTTTACAAATATTAACATATGTAGCTGATTTTTTCTGGGCTTATTCTAGCCATAGTAAAGAGCAATAATAGGAACCAAAAGTTAATTTGGTTGAATAATAACATTTTTATGGATTATTGTTGTTTATTGATTTTTTTACATTTTTTTACTACACATAAAAGGCCTCATAACTTTTTGACTTTTTGAACAACACAAAAACTGGTTCCTATTACTATAGAAAACATTACAAGGAACAAGTAAAAAAAAATTGTTCGAATTGGTTCGTAAATATTGCCAAAAAGTGTACCGAAGTGTTAAAAACCTCAACTTTCGGAAAATGGCGAAAAACTAAAAAAGACGAGTTGTGAATATTGACAAAACGGAGCTTGTAAAGTTTCAGAAAAACTCTAATAAAACATAGATATATTATTATTTTTATATTGTTTTTGGTATCTATGGAAAAAAACAGGTCTACAAAACTAAACAATAAAAAAGTGGTGTAAAAAAATTTTTGACGCCTGTCTTAAAAAAGACGAGTTATGAATATTGACAAAACGGAGCTTGTTAAGTTTCAGAAAAACTCTTATAAAACATAGATATATTATTATTTTTATATTGTTTTTAGTATCTATGGAAACAAAAAAAAACAGGTCTGCAAAAATAAACAATAAAAAAATTTTGTAAAAAAAACATTTTGACGCCTGTCTTACCTTAATTGAATTTGTAAAGCAAACTTAGAACAGTTGAGTGTTTATATAACATTTTTCAATTTTCATCACTTCCTATCTTAACTCTTACTCCTCTAAAACACAGATTTGTTTAAATTTACAAATTCATAATTGTATAATACCGTACTGTGTATTGCTGCAGTATTTCTAATAAGGAAAATGTATTAATGCTCCCAAAACTACATCCAACCACTAGACGATTTCCCAATTTTAAAATGTAGTCTAGTTTGTATCCCTTAGTTTTAAATACTATAATTCAGTTCTAGCGTCCTGTATTATAAATTGTAAATTTATTATTAGTTAGTAATAAATTTAGTATTATAAATTGGGTGAGAATCCTTTTCACCCTGCCACATAAATTGATGCTAAGTCAAAAATTTTAAATGTTCCAACCTATTACAAATTTACCTAGCAAAACAATAGGTTTATTATTTTACAAAGAAACAATTGATCCGTGGTACAATGTTTGAATAGAGAGCAGGCGCCTATCTGATAAGGATGAAGATGCTTTTAGGCTGTAATCAGGACTAAAAGCTGCAGTTTCTCTGTCGGGAGTCTGGCATGTTATGAAAATACCAAACTGGTGAAGAAACATGACGAAGATTAGTTTGAACATATGACGTGCATGGTTGTGGGTTTATGTGTTTTGACAGCTACAAGATAGAGTTTGAAAATTGTCATGAGTATTTTTTTAGGTTTTCATGTCTAGAGATTACTATACTTATACTATCTATATTTTTTAAATGGTTTAAATATGATTCCTCAGCTTTCATCGAGGCTTTAGTGGCGATATACGAGTATAGCCAATCACATTATATTTATGTTGTATTTTCATAAGCTGGGCCCATATATTATGTTTGGAAATCTTTGCTGTACAGTAATTTTTGCTATATCATGCGATGACTAAGTGGTTCGGAGGCCACTCCGGAAAATCGGAGATAGGTAACTCGGACGAGGGGGATTTTCTCTCTATTTGAGAATACTAAGACTAAAACTTTACAAATACCGTATCATTTGTTTTCTTACTAAATTCAATAAAACCTCAAACCGTTAATGTCAAATTACTGTACTAACTCCTTGAAACTGGCATGACCACCAATAATCTATAACCACCATCTGCCTATTGTGAACATTGTTACTATTTGTTCTGTCCGTGCAACGGGACATGGTTTTTATACATAGCCTCTTCACATAAATTATTTCCATACTCAATACAGTAATGTCTTTAACCCTTAAAAATGTAATATTATGTCGTAACTCTGTAGAACTGACATGCCCACATTCACCCTAAAATTACCACCTATCTATTTTTAATTGTAATCTTCATCCTGAAATAACGACACCCACAACTCCAGGATTGTTTCATTAGTAAATACATTAGTAAAGTATACAAATCTTTGTTAAACATGTGCACCTAACACCTATCACTACCTACCTCTAGTATTAGAATATGTATCCTGACATAATTGATAGTTCCCCCCTCCTCTTGGAAGGCCGTTATAGTAAAGATAGCATCTCTTGTCGTATTGGTCGCTACCCTCACCCTACCTACCCCTTGCGCCTCGCTGCCCCTCAGGAAAATGTAGATTTTTCACACGAACTCTTAAGAAGTGATTGATGTTGGGGGTGGGGGGGGGGGGAAAGGGGGCGGTCGATAGTCTGAATGTCATCTTACTACCCAGACGAACAGAGGGAAATGTATTGAGTTTTGGGTATTCCTGATGTTCTATAGTTATTTTACCGTCAGTAGAGTTTAGCAGTATGCTATTGTTGACTGTTGCGTGATACTGTTGCTGTGTTGACTGTTGCTATTTGAACTGTAACGCCTGTAGAACTATAATTATTGTGTATACTGTGGATATTCTAACTAAATTGTGTGAGTTTATAGGCTAATTTATTCCTGTGTATAGACATTTAAGGATTCATAGTCAATGGTATAGACTAAAGGTTTAACATTGTTATTAAACACGTGTTCTATCGTTAAACACCTACGATATTTTCTAGGTTGGTTTTGAGAACAGGTTTTACATAAAGTGCAGAACAGAGTATTGAGTTATTGTTCAATGGTTTGCTAAACAGCTTACTGCAAGCCTGTAGATGAATCTTTCACTTTTGAACTCTGGAGTGTGTTTTATTGAATGCAGTAAAGAGACATACTATCGAACAGTATGACAAATATACCCCACTGTACTGCAGCATTTGCCATTGGATACTATAGTCAAAGATTGCAGATAGTTACAATGAAGGTCTAAATTTGTTAAACATCTGAATAACAAACGTCATGTGGATGTGTCGTCAAGAGAGTGTGAAAATCAAATATTTATTTATAAAAAAACATACTCTATTTGTTATAGAAATCTTAGTTTAGACTGAAATGGTAGAACAGAAGAACTTGTGAGTTCCCAAAATACATATTTTAAACTAAAGAAATGGGAAAGACTTAATTTGTTATACTGTAGTACTTTTATTTACTGAAAACTGGCCTTCGACTTTGCATTACATTTTGCTATATTTTCCTTCATAATTAAACATTTATTTTGTGTTAACTATATGTCTACGGTAGAAGTCTACGCCAAATTTATTAGTTTAATATTTGAATTTCATACGTTATTTCAAGCATGTAAGTATTTTCCGAACATTCAACAATAAACCCCACATTTCTATGCTTTAACTCTGTATGTGCAGAAACTTGATGAAAGAACTACGAATCACATACAGTAAAATTTAGTTTGATCAACTAGTTTAATACATTAATACACGAAACCAAGCAATACTTCATAAATAATTAAAATCCGAAATCGATAAATTCAATCATAAGGCAACATTAAAAATAATGTATTGTTTCTGCAACATGAAAAAAACACAACTAAAATAAATACATCCTTCAGAAAGAATGGCGAATGCTATTGGCTAATCTAGTAAAAACGAGGAAAAGTAATCCCTTTACACTACAGAAAACAAAATGGAAATGAAAAATGCAATTGCCTTGGATAGATTGGACTCGGTGGGCAAACAAACAAAAACAGAAAAACTAAACGAATTGAAAATCGAGCACTCGGAGAGAGAGGTAATGAAATAAACATGGCGGTGGAGAATCAACTAATATTGTTTTATTGATGTTGACGACACAGAATCTCTGAACTGTGCTCAGCAACAGCAACTCAATTACAGTACAAATCAGTATGTACAATCATGTACAATGTACACTCAATATCTACATGGGTAAAACATGTTAACAAAATTGCAACACACAGGTTTGAGGTACAACTAGAAAATATAACGAAATGGTTATATTTAAACAATTACATTTTTAAAATCGTTTTATAGTAGTCTACTTATTTCTTTAAGGTAACCTAAATTGTTATTTAACTTGATTTATCAGATTAAAAATCAATTTTGAAAATTTCACACTGTATCTTTAAACAAAGATTTCACTTTTTATTTGGTGATTCCACTATGGCAGAATAAAAAGAGAAACCTTTGTCTAAAGATTTGAAGAAGATTCTATTTCATCATTGACAGGTCTTCTCATAAATTTGAACAACGCTTATACTTAAACTTGCAACTCATTCAATGTGTAAACCTTCAAAAAAGGTATTGTAAGAAATTGTTTGAATGTAACAGAGAAGTAAACTTTATTGTATGAGGTGTTAATTCTCTATACCTTTTAGTTTCTTGTTTAATTCAAAATTATTTAGTTTCCTCTTTTTAGGAACGAGTCTATCGTGATTTTGGCTACATATAAAAATAAATAACAACCAAGTTTAGGGAATAACAAATTACAATGGTAATTTATTGTCTCAAGAACTATGAGTTGGAAATGTAAGAAGGGCAAAGAATCACTTATAAAATAAAATCACGTTCTAGTTTTACATTTAATCTTAACAATATCAACTTTAAGGAATCAATTAAATTGATGGAGTTTTACACAGTAATATTTTACTTTAACTTTTCAAAAGCAAAGTCGAATGGATAAGTTCATAAAATCTCACAGGTTCGCTTCAACAATAAAATTGGGTATAACAACACTTAAATGACAAAATGATCTTATCCTATGTTAAGTTAAAAAATTTAAAAATACAATACAACCTCCTACGTCAAGATTTAAAAACTCGGTCCACGGCAGTACTGATTAAACATTGACCCATTAAATTACTTCACTGAGAAATGTTGGTTTATTATTTAATGTACACTTTGTATATTTTTGTTTCGTCATGTAAGTTTGGCTTTATAGTTGCAAGTAGGATGTTTTTTTGTATAGGTAACTAGTCTACAGCAGTTTATTCCATAGGAATAGATATTTTCCTAGAAAATTATAAAATTGTCACAGATGTGAAAAAAAATAAAACTGTATGACAGCAGCCAATAACATGAATATTTTTTATTGTTGCAAATTTCTGGCTTCTGAGTATGACACAAAATATTTTAAATTTGTGCAGTTTTAAGAATTTACTCAATCACTCCTCGAGATAAAGAACACTAAGCCCATACATAAAAGTATCACATAAAGTCCGATCAACAAATTTGAATATATTTTATTAGAACGTATCTGCAGGTATTTATAATATTCAATAAATATTTTATTGAAAATTTTCATAGCAACCTAAAACCAACAGTTTTAAACCCCAAAGGTTTAGGTCAAAGCCCAACTTAGATGACGAAACATTACAATCACTCACGTCGGTTTTCCTAAGACACTTATGTACAAGACTATGTACAGTCGGGACGTATGTACAGACGACTTTGTACATGCGCACTACGTCACGGCTCTGACCTGAAAACAGAAAATAGTGTTTAGTATAAAGGAAATTTTACAAGATAAGGTCCTGTAAGTCCAGAGACTTCGACAAGAACCAATATGATGTACTACAGAAACTAATGATGTAAAAGTATAATTACAATAATAATTCAGATTGCAAACTAAATGTCCATGTTTATAGTTTCCTATACAGGGAATTGTTACGAGATGAGGCTATGTCCAGATACATTTATGGGGCAGTATATTGTGCAGGTCTGATAAGGAGTCAGATTTTAGCCCAAACTGGACTGAGCTGTCCTTGGTCTTGGCTTTCAATAATTGGTCATAACTAATGAAACAGCTGATCTTCGTCAGTAACAAAGCTACACCATTCTACACTCATCCTTCACTTATATTTGGGTTAAAATACGCACCTAGGTGGCGTCCCCATCTCAAATGAATATAAATATGAGTAAATATGAATATGAATGTAAATTTATGAATCTGATTGCAAACTGTAATTCAAGTATTAAGAGTAGTTACAAAATAGTTAGGGATGCTTAAAATCTTGATCCTCACTGGACAATGTCAAGATTAATTATAAACCAAATCATCTTGTGAACAATTCAATATCTTTACAATACTGTCTCAGGACAACATGTGTATACAATATGTCAAATGTGTATATTGAAACTAAAATAACTACGAAAGGTAGTTTATGGTGCCCAATCTTAATTGTTGGCAATTAACAAGACTCTTCAACAAACTTAGACCGTTCCAGAGTTCAGGATTTAGGATCATCAGGAGAATGAATAAGAATTTGGATAGCAGCAAACTCTTAGAAAGAGGTCATTGCTCAGGGTTCTGTTTAAAACAAAACTGGCTGCAGAAGGTCCATAGAGATTTTCTACTCCTTTATTCAAAGCCAATGCTGGAAGGCCATCACCATACCATCGACAATAAATTCAACACACCTTTAACTTATAAACCTAATAACGTTAACCTTTAAACCTACCGTTATGGGCTCGAGCCGTCGTGATGTAGACTATCATCACTCTCCAGGTAGGTGACGTAGGAGTCCGCGGAGTCCGGATGGACCATGTCCCCAGGGGGAGGGCCCAGACCCTGGTCGTGTGCGGGGGGTGGTGGGGGGTGGGGGCCGCCGTGGACATCGAACCCGTGCATCTGTAACATCCACATCTGTCTTCACATTAACCTGTTCGAACATCTGTGCTAGAGGGTTGACTACAAGTAAATCTGGGTTAGTAGAAGAATATGAAATGCCGAGCTACTAGGAACAAGATGTAAAAGAGAGCAAGATGTGTAGATGAGGAAATAGCCTTCCAAATATTGTTTAAATGCCCAGTTCCGGGCTGCACACTAGATTTCTTGGGGTGCGTTGGGGTCCAGGGCAATGTTAGAGATAAGTGTATGGGAAATCGGGGAAATCTTCTCAAAGGATAAGGATTTGACAAGGAATAAGTTTATGCAATGATGGCCACAATACGATAAATAATTAGGTTGCAATTCTTTAGAAATCAAAGTCTCAAGTCAATAAATAAACAATTTAAATCGACCATAAGTCATTGGAAACTATAGGCAATTTCGATAATTTCATCTTTCTCAGAGTGTATGGTGTGATAAATATAGGTGAAGGTGTAGCACTAAATCACCATAGAGACTCTAAGGTAAAGTACCCTGAGGAGACATTTTTGGGCAAGATTAGAGATTGCGTTTAATATTTTTGAAAATAACACGACATTTTGGCTGGAAAATGGCCCAATGAGTAAATACTATTTGATCAGCTACTGTAATGACAGAAAGGTCATATTCCTTTTAAACTAGACCACATCATCCTTTATACGATACGTTGATTAACAATGCATTTTAACATTAATATTTACGTAACAGCCAATTTACAGTATTCTTTATTTTTGGAAATGCCACTTTGCTATGTCATTTATTTGCATTATTTGTTGCCAATGAAGCCGCACGCCCATATAAACGAAGAGGCCCCTAACCGTCGATTTCAACGGGTTTCTCCAAGTGGTAAATAATTTTCAATTGGTATCATGTGTTTACGAATCTACAGTATTTGATTTGACGTCTATAAAATATGGGTTCTGTAATAGGGAGTTAAAAGTCCATCTAACATTAGGTACTATTTTTGCTAATTAAACCCATGATAAGTTTGTTTACTGTGGTTACTTAGAAGAAAGTATATTGTGAAGGAACCAGTATTTTTTTACATTTTCTTGATTTATGTTGTGTTAGTTGTGTTGTCATTGTTATTTTCTTGGTACTTTAGTTTTCAAGGATATAAATCTTTTTTAACTATGTAGCAGCTTAAAATTTTGATTTTAAGACGAATTATGTAATCTTAGCTACATTTCGCCAACAATTTCTAATTTCCTTTGACGACTACAGCAATTAGGGTTTACTAATTTAAACCTTAATAAAGATACTATAGAGTTTTGTGCTATTTCAGCAGCAATACCTACACTGCTTCCACTTGTCTTTAATAATACACTAAGGTAAATTATTACATCCAATTAACAACATATGTTGACGCTACACGTGACTTTAATAACATACTTTTCGAAATCTCGATAGTCAGTAAGATTATGGAGCTGTTCGACATCGGAGGATGAAAATGACAAGGACGCGGCTGAATGTCTGAAGTTCAATTCTCCTCGGTGTCAAGCCGATATCTGATGTGTTCAACTGTTTCTGATGTCCTTGGTAGGACACGCGCCACGGCACCTTTCATCCAATCTGACGACTTCTAAACTACCGTAGGATACGGTTGTGCAACTTTTTTCCTGTTGTGTAGTTACAATCGGCAAAAAGTTCAATATTATTAACATCTTTCACATGAGTGTACGATCTGCAAGTCACGCTCACAATCGTTATAATACTACAGGTGGTGTCAGAAGCAGTGAAAAAGCCAATACTTTACATCCATCAACACGTTTTAATAAACAAGCCTCGAGCATTATTCCTATGATCATTATCATTACTCTTTAGACAGAAACTCCCTATAAAGTGCGTATATCAAGCTACATATTTTCTTTGACGTCAATGATACTGTATTAATCTAAGATTAATGTAGGATGGAGTGAAATTATCCACTCGGGATAGGCTTTGATAATTACTAGGGTATTTTTTCCAGGAACATTTCTTAAACAAAAGGCCAAACAATCAAAGCCTTCTGGACTAGTAATCCAACTGGACCCAGTTGCGGACCATAAAAAATTACAGTTTTTTCTCATGATCGAACTGGCACTGAGCGATATTTTGATGGTCAAGCGAACTTCCTCATTGTTTGTGAGAATTTGTATGGATTTGATTTATCATACGATAGGGTGCTGCGGAAACAACTAATTAATCCTTTGTTTAAAACGCAATTACTATTAACAAACAAATTATTTGTACGCATCGGACAGTCGTTCGTTCCTTCTCATACGTGACTAACGCGTACACCCAGTTATTTTAGTACCTATAACTTCCACACGACACAATTAGGCCTACACAATTTAACCCAGCATCACTGAGCAAAGCAGGGCGCAACGTCTAAATGCAGCGATTTGCCCATTACGCTTCAATGGCAGTTTTATCTACGGTTGTAAAGACCTAAACGGCTCTAAGTGTGTACTTAGGCTATTATTATGGGCGTTCAATAGAAGGGAACGATCAATGCAGAGTTATAGGCGTGGCTTAGAGACGTCTGATTTACAGTTTATAGCGAGTTTTTTTTACGTAACTTTTTACGTAACTAGCTTTGCTGTGTGATCTGTGATTAAGTTGATTTGTCAAAAGTCTATGGATTGATTTTTGTTTTATCATGATGTATATCTAATCTATTAACCCTATTGTGCTAAGCTAAGTAACGTAATGAAAAGACACACGAAGTAGTATTGATTACTTCTATCACTTTAAAAATTTCGCTTTCCCAAAAATTTATGTTTTCCCTCCATTTATCGGGAAAGTCAGTGATGCCGTTTACAGTGTATTCACTTGGTCCTTGTACATATATTTTTACTTAGACCATAGGAAGTAAAACCATGTTCGTTTCCAAACCAAGGAAGAAAAAGAATACAACGTTTTTTTTCATACACTAACTAAAGCTTTATGTAATTTTATAATAGTTAAATATCTAATATTTACTTTGTCAGCATTTTTATAAATTTTCATTAGGTATTCAAGTTGAATACCATTGAAATTATCTCTATAGTTGAAATAAAATATGAATTTCAAGATTTGAAGGCAGTAAGTCTTGTATTTTCCAAAAATAAGAATGATATAATTCACCATTTTCAATGTTGTAACTGAATCGGCTTGCAGGAAATTTGCGCATGTAGCCCCAAAATCCCTTGCGCCTAACACTACTGTACAAGCCTCTTACAATGGCTTATGGTGTTACGCGTGCTGATGTTCTGATGCCTTGGGCATACATGTGTACAAACACCCCGACCCCAGGGAACCAGATGCAATTTAAAGAAACTAAAGTTACTGATCGGTTTGAAATATACACACAAGAAATTGTTTATTGACAATGTGAATAAAGGATGTAACACATTCCTTTATCGACATAATATTTGACCGTTTATTTTAGTAATTGTTTATTGAAAGCTGCTTAAGGAAAATACAATGTTACAATACGTTGTTTTGTACTGCATGCAATACCAGGGAAATATTATAAATTTGAAGAAATAAAAATATTTTTTATTGAAGAGCCAAAACACTTAACGTGTATATATCACCATTTGATAAACGTTGACTTGATTTTGTACTGTCAACAACACTTTATGACTACTTTTTATTATTTTTGGATAAACTTGGAGATTAAAAATATTTCATTATTTACAATACCATTAATAGATTACGTTCGTACGAACCTAGATAGTTGTTTAACTATTATACTCCTCTCAATTAAAAAAGAAAACATTATTGTACCACTGCGTTTATAAAATTTAATTATAAACGCTATGAACTGCAACCTGAAGCTGTGTTTTCTACCAAGATAAAGTAAATATAACTTCACGACAACATCAACCAGTTTAAATATAGTAGATTTCTCATACTTTAGATGTACAGTAATATTCATTGGTTCACAACCAGTATTGTTGCATTAGACCCTATTTGTACCGAATATAAAACCGGTGAAAGCACTCTTTTTGGATTAAATATTGATGTGGTTTAAAGTTTACTATTTTCACTCCCCTCATTTTCAAACTAAGACTTGAAAAATTTGTACCAGGGGTACAAATACGACTTTATATTTCGATAAATTCATCAAGTCGCCCTCATATTATAAACATAAAAAAATTCAATCTTATAATTTGCCCATACTTACGTCTCTAAGATGTTTACCACCACAAAGCTAGCCTACTGTTTGAAACTACCCTATAACGACAATACCACCCTCCAAGCACAGCGGGTATGTTGGTAAACTTAAGCTAATCTCCTGCTGCGGTATATTATTAAGGTATATTAAATTGTATGTAGGCGTACCCTTTGACTTGTGCAAGTAGACTTGTCATCCAATTGTAAATTTCTAAGGATGTTTTATAGCGAGTTTCATGACCAGTTGTATTTGAATGAAATTGTCTCGACTTCAAGTTTTATCTTATTTTAGGGAAATAATAACAGAGGGTTTTATTCTTTTGTTAAAATATCAGAGGACAAGCGTAAAAGCTTTTTCTTAGATAGTTTTAGTATTGGAAAATCCCAAAAATACAAAAGTAAGCCTGAAACATCGGAACTATGTACTGTATTTTGACCAAAAACACAAAATGAAAAGGCTGTCTGGGGACATACATTTACCTAAAAGAAAAAATGCGTAGGCTCAATAGGTGGGATTGATATAATATTATACAGTACAGTGTTTTGGTTGATTGATTTTACGTTAGACAAATATTGAATACAATGAGAGTTCTAAAGTGACTCTGTATTTAATGTATGTATTGAATTACAGTATATAAACCACAATATAATTGATGTCATTTCAGATTCTTTAACCATATTCCTGTACTGGATTTAATCAAATACGAGTCTAATGTATTTATTTTTCAGAAATATTAAACTTTCTCAAAGAAAAAGAAATGCGTAGGCTCAATAGGTGGGATTGATATAATATTATACAGTACAGTGTTTAGGTTGATTGATTTTACGTTAGACAAATATTGAATACAATGAGAGTTCTAAAGTGACTCTGTATTTAATGTATGTATTGAATTATATATACCACAATATAATTGATGTCATTTCAGATTCTTTAACCATATTCCTGTACTGGATTTAATCAAAGACGAGTCCAATGTATTTATTTACAAAAATATTAAACTTTTGCAAAGACCGATGCTTAAGTAAGGATCATGAGGATGAAACGAAATTACTCTACTTGGACGTGATAGATCACGAATCTTGAGTAGTATATTGTCAAAAAAAATACGTTGATAATATATTGAAAACGTAGAAACGAACAAAATAACATAAAGAATTTAAACAATCAAAAATAAACCCACGTTGGTGTAAAGTATCTTACTGTTGAAATAATAACATAAAGTTACTGTGGCGTGAACTGTATGTGGATATTTCGGCACCGTGGCATCCGCAGCAAGGATAATTGGTCAGAGGTGGACGCGAGAAGAGAAAGAGAAAAAAGGGGGTTTCGGCCCCCTCTCACGAGGGGGGGAGGTGGCGCCGGCCTCAACATTAGTAGGTAATGGGTGAGATAGCAGGTAAGCCTGTCAACCCTTTATCCAGCACATCCATCACAGATAACCCTTCAGGAAGTCGCCCCGAGGAATCCCGCCAAGATGAGACTTGGAAATTGTATCGATTGTCTTGTGATCGCCAGAAATGGGAGAGAATGAGGCGCAAGAAAGAAAATGAAGGTGATCTTGAAAATTGCTGTATCGAGTACTCTTGTTTTTATCAGGCTCAAGTGATTCAGAGTGTACATTTCAACAAAGAAAACCATGGGGTATATGGGAAAGTACATGTTTCTTGTAGCACTCAAGGAAGAAAATAAAAGTGCTTCTCATAGATTGGTGAATCAAGTATCAATCGTTTCAACGGGACCTATTGATGAAGAAGATTTTGATGAAGAAAAACACGAAAATGCGTATGTTCCTTATCCTTGTGACATTTAAGGAAGAAAATGAAGGTATTGATCTTTGAGAGTGCTCTATCTGATTCTGGTAATTTCAACGAGATCTTTTGATGAAGAATCTAAATTTGTAAGCAAAACATGGAACAAATCTTGATAATGCATTACTAAGAGTCATTCCATTGTAAACGACAAGGATCTGAGTAAAAAGGAATGAGAGGTAGAAGAGGGGTCTTGTGCAATATTTTGTCAAAGGTTTAAGGATTTCGTATAATTTTAAGTTACTTGGTGCACGGTTTGTACCAAGTACAGGGTGAGGGAAATAAAACACAGTACGTGAATTCTAGAAAAAACACTTCGGATGTGAGAAGCTGATTTTAATCGTCATCAAAAGAAAATAAATTGAATTTTCAGAGAAACGTAGAAAGTACTATTGATGGATGATGAAGACAGCTTTTCATCAAAATTATTACCAAGTTAGCAATTACATCATAAGAAAGAAAACCACAATCCTGTATAATTTACGGTAAAATGTCCAAATATATCTTCATTGTTGTTTTAATTGAAAATATTTGCCTCTGGGAGCTTTTGAAGCAATTCTGTAGTAATGTTTATAACCAAAGCTAGTGTATTTATCAAATATAGTAAATCAACGAGTAATCATTTAAGGAACACAATATTTTGGACCTTTTCAAAACTATCCACCTTTGGACATAAGTAGACAGGGAAAATCTTAATAAGCATCCAGAAGATATTTCCTTAAACATTTTAAGTAAATATAAAACATTGATGCGCACGTTTCGTCATATATTTACCAACCAAACCCTTTCAATCTATGTATTCGTAAAATTCACTTTAATTTGATCTTCTGCACAGTAAAAAGCAAAAGTAAAAAGCTTTCCGCCACTGGAAAAAGAATCAGTTTCTTCAGAATTATCAAACAATAAATTCAAAATCTATCGATAGGTCTTTATAACAGGAAACCTCAAATAACACTAAAACAGATTCCCACAGTTGTAACAAAGTGGTGCCAAAAGTGTCTCCAAAAGGGAGAAACATTTCCAAAACAAAACGTCTGTTGGGCAGACGGCGCCGGCGGGTTTAGCCTGTCTGACACCTTTTTGGATTAGTGACCCGATCCAGGGCTTTTAGGGCTATTTAGATAAAAAGTTGAACCCTCAATAAAATACCCTTGCATACGACTAAACCATTGGTTTATTGTCTTGGGACCGAAAATAGAAAATGACGTGATTTCTCTGCAAACAATGAGAAACAAAAACACGGAGGAAGTAAATATCGATATAAACAATATATATATTCAAAATAATATATTCTACAGTGAGTCATGATTACAGATTAATTAATCGCGTTATGATTAAAACGGCAGTTATAAATGTACTTTTTTTTATATTATGCTCAAATATTGTAAATAGGCTGTTGTGATATTGATGATTAAAAATTTGGAAAAATAATATAAGCTATAGGTATATTACGAAAAAATTGCTATTTCCGTTATTTTTTTTGTCATGCAACATCACTAAAATAAACGTAAATATGTTCGTCGTATGATCTGTAATGCAAAGCAATTTTACTAACAACCGTACTCATTGATTTTAATAACAACGCAGTATGTGTATAGTCCGTCAATGCAATTATTTACTTGCATGAACAGGAGGTTCGACGTAGTTGTTGGATAGCCATCATAAGGATATGTCAAAACATTAGGAGAAATAAATATTCTAAAATGTGTTTATTTTTGGAATGCAAGCACAATATTTTTCGGTTAAATTTAACATACAAAGAAATAAAAAAGAATAACTACAAAAGTGACACTACCACAGTCTGATTACAGTACTGACTATTTGCAATCCAAGTACAATTCACTAGTTTCACGTTTCCAAAGTTGGCATCACCGCATTGAATTTTTGAACAGCTGACACGATAAACAAGCTCAGTTTTGTTTACGCCTATGGAAGTGACAGCGCTAATGCACCCGCGTCAATCATTGGCCGGAAGCCGACTCCAGTGTAGCCAATGTAAACAGTGCAGTCAACCTAACAAACCGAAACCGTTGTCCGAACTGGCGCTGACATTCGGCAAATACTCGAGATCTGCCGCAGTTTGCGGAAAACTCGAATGGCAGAGAGACAGTTCCGGTGTCAACGCCAGACTTGGATACTGAAGCTGAAATTGACAGTGGAAACTGTAAGTAGGCTTCTCGTCCTATTGTCATCTGAAACTTGGAAACGCTGCTAGAGAGCGCTGACAAAGATCTACCTTTAATTTGAGACTAAATCCTACTCTTCGGTTATTACGCCAAATCACAACCCTATGTAGTAAGAAGAATAATTTATCGCACTGAGATGTTAAAGGAAGTAAGCCCAGCCCACCGTTAACTCTCTTCAAATTTATTAAGGAAATTGACAGGAAAGCAGGCTTACCTAAGTCCATAGAGACACATAAAATAAACATCACAAAAGTAGACATTTTCGTGGTCAACTGGCCACTTTTTCAACCACTGGAGAAAATCTCTTCAAATTTAGATTTTTTGTAAACCCCATTGTCCTTTGTTTCTAATGGTATAGGCAATTTGTCAGGAAGAAACAAAAGTCCATTCCGCAAACGCAAGAATTTTCGTAACGAAAGAACACTGTTCTTTAATTGTGACCGTACTTATTTTCCTAATATGTGTACGTTCTTGTTAAGGCACTGTGCTTTGTGAAACCAGCTGATCTCCAACAAATTTGTTTGTGTGGCATCCTTAGCATTTTTGTGAAAGTTTTACTTATGAACGCATCATACTCTTAATGTATCTTTTCCTCCCACACACTAATCCAATTATTTTAAACATGGAAACGTTTACAGTAAATTATTAAGGTTTTTCGACTCAATGCTGTGATAATCTTTCCTCTCGATAAACAATTGAAATCTTTAGAGAAGAATTTTTCATTGAGTTCGGTATTTGGTTTTGTAACTAATTAAACCCCGATTACAACCGTCAAAATATGTACGCAAAGATCGCTTCATTTACGATCTATGATCAATTGATCAATGAGTGTTTGTAGTTACCGTCCCTGTCACTAGGGGCGCTGCACGCTGCAGCC
This sequence comes from Macrosteles quadrilineatus, assembly GCF_028750875.1. Lineage (NCBI taxonomy): Eukaryota > Metazoa > Arthropoda > Insecta > Hemiptera > Cicadellidae > Macrosteles > Macrosteles quadrilineatus. Next base: position 29,823,876 of record NW_026542599.1, on the reverse strand, counting down.
CTCTGCCCGGACATATTTGCATAATGCCCATGTAGTCGGAGATTGGCTACGTTTGTATTAGCCGAGCGATAATCCCTCGATTTAGAGGAACGCCATTAGCCATTTCGTGAAACAGTAGATGTGAGAGGTGTGCGCTGGCTTTTCACCGGGGGATTATAGCATTACCCGCGCAAACTCAACCCCCGTCCCGCCAAAACCGTCCATTTCATCATCATAAGCTGCGATGGACACGGCATAAGCGGCAGGGATTAGAGGATATAAGGTAAATTGTCGCAATTTGCAGTAAGGAAATGCGTTAAAAAGATTGGTTTGGTCAATTTGTTGTTGATTTATGTTTGGAATGTCTCAGTTGCTGATGAGCGATAATATACAATTACTTATTTGTTAGAACAATTTTGACTTTTGAGGGACTTTGTCCATAATATGATTGACGAAGACAAACAAGTAAAAACAAGCATTGATCGATGATTGTCTCTTCGTCATTGAACTTAAACTCAATAAACGTTTACTATTGTAAAGCGAACAAGTTTTCAGAAGAAATAGGTAATTATAAGAAAGTTTGAAAATCCATCAAGGACAATGTTTCATCTCTTTCATCAATTTCATCTCTTTTGGGTAACCTGTTTAATATTGCAGCTTCTCAGTTTAGCCATTGTCAAAGATCAAATACAAATGTTCTTTACAAAACGGCAAAATTTAACATTAAAATGCAATCATATTTATTAATAGGCAACGTTGAACAGTAATCTGCATTGATTTATCTCTCTCAAATGTATACTTTTTCATCCACTTCAACAACATAATTTCAAACACAGATTGATAACTGCACTCAGATATTGGAAGCAACGAAAAACAAACTCACGGACAAATGTACAAAGAGTCTGTCAATATTAATGTCCAAATAACGGTCTCCATTGAAAAGGAGTTGCAATTCAAATTGTGTTTCCTAACAAACAAGAGGTAGTGTTTGTGCAGAGGTCTCAAAGCCCCCGTGGGGAGGGGGAGGGGGGTAGCCACAAACAAATCTGATCTGATCCCAAATTCACTTTGATTCGGTCTACTCAGACATTGATTGGGTGTATTGGATAATTGGGGACACTTTGTGGTGATCGGAGCGACCTTGTTGACTTTCAACCCTAGAAAAATTAAGGTGTCCCCTGTTTTGGATGAGGGGAGTTTCACCACTGAGTAGATCAAAATATATGATTGCCAATATGACAAAGATATATTTTATGCCATGCAAGTTGGATAAATAGTGATTAACATCTCACAAATTCAGTAGTGGGTTTCAAAGTGCGATTCTAAGGGTTTTGGAATATCGTTTCATCATAGTGGTTATAATGCTCACCTTATCCTCCAAAATTTGCTAACTCTAGAAAATCTTAGTGCTCAAAGCATAAAATCGTTAGAAAATCAGTTTTAAAAATAGGTATCACTAAGAGTTATTGGCGATTAATTAACATCAGAACGCTGTCATATCCAGTCCTCTAAAAAAATAACCCGTATTTAGTCACCACAAATAATAGACTGAAAGATAATTGATTAAATTCGTTGCCTCTAAAGCTTACTGAAGTACTGCAGTATTTCGCAGTAAGTCGCCACTTTTTACTGAAGCCTAAAGAAAATGAACATCTCATTTTTTTAGATAAAGAGACGGGGAAGTACGTGAACACCGTTAGCATACAATATAATTTCTTTCAACACGTGGTTGCAAAATCTTTTTGACTACAGTAAAATTTCAGATTGGAAATTTCGTCAATTCACGATGAGGGTTTGGGAAAAGCAAAAGATCTATCCTATTAAGAAAGGTGGTCGCAAACTCACCTGACTTACCAGGTGTTGGAATGGAGGAGCCCCCGGGTCCATGCGGTCCAGGTCCGTGTGGAGGGCGAAGTCCGACAGCGCCTTCCACGGCGGTTGGTAGGAGGTGACCTCTATGGGGTTCATGCCCAGGGGACTCTCATGGCGGACCGGTGAACTGGCGACCATAGGGATACCCTGCATACTGCCGTAGCCCATCTGCACCTGCACACCGTGAGAGCGTTACTGGGTACATGGTGAGGTATCTAGAACTATGGATGGAGGAGGTCGCTGGACGTAGGGTTAACTAGGGCGAGGACTAAAGGCTGATCTAGGAAGAAACAGTTGGATGGAAGGAGGTATGTCTCTAGGTCAAGAAAGGTACAGAAAATATTCATATAAATTTTAAATTATGAAAAGTGTGAAGAAACCTGTGAAATTAATTATCAGAAGGGTATCTTACACTCGTAGAAGTGTTTAATTCACTCGCCAAGGCTGGTACCTAGGCCTCTCGCCCACTATACGATTTCGGTCGTACGACACTGTGTCGTACGATATTCTTATCATATGTGTGGTCCTCGCCCACTTTACGACACTTTGTCGGATAAATGGCCAGTTGCTCGGTAGCCCTGGAAGAGTGAGGTGTAGGTGTGGTGCGCAATATCTTAAAACAGTGGTTCTGTATCAAATAGTAAAACAATTATTCCGTTACGTGTTGTTGCAATGTGGCTGCTGTGGCGTAGATTAAGCGATAGTTGCCAATGTAGGCCTACAGCATTAAAGAAACATTTATTTTAATGTGTAAATTATTTTTTAGTTAATGTATTGAAAGAAATTTTCAAATTATATTAGTCCATGCATTTTACAAGTTTTTAAATTTACCATAACTATCATAGGGTTTTGGGATAGTCTGGTAAAAAGTATGTATGTTAATTGTTTTTGGATTAGTTTTTAAATAGATTTAATTTTATCAATATAATCTACAAAAATATATATTTATATGTTTTAGTGAAACTTTTTTACACAATATAATTAATAATTAAGATTATACAATAATAATAGCAAAACTCGCATTTTTCAATAATTATTTTGGTATATTTACTCATAAGTGATGCAGTATTTAAACATAATATAAGGAAAAATATAAACAAATTGTAAAAAATAAATAGGAAGATCAAAATTACGCAAAATAATGGTTGGAAAATAAGACCAAGTGATATATCAAACATTATAATAAAAAAGTATGAATGAATTGTAAAAAATATTTATTCACGATAAGAAATACGCAAAGTGATATAACAACTATAATAATGACTAAGTATGAGTTAATTGCAAAAAGTATATATAAGACTACTGGGGAGAACGCACGACATACGATAAAAATCGTATAGTGGGCGAGCGCCCATTTGATTGTGTACGCCACTGCGAGTGAAACAGTCGTACGACAGTCGTGGATCACAGTGGCAGTGGACGACTGCTTCACGACAGTTTGTCGTAGTCGTGAGATTATCGTACAGTGGGCGAGCTCTCATAAGATCCAATGGTTCACTGTGGAAATGTTGTCGTTCCGACACAGTGTCGTACGACCGAAATCGTATAGTGGGCGAGGGGCCTAAATGTTCTACAGTGTCGTTAACTCTATCTTTATACAGTACAATCTTTGCGCAAACTGCTATCAACACAAGTGTATCAAATAGGGTAAGCGTCCACTATTTAATCTGTGGTAGGTCCTAAATACTGGTGAATCAGTAAAATGAATTCGGGTAAAACTTAGTTCCCTTAGGAACTTTTCGAAATCCCCTTAGTTCCCTTGAGCAAATAAATAAATTTAATTGAACTTTAACAACTTTAACACGATATTTATAACAACCCCTTTAACAAAACTAATCTTTTGTGTGAATAAGAATTATAAGTTACCAATATAAGTAACCATCGTAAAAGTACAATACAAATTTGTTTGACAAATTCGTTATAAATTACATCAATGCAGTCATAATCAGCGGACAGATCATAGAGATTGTTCATCACCACAAACTGATGATTGGAAAATGCGAACTAATTAAAACTAGAAATAGTTCCGCGAGTTACAGATCCCAGCTTTGTGCGATCGCAAATTAGTTTGTGGTTTAATTAGTGAGATAAAATTAAATTTCATGACGCTGCGGCTTTGAACGTTCGTGGGCCAACGAATGATGCAATAATATTAGTGAGTTTTTGTAATAATCTCTAACTAGAATTGTCGATATTGAAGTAAAAGCTTTGGAAGATGTTTCCAAAATGTATTGTCAATATCAAATTTGTATAAAGCTATAATATTAAGATTTGGGACACTCTTAAAAATCACCCTACAGGATGATGCATAAATATTAGGGAAATTAGATTAATAAAAGTATATATAAACGTTTCAGTGTCTTCATTTTGTAGAGGTTTATGCGACTTGTATTGTATGACAATAAGAGAAAAAGCTGTGAGAAGTGGAAATAGCATACTTTAATTCAATCCATAGTGATCATTATTACAGGATAATACTTACAAGCTCAAGAAACCCAAGAAGACTAACTTGAAATTTTTTGCTGAAAATGTTTTTAAATATTTAAATTTGAGCTTGTACAATTTTTGAGAGATATCAATAAAATTCACTCCAATTATGTACAATTTAAAATACCAATATAACCAATATAACGGTTGAACAAATCGATAAATTTTTAATAAACTGTTAAGACCAAGTGAACATTTCAATCAGTCACGAGTGTGGAAACTAAAACATTGTGTTTGGGATTACTCAAGAGTAATAACAATTTTTAATGTACTAAAAGTTTAAAACCTCTTACACCTTCTTTGGTGTAAAAGACATCTCCAATTACATTAAACCAAGCGTAAAAACTCAAGTGACCTCAATCAAAACCTTACAAGATCTTCAGAAGCGCCCGACTGTGTAATCCTTAAGCATGTAATAGCCTCTTCAATTTCGCCCCATCATGGTCGCCCAGTGAAATGAGTGAAGATGACACAAATTGGGAGGTGTTGTGCCGGGGGTGTGACAATAAGGGATGTTGAGCCCTCCTCTACAGTAATTGGCTCAAGTAGGCTTGTGCGCAATCAAGTGGCAGATATCGTGATTTAGCCCGCGGGGTGCCTCAGGGTTGCGCTGTAGGTCCGATACTCTTTACGTTCATTTTGTTTGGTTTTCACTGTATTTTTTAATCGTAACACGTAATTTTGATTATTATGTGTACTCCTGATAGTCATACTTAATTATAACATCATTCGTGGATATCAGAGGGTACTGCACTACGATACTCATCCCAAACAGTTTTTGTTTCACATTGTACCATTTTTATTGAAAGAGTAATATGTCCCATATTTTGGCGTAACCAATATTATAACTTATTTCTCTACTGGGAATGGTTATGCCGCTTTAACTTCAATCGGCATTATAGGGGTTTTCTGTTTTCCTCGGCAACTTAAAACCTAATAAAAAGGGCAAACATTTTAAACATTATACTAGTTTGTCCAGTAGTTTACATTAATTTCCTATACATTTCAGGGAGTAATACAGTTTACCTTACCACGCCTTTTGGATATTTTAGAGTTCTTCACTACGCCCGATTTTGTACCATACGTTTTTAAATTGAATCATTTACAATGTAACATATTTGTAACTTCCAAGTTTTATAGGAAATACCCTCAAAATGACCAGCAAAATATCAAACACGGTTCCCTCAATTTTGTAACCCACTCAAAACTTTCTCAATGAAATTCGAGATAAGTGGTTCTTAATAGCAAAACACCTGTGAAAAGATATACCATATAAAGATATAACCATAAATATTTGACAAAACACTGTTTAAAAACACTTACGCCAATCAACCCAATATAACCTCTTGTGCTTTTATCTTGTTATCATATTATGATAACATGGTTTATCACAACAAGGGTTTTCAATAGTGTCATTGATAAACTCATTCTGTTGACAAACCAATCGACAAACTTGATTATAGAACGGTCCCTTTGATTTCAAATAAATATCTTGAGGACACTTCAGTCAGTCAGTCTTAATTAACAACTGGTTTTGACTCGTTTTCTTAAGGTCATCTTTGTTTTTTATGTAATATTCCAAATATTTTAGTAACCGTCATAAAAATATGTCTTTTTAACCATAGAATGATGGTATTCTGATTGTATGCATAAAAAGTAAGCCTATACTTGTTTTAGTCTTAAGACTTAAAATAATTTTGTATCTTTTAACTATAAGATATAATTGAATATAGTTTCATGGCCTACAGTAGTTGCTCAGAGTTGTAAATTTGTAAAAAAAAGAACTGAAAACTTAGTATAGCTTGATAATACTATAATATTTATCCTTTAAACTTTCAATTTAGATAATATGTTCTTCCCAATAATTTTTTTAACAGTTATCTGTTTTTTAACGGGAATCAACTAACACGTTTTACAAATGTGTGTAAACAATCTTGTATTAACAGTCCATCTCTATATAAAATAACTATAAGAGGAAATGGAAAAATTGTTTCTAACTCATAAAGAAAATTCTAAAATGGGAAACACTAAACCAAATAAAACCTCTCTTACAACCAACTAAAGATTTGTAGCTGGAATCGAACCAAATAAATAACATAAAAAGAACCGCTCCTCCCCACAGTTGTAGCGAATTACAAAGTATAATACTAGGTCCAGGTCCTCACTGCGCGATCTTCACAAGTCGTATCTTAACTCAAGACTCTACATCTCTGGTGGAATTACTTTATTGTTTTGGTGGCTTTCTCGATGGGTTTTACTGTTGAGATTCGGTTAAAGATGTTATTTAGATGTTTAGAAAATAAGGCATAAGGCTATAGATGATAATATTTTGTTGTCTTGTAATGTCGGGTGTTTTGTGTGAATTTAAGGTTCATTGACTTGCCTGAAAATTAGCGTAGGTATAAGAAATGTGTCAAATACGATATCAAGTATTTGTATTAACTTGCACTTCAGTTATCGATACCCGTCGATTTTCAGATATTAATTTTAAACCAACTATTTTTTATCAATATTTTTCCGCATGATTCCGTCAACTGTTAGGCAGTATTCTTTTGGTGTTCAATCCAAAAACAATAGCAGACAATTACATTGCATTTTATTCAACTATTTAATTATTATTGAACATTTTAAATGCAGCTTGATTGGAATAATGATGAAATTGTGTTGGAAAACAGTATTAGTCCGAAGGTTAAACTATAAATTAACGGCGGTCCATTTATGGATTGCTGAACACTACAATTGTGTATTTATATCTTTATAATAATGCTATTGCATATTTTTCACGGTAGCAACGATGTGTCTCCGATCTGTAAAATAGCATCGGTAAAAAACCAGTTGTACAAAGTTACATATAACCAATACGCATTCTCATGGGACCATTATAACCTGAACAAGTCATTTAATGTTTGTAAAGAAAATTGTTTCAATAGTTCATAATCCAGTTTTAGGAGTGATTTTCAGAGGGATGTCAGAATGTAACGGCGCAGGCTAGGCAATATGGGTACTTTGTATGGCGGGTTGTCGCATTGACTTTTCAGGCGATGCCCATAGTTGCGTTGTGGTGAATATTACCATAGATTAAACCATTGAATATATATAAGTCAATGATTAAACATACTGTATGTTTAATCTATGATATTACTGGGGAGTATTTGAATTATTAATCGTTGTTTATTCAATGATTTTAAACAGTTTAAAACACTAACATCGATAGTATGTTGTTTAAAATAAAAATGAATTTATTGAAAAGCACAGTCAATATAAAATATTTGATGTAGACCTTATGTGATATTATGTAGACCTACTATTTTATAACTAGCGTACGATAGAAGAACAGAAAAAACATAGAAATACATAATGTGTAATATTTCCAGAAAAAAATCGCACTATCGTTGTAAATAATTCCTTGAATCTTATTTGTATCTGGGAATTAATATAAGTGACCGATAAAAACCCAAAATTATAATTTCATTGAAAATATAACACATACAATTTTGACTTAACAGTTGGTAAATGAAAAGTGCAGTGATACAGTATACCTTTTAAGATAATAAAACCACATTAATTTTATTATATGCTTTTGACATTGTTTATGTAAGACAGGCAACGCTTCAAATTGAACGTTTATAGTACGGTATTAAATATATATTTTAGTGATAATGATCTAAATAGGTGTTAGGCTCTTAATTGTCCTTCTACAGAAGCCAAATTAAGAGCCGCTTGCATTAGGGATTATTTATGCAATTATCAAGATATGCCTATTATAACTCTACAAAACACCTAAAATGTAAAAAATCAACATTTTACACTACCACAATAAAAAGACTGACTTCCTTCCAAACCTATAACAATGCTCGAGTAATCCCCAGAATCAACACCGACTGGGCCAGAAACAACAGAGCTAAATATAACAGAGAAAACGTCGTACAAAAGAGAAGAGCATCGCCTGGGCAAACACTGAATCCCTAGGGTCGAAGGGACAAGGGACAACAGGGAGAGGAGCAGAGGACGCATGCTAAGCAGGTATTGAAGGTGTGTTGACAAACACAAAACTTGGGCAAACTTTGGTCCTGTGTCCTTAACCGCCGCGCCGACAAGAGGATCGCCTTACGTGTTTTAGACTCCTGGGGGTGATAGGGGACAAAGTAAGGGTTGTAGGTAAAAGAAGGGTCGGGACTGGTAGGGTCTTATAGGCGAGGAGGTGATAGATTTTATAAGACGACCATTTTGGAATTTTTAGGGGATTTTTTTAGTGAGTAAGTATGTTTAGTGCCACCATGACTACTCGATAACCCATCAATGGTGTCCGGTACCCATCTACACAACATGGAAGCTGTTATAGGTTACCTTTGATGTTTTGATATATCTCCCAAATTGAATTTATTCAACTTGTAACTTTATTTATGAGATAATTCGTTTAATATACTTGTATCGGACGAGATACATTAATCAGAATTATAGTCAATTTTTTGAATAGAAAGTTATGAAGCGTGGTAAAAGTAACTTCATGAACAATTTCATTCCCATATTGGTAAAGATAAAAAAAATTAAAAAAATATATTAACTATGTAAAATATTATATTAAGGTTTACTTTAAACCTATACCATACCATGTTAAAAAAACTTTACAGAAGTACTAAAACGTAAGATTTATTAATTGAACAGATGCTCTGGTATTATGACCATAGACCATAAAGTATTTCTCGCCTCGCACACCATAACCATTGACTGAAAATACAGTCAACGCTATAACACTTTAAACCCTTAACAATGTTTAGTCGACGTCCGAGACACTCAAACCATAGATAAAAGGAGTATAGACAATGTATGTTTATGGAGTATGTCTATACTCCTTTTATCTATGCTCAAACGTAGCCAGACACAATTCTACCCATCAAAATGACTTTACAGCATGATGAATACACACCATCGTTGGTTTATTCTGTTTATTTCTATTCTGTGCGCTTTGGTTTATATACTGTGTCAATTCAACAATTTCCACATTCTACATCGATGAAACTAAAACGCATTACGTTTAATACCAAACATGGAGTTTTACTTGTTTGAAACTCAATATTGGTAATGTTTTAAATTACTCTCCCACCTAAAGACGGAATTAGATTCCAGATCCCAAAACGTCGTGAAATTTTTTTTTTTTTTACTAACCGTCATAGAAAATATCCGAAACAATCTCTAGAATAACTTCAAAATTTCACTTTTATAAAGTTAACGGTTTTTATTACTAGTTCGATGTAGGAAATTTAACATTGTACATGTAAGGAGACGCATGACTCGACAGTTTCCCACGCCAGATACAGAAGGCGGTGGAGAGCGGAGGCTGAGCAAGATGGCGGCCAGTCTCCGCCCAGCGTTATCACCCAAGGTCAAGTCACACCTGAGGACTGTCGCCGACAGACTGCGCTGGCGTCGTACCTGGCGTGTCGCTGGGGACGTGATTTACGAGGCGGTCCGAGAACTCAACGCGCCAATTAATCGTACAGATTATGCACATCAATGGTTGTTTTTTAGCAATAAACTAGCCGTGGTTGAAACTCAATTTGTTATCCTTGGGGGAGTTTTTATTTAGATAAAATTATAGATTTAAATTATTATAAATAAAAAAATCTTAAAAGATTCATCTGAAATAATTCCTGGGAATTAAGGGTTTTCTTATGATTTTATTACAAAAGAAACTATCAAAGAGTTTTGATACTCAATAAATGTTATTTTAGAAGCAAAACTTCACTAGGCCTATAGCAAAACTAGTTACAGTTCTAGAAAACGTTTTAGCAAAGCAGTCATTAAAATTGATATTGTAGACTAGATTACAACATGTACGTACATAAATGTAAGGCTCGAAGTATTCGTACCTATTTAGCTCTACTTTATTACTTTGAAAGTAAACATTTAATGGTAAATTTTAAATGGTGTCCAAAATAAAATCTTCCCCTATATACATGTACATCCAAAGTGTCAAAAACAAAAATTGCAAACAACATCCTAAAAATTTAAAGTGTTCCAAATTCCATACAAATGAGAATAGACTATCGCACTCCAGCCGGTACCTCGTAAGATCCATATATAGCCTGGGTGGGAGGAGAAGCAGTTTCCCATGCTAGGCGCCACCGTTTGATTCACAACCGCGGTAGACGCCACTGCCGCTTCCAGGCGTCGGTTTTTGCCACAGTTGTGACTGTCGGGTTATTTGTGAATTGACTCGATGTCGCTAAATTTGTAAGTTGGACGAGTTAAGTGCAGTTGGACTTTTGACTTGGAAACTGTATCAAGTGATTTAGTGGTCGTCACTTCAAGTTTTGTGAGGAAATATTTCATATGAAAAGGTTAAGGATTATGAGATGCATTTCAAGATTGTTGGAAGTGACATTGGAAGAGATATCTGGTTCAGATCCAAACCTTGAAGCTGGTCCAGTTGAGACGCCCAACAATAATACAATGAAGTAATATACGAAATATAGTCTTCTCTGTATGATTATTCTTGCGAGTTCTAGATACTGTTTCGCCTGAGATCGGGAGAAGATTTAAGATCTAACAAAAATTATACAACTAGTTACCGTATCCCCCTTTGATTAAATTCGTTATGGATGGTAGTGGCAATTTCCCTGATCGGTTTCATAAAATCATCGTTTCCTCAAGATGCTTTAGCAGTATAACCCACTTGGCCATAAAAGTTTAGCAATTCATGTCGTAACTATTAGGCTAGACCAATACCGGGTTTTATTTTTCATCTGAGTTCCCTCGGCACACTCTGTAAAGGCCTCTTTGAAAATTTTGTTGAATATCCAACCCCAAAGTAGGTTACCTCAGTAGACCGCTTGTAAGAGTTTCATACATGTTATCAACTTATTATATGTCAATTGTACGTTTCAGGATACGATATGCTAGGCAATCACCAAGTTTAAACAGATAACGTAATTTTTCCCAATTGTTCTTTCAGACTCTTCAGTTACTAGATTGAAGCCTACTAACCACTATAAGTCTCATCTCTATAGTCTGTATGATGGAACCGGTCTACTTACCCTCCTGTCTACATAAGGCTCAGGTCGGTCCTAGGTAGACGGAGGTTCAAGAGATAGGTTCCATCATACAAACTATAGAGATGAGACTTGGCAGGTCTTAATTTAGGCCACTGTACGTCTGCTCTTAAAGCCCGGGATTAAAATTCTCCAATAATCTAATAAACCCAAGACTTTTCCCAATATGCCATTGCTATGTCTGTCGAGCAAGAACACTGTTTAGAAGAGTTATTTTTACCACAATCTATACCACAATCTCTATCACTACTAGATACACACCTTCTCCTGCTGCAGTTGCTGCTTCATAGCGATCGCCCTCTTCTTGTCCTTACACCGCTTGTTCTGGAACCACACCCGGATCACCCTCGGGCTCAGCCCCGTCATCTCCACCAGCTGTTCCTTCATGAGCGCGTCAGGTCTAGGGTTGGCGTTGTAGCAGGTCCGCAGGGTGTGCAGTTGCTTCTCGTTCAGCACGGTTCGCACTCTGGTTGGTTTACCGTCGGAAGACACCTTGGCGGCGCCCCCGCGGCTGCTGTCTCTCCCGCTCTTGGAGCCTGACTCGGAGGAATCTGCAAAGAGAAGTGAAGTTAGAGGTGAAAATAATAAAAAATACTACAGCATGATATACTGAGCGGAATATTGTGTTAGATGTGGAAGTGCTCGCCATCAAATCTGGATGATGGTCGGTCCTAGGAGATTCTGGATTCAGATGTAATTAGCATGGCCCAAAACAATGGGTCAACTTTAGTTACCACTCTTTCATTAGTTTGTCCAATAATTCATCAGGAAAACTACCAATGAATGATGTAAAGGTTGAACAGTATTTTGCAAAATTAGGTAGAGCATTTTATAGATTCTGAAGTGTAAAACAGGACAAGGCAAGGAGTTCGAACATAGTATGGTTGTTCATCAGCTTCGTGATAGCCAATAGAAACCCTTAGGTTAGAGTTACCAATATAGTTGTGTTCCCAAAACAATACGGCGTATCTTTTAGTTTCAACTAGTAAACAGTTTTAATACACCTGAGTTTAAAGCAATGCAAATGTTAATATGAACAATGTGTAGAAGTAAACATTACTAATCGACCAAACTCGTGTTATTTGTCGTCTCAGAATAGTATAGACTCGAAACTTTAGGTTGTGAAGTACATTATACTGCTGCGCACGGGTTTCTATCACTGCTTAATCAGCGGAATGACTGCTTTATACATATGTGAACTAATAATAAGGTGTTTGATTAGTTAACACCTAATTAACGGAACTTGATAAACCTAGACCCATAATAACAAGTTGTACCAAATTTATTGACTAAAATGCAACTAACTAATTAAGCTCTAACTTACTCAACATTGTGCCGTAACTCGTCTATCCAACTAAGGACCAATGAAGTAATTACGAATCAGATAACGGATATTTCCATTCATAATCTTGTTTAAATAAAATGATTACTCGACACACAAACTAGACTGTAATGACTAATAATAGCACTTTAATCACAGTAAACAAACAATGGTAACGGGTAAGCTAAGGACGAGAGTGTGTAATAGATTGAGAAGGCTAAACTTAAAGAAATCTCCTTTATTATTTTAGGGATCAATGAACTAACCACTAATAGCAAATTATACAAGTATATCAATAAAAAATGGTTTGAAATATAAATATTATTCTTTAGAAATACGAGGCTTGAACCAAAGAATATTGAATTCCATCCGCTAACCTATGCTATGACATGTTCAAACTTATCAATAAATCACAGTAAACTGAAAACCGTTTTGGGAAACTAAAACTGAGAATGTCCATTTTCAACCAATAAAATCACGAAGCTCAAACTAACCCATCAAAATTGCACTAGACTCACCAACCTATGAGACTATTCAACTGTTCAAATCTGACAAATCCCGTATTGAAAGGGCGAGGGAGGCGGGAGCACTTAATAAAACAGCTGATTAAGCAGGAGGTGACGCGAAAAACACTTGTGAGATCCCATGGTCTAATCCTGGGAACCTCCATGTGATGCTGTGATTGTGTACACGTCATGGGGCGCTGAAAGATCAACACTAGGTTTAGTCTGTCGAACAGATGTTGTAGAAATGTGATATGTTTAGAACTCAACGTCCAGAGTGATGAATATGCGGAAAATCACTTGTCAAACAAAATGTTTGAGGTTTTGGAGGTGATGAATTGTTGAAAAATTTTGTCAACTTCGTTGTGGTAGTTGTAGACGATGACGGTTGGAGATATCGGTCTAAACAGCAGTGAGATTGATTCATGTGATACTGACCAATTGGACTAAGTAATTAGCAATTGAGAATTGTTATTTGGGTAACTAATGCTTTCAAAAGAGAAGAATTATACGCAAAAAACTGTACAGTGCCCCCGTTGATCATAGAAACTCTATTTTAACCATCCTTTGTATACACAGTTGTCATGTTGTTTTAATAATCTATGGTGAATAAACAACAGTAACAAAAGACGTAATAAAAATTAGTGTTTAGTCTCGTAGAGTAACAATAGAGAAATCATATAGTGAATAAATGGTATCAGCAATCTAAAACGTATTTTCTCATTTGCTTGTCAACAACAATTATCATTAGTAAGCGTGGGAGTACAATGATATTTTATATGGAAAATCACAAAAGTTGCAACACAGCCTAGATAGTGTGAAGTTCTTCTACTATAGGCCCTATGTAAAATTCAGTAAAGATCGAAATAACCGGTAAACTAAAGACAATTTCTCAGAAAGTTCTTTATCCAGCAACAAACAACAGCCCTCATAAATATCTTGGTGACTAAGGGACGGATAGCTGTTTATTTCAGGTCGATGAGAACGAGAGATAACATTGAAGAATTTCACCATTGTCATGCTAGAACAAAATAGAACTTCAACTGTGTTAAACTAGATTTGCAACGCCCCTAGTTTGGTATATTCTGAAACGTTCTGATTAGTTACTCACATAAGACTAATACTGCGCTCCTTAATATATATATTTGTACTAGATTTCGTCTACACTCTTTCACCAATTATTTATTTACAATAATATTTTGTTAAAGGCAAAACAACCAGAGACAATTAAGACATCAAGAGATTCATATCAATCAATCTAGACGTAATTTTAAGATAACGTCGATGTGTATACTTACTATACTACTGTATACTTTTGCGATTGTAAAGGTTTTTAAGTTTAAGTTATTTTTTGTAAAAGTTTTCAACAGGGAGCAATATTTACCTAAATGGTATTCACCAAGTTTATTGGTACATACCTTAATATGGTAGTGTTTGTACCAAAGTTATCTTAGACTAATAGAACCAATTATAAAAATTCTTAGATGGATTTGTTTGGTCTTTCTGGATTTTAAAAATGCTCAAATTCAACAATCGTTTAAAGCTGATATATGAAACCTAGAACGCTGACTATGAAGGTAAATTCTAAGACAATATTAATATTTTAAGGTTAGATATGCATACTTAAACCAAGGCCCCACTAAAAAAGGCCATGCTTCAGCACTGGCAGCGCAACATACGTCACAGTGGTGGACAAAGTTGTACTAAAATTACCAAAGGAAATACCCTTTAAATCTTAAAAACAACCAGCTTATTTAGCCAAACATATGGAATATGGCAGTGAATCCATCCACTAGTGTGACGTCATGTATCCTGCAGCATGGTTTTTTTCTAGTGGAGCCTTGATTATTACGAGCTTACAGGTGGTTTAGTATTGGAAATATTTGAATCCCCTTCTATAGCTTGGTTGAATGGTTGAAGTAATTTACTTAATGGTTAGTGTTAATAGATATTTTAGAACTTATGAATTTGGTATGTTTCTATCTGAAAACAGTCTTATAGATTTCAGAGTCCGAAAATCACAAAAAATAGATTTTTGATGATCTGCGATGATTTTTTTTAAATGGCACCCAATAAAGTTTAATTTTACCATAATTCTAGAGCTAACTACTGTACTGACAATCCAAGATCAAAAGGCTAGCCAATGCCACAGCCAACAAAAAAATACACACACAAAAACAATTGTTCGCTAACATTTGAAAACCTTTGAAGATAATTTACAACTACCTCCACTACAAAGCGAAACAACTAAATAAACGGCCAAGAATAGTTAACCGTGAAAATACGAGCTTATAAACCGTATAACAGGCCCGTACGGGTCCCAACGGACTACAATATACGGTGACAAGCTCGGTTGTTAACTATCATTATAGCCGGCGCCTTGCTGCTGGCAACACTACAGAGTTTGTTGTTGGTTTGTGATCTGCTTGGATTGCTATAAGTTTGTAGTATAATTTTATTACAAAGTTAAATATCCTTGTAGTTGGCACAGTTACAACTCGTAAATACAGACTAATTTATTGTTATATAGGTTGTTTATTGTGTATTGCAGTTTTACCTTCAAAAGCTAGTTTCGAAGCTAGAGGTTTTGGAATCCATGGCGATTTGAAAAAGTAACTATTCTGAATGAAAAGATATTAACTTTCTACCCATTGTGATTTCTGTGTTTTTAAAATTCATGATTGTGAAGGATATCTATATTAATTGTTTTTTACATGGACTCTTCCTGAGCTAAATTTGAAATTAGAGACATGGCATATAGCATTAGAATACTTAAACTATGTGTGTAAGCAGAATTTGTTGTATTTTTCATTTCTTATGTAGCAGTATGCATACCTATTACATGTTATTATTATAATGTACTTACAAGGGTATATTGAAATAATAACATACACCTATTATATAATATACCTTACATCGGTCTACGGGGGTCTACGGTGTCTACGCTAGTGTTAGATAATATTTTGATTCTATAATAAATTTATTCGTTCTAAAATAACAATGCTGCATCATGATTTTTACTTGCGAATAAAATACCTTATAAAATATTAATTTTATACAAATAACACGCCTGAATAAATTATGAAAGAGAAATGAGTAAATAGAGCAATTCCAGTGATTAACTAAATCCGCAGTGTCTCGGAAAAACAAACGTTTCTCGACACAAGAAGAGCGGACGTTGGAAAATCTCTCAAGTTAAACAGAGAGCTTTTCATTATTACTGGAATTTTTAAAACGCGAAATTAGTCTCATAAAAGCGATTCTCGGGAGAGAGGGCGCAAAGGAGAGTTTCGAAAAAGATTTCGTAGAAAGAAAGTAAATTATTTCTCTGCCAAGCTAGCGGGCCACTATTTGCTCTCGAAGAAAGATATTTCTTTCAATTTCCAACTCGATTATCTTTCGCAACGTCGGTTTTAAAAAATATAATTACAGCGGAGAGTACGGTTCTGTTTGTACAGAGCCTTCCTCCCCCACAGAGAGCACCCACCCTCCCCCTAGAAGAATCAATAGCCAGTGTTATAATGTATTTAGAGAGAAATGAGGATGACTTTCGGCTCCGCTTGTATAAAAGTCCTTCCTCCGTTCTTTGTCGTTTTTCAACGCGCCGAGTGTTTGAATTAATCACTTTTCTGCAGAGCGAGTATTTTAATTAATTGCCATCTTTGTCGATTCCGAGAGCTTTTTTCTTGTACAACCTGTTTGCGTCTGTCAGGCTCGCCGGAAACGCTCGTTCGAGCGCCGAACAACCGCGCACAAACACATGCGCAAACATATACATACAATACAATACAGTGCATACTCACACATATACTCATATACTTGCGAAAACTTACTAACATGTACATACAGAAGATAAGAACGTTTAAACACACGTACATGCGCAAACTCACACATGCATATGACATACGTGCACTATACTTTTACAACACTAACTTCCTACTCTTTGTTGAAATATATAAAAAAAATACGGCACAATGGATGCGGTTTCATTTTATACTCGGAATCCCGAAAATGATTATAGTAAGCGAGCAATACCCAGAAGCATTAATAAATAGAATAACGAAGTAGTTCTCTATTTTTATAGTAAAGTACAATTATTGGGAAATCGTGATTGGTATTTAATCAAAATCAATAATTCAAGACAGTCAATTGCCATAAGAATTATAATAGTAATTTGTGACATTTGACACTATTGACATTACAAAGCACTACTCTACGACCCGCTGTAGTCATGTCATGACATATTTATTTGTTTGCTTTACTCTAACGCTTGCAAAGTAACGAGATGTCACTTATTTTCACCAAGTGGTTTTCAACACTGACAGCTTATAACGTGAATTCATGTGTGTTTCCATTAGTAAGAAATTAACAATTGAAACGAAATGATCATATATTTGCAGAAAGTACATTTTAATCGAAGTTTTTGGTTTTTAACCTTTAGTTTGTCTGCCAACAGAGTGAAGATTTTAGAGCGCCCTTTTCACCGCAGATCCGAACATTAGTTGTAGAGAGTGATGGTGTCTTAGTCTCGACTTGATTTACGAGTGGTTATCTTGGCGATTCGACGGGTTGCTTATTTTACTTGGATCCCAAACTATACCTTTAGAAAATCTTGTGCTTTTCTGATAGCATTTCAACACTTCTAGTGATCAATTTAAGGTAAATGCCATTATTTTCATGAAGATAGATTAAAAAATTAAAAAGACATATTTGCCTGAAATGAAATTTAAATATTTCCAGTTGTATTTCATGGTTTGTAAGAGATGTCTGAATAGAATCGGTGTTTTAAGTAAACTTGTGAAACCTAAGACAAATTTTAAATCCCTTCAGAGACAGTAAATTACAAATTTTAGGGTTGAAACTGCATTACGTAGCTAAACAATTTCGCTATCAACGAAAAGTAAAAATGAGTCACACTCACACAACAGAAACTCATCAAAACACTTAAACCGAACATTTTCATATTTGAAACTTCAAAACCCCCGACCACACACGCACCCTAAGTTGAACACTTGAAGCGCCCACTTTGGATCAATTTCGCGCCCAAGGCAGTTTTCAACCCCAGCGCTCTTTAGCGATACAATGCGATAATTAAAATCGAATCGTAATCGCGACCAGATATAATTGCGACATGAATAGGTAATTGGTGGTAGCACTGCCACTGTAAGAGGGTACACACCCCCCTGAGGGAAGCTGAGGGGGGGGGGTCAAAAAGGGGCGAACACCGTGACGATGTCACCCCAGCTGTCCGACAACTGGCTATTGTCAGAGCGTCGTCTGCATATGGCTTTAATTCAGAAAATTGTTCCAAATTTGAAGCGTGACCTGATTAAAACTCGTTTGTGCGAACCGTAGAGTGTTATAACTGTAGAGTTATATCGTTGACGATGGTGTACATAGTCGATATAATAGTATAGTCTGGTTGATTTTGTGATGTATAGATTGAGTACGACAACGAAAATTTTCCGGATCCGTGGACTTATAGCTATTGTTCCTTTTTATATAAAATGGGTAATTTTTAATAAGCCCTTGTACTCTTAATCACGAAGAAATAAATCGTTAATAAAGTAAAATAAAACAACACAATTTGTATATTTAATTTTATTTTTATAAAAATATATTACCTTATCGATAGCCTAAAAGGAAGCGGTAAGTAAGAAAAAAGATTCTCGTCCAACTTCCATTCTGTTGAATGCCCTGTTGTATTCACTTATTGAGTATATTCTTCCTCATAGATTTGTAATCCATAGACTAACTGAAATTTGTTTTAGGTACGGTATGAATTCCTTGCTTTTATGTATACTTAGTGGTGTGAGCAGGTTAAATACCCAGTGGCTAGGGTATATATCAGGCCTGGGTATTTATAAAATGTAAAATCGACTAATAAAAGGTCGAAATTTATGTAAGGATAATAAACTTAATCGACCTAAATGCCCTTACAGGTTTATCGGACCTTCATCAAACCATGCTTACGTTTTGACTGTATCGAGTAGCCCACTTAACAATATCCAAAGTCAACGCTGCCCCCTCTACCGGCCGCGGCGCCTCCTTTGATCCACATTCCACGACGCCGCATCTCAATTAACAAGCGTGCGTGGAATACGTAAACCCGCGGATGGACATTGACTGGTCTATCGCGGCATCGACAGCAAAACAAGCAAGACAACGTGTCGGGGCGTGGAGTGTCAGACAGCGACATTGATGCGCATCGTGGTCCGCGACCGTGTGGAGGTTGGTGATGTCGAGGTATTACGTTAGTCAATGTGACAGGCACGGAGTTCGGTGTGGATTTGGAAAATTGGTGAAGAAGGAGAAAATAAAAGGCGGAGGAGAACGAGGAAAGAGCTTAGGAGGAGAAAAGGTGAGGAAGCAAAGGTAAAGGGGGATGGAAAATAGAGGAGGATTTGGAGAGGACAAGATAGGATAGGTTAAGACGAGGTTGTTGGTAAAATTCCAAAGGATAGGGACAGAACAAGAAAAAAAAATGGGATGAAGTCAAAGAATAAGGACGGGGGCCATGTGGATTTGGAAACTTGGTGAAGAATGAGAAAAGGAGAAAATAAAAGGCGGAGGAGAACGAGGAAAGAGCTTAGGAAGAGGAAAATGTGAGGAAGCTACGGTAAATAAGGGGATGGAAAATAGAGGAGGATTTGGAGAGTACGAGATAGGATAGGACGAGGTTGTTGGTTAAGTTCCTACGGATAGGGACAGAACAAGAAAAAAAAATGGGATGAAGTCAAAGAATAAGGACGGGGGCCATGTGGATTTGGAAACTTGGTGAAGAATGAGAAAAGGAGAAAATAAAAGGCGGAGGAGAACGAGGAAAGAGCTTAGGAAGAGGAAAATGTGAGGAAGCTACGGTAAATAAGGGGATGGAAAATAGAGGAGGATTTGGAGAGTACGAGATAGGATAGGACGAGGTTGTTGGTTAAGTTCCTACGGATAGGGACAGAACAAGAAAAAAAAATGGGATGAAGTCAAAGAATAAGGACGGGGGCCAGGAAAGGATAGTAAGGTCCCAAGGACAAGAAGGAAAAGCAAAGAGCAATGCAAGGGAACGGAACTAAGAATATTGATAGTACCGGAAATAGTAGGAAAAGGAACAAAGTACAATGGACAGTGAAAAAAGAAGGAAGAATTAAGGAAACTTACGGGGCAGAAGGAAATGCAATAAAAGAGAGATTCTTAACAAACTACACAGGAGCGAGATAGAGGAATGACTGAAAGATGCGGATTGGACAAGAAAAGGCGAGGGAAAGGATCGAAGAATGTTGACATGTACATGGGAAGGCTAAGGAAAATACATAAGCGTACTAATACGATACTGTCGATACAAAGAACCTAACTATATGAAAATGACAAGGAATGGCTATTGAAAATACCCAAGTATATAGATAGGGCTAGGAAAATAGTAAAGCTCATCTTTTCGCGTTATTATATAGGCTGCAAAACGGAATCAGTCCACTTTGGGTTTCACGAAATTTAAAGTGTGAACAAAATTTAAATTCTAGGTGGTTGTGTGACATCAAAATACATCCTCCAAAATACACCCGTCCGTGTTGTATTGTAGTAATCCATTTTAATTTCAACGTAAAAATACATTTTCTATCAAACCTCGTCTCGCCAATAACGATACTTTCTCATTACTCAAATTGCAAGACTCATCAATAAACCAGTAAAAACTGTCCAAAGAGCAAAGACACGGTCCACTTTACTAATAATCACCCCTTTGACGCCATTGCATCCGTGTTTCAATTAATAAATGTCCGCTCAAAGGCGAGTAGCCAGTGGTGGACGCTCAGGGGCGTAATCGCGTAATGCAAGGCTCAGCTACACGGGATAAAGGGATCAAAGGTAAACAAAGGGTTATTACATTGGTCAAGAAGTACATTAGTTGATGACGGGCTTACGTTGTGTCACCCGGCACACCACTCCAATTATGGCGTTTTTACTCTATGGAACTCTTGGAGCTGTAGATGGTGAAAAACTGGGTAATTTTCCCGATGAATTTGAAATTCGATGAAAGTTTCATACATTGGATGTTTTGAGATTGTTTTTAGAGTAAAGCACGTAAAATGTGGCTATACTTTTCTGGGTCGATATTTTGAGTGGCCTCAAATTTACGCAGAGGGTAATGAAATGAAGTAGCAAAGTCTAGAATTGTTTAGAAAGATAACAAAGCACGCAAGGCAAGCAAGAAATGTGTACAAAAAAGGTGTAGATCATAATTCGTTCTGCAGCCAATCAGCTGAATATATAAGATATTGCAAAGTAGAAACACGTCAGTTAGATGTGGATTTTCATTTTTTTTTTTATTTAAAATAGTTTAATAAATTCTTTGATAGTTTGATTATGAATGAAGTTGATGAATATAAATCCATGTAAAAGAGGTGCAGTTGCCCGACTCTGGAGGTAAGAGAATTAGACTCCCGGAGGTCCTCGTTCAAATCCCGCCATTCAATAATGGTCCAAACTTAGAAACCGAAAATAAGATAGTATTAGTTGAGCAGAACTTCCTCTGTATTGAATATGGATAACCATAGCAATAGCCATACAGTCACCATCCAGTATTCAAAGATACTCAAATCAACCCACATAGAACACACTTCCCAATAGCACTGACAATATCAACATAAACCTCCATATTCTTGACACCATTATAAACTGCGTGTCAATGTTCAACTTTGTACCAAGCTATTAACCAGGGCCACACATTGTGATGTAATTTTAGACGATTTATAAATACAATCGTGAAGCGTCCTGCTTAACACTCGGCACCTGGTGTTGTGATAGTTGCTCGTCTAATATTTCTGTCTGTTTGTTTAACTTTTTCATTCTCTGTGGGCGGCATTCGACGGAAGTTAGACATGAGAGGCCTACTTTTTCGGTGCATTTTTTTCTAAACCTAATCAAGCCAATAAAAGGCTGTTGAATTTCTGAATCGAAGCAATCTAAGTTATTTCACATTATATAAACAGAATTACTACTTATTTCGTTTTAAATCCTAGTTACAAACGTAAACTTAAATAAAGCACTGCATAACTTTAAAATGTTAAAATGTTAAATGTATTTGAGTTGGAAAAAGTAAAATATGTATATCGGTGTTGGTGGTTGGAGCAAGTAAATGAAACAGACCATAAACAATTGTTATGCCTACATGTTTCTGAACCTCTACGTTTTAAATTTCCCAACGAACATGATTCTGATCAAAAAGACGTTGAGATCTAAACTGGACTTGACAGATTAAATAAAAATAAAATATAACAGCCATTTCTCGAAATTTCAAACCCGTCTTTTGACAGCAAGTATGATTCTGATTGGGGATGACGTAGATTAAAAAACCGACTTAGGACCATCGGAGGGTGTGTCCCAGTCATCAATAAGTTAAAAATAATATTGTGTGATGGCTAGGGGTGGGGGTAGTGACTGGGGTAGGTGAGGCTTTTAAAGCGATTACTCAGGAACTAATCGATACGGACAACGGGACTGCTAGCTGCTAGCTGCTCTGCTGCTGGCCAACAGTGCAGTTGTGTGGTGCTGGTAATACAGTGGGGAACAGTGGTTAAAACTGTAGAGAGTAAATATCCTACTAATATTATAAATGAGAAAGTTTGGATGTATGGATGTTTGTGACAAGTAAACGCAAAAAATACTGGTCAGATTGGGCTAAAATTTGGTGTGATGATAGCTCACATTCCCGATTAACATATAGACACATTCTTATCTCAAAAGTCCTTTCGGGCTCCGCCCCAGTGGCTCTGGAGTTTCCCATGTTAACCTTATGAGTATTCATATTTAAAAAGAATAAAAGCATTTTGTCAGCTGGTTGTCAGCTGTTGTGTTGTAAGTTGGTTCTATGATATTAAATAGCATTAACAAGTTATAAGGCTTACCAACAGGGTGCAGTACTATTAAATATATATATATATATATATATATATATATATAATCCAATGTATGATTGTATGTATGTTTGTTTGTTTGTCCTTTATGGGCTCCGAAACCGCTCAACAAATTGGCATTATTAAGCATTATTCAAGGATGGTTTGTGTGAAGTTTGGTGAAGATCCGTCAAAAGGGCTCCGCCCCAGTGGCTCTGGAGTTTCCCATGTTAACCTTAGAGTACTCATATTGAAATGGAATTAAATAATCTTAACAGCTGGTTCAACTAAATAATTTGATTCTGTGATGTTCAATAGCATTAAAAAGGTAATAGGTTTACCAACAGGGTGCAGCACTATATTTTTCTAAATTTATGACAACAGCTAATCTGCAACCAAAAGGTGAGTGAGCGTAGCGAACGAACTTCAACCCGGAGGCGAGTTAGCGTAGCGAACGAGCTAACCTAAAGGCAAGGGAGCGCAGCGAACGAGCTCCAACCTAAAGGTGAGTGAGCGTAGCGAACGAACTTCAACCAGGACGTGATTGAGCCATGCGAACGAGCTCATCTTGAAAATGAACGAGCATTGACATAAAGCCACATTAGAACAGGATGACGTCTGTCGGGCCAGCTAGTTCAATATAAAACTTCATTATAGAATATTTTTTTTATTTATTTATGTCAATGGATACTTAAG
This sequence comes from Macrosteles quadrilineatus, assembly GCF_028750875.1. NCBI lineage: Eukaryota > Metazoa > Arthropoda > Insecta > Hemiptera > Cicadellidae > Macrosteles > Macrosteles quadrilineatus. The sequence goes on along the minus strand of NW_026542599.1, from coordinate 29,800,085 downwards.
TTCAGCCGAATTTTGTTTCTAAAAGCGTTAGTAGATGTGTAACTTTATATACAACAAATATGAAGATCAAAATGTTTCTATTTTGTGTCCTCTTCCAGTTGCAAAGCACGGGTACAGCAGCTACTAAATTATAAAGAAGCTACTTAGGTGCTTGGTAAAATAATCAAATGAATTCACATATATATTAAACGATTGCCGACGATTTTTTGGTTATGGCTCTAGGAGTACGGCAGTAAAAACTATTTGTAAATAAAAATACAAGGAAGATGGCAAGTACCATGTAATACTATCCACACAGAAGAGGAGGTATATAAATTCATTTTTTATCTTAAATGATTTCTCACGTAAACCAGAAAATTAACTGTTGACTACTACGAGTTTGTTTACACTTTGAAATCTTACAGAGTACCTCTTATTGTTCATAGCATTGGTTTTAGTACAGAAAATTAAATATTTTGTGTGAAAACAATAAAACCTCATGAAGGCACATAATTAGTCGATAACATTTTTCAGTTACTTACATCGACCTTGGGTTTCATCTATTTCAAAAACAAGTAAAGAACCCAACACAATTTGGTTTTAAATAGTAAAACGTTTAGTTAAATCTAGGCTAGATCTGAAAGTATCTAATTGGCAGTACAATTGTGCACTGATTGTTCCCCAGTATCTCGCAAGAAAAGATTTGATGGCAAATGATTTTATAAAGTTAACATTTCTAACATAGAAACAACACTAAATAAAATAGGTGAGCTTAAAATACAACTAATTAGGAAAGAACAAATTGTTTTCAGTATCACGGAGGAAAATGTTTCCAGCAGACAGCCAACTGCTGGGAACTCGCAGGGATAAGAAAGATAACGACAAACAGTCTACAGAACGCGATTTAATTATGATAAACAGTCTCTTGTCTTTCAGAGTTGCCGAATCGTGGAGTAAACAAACAAGAAATTAATATGCATAAGACGATGGGAGCCTCGGATATGCAATGATTAACTGTCTTGTCAGCCATGCGTCTCGCTCGGGGAAATGTGGAGAAGATAAGAGAAATTGAGTAATTAAGTTCAATTTTGTAAGATATGAATATTCCAACCAATTTCTGATGTGTTTTTTCATTATTTTAGTTTTTTTTTTCAATTTGGATGCAGCACACGTGGAGTCAGGAGAATGGGAGTGTTAAACCACTAAACTGTCTAAAATGGGAAAAATGTGTTTTGTGATTTATATTGAGCCCAGGAATACAGTTTTATATAAACACATTGTGTGTCAAGTTGAGGGTGTTTAGTTGCAAAACATGTAAACAGATGAAACCTTCATTCTGTTCTCTTTAACCCTTAATGTATCCAAACCCCAGAAAAAATATCTTAAAATTATTTGTTAAGACCTAAACAATTATAACGGAATATAATGAAGATCAAAGTGATAAAACAGAAAACTTAGGGAATAATAATAAGGAGTAATAATGAACTTGTGATAAAACAATTGTAGAAGTCTGAATGGAATAGAACTCTTGAAAGCCCAGTGAAAAGGTAAATGAGATGAAAACATGGGAATATTGAAAGCTCATGAAGAAACCCTTACTCTATACTTAGTGGTGTTACTTGTCTTACACATCATGTATCTCTTTAAAAAGGGGTACAAGAAAATACACTATGAAAGCGGAAGAATTTGTTTATGATTACAGAACAAAACATATCATTTCATACAAAATTTTAATTGAATGCGATTGTGAAATGTTGGGAAAATATTATCACATCGTTGTTAAAACGCTGCTATCAAAAAAGGTATTTATATACCTAATGTACGACGCAGGTTGATGAATTGAATTCATAGGAACCCTACCATAACTTTAGAAAAAATGTAAAATTGGTGTTTATATTAATTCGATCTACAATGGCGCTGACTATGCTAAAATACAGTTTTCTCGTTGTACATATTATGGAGGTTAATTCTACGAAAGTATTCGTAGCGTAGGGCATAGCATTGACACAATCTAATCCTTAATGCGATTTTCCTTACGTATATGATAAGATACTTCAAAAACTCACAACTCATTCCGCCAAAAAGCCACGCTCGTATATCTGTCAGCCGAAGAAGGCAGGATTTACGATCTGTCTCCAACAAACAGTGGGACAAACGTCGGTAGGGACTATTTACCAATCTGGCCTCTCCGTGGTTTTTATCACGGTAAATATTAGAGGCCAAACACGAACCTTCTTTGGGGTCGCCGCCGAGCCAGCTGTCACAACAAGGTGATAACGGTGATAACAGCGGTGTTATCTCTTATCAATACTTCCCGCACTTGTCTGTCCTGGGAACATCCCTGTGTCCTTAATCCGGATAATCGGCCAATGAAGGGCTTACAAGTGGAACATTGTGTTTCCAAGTGATCGAGGCTTGTGAAAAGCTTAGGTTCACAATGTTTAAATTAGGATAGAAAACGGTAATCCAATAGTTTAGTCAAACATTTATCTTCATAATTACGCGAAGAGTTCATATAGAGTGAATATAATTTATATGAACGTATGACTGATGGATGTTTTTCATTTCGCGCGTTTGAGACGAAAATAACTCAATTTTCCATTCAAAAATAATCAATCATGATTAAATTGTTTGATTCAATTTTATTGTTCCTGTAACGTGAAAGAATATTTCTCCCAACAGACCGCAACTGTTGATTCGCTGACTTACCGTCTTTGATAAAGTATTTCTAAGTTAGCATCTTACAACACTTAAAACAACCCAGCATATTTGGAGCGGATTTTGTTATTATAACTACTAGTGTACATGTTGCTCGAATTCGAGCAATAACAAAGTATTACAGGAGTTATTTAAGATTGAATAACAGTCATATTTACAATGAGTTTAAAAGATCAACTCAAATATTACCGTTGTGTAACTCAGACCCTGTTTATCTTCGTTATTGATAAACCTAAAGCATTCCGGACGGTTCTCTCCTTCTCAAAATGCCTCGCTGTCCAGGCAACACAGGTCATTAATAGAGGGCCAATTGAGAACGAAAAGTCGTTTTGGGGTAGTGTTAGGGCGCATTTGTAACCTAATAGTGTCCAGGTTCAGGTTCGCTGTTCTGTAGCTGCGGTCGTTATCACGATTGCGCTTCCTGTCTATGTTTCGTTGTCGTTGCGTCAGAGACATTTAAAAGGAATAACAACAAATAATAAACAAATTATAGCTACACAAAACAACGATAAATGCACAAATTTAAGTTACAATCATGCTAACACAATCCATCATAGCGACACAAAACAACGATAAATACACAAATTTAAGATACAACCATACTAACACGATCCGTCTTGGGGGTTATGTTTACACAAACTCAAATAGTAAATAAATGTACTCAATGTGTTTCATTGAATTAAAAAGTAAATAACAGCAATAAAATTATACAGCTGATCAAAATATAAACAATTATGTTCTTCATAAGGATAACATGGGAACTTTCAAAGCCACTGGGGCAGAGCCCAAGGGACTTTTTCAAAAATGTAAGCCAGTTTGCAAATCTACACGACACGCTCTTTCCAATGAGACGTCAATGGATAAAATCGACAAACGATTTAATTCGTTAGCTTTTTACAAACTCACCGGAGTTGGACCCCTCGTTGTGGTGTAAACTGTTGTTGTTGTTGAGGTTGGTGTTGTTATTGTTGTTCTCGCCGTTGGTCGCCTTCTCCAGTACTTCGTGATCCTCCTTGCAGAACAGACCGTCCTCTCTGAGCGCGAACTCGTCCCCGGGGATCAGCTGTCTTTCACAGGCGGAACACCGAAAACACTCTATGTGGTAGATCTTCGTCTTGGCGCGCATCACAAAGTCGTTCTTGCTGAAGGATTGCGAACACTTGTCGCACTTGGTCCCGAATAACCTGTAAAAGAGGAATTGGTTTATTTGCTGAATGAAGATACGCAGGTGGGAAAAGCAATTAGATAACAGAAGCGATAGGTGAGGATTGATTCTGTTCACACATGGATTTTTATAAGAAAATCCTATTGGATGATTTGTGAAAAAGATAAATTTGAGCAAATAATCTTTTGTACGACACATCACAAATTTATAGTTAGAAATTCATTGTTTGCTATGAGACGTTTCAGAATATATTTCAGACTTTTCAATAAAAAAATAATAAAAGGCTCTCCAAAACATCCAGTTTTAAGTTAAAAAAAACAGTTACATATTTAATCTTGTCTCCCTAGCCGACTCTTCCCTTTAGAAAACATGAATACTTGAATATCTTATAACTTCCTGAGCAACGTACACGAGTGAGGTAAAAGACATCAGAGAACATTCCGATTTTGAATACAGAGGAAATAACGATTTATCCTCTCATTTTTAAATTTGTTTTTTATCTACTTACTACGTAGATTTTTACGGGTTGAGTATTCATTGTGCTAAACACATGCAACACGAAAAAGGAAAATGATTCACATAAAACTCTAATGCAGAAAAGTCATGTACAAATTATGTATGCTGGCCTTTTATTCTTTGAATGTTAAGCAATTTGTTTCCCTAATAACTAACTGGTATTTGTAATTATTCAAAGTGTATATATTTGTAATATTCACTTAAAAACATATAAACATCTAGCCCATGATACAAAATAATCACTTGTATGCGTACTTGCTTTTGACGTAATTATTATTTTCAAAAACAATCTACTATCAAAAATTGCATAAAATATTTTAGGAAAGAAAGTAAGCAAAATATGCCACTGCGGAACGATTCAGACCACCCTAGCAGTGAAAGATTTTCGTCCCCCATAAAACCCGGGAGCCTTCAGGGTGGAAAGGGGGGAAAACGTGTCTGCGTCCCTTCCCCCACTTCCCCCACCCAAACAGCGGTTCTTAAGATGACAAACAACCACATGGACCTGTAAAGCCCTTTTAAGACGCTCATCAATTTGGTACTGATCTCCTGCGCGTCGTGCAGCGTGCAGTGTGCAGTGTGCAGCCCCCACAAACATTGATGCTCGAGGAATCAACTGCTGATATAGTTTATATATATATATATATATATATATATATATATATATATATATATGTTATGGTGTAAGTGTGTTTATGGGATTTGAACTGTTGTTTTATGTAGTTTATGTTACAGCAATCCAGGACGATACATCGAGAATACTTGTTTGTAAACCAAGCTGAAACATACTGCGTTACTGGGTACGGTCACATTTATTGGTCAAATTTCCTTTCTTAAAAAACTTTTAGTGAATATAAAACATTTAGGATTCGCAAAATAAAGTACTAGCGTGTTATGTGTAACTAAACAAAGCTGTGTAAAACATTGAGACCTTTGATAAAGTGGCGTTTCTATCATTCTCATAAAATATTGAACACCAGCACTACAATAAACTCATACTCCAGTTGTTCTCTAGACATTCCGGGCTTAAGTAAGGATGTTAAACCGGTGTAAGTGCACATTATTATGGTGGAACATCATGACATGACATTAAAAATTATGTTGACATGATTAATTGATTATGATGATGGTAAATCACGATTCAATAGTTCCATAACACGTGTACAAGTTATAACTTATAAGTTAGTTTTAAAACTTAGTTTACGTCGAGCTAATACTTTTTAGAGAATGCCCCATGTAGGGAAATAGTTTTATATTACACTTATTTTACGATACCGAAGGTAGGCTCTTTTCATGGACCAGCAGTGTCAGATTTTTTATTAAAATAGTCATACTGTAGATCATGATTGAATATGCCTGTCATTGGGTGCGTTACTGCTAACATTCTTTTTCTCTCTTTATGTCTATAGTTGATGTGTCATAAAATACATATTTTATACATTATTTTGATATTATTTTGCTTAATTAGAATGCTGCAAAATTCGTCAGTAATCATTAATTATTTATTTTCAGTGCCCTCTGTCGGCGGCAACTAGGTACTTAAACTACATTTTTTAAACTAACTACTTTACTTTCATCCTAAAGCTTACATTTTGTGATGGAAATGGGTTTTGTACTTTAATGTATAGTGGAAGCTTACAATGCTAATTATTTGAAACATCAAACTATAAAATATTTTAGCAGTTTTGTACACCGATGCCTAATAGTACTAGATATATTCAATAGCTTTTCGACCCACCTACGTAAGGGGACAAAAACGCAATTGAGCCATCAGCTTATATTGACTGGGAGCTCGAAAACAAACATCGCCATTAGATCCATCCATTAGATGACAATTATGCCCCTTGATTAGACCCTGATCACTTCCCCCAGCGAGGGCGTTAGCGGCGTTAGTCACTGGACCTTGATTCAATAAAAACTGCGACTGTGACGGGCTGTGATGTGATTAGCACCCAACGCCAACAGCTGATCACATTGTTGCGATAAAACAGCTGATCACTGGGGCGTTTGCACTTGCAATATTAGGTTATGTCCACTTAGTTTTGGCGGGTGATAAACGGCGGGAGTGGAGATGACTTTAATGGGATGCTGCAGACAACGAGACGGGGATAGGGTTTAAATTATTTTAGCTGAGATATATTTTTAGATTAGTGTAAAGGTAATACATATTGTATTCGAATGTTTTTACACAATATTTAGCTTTAGAAGAAGTCTTAGTGTCATAAACAAGTTTTAAAGACGTCGCCGGTATTAAGTAATTTAAATTAAAAAGTTGTTATTGAATTTGGTCGTTTCTGATGCGCTGGTTATGATAAATTGGACCATTATTTTTATGTTTTTAAGTCACATAACTTATATTAGGCAGTGATTTGGAAACCAAAATCTAATGAGTACCTACGTTTTTTCATAACCCGTTCGAATTTGTTTAGTCTTGATACGAACTGATTCATTAAATGTACCCCTTTCGAAAGTTAAGAGGAACATCCACAGTGCAGCGGTGCATGAAAATATGTTTTATAAAAAAGAACATGCGATTATCTTAATTCGATTGGTTGAATTCAATCGATTGATACTTTTACTATGAGTAACATTCATGAAATTCATTTTCAACTAATATAAATTTAAAATAGTCAACAGATTATGTTTCAAACTAATAAATAACAAAACTTTCCTTACAAACTCCCGTAACCTTAACAAATGTGATTTCCCTCTGAATTCAATCTGCAAAGACAAGTGTGGGAATCAGGTGAAGATAAGACAAACTATCTGTACAGGAAACAGCTGGTGATTTGAATAACTACGGAATACGAATTGTCCTCATTCCAACACCTTATTTCCAATTATAAAACACACACGTGCCACAAACAACTGCGGTGGAATTACGAACCATAAAACATGTGTTATTGAACAACTATAATATCAAAAGTACAAAAGTTCTTTTAACTGGATTTGTATACGTTTTGGTAAAAAAGTTGTCTACGTTGGTGTTGTAGAAAAATATCTCATGTTTTTTTATCAGTAAACACAAGTACTCTACTCTCTTGAAAAAATATTAGATTAGTTGAAAATGCAGTGTCTCGATTTGAAAACAATTAAAACTTATTAAACTGGTTACAGGCCAAACACATACATAGTGGTGGTACATGTATGCTATATTGTATCTATATTTGTATTAAAGAGGAATTAATTGCTTCTATGGGTGCAAGCGATAAAGACTATTTAAGATTGTTTTTATTTAGTTAACATGTAACATACAATATTCTTTTTAGGTCTACAGTTATGAAACTGGCAAATCCCAAAACAATCGACAATATTGTTTTAAGCCTTTGATAAATAAATGAACTATTTATTAGAGCCCAAAATGGAAGATGCCGAATTATAGTTGTAGTTCAATTCTGGTACTTTTTAGTTAACCCCAAATTAACATTTAATTGCTAGTTAAAATTAAAATTGAGATTCTCAATTTTCTTTCTTCACTTTGAGGTTATTCGAGTCTCAGATATTGGCTTTCAAACATTTCATCGTAATTGTTTATTTTGTAATTTTGACCAATTTTTGACAACCTGTATTAACTCGCCTCCAATCCTATGCACTTAACCTTGGCGATGAACCCTTATTATGCAGTCACCACGCAAAGTTATAGAAAGGGGGCGGGTGTGGTTGAAATTTTAATTTTTACATTATTATTCTAAAATAGTCTCTCAAATAAATTTCTTCGTAAATACTTTCACCCGTTAGATTTCTGCCAGTTATGTTTTCCCCCAAACCACCCCATCGTCCGTTCTCATCCCCACATCACCTGGGGTGAAGGTCGGCAAACATCCAACGTCCGGGCTCGGGTTACCAGGGTTGGGTCTTGTCAACATACATCCAGAAATACGCTTCCTGTGGGGCTCGAACCCGCGACCTCCTGACCTCCCGCGGGACCACACAGACGGGCGTCATGGGACGTCGTACACCCGGGGTGGAAGTCGTGGTTGGATCGCTCCAGGTCTCCAGGTGTGGATGTAACCGTTATTTCTACTTGGAGTTGATTCTCGATAGGAAAATACTGTTTGGTAATAGTGTTTGTGGTAGAGACTTATTTAACAGATAGTACCAAAGGTGTTTTAAAAAACTGCGACAACACCCGGGAAGAGGAAATCACGACGTGGTTGGAAAGCGAGTGACCCTATTTTTTCTAATTTGAGAAAATATTGGTATAGTCCTTGCTTTATGTGATTTTTATTTAGTGTGACGTTAATTTAGAGATTCATCAGATTTACAATACAGTATGTGACTTTAGGTAATACGAGCATTTTCATAAAATAGCTGGAAAAAATTGGAACGAATGTGCTGTTGTTTAAATAACATCTTGTACTGTACCATAGATGAAGTAATACTGTATAGTACAGTAAAACAACTAAACCAGGCGCAACTAGATACTATAGAGTAGGGCCTATAGTGTGTCCGTGTGCCAAGCAAATAAGCACGATATGTGTTAAAACACGCAAAAACGTCGGACTCAGTATCGCATAACAATCTATTCAACGTTAATTAACACTGCGATAATTTTCTCACGAACGTTTGTTTCAGAAACTAGAGCTCTGTTCAGAGAAAATATCGTTTGATAACGTATACGAAAAATTTTGTTTTATGCATGTGAAATTAGAGCAAAACTTTACATGTGACGATGTTTCATGGCAATAACGTAAGACTTTTGTCTTAGAGATTAAGGTTCAAAACCTACCAATCACTAATAGCTAGATCCAAAACCATTGTACGGTGTGTTCCCAATATTGACTGCACTACAGCGTGTATTGTATAAGGAACTGTAAGTAGATATATTCATGTCACTTCTGGGCCAAAAAAGGAGCCACTCAAAAATTAAATGAATTTTCCTATTTTTTTTATACAATATGCTATATTTTTTACCCTTTTAGGTCAATTTCTAACATTTTCATATTTTTCTAGAAAAAGTATATAATTTTGATGAAATTTTCATGAATATGTCTATATTTTACATAAAATTGACTACAAACTGAAATGTTTTTAAAAACAAGTAAAATTTTAAAATTTAATGAGTAGTTTTTATACAAATTTAACTAAAACAGTTTCTTTATCTTTGAATGTTTTAATTTCAGTAATAATTAAGTTTAAATCTTTTTTATTTAATTCTTTAATTGTTTTTTCATCAAATATATTAATAAATCTATGAGGTAAATGAACTTTACATTTTTCTAATTCAACAATAATTGTTGGTCCATATTTATCTTTAACTTTTTCAAATTTTTCTATTTTATATTTTGTATTCAATTCTAAACTTTTTATTGGTTTATATTCTTTGAATTTACATTCTCCAATATTATTAATCTCTTCTAATAGATCCATTTATTACAAAAAATAATTATAGAAATTTTAAACAGTTAATAATTGAAATATATGAAAAGAATTTTAAATATCACACAACAGTTTGTTAGAACTGTTGTGTGATATTTAAAATTCTATTTTTTTAAATAATATCTGATGTATCACTTATGTTATCAGAAAAACCATTATGTTAATTTATTATGCATGGATCATTTAAAGTTGATAGATGTTTTAAGAATTTAAAAAAAATATCATCAAATTCTGGTTTTATATAAAAATTCAATTCTAAAAGTTTAAAAATCATTGGTAATAGTTTTTTAAATGATATATTTCTTTTTGTAAAACTGAAATATGCATTAAAAATTACTGTAATATTTCTTTTATCTTCAAAATTTAATTCAAAATCAATATTGAATATTTTGTTTAAGAATTGATAGTAAAATATCCAGTTTGTATAATTTCTTTGTTTTAAGAATAATTTTATATTTTTAGGTGTTATTTCAAAACTATTGTCTAAAATACATAATGTATAGATTTCATTGATTAATTGTTGTGTGCGATATGGTTGAAAATGATTAAATTCTCTTAAAATATTTATAAGATGTTTGTTTTTATTTTTTCGTTTATTAATCTTTTTTTCAAAAATAATTTTTTTACATATATTACATCCTATATAATTTTTAGTAATTGTAAAGTTATTAAAATTACGACATTTATAACATATATCCATTTATATATAAAATGTTTATATCTAAATGGAAGAACTTATTCAGTGTCATAAATGTAAGAAGAAAACTAAAAATATTAATCCAGAAATTGTTGAAATGAAGAATGGTTTGTTTAGAATTGCTACTAAATGTTCAATTTGTAAAACAAATAAAAGTAAAATAATTAAAAAGGAAATTAAACCAATAATAAAAAAAGAATTAAATAAAAAAGATCAAATAATTGAAGCTAAAGAAATTCATGCTCTAATAAGAAAAACATTTCCAAAAAGAAAGATAGTTACATTAGGTATTGATGATTTATGGGCAGCTGATTTAATCATTATGAAAAATTATGAAAAAGAAAATGATGGTTATAAATACATGTTGAATGTTATTGATACATTTTCTAAATATGTTTGGTCAAAACCATTGAAGAAAAAAGATGGAAAACATGTATCTATAGCATTTGAACAAATAATTAAAGATTCAATAAAAATTGGCCATAAACCACCAAACTTATTACATACAGACAAAGGATTAGAATTTGTAAATAAAGAATTTAATGGAATTTTAAAGAAATATAATATTAAAATGTATCATACAGAAAATGAAGAAAAATCAAGTATTATTGAAAGATATAATAGGACTCAAAATGAAAAAATGAAAGTTTTATTTGAAATTAATAAAAATTTTAGATGGATTGATATTCTTAAAGAAATAGTTAAAGAATATAATAATTCATATCATTCAACAATTAAAATGAAACCAATTGAGGTAAATAAAGAAAATGAAAATGATTTATTAAATACAGTTTTTAAATATATCCCACCAAAAATAATTACAAAATCTAAATTTAAAATAAATGATAGAGTTAGAATAGGAAACAAAAAATCAACTTTTTCAAATAAATATAAAAACAATTGGTCAAGAGAAATATTTGTTGTTTCCAGAATTAATAATACAAATCCTGTTACATATAGTATTAAAGACTTGAATGATGAAGATATACTTGGTAGTTTTTATGATTACGAATTGAAGAAAACTAATTTGTAAAATTTTATACTATATAAATGGAGAAGGAATGTTCAAAGTGTAAACAATTAAAAAATATTAATAATTTTTATAAAAATAAAAAATATAAAGATGGATTACTTTCATATTGTAAAGAATGTGATTTAATTTATAGAAAAAAATTATATGATAATATTATAGTAGAAGAAAAAAGTGAAAAAGTATGTTTGAATTGTAAGGAAACAAAAGATATGGAAAATTTTCATAAACATTATTATAGTAAAGATAAAAAATTTGCAATTTGTATTGAATGTGTTAGAAAAATGATGAGAGTCACAACCCATTGTGAATGTGGTAGAGATTTAAAATGGCTTAGTTATCTTCAAAAACATTTACAAACTAAAATTCATAATAAAAACATAAATAAATTAGAAAATTCATAAAAATAATATTAATTTTTGAAAGTATTATTTAAAAAAATTACTGGTTTTAAAAAAGTTTAAGTTTTATTTAAAATACTTTTATAATTTTTAAATTAACACATAAATATTTATCTTAATATTTATATTTTACAACAATAATTTTTTCAAATAAAATTATTCTTAATAAATCGTGGACATTTTTCTTCTAATAAATGGAGCGTACAAATAAAAATATATTATGCCCTTATTGTAATAAGAATATATTATCTAAAAATTATAATAGACATTATAATTCAAAGAAACATTTTGAAAATAAAACTAAATATGAAACTGAAGTTAATAACTTAAAACTTTGGTGTAAACAAAATAAAATAGTTGATTATCAAAACGAAAATTTAGATCAATTAAAAGAATTAAAGAAGTCATATGATCCAACAAATTATTCACTATTTAACAGTGAAAAATTAAAAGAAATTGCTAACAAATTATCTGTTAGAAATGTTGACAATTTAAATAGAGATGAACTAATTAAAAGATTAAATAATATCAAACAAAATCCTAATAATCTAAAATATAGATCATTACAATTTATTCAAAATCTATCAATTAAAAATGGTATTAAAATAAAAGATAAAACTAGAAAAGAATTGATTGGATTATTAACTGATCATTTAAAAAATAAACCAATTCCAAAGGAAAATGTAATAAATATTCAGGAAGTGTCATCATTAAAAGGTTATTTTCAAGAGTATTATTTAACAAATTCAAATGATGATTTAGATATATCTGAATATTTAGAATCACAAAGAAATGAAATTAAAAAATTGATTGAAAAACAAGAATTTAAAAATAAAAGAGGTCAGTTATCATTATCTTGTGAATATGAAAGACAATTAGTGAATGGTGATAGTCAAAAAACCCAAATGTATTATCCTTTAAGAAGTTCAGATATATTAAACACTGATGAATTTATTGATGATCAATTTAAAAAATTAATATTAAGAGAAAATTTAAATCAACCATCAAAAGGATCTGGTTGGTCATTAAAAAGATGTTTAGATTTAAATTTAAAACTAAGTAAACATAATTCATTAAATGGTGGTTCATATGTTGAATTACCAATTGAAATAAAAAATAAAAAGTGTTGTATAAATTTCAAAAATAAAGATGAATATTGTTTTATTTATGCAATTAGATGTGCTATTGATAAATATGAAGATAAAAAGTTTGATCATCCACATAGAGTAAAACAATATAAAAATTACTTGAATGATGAAATTTTTAAAGAATTTGATTATCCAATGAGTTTAAAAGATATAAAATTATTTGAAAAAAGATCATTTGATTCTAAATATAATTATCTATCCATGTCAATTAATGTATACAGATTTGATGAAGATAAAAAGATTGTTCCATTACAAATATCTGAAAATTACAATGCGAGATTAGATATTGATCTATTGTATATAAAAAATGATAATAATTCACATTATGTTTTGATAACAGATTTAAGTAAATTTGTTTCTACTCAATTAACAAAAAGTAACAGACATAAGAAATTCATTTGTAGAAGATGTTTAACACATTTTTACAAAAACAAAGATTTAAGTGAACATTTAATAATTTGTAAATCTCTTGAACCTTGTCGACCAATTTTGCCATTTCCTGGTGAAACTGTTAAATTTGAAAATTATTGTAAAAAACTTGAACATCCTTTTGTAATTTATATGGATTTTGAAAGCATTCTGAAAAAGATTAATACTTGTGAAAATAATCCAAACAACTCATATACAAATAAAATTCAGAAACATATACCTTATGGATTCACAATTTATTTAGTTTCTAGAGTGACTAATAAAATATATAAACCAATTTGTTATAGAGCAAAAACAGATGAAGAAATGAAAAATGTACCAAATAAATTATTTGAATACTTAGATGAGATTTCAAAGTATATAGCTAAAAAATATAATTCGAAAAACAAAAAGCCTATGAGTTTAACTAAAAATGAAGAAATTGAATATCATAAAGCAAGTGTTTGTCATATTTGTGAAACTAGTGGTTTTGATAATGATACAAGACGAAAGGTAAGAGATCACTGTCATTTAACAGGAAAATTTAGAGGTGCAGCACATTCAAGTTGTATTTAAATCTAAAATTTCCACAAAATATACCTGTGTTTTGTCATAATAGTTCAAACTATGATACACATTTGTTTATCAAAGAATTAGCTAAAAAATATGGTAAAATTGATTTAATAGCAAATACTGATGAAAAATATATAAATTATTCAGTAAATTCAGGATATGGTTATGAATTTGAAGATGATAAACCTAGAAAATTTGTAAAATTCTCATTTGTAGATACGTTTAGATTTATGGCCTCATCAATTGATAAGTTAGCTAAAAATCTGAAAGAATTTAAACACTTGACTAAATTTATAAAAAACATTGATATAATTGAAAAAGATTATGAAACATTTGAAATATTATCTTCTAAAGGTATATTTCCTTATGAGTTTATAGATGATATTGAAAAATTAAATTATGATAAAATATTAGATAAAGCACAGTTTTATAGTTCTTTAACTGATGAAAATATTAGTGATGATGATTATAAATACTATCTAAAAGTTTGGAATAAATTAAAAGTTAAAACATTAGGAAATTATTCTGATTTATACAATATTCAAGATGTGATGCTATTAGCTGATATATTTGAAAATTTTAGATCAGTTTGTTTAAAGAACTATCAATTAGACCCTGCACATTATTTAACATCACCATCATTAGCATGGGACTCTATGTTAAAATTAACAAAAATAGAATTAGAATTGATTAGTGATTATAATATGTATCTAATGATTGAAAAAGGAATTAGAGGTGGAATTTCTCAATGTGTCACTAGATATTGTAAAGCTAATAATAAATATACAAAAAATTATGATAAGACAAAACCAGACAATTATATGTTATATGTAGATGCTAATAATTTATATGGATGGGCCTTAAGTCAAAAACTACCATATAAAGATATTAAATGGATGAATCCAAATGTATATACAACTGATGAATGGAAAGAAACTATATTAGAATTAGATGAAAATGCTGATTATGGTTATATTTTAGATGTTGATTTAGAATATCCAAAGGAATTACATGATAATCACAAGGATTTACCATTAGCTCCTGAACATTATAATAATAAGCTTTGTACTACATTATTTAATAAAAAAGACTATGTGGTTCATTCAAGAAACTTAAAATATTACTTAAAAAAAGGATTAAAACTAAAAAGAGTCAATAGAGTGATTGCATTTGATCAAGACAATTATATGAAAAAATATATTCAATTGAATACAAAATTAAGAGCTCAATCAAAGTCAGATTTTGAAAAAGACTTCTTCAAATTAATGAATAATTCCGTATTTGGTAAGACAATGGAAAATGTTAGAAATAGATGTGATATAAAATTAGGTAATGAAGAATATTCATTAAAACTAGCTAAAAAACCAAACTTTAAAACATTTAAGATATTTGATACCGATTGTATTGCTTCTCACATGATTAAAGAAAAAGTAAAATTTGATAAACCAATTTATATAGGATTTTCAGTTTTAGAATTATCAAAGCTATTGATGTATGAATTTTATTATGAAAAATTGAAGAAATTTGATCCAAATATAAAACTATTATATATGGACACTGATAGTTACTTTGTGGAATTAAAGAAAGATCCTTATAAAATTATTAAAGAAAATATAAATGATTTCGATACAAGTGATTATAAGAAAGATCATGAATGTTTTAATGAAAAGAATAAAAAAGTAATTGGAAAATTTAAAGATGAATTAAATGGTGAAATTTTAGAAGAATATTGTGGATTAAGATCAAAGCTATACAGTTATGAGTTTGATAAGAAAAATCCAGTTAAATGTAAAGGAATCAAGAAAAGTGTTGTAAATAAGTCAATTAATATGAATGATTTTAAGAAATGTTTGTTTGATGATGTGGAACAATATAGAGAGATGACATGTATTAGAAGTTTTAAACATGAATTATACACAGTGAGAATTAACAAATTAGCTTTAAGTAATAAAGATAATAAAAGATTTGTATGTGAAAATAGAGTAGATACATTACCTTGGGGACATAAAAATATTACTAAATGAGCGATCAACCACATGCATTAATTATACCAAAAGAAGTTTTAAATATAAATGATAACCAAATAATATATTTATATCCAAATATGACTTATGGTAAAATATTTTTATTTAGATATAAAAATTATAATATATATCAGAATAAAGAAGATAAAAATTTAAAACCATATAGAACTAAAATTAAAGAATTTATTAAAAAATATTTTTAATAAATGGAAATAATAATTATACCAAAAGAATTAATAAATAGTAAAAATGATCAAAAATTATATTTATATAAAACAAAAATATCAAATAAACATTTAGTTTATCTTTTTAAGTACAACCAATATTATGTTTATCACTTAACATTTAATTTTTGTATTATGCCATTTTTACATATAGTTTTAAAATACGTTAAAGATAGTTTTAAAGAAAATGATCAAAATATAATTAATATGTAATATTTATAGTTGAATTATTACAATTTATAGGTATATTACTTTTTTCCAATTTATTAAATTCTTTCTCTTTTATTAAGTTGTTTTATATCATTTTTAATAGAACTATATAATTTACATTTATCATTTTTATAATTTATTTCTTCAAACTCTATATTATTTAGTTTTAAAACTTTTATAAACTTATATTTTTAATTATTTAAACAAGTCACAATATTAGTGACTTGATTATTTCTTAATAAATTCTATAAAATCTATTAGTTTATTTAATAATTAAACCTTAAATAAACCTTTACAAACTTGTTTTTTTAATCAATTAATCTACTTCAAGATTTTTATGATATAAAAAACTTTAATAATTTTGATAAATTTCATATTTTTTAATAGTTTATTTAATAATTAAACCTTTATAAACTCATTTTTAATCATTTATTAACGCGTCGCGATTTTTGCGACGCGTCAAATATTTAATAAATTCCATAAATTTAATAATTTATTTGATAATTAAACCTTAAATAAACCTTTACAAACTTGTTTTTTTAATCAATTAATCTACTTCAAGATTTTTATGATATAAAAAACTTTAATAATTTTGATAAATTTCATATTTTTTAATAGTTTATTTAATAATTAAACCTTTATAAACTCATTTTTTATCATTTATTCACGCGTCGCGATTTTTGCGACGCGTCAAATATTTAATAAATTCCATAAATTTAATAATTTATTTGATAATTAAACCTTAAATAAACCTTTACAAACTTGTTTTTTTAATCAATTAATCTACTTCAAGATTTTTATGATATAAAAAACTTTAATAATTTTGATAAATTTCATATTTTTTAATAGTTTATTTAATAATTAAACCTTTATAAACTCATTTTTTATCATTTATTCACGCGTCGCGATTTTTGCGACGCGTCAAATATTTAATAAATTCCATAAATTTAATAATTTATTTGATAATTAAACCTTAAATAAACCTTTACAAACTTGTTTTTTTAATCAATTAAACTGGTTGCAATTTTAGTGACTTACATCTTAATAAATTCCATAAATTCAATAGTTTATTTGATAATTAAACCTTTATAAACTTATATTTTTAATCATTTAAATCTAATTTTATATAGAAGATTCTTTTTTTAATTTTAAATACACAATCGATCTTACATTTTCATTATTCAATAAATTTCCTTCATTATCTTGAATAGTAATTTTAATATTTTGAATTTTATTCATATTTTTTAAAGGAACATAATTAATTTCATTTGGCTTTTCACTAATCTTTAAACCATATTCAATATTTGGAAAGAAAGAATATAAAATTTCAGATTCTCTATGTAAATGTAAATGATCTTTATGATTTTCAATGCTAGGTTCAACTAAATTACAATGGATTTCAATAACATCAAAAGGTCTTAATTTTGGTAATTTTATTCCTTTTATTAATACATTTGGTTCAATCATTTCATCTTTTAACCCTAATAGATCAATTATGAAAGCTGTGACTATAATTTTAACAGGTGATTTTATTACAATAAAAGGACCATTGTTTTCTAATAAAAATTCATTTTCATTAAATTTATCATATTTATTTTTAAATTCTGTTAAACTTTTTGTAAATAATTTTTTTATGTCTTCTAAGGTGTAATATCCTTTCTTTATATTAAAATATTGATCAATTGTTTTGTTTTGATCAATAATACTAAAACCATATATATTTTTATAATCATTTGGTACATTTAATATAAAATTATCTGAATAAAATCCACAAAGACCAATACTATAATTTCCATCTAAATGAATTGGATGTTCTAATCTTAGTTCAATCTTTGAAGAATTGCCTATAATTTTAAATAATTTCATCTTATTTAAATGGAAAAATTTTTAAAGGAAAAAAATAAGATAAAATTTGATACATATGATGAAAAAATCAAGAATAATCAACCAATTAGATTGTTAATAATAGGATCAAGTGGTTCTGGTAAAACAACATTACTATTAAATTTTATCTATAAAAGATTGATACCATACACAAATTTATATATTTTTAGTAAATCATTAGAGCAGCCTGCATATATAAAACTACAACATAGATTTAAAAATATTGAAATGAACATTAACAAAAAAGTTGCAAATTTCTTTGGTTTATGTGAAGATATAATTTCATTAAATGATTGTAAACCAAATTCATTAATTGTTTTTGATGATTGTATTTTAGAAAATCAAGATAAAATAAAAGATTATTTTGTAATGGGTAGACATAAAAACATATCATGTATTTATCTTTCACAATGTTATTCAAAAGTTGACATTAAATTAATAAAGAATAATTTAAATATGTTATGTATTTTTAAGCAAAATAATCATTATGTAAAACAAATTTTTGATCATTTTGTAGGTTCTGATATGTCATTTAATGAATTTAAGGATATTTGTAATGATTGTTGGAAAGAAAATTATGGATTTTTAACTATGAATTTGATATTAAAAACAAATGAAGGAAAATATATGAATAAGTTTTCTAATATAAAATTTTCTTCTAAATAAATGTGGTGTATGCTTGATTTAATTGTTGATAAAATATTTGTTATAATAATATTTGCCTTATCTTTAGTGTTTATTTTTTTTATTAAATTTACAGAAAATAAAAAATGATGTGTTTGTGTTTAATTTTAGATTTACTTATTATTTTTGTTTTATTTATATTAATCATTAGTGTAGTGTTGATTGTGCTTAATCGACATAGTTTATGTTTATGTTAACATGGTTTATGTTTATGTTAACATCATTTATGTTTATGTTAACATATTTTTTCTTTTAATAAATGGATAACATAACTGTTGACAAAGCTAAAAAGTTAGATGAAATTGAAAAAAAATTAATAAAAGAATTTAAAAATCAGATTAAAATTGATGAAAATTATGAACAAATTAAACAAAAAGCATATGAACCAATAACATCTGCAATTGGTAAAGTAGAAAATAAAATTGGTGATGTTTTAAATGAAAATAAAAATTTAATGGATTTAGTACCTATTGTTAATCAATTTGCAAACATATCAATACCACAATCTGAAGAAGAATTTATGTTACCTTCAAGTACTCCATTTAGACCAATAAGAGAACAAATTATTGAAGAAGAATCAACATTTATAGATCCAAATATTGTTTCACCTCAAATATTAAATAAAATCATTGGTCCAATTGCACAAAAATATTTACCTAGAGCAAAAGATGATAAATTTGGTTTGTATTGGGATAAACATAAAAAATCATTTATGATTGGTGATAAAATAACAGTAATTGATAATGATGATTTACTTGTTAATGGTAAAACATATACTGGCACTCAAGGTTTATGGAGATTATTGACATATAAAGACAAACCAGATGATAATTTATATAGTCAAGATGATTTAAATAATTACTCAAAAATTTTATGGGAAACAGATTCAATTTATAAAAATAATGATCCAAGTACTAGAAAACCAAAATCAAGTAAAGGTAATAAATATATGAATTTGATTAAATTTATTTGGGATTCTAAAGGAAATATTGAAGGATCTGGTATAAGAAAATATTCAGAAAATAAAATTGAATACAGATATATTGATGATTTAAACAAATTAGAAAGTATAATCAATTATATATATGCTCAAGAAAAAGCTGGAAATAATAACTTTATCAATGAAAAAAGGGCTATTAAAGATTTTATTTCAAACAAATTAGATGAATTAATTGAAAAACCTGATGGTATAAAATATTTAAAAAGAATATTACCAACTATAACATCACCAATTATAGGTTCAGGATTATTAAATGATTTTATAAATAATTTACCATTTGAATTGCATGTACCTGGTTTTCAATATCTAGGACCTGGAACTAAGCTACAAAAAAGATTAAAAAGAGGTGATCCTGGAATAAATGATTTAGATAAAGCTGCTAAAGAACATGATATATTTTATAGAGATCATAAAGATACAGAATCTAGAAATGATATTGCTGATAAAATATTACAAGATAAAGCATGGGATATAGCAACATCTAGTGATCATGATATAGGTGAAAGATTAGTTGCTTTACCAACATCAGGTGCTATGTGGTTAAAAAGAAAATTTGGAATGGGATTAGAAATAGGATTAAAATTTTAACCTATATAAATGGAGAAAGTTAAGGTAAATTTAACTGATTATCAAAAATCTAAAATTAAATCTGCTTTTAAGAAAAATAAAAATTTGACTATACAATTTGAAATAGATCAATTTAAAAATGGTAATGATGTATTATTATTAACTAAAAGACAATTGAATAAATTAGAAAAACATAAAAAATTAAATACTGGATTAAGACTTGAATTTTCTTACAATCAACTTAAACAAATAAAAGATGGTGGTTTATTAAATGAAATATTAAATGTTGCTGATTATATTCCTGGCATAAATAGTTTAACACCAAAAGTTAGAAGAGGAGCTAAAGTAGTAAAAGACAATGTTATTCCAAAATTTAGAGAATTTATAAATTGGTTAGATCAAGAATTAGCTAATGTAAAAGGATCTGGATTAGATGAAAAAACATTAAAATATGTTAAGAAAAAAATTTCAACCCATTGACTTTAGCTGATTTAGAAAAATTATGTCAAAATATTAAGAATTTTAGAGGTGTTTTTATGAGAGATATGCTTCCAAAAACTGTTAATAAATTTGAATGTGGTGTAGTCAATTTAGATTCTTTTTCTGGTAATGGAACTCATTGGATATGTTATTATAAAAAAGATAAAATTAAATATTACTTTGATTCTTATGGAAAAATTGTTAATAAACCTTTTAAGGAAATTGTTAAATATTTAGGAAAAGACAATATATTTTTTAATGATTCACAAATTCAAAATTATAATGATCCACCTATATGTGGTCATTTGTGTGTTTTTGTATTAAATGAGTTGAATAAAAATATAAGATTTGATAACATAATCAATAAATTAATTCTTAATAAATATGGATTCATTAAATATATTTGATCTATTTGGTAGACAGAAAAAAGATTTAATTGAAGTAAAAAATGATTATATTAATTCAAAATTAAATTCCATTTTTAATGATATTAATAAGGATTTAAAAAACCATATTAAGAAAACTAATAATTTGGTTAATGCTATTAGTCTATCCAAAAATTATTTAAGTATTAATTCTAGAAGGATTGTTAATGTAAAACCAAGCATTAACGACTATGATGTTGTCATAAAATCTGAGTTAAATGAAGTTTTAAATTCTATTATTAAGGTTGGTAATGATCATTCAAAAACTAAACAGGATTTAAATGAATTGGTTAATTCATTATTTAATCTAAAAATGTATGTTGAAGATTTAGAAAAACAACTTGAAGATAAACTTGCTGAAAAAATAAGATTAGTAACTGCTGGATTAGCACAAATATTAGAAGATAAACTTAATACAGAAAACCAAGAAGATCAATAATTTTTACTATATAAATGGAGTTTATTTACTGTCTTAAATGTAAACAAAAAACCAATTCTAAAGACATTCAAGCAATAAAATTAAAAAATAAAAATATGATTAAAGCAAAATGTTGTATATGTAATTCAAAGAAAAGTTGTTTTGCAAAAATTTCTTCCTAATAAATGGCAAACTATAACTCATTTGATCTTTTTATTATCAGAAACCAATTTATGTTGACCAATGAAGATTGGAATATTATTTCAGAAAAATATGAATTGAATGAAGATATGATCAGATTGTTTCAAAATAAACTAAATTGGGAAAAAATTGCACAATATCAAACATTAAGTATACAATTTATTGATGAGTTTATTAATTATCAACTTAATGCTTATATTAATTTGGTTTGTAAGTATCAAAATTTAGATGAAGATTTTATTGATAAATATAAAAATGATTTGGATTGGGAAATAGTGTTACAATATCAAAATATATCAGCAAAATTCATCATAGATCATGCACTGAATATTGAACAGTTTAAAGAAAAAATGGATTATGACGAACTTGATTAAATTATTCCAAAAAGATTTATAAAACTATTCTTTATTACAAAAATTTTACTGGTTTTAAAAAACCTTTTTCTTTCCATATTTTTTTCATAAATTTCTCCTTAATAAATGGCTAATACTTATGAAATTGAAAGAGCTGAATATAAAAATTTTTATCCTTTATCTAAACTACATTTGAATGAACCAAACAAAAAAACTGAATTTAATATTGATTTTGGAGATGGTTTTTGTACATCTAAATTTCAATTTTATATTTCAGGAACACTAAAAAAATCTGATGATAGAGACTATGGTGCTACAGATAATGTAAAGTTGATTAATAATTTTGTACCATTCTTATTTTCAAAAATTGAAATTAGAAAACATAATAAATTAATTGAGGAAATTGAATATCCTGGACAATTAAGTACAATAAAAGGTACTGTTACTTATTCAAAAACAGAAGCAGTATCCAACATTTGTAATGGATTTCAATCAGATTTCAAAAAAACATTTGAAGCTGTGGGTAATCTATCACATTTTGGATTAGGTTTCTTTGAAAATGTTAATGTTCCAATATACAAAGGAGGATTCAATATATGTTTTGTTAGATCTGAAGATAATGATGCCATTTTTAGATGGAAAACTAAAAAAGTTGATGGAACTTTTGATGATACTACATTACCAAGTGCTGGAAAAATAATTATTGATGACTTTTTTATTAGAGTTCCAATAATTGAGTATAAAACTACAAGTAAAATTCAATATATTAATGAAATAACTAAAAAAGAAAAAATACTATTTCACTTTAATCATTGGCAATGTATTGAACAAAAGACAATAACTGGAAAAACAGTTAGTTTTGATATAACAAATATTTATCGAAACATCTATAATCCAAAATTTATAATAATTGGTTTTCAAAAAGGTAGAACTAATGATCAATTATATGACACTTCAAAATTTGATAGTATGTATATTAAAAATATTAGAGTAAAATTAAATGGTCACTATTATCCTGATGAATTAATAAATCTAGATATAAATAATGAAAAATTTAGAATTGTATATCAAATGTATCAAGATTATAAAAAGGTTTATTATAACAATAGTGAAATGTATTATGATCCAACAGAATTCATTGAAAATAGACCATTATATGTGATTGATACAACAAAAACTCCTGTTAATATTTCTGGTTCAAAGAATGATATTATTATAAATATGGATTTTGATTATGATATAACTGTTGCTAGTAAAACTAATTGCTATGTGGTTGTTGTGTCTGAAAGATTATTAGAGTATAATGTGATTAAAAATGATATAACTGAAATCAAATAAAATTATTATAAAACCACCATTTATTTACTACTTTTTGACATATTTTTCAAAATATTATTATATTTTATGAATAATGAGACTACTATTGTTAATTTAAAATTTGTTTCATAAAAAAATATTAATAAATAAAAATTTTTGATTTTCAAGGTCACAAGAAATAAATATTTTAAATTTTATTATTTAATAAATTTGTACTTACCTTATAGATATATCATACCAAATTTCATGAAAATATCTTTAAAAACAAAGAAGTTATTAAGGTTTTTAGTTTAAGGGTAGTTCACCCTAAATTGGAAAATTTTAGTAAAAACATTGATTTTAAACATCATTTTTCATAATTTTTAAGTTTTAGAATTATTCAATAATTTTTTACATTTTATAAATAAAATACAAAATAAGGGATGAAACTACCCTTAACATAAGTCAAAAACATTCTTTAATATTCAATGAGTGTATGTTTCAAATTTGGTTAAGATTGGTTTAAAAACACTCAAGTTATAACATACAATATATTTCAAATAATTTCATTCGATACTAACAATCGAATAATAAGTTGAAACATTCGATATTAACAGTTAAATTACTGAATAGGAATTCAAAATAACTCACACAAACATAAACAAATAATATTTACTGAACATTTCAGATTTATCAAAGCGTGCATTCAATGCACGCTTTCGTTGAACATCATTTGGTTTGGCAAAAAAAACTGTCAAATAAAACAGCACAGTCACTTAAATTTTTCTACACAAAATATTTACTGTAGAATTCAGATTTATCAAAGCGTGCTTTAGAAGCACACTGTCCTTGAATGTCATATGGTTTGGCAAAAAACTATCAAACAAAGCAGCAGTCACTTGACCTTGAAAATTCTGATTGTTTTATAAACAAGTTATGATTGCAAACAATAAAAATAGTCTATAAATAGTTCAATAAATCACTTTTACTTATTAAAATATTAGTTAAAAACACTTGAACAATCCAAATATGGTGATGAACACTTCAAACACATTTCACTTCACAACACGATAGTTTCACAATTTTCATAGTTAATCTTCTTTATACTTCATCTTCAATCAATAAATAATAAACTTTTACCATCAATAAACTCTTATTTTAAATATTTCTTCATAAAACAAAATGAGAATATACATAGAAAATCAGCCAGTCGACAGAGCCACACCCATTATGATAGCTAATGACGAGATTTTTGCTAACTTGACACTTTTTTTTTGTTCAATCGGCTAGTTTCATTAGCTAACTATTTAACCATTGATTATACATTTTAAGCATTAATTATAAAAAACTTTTCAATTAGTTTAGATAAATCAAAATAATTATTATAATCCACACTGCAATTTACTAACATTCAACTGGTTATTATTTTATTCAATCACTTATTTTCATAAAAAGATCGACCAAACAAATTAGGCCATAGACTAATATTCCTTCAATAAGATTATATTTACAACACAATTTATTTTTGTTGATTTTTACATTATCTTTAATCATACAGAAATGTATAATATATGAAATAGCACTAATTTTTAACAAGCTTTTCATTGGTGACATTTATTTTCAATTTAAATCAATACTTATCTTCTTATCTTAAGATTATCATTTTTGATAACATTTCATGTTTAAGTTTAAAATTATTTAAAATGAAATATGGACTTGTAATACATCAAATATCATTAGAATTTTCTGAGAAATTCAAAACTTTTAATAAATTTTGAATAACTCAAATAGAAAAAATATTATTTACAAAAACAATAATTTAAATAAAATATTTAGAATATTTGAATAAAAAATTTTAAAATTTTACTTGTTTTTAAAAACATTTCAGTTTGTAGTCAATTTTATGTAAAATATAGACATATTCATGAAAATTTCATCAAAATTATATACTTTTTCTAGAAAAATATGAATATGTTAGAAATTGACCTAAAAGGGTAAAAAATATAGCATATTGTATAAAAAAATAGGAAAATTCATTTAATTTTTGAGTGGCTCCTTTTTTGGCCCAGAAGTGACATGAATATATCTACTACTGTATATGAACCAATCGAACCACCATAGAGCTGGTAGTTCGAATCCCATTCATCAAAGAAAAAGAGAAAATTATTTAAGTTATAAGAAATGTCTTTATATTTGAGAACACCATCCGCTAATTGATTTAGACAAATTCACTATGTATTTTTACTGTCATGTAAAAGGTATTAAGTTATAAACTATTAAATGGAACAAAATTTACTTCCTAAATCATATTACTATTCATCACAAAATCAGAGAAAAATATTTCGCATTTATTTTACCAAATTTCCTATGCGAATCCTCATCAACAGAATATCGTTATGGGGGGGATTTTCAATATAACCACAATGATATTCGCCACTTTCTAAATATTAGGAACTGTTCGATCTGTCGGAAATAAAACAAAGCGAGGGAGACAAGACAATGCCCACTTGTGACAGTTCTGTTTGTCGTCCGTGTTTGCTCTTCGTCCCCTCGCGACCCTGCGCAAACACCTCGCTGTTCTGTTCTTTTCCGCGTCTCCAAACTCAGGCGTCAGTGGAGAGAATGAAAAATATACTTAACAAACTTAATTAAAATCTATGTATTTATTGAGTTAGTCAAACGTAATATGTTGCTGGATAGGCTTCCAAGGTCACTTGTAGAATCGTGGTGTTTGGTGACGACTGTGTCAAAATCGACAAATTGCTCGTCGAAGTTTCGGCCCCGATATAGAGGGCCATCCTCAGGGCAACTCTTGATTCCGCACAAACTACATCGAGACCGAAACGTCAGAGAAGCGATTCGTGTCATGATTGACAGGGCCATGGATTTACTTACTTCACTTGAAAGCGATGAACTTTGTGTACAAATGTTTTTTATGGCGTATTTTGTGAGGTCCTTGTTTGTAGGTGCCAATAATGGTGGTACGTTTGTTGTTATTAGGTCAATAATGTTGATATATATATAGTTTTTCACGTAAATGATTATTTTTTTATTTGTATCCTAAGATGAAGATATTGTTGGGGCTTAAAAATGGGGTACACTTTACAGAAAATTAATTTTTTTTTTGATACGACGGAATACTGGAGGGATTTTAGCGAAGCTAGTTACTTTCAGCTCTACGGTAAACAAGGTGGCAGTCTGAAATTTGTGCGTAGAACAACTCAGTCAGAATTTCATATGTGTGAATTTGCAGAACTGAGTTTATACCGATCAAAAATTGTAGTAGTGATCTTTATTCTCACGGATAATCAAAAGCCATGAGCATAATCCTTTTTTTTCTAACAGCAAACACTACCAGACGTTTCACTCTGAAGTGGCACCATCGTCAATGATAAGCCTAGAGACTACCCTAGCCTCTGTACCACTTCAGAGCACCACTTGAGCGTCAGATGAAAGTCTCTACCAGACGTTTCGCCCTTGCACAAGTGGCATAATCCTCAGGGGTGGGGCTACACCCAAAAGGTGTGGTAGTATTTTGAGGACGCGATAGGTGCCGAGAAATCTACCAATTCTGGACACAGGTAACGAAAGCCAACACGTGAAAAATATGATTCGTCTATGACAGTTCTGAAATGTTAAGCACTTCAATTTGACATTAAAAATGTTTTATGTATACATTCCTTTCCTATCAAAACATTGGGTGTTCGTTACTCACCTAACATAGTCTCTCTTGCAGTAGGTCTTGCCGTCCCGGACGAAGCACGTGCATGTTTCGTCCAGGAACTGATGGCACTCCGCACACTTTAGGCACGCCGCGTGCCACTCCAGGTCAGGTGCCACCCTCAGTATGTACTGGTCGTGGATCTGGGCGCCACAACCAACGCACAGGCTCAGTCTTCTCTTCTCTGAAACATAGGAAAATACCATGAGAAATCAACGAAAAGAAACCCCGGTTGTTTGTGTGCAATCCAAAACATTTACCAACACAATGCATGATGTTGACGATGTTACGCCATGCTCAGGTAGTGGTCCATCCTGGTGGAATGACGTGGAGTTGTTAAGAAACTTAATGTCAACAAACAGGTTGTTGTAAAAAACCCCTCTTAACCACACAAGTATTGAGCATAGCTTCTGCAGGAACATCATTATGAGATTGCTATAACATGTATCTTTCTAGTCCAATACATTGATGCAGCTGTTACATATTAAGGATTTAGACCATGCACAGGTCACATTGCGAATTCTGGCAGTCACCGTCTTAACGTTGACCTGTTGTTTGGAAGCTTCCTTATGAAATGTTAAAGCGGTAAGAATCGTCTCTAGGTAAATAATAACTGCTGTACACAGATTATCGTAGACACTAAAGACATCTAAATGGAGGAACATTATGGCCACGGGAGCATGTATGGAATATCTAGAGGTTGATAATGATTGCATTTTCCTAGGGCAGAGTCAAATTAAGGAATGGTTTGAACAAAAACGCCGTAAACATTTGGAAGTATTTCATAAGAACATCATACACGGACGAAGGCCATAATGATCGGTGCATCTTTGGGAACATCATGTAAGAATGTATTAAAAACTAAACGTCTGTGATGATCATCAAACAATATAAACTGGCCAAAATAATCTTTTGATGATTCGTAGAAATTATTTGTTCACTTAGAAACACTGATAACAATATTATAAATTTCCAACAGATACGTCCATGAACATTTCTCATCGTAATTTTCCTTGCAAATTTAAATTAGTTCTATATTATCTACAACTATACTGCATGACTGTTGGGGCATTCAGACGAGTGCATATGGTCTGACAGTTGCTCATTCTTCACGCTGTCATTTTCTAACCCAATGAGTACTCACTACTCACACCCGACGTGGACAAAAAATCTAATGAACCGACACCAATCGGGGGTCACCGGGCATTAGCCTAATTTGGACCTCTTCACGCGGGGTAAATCCCTCCGGTGTCTTGTTGGTTATGGGCCAAAGAAATTTAACAATTTGGGAGGATATTTTAAATTTAGATGTTACTCTGTTTCGTTATTCTTACGGAAAATATGTACAGTAATAGGTAATAGTAACGCAAAATACGTAACGGTAATTTGATCTTGTTTAAATACAATATTAAAAGATACAACGAATCTAAAAATTTACTTTTGCATTATACTTATAGTGATTTTATTTTCGTATAATGTATGTATTTGTTCTTCGATTCTATAGTTTAGCTATAAAAACGTACTCCCATTTCACGTATGCAGGAATATATTTTTACGTACGCAGTATATTGTTATCAAGATTTTCGAATAACTTATGTGTGGTGTGACATCAGTTCCTGGACGATTATGCACTTGCTTCAGCACAAGTTGTAGGAAGATGTTTTCTGTGTCATGTAGTTTTACAGATTTGATCTGTATTCATTTAACTTATTTTATGTTGACCCTAATTTACAGTAATTATTAATTTATTTTGATTGATTGCTGCTGTCGATCATGTTTTATATTATATTTATGTTGAAATTATACTTATACTTTTTAGGGTCCATAATTACTGTTATCCCTTACACTAGTCCTTTAGTTTTTTTATTAATTTATAACTCATGCAAAATGTTCATGACATTTCTCATTTATTATTTTGTAGAGCTTTCAATATAATTTTGCCCTACTTACTGAATGATTTTTTTAAAATCCGTTAGAAAGTTGCTGAAGTGTGAAATATTAAACAGAATATTAACTTAGATTTATCTTTTGAAGTGGGTCTGTTTGTTATTATTCTTTGCCCAGTTTAAACTTTTGTAGTAGCTTATGACACAAAATTATTCGGCCAAATAGGTATAATTAA
This sequence comes from Macrosteles quadrilineatus, assembly GCF_028750875.1. NCBI lineage: Eukaryota > Metazoa > Arthropoda > Insecta > Hemiptera > Cicadellidae > Macrosteles > Macrosteles quadrilineatus. Next base: position 29,770,462 of record NW_026542599.1, on the reverse strand, counting down.
AAAGAACCTATAGAAAGCACGGTGCTTATGCTCCGGTATCCATAGTAATATCGGATTCCAGTTAGTAGCCCTAAAGCCTTAGTAATCCTAAGATATCTTATTTATAACAACACCAAAGTCTTGACTTTACACTTGATTAAATATTTGTTTTTTTATCCGTGGGTTAACCGTTATCGTAAGCTAAAAATTAATTAGATATTACCTCAATAACTAATGCCTCTCTGCTTTTAGCCAATAAAGGTGTTATAAATCATACATTAAGCTTTCGTCAAACACAATTGACATTTGTGGATAATGGTAAATAAATAAAACGTAAAACGAAACCAAACCTAATCATAACCTTTACAAGCACACCATTTGTCGATACTCCCACATCACACATTGTGTGCGGCTTGAAGTGCAAGCACATTACGATGCCATAGCAAACAGCCTGCACACAATAACCATGCACTCAGTGTAGTTCTGATTATTCCATCTGTCCTTTTACAGTTTACGAACGCGGAGGCAATTCCGAATGTTTATCACGTTATAGTTGGCGGATGACGTCATTTCGGTGTCTTGAGACGCTGCGGAATGCAGGGACTATTTATAATGTGTAGGAATACATTAGGGTGGGCGGGGCGGGGAGTGGACCAATGGGAGAGGAGCCCCCCTCCATCACCCCTCCGTTACCGCCCCTACTTCTCTCACGCTCTCTCTCTCTAGATCACAAGAGTGTGATATCCCGTTGTACTTGTACCCATCTTGTACCAGAGTAACTTGAGCAGTCTGTTACAAGAACTGTATTATAAGCGATGAGCTGTAACGTGCAAGAAACTGTGTCAACAGCGGAAAAAGGACGACCTAGTCCTACACTATGGGCATGACATTTTTTGCAAAAAAACATTACTGTATTTCGAATATAAAATTAAAATGGTTTAAGTTACCTTTTGCATCAAACGATCCTTGATGTAGTAAATATTAACTACAGCTGTGTGACGCAAAATGTAACTTAAACCATTTTATATTGCAATTTTCGATCCAGAGACCCCAAGGAATAACGTGAAAATATTATTACAATTTTTCCGATGCAGGGTGTGCCAAAAACTGAGGGTCACTAGTTCGAATCTCGGAATTTTCAAATGTAAACATATATCATGTTATAGATCATATTAAAGGTACTGTATTTATTAGACAAACATTTGTAGCTTTACCCTGATATGCTACAAGTAAATGTTTTTTGAAACGACAAAAATAAAAATAAACTTTTTTTGAAAATTTGCAAACTTTTCCCAATGTTCAAAATTTTCAAATAGAAACATATGTCAAAAGAAACATCATTTTATAGTTTTTTTTAATTCTGAAAACTTTGTATATTACACTTACTTCGTACCTCTTAGTTTTTGTGTAAATTACAAAAAACCTAATTTTTCTATATCAAATGCATGTTATTTGGGTTTAAGAATAAGTCAATAAGTAATTTATTAGGCCAGATCAGCATAAAAAACAACACAAATAACAAAAACAACAAAAATAACACAACAACTTTTTCCTGAAATGGGGCTATTAGTGTAAATCCCAAATAACATGCATTTGATATAGGAAAATTAGGTTTTTTGTTATTTACACAAAAACTAAAAGAGATACGAAGTAAGTGTAAATTACAAAGTTGTTCAGAATTAAAAAACCAATAAAATGATGTGCCTTTTGACATATGTTTCTATTTGAAAATTTTTAAGAATGGGCATTTACAAATTATTTTTTTTTAATTTTTGTTGTTTCAAAAAACCTTTACTTGTAGCATATCAAATTTCACAACAAGTAAGAAAATTCAACCGGAGAAGGGCTAAGTACATTGGTATAGGAAAAACACTGAGTCTTAAAAAATATTGATTTAAAAAAAACTGCCGCCATTTTGAAACGGAAAAAGATAATTAATTTATGTTTTCGCCAAAATGTTTTTCTAGTTAATACCTTTAAAATGGTGTATAGCATAATATATGTTTACTTTTGAAAATTCCGAGATTTGAACTAGTGACCCTCAGTTTTAGCACACCCTGTGTCGGAAAAAAGTTAAAAAAATCTTACACTATTCCTTGTGATCGATTTAGTGGAAAATAATTTTATTTAATCCTCATAGGTTAAGCCGTTTTCTGTAATCAATTGGAGACACCTCTCGTGGGACACCCTGTATAGGCTAAATGAGATCTATTTTGTACTTTGCCAGATTTATTTTTAAGCAATGTATGGAATCATTGTCATTCTGTGGAATGCCTGTTTATATACGTTACCTATAACGAAAAGGCGCAAAAAGGGAGTTTTCTTAATTTTGTAATTATTTCTATTAAGTTACTATTTTATTAGTACCAAATAATCTTTTTATACCTATACAGCCCTAGTGAGGCCCCAAACTTGTAATTTCTAGCTATTGTGGTCGTATAAGCCTAGATCGGTCTGCGCACATATATTTCCCGCGATATTGTGGTATATTAATGGAAGCGCGGGAATCGGCGCACCGCAAACGGAATATGTACAGGAACTAGCCTCAAACACCACCGGTTAACTGCTACACTGGAACAACACTACAGTTAAACCATTGACTTTAGACACACAAATATCCTATCCATCCATTTGTAGCCTGTTGTTAACTTAGTTGATATGTTTTTCAAAGCATTGCCCTAGACCCTGGATTCAACTATATATGCCATTCTCATGTTAAAGTTGTAACTAGTCTTCGAATGGAAATGTACCTGGATTGATCGGGATTAATCTACAGAAGTACGCTGGGATATTATATATCCAGCGAGCGCGTTTAGGACTAGGTATTGACGCAGATGACCATATCTAAATTGTTTGAAGGAAGGTTTTGTCCGGACAGATGCCGTTTATTGCCTTGTGAGGCGTTCACCGCCAAACTTTGATCAGTATGCGCTGGCACGTTTTAAAATTCTTCATCTTCATTTGCCTCCTCGGAATCAAAACTACAAGGACTGGAATAGCAAATAGTAATTGTTTTAACGTGAAAATTCCCAAATATAAAACGCGAACCGATCTTACCTTTAAAAAATCAAAATGCATATTCAAAACTTTCCACACGAAAAAGAAAACTAGCTCGTAAGTAAATATTGGGGTCAGTGTCGTCATTTGTTAATGTTTTGACCCTAATATCTGTGTTAGTACTTTGTATGTCTATTTGTACATTGAACCTGTTCAAAATCCTATGAATGACCCTGGCTACAGAAACAGCTGATAGCCAACAACAAAGCTATATTAATTTCACTTCATTTTACACTAAACTTTCGGATGAAAGAAATAGGATATTTGTAGGAACATGATATTTGTTTACTAGATGATTTTCCCTATTGAAACTGCCAGAATTTTTCTTAATGCGTGTAAACTAGCTGTTCTGAATTATATTCAATTTTAATCGATTACTTGATTCCCGTACGAAGGACGGGCCAACAGCTAGTTCGACTTAAAAATGTATTGGGAAAATTTGTACTTCAGAGTGTGTTGCTGTTAGAACTGAGTTTAAAACATTCACTACGATTAAAGAAGTACATTTTTACACAAAATCATTTGGAAACAATTTCAAACGGAGGTAAAATAATGATATATATCACTATTAACGAAAACGCTACCTCATCACGAAAACGTTGATGCGAACCGTTCGTTGTTTCAAATCAGGAAAGAATAAATACCAACGCCAACTTACTGCTCAAAAACTAAAACTAGCCCATTAGTACCTAATATGTAGCTTAACCATTTACGGGTTAATAACCCTTTTTTGTCCATAATAAAAGTGGAAAGAAATGTTTAAAATATCTTTGACAAAACGAGAAAAAATAAACCAACCAAAAAAATTAATCACTACCAAACACACGGTTAAAACTACCCGAGCATACACTAACGCGAACCGACAACATTGTTTCGGGTATAAACATAATCGAGCTCTAGTTTAACATTTTCATGGGGATTACCGTGAGAAGTAGCTATCTCTAATTAACTCCACAAACATCCCGTCTTGCGGACCAGACATATTAGTATGTTTATCTGACCTGTCACAACTCGGAATACGATTAAGATAATTCCCAATAATCCGAACAGCGCAGCGTGATGCAAGATGATTAAGATAAGTCCCAATAATCCTAGCGTGATGCAAGCGCCATCTTGCCAATGCGTGACGCGGTGAGCTTTTGTTTATGTTTGGTCAATCCTGTTTTGTTCTGTCACGTTAAGCCTTTAGTTGTCAGAAGATAAGAAGGAAGCAGTTGGAGCTAATGAGTCAAGGTGGGGTTTGGGCTGAAAATACGTTTTGGAAACGTCCAGAAAAACTAGAGGGAGTTGGGAGATTGAAGTGTACTATTATTGAAAATTCAAAAAAAATTGAATTCCTATTTGAATTACGAGGGTTTAGTTTGAACAGATGGATAGTTACTATTCAGAATATAAATTCTGCAATGTACTTAATTTCTTTCCAGTCATATAGGTATCGTCTGGAGAAGAAGAGTTTTCCATAGATTCGGGACAATATGAGTTTCATAATTAGACAATAGATATATAAATCTGAACCCATATTGTGGTAGTTTTCGTTATGGGAGCAATTAATATCTACTTCCTAAATTTCTTCCTTAAAACATTTGAATGCATACATTTTACTCGAGTAAGTAATCCTATCTACCTATTTATTAAACACATACTTGTTAAAGAACTAGTTGATATATTTAAATATTCAAAGATTAGGTGAAAATTAAGCAAGTAAAATACGGTGGTTATCCTGTGTCGAAGACTATATACAATCAGTACAACTGAAACTTGCACCTTCAAATTTAATCGTCCATTGGGCTTAACTTGAGACTGATACGAATATGCCTTCACGATATTCGTGCACTTACTCAAAATCAAGATACTTTTTGTGTGAAATTTCAGCCAAGTTCTATCGTTCTTGCGTACACTCAAAACAACCCAATACAAAAAACCCCTATACTTTATCATCGCACATTATCAGACTCCGCTTGTATGCGTATATACAGACTGACACTCATGTATATGTATATGGCGCCTGATCCGCTAGACCACCCGGTCTGTTTGTATATTCTCACATTTAGCTCAGGAGAAGTTTGCTTGTTCAATCACCAGCTCGCTACAGTGTTTGTTTCGCTCACCGCGCCTCTGCCGCACACCGCACACGCGGGCCGCACAACCGCACAACCGGAAGGCAACTACCGTATAGTAGTCTACCGTTGTAAGACAAAACACACTTATTTGGCACAAAAACATCACAGCCTACAGCCTAAATGAATTTCCTATTGATTTATCGTGTTTTTTAATTATAGGATTAAAATAAAACTAAAATTGAAGCATAGGTCTTCGCCTGTTGTATTGGAACTGTTGACTCGATAAATATTATGGTTCGCTGCTACGATTTAAATAGCCTTCGTTATTTGGGCAAAGTGAGAGGCTTACAATAAAAATTTCTGTCAAATGATATGATATTTCAAGAGCAATCGATATACAACAAAATAAGTTTAGCAACCAATATATCTCACCGAATTATCTGTTTTTGTAGATGATTAAAATGGTAAGTAAATATTCTTAAAATACATAATAAAACTGGGACACAATAACCTACATACAGTATATGATCGTTCTACTTCACACACATAATCTTCCCCAAAATATTGTTCAAGAGATAACAAATAAATTCCCACGTTACAAAATGGAATATAAATTTATCCATATATAAAGCCCAAAGTACCCATGTACTTTTAAGAAAACTACAAGTCACACCCCAATAAAACATATACTTAAAACATATACTTCATGACGATAAACCTCGCGCAAAAATATTCATTATTTCAGGAGTTGCCCTAATTCCTTTCTAAAGGGAACTTTCCATATACCTTACGTTAAAAATACCTCAGCTGTACTTATTTGTATGTTATTCTTTCAATTTAGAGTATTAACTTATTAAAATCAGGTGTGATTATTAGTTTTTATTACCATGTTCTGTTTTGTCTATTTCTGCTTAACTTAACCAATCAATAGTCTTATTAATACTAATGAAGTCAAACGGGGTGAAGTCCGTGGGTAACAGCTAGTTTATTTAATTTCAATTATGACAAATTGATTAACACAAATGGAGCATATTGAACTCATTAAACGAAGTAAGGAAAGCTCAAAACAGATCTTTAGAATCATCGCAGCTGTTCGAATTCTATTTCCTAACACTACCTATACTGACAAAAATAATTAGTCACACTTGCAAAAATAAGACACAACCTCTAACTTAAACTGTCCAGTCTCCACCTTCTTATGTATAACTACACTGAATAACTACAGAGTGTAGACTACACAGGAAAACACAACGGAAAGGAAAAAAAAACAACCCCTGCTTTTACGCTAAGGGACGTCTTTGTTATGCTAATTAATTTCATTTATCCGGGGGGGGGGGCAGTTTTGGGGACGTCCGTCCAATAATTTCATTACGGGGTTGTCGGCGCTCTTACCGGAATTAGGGGCGGGGCCGGGCTCAAAGTCGGCGGTTTTGTATTTTACTAGGGCACTTTCTGGGGATGTGGGATTTTGTCCTAAAGACCAAGATTACGACGTTTTCATTCCGAGGGTAAGATCTGCCCTGGGGTTGAGGGTGGATTGTGTCGTGATATGAGGAGTGCGAGTTTTAGATTTACTCTTCTACTTGCGTGACATTGACATTGCAGTAATATAGACCGCTGAGGGTGTATTCACACGAAGTACCCCATGTAGTTGACCAAAATAATAGTGAGTATTTATAAATGTGTTATTAGCCTGATTGAGTAATGATGTTTTTGAGCCATTTTATTCTAAATAGTTTTGTGGACAGAAATAAAACAAAAACAGAGTATAAAGGATATAACTATGATAAATCAAACAAAACCAACAAAAACGGAACAAGAGTATTTTAAAGTAGAATGTGTAATCGAATGTGTATTGTAAAAAGATTAAACTATAGAACCACTTAATATAATACGAACAAGAAATAGGAAATGTAAGAACCACTTAATATAATACGAACAAGAAATAGGAAATGTAATATGTTTCTGCTAACAATAGTATAGGCCTAATCATACAAACAAGTTTTGGACACAACGTAAGAACGTTTCTTATGGAAACTCTCTATATGGAAAATATTAGGTTGAAAAATTAAACAGTAACGCATTTATTTCAATACGTAAAAGTACCAGTAATCAATGAAGAATCAGTCTCAAAATAATAAATAAAAAGCGTTTATACAGTAGAAAATGTACCACACTTTCTTACGACACAAACCTTTACGACACTTCATTACATTCAACAGTAAAATTGGAAATCTATTTTGAAGTTTGACAAAAAATTCAACAAAATAATGATTTAGAGATAAATACTGATTTTATACATTACACATTTTCCAAACTCAATAAATTTATTTTACCATTTATCTTTCGATATTATCAAATTTTAAACCAAAATACGCAAAAACTTGAAAAATTAAACTGATCTAAAACTATTAAACTTTCTTTCCACAGTAAAACGATTTTCCACAATTACTAATAAACTACATTTTCCTCTCATGACACATTCAATCCAACAAAGATGATATATAATAATTAATAACAGACAAGCCCACCTAAAATTCGGATTTCACAACATTCCAGACACATGATAAATGGTGTGTCTAACGTGACAAAATCCTTCAACACTACGGATTTTTGTTTCTCAAAAGACAAATTTTGATCGGCGAATTTCAAAAGATGTTCGGAGAGGTACCGACTATTAATAGGGATAGTCTACAACCTATGGAGTGGGTATAGTTGGCAACCAGCCAGCTGATACCAACCTCTCCTTGGATTCGGCGACTTCCAACTAACTGACACTGCTCAAATGTAAAAACTGAGAAATTTATTGACTCGATCCATACGACTTTTTGACCTAAAAAACGTAGATTTGTTTTGTCATAAGAATTTAGAGGGGGTTGGTGCAGGAACGGTTATTAATTACAAACAACTAACAGTGGACAATGTGTAGTGGTATTGACTACAGTTTAAAATTAATTTGCATAAAGTAAGCAGTAAAAATTAATTTTAGTGGTATTTAACATTAAGGTATCGTATGGAGAAGAACAGGATAATGTGAGAGACCCATTACAAGTTGAAAAACGCCAGAAATTAATAATAAACCGGAACAAGTAAATTAAGACTAACTCACTGTTGCCATTCATTGTTGATCACATGTGTCGTTATTTAATTTACACTCGCATCAATCATTTATTGAAAAAATGTCAGTTGGATGAGGAACATCACGAAAAATAAATTATGTAAATCCCTGTCAAACGTTGCTATATAGCACAATGCCACTGTTTTGCCATTTATTATTTTTGGGGGAAATCGTAGTGGGATGAAAAAAGTCCCGAAGAATTTTGAGCAGTTGAACGGTGATATTAAATTATTAATTTGTAATTTAAATTGAGTTTTAATATAAAAAAAAACAGCATCAAACTATGGAAAGTATATACTAATTCAAAGAAAAACCTATGGAATTATTTTTAAAGAACCTTAACAATTTTCCACTGTTTAAATTTATAGTCTCTATTTTCTATTTGGAGTCTATTTAAAATATATTTTTAAAAGATTCAAAATCTTTAAAATCAAAATCTTAAAGGTACTTGATTTTGAGTCTTCATCACATAACGTGACGTATGTATTAATTACATGACAAGAGTACTGTAGCAAAAGCATGAACTTCCCGGTCGCATGATTAAAACGGAAGCCTACCTCAGCCAACACGACCGATTTCCAAAAAGACAGTAAGGCTGTGGTTTCCTAGACGCGTAATAGATGCGCTGCGTGTGCGCATCTAAGACGCAGCACACTTGTCTTATGGAGTTTCGTGTAAGTGGTTTCCTAGGCTGCGTATCTAATGCGCGCGCATCTAATACGCGCGCACCAATAGCTGCGTATTTGGCCGACTGCTTTCAGAGCAGTCAAATCTGAGTTACGCTGCGTTTTAGACACGTCTTGTGCAATGCATTTTGTACAGAAGGCAGAATTCTCCTAATATTATGGAAGTACTTTGTTTATACAATTAAAATTTATAGTATTATATTTCATATCAATCGTTATGTAGTGTTAATTTCCTCATAACGTGTAATTTTAATATTGAATTCCCATGTTACATGTTCTCTACAGTTAATTTGTACTCAGATATTTTCTTATTGTTGTTATTAGTAAATAAATCTAATGTTGACAAATATTCTTTTCAAGTCAGCACAACACCAACTCCCAAATATAAGAGCCCCCATAATTATTTTTTCAACTCCTGAACATATTAGGAATAAGCCTATATTAATTACTAGCATAGTACCCAAACTTCTTACGGGGTTGGCGTATAAGTATAAAATGCTTATTGCAGTTATAAAAGGTATTTTCATCGATTCGGTAAATCCCGAATAGGTAAATATGATAACAGTAAAAGCAAAGTTGGACAGGGTAAATTAAGATTTATTGTTTACATTTTAAATTGACATGTTTGCTTTAACACTACAGTTAAAAGATCCGAGAGGGCTACGTACAGTTCCTAATCATGTACTTTTCACTGCTTACGCTTCTTCAAAGCTTTTAATGCCAAAATATCCGTGTCATTATCTAAATCATCGTATAACATCATAGTAGCCACTAGTAATCTCTCCCGTGAACTTATGTTACGCACCAACCGTGTGTATTGTACGCAGTCTAGGAAACCACTCACGGCAGCTGCGTTTTGGGACCTAGGTAAAAGACGCTGCGCATCTAAACCGCTGCGCATCTATTACGCGTCTAGGAAACCACAGCAAGGTCTAGACAGCTGATTCATAGTGCCCGGCAGACGTGTGGCGAAGAGCAGATAGAAGATAGCAGATAGGATCTTGCCAATTAGCCACCTTTGACAACAAGGGTCACCCAAAATAGCAGGGCCAGCCCTAATTTGACGGTTTGGGCCCAGATACTCCACAATTTGTCAAGGGCTATAGAGCCACCGGAAATGTCTAGTGGATGGCCGATTAATTAGGAGATCCCAAACTGCCCAGCGACACTTTTTGTGTCCCTGGCGCTATGGAGAAGTGGAGTAGCGGGGTCAATGGTTTATAGGTTAGAAGTTATTGTGGAACCTTGAATGAAGCGCTGAGAAAGAGTTTTTGAAAACGGTGCCAATTTTGATCAGCTGCTACAAAGCTGTTTGGTGTGCAATCCCTGCAATCTCGCTACAAATGACCTTTGGGGCAATAGAGGCCGGGCAAAAAAAGAGTGGGTTAAAGAGAAGCAAAAGAATAGTAGGCTAGAGAGTAAAATTAATTATTACCTGAGGTATTCTAACTGAAAGTGAATCATCTTTCCTTGACAGAAATCTAACAGAATCAATAATAAAAAAAATTGAATAGTTATAGCACGTAAGGATTCCAAAAGGCAACAATAAATACAATAATGTGTGTAGTTTACATCATGGGTACTCTACATTAGATTAAAAGCAACAATTATTGGTTACAATAACCCAAATTATTGCAATATTAAACATAAATTTCCATTCATAAGCTCATTACACAATTAAATTAAGACTATTTAGTTACAATTATTTTGAAAAACACAAACCAATATCACTACAGCATTTATGATTCAATATTTTGTTAGTAGCCTATTAATTTATAAAACGAATAAATAGCAACCAATAAATAACTAAATCAGCTAACAAAATCCGGAAGTGTACATTTTCACCAAATGTTTCCATATCACAAATTTTTAAAATTTAAAAAATTAAAAAAAAAACCAAATGTTTCTCTATCGACAAATTTCAAAAATTAAAAAAAAAACTAGATATTCTAAACAAACTGATTCACTCACCTCGACACCTCGCCGCGGCAGAGCTATAAAGGAATGGGACATAGGTGTCGTAGCCGGTGGGGGGGGGGGGGGGGGGGTCGATATCAAAAACCGGACCCTGGCGCCGCTCTTATCAAACAAGCGGCTTCAAAGGCTCGGTCATTAAACCGCCCGGGCACCGTAGCTTGTCCATTAGTCGAGACATGCCTGTTAATATGGGCAAACAGGAGACGAAGTGTGTAGAGGGTCACAAGTCGGGAGTAGAAGAGTAGAGAGGTGTAATAGGAGTGGAGGCGATAGCTGAAGTCTACCTGGAGTAGACTGAGTGAGCAAAGAGGTGGAAAAATCAAGAAGTCATATCTTGACAGTTAGCTTGAATGTGAAATGATATATTTATGACGAGTCTTAAATGACGGGGGAAAATATAACTAGGTCTATAGTATTCGAAGGCTTTATTCAAATGAAGCCCGAAGACATTACAGAAGTTAATAGTTCGATGAAACGTCCACGACGTTTGAAACGTATCAAAACATAATTAGTCATTGGGCGTAGCTTAAGACAAACAGGTCATCCCAATGCACGGGTGTGCTCCTGCTTGGATGTAGCTGAATCCGCGATGAAAGTCCAGCAGAGAGTTATATTGTATCGCAGAAAAAGGAATGAGCGTATTCTCTTTTTTTGGGCTTGTATTCACATCGAACGTAAAAAGCATATTCAAAATATTGACTAAACGCTTTTACCTAACATTCCGAATCGAAAATGAGTGACACAATCGATCGAAAAATTCGGTGGCTGTAAATCATTGTCTCCGTCTGTTAAAAAGAGAGAAACATCATCAGATAATAAAGTTCCCAAAAACATGTCAAAATTTAATTAATCTTAAGCTTTTTTCGTAAACGTAATCGGGTGAAAGCTCATTTATTTATCAAAACTTTCGATTAAACCCAACCGTAATCCAGTCACAAGTCAAAACTATCGAACGTCAACTGTAATCTACTTAGCAAATCAAATATAGTATAATCCAAGGTGTAATCCTGTGTTGAAGTCTATTTCTGCGGCTGTGGCGCCACCAAGTGTAAGGTCTAAATGGTAAGACCCACAAAACACCGTGCTAAACGGTCAATACACCACTGCCTGGACACACCCACTCGTCACGTCTGTTTGCTGCTGAATCCGACAGAAATTTTTAGTGAAGCCAGATAATTTGCATGAAAGAATCACAAATGCTTTGAAGGGAATGCGGTAAAATTATTTCAAAGTTTTGGGTATGCCGGGGATTGGACCTGTCACCCATACTTTTAACACACATCAGTACACGAAGCAGTAAGATAGCAGCAAAACATAATGGTACACGATGAAATAAAGATTAGTATGTGGATTGTGGTGCTTGAGTTTGGATGAAGGTATCCGAAAAATTTCATGAGATACCGTAGAAGCCAAAATACTTGGATTGGTGGCAAACCTATATTATATAAATTACGTTATAATATAAATTACGTTATTTGCGTTATGTTATTACGTATATCTCATGATAAATTCATATTTTTATAATTTTGCAATTAAAAAATAAAATACATGTCATAAAGTTTTTACCTGGTGTTCTCTAAGGTTCATTGCAGCCGATGATCAAAAAGTCTATTTGGTTGGTCAAACAAATTGAGGAAACTTCTGGTAATCGCTATGAAAAAGTCTTTGGATTAGTTGGAAGCCGCGATAAAATAGTATTTCGGACAGAAACTAAATGAACGGAAAGGCGTCCCCCAAGGATATGTTTTCGAGACGATTTTTGTTCTTCACAAAAAAACACATTTTCGTGCTTTTACGCAATTTCTAACTTAAAATCCTTCGGGTATATCGTTTTAGGTATAAAGTCAAGATGGTTATATTAGACTTGTAAGTTCCATTTGTTAATTAACATCATAGCTCGAGGTACAACCGTGACGGGTGCACATGCAAAATGGCTATCTTTCATTGTAATCTATGACACGTGTCATGACTATGGTTCTCTTTACAGTATTTAAATATGTCTGCATCACGAATACAGAAGTTCCTTTTTTAATATTACCTGAAATTATCGTTACTTATGGTCGGACATACATTATTATTACATCAGTCACACTTTGAGAAATAAAAGCCTATGGTAGAACCAAGCTCACGTATAAACAGAGAATATCGTGAAAAATAATTGTTTACTCTTAAGAATTGAAATTATCATTGCACTTAATGTACCGATGGCTATGATATCATAAAATTAGCTTACAATAGTTTATGGTCACATGAATCTTTCCCGTACAAAGATAGGTGCGTGTTTAATTCGACTTCAATCAAAGTTCTCATGGACACGAACGAAGTTAGTGAGGCCAAATTAAATGTATTTAGTACTGTTTTAGTATTTCTCAGAATTAAACAGTGTTCTGTCTTGTAAGTTATAAAAACCGAATGCCATTGTGATTAAACCCCTAAATTAAACTATCTTGCTATAATTCATGACTGACGAGACTTAAATACGTAAATTCTCCAAGTTAAACGTATATTTTTTGTATTGAAATGTTTTACATAAACATGATTTGCTTGTTATTTGGTTATACGTGTTTACTTCGTACCTGTTAAATTACTAACACCCTTATAGTGTGTTAAAAAGAGACCAGAACCATGTGTTTGTGCACATTTATAAGCTGATGATAAATTTATATTTTATTAAATCACAGGATAGAGCTATGTCGTAACAACAATCATTTCTTACATTTGTTTATTTCAGAGGTAAGGTGCCATCATGTATTTTTTTTTATTATACTCATTCTTCCTGTAAACATTTCCCTTCTACGCCTATGAACACCTACGTTGATACATGGAACAAAGCTATTATGTTTGTGATCAGCTAAACAGATAAAGAAGGAAAATACCACTAATAGCTGTCCAGGTTGTTTTTCACACTCAGAAATCGAAGTGATGTAAATAATCGAAATCCCCGATTCCAGTTCGATCGTCTGAAGAGCGTGGCCAAGATATGACAATATCAGGCAAATCGGATCTCAATAAGCGGATTTGAACGAAGCCCGAGTAACCTGGACAGTGAACACGGGGCCAGTCTGGGCAAAGTCCAGAGTGGAGACTGCAAACCGACCTATGCGTGCCAACATGCAGTGTATTCAGCTGATAAATATGGGACACACAGATGAATGTGAAACTTCGTACGAGACTAATGAAATTAAGACTTTTACTAGAAATAGCATTCAGATAAACTGTAAGACCAAATCAGCAGCGAAACAATGAACGAACATTATAGGGTGTATATTATTTCACACTAGTTGTACATACGGAAATGACCCAAGAAATAGCTACACGATCAAAAGTATGTACAAACCCTCATCAGAAAACAATCAAGCAAACACTGTAAATAGTGTATTGTGCGGAAGAATGAGACTTATGACGAAAAAAGCTTCCGTTTAGCAGACAACAAGCAAAGGGACACTGTACGTATGAACATTATAGTGTATTGTAAGGATAGAATTGATACTTTGTTCAAGACGCTAGACGTTGTAGGAGGAACGTTCGTGACTCGGTTAATCAAATAACAAGCAAAAAAATAAACACTGCATGAATTTCAGAAGTGTTCAGAATATGCTAGGAACTTATACGTTGCACAGTATGCACCGAATGAGACCAAATATACCAAATGTATGATTGGATTAAATTATCAATTTTTTTTATCGGACACAGAGTACCTGTAAATGTATTAAAAGAGTTTTTAGAAGAAGTTACGGACGTAGCTTCTCACTTGGAGTGTTAAACCGAATTCTCATCTGAAAAACTCAACAAGTTTCGAAGTTTACTTAAAAATCCGTAAAATCCAAACCGACAAACGGGTCAAATCAAATCTAATGAAGCCATAACACATTAAAGGGACCGTCCAAACTAGATTACAAGTTCCCAATTAAAGACAATGGGCTTACAACTCTAGGTTCATTCACAACTACGGCAGGTCCTCAGGCGTCGCACACTTTCCAGCCTGGCGCCTGGTCGCGTCCTTCGTCCTTTGGACATTTACAACCTTACATTCATCAGTTCGCCGACCCTACGTACCCGTGTCTCTGGGTAGTGTCCTGCCAGCGTCTGGTCCACTTTTTATGTCGCCCGTTTCCGACGAGGATGCGTCTTTGGGAACTTCAGTTCGGTTCTAAAACTGTGGGACTGAAATTTTGTAGTGTCTAAGTCGTTAGAGATTGAAAATTATTTCAGTCTGGTTCATAAAGGTTGTGTCAAAAAGGTGGCTTGGATCCCAAAGAGTTCCATAAATGATACGTTTTGAAACAACGCGTATATTTCCAAGGTTTGAATATCTATTGCAGACATAACCCTTCACGAACTGTTTCCGCGATAATCTTCTAAATGACACAACGCAAGGCAACACTAAATTAAACCCATCATCACCAAAAATGAACTTCTCAAAGTATTTTTAGACAATTCCAGTTTTCAACAGCATTAGCGATATTGTTACTAATTTATTTCGTAAGGTATAAATCAAGACAAGGAAGTTAGTCTTCCTTCTTCAGCAGATAACAAATCATGAATCAGCATGGTATCAAACTATGTCAACTATTACTATCAAAATCATCGGCAACTTCAAACAAGATACTCCATGTCCGCTGCAATATCATGTGATCATGAATCAGTGCCGTATCAGCTTATGTTCACTATGACGTTATTTTAAATTATATTTTCACTATCAGTTGTTGACCATAATTACGTCATGGCCGTTGTAGACAACGTCCCAAAGTTCCGCAGCGCCGTGTCAACGCCGCATCGAAATACCAATAATGGAATCTTTCTTTATCAGCTGATGCGCTTCAGAATCCAAGTTTCATCACGTCCAACTTCTAATTTCCTAGAAAAAAGTTCCATTTTGTCCACGTAAAAACTTAAGAAAAACCTTATCCACGTGAAGGGTTAAAAAACACAAATCAGATTCTGATAAGTTGGACCTTTTAACATAGTTTTGTATACAGTTATAGATTCCTCCTCTCTTTCAATTATCCTCGGAAAGCAATAGTTAACTCTTAAAATTATAGTTCAATCTTCTACGTTTCGGATTTACCTACTTCTGAGCATTCCAATGCTTTCTAAAATTGCATGTACAAATGGGTCATTTTAAAATATAGGACTATAAACCAACTATACATCCGTACAAGAACTAGCAGTGATCGGTTGATAGAAAATGAAAGCCTAAAAATTATAAAGGTTTAAAGTTAATGATAGAATAATATTTAGGACTACTTGGCGGGTATGGCCATCGAGGTATGGCATATCAATCATCCGTCCGGATTTGGTACGACCTACGACACTTTGTTACTCATCATCTGATCAGATCAGCTGATGTCCAGTATGACGTCACTCCAGTGTCGGCAACTTCACACAGCACCCAGTCATGTCCGCGCCGCCGCTGATAACGCCTATCAAGTGATATTGCTATACCGTAGGTGGTATACTCGTTCCCTATCTTGTAGCCCCCCGCTCTATATCAATTTGTTTATTTCTTGTCCGCATTATAAGAAATAACTGCCGAGAGTCGAAATTATGGATCCGCTGTTGGCAATTTCGTTTATTTATTGGTACTTGTTAGGAGGTACTTAGATTTTGTGTGATAACCGTCAAAGACTGATAATTAATTTGGTTTCATTTTTTACAATGATTTATACTATTTTGGTTTCTTGTAGATATTTTAATTTACGTTTTGCCGTTCATCTGTAAATTATTTTTGCCAGGCCATTTGAGATTTGACAAAATTCTTAAAACAAATTTATTTATTCAAAAACTTAACTAAAAAAACTCATGTTTTACCTAAAATATTGTGATAGTTTAAAACAAAATATTTACAAGAAGGTTTGCAAGATTGATGCACCTAGGATCGAACTGAAACGAAATTATATTGTTTTCCAACCTTGTTATCAAAATAGTGTATCTGTGTAATAATCAAGATTCATTTCGCCACTTTCTAGGACTGTGTTAAAATAAATCAAAAATAGAAAGTCAAACCATCGACGTATCTCGCTTCATACGATAGTAATAGTTTACCTGCATCACAAAGGCGAAATAAACCACACCACTGCTCGCAAACATTTGGCTATTTTGGTTGTTTTGAAACTTTTTCCTAGAACACAGGAATCAAAGACATTCCTGTGCCTGACTTTTCTTCTACCCTCTCTCTGTCCTCTAGACGCCTACCTTGAGGCGCCAGACACTGGGAGGGGTTCAAAGCGTTGTCTCAACTTCTGTTTTATGACTTCAGGATATGTGGCACCTCAAACGGTTCACCTGACGGAAAAAGTCTTGCTAAATTCCTAAGATGTTACTGAATTTGACCATCTTACCAAATGGATATTTTTATACGGAAATAAATAGTTGTATAACACACAGAAAATCATGTTTACACCCTTTCGTCGGAGTGTGAAAAGATTTCATTTTTTCTTTCTTCGTGTCATACGGAAATTTAAATGGTCAATAACTTATTTATCTCAAAATTATATGGCAAAATGCTTTAAAACTTACGGATTTAGAGTGGACTTAAGAGTGAAATGATTTACTTTTAAGGCAATAACAATTCTAACGTAGTATCACACAGATATGCTCTCACAAAAATGTACAATCACTTCTTGGTCTTGGTCTGATAATAACGTCCAAAAATCAAATGTTCGAACTCTCTGCCACTCTTTAGATTCAAATGTGAAATGAACTCCTTGCGAAGCTCCTACGGTACGAAATTTAGCCTGGTAGAACACTACATAGATAACTACATTGTCTAGCATATGTTTAAAAATGAAATGTTTAATTTGTTTACTACCAAAAAGTAAATCTAATTTCTACGGCATTTTAAAATTTAAACTTTGCATCAAACAAATGTCGTCAGAGAAAAAGGTACCGTTACTTTCCGGTACGACAAAAAGGTCAAATAATTATTCAAACTTATTTGAAACAGATCTTAGGGTGAAATTATTTCATACTAAATTTTTAAAGTAGCCTATTTGAATATCGCATCGCACACATCTACTCTTATATCGAAATTGTCATGCATTTTCCCATCTAGCTTAAATGTCCTAAAATTAAATATCCAGATGCTTAAAACCGTCTGATTTGACGGATATAAGCTTGAAGTGATTAATTTCCTAAAAACGTTAACCAGATTAATCGCAAGACTGGAAAGTATTTATACAACTATTCTCAGAACCCATCCAGAATTTTAATTGGAACTATTCCAGATAATATAATTACGAGTGGGACGAATATTCCGAGGCATATATTAATGTGACTAATCGAAATTTCGAGGCGAGTTCTCCAAACATACATAAAGAAATTTTATCAGACAATTTATAACTCAGGCGGTGACTCCGCCGCGGAGACTCCAACGCGTGGTTTTACTGAAGTAAATTGTTGCGTAGATTAGATGTTGCGTGTATTCTCTAAATAGTGGAGAGAATTTAGCCCGATTGATTGTTTCTTTTAGCACGGGTTCTGAATCTGATTGTTTCGGAAAATATTCATGAGTTGATATTATCGTAAATACATTCGTAACAGCAAGACAAATTAGAAAACTTCATAGATTTGCTATGAGCTAAATATATTTTTAACCTAATTCGAAACTGGTTATTACGGTAACACAATATAAGGCTATAAATCATATTTTTATTCATCGTTAACGTCGTTTTCGGAAATGCTACATCAATTAACTTGTTCGTCAAACATTGAACATTTCAAAATTTCTATATGCAATAACGATACTTACGAAATTTAAACCTAAGATGTAGTATACCAACAACATAAGTTGCACTTAACACAGCTTCATACTGTACTGCATTATCATAAATGTTCACTAATACACTAATACAATACTGTTGAAAATAAGGTCTGAATCATTGCAATTATTTTGTATAACATTAGTTCAATCGTTTTTTCTTTAATAATATTTGCACAACAATCAGAATATATCCTATTGGATGTGAGTACAGTAGGACCCATGTAAGACAAAGTTCGTAGTGCCTAATTTATTCATCATTGCCGACGTGAGAATAATAATTTTAGTTTGAAAAACTTAATTGACATTGGGTAGGCATTTAACGTTGGTAAAAAAGACTAAAATGAACATGAACAATTACTATAGAAAGAGTATAACAGATCTATAATATAATAAACTAAGAATACTTGAATGAGGGTGCCAGTACTGAAGTAGTTTGCAATTATTTAGTCTAATTTAGTTTTGGAATTGTTATCATCAACTTTATCATGTCCTGTACTGAGATCTGATGAGCTCTTCGGCAGCATCATCGCTCAGTCCGAGAAGCCAACGCCCGATCTTTCTGCTGAAAACCGTGACAGTCTCCCTCCCATTCCCTTATCTGTATGGGGAGATTAGTGGATATGATGTGGGCTAGATAGTGTAGTGAGGGGTAAGAAGCTACACTTTATTGTTCAATTTAGGAACGGAGAAAACGTTCAAAATACGTTGAACGTTCAAAATGTCCTATCCATAGTCCAACCAATACTTTATCAATCTTTCGGTAAACTTATACTTTCTCAAATTCAAACTTGTAGTTCCCACAGGAAGTGTGAGTGTGACTGACTCCAGACCGGCATCTTGTGTCGGCAGAGGCGACAGTCTAGGAGTTTTTATGTGACACTAGAGGCCAAGAGGCCTAGTTAGCGGCGACGACAAGGACACCTACACGGCCTCAAGCCTCGTCCATCATTGTAGGGCTCTGGACTACCGCTGGTGCTGACAAGCTGAAGAACCAATGGTCCTGCTGCTTACTTCATTGAATACGAGCAATATTTTTTGTAGTCTTGGGTGAAAAGGTAAAAGATGGTAGCCTATGTTTATTGCTTTGGACATGAAGCATCGACGGTTTGCTAGCTTACTCGGATTGCAAAGATAGTGAATTAATGTAACCGGCTTCTGACAAAAAGTGTCAGTACGGAAACTGTTCAGAGTTTGACGCAAAGAATCAACTGTGAACCCAACAAATGCTCGGCCAAACTTTAACAAAAAACCATAATAGTCCTCGCATCTCATTTAGCTGAATAGAAGGAGTTAAAATACAACTATTTTGTTTGTGAGAGTATAGTGTCAAGACCGTGAGACCGAGTATCTTGGTAAATAGTTTAGTTAATTGCGCTTAGTAACCAATGGTCTTGTTTGTTGTTTATCTGATCGTGAGAAAAGGAAGTAACAGTCTAAAACTGCCAAGCTAAGTTTGACCAACCCATAACAAAACAGTCTTGTTTTTATCGCTCTGATTACAAAAGTAGTAAATAGTCTATCTTAAATATAAGGTATGAAAATGGCTATTGAACTCTTAACGATTGATGGTGTTCAAAATTCTAACAATTAAACTATAACACTTCAAGCCTAACTCACCCCGACGATCTATAAACTCTTTAGTCAAGATAAATACTAAAATCACCGATACCAAAAGTATCTTAGTTTTGGTTCATCGTCTTTAATTTCAAATTGGACACCTTGGGGAAAATGCTAACACAGGACTGAGAATAGTTTACTAAATTTAACATCAAAGTTTATAAATCGAAGTTTTTAGACTTTCTAACACTATTTGTCAATTGATTTAAATATATCTGCATGCTAGTTTTCTCTTGTAGTCTATATATTCTTGTATATAAATAGCATGACTGATTTGTAAATCCGTTTCTGCATATTTTTACAATTACACTTGCACCGACGGCGCGGCGTCGGCCGGCTTATTGTTTTGATTCCGACGTCAAATGATAGCAAATCTACAAGTTACTCTCTCTGCAGTGTAGACGTGTAGACCTGCAAGGGTCGTAGGATTGCTGGAGACAGACTAGAGGCTAGAGTCGAGATGGCGAGTGATAGACTCACACTTGACCGTTACAACACAAACAAATGTGGAATTGTAGAAACTGAAAGTGTTACGGTTATAACTTGGTCAGTGTTATAGTACATGTAATAAGTATCTGAAAGATGATGTGTGATGTAATTGAAAAATGAAAAATATTCAGGTGATGATATATAATTTGACATCCACACAAGCACTTGAAAAATTGTATGCCCTACTTGTGAAAAAAATTAATGTAGGCTACATTTTAATCGTGATCTAATAACATTGAATGTGAATTATGGCGATACAATATTTAGGTTTGGTAAAACGTTTAGTTACAACATATACAAGAATATATGTTTTATCGTTGAAAAATATTAGGGGGGAATCTTTGTAACTTTCTGAAATTAGATGATTTACATTTAAAAATTATAAACCTAGTATAATTAGGATGACACTAATCTAAAAAAACATCCTGTTAAAAAATTGATATAGTGTGGCAAGGATTTAACAAACATTTTTCTGGGAAAATATAACGTTCTGAAACTAACTGACTACTTTCGGTGATGACCATGTAACTTTGTCCAGGGAGGTTTTTTATCCTGGGAAATAGAAAAAAATCATGATATTATGGTTAGGATTCCATATGTATCAGGTAGGAAAATTTATATGTCTTAATTTGCTTTGTTTTGGGTATATGTATGCTGTGCTAAATTGAGCAGAGAAATTAAGTCATTATGTATCATATTTTGTAAAAAAACCGCACTAGAAATCCTGTTTGATTGAGCGAAAAGTCGTGCAAAGGTTCTTTAAGCAAATGTGCAAATAAAGATAGTAGAATTTTTGATTGGTTACGTTTAGGTTTGCAATCACCATTAGGTGTAAAATTTCTGTTCCAGTAGGGCATGAGTTTGAAGTTTGTTAACCTATTTCAATTGAAATAACCTAAAAAAAGTATTGAAGTAGTCAATTCTCATAGCTTGCAAATTTAATAGTTTATTTTATTCCTGCTAGTCCCGAAAGTGTCACATTTTGGGACAAGATAGTGGTTATGGTGGCAAAAGTTTGTTTGGAAGAGGAAAAGTCATGTTTATGACAGGAAAATGTATAGATTGAAAAACTGTTTCCGAATAAATCAGCTGTATGGAAAAGAGCTATTTTCGTACATAGAGTGATGACAAATATAGTTTAAAATATTCCAACACACACTTTCATCAATACTATGTGGTAAAACACTATACTCTTACGATAAACACTATTAAATCTTTCCGACATGTAGGGGTCTACATTTTAAAATTAACCAACGCCCAAACAATAAAATAGATTTGTAACTTCCTCCAAAAACAAAACATTTACCATGTTTGTACAAATCATGCATTATCTACCACCCTATCGAGATTGGTCGATCTTGAAAATGGCGCTAGAGCAAATACGAAGTGTAAACACTTAGTAGATAAGAGATAGGCTAATTGAAAATATCAAGTCAGACATTAGGCGGTCCCTACAAAGTGTTTATCAGGACAAGGTGTCTTCTGATAACAGATAACAATGAGTGACAACAGACTGGCCGACTCGTCACTCGTCATATCATACACTAGGTATAGGGAATTGTACAAGAAGAGAAAAGTTTTTGGATGGAGAAGTTAGAAAATTGATTCAATTAGATCGTAATTCATTTTTCTTTTTGAATGAAACTTTTCAACCTGCGTTAAATTTAATTGCAGAGTCGTCATTTCTTGTTGTTACTACTAGGAGTCGCAAATAATTTGTTTGTTAAAAAAAAAATGATAATAAGAAAGTCACAACATTTTCGAAGTGAAATTGTTAGCAGATCGATTCAGATGTATTGTGAAAATTATCGTACCACATTACTACAGAATAATAAAACCTACTTACTTTACTGCCTTGTTTATTTTTTAGACAGAAAACACTTTTACGGACAAAACAGCAGTTTTATACAATAAATACTAAAAAAATACTACATACAAACCAATGATTGGAAAAGTTTCTTAAGAAACTAGCATTAAAGTCAACTTCAAAAACATCAAATATATTTTTCTTACTATTTTTTGAAATGATAATCAAGCCATGCTGCCGCATCTAATACATAAATATAGTTATTTCAAAGATAAAAATTTATGTTTTAATCTCCTAATATGGTACGATGAATGAAAGTCCTGAAAATCCTGAAATGAAAGTCCCAACCTCGTATTTCTGAAAATGTCCTCTCAACCACAACATGAAAAATATATTTCTTCTCTATTACACAATTTAAAAAAAAATAAATAACCAATGACCTTCTATATCAATAAACTCCATATTTAAAATAATATATAGGGCTACACACTGCTTCGAAAGGTTACCCAGAATAATTAAACTTTCGTTTTATGAAGGCGTAAAAATACATCCGATTTGTATCCAAGGTTTCGCAGTCAAGAACATTTCGTTCCAAAAACAAAAACAACCATTATTTCGTCTGCTAATTGGTTTTAGATTAACTAAGTTAGTTAGAGAGATAACCTACAAACATGAAAACATGCCTTGACCAATAACGATTGTTGTAACAGGTCTAAGGAATAATGATACACAAACTTTTAAAGCACATTCAACATTCAACTAATCTTCGTCAAATATATTCTCGTATTAAGAAGTAAATAAAGTTCTAGATGAAACTATTTCTTCTAACAATTTAAAACTATTTACTGTAAAATTATTTATATTTTCATTCATTATAATTCATTCCCTAAGTCAAGACCTTCAAAAAATAGTTTATATTTTTTGTATTCTTTATGTTGCTAAGAAGTATATATTATATATTACCATAAAATAGAACCATCTCATACTTATAATCTACAAGACTACCGGTAATTTAAAGTGACAATTTATAAACATTTTGAATTTCAGAAATTCTGTATCCAAAGAATCTTATATTGAATTAAGCCATACATATGGTAAGACAGCTATTTTTATTCACAGGTATTTTTATCTTTTACAATGGTTAGTTACATTTACATTTATTTTAGTTTTAAGAAAAATTGTAACGTTAAGTATGAGTAATTTATTGCTATTGACCATGTACAGAAGGAATAGGTAAGTTACGAAATATCCCCTAAATATTTAAGTAGGATATGAGAAATTGGAATTCTTTTATGGTGATGTGTATTGCCGTTGACTGTATGCGTTGTGCCTTTTTTTAAGCGAAATTGCAGGAAAAATAACTTTTAATTAAAATAAAAAAGGCCAAATAATGACATTCTTTAAGGATACAAAAAAATCTTTCATTCCCATATATACTACCCTACAGAAAACAAAAAGTATCTTAGTTAATTATTGTGCTACGACTCATATTATTATTTGATAAAAAGATATTACGTTTGTTTTATTATTGTGTTTTTAAACTAACTAGAGGTCGTCCCGTGATCGAAAACTTGACAAAAATATGTACTGCGCAAAATTCTCTAATTTTACCCCACACTGAAAATAAAACATGTGATTGGAATCTCTTCCATTTGTTTTGATTTTCTGTTTATATTTCGTTATTATTTCGTCACCACCATGGCAACCCATAAGGCTCATGTAATTTTTTTTAAATTTTAAATGATTTTTTGTATTTATTTTTGAGCCTATTTAAATTTTTCAAAGGATTCTGTACATCTACAGGAAAATATATTTCTAAAAGTATGCACAGATTTACCCTGCGATGCACACGAACTGAGAAAAAAGGTTTTAGAGAAACATGCTTGCCTATTTATATATAGATAACGAGATCATAGATATTGCTTTTATTTTAATAAGTAGACCTACAGGAAATCATGAACCTAGTTTTAGATTTATTAGACGATTTGAATTCAACTAGGATAAGGGCACTCCGTAGGCTATATCTTGAGATATAGGCACTTAAAACCATTTACAGTAACCACACAATTACGTTTTGCAAAATACAAATGCTCAAGAAATAGAATACATAACTCAAAACGCCCCGTGGCGTATGAGTGTGCATTTACTGCATCCAGTATTATTTTTTGAAGAATAATATGTGTGGATCATCAATTTTTGTAGGGTCACAAGCAACTCCTTATTGTACTATGTATTTTGGTTCATAACATCTGTGTTTTTTGAAGTAGAACACGGCACTTAAAAATGTTTCGTTGACCTATCCTTTGACACGGGCGGCTTTGATTTTTTCTTCGTCGGTTTCCATTCCTTCACCTTAGCAAAAGTTCTTTACAAAATGTATACCACCTTGAATATCCAGACTATCTATAATTCTGCACTCTATGATGCACCTAATTTAGAGTTCCAAAAAACCTAATGGAACTTGTACAAAATTTGCATTGCCGCTGAAATTATATTATGCCTAACCTAACCGCCCAAGTTTCTAACGTTTCTTATAGGTACTGTAAAGGTTATTCCTCTTTTTCCAATCATGCCTATCCAAAAATGAAGATTTTAATTTTTTATGCTTAGCCTACTGAATATCTTTCTCAGCAAGACTTCACCACGAATCCTTTGACATGGCCCGTCCTCAAACAGTTTTTCTTCGTCGGTTTCTATTCTTTAACCAAATTATTAGAAATTGTTTAGCTACTGAATATTGCTACCTCCTCAGCAATATTTCATACAGAATCCTGTCCAAGGGGAGTTCCTAAAGAGGGTTTCTTCGTTGGTTTCTATTACTTTACCTGAGCTCAGGCACTTCACTAAATACCTTGAATCCCCCCCCCCATCACTTTGCTTATTCGAATTTACTCTGAACCTAACTTCTCATCCGATATAGGTACTATTCTTTCATCTAGCTAGAAGTATTTCCTCACCCCCATCCTAATGTCTCACAGCCCTAAGTTCTGATTCTGCGCTCTATAAAGCACTACCTGTATAATTCTTTTATTGAACCTAACCACTTATCATATCAGTTCTTAAACTTTGTTTATATAAATATCCCCTCACTATATACCGGTACTCATCCTACTGCCATAGAGAGATTTCTTACCGAACTCCCTAACAGTCTTTCTTCGTCGGTTTCTATTCTCCCAACATTGTCCTTCCTCGGCTATACCCTAATCATGCGAATTTTCTCCAAGCCTAACCTACTCTATCTAGTGCTATTCCCTGACTACGTCTATCCTACTCTGCAAGACTTCCTACCGTACTCACTGTTCGGGCCGGGGTCCGAGTCCAGCTCGGCTTTGACCGGAGACATCTTGATGCCCCTCTGGTTCAGGTTGACTACCAGGGACGGCACCACCCTGTGGTGTAGGTGGTCGCTCGCCAGGGCGAAGGCCGGTGTCGGACAACAAGTGCACAGTTCTGACCGGGCCCAGCAATGGCCGAGGCACCTCGCTCTATCCACCATACGCACGCACAGCCACGCACGTCCGCACTACTTCACGTCCGGCGAGTCACTGAGGCAACGCCGCGTCGCCGTCGGCGCATGCGTAGTCAAGCCACGCCCCCGCCCTCTGATTGGTCCGAGCCGCGCCGCATCGACCCGCGAGAAGAGAGGGAGAAAATGGCTCCCTCGATCGATTCTCCCGAACTGCCCTAGGTGGGAATTTTTCGGAAAACATTTTCATTGAGAATAAAGGGTTGTGCACTTTTTTGCGAAATGAATTGTGCAGTGGTTAAATAGAATGATAATTTTGAAGTTTATTGTTTTAAACACGTAGACCTACAATACCCTAGTCTTTGTTTTAACATGATAGCAAAATCTTAACAATCTAAAAAGAATTTTGATTAAACAAATCAAACAATTGTATACTGTATAGGTCCTTACCAAACGTTCTTGGAAAAAACAAAGTTTATAGTTTCGCACACAAAGCTGTATTCGCTGTGTTCGCTGGTTTTATCACTCTCGCTACGTTACTAAATCTTACGTAAAAATAGTACGCCTACCATGAAAATTGTCATCAATAGAATTACTGTATTCTGAATTTATCCCTTCCCTACTATAATTGTAATCCTTTTACAACCGATAAAATTTTCATTACAATAATTTTTTTATGATACCGTGAGTACTGTAAGTATTTCGAAAACGCCCCTCTTTCACAGACGAAGTCCTTGTATAAACTGCAATACCCTCTGTTGACCAAACTTCAGATTTTTAGAAACATATACAGTTACAGTACAGTTGCTATTTGATATTTATTACGGTTTTCAAACATTTTGTTATTTCACTTGTGGAACTAGATTATTCACGTTACAAAATAAGTGTACATCTACATAATTTGTATAATGTTTGGGAGGAGATGGGGCACACTAAAAAATATGTTTAAACCGAAAAAGAACAGTAACGGTAATAGCAAAAACAAAGTTGAAACAAAAAAAAACCAGGAGCCAGGGCAAAAAACGTGGATTGTAGCAGAACCAAAATAGGGAGATGGATAGGCCTACAAAATATACGTATAAATAGAGGGAAATATACATAATCAATTCATGAAGAAATTAAAAGGATTACGTGCAAAGTAGAAGAAGAAGAATAATAAATAGAAGAAATATACATAAAGTTCAATTTATAAAGATAAGAAAGAAATGGGTTTCCTTATATACAGAGTAGAAGAAGTAGAAGAAAAATAAATAGAAGAAAATGTACATAAAGTTCAAATCATAAAGAAAAAAATAGATTTCTGTATATACAAAGTAGAAGAAGAATAATAAAAAGAAGAAAATATAAATAAATTCAATTCATGAAGAAATTAATAGCTTTATGTGCAAAGTAGTAGAAGAAGAACAAATAGAAGATTATGTAGGCCTACATAAAGTTCAATTCCTAAAGAAAGAAATAGGTTTCCCTATGTACGAAGTAGAAGAAGAATAGTAAAAAGAAGAAAATATAAATAAGTTCAATTCATGAAGAAACTAATAAGTTTATGTGCAAAGTAGAAGAAGAATAATAAAAAGAAGAAAATATAAATAAGTTCAATTCATGAAGGAATTAATAGGTTTATGCGCAAAGTATAAGGAGAAGAATAAATAGAAGAAAATGTACATCAAGTTCAATTCCTAAAAAAGCAATAGGTTTCCCAACGTACAAAGAAGAAGAAGAAGAATAAAATATGAAAATATACATAAGTTCTATTCATAAATAAAATAATAGGTTTAGCCTACTGTATATACAAAGTAGAAGTAGAATAAAACCTAAACTTTGTGGTGTATATTCCATTTGTTAAGTGTGTTTAATATAAAATATCCTTACAGATGCTATTTCTCCAAATAAAATATCCATTAATTAACCAGTTTCATGATTGTTGAATCATCCAACTCCAGTAATAAAAAGAGTAAATCCTCAATCAATCTACATTTTAAGAAAGATTTTTGTTCATAAAAATCTGCTCAATTCACGTGTACAAAAACGTGTCGAGGAACTTACCCAGTGGCTATTTTGACAAGAGAAATCATTTTTGACAGAATAAACAAAAACAAGCCATTAGGAACCTTTTAAGTGATGGTCTATATTTTCATAAATATGGTTCTGGAAAATTACAAACACAAACAACAGATTTACTTGGAAATACACTTATTTCTGCGAATCTATAGTTCGGGTAGTTGGTTGATTTTTATTTTATATTATAAAATGTGTTTATTTATCAATGTGTGTTTGCTATACTTTTTGGTTTCATTCTAAAGTAAAACAGCTATTTTGGATATTTAAATTTTTACACAGCATAGGGGAAAGGGCGAGAGAAATAATCCTATAAGAAGTAATACAAAAATGAACTAATAAGAAGAAATAGTGAGTAAATAGTGAGTAAGTAGGTTAGAATTTATGTTGGTTTATTTTAAATAAATGTAATTTTTCATGAAATCTTGAGACATCTACCACGTTAATTAATTCGTGGAAAATTATGTCTAGTAGAACATAAAACATAATTCAATCGCTCATGTAGTTCATTTTCGTGTAGTTCTACCTTCACAATATAAATTACACATACTGTACTTTGAAGTTTGAACTGCACAAAACATCTCTCCTTCGAGTACTCTAACCACAAAGATTCTGCGCCGGAGGAACCGTTCCAGAAAAAGTCCTCTCTAAATTGTGTTCATTTTACAACACATCGTTTCATCGAATCCTTTGTCTCATATTCAGCGTATGTAACTGAATGTACATGAGAGGGATGGAGTGCGCTGTTTTGAGCCAGTCTACCCCCTAATGTCCAGTCGATGAGTTAAAGACATGCGCCCAGGCGCGCAGACCCCCATCCCTTCTCCCTGCGCCTAGGCGCGCGCATCCTCGCACCCGACACAACCGTGATATCTGTTATCAGCTGTACTAGGTACTTGGTTGAATGCGTGTAACGTGTAACTGCGCAGCAAATACTTCGTTGGTTTTACAACTTAGTTTACATCACATAGAGTGTTTGATGAACAGAAATGGATATATTAGATATAAATGGAAACTGAAAAGAGCGAGAATGTCTGTAGCATATGTAAAAATCACCATATTTTGGAGTAGCCTACATCAATATAAATTACTTAAAATATCAAAAGCGATTTCAAGCAAAACGACAGTGTAACACAATTATTTAAAATATGAAAAATACTTATATTTTAAAAGCAAACGTCAAATGATAAACATATAAATACGCCCAAAAAAGGCTAAACGAAAGATACTAAAATGAAACCAGAAAATTAAAAAATACAAAAAATTGTAAATAATTAGTGTTACTAACTTTTGAATTTATAACTTTTTCTTGGGAATACGGTTTCTCAGACGTACCAAAGAAAGTCTATGATTTAGTACAGTAGTAGGACTATTGTTTCATGTAGTATTTAAGTGTATTATATCGTGTTCGTTTTGCGTAGGGGAAGGGATTTCGCATAGAATAGATGCTAGAGCAGCGACCACAAGAGAACCCGTAAAGTATTTGGTTATGCTAATTATAATAACAGTTGTTGAATAAATGGTTAAACAACTTACTTACTTGATGGAATACGTGAAATGTTTACAAAATCAGACATCTATATATTGATCACTTAGTGGATGTGACATAGTTGTTGAAATAATGGAGGTTAATTTAGCTCCTCTATAACCAAAGAGAAAAGAATTGATAAGGTTGCCAACGACACAGAAAATAGTCCACACTTAAAATACTGATTATCTTTATGTTTGCCAAACAAAAGTATTTAAAAAGGATCCGTCCAAATAATATTATTTACAAAAGTTCACAAAAAATGTTGATAATGTTCCTCTAGAACTAATAAACAAACCAATCACCTCGAATTTCTAAATTTTGCTTGAAATATTGAAAGGAATATTCATAAATGTGTTTCATTTCTAGATTGACTTCATTAGGTCGATTTCATAAAGAATCGTTGAGGCAAGAATTATCACTTTGTTCGTTTGTTTTTTAATTATCAAAATTAATCATCTTGAGCTATACCGCCAGAGGAATTACTTGAGAGGTGACTACGTTCGTATGAGTGTATGTTTGTGTGAGGGTAGCTACCCCCTTGATCTACTGTAGCATGCTACAGTTTGTGTATATGTTTTTGTAAGGGTAGCTACCCTCATAGTCTTGACGTAGCATGCTGCAGTATGAGTGTATGTTTGTATAAGGGTAGCTACCCTCATATTCTACCGTAGCATGCTGCAGTATGTTTGTATGTTTTTGAAAGGGTAGCTACCCCCTTGATCTACTGTAGCATGCTACAGTTTGTGTATATGTTTTTGTAAGGGTAGCTACCCTCTTGATCTACTGTAGCATGCTACAGTTTGTGTATATGTTTTTGTAAGGGTAGCTACCCCCTTGATCTACTGTAGCATGCTACAGTTTGTGTATATGTTTTTGTAAGGGTAGCTACCCTCATAGTCTTGACGTAGCATGCTGCAGTATGAGTGTATGTTTGTATAAGGGTAGCTACCCTCATATTCTACCGTAGCAGCTGCAGTATGTTTGTATGTTTTTGTAAGGGTAGCTACCCTCATAGTCTACCGTAGCATGCTGCAGTATGAGTGTATGTTTGTGTGAGGGTAGCTACCCCCTTGATCTACTGTAGCATGCTACAGTTTGTGTATATGTTTTTGTAAGGGTAGCTACCCCCTTGATCTACTGTAGCATGCTACAGTTTG
Source organism: Macrosteles quadrilineatus (assembly GCF_028750875.1). Taxonomy (NCBI): domain Eukaryota; kingdom Metazoa; phylum Arthropoda; class Insecta; order Hemiptera; family Cicadellidae; genus Macrosteles; species Macrosteles quadrilineatus. The sequence continues at coordinate 29,739,701 of NW_026542599.1, read as the reverse complement.
TGTATATGTTTTTGTAAGGGTAGCTACCCCCTTGATCTACTGTAGCATGCTACAGTTTGTGTATATGTTTTTGTAAGGGTAGCTACCCTCATAGTCTTGACGTAGCATGCTGCAGTATGAGTGTATGTTTGTATAAGGGTAGCTACCCTCATATTCTACCGTAGCATGCTGCAGTATGTTTGTATGTTTGTGTAAGGGTAGCTACACCCCATGGTCTATCGTAGCATGCTGCAGTTTTGTGTGTATGTTTGTATAAGGGTAGCTACCCTCATAGTCTACCGTAGCATGCTGCAGTATGTTTGTATAAGGGTAGCTACCCTCATAGTCTACCGTAGTATGCTGCAGTATGTTTGTGTAAGGGTAGCTACCCCCATAGTCTATTGTAGCATTCTGCAGTATGTATGTTTGTGTAAGGGTAGCTACCCCCATAGTCCATCGTAGCATTCTGCAGTATGTATGTTTGTGTAAGGGTAGCTACCCCCATAGTCTACCGTAGCATGCTGCAGTATGTATGTTTGTGTAAGGGTAGCTACCCCCATGGTCTACCGTAGCATGCTGCAGTATGTATGTTTGTGTAAGGGTAGCTACCCCCATGGTCTACCGTAGCATGCTGCAGTATGTATGTTTGTATAAGGGTAGCTACCCCCATGGTCTACCGTAGCATACTGCAGTATGTATGTTTGTGTAAGGGTAGCTACCCCCTTGGACTACCGTAGCATGCTGCAGTATGTATGTTTGTGTAAGGGTAGCTACCCCCTTGGACTACCGTAGCATGCTGCAGTATGTATGTTTGTGTAAGTGTAGAGCTACCCCCATGGTCTACCGTAACATGCTGCAGTATGTATGTTTGTGTTAGGTTAGCTACACCCATGGTCTATCGTAGCATGCTGCAGTATGTATGTTTGTGTTAGGTTAGCTACACCCATGGTCTATCGTAGCATGCTGCAGTATGTATGTTTGTGTTAGGTTAGCTACACCCATGGTCTATCGTAACATGCTGCAGTATGTATGTTTGTGTTAGGTTAGCTACACCCATGGTCTACCGTAGCATGCTGCAGTATGTATGTTTGTGTAAGGGTAGCTACCCCCTTGGACTACCGTAACATGCTGCAGTATGTATGTTTGTGTTAGGTTAGCTACACCCATGGTCTACCGTAGCATGCTGCAGTATGTATGTTTGTGTAAGTGTAGAGCTACCCCCATGGTCTACCGTAGCATGCTGCAGTATGTATGTTAGTGTAAGGGTAGCTATCCCCATGGTCTACCGTAACATGCTGCAGTATGTATGTTTGTGTTAGGTTAGCTACACCCATGGTCTATCGTAGCATGCTGCAGTATGTATGTTTGTGTTAGGTTAGCTACACCCATGGTCTACCGTAGCATGCTGCAGTATGTGTGTATGTTTGTATATGGGTAGCTATCCCCATGGTTTATCGTAGCATGCTGCAGTATGTGTGTATGTTTGTATAAGGGTAGCTATCCCCATGGGCTACCGTAGCATGCTGCGGTTTGTGTGTATGTTTGTATAAGGGTAGCTACCCCCATGGTCTACCGTAGCATGCTGCAGTATGAATGTGTGTATGTTTGTATAAGGGTAGGTATCCCCATGGTCTACTGTAGAATGCTGCAGTATGTATGTTTATTTAAGGGTAGCTACACCCCATGGTCTACCGTAGCATGCTGCAGTATGTATGTTTGTGTAAGCGTAGCTATCCCCATGGTCTATCGTAGCATGCTGCAATATGTATGTATGTGTAAGGGTAGCTATCCCCATAGTCTATCGTAGCATACTGCAGTATGTATGTTTGTGTAAGGGTAGCTACCCCCATGGTCTACCGTAGCATGCTGCAGTATGTGTTTATGTTTGTGTAAGGGTAGCTGCCCCCATGGTCTACCGTAGCATGCTGCAGTATGTATGTTTGTGTAAGGGTAGCTATCCCCATGGTCTATCGTAGCATGCTGCAGTATGTATGTTTGTGTAAGGGTAGCTATCCCCATGGTCTACCGTAGCATGCTGCAGTATGTGTGTTTGTGTAAGGGTAGCTATCCCATAGTCTACCGTAGCATGCTGCAGTATGTGTGTTTGTGTAAGGGTAGCTATCCCCATGGTCTACCGTAGCATCCTGCAGTATGTTTGTTTGTGTAAGGGTAGCTATCCCCATGGTCTACCGTAGCATGCTGCAGTATGTATGTTTGTGTAAGGGTAGCTATCCCATAGTCTACCGTAGCATGCTGCAGTATGTATGTTTGTGTAAGGGTAGCTATCCCCATGGTCTACCGTAGCATGCTGCAGTATGTGTGTTTGTGTAAGGGTAGCTATCCCATAGTCTACCGTAGCATGCTGCAGTATGTATGTTTGTGTAAGGGTAGCTATCCCCATGGTCTACCGTAGCATGCTGCAGTATGTATGTTTGTGTAAGGGTAGCTACTCTCTTGGTCTACCGTAGCATGCTGCAGTATGTATGTTTGTGTAAGGGCAGCTACCCCCATGGTCAACCGTAGCATGCTGCAGTATGTATGTTTGTGTAAGGGTAGCTATCCCCATGGTCTACCGTAGCATGCTACAGTATGTATGTTTGTGTAAGGGTAGCTACCCCCATGGTCTACCGTAGCATGCTGCAGTATGTATGTTTGTGTAAGGGTAGCCATCCCCATGGACTACCGTAGCATGCTGCAGTATGTATGTTTGTGTAAGGGTAGCTACCCCCATGGTCTACCGTAGCATGCTGCAGTATGTATGTTTGTGTAAGGGTAGCTACCCCTTGGTCTACCGTAGCATGCTGCAGTATGTATGTTTGTGTAAGGGTAGCTACCCCCTTGGACTACCGTAGCTCAGTTCCACCCCGTCACTCCCAGCATGTTAAGTCGTCCTCGCTAATCCGTTAATGTCCCTAACCCCCTTATCGGGACTCGGGTAGCAAAAACTTCAAAATCCGGTGAAATGTGGGCTTGAATCTCTCCGCAGATTGACATCTGTTACTGCTATGGAGTTAACAGGATGATAAAATATCTTAAGCGTAGACGTTATCGACTTTCTAGTACAAAAAACTATGCCTTAAAGTATGATGATATTTCTAGAATTATCTTAAGTGTGGACGTTATTAACTTTCCAGTACTAAAAAAAACATGCCCTAGAAGTTTGATCATATTTTCATCATTTTAATAGTCCTAAATTTTTCATGCCAGGTTTCCAGCCATATTTCTTCTCATAATAACAATGGGATGAGTAGAATTGTTTACGTTCATTTCATCAGCAATCCATTGCTTCACATAGTTTGTATGCATATCACTTTTTTTATTGGTTTGTTGAGTAGCTAGGAAGAGTACAATATAGTTTTTATTAATCGTCACGGGTGTCGTCAACTTGTGCATAATTAGGCATTGTTAATTGATTTGTTGTAGTCGGTTGTTGAGAACATATCCAGGCGATGGTTTAACACCATTTTATGAATCTGCCTTTAATTAGACTATAGGTTACTGAGATAACAGAATAAATTTGTACTCACGATTTTGCATAATCACTTGTCAACTACAATACATGTTTGATAATGATTTTTTATCCATTCAAAAATGTACCCGAGATTCTATTACACCAGTTCACCGCACAAAAAATTGAAATTCAATTCTTCAAATTAAATAAAATTTAAATTCTCCAAACTCAAAGAAAGAAATCGAAGCATTCACCAACGCATAATCACTATCACTAATCATCCACAATTTCTCTATACATTCCTCGGCACTACTGACCGCCCGTTAGCACCATTAAACCAGCGAATTACCGAGAACCTAAGCCAAATCCGTTTTACCGGGAACCGCGTCCCAATGAAAGGGTAGTTTTGCCGGCGCCTAGCCGATGCCTCGAGATAAAGGATTACTTATAGACCAATGAGAGGCTAATGGGGTTAGTTGGGACTGTTTAATTGGGCTTGTTATCGTACAAGGTGATACGAGGCGCCACCTTGTGTATCCTTAGTCCGAGTCAAATATTTTACATTTTTTACCACAGTAGGCATTTGAATATGAGGTAGGTCTGGGTTTCACTTTTTCTCAATTTTGTGCTGCTGAGGAGTATTCGATTTCTATGTTTCTTGGTAAATATGCTTATTATTTGTGTTTATTGTGATTTCTCCAATACAAAGAAATATCTCGTATGTGAGAGCTGTTTTTTTGTTTATTCAATAGAAAAACTTCAGCTGAGGATCCACTCCCAGCCACCTTGTCACGGTATTACGGTTATTTTATCACGGTACGACGTAGATAAAAGTTATTGGTGATTGAAGGGATCGAACCAGGGGTTTCAGGATAGGAGTCCTGCGCTCTAACCACAGAACTAACCGCAACCCAGGTTTCTTGATTATTTTGCGAAAAATAAGAAATTTCTTAGTCAGCCCAAAAGTCATTATTCTTTTTACACATCTACAGCAAGTAATATTCGAATGCGTAGCCAGGTATAATGCACAATTTTTCTCCTAGCCTTCAATTATTCTGTAAATTTCGTGATGCAGGGGTAAAGAGTGTTACAATAAAAAGGCTCTTTTTTAGACGTTAGCAGAAAAAATCTAAATGAAACTTACCTCGACGTGGTTGGGTTTTATCACATATTTTCTATTTGTCTTGAACCTTAAGCATTTTGGTAAATAATGTCCTGAATTATGTGTACCCGGTAAATGTTACACATTTAGCCCTTCCTTAATTAAATTATTATAACGATTTCGATTTCGTTTGGCACAAGAATTGGCTCTAGCAATTTTACGAAGCTACTACAGTATTAGTGAAACAAACAAACAGCTGTTTCTTACAAGTACTGTAGAGCATTACAAGTAATCATTTTTAGTGCAGTAAAAATAAGATAAAAATTCCATAAACCTAAAAAAAATTAGCACAACCGGGGAATTTGGTACAGATGTCGGGTGTACCTTCCTTTTGAACATACTAAAAGTCCCCTAAAATTGAAGCTGTGCTACGGCCGCCATATTGGAAAATGGCGGCATATTTCTGTATTTTTCGCTATAGTGACTTTATTATTAGAGATACAGGAAAAAGCTAAATGTACAAAATGTAGGTAATCTAAAAATACACATTTTCTGTATTTATCATCTTTCTCTAAGCCCAACGGTTGTTATTAAGTATATTTAGTTTTTTCTATTTATAAAAAATAGGTGAAACACATGGAAATTGACCGTTACTTTCAAGGATTATGATAATTTATCCCATTTAGTCAAATAGTGTGATACTATAAAATCTTAAAATTTTAGCTTATTTTATGAGTAAAACATCTCTGCCACAGCAAACCTGCAGACTCGGCAAATTTCCATTAGATTGGATGTTTGATTAATTGTATTTAAATAAAATTAAATTCAACAGGTACCTACGTTTGCTGCTACAGGTAGGTTATTATAGTGTGTGTTTTTTTTAGTAAAATATCAATAACTTAGCATAAAGTAATAAATCTATAAACAAACAAACTGCAACAGTTAACTAATTCATAATAATAGCATGGTAGCTGAAGATTTACAATTTACAAATTTAAATATACAAATTTCGGTTGTGTTTACTAAAAATATGGCGATTATTCATCACGTTTTGAATACTAACCGAAGGGGTTTTCTAAAGGAGATGAAGCAAGTAATTTAAGTACTGTAATATTAACTCGTACCAAGTATCGGAAATATTGTATGCGGTGAGGAAATCAACCATATTTTGTAAACTACGCAATAATATTTTATACTCATTTTTACCCATTTAATAAATTAACATTTTAATATTTTGATGGCACTACCACTATCACTCTGATATCAACTAAGTGGGAGGAATAATTGTCGTAAACCTTGAAAGTAACCGTCGATTGCGATGGGTTTCACCGATTTTTGATAAATAAAACTAACTATACTATACCATACTTAATTAGTCACCAACATGAACTAGACACGAAAAACACCCTTCCAAATTTACATTGGGATTTCAAGTATAGTTAGTTAGTGTGGTGGTGCCATCAAAATACTAAAATGTTAACTATTAAATGGGTAAAAAATGAAGATAAAATATTAATATTGCGTACTTTACAAAATATGGTAGATTACCTTACTGCATACAATATTTTAGTAGGTGCTTGGTACGAATTAATATTACTTAAATAACAGGCTCCATCTCCTTTTGAAAACCCATTTGGTTAATATTCTAATCGTGACCATTCGCCATCTTTTTAGTAAACACGACCAAAATTTGTATACTCAAATATTTGTTTATTGCAAATTTAAAACTCCCATGCTATTCTTATGTATTAGTTAACTGTTGCAGTTTGCTTGTTTATAGATATATTTTGATCAAACTTGGAAAATTAATTATTTTATAGTAAGGTATTGATATTTTACTTAAAAAACACACTATAATAACCTACCTGTAGCAGCAAACCTAGGTACCTATTGAACCAAATTTTATTTATATACGTTTTTTAATAAAACATCTAATCAAATGGAAATTTGCTGAGTCTGCAGGTTTGCTGTGGTGGAGTTTTTTTATTCATAAAATAAGCTTAAATTTTTAGATTTTATAGTATCACACTATTTAACTAAATAGGATAAATTATCATAATCCTTTAAAGTAACGGTCAATTTTCATGTGTTTCACCTATTTTTGATAAATATAAAAAACTTAATATACTTAATAACAAATAACTCAAAAACCGTTAGGTTTAGAGAAAGATGGTAAATACAAACAATGTGTATTTTTAGATGACCTACATTTTGTACATTTAGCTTTTTCCTGTATCTCTAATAATAAAGTCACTATAGCGAAAAATACAGAAATATGCCGCCATTTTCCAATATGGCGGCCGTAGCACAGCTTCAATTTTAGGGGACTTTTAGTATGTTCAAAAGGAAGGTACACCCAACATCTGTACCAAATTCCCCGGTTGTGCTAATTTTTTTGGGGTCAAAACTTATTTTTACTGTACTATTTAGGGAAAGTAGAGTATTTAGACGGAGTTTTTTATGATACTGTATCTTGCTGAAGCGCGTCATACCGTAACTTATCGTAACGATTTACCGCTTTGGCCTAATCCAAGGCCTGTTGTTATTTTTGTGTCATTTACTTTTCCAAACAAGTGAAATCAGCTGTGGACCAATCAGTGGCAATTTCCATTAATCATCCCCCGAGGCGTAGCAAAACCTTTCAGCGTCCGCGTCGTGATTGGTGGATTCTCTTGCCCTGAGGAAGGCGATTGCAGCGTCACGAAATGTTGACAAACACAAACTTCGACCACAACTTTTGGGAAACGAGATTATAATGGTTGTAAATGACTTTCCCTTTTGTGCTGAAATCTTTTATTACTAAATACTCGCATTTTGAAGTATGGGCCACTTTAATGGCTTTCACCATCTCTCGATAGGTAACTTGAAAAATGGTCGTTGTTAAAACGTGTGTGTTTTTGTTTAACTCCACTGTTTTATGGTTTGTTGTTATAAACGGCCTAACCTCAACATTCAAAGTGAAAGCTAGCTTTCGACTGCAAAATGTTCAATATAGTAGTACTTATGGTGAAAAGTTACACAATTTTTAATCCCGTGTTTGGGGGAGGAGTGAGGGGGGAAGACAAAAAAATTTTGTGTTAGCAAATTTCTCATAAGGAATTAGCTATTATTGTTAGTCTCATGGCAATACCTAAACCCGAGACCGATTTACTTTTTCGTTCGGAGGTCCCAAGAAGCCAAAAATACCATCCGTTCAAATTCATATATTGTATATGTCCGTTAGCACGATGACTCGAGCAAACATGGTCCGATTAAGATGTAGTTTTGTATAAAAATGTAAACAAACATTTATACGAACAAGCTCGCAAACCAGCAAGATCAGACTACGGTAACGGCGGTGTATAAGGGGGTTTACGGGGAAAAATTGAATTTTCCCATTTTTGACTTTAAAAGCATACAATATTTCAATTTCCTTACATATAGTTTTGTAGAGCTAAAAATAAATAGTTTAGTTTATTGACACGTTGATGTGCAATTAATGGTTAAGAAGCAAATTTACTAACATTAAATTCATAATTTCCAGTTTATTATTATGGAAATTAAGTAAACTGTTGTAATTTGCTTGTTTATGAACGTGTGTTGATCATATTTGGAAAATTGATTTATTACATACTGAACTATTAACGTGTCACTAAAAGTACTTTATTACCTTCCTTGTAAGTACTTATTAAACTTGTGTTATTTAAATAAGAAATAAATATGTCATTTTAAGGATATATTTGAGTGAAAAATGAAAATCCAACCAGGTAACTGGAAATTCACTTAGTCTGCATGTTTTCTGTGGCAGGGGTATTTTTTATAAAATATTTAAAAACTTAAATATTTATTTAACTTTAAATATTTATTTTTAGTTTAGCGCAAAATTCGCTATCTATAAAAATTATTTACGATAAATAATATTTATATTTGCTAATGTGAACGGTTACAGAGTAAAAAAATGATATTTTCCAAACATTTTAACGTTTTGAAATAAATGACGTCATTACAATATAAATTATTTTTGTATATGAACATGATTATGTTGTTGTGTTTTCCAAAGACAATTTGTGAATTTAGTGAATTGTGAATGTTGGCGAAGCCCTTCAAGAGGCAACCTCGCTGGGCCTCGCCCCTTGTAACCACTCAGCTACTCAACTAGCATAAATGGGTTTGTAATATCTTTGACTATTAATACAACAACTTCTGTATTCAGTAGTCAATGATAATATTAACCACCTGATTTAAATATTTCCACGATAACCTTCTTTGAAGCACAACTGCACCAAACTGCCCCGAATGTCACCAGATAGTAACACAACCCTGCCATAGTGATCTGCCGGGGCGTGCAGCGGCATTGTCACTACATAAACATTAGTTCTGACACTTTTACAGCCAACTGGGCCCAGCAGGCTCATCAAGGGATTACCGGACCAGCGCCCAGCACCGCGGTAGCTCAACATACAAAGACTTGATCTGCTTTTTGTCGGCGACCTCTTATCTATGTATTTGTGGTAGACAAACGCGTAGTTCATTTCCATTTGTTTAAACCAGAATGTAGATCGTGTAGTGTGAATATACATGATTTTCAAAATCTATTTCAAAAGATAAATAAAAAACTTAATCTTCGTCAAGAGTTACTACAGTGTTCGTGATAGCTGGATTAAAAGCGTGTCTCTACTTTTGATTAATCTCGTTAGTTTACTGAATAATTTGAGGTATTAAGAGATTGTGACGTCTGACATAACTAACGCAAATTTGAATTGGTTGTTTTAATTTAATAAATGAGCTATTAATTAATGAGCCATGTATTTATGGGCTTTGGACGAGACCACGTACTGTTTCACTAATATGGGAAATTGACACATTTAAATTATTAAAATAATAATTTAAATTATTGCTATATTGTAGGTTGTTGTATTATTGTTGTTTCGATTATTACACCTTGGGGCTCTGTCCATTGGCTTTCAGAACTACCATTTTTAAGGTTAAGGAAATTTTTGTATTGATTTGTTTACAGGAAGACGGAAAAACACAATTATTAAAGATTTGGTGTTTTTGAAGCGTTTAACCACACATATACGATTGAATCTTCAATAGTAAACAATTATTTTAAACTAGGTTGTGCACTTAATTTATTCATTGGCAATGCCATCGTTTAAAGATCGATTTGGTTGGTGTCGATATATTTAAATGGTAATAGCATTAGTATATATCTTATAGTGGCTTTAGATCACAAGTATCCCAGGATAGTATCCATTGGCTGTGGAGTGTGGATAGTTCCCAGAGCTGGATATTCTCAAACTCTATGATAAATGTCTCCACTCCCAGCCAGTGTTGATTAATAACATCTTTCTGAAACCCCAAATGTCCATCCTATACAGAGGATGATATATCATGTAGTAATATGAACAACTTGCCCAAACCTGTTGTTATGCTTCATAAGTGTCATTATTGACTTTGAAGAAGACTTTGAAGTAGATTTCTCATGTTCTTGGATATTTGAAGAATGTTTTGCCGTGTTTCATGTGGCTTGTTTACAGTACGCTAATGTTTCATATTAATTTGAAAGTTAAATTTCGGAATTTGTGCTGTACTGTTTGGTTGTAACATTACAAGATAGTATTTTAACTATATCGTTCTATTTGGTAGACAATGGTTTTAAAATTAGGTAAACTAGTGTACCTGTTGCTCGAATTCGAGCAATTGCGAAGCATTACAGGCGACTCAAAGATTATGGAAATACTCACGATCTACACAACAGTTAGATATAATCAATATCTTTTGTAAATATCTTATCTTTTTTCAAAAAGCTTATCTTGTTTTTTAGTGTTTTCTAAAAATTTTCCCCTCTCATAGCCGCATTAGGTTGTCTATGACAACGATTATAAATGAAAAAAAAATATTTCTATTTCTTCTTCTTGGTTGTGTTCTATGACTTTTTCAATGTTTCCATTGTTTGCAAATTGATTATTTTGATGATTGCTCAAGAAATGTAGAACAGTGTTAATTCAGTTTTATTTTTAGCCTATATCAAATTGGCCAGGATTTCTCGCTCTTTTCCATTGTAATAATTACACCAACCCAAGTTACGTCTACAGATGCAATATGCCAACGAATATCACCTACGTACAATCACCAAGAAGTGGTAAAAAAGGCAGAAACCAACCCATACAATAAATATAAGATAACTCCAAAAGGAATAACTTTAAGAGTTACTGTGATATTAGGATTTTCCACTGATTTGGTAATAGAACATTATATTGCAAAACATGAATCGATGCAGAAGAAAATCTAATTTAAAATCAGAAAAACCCATTGCAAATAGGCTACTGTACTTCATTTTGACAAATTCAATAAATCACAATTTAAATATTAACAGCTGTTTCGTTAAAAAAATAATTAGAATTATGCATATGGTCGTAATGTAAACAAATCTGAAGAGGCAACTTTAAAGGCTTCTGGGGCAGAGCCCCAAGGGAATATACCTCGTTCCTCTTTTGATGGCTCATCTACAGACCAAGACCTTTCTTTAGATACCCCTACAAAGTTTCTACGCCCAGCCGTTCTCTCAAATTAGCTATGACAAAAACCCCGTTTTCCTCCATAAGAATAACATGGGATAGGAATTTAAAGGCCACTGGGGCAGAGCCCCAAGGGAATTCACCATGTTTCTCTTTTGATGGCTCATCTACAGACCAAGACCTTTCTTTAGACTACCGAGTTTCTACACCCAGCCGTTCTCTCAAAATAGCTATGACAAAGAAAAACAGTTTCAAATTAATATATAGAATATACGAATAGTAAACAAAAAACCAACTCTAAGTCAACCGGAAAGAACTGAGTTTAAAATTGGCTTCATCTGGGGATGGCTTCTAAAAGGGTGTTGGAATTGTGTTTAATATATATACAGGGTGTCCCGGAACTCTCTACCAATATTTTAAAGCATTGGTCCTGGTTAAGAAACATACCTAAATATCATATTTAAATTGTCCTGAAGTCCTTAGTTACTCACACAGCCGCCATTTTGTTTTATGAATTTGAAAAATCTTTATAATTTTTTTGGAGCTTTGTCTAGTTGTCATAGTTTGTGCAAAGTTTCAATTTCGTATGTTTAACCATTCTTTAGAAAAATTTAATAACTGAAAAAACAAAATGGTGGCTGTGTGAGTAACTAAGGACTTCCGGACAATTAAAATATGATATTTAGGTATGTTTATTACCCAGGAGCAATGCCCTAAAATATTGATAGAGAGTTCAGGACACCCTGTATATATGGCGTTTTGAAAAAAGCTAAATAATAAGTTGCGTCACTCATGTAATTCACTAGGATTTTTTGAAACATTTTTAGGGATATCTTCCTTTAATAATAAGATGTATTAGAATAGTTATTACAATTTTATTTAGAAAATTGATTCAACAAAAACACTTAGTACCAAAAATTAAACTGACATTATTTACGGAGTGTTTTGGTCAATTCTTTGCGTTGAACTATAGCGTAAATTCTATTAAATCCAGAAACACTCCCGATTCGAGTTTAACCATATAGGACAAATAGAAAATACTACATTCGCGATTAATAAAATACTATACCATAAACAATTCGTTTATAAATGTAGCTTATAAAACCACTTCTACTCCACTTTTGGTATTAAAGAATAGTTTTTAGAAGTATACATTACCACGACCCAATGCAACAACAAACAACAAGAGAATTCCTACTGTAACCTTAAACCAAACGTGGGCAGCTTTAACAGCCTTAGAGCAAACACGGGGTTTTGACAAAACAGCGACCATTCTCTACTGACAATTGTGTCGCTAAGAGTCGGAACCCTTGAAACGGGAGAAGTATTGTGACAAGTCTGTGCGGCGGCACGCTGGACACTACAATCCTAGGATACATAGGCTGCAGATATCCAGGGATATCAGGTGTTAAACAAGGGAAGCGTGCTCAGACGCAGAGGTTTGGGTCCTTTTCTTCTGATAGTGATAGTTGTCTACTTTTGTAGTGGTCTTGGACATCAGGGACCTTTGAATACTTGAGGATTAACACATTAGCTACCAACCATAATCATCCCTCAGTTTCAGTGTATTGTGACGGTCGGTAGGGAACGTGTTAACACATTAGCTACCAACCATAACCATCCCTCAGTTTCAGTGTATTGTGACGGTCGGTAGGGAACGTGTTAATCTGTGTATGGAATTAATGTGAGAGTAATGGAGATTTTTCGTAACCACACTAGCACTCAGGTAGCATTACTGTATAATAACAAGCATGGAAACTTGAAGTATGTTTCGCTATTTGATAATTGTACCTACCTTACAATAATTATCAAGCAGTTATAATTTGGATTTTAAAATATGTGTTTGGGAAATCACGACGTCTTTAGATATCAATAGGGCTTTATGCTGTCTATGATTGTGTAACACTTAAACAAGTTCAGATAACTGAAAATAATTTATTCCTGCATCGAGAATAAACATTGTACGTAATTCTAACCTATTTCCAAGCATACACGGATTACTTGCGTAGTACAAGCACGCTGTTTTGTGTTGTTTGGATGGAATACTGGTGTGCGGCAAAAAGGAGTGTGACAAAAATGTGCCAAAAGTAAGTAAATGCAGCCATTAGCAACTTTCTATAATCAATGCAAGGAAGTCTACTGTGTCAGGTGACTGTATGAACAAATGTTTTAAGGGCAAACAGAGTCTATTTCTTCTGGTTTCCAGTTTCAAATACAAATCATAAGACCTTTTTAGTGATTTCCACAAATTTACGTCAACTGCTCACCGAATCCTCGCGACATATGTGTAATCAACAATGTCCAATCAATCAGCTGATCACAGCAATGCCAGTCACTGTCGATGAATAGATGTTTCCGGTAGATCACCCAGCGGTGGTGCCAATCTGGCGCTACCAAAACACTCGAGTTTGGCTGATTAAAAAGAGGGTGTGATCGCTGGACAGATGGCCTCTGAGACTGTATCTGGCCTCGTCTCCCAGACTCACATGTGGCCTGGTGGCCTCTGTCTGGGGGAATAATTGAATAAAGTGAAAGTCATGATTTGAGTGGCCACTGGTTGTACACGTATCATATTATGTAGCATTATACTAACGAGTAATGAATTGATTCATATTTTTATACCTAAATGGGGATTCGCTACTGAAGAGAGTATTTATTTTATTTTATGAAAGTGGCCAATGTAATTTTTACTGGGGTATCAAGGGAAAAGTATGAAAATATTAGTTTTATTAAAAAAATATATAAGTGGAGGAGGATTGGGAGAAAATAGAGTTCTTTGCATAATTTGTAACGGTAAAAATTGATATTCTGGTAAATGTGTGACGGATTTTAATACAGTTACCTAAACCTTACCCTCATATTTAGATAGACTCAATAAGATACCCCAAACATGCTTGAGCAGTTACATAATATAATTGACTAATAGTCAAATATAATATGTAAAATATCTTTTTCATACGAACAGTTAAAAACATTTATTTATTTACTAACTAATAAACGTAGAGGCTTAAGTATACCTATATTTAAAATATTTGCATAATGCTGTCTAGGATAAGTAGTAAAAGTGTCAATAATCTGCCCCAAATGGTTCTCAAGATAATCTTTTGTCTCAAAGAACATGAAATTAGAAATTTGCGGAAAATAGCATTTAATTTAATTAATATTTCATCACTAGGGCCTAAAGTGACTCTTTTTAACCCGACATCATGAATTACAAAAACATAGCTAGAACGAAATAATTTTTATGGAAAGATAACCTATCTAAACGACTTCCTTCTTAAATTCTGCTAAAAAATAAGCTGCTTACAAATAAGCAGCTGTTTAGTAAGAGATTCAATTATTTCGTCTATTACGATTGTTTTATTATGTCGAGCAATCGACAACAATAGGTTGTGAAAACATACCTAATAAATCAATCGATAAATAATTTCGATCGATACGATTGCTACAATCAAAATTTACAACTGTTTATAACAGCTGATTTTTACTCCCTAGTGAGTAAAAATGCTTTAGACCCGCAACGCATGCATTAAAAACGGCTGTTTTTGCTGCAGTATGACGAAAAAGAGAATTTATTATTTTACCATATAATAAAAGAATTTGTTACTGAGCACAAATTTTACAACTTTTTAAACTTACCAATGATTTAGTAGCATACGAAAACGCTTTGAGATAACATATCAGAGTGAATTAATCACCTGGTTTTACATAATTGTACTTACACATATACTCTTTGAATAGTAATGCTTTACCGAAAATATTATATTGAATTTGCACTAGACATCCCAATATTTAAAACTGACGTGGTATTCCTAACCATAGTAATAAATATAAAAAACTACATAGAGCTAAAAAATACTCGAAACGTTCAACAGTTTGCAAACTGTACACTAAACACTTGATTATTTATCTCAATGATCTCAGTGAACAATACAATCTTACCCCTTGCCTCAATCAACCTTCGGTTGTTTTAAAACCCTCAACTTCACCCTGGGATCGACACTGTGAGAACTAACCCTTAAACAATTACCCGCGCAAACCACATTGCTCAACTTCCGGCGGGAAACTTAGTATCACGGTTAAACGATTCTTCCGACCGTTTGAGCAAGAAACAAAGTCAGGAAATACAAATTTGTCAGTCAATGTCCGAATGGAGTGTTTTGTAGTCGGTTCCCAGTCTCTTCTAGAACTACTGGACCGTAGCACCACAGTTCTATACAGGGGGTGCCGAGTATAGGGCTCAAACAACACTACAATGCGAATCAGGTCAATAGTAAACTTCAAGTGTTGCTTTCAAATTGTTCTTTATTGAATTATATTCGGTTAGTTGTATATAGTAGCTTTACAGGTAAATTCTACGAGGTAACAGTGTTTTAGGACGTATAGCTTTACAATTCCATTTTTTAATATATATTTTAAATTGTAATGTATAGGTTAACTACTGAACTGTGGGTAAGATAAATTATTTATCAAACCATTTCATATATTACAGTGGGCTTTTCAAGAAAATTATACGATAAAATATTATTTATAGGACATAGCGTATAGATTCTTTATCTCTTGTTTTGACCTTAAAATTTCTGCTAAAAAAAATTTCCCTGTAGGGTAGCTATTACCGTAAGTGGCACTGTAAGACCTCGGCCCGGGACAAATTTACTTTTTAATTTTGATGTCCCCATAGCCAAAAACACAATTTGTTCAAATTTTTATATATGTATATATATGTATCCGTCACGCGATAACTCAAGTAATTTTTGCCCGATTTTGATGAAATTTTGTTTAAAGGTGTAAGGCAGGATAAACTTGGAGTTCGCGAACCAGCATGATCGGACCATGGGAACGGGGTTTTACGGGGGTAAAAGTTGGGTTTTCTCATTTATGACCCTCGAAACACAAAATTTCACAATTTCACACTAGACATTTTTAAATATCTAAAAAAAAAATAATAATTTAGTATATCAAAGTGGTTTTTTTATGGTTATAGGTACTGTAACGGGAAAAATTCAAAAATATTTAAATTTCAAATGCCTATGTTATTATTATGGAGAATATTGTCAATTCTTTAGTTAGCTTGATTATGGATATATTTAGATTAAACTTATTTATTATTATTTACCATTCTCCAGATTTATAATAAGTCTAAAATTAGGCTAGAAATCATATCTTTAATATGATTTCTTTTTCAGATTATTAATATGTGTACGTGTATTCAAGTAAGTTCTTTTAAGAAGATGTCAGATAATACCAAACAGTAATCTTTTGTCTTGCAAATATTTCTCTATTCTGGACTCAATTATTAATTTGACCGAGAGCAAGGTTTTTCGAAGCTGAAAAAGGGCTTCAAAGTTGATTATAATGGCATATTTAAATTTAACCATATTTGTCTTTCAAATAGCTCTACTCTGAACTTCAAATTTGACTGAGAGTAAATAGAAATGGATTTGACCAAGAATTCAATCTAGACAACTTAGTTTTGGAACATTTTTGTTTAAAACGCTCGTTTATTGTAGTCTATATCAAATAGCTCTTGTCAATGAACTACATAATGCCATTTTCACAAAGGGTGAAAAGGATGTTAAAAATAACGGTTTATAGGAGAATTCCACAAGAAAATCGTATTGTTAGGCGTTAAAGGCAGAAAATGTAATAGTTTGCCTTTAAAATATTCTTTAACGTTTGACCTTATTTGATTTTCAGTCCTTCCAAGAGTGACAAGGAATTTTAAACATACTTTACAATCATATTCTACCGGAAAATTTAAACTTTAGTATATTCTGGTTCAGAAACCTTAGGCGTTTCTTTAAAATTGTACTTCTTTTTGGCTGAGATTCTTTGGATTGTTTTATTGCACTGAGAAGAATATGAAATATGAAGAAAATCACTTTAGCTTACAAAATGTATACGATCAAAAATAATCAAAACCTATGAAATACATGTTCACCAATCACACATATTAAGTGGTAGATAAGAAAAACTACCTTAATGTCGTCAAACAAAATTTTTTTGTGAGTGGCGTAAAAAGAACTCAAAATAAACTACAAACAACATATAAACAAAGGTGTTAGTTATATCTGTCCGCGGCAATATCACTGTCGAACCAATGGCTCGGAAGTCTCAATTGTTGTTTCCAGATTCAATGGCTCGACGCTTTTTGTTATCCGCAACACATGTCCCGCATTTCCAAATTTGACCCCGAAAATGTGATAGGTCGACTGGAAAATCAGTATTTTGCGAAAACGCAGCGTCATTATGATTACTAGGGGAGAACCGGTGATAAATTCACAATATGGAAAAACGGTCTGGACTATGTGGTGACGGAAAGTAGATTTGACAAAATTATCAAATACAATTTATTCTGGTTTTCAAATAGCCAAGATTAATTAACACACCTAAGTCAACCGACATTAGCTTGTAAATATTGTTTATAGAAAAAGTTTAATATAACCAAACCTAATAAAAATTGGATTATAATGTGTCACCTTACTGAGTTATTCTTGTCAAAATAAAAATGTAATAGTTTTCAGCCGGAAAGAGTCCTGAGTTTCTGGAAAATTGTAACTTATTAAATTTAAAACATTAAGGGTAAATTTTAAAAATGGAATACCTACCTAAAAAGTTAATAAATCTATCAAAGTCAACTGTTTCAGGATCTAAATGCAAGGTTAAAGTCAATGGAGAATTTTCAGAGGATTTTGATATAAATACTGGTGTGAGACAAGGAGATGGTTTGTCCCCATTGTTATTCAACCTAGCTCTGGAAGACTCTCTACAAGAATTACAAAAGCTAGAAGCTGGAATTACTATGGGAACCAACATTAATATCCTGGCATTTGCAGATGATGTGGCACTTGTGGCCAAAAACGAAGAAGAACTAAAAATTATGGTCTCAAAACTCATAAACCACACTAAAAAAGTTGGCTTAAATATCAATGTAGACAAAACCAAGATAATGGAATGTGGAAGAGCTATCCAATTAAATAATAAAAATCATGTAGAAATAGAAGGACACAAATTTTGTAAAGTAAACAATTTCTCTTACCTAGGAGTAATGCTGACGAATAATAATGAGGAAGACTCTGAAATTCAGCAAAGATTAAATGCAGCTCATAAAAGTTTATCGGCATGCCACAAATTGTTGAGTTCTCGCCTACTCTCACAGAAAACTAAAATCCGTATATACAAAACTATAATAAGACCAGTATTACTATATGGCTCAGAGAATTGGGTGATAAGCAAGAGAACTGAGAAACGACTTATAGTGTTCGAAAACAAGATTCTAAGGAAAATCTTTGGACCAACCTTTGAAAACGGAGAATGGAGAGTTAAGCACAACAGGGAGTTGAGAGAGTTGTACAGGGACCCAGATATTGTGGCTGAGGTGAGAAGTAGGAGATTGAGATGGGCAGGCCATGTGTTAAGAAAGGAAGAGGGATCCTTAGTGAGAAACGCCCTAAACAACAATCCTGAGGGTAGAAGACCTCCTGGAAGGCCCAAGTTGAGGTGGAGAGATCAAGTGAGAAGAGATCTGAGAAGAATGGGAAGAAGAGAGGATGAAGCAATGGATCGTGCAGTCTGGAGGCAGTGTGTTGGCGAGGCAAAGTACCTCCTTGGGTACCAAGAGCCACGGCAGTAAGTAAGTAAGTAAGGGTAAATTTTAAAGGTTCCGGTTGTAGTTTCGGAGCAAGCCTAAGTTCTTGTAGTGACTGAAGGAAGGTGAGAAGATTTTCTTGCTGATGATATCCTTTTTCGAATTCAGCGTGAAAAATACTGGGTATTTTCTATAGTTTGGGCCGTTTAGGGTAACCAAAAAAATTTTTAAAAGCACTTCTTTTTCATCATTTCAGTAAACTATGATATTATTATTTTAATAGAAGTTAAATAGATGTCAAGAAAAGATAGGCCGCAAAATAATACTTTTTGTATGGATTTACATTGACCAAAGAATACTCTCAGAGTATAGTGATAAAGTTCCCCGAGCAAAGCTCGGTCCCCAGGTACTATATATTAAGGAGCAATTTTTAATGTAAAAATGGCCGATTTGATCCTGAGAAAAGCTAGAAACTTGGTTTAGAACTTGGCTAAGCTGTCATTGATCAAGAGATTTTTTATTCTGACTATTGAAAAATCCGATCTTTTTAAGTAATAAAGCTACACTAATCACTTTACATTCTAATTATAACTCAAAATACCAACCTAGGTTGTCGTTGTGTCTCAAAAGCAAACATCAACATTTACAAAGCTCAAATCTGCGTAGCCCCTCAAAGCTGTAAACATTTTACATTTACAAACAAAAGTTACTCGTAGTGAAAATCCACTTCTCCAACAACTTTGCAAAATGTCCATACAATTTTCGAAAAAATCCAAAATCCATTTCTCCTTCCTCGAATCACTTATGGAACTCGCGGATGCTTTTAAAATAAACGGCGGTGCGGCGTGAGGGTGTAATTTTGTGCATTAGCGAAAGTAAAACACTTTGAAGTGTCCATCCACCGTCTAGCACGTCACTATCGCTTAGATCAGAACTGAGGGATAAAAGCCGCAGATACATATCAGGGTGGAACTACCCATGTCAACTCGCGAGCAAAAACTGGGCATGATTTGTCAAATTTTACATTGGCAGATGAGTTTTTGATATTTTAGTATTGGTAAATTTAAATTGAATCCTTGTGAACTGAAGAAAGCTTTTAAATTTGACGGGATAAGATTGTCTAGGTTCTAGGTACAATTTCAAATTTTTTAGTTTGTTCATATGAAAAATTTTCTCTAATTTACTACACAATCGTCTGATTATATTAGGAAATTCCACATAACGTATTAACTTGAGGAAAAATTACTCATCTTTCAATAGAAGATCGTTGACAAAGTGATGTCAAAGTAGTAACTTTTGTTTTCATTTGATAATGTGAAAATAATAGATGCGTTTATTTATTTCAAAAATTCAGACAGGCTCAACCTTCAACGAAACGCAATTTAAAAGTAACATTTCACTTGAAATAAATAAGTTTGATCAAATTTTAAATGTGGTGAGGATACCCTATACATTGATGATCACAGTCCACATATAAAGCACTACAGAAAAAAAACCTTTTTGAGGACTGAAAAATTAATTATTCAACACTTATGGATATAAAATCGCTACCAAATTACTCTAAAATATTGAACCAACTTTTCCATGACTCTGCAGCAACTCTTCTCTTCTTCATTGCTTCCTATATGTTGACTGTGGATGTTTTCTAAACGAAACAAGATATTGAAAATTTCTAGGCGAGTTCACATAAAACATCCATGTAAGCGATCCCCGACCCCAGGTACAGAATAGGGGAGCCTGAGTTCATATCCGCGATGAATTTTATTTTCTCGTTGTCCGCTCGACCGAGCATTTTGAAACTTTGAATACGATAATTACGGGACGTGTGGCACGCGCGTGTACGAAACTGACGCAACACGCGTGCGATGCGTGCCGTGTCCCCATCCCCGCCACCCCCTCCACAACAGATAGGATCTGACTCCGCTATTCAAATGCGGTACGAATGGATCCGTAAACAAAACACGCGGTAATTTTGATTTACGACGCGCCAAAGTAATTGAAAACGCGAGAGCGTCCCTTATCTCTTATCTGGTAGTTTTGCGGTTAGGGGTGTTCCAATGGAGTAAATAGGGTGTTCCTAAACTTCGTATGGAGTTAATTTCGTGTGTTATGGGTATGAGAAATAATTGTTCATGTTTAGGTCATCCGTTTGTAAAATGTGATTGTTTGGTGATATGTGGTTTCGGCTGAATGCGCTGTTGTCGATGTAGTTAATGCTTTTCTCTTATTTCATGGCAGATCTAAAAATACTTTGCTTTTCTGT
Source organism: Macrosteles quadrilineatus (assembly GCF_028750875.1). Classification (NCBI taxonomy): domain Eukaryota; kingdom Metazoa; phylum Arthropoda; class Insecta; order Hemiptera; family Cicadellidae; genus Macrosteles; species Macrosteles quadrilineatus. The sequence goes on along the minus strand of NW_026542599.1, from coordinate 29,718,818 downwards.
TAAAATACCAGAGGATATTTGAAAGATTGTTATATTTGATTACACTAGTTTTAAAGTTGACGAAATAACATTCTAACACGGAAACTCACTCTGCACAGAGCTGACATTTCTTAAAATTGTCGTCATCAGATCTTAAACGCGTCTTAGATACCATGTACCATGTTTCATGAAGTATGTTTAATCCGTGATTTAAGAATGTATGAATTACCTTAACGTATAGTATAGGGTTAAATAGTATTGGAAACTCATTAGGTATGCAATACAACTCGATTGAACAGAGTAAAAAAAACAAACACAAACAAAATCAAGCAGCGTTCCCAAAACTTACATATTACACTAAAAAAAAATTAAATAAGTTTATAACAAATCCTACTACATCCCAGCAGATGGATGAAGTAACGCAAGTAATGCTGCGTCAGCTAGATGGAAATGCACTCAGCAGAAGCGTATAATTTCTTCAGCAAGTTGGTAGCAATGTGTTATTACTTAGATTGTTACACCTGACGCTGGATCAGCTGATGGACCAATGACGTCAGTGCCAGCTGATTATATGAATTACAGACAGATCGGCGTAATCAGAGTGGTAATTACTGAATAATAATAAGACTGAGAGGTGAGTGTAGACTCTATTAATTTGATCTCGGATCCATATTAAATTAGTTCAAATAACTCAATAAAAGTATGAACTGGATTCTTTACCCACATTAAAAATAGAATAGACTAAAAAGTTTGAAATAAAATAACAGCAAACGATGCATAGGGTGGAGTGATAATTATGCCCATCTTCAAATCCTACTCGTTCGGATATTCATTCTACCTGTCGTTCCATTAGTAATTACTCTATTTAAAATGGTTGAAGACCGTCTTTTTTCCTCAAGCCCATATAGGTAATAAAAGTTTATTTAAATTAATAACAAGATTCAAACATAAAAATCCAAGTGGTATCACTTTTTCAGCATACAACTGCATAGTATATTCAAGATTACGTAGAAGCTAAAAATAGGAGGAATAGTCTTTGGCGGGACGGCCCGTGACCAGATTGCCTTTTACAAAGTCTAGTTTCGCCCCGCCTTTATTTTCAGACCTCGGGGCCGTGTCAAAGTGTAGCCGCGTGTTGTTTAATGTTTGCAAGCGACTGTAGATGCCGCCACTTACACGGACAAACACCCAGCATCTGCCTTGCCGACATTCTTGCCGCTGAGTGTTATATAGTCAATGATACAACTGGTTCATCACACTACTACTGGCTTCTCCTGTACAGTTTGTGATGTATACAACTGGTTCATCACACTACTACTGGCTTCTCATGTACAGTTTACGATGTATACAACTGGTTCATCACACTACTACTGGCTTCTCATGTACAGTTTGTGATGTATACAACTGGTTCATCACACTACTACTGGCTTCTCATGTACAGTTTGTGATGTATACAACTGGTTCATCACATTACTACTGGCTTCTCCTATACAGTTTGCGATGTATACAACTAGTTCATCACACTACTACTGGCTTCTCCTGTACAGTTTGTGATGTATACAACTGGTTCATCACACTACTACTGGCTTCTCATGTACAGTTTACGATGTATACAACTGGTTCATCACACTACTACTGGCTTCTCATGTACAGTTTGTGATGTATACAACCGGTTCATCACACTACTACTGGCTTCTCATGTACAGTTTGTGATGTATACAACTGGTTCATCACACTACTACTGGCTTCTCATGTACAGTTTGTGATGTATACAACTGGTTCATCACATTACTACTGGCTTCTCCTGTACAGTTTGCGATGTATACAACTAGTTCATCACACTACTACTGGCTTCTCCTGTACAGTTTGTGATGTATACAACTGGTTCATCACACTACTACTGGCTTCTCCTGTACAGTTTGTGATGTATACAACTGGTTCATCACACTACTACTGGCTTCTCCTGTACAGTTTGCGATGTATACAACTGGTTCATCACACTACTACTGGCTTCTCATGTACAGTTTACGATGTATACAACTGGTTCATCACACTACTACTGGCTTCTCCTGTACAGTTTGCGATGTATACAACCGGTTCATCACATTACTACTGGCTTCTCCTGTACAGTTTGCGATGTATACAACTGGTTCATCACACTACTACTGGCTTCTCCTGAACAGTTTGTAATGTATACAACTGGTTCATCACAATACTACTGGCTTCTACTGTACAGTTTGCGATGTATACAACTGGTTCATCACACTACTACTGGCTTCTCCTGTACAGTTTGTGATGTATACAACTGGTTCATCACACTACTACTGGCTTCTACTGTACAGTTTGCGATGTATACAACTGGTTCATCACACTACTACTGGCTTCTCCTGTACAGTTTGCGATGTATACAACTGGTTCATCACACTACTACTGGCTTCTACTGTACAGTTTGCGATGTATACAACTGGTTCATCACAATACTACTGGCTTCTACTGTACAGTTTGCGATGTATACAACTGGTTCATCACACTACTACTGGCTTCTCCTGTACAGTTTGCGATGTATACAACTGGTTCATCACACTACTACTGGCTTCTACTGTACAGTTTGCGATGTATACAACTGGTTCATCACAATACTACTGGCTTCTCCTGTACAGTTTGTGATGTATACAACTGGTTCATCACACTACTACTGGCTTCTACTGTACAGTTTGCGATGTATACAACTGGTTCATCACAATACTACTGGCTTCTACTGTACAGTTTGGGATGTATACAACTGGTTCATCACAATACTACTGGCTTCTACTGTACAGTTTGCGATGTATACAACTGGTTCATCACACTACTACTGGCTTCTCCTGTACAGTTTGTGATGTATACAACTGGTTCATCACAATACTACTGGCTTCTACTGTACAGTTTGCGATGTATACAACTGGTTCATCACACTACTACTGGCTTCTCCTGTACAGTTTGTGATGTATACAACTGGTTCATCACAATACTACTGGCTTCTACTGTACAGTTTGCGATGTATACAACTGGTTCATCACACTACTACTGGCTTCTCCTGTACAGTTTGCGATGTATACAACTGGTTCATCACACTACTACTGGCTTCTCCTGTACAGTTTGTGATGTATACAACTGGTTCATCACACTACTACTGGCTTCTCCTGTACAGTTTGTGATGTATACAACTGGTTCATCACACTACTACTGGCTTCTCCTGTACAGTTTGTGATGTATACAACTGGTTCATCACACTACTACTGGCTTCTCCTGTACAGTTTGCGATGTATACAACTGGTTCATCACACTACTACTGGCTTCTCCTGTACAGTTTGCGATGTATACAACTGGTTCATCACACTACTACTGGCTTCTCATGTACAGTTTGTGATGTATACAACCGGTTCATCACATTACTACTGGCTTCTCCTGTACAGTTTGCGATGTATACAACCGGTTCAACACACTACTACTGGCTTCTCCTGTACAGTTTGCGATGTATACAACCGGTTAATCACACTACTACTGGCTTCTCTTGTACAGTTTGTGATGTATACAACCGGTTCAACACACTACTACTTGCTTCTCCTGTACAGTTTGCGATGTATACAACCGGTTAATCACACTACTACTGGCTTCTCTTGTACAGTTTGTGATGTATACAACCGGTTCAACACACTACTACTTGCTTCTCCTGTACAGTTTGCGATGTATACAACCGGTTAATCACACTACTACTGGCTTCTCTTGTACAGTTTGTGATGTATACAACTGGTTAATCACACTACTACTGGCTTCTCTTGTACAGTTTGTGATGTATACAACCGGTTCAACACACTACTACTTGCTTCTCCTGTACAGTTTGCGATGTATACAACCGGTTAATCACACTACTACTGGCTTCTCTTGTACAGTTTGTGATGTATACAACTGGTTAATCACACTACTACTGGCTTCTCTTGTACAGTTTGTGATGTATACAACCGGTTCAACACACTACTACTTGCTTCTCCTGTACAGTTTGCGATGTATACAACCGGTTAATCACACTACTACTGGCTTCTCTTGTACAGTTTGTGATGTATACAACTGGTTCATCACATTACTACTGGCTTCTCCTGTGCAGTTTGCGATGTATACAACTGGTTCATCACACTACTACTTTTTCCTCCTGTCTTGTTGGTGTTGTGTACAACCGGTTTATAGCACTACTACAATCACATTGTGTGACGCTAAATGAGCCAACGGGTTCGCAATTTAATACTAGTGTCCTATTAGGTTTCAAGGTCCTTGCGTTGTGATTATTGTCAAACCAGTTGATAACAAGTTCATATAATAACTTTCAAACATTTTCAAATTTGCCAATACAGTAAACTAACCTATGCAACACCTTTAAGTGTTCCACGACTCGGGACACGTTCACACTCACCATTCCGAAACAACACGAAACGTTTTGAGTCTCCTGATCATATTGGCAAAGACCTGCCATGAAAATTCACTTGGGAGGATACAATTTTCTCACCCTAGCACACCTGGAGTCGAATAATCAATCGCACACGTGTTTCACCCTTTGTTGATGTTATCCTTGGCTCGTCGCATGTTCCGGCCATCTCTCACTTCATAAAGATATCTCACAGCTGATCGGTCATCACAATTAGCCACTTGGGCCTGGGAATGGCTCACAATTTGTCGGCGTGGGAACTCGCGACGGAAGAGCGATACGGGTCTTTTAATTACACGGAACGGAAGTCAAACGGACTTTGCAGGTGTAAGGAGGTGCGGGACACTTGCAAGGTGGTCAGGTGCAACGGTTTAAATAGTTGATGCGGGGCTGATCGTTTAAATAGCTGAAATGACGATATTTTGTTGACAAAAGAAATGTAGTAAGTTTCTTGAAGTTTCATTCGTGTTTCGCGTGAGTGATTTTTCTCGGTGAGAACACACGTAATGATTGCGATTCGTTTTGTTGACTTTTAATATGTTAGATTATAGATTACGATTACGACGTCACCACAGACGGATGCGTATTGTAAGAGGTGTGAAAAGGGATGAGTGTTTGATTAATGAGAAGAAAACGATAATGTTGAAAAGAAAAAAAACACTTGGTCCCAAATAATAAGTCGTTGCCATCTCACAAATAGAAACTTCTGTAAATGTGTAATATGAACACAAATTATTCAGGGGGGGGCGATGAAAGACTTTAGAAACTTTTTCGGAGCTACTACTAGGGTCACTAGGGAGTTATGCTACATATTGAGCTTGAACTATTCTGTAAACAAAAACTAAGAAAAGATTAACTGTGTGTCTAGTAAATCAATACGTTGTTAATAAATATTTTATGACTTCACTCGTGCTGCTTGATTTGTAGTTGTGAGGAACAAAATTTTTTACTGGTTTTTAGGGTTATCGCTATTTATTTAACGTATGTTTTCTACAGATGTGCATTTTGTTGTCTTTTCTTTGTGCTTGTGGGATATCAGAAATAACTCATAGTTAATAAAAAACCAAAGGCGTTGAAATTGTATGTTAAATGTATATCTTTTTCCTTTAAGCTTAGACCTATACCATGTCATAAGCAAGCGTTCTTAAATTTTAACTAAAAAAGCCAAATCCAATAAAATAAAGTACTCTTACCTTGATTATTTTGTACTTTACCGCAACTAATCTTTTATGATCCTTTACTCAATCATCGTCTAATCTTTCCTATACACAATCACTGCAGATTTTTCCAGAACGAAGGCGTCATCGTAAGTAATTGTTGTGACAATAATGAACACTTTCCAGGAAGCCAATATGGCGAGATTGTGAGATAGCCGAGGGTGTGGTGACGACTGGCGTGGCGTCTGTCAGCTGATCAAGATAACAGCTGACTGACCGATCAGCTGATCCACTGATGACCATTGTTGTCAATGTTTTGGTTGCCGATAGGTCAAACGAGTGTCAGGTCTTGAGATGACAATTTGATTGTATCTCGGACATCTTTATTTTTCGAAAGAGAAATGATTTCGGTGCTTTACAATGCTTTATCTTTGTTGTTGTTATTTGCTTCTGCCTTATAGGAGGAGTTTGTAGTATCTCACAGAATTTCTCGATTGTGACATTTTAAATAGGCTATGTTAATGTTCAAAAAATATTATTTAAATCAATTTGTCCGCTATGAGTTCAATTTTAATAACCTAACTTGATATAATAAGTAGTGGTAAATTCTGGAGCAGTATCTTGGCGTTTTAGCAAGAGGTGAAAAAAAATATTATTTTATTCAGAAATTTCAATTTATTCTATAAGATAATTGAATACACAATGGGCTATGTAACAACGGTCAGATTCATATTATAAGGACAGTGAATAATATAAAAAGAAACATAATAAAGGCAAGGCATTGAAATTTTTAAAAATATGAACACTTAAAATCGTTGAAACTATATAACAGTACACAATAGGCCTATTATTGTAGAGGGGCAAATCAGGAAGATAGGATATGTATAATAAAAGTTTCAAATAATATGTGCTTCTACCGTGATGAGTTATTTGTAGTTTGAGAATTAGTCAGATTTTTAGGAAAAAAATATGGCATTAACGTTTTTTAATTCGATCAAAAGCACGTTTAAAATCAATACTTATTTCATTAAAAGCAAAAATGCGTACACCGAATATACCTTTTGGTCAACATTAATTTGTGTCACATTAATTAAAAACGCAAACATTTATTGTGATTTGTTCAAAAATACGTACAAGTAGTAAACAGTAAAATAACTTGAGAAAATAAATACCCCAAATCTCCGAGGTAAAAGAGAAATAAAATGGAATTGAGGTAAATCACAAATGAACTGTGTAAACCTAAAAACTTTGAGGTTTTCTAGGATTTCAATATTTTTTATTCATATTGTTATGTTTATAATCTTGTTTTGTTCTTGTTGTATGTGCCTAAGTAGCTCCTGTGGTCTACAGTACTCAGAAAATATCGATACAGAAGGTTATCTATACAGTTATCTATACTAAGCACCATTTGAATATTTATAAACCGTATACTTAAAAAAAATTGATATGTACTATTTAAATTTCAGCATTAATGTCAAAACAGTGAATATTAGGGTGATTACAGTAATACCGTAGAGATAGCTAACAACAAATAGTTATGGATCCGAATCTAAACCCAGAATAAATCAATAACAAGTAAAATTAAAGTCAGAACAGCTCTCAATGTTTTTTTCCTTGCATAGATGCGTCATTTCCCCATTCCTAGACCGGGATGCCAACCTTGGGCACTCCTAGATCCTAGACCTCTTTTGACTCATCCTAGACCGCTAGATCGTAGACTTTGGCGCCCAATAAACAAACCCTGTCACCTGCGACCACCGACCACCGGATATGGCAAACCCTTGTAGCTCTGACGACACTTCCGGTACAGTGGAAACGACTTAGACACTGTTAATTGTCTCGTGATTGCCTGTGATTGGATGTCAAGTGTAACCGCCAAAGACAATAGATTTGCATGGAGGACGAGTTGCGAATAATGAGCTTCGATTCAGAATATACTTAACTTACAGGTAATTGGGAGGAAAAAATGTGGTTTGAACGTTTTTGTAATCGCTTACGTAAAAAAAAAACGTTTTATTGCAAATTGTGATGGGACTAATTTATTCCGAAACTTGTCACTAAACGTCTAACCAAGACTGTCATTAATTTAGAATCAGGGGTAATCCTAGTAAAGATACTGGAGGCGACAAAATATTCCATTCACCTTCATCTTGGAAAGCATAATTCATATTCAAGTTGTGATTTAACATGAATTTTACACAACAATGATTAAATTGAGCCAACTTGTTGTCTTTGAATCACTAGATTTTGTCATAAACTTGTAAAGTAAAAAAAATATTCATATCTTTCAAGTTAAACCAACGATTAACGCAACAGTTTTTCAATACTCTAAAAGTAACTAAAAATTCAATTACTTCATCTTTAAAATAAATACCATATTGAACAAATAGATTTAAGGAGAAACTGTTTTGTCAAGAAGGAAAAAAAATGTAAATGATACGTAAAATCATGTACGCTTTTCATGCTAAAATATGTATTCTTCAAAAGGACTGAACATGATTAAGGGCTTTGATCTTCCCTTGGTGATGGTTCCACCCCCTTTCCTCCCCCCCCCCCGGGCTATTGATACCTTCTCGTCACTTTGAGTCACCTGTGCCATCAAAGGGTGCAATCCGGTAGATTTACCCGCGCAAAGTCCCGCTTGATACACGCCCGAGATTAAATGGCGGGATAAAAATGGAGGGAATGTTTTCATGTGTCGAATGCGCAAAGTGTTAAAAGCAAAAATTCGTAAAAACGAATTAATCAAAATAAGTAAGGGGTCAATGGGTTCTACAACTTATAGAGGTATATGATTCTTGTTAAAATTAAAGCTAAACTAATTTATCAAAGATTACAAGACCGTAGCTTTATAGGTACGACATTCGCTAAGTGTTATCATTAGAGCAAACGTTTATGTTTTTAGTCCTGACTTTGTTAAATTATCTTTTCGATCTTTTAACACAAGGAAACAGGGAAATTTGACCTACGGAAATGATTTGTTTATGAGATTGTGACTTACGAAACATTCTCTTATATTTGGTTTAGACTGCTTCCCTTAGCTTCCACACTATATCAACTTTTGAGATAAATCAAAGTCTAAAGACATACAATCTTTCTACAGTACCACCGTGGACAATAATTTAAGAAAATATAAACATTCGTATAGCTTGTGAAAGTATAAAAACATAGTGAATTTGTTTACATTTTGAAGTAGTTTTGTGGAGCATATTATGATTCATTACTCTAAAGAAAGATCATTGATTTCTCTCGATGAATCCAAAGACCAACTTCTTAAAAAATTATATCAAATCATAGATTTATAAAAAAACGTCATTGCCATTGACATTTGATCTTTTTATTAGCTTCATAATGGTAAAGTCGAGACCTTTTTGCCAAACTATATTAAGAATCTACTGAAATCTAGTTTTATTCCAATTCATATTACTCATATATTTTAATTGTTTTAGATTGTAAAGATATACAAAAGAAACATTCACAACGGTTTCTTAGAATTGTGTAAATACTAATTTATTTTAATTTAACTAATCAACTACTGTCGCTGATTAATACTTTAAACTATATTTATATCTTTTCACTTCGTAAAATAAAGTATTGTTCGTTGTAAAATAACAAAAATAACCGTTAAACCCTTAATACATTAAATCATCAGTTTACAAATAATCTAAAAAACTCCACAAAAACGCTATCCCCACAGCCATATCGTTGTGTATTCCACTTGTAAAAACTAAATCCAAGATTATTCTTAATTTGGCGCAAAAAGGGGCTTATCAAACAATGGAGGGCTGAAATATTTATAAAATGCGCATTTTTGCTCTGTAATCCCCATCCGGAATGCAGGGTGTAAATCCTTCATTAATTTTTCCCATGCAATTTTTTCACTCTATGTCATTAACGATTAGTGTTGGCTGCGATGAAATGGGATTTGTCCGATAAAATTAACATCAGAGTCGCAAATGTAAGCGATGAAAAGTCATGTTGGTGTGTAAGCCAGCTCGCGTGGATTAGGCAAAGCCGGAGCCCGATCTTTCTGGGAAATATGGACAAAAAATTATCTCTGAAACAGAATAATAGAGAATGTTTATCAACTCGGCCCCAGCTTAGGGCGTCAAATATGGATTAGCTTGTGAAAATCTGCTGAGATTTTGTAAATATTTTCGCACGTCAGTCTTAAAAAGTTAATTACAGTACTTGGTAAATATTTGTATAGTGTTGACAAGGAATTTTCCATTATTAGCTTTTGGAGTTAAATATGGTATGGTAAGTGGTATGAGATCGTGTAGTGTTTGTACATTGTATGGTTGAATTATTGCTTCGAAAATACTATAAAACCGAGTTGTCCCAAAATGAAGCATCTATCCACAAGCCAAATAATCCAGTATTTTTTTGTGGTTCCAAATTAAATAATACATATTCTGTATCGAATATGCAGGGAGTCTTTCCATCATGTGGCTTTAAATCACTGGATTTTGTAATAATTTTGTAAAGTAAAATAAATATTGATATACATTTCAAGTTAAACAAATGGTCAATGCAACAGTTTTTTTTTCATACTCTAATAAGGTACCTAACTAAAACTGCAATTGCCTCATCCTCAAATATAACCATATTGGTTTACTTATAGTTTTTACTTATACTTTTGACATATTCCCATTTCGATATCGATCTAAAAAATAATGATCAGCCACCGATGTTTGGAAAATATGTCTCTGTAAAAAACTCTTTTTAAACAAACATGGTTTCCGGTCTCAAAAACTAAGACTTTCCACAGCTGGTTGATCATGGTCATAGTTGATTTGTATAGCAAGTGGTAGTTAATTATATTTTCGCTTTTAGTTTTGATTATGGATGATACAAAAACAATGTTAAGGTTTACAAAGAACATCATAACCCAACACAGTAACTCAACGATGTATTTTTTATAGTAGAGAGTGTTTGTCCTTTTAGTTTGATAAGATTAGTTTTCGGTATAAAAGGTGTGATATTGTTAAGGTGTAAACGGTTTTTTGATTAGCAGCAACTCAGAGTAATAAAACAAAATTTTGTTTTTTTACTCTGAGGCAGCAATCACTGACGACATCCCAATCGGAGTTGAACTAAGTTGTTTCTATTCTTAAACTGGCAACTGTTTTAACATTAGTGTGGAATATATATTTTTTAATATTGAAATATAACCAAAAATAAAAAATCTAATGTTATTCAAATGGATATTGTTCAAACTCTTCGAATTACTTACTTAAGGTAGAAACAACTTGTTAAACACTACTACAGTCCACCAAAGTACATTTCATAACTACTCACAAAACTTCCTCTCATATCAAACATGTCCAAAGTTACCAAAATCCTAAAAGTTCCCCAATGTTTCCTATCACAAAAACCTAATGGGTGGAAAGATTACATCCATGTTGTTCGTTTGTCAAAACGTACAACGCAACAGTTGCGTCCTGCTCATCATTAGGGAGTCAAGACAGGTAATGTATTAGATGGTTGCATGTTTAAGAGTTATCAGTTCTACGTAAACTACGGTATGTCACGCAGTCCCAAACTGTTGTACTCTATGTGCCACGGTCCTAGTCCATAGAGTAAACTCATAAACTAGCTTTTAGTCTAACTGCCGTTTGCTTTTAAGAAGTTTTTTTGTGAAACGTGCAATTATCCAACGATCACTGCGTTAGTGCAATGCGATACGCTTGAGCAGTAATGAGAGTTTTTGTGTCCAAAGTTACGAAATGCAAGTTGAAAAGGCTGTATGTTTGCTGGAAACAAACAAAATTCAAAGACTAATACGCAATTACAAAATTAAGCAGCATTTTCAGTAGAATAAATACGGAAAATAGAAAAAAAATACTAAAGGATTTTTATTGGAGTAAAGCATACGATGGATTTTTAAAACCAACCGCTTTTGATTTGAAAAGAGGCCGCATGGGATTTTGGATTCTCTGAATTGACAACACACTGATTATTTAATTTTTATTTTTCAGGATTTCGAATCTTTTTCGGAATGTCGAATTTAAATTATCTACCATGCTTGAAGCTTTTAAGATATTCAGCTTTTTCCTGTACAACCTTATGCTTTTAGATTATTATGTGCTTTTTGGAAACATCTTCAAGCAACGCTCAAAGATGACATGTGAAGCACAGTGAATCATCAACTGAATTAGCATGAGTTTTACAAGACTGAATAAGGTTACTGGCTACAAATTAGAGTACAATATTCTAAAATAATTTTAGCGTTTTGTTTCGTAAAGTACCTAATAATTTGGTTGTACGAGTCCTAGCTATTGGCTCAATACAACCAAAAACATGGTCAAGCCCATATTTTTACTGTTGTGGCATACAATTTATTTTATGTTTATGTTAAAATAAATTTTATATCAGTAACACGCTTTTATTTTGATGTACCATCAACATTTTTGGTTGAAATAAACAAATCTTTGACAGATGGAAACAAGAACACGTACAAAAAGTCATCAAACAATACTTAAAGATCTCAAGTCATCATGAACTGTTCTATTAATCAATTTACAATTACCATAAAAGCATTCAATTAACATTATTCTAGACCAAGCATGGTCTTGCAACAATCGTAAAGCACATTTCATGACTCATTGACTGTCGCCACATCGCCTACTTACTCGATCCGTCACAGCTTGAATAATCACGTTCTGCTTCTCTAAATTGGCATTCTCGACCAACATTAGCGTAACAAGGCGAGGCTCTTTGAACAAGCTCCAACCGTGACTAAAGCCCGCCATAATCCGCGCATTAGTGACATTTATTACAGTATGAGATTTATCGACGATGTTATGATGGAGGCAGTGGCCCCAGCAGCTGTCAGATTGTTTCCGCGCCATAACCGCGCCCGGGAGAAGGGGCGTTCCACAGCCACAGGTGAGTTGACAGTTCGGGGTTTAATTTCCCGCCGCAATTAGAGTTTTCCCGCGGTCGCGCGACCGGAAGTGGCAGTCACTTCCTGTTTGTTGATGGTCAGATGGTCACGTGTCAATATTGGTCGAAGGCGTCAAAAGTTCGAGGTGGGAAACTGTCGGGTTTGATTGATGATGAGGCTGAGAACAACTTTATTGTGTTTCTGAAAAAGTCTCTTACAATTTTTTCTTCGTGGGCCTATGTGGGTTTTCAAAAATTTAATTTGTTACAATGAACAATTTTTGTTCTGCATTCCTGCAAATAGACAGGAATCGCGTTTCGTGACGTGTGTCTGGTTATTTCTCGAGGTATATTTGTTAGGATTTTGTTGTTGTTTCTACACTCCGAATACAAAATTAATTGGTCACATCTGGGATTCTAAAACATTATCAATATATTTCAAACTAGTACTATAATAACGTTTTCTGTCCTTCTATCGAACAAAAAGTAACATGACCTTAAGCAAAAATAATCCTCTGGAGAAAAGGTAGTTATATTTTGTATTGATGGGTGATTTTTATACAGTAACTGCTACACTCGCATTTTTATACCTACGGCCACAAACCGTTGGAAAGTTCGAGTAGCTTATTACAGAAGAACCTTCAATAAAATGATAAGCCTTTCTGTCTGATTCTACTCCAACTCCACGCAAAACCCTCGTAACCAATTAAGTAATAGCTTTGACTAGTCAATGTACGTTTCACACAAAGATAACAACTGTAGCAAAGATTACAATGAACTTATACTTTTGACATGTTCCCATTTCGATAACGAACTACATAACAGCCACTCAAGCCACCGTTGTTTGGAAATTTTGTCTCTGTAAAAAATCCTTTTAAACATAAACTTATTCCCGTTCTCAAAAGCTATGAATTTCCACTTTATAACAACTGATTCCAGGTAATAAAATTAGATACATTGTAATACAAATTTATTTATCCCCTACTATTCATGTTATGATTTTTTATGTTATAACATAGACAAAAGAATTAAATTAAATTTATTTCGTTAGTCTATGGTTATATAATCGGAAATGGTACAATATTACTACTTTAAAGAGTACGCATTTTACACAGTCAATACTCCGTTACAAAGCACGGGTAAAGCTACTACTGTACTACGGTAGCAAGAGGTGTAGTGTTTATATATCTGTGTGTTTTTACTTCACATAAGACTCACTGAGCCAAGCTGAAATATTAAACAGTTATCGAAAATGAAACATTGTTACTATGCATATCAGCGTTCACCAATCTGAGGCATTGTTAAATTTTCGAGGTGGATCTTTGAGAAATTATTATCGATTGATCCCGGTAAAACATCTACATTGTTTTAAAATTAATTTGGTTTTACGTTCCTTGGATGTTATGGATTTTAACACTTACAAACAGCTTGTTCAAGAAAAAATTAGAAATTTCAAAAAGTTAAGTACATTTATTTATCCTCTGAAGATTCTGTTGTTAGCGAAAATTACGTTATGTCCCAAAAAAGTGTTGCTTAGATGACTTTTTAAAGTAACTCCAATCTTACGATTTCCATACCCCGCTAAAAAGCATGGTTGTGGCTAACAATAAACAAACGGACTTACAACCACGCAAAAAAATTAAACTAGTACACATTTATTAGTCCAAGCCAAAGTTGTAGAAGAGCCTGTAGGCGACCCTGAGGATCAGCGTCGGCGGGTCTCAATTAATTGTGGTTTTTACTCCGTGGAGTTGTAATGGTGTGATAAGCAGAGAGGAGGAATGCGAGTGGCGCCGGCGGGACTGGACATAGGACACAGAGTATAAAATAACACAGTCGACATAGACATAGAGTATCAAATCGCGACAGGAACAACGAATAATAGATAAGTGAGAATCGTTCACGTTGACAACGATGAGGGTAATTGTCGAAACAATGATAACAAGTACTTCTTGCTAATATGTATACAAGGTTAAGAGGGAGGAGATGTAGAGTATAAAATAACACAGTCGACATAGACATAGAGTATCAAATCGCGACAGGAACAACGAATAATAGATAAGTGAGAATCGTTCACGTTGACAACGATGAGGGTAATTGTCGAAACAATGATAACAAGTACTTCTTGCTAGTATACAAGGTTAAGAGGGAGGAGATGTAGAGTATAAAATAACACAGTCGACATAGACATAGAGTATCAAATCGCGACAGGATCAACGAATAAAATATAGATGAGAATTGTTCACGTTGACAACGATGAGGGTAATTGTCGAAACAAGGATAACAAGTACTTCTTGCTAATATGTCTACCTACAAGGTTAAGAGGGAGGAGATGTAGAGTATAAAATAACACAGTCGACATAGACATAGAGTATCAAATCGCGACAGGAACAACGAATAAAAGATAGGTGAGAATCGTTCACGTTGACAACGATGATGGTAATTGTTGAAACAATGATAACAAGTACTTCTTGCTAATATGTCTACAAGGTTAAGAGGGAGGAGATGTAGAGTGTAAATATATTGATATACCACAATCGTTAACTGAATCAACTATTACGTAAACAAAGGTTAACACAATCGTTAACTGATAATCTTAATAATCATTGACAACAATGAGGGATAGAGTCAACTATTACGTAAACAAAGAGAAGATCGACCGAGATGTGCCAATATTTGATTTTAGTCACTTTTCCAAGAACCGTTGACTGTTCACAATAGATACTTGGTGGGAAACTGATTATTATTGTCAAATATTACAAATACAAGATCGGAAAATAGGACACGTCAAAATAGATCTTTCAATGTTTTAAGAATTTGACTGATCACCAAAACACAAATACAACATGCACATTCAATATATTGCTATAACATGCCGCGTCATTACACTTAATTAAAGCATTACACAAGTTGAAATAAGAGAACTACCGTACTAAAGGTAAAGTAGTTAAACATTATAACCGTCAAACACTACGAATACATACTGTATATTAGCCGCAGCAACATGTCAATCTTTGATTTTATTGTAGTGACTTTCCTAAAATGTATTGACCCCTGATTACAATGAATTAGATTGTGTGTAAATTATAGATCTATATCTATAAAAGAGGAAGTATGTATGTATATACCCTATGGACTCCGAAACCGCTCGCCAGACTGTACTGAAACTTTCACACATTATTAAGATGGTTTGTGTGAAGTTTGGTGCAGATCCATCAAAAGGGCTCCGCCAAGAGGATTTTAAACCTCTTGATTAAAACCCTCTTTTTAACCTCTTGATTTTTAACCCTCTTTAGATTAAAACCAAGAGGGTTTTAAGGAGTCCAATGTAAGACTTTTGGAACTACAAATAAATGTAATTTAAAAGCAGATGTTTACTTTAACCAACTGTTTTGTGGGTTTGAATAATCACAACAGATTACAAATTCAGATTATCACAGAATTATCACTGATTATCACAAAAGATTTATACATTCTGTATTAGTCATGATTTGAAATAGTACCACACTGTTTCCACAGAATGCAGCACAGAAAAATATTTTACTGTTGGATAAGTCCAAATATATTAAACATCAATCGCAGCACACCTGAGCACACAACAACGATTAAATTCTCCACTATTAAATATGTAAACATAAAAAGTAAAAACCTTTATCAAATCATTATAAACAATAAAAGGGATGGCAATGCCTTAATATTTTTACCTTTTGTTCTATACCTACACAATCTAACATAAATTATTAAGTCAATAATAATCGTGATAGCATCTCAGGTTTTCAAATGCCTCCCACTTTGCCATTAAACCGCATTACTGTCACTAGAAGAAGGAACTCCAATAATGCTAATGCGAAACTTAAACCACCCAAGCTGTGCAACAGAACCAGAATAACGATATAAAAATTGACACCAAACTTTATTGAAGCAACAATCATCAGTGGTAAGTTTAAAGGAGAAATAGTCCAAACCCCAAGAATATAGTCTAAACCCCAAGAATACCGATGATTTCATCCCAATTATCCTTTGAATTCAAGCGACTACAATTTTCTTTGCGTCTTTCTTTCACAATCACCATTATAAGACACAAGCACGTATTATATTGTCTGTGGCACGAGGGCAATCCCTGACTATCGCCGGTTTAAATTTAGAAAATGCATGCTTTTCACACGGACAGCTGTATGTTGCGTGCTCACGTGGTGGTAGGTACGCCTAAAAACTTGTATATTTTTACACCAATGAAAAAACACAAAAATATTGTTTATCCACTGACAATTAAGTAAAATAAATATTAATTTTTTACATTTTTATTATTTATCGTAAAGAACAAATTACCATTTAAAATAATAGTTGTTGGCGCAGCAACCCCTGGTAACTGCTATGATATATAAATAGTGTGCCAATAAATTAGTGTGAATGTGAGAATCATATTTATTGCCACTTAAAAGATCATATTTATGAGTGTGTGAGGGTGGTTGAAATACCATGTTACCATGTGTGTAGGAAAATATTAAACAGCATAAGGAAAAATCAACATCTCAGGAGGATTCAGTTGCAAAATGTCGAAAAGATGTGAACTTTTCTCAGTAATTACGAAGTTTTGAATTTTCAAGACATCACGGGGCTACAGAGAAAATACAGACCCGTTGGAAGCAGAGCCAAACTCTTACGACAGATCAGTTCCAAGGTATATATAGTCAATGGTTCCAATCTATTACAAAGCTGCAGTCTTTCTTCAGTATCAGTATCCTTGATATATTTTAAATTTCCAAGGCATCGTGGGGCTATAAGGAGTGTGAGGAACGAAGGATAACTGACGAGATCCAAACCAGTTCCAAACCAAACAATCAATAAATGACTCAAGACAGAAACACACACTTGGTTGCATAAATTAAGTTGAATGCGAATAAAGGATGCGTGTAGAATGAGTGGAACAACATTTGTTGCTTTGTTACTGACTACGATCAGCATCAGGAGTGTCTTAATCCCGGACGTTTGATTGAAACTTGGGACTCGTTTCGAACCACCAAAAGCTGTGGATTTTCCTAATTGACATGCAGTACTTTTGCTTCAGGATATCATAAAACCTTGAGAGTCCTATAGCAGTACACAAAGCCTTGCAGCAGCTCTCCCAGCGGCGCCTCTAGAAGGTAGGTGTTATCTGGGAGGATATTTAGAATCGTGACTCGTCGGAGACGCCAGACTCCAGACTATAGATAGCCGCCGCCGCGCCACGGTCGTGATAATTTACCACTGAGATAAGACTTGTCAGCAATGCGACTACGAGACCTGCCATTGGCTGAGAGAAGCAGTCCCGCCTCCCGCCACAAGATGGACCCGGTCCTATAATCAGCTGAGATGGTCCTAATTTGGCGCCAAATGGTCCTCAACCGCACTCAGCAAGTGATGGCGGCATAACTCCGTATCATTTGTGAAATGTTGGAAGTTTAAATTAGAATGTAAGAGTTTGCAGGACTAGATTTTTTGTTGTCATCGTCTTTAAGTCTCAAAAATCACGTGGTTCGTCCCATCAGTATCATTTGTGAGATTTCCCCCAGGAGAAGAACTGTTTTCGATATTCAATGTAAATCTTTTTTTTTCTTTTTTTTTATCCCCCCAAACTTTCCTAACGACCGACTATTTGGAAATATTTTCATAGGTACCGTAATGGCTAAAATGTACTTGATTCCGAATAAGTTAACAAAAAACAAATCCAGGAGAAGGATGAAAAATCGACCTAAGAGTCCCCAAAATATCACGTTCTTCATCTCCATGATCGCAATTTTATTCAAACAGATAGTTTTTAAAACATCCATAACACATTTCAATTAATGTGATGCGACTAATACCGTGTCCGTATATCATAAAAGTTATCAGTAACATGTCACGGTAGGAGCGTGCCACAACACATGGTCATGCATGACGTCATGCTCTGCGTGATCAGCTGATTCCAGATATCAGGACGATAAGTGACGATGTTTTGTCACTGAACTGTAACCAACGTACAGAATCATTGCTATACTTTACATCATAATTGAATATTGTTGATACTTGGTTAAAGATTTAAATATGATTTCTCAATGTTTACGAGTACACAGGGTTTTGCAATCGTTGTGATTTTTAAGACAAATTATAGGTGCGAAAGTCACTTGACATTATTAAAAAGTATCAAGATTCTGACTATCAAAGGTAAAAAAATAACTAGTGTTTGTACAAAATCCTGTACCACAATGAAGTAAAATACACTAATTAATTGTTTGGCCTGATCAAGTAATTGAGCTATTTATTCAAGAAATACAACCAACCCGTATCTAAACTTAAACAGTCAGCCTGACAAAATAAGAGATTTAAATTTTGCTGCTTTGAAGACTATGATGAAGAATTTGCTTACAAATAGACCCCTTCACAATCTGGAACAGCTATCCTCCGAACCGCTAATGCCAAGTTGAGAATAATTATAGCCTCGCAATCCCCAGCAAAGTAAGTATAAATTGAGAATTAGAATTTAATATTGATCGAGTAAATGGTGTAAACATATGATTTAGTTTTAATGACGCAACCAATTCGAATATCATCGGTAAAGGTAAAAAATTATTAAGAAAAGTAGACAAGTAAGTAGGCTAATTATGAGCGTCTACTATTATAAAATTAATTAATTCAGTTTAATAATAATTTTCATTATAAGTTAAATAGTTTTGCAAAACTAACTTTGTATGGGTTTACAGAGAATGACAAAAAGTATAAACATTTTATGTCAAATGGCTTCTACTTCTTTAACATTTTCTACAAAGCACATACTAAATGTTAACGTACATCTTGAAAATGACATTGTTCAATGTGTGAAACAGATTTAACACCTTTATACTCTCACGTCGTGTTAGGCCTCGGGTACGATACGAGCGGCGAGCGGTGAGCGGCAAGCGGCGAGCGGCAACCTGAGCGGCACGTAAGCGGCGGGGGTGGCTACGATACAAGCGGCACATTTATAACGCTCATCAAATATCCCCAGTTTTATGAGTCAGTTTAGTCGAAAATGGTAAACTATGCTTACCTGCAAGAATGATTGCAACTATTGTTGCTATCTGACAATTGTTTGCTTTTAAAGAAAAACTTAGTTTTTTTGAAAAACCTTAACCCTAACCTGGTCCCATACTTTTCTGGTGACTGAAGTGTTTTAAAACTTCCGTGATGATCATTGCACAAACATTCCCTGGACTGCACCTCACGTATCGACCCGTATCGCATGTTTGCTGCTGTTTCTCTGTCATTTTAGGCCGAACTGAAGCATGACTCACCTGAGCGGCGAGCGGCGTTTTCGCGAAAATCGGTTTTGACTTGGAACCATGAGCGGCGCTGAGCGGTGCCGCTCACCGCCGCTCGCCGCTCAGACGTATCGTGGCCACCCTCAACAAATTTACACGCAACTAAATGAGACCCGATGTCAGAGCGGCGCCGCTCATGCCGCTCGCCGCTCACCGCTCGCCGCTCGCCGCTCGTATCGTACCCGGGGCCTTATACTGGGAACACTATACGTTTTTACAACTTGTAAATTCCTCGTAACACTAAAGAACCTCCAGAGAGGACGTAACAGCGCTGTTTGTTGTCGGTTACCATAGCAACCGCTATAACACTCCATTACCTGAATGATGCTGACTTTACAGGGATTACTGTGCCACCAATCACAACCGCGATGTAACCGTGGAGTTTGTAATAGTGAAAAGTAACGGTTACTATAGTAACTGCTAAACACTCCATTACCTGCATGATGCTGACTTTACAGGGTTTACTGTGCCACCAATCATAACCGCGATGTAACCGTAGGGTTTGTAATAGTGAAAAGTAACGGTTACCATAGAAACCGCTATAACACTCCATTACCTGAATGATGCTGACTTTACTGTGCCACCAATCACAACCGTGATGTAACCGTAGTGTTTGTAATAGTGAAAAGTAACGGTTACTATAGTAACTGATATAACACTGCATTACCTGAATCCTAAACGATGCTGACTTTACAGTGTTTACTGTGCCACCAATCACAACCGCGATGAATCCGTTGGGTGTTTGTAACAACGAAAAGTAACGGTTACTATGGTAACTGCTATAACAATGTATTACCAGAATGATGCTGACTGCACGGGGAGAGAACGCAGAGTAGATATGGTGATTCTTCTTATAAGTAATTGCCATTCTTCTTAATAGATGCCTATATTTAAATGTATTTAAAAATTACTGTTCGACAGTTCTAGGGTACTGTAGTGAAGCCAAGAATAAATTTATATTGATCACACATAAAATAGATATTTTTTTGTCAGGTATCTTTGCATATAGCTCATTATTTAAATATCACATTTAGGCAAAAATAAAATAATAGAAAACTTTCTTTGAGCTACCTCTAGTTGGTAAAAAAAACTCAATTTTTGTTAATCAAGTTACTAATTTCATAGGATTTTACCCTCAGACTTCTGGGCTCCGCCCCAGTGGCTCTGGAGTTCCCCATGTTAACCTTATGATAAATGGAATTATTGAATCTTAACAGCTGTTTCAATTAAACAAGTTGGTTCTGTTCTATGATGTTCATTGTTCAATAGCATTAAAGTTACAAGGATTACCAACAGGGTGCAGCACTATTATTTCTTTTACTTTTATGACAACAGCTAATTTGCAACCAAAAGGTGAGTGAGCGTAGCGAACGAACTTCAACCTGGAGGCGAGTAAGCGTAGCGAAAGAGCTAACCTGAAGGCAAGTGAGCGCAGCGAACGAACTCCAACCTAAAGGTGAGTGAGCGTAGCGAACGAGCTCCAACCTAAAGGTGAGTGAGCGTAGCGAACGAACTTCAACCAGGACGTGATTGAGCCATGCGAACGAGATCATCTTGAAAATTAAGAAGTTAAACGGGGCAAAGCCCGCGAGTTACAGCTAGTAAAGTATATACTCATTAGCAATACATGTTGATTGTACACATGTAAATAGAGTTTTATGATTATTTTCAAAAACAAATTGTATAAATATAATCAATTCTAAATACGTAGAATTAACTGGAGAAATTGTTATAATAATAAACCGTACGCAATCTCTCCCGGTCGTTATACATAGTAGGTGTTGGTTTAGGTACGGTTTATTTATTTCTTTTGATTACATTTAAAAATAAACACATATTATGTGGTATAATTCGAAAGGGTATTAATTGATCTACAACTTTTGTACGAAGTGTCATTTCCATTTTATAAGCGGTTAAAAAATTATAAGCAAAAAAAATAATAATATTAAAATAATATTAATATTAAAAATGAGACGCTGGTGAAGCTAACTGAATGATCTTGTTTCCTCGCGAAGGATTATGGCGATCAGAAAATATAAAAATATTCCAATATAAACAATTTTAAAGTCGTGCATGAAAAATATTTTGAAATGTGGTGAACATTTTCAGCTTTAAAATATATGTTACAAAATTGGTCCTTTTAATGAAAATGAGCAGCTGTATTTCCAAACGAATTGCAAAACACACTTGTAGAATTTACTCAACTCAAATTGGAAAACTACTTTCGCTACTAGAAACATGCACTTGCACACGATATTATTAATTCCTCTACGCTTTGACCCATTTTGGTGTAAAAAATACGAATAAAAAAAACTTCGACTTCAAATTCAGTTAAAAGCATCCATTATCAAATAGGTGGGACTCGTAAAAACCGGGACCGTTTAATAAATCGCCAGTCATAAAAAACAAAGAGCATCGACGTTGTTAATATTTACCACCACTATCGCGCTCAAAACACAGCAGATGGGAAAACTGGGAATTACGGCGATACGCGGCTAAAAGCCTGAAAGCCTTGTAGATCATGATCATGATCGATTGGTCTGATGAGTGAAGATGGGAATGATCATGTATCCAATCATCTGATTGATCGTGTTTACTGACTGTCTACAAAGAGTTACACGAATTGTTGATATTGCTGATGCTAAAGATTCTTTGAATCTATTTCGTTGGATGAGAGACTAGACTAGTTAGTAGTTACTTGTAAGATAAACTAAACTCATGGGGTTATTTGGATTCATTGTAAGGTGGATTTAGAGACTAGTCTTATAGACGAGCTTAACATTTTCATTGCTTAGTGTCAAACGTAAAGGACCAAAAGGTATAGAAACGCATGCTGAAAAGAAACGAATTACTGTGTGCTAAATATTTAAAAAGCTGATTACAAAAATCTAAGAATGACTCTTAAAAATCATTTATAAATTTGGTTTAACCGTTAAAAATGATCACACATTCTTTTAGAAGCCTGAATAATGCAAATGTAAAGACCAAGTTGGATAATCGACATGCCAAATACTACGTGGTTTTCCATTTACATAATACCTTTAAGATTCGGCTGCCAGTTTAGATATAAAACAAATTGTGAACCATAATAGACAGATTTTGCACAAAAATGGAGTGATAGCCTACAAAGGGAATAGAAAAAAATATTTGTGCCAGGATTTGAACCAAGCATATGGTAAAAACAAGTAAAATCAAACAGTTAAAATATAGATTAACTATCTGCTCTACCCGTGCTTCGCAACTGGAAGATGTACTATATCATGTAATCCAAACACTTGTTAAGAAGTTCGAGTTTATAATAAAAAAGCCACCAAATTGTAATTGTCCTAATGTTTACATTAAAATATATCAATAACTCATTTTCCATAACTTACGGTTATAGAATCTTTCTTTATGTCCATGGTAAATGACACAGTTTTAGAATAAATTAATCTGCACATAGTTGTGTAATAGTATATTTCATAACTAGGGCCTAAAGTGACTCTTT
Organism: Macrosteles quadrilineatus; assembly: GCF_028750875.1. Lineage (NCBI taxonomy): Eukaryota > Metazoa > Arthropoda > Insecta > Hemiptera > Cicadellidae > Macrosteles > Macrosteles quadrilineatus. Next base: position 29,695,532 of record NW_026542599.1, on the reverse strand, counting down.
TTGACCCGAGGTCACATTTTACGATCGAGGCGAGGTCGGAAAATAAGCGAGGGTTAAAAAAGACACTTTTTGCCCGTAGTGTGGTGAACTATATTTTTCGTCCAATTGCATCATTAATTAACAAACTAAGCTATAAAACGGGAAACAATTTGTATGTAGAGATAGCCTAACCTTTCAAAAAACTTCCTGCTTGTTTCAATTCAATAAATGCAAATAAGCAGCCATTCAGTAAGTGATTTAATCGGTTTGCCTATTAAGATTATTTAGTGTACTAGTTTAGATATACTATTTACAATAAGGTAACAATTAACTATCGGTTAAACAGTCGATACATACTTTCGATACATGCAATTGTTTACAATCGAAACAGCAGATTTTAACCCACCAGGGGCTAAAAACGATTTTTACTCCCTAGAGAGTAAAAATGATACTAGACCCGCAACGCATGCATTAAAATAGGCTCTCTACTGCAGTATACCGAAAACATTTATTCAATTTTTTTTGAGCTGTCTGAATTTGTGAAATAAGCATTTAGCAGTTCTTTGGACATCCAAGTGGCGTAGCCCAAGAGGAACTCATGGAAGTGAATATGCCTATGCCATTCCTAGATATGTGGACCATCTTTGTGCTTGATTTTGACTGTATCGGTTTAGTATTTTAGTCGCTACAGCCGCACAGACAGACAGACATACACCACCTCGATTTTACAATAGTATAGAAAATTATTGTATCTTACATTTGAATAAACTACCATGTTAATTCAAGTTAATCTATGATATGAAACGTTACAACCGTGTCCATATTAAGTTTGAACAATAAGGAAAAAAGTACAAAGACGTTTTAATATTGTACACATATATTGGCTACATCAAATAAACACGACTAAAAATAAAACGCAGGAACGCATGGATCAAATCATAAAAATTGTATGAACGCGACAAAAAATGAACAAAAACTCGTTTAGCACGCTTCGATAACTTTTTAATTAGCGAGTTAGGCAGGGTTAGCAGCGCGGCGTAGTTTTGCCCAAACAAACAATCCCCAATGAAATGATAACAGCACCGTCTGCGATTGTTGGACTATTCAAATTTGAATCAACAGATGCCCACTTGTCGTATTGTTTTAGCCCCGACGGGATCGCTTAAAATAAGCAGCGTCACGAAAACGTTTGGTTTGCCCGATCAAAATTAGTTGACACACTTCAGCCGGAGATTGAGTCAATAAAGGATTAGTCCTGTCGTATATGCGCTGTCGATGGTGAGGGGAGTGCAATCTTGGGGACGATGATTGGTAAATCAGGGAGTTAGTAGGTGACATGTTAGTTATTAAAGGTTATTAAAGGTTAAAGTATCAAAGGTTAAAAAAAGGTTAAAGGTTAAAGGTTAAAGGTTATTAAAGGGGATGAAGCTCCCAAAATCTTCGTGGACATGCTGGGGTCGAACCTGTCCCTTTTGCGTAAAATCCGAGAAACCTAACCATTAGGCTAGCTGCTTACCCTTTCTATTGAAAGTACTGTCGTTCAATTAAATAGCATAATATTACTCTTGTGTGAAATGTTGCATGGATGAGGATGATCCATACGTTTGTTTATGCACTGGTTCATCTTTTTTAACTATTTAGGTATTTTGTAAATCTAAAACGATTGAATGTTGGTTAGTTTCCATAGTGTAACAAACTAAAATATAACGAAAAGAAACGAACAATTGCTTAAAGTTATATGTAACATAATTAATCTTCTTAGAAAGCCACTTGTCAAATATAAACCTCTACAAACTACCATCAGAATAAGTTACTGCAATGAATTCATATAGAAAACATAATTTTATCTACACATGTATTCACTGTGAAGATTAGTCTATAATAATTTAAACTACTGAAGCAATTTTTGTTTAAGGCAAAACCTATTTAGCAAGATTCATGTATTCTTCAAATCAAATCTAAGTTTTATAAAATAGCCATGGTTACCAGCAATGGAAAGAATTAAGCAACGAGACGGGATCTTGGGCCCTAACATACACGTTTAAAATCTCACAGGGAGTTGAAAGACATATAATACTTTAAAGACGAGTGACAATTAATTGTATACGTTCAAAAATTGACCAAAAGGTTATAGTGCTCCCATCAAATCTGAAGGTCGTTGGTTAGAGGTCGATTCACACGGTTTGTATTCATTGTTCACACACATCAGTTCAGTAAAACACACACACATTGTTCACATTCAGTTCCGTTACAGTCCAGTTACAGTTCAGTCTCAGTTGCATCCGCAATTTCTCAGTCAAGTCCGTCAGTTGCTTTCAGTCAGTCTTCCGTCTCTAATATTTACAGTAATTTACAGTAAAATTTTTTAAATTGTAGACCTATATTCGATTAAATTTCATCGTCCATCTTGTTGATTGTTACAAACAGTACACAAAATATCAACACAATCATTTAAATAACTAAAACACTATTTTCTAACCTAAATCACGTCCGTCAGGTGTCCGAATAATCTAAAAATATCGGTGAAAAGAAATCTGAAATTGACTGACGGACGCTGGCAGAGCGACGGACGGAACTGCAACGGATGAGTGTAGATAGCGAAATAGAAAATCCATTAAAGAATATTTTTGTTAACTGTGACGTGCCTGAAGTGACTGGACTGCGACGTGTCGTGACTGATGTGTGTGAATCGACCTTAAGACTAGTCTATAGACCGGTTACACAAAAATCAAAATATACTGATAACGGGGTAAACACAATTAATGTAAAAATCACGATTACAGGGAAACTACCAAAATCAAATGAAAAGCTAACATGAGTCACGTTTGTACGTGATCATGTCGTGCCTCAGTGACGTAGACTGTTGCGTCACACGTGTCAATGCGTGTTAGAACACGCACGCACGCACACACTCCCCTGAACACTCCCTGACTTGTTTTATTGCTTCTAATGGACCACCGTGATTGCCCGAGCTGCACAGGGGTTGCGATTGTGAAATTACTCTACTGGGGAGTTACTTTGGTATAAAATATCACATATTGTACACTTTTGACATCACGGGATACGGAAATGCCCCTGAACAAGTTAACATAATGCCGAACTTCTACCTACCTTCAATCGTTCAGTTCAAAGTGGACTTTGAGACTTTCCGCTACTGTACGTCCAATGGGCTGACATTTCGCACTGGATACTGGTGATAGTACATCAATGTCCTGCAGAAAAAAAAACTTTATTTGAGTTAAACGGGTGGTGGTTTTTAATCCATTATTAGTTCCTAATTTGTATGGGCTAATGCTGTTACTTTTTGTGACGATTCTAATATAAGAAAACCAAAAAATTATAAAGTAAAAAAGCCAACCGACATAATAGATCTGTTTTCAAACAAAACAACAATCATAATATAGCTTGTAGTTTTGACCACGAAATAGAACCAATTGGTTCAGAGCTACTTTACAAAAACTGGTATAGTATGCAGTAATCAACACTGAGACTAAAACAAAAACACAATCACTGATACTGGTTACAACATTATAAACTGACGTTATTGAAGTCTCAATATGAGATTGATAAGTATACTTAGGTAAAAAAGTAAGTTTTGTAGTTTATTCTATTGAAATCAACAAATAATTACCTTACAATGGCCTGTGGCTTAGCCCTAAGTGAAATAGCAACACGAATGCCTACGTATAACCCCGATATGGGAGATACTGTATCTGCGTTCAATTGATTTTTTTTTTAATATGGTCTATTCATATTGACTTTTGTTTGGCGGGAGATGGACAAACTGACGGACACAATTATATTTACGATTTAAAATATTATATATATTACAATAGTTTATATTATGAAATAACATATACTGCTCAATAACTTCTCCTAGATCCCGAGTTTCAGTCAGAAAAAGGTTTCAGTTTGTTTAGTTCTCATTTTTATCCCATAAAAACTGCAGAAACCCACCAATTGTCTGTAACCAACAAATCTGTTGTTGTGTTGATCAATGGTTGATATAAAATACTTTAAAATCTTCGTGTCTCTTAGTCGGCTACGTCCAAATTCACGAACATTTTTGGGGTCGTTTCAAATGTCAAAATTCACCAACTTTCTACCTGGAGCAGGTACGATATTTCTCCCGGCGGGCGGGGAAGGAATTCCGAATAGTTTGCCCTCGCCTGCTCCGTCTCGTCTCGGCGAGAGTGTACTGCTTAGCCCTAATAGTACTGTTTAAGCTGTGATTGTTTCAGGCAGCTTTAGGTTAGGTTAGGTTAGGTTTGGTTAGGTTAGGTTAGGTTAGGTTAGGTTACAGTACACTCTCGCCGAGACGAGACGGAGCAGGCGATGGCAAACTATTCGGAGGGAATTCCTTCCCCGCCCGCCGGGAGAAATATCGTACCTGCTAAAGGTAGAAAGTTGGTGAATTTGGACATTAGAAACGACCCCAAAAATGTTGGTGAATTTGGACCTGGCCCTCTTAGTCAATGGCCTCTTTCAATCCCCCCTTTATCACAGCAGGGAACCACCACATAAATTCGTTCCTGATTACCCACAATTCCCACTGTCCAAGAGGGCAGTATTCCCAGAGTTCCCTAGCATCCCTTTCACGAACAGCCCCCCCCCCCCCAGCTTTGTACACGCAACACAGCCAAATCTGAACCAGGGGAGAAATCTGTACATTGTAGCTAAATCCACCTCTGCAAGGATAAGTGTAAAACTTATTGACCATTCACGTCTATGCTTAATCCTAACTGTTAGCTGACATGAATTGGGGGACGTCGATATATTCTTGACAACAATTTGCAATATAGGCTACAGTGACAGAAAAGATTACCAGTGATCAAATTGAATATATTATTCGTGTTTTTTTTTTTTTTTTTTTTTTTTAATTTAACTATGACTTAAATGACTTAAATGTACACAAAAAAGACTGCTCTTATATTCCTTCAAAACTCTTTGTAATCCGTTGATTAAGAAACATCTGAGAAATGGGTTTTTTTAGTGAAGAAGATTGCAGGAATATAAATCCAGAACAGTGAATTAATTTTATTACGTCATGAGTGTAAAGCCTATTTGAACATTTTTTTGAAATAATTTATGATAGTATTTTAGTTATCATGTTTTACCACTCTTTAATCTATGGTTTTGCGTACAGTAAGAAAGTTACAATGTGTTACGTTTCCTTTGTTTACATTTTTAAAACGCTTTTTACTTTTGCACTACCACCTTTTTTCAGGTGATGAACACAAATTAGAATAATTCGCGGATTACCCATGTGTCAAGTTTGCTAATTCTATACTGATGGTTTATAGGGGTATATAGAGAATATGGGGCATTCTACAATAATCGCTAACTGCCTTTAGTTGCACCTTTATAGGGCTTATCTGTATACACGTAACTGTTCATAGGTTGTAAATCACAGATAAAGATAGGCTATAATAGCATATAATAGATGATACAAATAATCATCGAAACATTTGAAGTCCAACAAATGCTGTCAACTATGACCTTACCATTTGTGTTGTTTGTGTAAAATGAAAAAAAATGTTGGATTACAAAAACATCACGCTGAACAAAATTTTAAAACAAAACTATTTTTTTTATTTACCTCATAAATATCATTAGCGTGACATCATAAACCTTAAATCATTAGTTTTCTGTAACCACAGTCACACAGCACGCAAACACGGAGTTTTCGCTATTGATACACGAGCGATCAGCTGATCTGTTCAGCGATCAGCTGATTATGTGTCATGCGAACACGATTTTAAACTAATCTTATTTCATAATCACACGGTATACAGGAAGATAGGTCATCGAGTCATCTGTGACCAAACATGCACGAACAGTGGCATTGTGGGATAATGATTTGTTTTGCTAGATCTCACTTCTGTATGATATACATGGGATCAAAAATGGTATTATGTGCGTACTTTCTTTTACTCAAGCTTAATGCTCAACAACATCAAATAATTTTTTTAGCAATTAATTGAAGGTATTTTTCTGAGCACTTAAAAAAAACAGTGTAAATAGTTACAATGCAGTACAACAATATCGATGTCTCAGATCTTGTCTGTTGAGACAAATAATCAATATTACTGATTTTGTATTATCAGTCAAACATACTTATAAACAGACATGAATAATACCAATTTTTACAATAATTAAAAACTTATCCTAGAATTCTTTTTTAACTCTTGAATGCTGTAACAGAATACATTTCTCAATTTAATTTTTATTTATTGATTAAAGATTTTGTTCCAAATGAAGACAGAGTGGAAGGGGAACAGCTTTATGCCGATGTACAGAAAGTATTCATTGATATTGTATGTTTAGGATTAAGTAAGTTCAATTAATAGTGAGTGGAAGTAACATAAAAATAATGCCACTCGTTTCACAGAAATTATTTCTAACTCATTGCGTGTTACAATTTTCAATCTCCTATTGTAATTTTTCCATAAACAATATATATCGCTTGTCACAAATATTAACACCCGTCAACAAATACTCAATCAATATGCATAACCCTTGCTGACAATGCACCATACAATTCACCCCTAGACGCTCAACGCCCAAGGCTGTTCCACCCTGCGAATCCCCCCCCCAGGTGGCTGTTCCATTAGGGTTAATTATTCCCGCTCTGGTGCGCGATCTACATTTTTTACACGGGACTCACAGCTTTTTCGTCCGCTGCTGAAATATTCAGGTTGCGTTTTGTCAAGTATTCATTGGTGAATTTGTCGCTGAGTGCTGTGAAATAGTCTTGGTCACTCTGTGTGGAACTATCAACTGATGGTGTTTGAAAGGTTGATGATGGTGTGTGATGGCGAAAGAGTTGGAAACGTACGTGAAACGGAATACGTGTACAGTATAATTATTTAAACGTCAATAAGGCATGCCAATTTTCTAAAAACCTTTTTATGTACCAAGATACAAATAATTAATTATAAATTTCCCGGGGCAGTTTTTTCTTAGAATGTGAGACTATCTCTTCCAAAAGGAACTAAAAGATTTTACGTTATAACAACATTTAATATGGGGCCGCTATTCAACCAACACGATAGTTGCTAGCACGTTGCTGATCAAATTTGCGAAGCTAAGTAAATTAAAAGATTTCGCCGTAAGAATCGTACTCACTGTTCCGTGATATTATGAGTAAAACCACGGATTTGACTATTTCCTTATAACAATTTCCAAAAGTAAAAACTACCACGCATATGGTCATTGTTAAAACACCATAATAAATTAAAAACACTTGTGTTTGAAGATTTAAAACAATAAAAAAGCTTACGACTTTGTGTTAGTAAAGATGTATGTGCAAATTTCTATACAAATGAAATTTGACTTCATTTTGTAAAAAAATGGTCTCAAAACCTCTGGCAGTTTGTTTATCTCTTCTAGACGTGACTGGCCCGCGACCCGCGTGATCAAATCACGCCAATCAATGGCGATTCCGCGTAGTAAATAGTTCTGAAACCGCATATATTATTGGTTTACCTAAAGAACAAAATGCAAGACTTCATAAGTGAGCTCTCCGTATTTGAATTGAATACACTACTCAATGTTATTGGACACGATATTCAATTTTACCCCTGTTCCTAGACGGAGTACAACAAGCAGTATTTTCACTACGTGCTCCCACTCCTGTTCTGTCCCGACAATACTTGGTACAATGTACCTATCACCGCTATCACCCTATAACTGGGTGATTCACCCCTAGATCACATCACCAGGTGTGGCGAGGGTGGCAGATGCTACAGCCTAGAGCGAAGTAAGGGTGAAGGGTGACTGCCCTCCAATCACCACTGATTAATGGACCAGTTATCATCTTTCAATTATATCATAGGTTGATAAACTAAGAGATGAGTATGATTATTTGATTTTTTATCTAACGCTTTAGAATATAATGTTCATGACTAAATTGGAGTAGTTGGAGGTTAGAGAGGATTTTTTATCATTTTGATGTACAGTACTATGTTTAAATGTAGTTTGTTTATACAGTAATTATATCGTAAAAAATAACGTTTGGTTGTTTTTAGTGTAGTTCGTACTTAGGAAGTCAATAGCTAAGCTTATTCCGTTCACCTTGCGACTATTCGACCATAAAATGGGCATTTCAGTATAATTAACACGAAATCTTTCAAATTATGTACGCAAAGTTGGATAACAGCATACTTGTTGTGCTTAGATTATTATTAACCCACTCGTCATCAAAGTATTCATTTTAATGCTGTACACCAATAATATAACTTTATGCAATTCGTTTCATTGTAAGCGAACTCATATAAGTTAAATCAAATAGGTTGAAAGGTTTTAAATTTTGAGGGTAAGACATCAATAATATACTTGCTTCTGACCAATTTTAATACTGAGTTCAATTATTGAACTCGAGATGATTTTATTGACTTAGTTCAGTAATACGTTAGCATATGCTTTTGAAGTGAGCAATATGCGATTAAACTATTGTAGAGTAACTTTTACTTTACAGTACACATTTCACTAACTTGGTGGCAATAATTAACCTGTTGGAATTGGGATATTACAATCAATTACTTAGGCCTAATACACTAAGCACATTAGTGCATAATCTTAACCACCCCTTCTTATGAACTGAAATCCATCACTGCAACATTAAAGAAATAACAACCAGTCCAAAAACTAGCATATTGAGTATAAATTCACACTTGTATAAAGAAAGGGGTGATTAATTTAACACGTCGCTGATAGAAACTATATTTACTTTATGGCTCGTTAAATGTTACAGAAATCGCCAGAATACTCCACATAAAAAAACTAAACTATTTAAAATCACGGACCGCAACCCCCGTCCAATCGCACGGATTGGCAATAATCAATCAGCTGTCGTTACTCAGCGGTTCATGAACAAACACCGCTTTTAATCACACGAGTGGGGAAAAATTAGTGGACCTAGCGGACTACCTTGCGGAACTCCAACACCTCGCCATATGCGGAACGGATCGATACGATGATTACCTCTCCGCTGATTAGACCAGCTGATGGTTGATAATCATAATCAGCTGTAAAACAAGAAGGCGACCAGGTGGGGAACAGATGGGCTAGTAGCGCCGTATGGTGCTGTTATCAGTTTGCTATCAATCAGGGATGAGTTGACATTATCTCCAGGCCCACAAACACGCCCTGGGCTACTATAGGAAACTGATACGCCCCACATGCGCTACTGTCATTGCTGGTTAATCCTCTTGTAAAGAGGGCCTTTGAGAGAGCAATCGGACTAATTGAGATCGAGTTGGCCTTTTAAATCTTTGCCGTCTGTGATAGTAGTTGTGAATAGGGGAATGTGTACATGATGTATCACGTGTCTGCATGAGCGTTTGGATGTGTATTGTAATTTTCAGTAAAATTATTAATTAGTTAAATTAGTATGTGTCGTAGACCATTTTACTATTGCTTTTTTTAGGAATACTCCTCCGGAACGGCGACCCGCAAGACTTTAGCACAGTTACAGTAACCAACTAACTTGTTATTCAAGAGTCGTCATTCAACCTAGTACTACACGTAATTAAAATGGTTTCTAAAATGCATGTTAACAATTTTACAGTAACAATTTGTATAGAAACAAAACCTCAAAATACACGAAATACACTAGCTATGCTATAGTAAAATGAAACTAACAATGTTCTAACAATGAAAAGTGTGTGATCCAAACTCGAATCCTTAAAAAGTGATTAAGCGTGTTTTACCAATTAATCAACACGAGGGTAGACTAGACAGCCATCAGCTATTGTCAAGTGTTAATCTCCAGTTGACTCGCGCCGCGGGGGGCGACTCATCTCAAGATTGCACTTGTCGGGGTCACCCGTCGCCCCTGTACACACTTTTTGTGTCGCTTCGCGGGTGAAAATTGGAATTGTGGAGCAGTAATCAGCAGCGTCCCAGCTCTGTTTGGAGGGTTAAGTCAGCCGTGAAACTGGGATATTGTCTAGAGTTCATCTGTCAGAGTGATTGTTGGGAGAAATGCCGGGAGAGAATTTATGCTGTGGAGACAACAACTGCATGTTTTGGAGAAAACTAACCAGTGTTTTAGAAACAACGAACATTGCATGTTTTGGAAACAACGAACACTACTTGTTTTTGAGACAACGAACATTGTATGTTTTGGAGACAACGAACTCTGCATGTTTTGGAGACAACGAACTCTGCATGTTTTGGGAACAACGAACTCTGCATGTTTTGGAAACAACGAACTCTGCATGTTTTGGAGACAACGAACACTGCATGTTTTGGAAACAACGAATAATGAATATTTTTGAGACAACGAACACTGCATGTTTTAGAGACAACGAACACTGCATGTTTTGGAGACAACGAACTCTGCATGTTTTGGAGACAACGAACACTGCATGTTTTGGAAACAACGAATATTGAATATTTTTGAGACAACGAACACTGCATGTTTTAGAGACAACGAACACTGCATGTTTTGGAAACTACGAACACTGCATGTTTTAGAGACAACGAACACTGCATGTTTTGGAGACAACAAACACTGCATGTTTTGGAGACAACGAACACTGCATGTTTTGGAGACTACGAACACTGCATGTTTTAGAGACAACGAACACTGCATGTTTTGGAGACAACGAACACTGCATGTTTTGGAGACAACAAACACTGCATGTTTTGGAGACAACGAACACTGCATCTTTTGGAGACTACGAACACTGCATGTTTTGGAGACAACGAACACTGCATCTTTTGGAGACAACGAACACTGCATCTTTTGGAAACAACGAACACTGCATCTTTTGGAAACAACGAACACTGCATGTTTTGGAGACTACGAACACTGCATGTTTTGGAGACAACAAACACTGCATGTTTTGGAGACTACGAACACTGCATCTTTTGGAGACTACGAACACTGCATGTTTTGGAGACAACGAACACTGCATCTTTTGGAGACAACGAACACTGCATCTTTTGGAAACAACGAACACTGCATCTTTTGGAAACAACGAACACTGCATGTTTTGGAGACAACTAACACTGCATGTTTTAGAGACAACGAACACTGCATCTTTTGGAAACAACGAACACTGCATGTTTTGGAGACAACTAACACTGCATGTTTTAGAGACAACGAACACTGCATGTTTTGGAGACAACTAACACTGTATGTTTTAGAGACAACGAACACTGCGTGTTTTGGAGACAACTAACACTGTATGTTTTAGAGACAACGAACACTGCATGTTTTGGAGACAACTAACACTGTATGTTTTAGAGACAACGAACACTGCGTGTTTTGGAGACAACTAACACTGTATGTTTTAGAGACAACGAACACTGCGTGTTTTGGAGACAACTAACACTGTATGTTTTAGAGACAACTAACACTGCATGTTTTGGAGACAACGAACACTGCATGTTTTGGAGACAACTAACACTGTATGTTTTAGAGACAACTAACACTGTATGTTTTAGAGACAACGAACACTGCATGTTTTGGAGACAACTAACACTGTATGTTTTAGAGACAACGAACACTGTATGTTTTAGAGACAACGAACACTGCATGTTTTAGAGACAACGAACACTGCATGTTTTAGAGACAACGAACACTGTATGTTTTAGAGACAACGAACACTGCATCTTTTGGAAACAACGAACACTGCATGTTTTGGAGACAACTAACACTGCATGTTTTAGAGACAACGAACACTGCATGTTTTGGAGACAACTAACACTGTATGTTTTGGAGACAACTAACACTGCATCTTTTGGAGACTACGAACACTGCATCTTTTGGAAACAACGAACACTGCATCTTTTGGAAACAACGAACACTGCATGTTTTGGAGACAACTAACACTGCATGTTTTAGAGACAACGAACACTGCATGTTTTGGAGACAACTAACACTGTATGTTTTAGAGACAACGAACACTGCGTGTTTTGGAGACAACTAACACTGTATGTTTTAGAGACAACTAACACTGCATGTTTTGGAGACAACGAACACTGCATGTTTTGGAGACAACTAACACTGTATGTTTTAGAGACAACGAACACTGCATGTTTTGGAGACAACGAACACTGCATGTTTTGGAGACAACTAACACTGTATGTTTTAGAGACAACTAACACTGTATGTTTTAGAGACAACGAACACTGCATGTTTTAGAGACAACGAACACTGCATGTTTTGGAGACAACTAACACTGCATGTTTTAGAGACAACTAACACTGTATGTTTTAGAGACAACTAACACTGTATGTTTTAGAGACAACTAACACTGCATGTTTTAGAGACAACTAACACTGCATGTTTTAGAGACAACTAACACTGTATGTTTTGGAGACAACGAACACTGCATCTTTTGGAGACTACGAACACTGCATCTTTTGGAAACAACGAACACTGCATCTTTTGGAAACAACGAACACTGCATGTTTTGGAGACAACTAACACTGCATGTTTTAGAGACAACGAACACTGCATGTTTTGGAGACAACTAACACTGTATGTTTTAGAGACAACGAACACTGCGTGTTTTGGAGACAACTAACACTGTATGTTTTAGAGACAACTAACACTGCATGTTTTGGAAACAACGAACACTACTTGTTTTTGAGACAACGAATATTGAATGTTTTTGAGAAAACGAACACTGCGTGCTTTGGAAACAACGAACATGTTTTGGAGTAAACGATAATTACATAGATCAAAGATTTGAATTAGTAATAATGAAGCTATGCTTTTTTGACAAATTGAGATTTCCAATTCCATGCTAACTTGAGTGCAGCTTAAAATGCAAAGTGTCTGTCAAGAACCGCGAACCATGGTGTAAAATATTTGTTTGAAAGTAACCTCAATCGTTCGAATTATTTGTTTTACACATAGACAGTACTTTTATCTCAATGCCTTACTTAAGTTCCAATGTTACTCGCTTAAGTGTTTCTATTGGATATCACTCATGTTCATAGTACACGAGCTTGTATAGTACAAGTTCAATGTTTTATTTTAACAGAAAATGTATCTTTTCTTTCTCCAGGAGTCGCATATTATTTTGTGGCTTGAGAAGATAATGTTTGAGTTATCATCATATACCTAAAAAATATGTTTTCTGTGAGCAGACATTGTTTAGATCTATGATGCCAATATTACAATCTGCAATTGTTGATTCTGTTTCAATTAGAATTCAACTAAGTTTTTATGTAAAATTAGCAACAAAAATCTTAGTACGTCTAAATTGAAATGTCAAGAACGAAATATGGAAACTTCAAATGTCGATTAACTTCAGACATGAAGTTTTCACGGAATGACGAAATTTGGAAATAGGCGTTTCCGTTACCATTATAAATCTCCCTAATCCTGTATTTTAATCTTTAACGTATAAAATACAGCAGCTAGCAATTCAAACACGTTTGTAAACTCATGGAAATTTCAACAAGTCCTTTTAAATTTAACTTTGACTATTGATACCACACCTAACGTACACTCGTTTTAGGAAACGTTACAACCACAATTTCAACGTAATGGTTGCATTATATAGATTTCAATACCAAACCGACCCGTCCATAAAACGCCCCAACACTTAAACGTAATTTCCACTCCATCTCAAACCTTTCAGAGAGTAATTTCCAGTTATATTTCAGACCAAATGTCCCAAGCCCGTGAACTGTAGGGCCATCGACCAGGTAAAAGAGCCATAGACCGTAAGAGCACAATTTGTTTGGTGCTCGATTGTATCCATTGTGTCCGGAGTGCTGTAGTGCTCTAGTGGGCAGAGTATTATAATGGGAACAATGGGGTTGATACTTTGACTTGTCTTAAGTGGCGCGATATTGTAGCCGTCTGTAGCACCGCAGTCGTACATGGAACATTTTGAAATTCTGATAAGGGTTTTATTCGTTCTTTTCTTGCGCTCGGTTGGGAAAAGTGTGGTGTTTACTTGTTTTATTTTATCCTCATCGAGATCTATGGGGTTCTATCAATACTTTTTGAGCAGCAGTACACTTATAATTGAGTAAATTTTCAAAAATTTCATCATGATTTGGTTAACCAAAAATGCCCATACATGTATTTTGATTAAAAAAAAAATACAATATTGTTTCATTTCACTTTTAGTTAATATATATTTTCAATTCATTGTGCATTTAAAAGTGTGTATTGTACTTATTCACGCTGTAACTCATATGAAATAAACACATTATTTCGTTCATTCATCCTACATTGGAGCCCTTACAGTAGATTTACATAACCAATCGGGGAGGTTGGTTTGAGCGAAAATCTTACTAATATTATAAATCTGAAAGTTTGTGAGTTTGTGTGTATGTTTGTGTGTATGTTTGTGTGTGTGTTTGTGTGTGTGTTGCTCAATCACGCATAAACTACTGGACGGATTGGGCTGAAATTTGGCATGATGATAGCTCACATTCCCGATTAACATTAAAACATATTCTTATCTCAAAAAACCCTTTCGGGCTCCGCCCCAGTGGCTCTGTAGTTCCCCATGTTAATCTTATGATTTATCATATTTAAAAGGAATTAATGAATCTTAACAGCTGTTTCAATTAAACAAGTTGGTTCTGTTCTATGATGTTCAATAGCATAAAAGTTAAAAGGATTACCAACAGGGTGCAGCACTATTAATTTTTTTAAATATATGACAACAGCTAATTTCTAACCAAAAGGTGAGTGAGCGTAGCGAACGAACTTCAACCTGGAGGCGAGTTAGCGTAGCGAACGAGCTAACCTGAAGGCAAGTGAGCGCAGCGAACGAGCTCCAACCTAAAGGTGAGTGAGCGTAGCGAACGAACTTTAACCAGGACGTGAATGAGCCATGCGAATACTTATGAAGTTAAACGGGGCGAAGCCCGCGGGTACAGCTAGTAAAGTATAATGTAAAATCTCTTTCTAGGTTATCTTGCATGATTTGGATGCTGCAGCGTGGGTACTATTGATAACCAAACGGACGAAACGAACAGTAGGTACATTTCTCTCAACCACAATAAACACTTGATCTATCTAGTGATCTATATACCTAACCTAACCTAACCTAACCTAACCAACATGAAATTTGCAAACTGACCTTACATTTTTGAAAAAGTCCCCATGTTATCCTTATGAAGATCAATTTGTTTACATTATGAACAGCTGGATAATTTAATTGCTGTTAATTTTTATTATTTTTGTAATTCAAGGAAAAGCATGTGTAAACATTTACTAATTTCGTTGAAATGAAATATTTACTATTTGAATTTGGGGTTGCGTACATTACAATGGAAAAATCGATAAAGCCTGGAAAATTGGATATAGTTCGCCAAATGAGAAAAATAAAATTGACACAGTACTGTAGGCCACAGTAATGTTTTGAGCAATCCTTGAAAGAACCGATTTGCAAACTATGGAAACATAGAAAAGTCATAGAACGCCACCAAGTACAAGAAATAGAGGTAATGTTTTTTTTTATTTATTATTGTTTTTAGCCTATACTGTAGGCCTATAATGAAGAATGCCTACAAGATTCAGATTCCTACAAACTATGAACGAGGATGTTTGCCGAAGTGCTACAATCATTTTTAGATGGAAACATGGATTAACTTGGTAAAATGGTAAAACGTAACTTATGTAACTTACACTATGAGCAGAGTGGCACTCACGACCTCTACCAGTTCAATGTTCTTAATGTCGAAACCAAGTTAAATTTTTTTGGAGCACGTACAGTTTTTCGAATGAAGTTCGCGGGTGCGTTAAAGGGTGGTCTCTGTCACTTTCAGACCCTGTGTGGAAAGAATTTTCTTTGGATGAAGGGGTTTTCTTCAATAACCTTAAATTCCAAACGGTGTTCCATGTTAAGTCATTCTACGTATCACAGGAAAATGTCAAGGGACGAACTGATTCAGGAGATTGCTACGATCTACAACCCTAAGCTACTTTGGCGGAATTTGACGTCCGAATCAATATGAGGCCGTTCAAGTTCCAGATAGAAAAAAAGTCGAAAAACGTCGAATATAACCTTTCCTGGGATGAAAGTTAAAAATCCAGTAGATTTTATCTATCCTTACTTACTGAAAAGAATCTTCGATCAGGCATTGGGTCATTTTTCAAAAGCCTTTATTCACGTGAAGAAGGAGAAAGACGTGATTCTCGTAAGAAGTATCTTCCTCAAGTGGTCAAACAAATTCATGATACGATAGAATTCCAGGGTATTTTTCAAAGAAGCAACCAAGAAGCAATTCCAATTTCACGACAAACGTTAATAAGCTGAGTAAACAGGTATGGAAATATTTTAGAGATTTAATAAACTGCAGTTCAGATTAATGCTCATATAATTTATTGCCCAAAATATGTCTTAATTGTCTAGATGTTATAAACAGATTCTCTAAAAATGTATATCTTGTGAAATGTTGCTTGTACAACACTCAAACTCCTTTAATGCCACATTACTTTGAACTTGATTTGAACTCTGTGCATCGTAATGATCTTATTATTATCCGGTAATACTGAACTAATATCAAAGGGAAATTCGTGGGATTGATGAGAACTAATGTCTTACCTTAAATTTACATGATTCATTTGATATAATATTGCATCATAAGGAAAAATAGTATATTTCATCACTATGGCCTAAAGTGACTCTTTTTGACCCGAGGTCAAGTTTTACCTCACTCAAGTAAAATGAGTGAGGGTTAAAAAGAAAAGGAGACTTTTTGTCCATGTGGTGAGCTATATTTTTCATCATATTGCATCATTAGTTAACAAACTAAGCTAGCAAACGAAATCGTTTGTATGTAAAGTTCATCTCCCAAAACGACTTCCAGCTTCTTTTTTAATTCTGCTAATGCAAATAAGCAGCTGTTTAGTAAGTGATTCAATCATTTCGTCAATTACTATTGTGTTACAGTA
Organism: Macrosteles quadrilineatus; assembly: GCF_028750875.1. Classification (NCBI taxonomy): domain Eukaryota; kingdom Metazoa; phylum Arthropoda; class Insecta; order Hemiptera; family Cicadellidae; genus Macrosteles; species Macrosteles quadrilineatus. The sequence goes on along the minus strand of NW_026542599.1, from coordinate 29,678,668 downwards.
CATTATACCCTCGATATTTCGAGCGATCGACAACAATAGGCTATATAATACCGTACCTAAAAAACCAATCGAAAAATAATTTCGATTGATGCAATTTCTGAGGTAGAGGCTGTCACCAATCACGTCTTTAGGGCCCTAATTCCAAAATTTAGTCGAAATTCTACTGCTGGATTACGAGATATATATTACAGACAGTCAGACAAACAGACATAACTCGTATTAGAGTACAGAACATGACATTTTAAAATATGTACCTAGTAATTCCTGGTCAAATGACCTTGTAATAAACATGTACATAGAAACATTTACAATTGTCATTTTATTCCGCACATTATTACTTGACAAAATCTATGTGGACAGCCAGGGACACTAATCAGTTCTTTCTTTACTGTATGACCTTTTCTTATATGAAATTGTTCGATGTAACCATGCCTCAAGAATAATAATAGATGTGTTAGCAAATGACCAATTCATGAATCACCACCAATAGATAAAATGTAAAATGCACATGTTACATCGTAAATTCAAATTTAACTTAATTCACTTTTTGTGAAAATTATCTGAGCATCAGGGAATTCCCAGCTCTTCTTGAAAATCTGACATCAAAACTTAGGAATACCCATAATTTTTCGTATCAAATGAATTGTTCCTTTTTTTACTCCATCAAACTAATTTATTTGCAAATCGTTCGTTTCCATATTTGACGTAATACTCATCACTCATTTGTCTTTTTCCTTCACTAATTAAAAGCTTCTTGTATCTCTCCTAATATTTCAACACACCCCTTGCGTATCCTACCCTATTTTCCCTGGCGGTAAGGATGGTTTGATGTTTTGCCAATAGGCCTCGGCAACCGAGCCTTTGTGTGCCTCATCCTATTGCTCGGACTCCCCAAGGAGCTTATTTCGGCTTTTTCTTCTTTTGTTTTGATCAAGATGAAAAAGTAAATCAAAGAAGTAGTTGGTTTTGATTTATATGTACCAATCTATACAAGCTGACTAATGACGTCTTAACTTTTCGCAGGTAATCTTCTAATGTTGAAAATTGGTAGCAAGTATGTTAAGCATTTAAAAAAGGTTAAACTGGATAGGACAAGATATAGTTCTCTTACAAGAGGTAAATACAAGGTTATGAAGTAATCTAAGTATTTAACTGGTTGACGAAGGCGACATCATATTGTACTTAAAGTCATCTGTGATGAAGACTTCTTAATTTTGTTTACAAACGGCCCACTTTTGGGTACCAAAGGCTCAAGAGTATAACTAATATCCTAGATTCAGTGGATTTTAAATTACGTTTTAGGCTTTAAAAGTGTATTAAGATTATGTAACAAAATTTACAACATGCTAGGCTGTAAAAAATAGGGATTACGTGATTTCGTTTGTAGCTTGAATATGTTAAAAACTTGTTTATACAGAAATAACTAGCTGACCCGGCGAACTTCGTATCGCCTAAGTTATAGGTTTCCCCTAAGATGGAAAGAAAGTACCGTTACGTTTAATTTTCAAGATGATCTCGTTCGCATCGCTCAATCACGTCCTGGTTGAAGTTCGTTCGCTACGCTCACTCACCTTTGGATTGGAGCTCGTTCGCTACGCTCACTCACCTTTAGGTTGGAGCTCGTTCGCTGCGCTCACTTTTCTTTAGGTTAGCTCGTTCGCTACGCTAACTCGCCTCCAGGTTGAAGTTCGTTCGCTACGCTCACTCACCTTTTGGTTGCAAATTAGCTGTTGTCATAAATGTAAAAGAAATAATAGTGCTGCACCCTGTTGGTAATCCTTGTAACTTTAATGCTATTGAACACACTGAGCTATAATTCTAACTGGAGGTAGCACTGAATGTCAAAGATGCGTGTCGCCAGCCGCCATGTTTGCGTGAGTCTGGTGTCATAAGAAGCCATATTATTGCTATAACTATTATTATACTTGGCTTAAAATACCTACTTTGTATGGTCGCCATTTCAAAGAAAATTATTAAAGTATTAAAAGTATTCAAGTATGACAAAAATACTCACTGCTATACCAACCTAGTTATAAGAAGCCATGTCATTGCTATGATAAGAAAACTTACTGCTATACCAACCTAACAAAATCAGCGACTCGCTTTTGACAGACTTCTGCCATGGCAGTGCTACCTCCAGTTATAATTTTAGCTCAGTGATTGAACATCATAGAACAGAACCAACTTGTTTAATTGAAACAGCTGTTAAGATTCATTAATTCCATTTCTCATAAGGTTAACATGGGAAACTCCAGAGCCACTGGGGCGGAGCCCTTTTAAGAATTTCGAAACGGGAAATAGTTTACGTCCGATTCGCATACCTACAGAATTTACACACCAAATTTCATAACGATCGGTGAAGTCGTTCCGGAGGAGTTTGCAGACAAACACTGTGACACGAGAATTTTATATATTAGATTAGATATTACAGTTGGTTGGAAATTCAAACGAATAGTATATAATTTGACTACAAACAAAATATAACATAAAAATATAATAATTTAAAAAAATTAGAATAATCTACAGTAACGTTATAGATTAGAATGGTGGTTCACGTCATGTTTCAACTCTCGTTCGCGACGATAATCCAACAAACAAAACCACTGAGCGGAATCCTTTGAAATTAGGAACATTTCTTTCACTCCAAGAGATCCAAATTTATGAAATTCAACACAAAGGATATTTGCCAAAGGACCGCAAAGAGTAGAGTTTTGCCTTTATGCATACCAAAATCTACAACGTCCCCTTTTCATTACTGTTATATTGTATTACGTATGAGTGGAGGTCTGAGTCGTTTAGGCAGAAATTGTTTGACTGAATTTATTCCTTAGAGTATCTTTTAATGCGCACATTTTGTCTTTGTATTCGTATAGTTCGTAACTAACTCGGTATTTTAAAATATTTTCTTTCAATGAGAAACCTTCTGTCTCAATAGATCCACGCCGCAACTAAATGGAAGAAGTTTTTATTTGTTGTAATTACTGCACAAAAATGGTCCGATAGATACTTTAGCAGTAGTAAAAAAATATATTTTCAATCGTGTTTTATCTACTTTGCATCATTGAATGGATTTCATGTACACTTTAATTAGTGACCGTATAAAATCTTCGGATGGAAAATATTTTGAGTGTATTGGTTTTTGAAATTTTCCAGATAGCCTATACCATTCTTGTAAGATAATTGTTTCGTATTTAATTAAAATAATAGTGGACATAACCAAGAAAGAAAAGGGATTCAATAGATGGGATTTTGAGACTCACCGCCATTATACCCTCTCTGCAAAGTTCTGCAGGTATATGTCTCACGTCCATCATTTATATATTTTCTCATTTGTCCTAACACCAGTGACTGGTCCTTCACCTATGAATATTCAAAATATGTTCATGTAAAAATTAACATCTCATACGCTACAACAATAATGAAAAGAAAATACCTCCTATTTACAGTCACATTGTTAAAAATATTATTTGAGCTGCATTAACTATTATTTTACTAAGTATACAGTCCTTAATTATCGACTGACAGCTTATCATACCTTGATTTGAAAGCAGTGTGACAATCCAACATACCAAGAGCACCCGAACCAATAACTGCATATTTGACACTTCAACAAAAAGTTATTCATAAAATCCAAGTTGCAGGTTACCACAAATGTTAATAATATTTTTGGCGTCCTTTACGTCATAGGACGCTGGGTTCAATCCCGGAACTGGTGTATACATTACTTCAGGCTAGTCCTAGAGTGTCACGACATCACATGGATAAAATCCATTGTTGATTGGTGGGATTTGAACCCAGGACCTCGGGCTTCGAAGACCCGAGCTATACCAGCTCACTACCCTCAAATGAAATGAAATAATGAAAAGAAGAACATTTTGATTCTACTAATTGATATTTTCAGATCAAAGTACCCAAAAGTTCATAAAAAATAAAAATCTGTTCAAGATACCCAGTAAAGTGTTGTTAAGTAGGTTTTGACTAACACCGCTTCCCACTTCCCATGTTTGTTAGTGTAGCTACAAAAAGATGTTTTCTACTGCGGATCAGTTAAGTATGGACCCATGTTTGGGTTCCATCAAGTCGCCGCCATCTTTGTTTTAAAACCTGATGAAAATCGGTGATCCTGTAATAAGTAGCCGATCCTCTTTAAAATCCCGCATATTTCAAAGCAGAAGATTGGTTTGAAGTGTACATGAGGGAGGCGTAAGTGCTTTGCTGGTTCGAGTAATTCTGTAATATAATCGTAGTCATGTACAAATATGTTGTTTAGCTTATTACTAGTTTGTAAAATAGTTATTGTTTAAGTTGTCAAACTTGGTTTATTAAGTTGTTAAAAATATGTTTCATAGTGAGGTGTTTAAATTTGTAATGTCAATTTGTGGTTAAAAATATATATGACCTATTTTCATTTATTGACAATTTTAGTGTTTACACAAAATAAAAGAATCATATAATTGGATAAAGTGGTTAAGTTAGGCCTGATGAAGGATGGAAAACTGTTCGCAAACATAGAAATAATAAAAAAAAAAAAAATAAACAACAGTTGAAACAACTATTCAATCCAAACGAGCAGGCTTTTACAGTAAACTAGAGGTTATCCAGAAGTCAAAAACTAAACCAAAAATAGTATGTTTTGTACAGACCCCTAAATTTTCACCCCACGCTGTAAATAAAACATGTGATTGGAATTTCTTCCATTTCTTTTGATTTTCAAATTATATTTCATTGTTATTTCGTCACCACCAAGGTAACAAATAAGGCCCACGTAAAATTCTTTTCCAAATTTTAAATTCATTCGTTGTGCTTGTTTTGAGCCTATTTTAATTTAAAGGTATTCTGCACACCTACATGAAAATATCTCTCTAACAGTATGCGTGGTTTTCTCTGCGATGCACACAAGGTGAGAACAAAGGTTTTAAAGAAACATAACCTCTTAAGATACTGCTGGAATAAGTCTGTTTAAAGGCATGATCAGCAATGACAAACTGAAAGCACGAACAACAGAGAAAATAACTTTCAATCTCAAAGAACTTTTAAGTATATTGTTAAGCGTTCCTCCAAAAGACTCAAAGCAAGAACTGCAATGGCCAGTTTAGCATGTTATGCAACAACTGAAATCAACCTTGAATAATCAACAACGCAAACCACGAGCTATAACGACTGCTGGAATGAATCAGATCAAAGGATTCATCAAGGATATGCAAGAATGCTGATTAGCTCAGATCAAACCATCACTGACGTCCCGGTCCTGGTGATATGACAGGAGTATTGACTGAGTGGAGTCCCTACTATCCCTAAGGACTCTCGTGCCGCGAGGTAGGGAGCATAAACATGGGCTTCTGTGAGTCAAAGCCCCATGGACTCACGCGGCCGCTATGGTTAAGTGAAATCATCGATGGTTTTCGAAAAAGCTCTGAAAGTGAGTTTCAATTATGTCACTTCTAGTTAACTATAAAAAAATATAATATGTTTATATTATAGTATCTATTTGTCGCAAATTTTTGTATTTCTATTATACGTAGCAGCAAAATCCGACGTTGCCCCGGTCATAATAAAATTCACATCATTGGTAATGAAATGTGTTTTTTTATTGAGTACCATAATACAGTATCTTAATCTTAATCGATCCTAACGATCAATATCTCAAATTAAAGCCTTTATATCTAGGAGTAAATTAAGACCAACACATATAACTACAATAAAAATGTTGTTACGTTTTATTGATTGCAGACAAGTCCTAAAATAGCTATAAATATTAATTGATGATTCGTGATTCAGCAGCGTGTGCTCCAGGTACAACTCAAAGGAAATCTAGCATTTCAATGGAGATTTTCAGACCAAACATATATCTTAGATAAACAAATTTATACATATGCAAATTCCATCGGTCCTAACTTGCTATTCAAAATGAATTAATTTTGTATGTTTCAAATAGTACTAAATAAAGGTTTTATAATTGCATGGATTTATCAATTCGTAATTTTGAAAACTTACAAACAGTGGTGTTTTTTTAGTCTTTCTTAAACTACGAGATGTTTTGTATTACAAATTAGTATCTAAGTATTTAAATGATTACACGGTAACTTAAAATATAAGCGTTTCGATATTGACAATATATGAATATGTTTAGATTACACTACAAATATGTTATAGTAGTTTACACAACGATTGCGTAAAGATAGAGTTAACGACACGAGTAGAAAATTTAAAAACTTCTACGAGTGTCGTTAACACTATTTACGCGAGTTGCGTACACTACTTTACCTACGACGGTGTTTTAATTGCAAAAAATCACTACTCATAACGGGGATGCGGAATACTATCCCCTGGAAAACTACCCCCCCAGGTGAAACGTGACGTCACAAAATCTGCTAACTAACCAATATGGAAGCCGTGTCCGCGACTGGAATACTACCCCCCCCCCTAGACAAATCATGCTATGTAATTTTAATTCGAGTAATTCCGTTGGATAATAGAAAAGGCATGTGGTGAATATAAAGCCGATTTTAGAAATGTTACAGCAAGTTTGGTTGGTTAGGTTAGGTTAGATTAGAACTGTTTGACAACTAAATTTGAGTGTCCGTGACTGGAAAACTGCCCCCCCCCCGGTTTCTGACGTCAATATGACGTAGGGACCTGCTTGGGGGGGGGGTAGTTTTCCGGGGGACAGTCTTCCGGCGACCCCTCATAACTTCTAAGAGAGGTTATGTTTTTGTTTATAACCTCTCGTTGCCACTGACAGTGCTGCAACGAAACATTGCATCAAACACTAATTGCACCAATCAACAATTAAATTGGCCTGAACAGCTGATTGGTTGAATTTCGAATCTATATAATTAATACGCTACATGAAACTTTGTCGGTTGAACTCCTCCGCCATTTCTTAACCGATTTTATCCATTGACGTCTCATTGGAAAGAGCGTGTCGCGTAGATTTGCAAATTGGCCTTACTTTTTTGAAAAAGTCCCTTGGGCTTTGCCCCAGTGGCTGTTTAAGTTCCCATGTTATCCTTATGAAGAACATAATTGTTTACATTTTGATCAGCTGTATAATTTAATTGCTGTTATTTATTTTTCAATCCTATGAAACGCATTGAGTACAATTATTTACTATTTGAGTTTGTATAAACATAACCCCCAAGACGGATCGTGTTAGTATGGTTGTATCTTAAATTTGTGTATTTATCGTTGTTATGTGTCGCTATGACGGATCGTGTTAGCATGATTGTTACTTAAATTATTTGTGCATTTATCGTTGTTTTGTGTAACTATAATTTGTTTATTTGTTGTTTTTTTTCTTTTATATGCCTCCGACGTGACGACAACGAAACATAGACAGGAGGCGCAATCGTGATAACGACCGCAGCTACAGAACGGTGGCGCGTAATAGGCTTAAAGTCAGCACCTGACCCTGGACAATCTCAACTATTAGGTTAAAAATGCGCCGGCCCTAATACTACCCCAAAACGACTTTTCGTTCTCAATTGGCCCTCTATCAATGACCTGTGTTGCCTGTACAGCGAGGCATTTTGGGAAGGAGAAAACCGGCCGGAATGCTTTAGGTTTATCAATAACGAAGATAGCATAGTTTGAGTCACACACCGGTGATCTTTGAGTTGACTCTTTTAAACTCATTGTATATATGACTGTTATTCTTTTTGAAATAACTCCTGTAATGCTTTAGAATTGCTCGAATTCGAGCAACACGTACACTAGTCATTACAATTTTGCTTCTCCTCTCTCAATCCTTGAACCTCATTGGTCCGTTACCCGTGTTGTTATGAGTAAAACTATGCTGTTATGAAAGTAAACAATGCTGTTATGAGATACTTTTCAATTCTAAGAACTGTACTGAAACGGCTACTTTAAAAAACGGTCGTAGGTAAAATTAAATTAAAACCGTAAAACATTTATTATGTTTCACTATTAATCACGAAATACCTTTCAGCTATGTCATCAACTAGAGTAGAGTAATAGTTCTAATTATTCGTAATGGCCATTTACCGGATACAAACTATAGATTGAAATCAACAAATAGACTAATTGCGAGCAATTAAATCAGCGTTCTACAATCCACGAACAGTTTGTGTGACATAAGAATGCAAACCGCCCTCAACAAACCATAACTGTAATGATGCAATTAAACCAACTATATATAACACAACATGTACTCTCGCCAAATACATTAGTGAACTATGTATAAACGTGGCTATAATGATACAATGGTGATGTTTAGTTACTGTGTTAGTTAGCTGTGAATACAGCTAGTTGGACTAAAACTACAGCACGGAATATCTATAATCAAAGATCATATGACTAAAAATGTTGTTACATTTAAACGCCCGTGAACGTGATAACGTTACGATTTCGATTAAATTTGGCTGGAAGGTCTAAGGATGGATAAACTTGAATGACTTCGCAAACCAGCAATATTGGGTAATAGAACGGTGTATTATGGAGGTTTTAAAATTTTTTAAATTTTTTTTCAAACGTTTACCCTTAAAACATGAAAATGCCAAACTTCGATTGCAACCATCCTGAAGAGCTTGGAAACCAATAACTTTGTATATTAATGCGTTGTTGTAAAATTAAACGTTACGGAGAAAATCCACAGAAAAATTTTGAATATTTGATCAAACTTGGCAAAGCTATTTATTTAATCCTATACAGTACTATTACAATTTGGTGGAAACACTTGTTACCTTCCCCGTAGCAGCAAACCTAGATACTTTTTAGTCTTATTTAGATTGGGATTTTATACGTCCCCGTTAAGGAAAGATTTTAGTAAAAATCCAACTAGACAAATTCGAATTCGCTTAGTATGCAGGTTAGCTGTGGAGGGGGTAATTTACCATTTCATAGACCACGTAAAGTAGAAAATGTTGCCAAAAATTACAGTCAAAACCAAACTTCGAGCTGTAATTTCCATTTCAATAAATTATCATCCGATTATCGCTACCAATAGTGCGATCCGCCCGTCCCAACCGATCCATGTAATTCTTCATTTGCATTTTAATCAAAACCAAACAGTCTGCTTTTAATTGGTTCCATAGTATCTGTCAAATGTCGAATGTTAATGCTAAATGCTGAATAGATACATCAGCGATGTTTTCCAGCAGTTGGTCGTCTCCAATAGTATTGTTGGGGAGCGAGTTGGTCAAGTGGTAAAGCGCTGGCTTTCGACCCTCGAGGTATCAGGTTCAAATCCCGCCAGCCACCAATGAATTTTATATATGTGCTAATGCAGCACCCCCCCCCCCCCCCCCCAAAAGACTAGTCTGATATAATCTGTTCTAGTGTACCTGTTGCTCGAAATAGAGCAATTGTCAAGTACCGGTATTATACAGAAGTTATTTTAAAACTACAGTAATAACAGTCATAATTTTTGATGAGCTTAAATGACCCGACTAAATGCTTATGTAACTAATTTAAATACTCACGATATTTAATAGCGTTTTGAAATAATAAACACTTCTTGTTAAAATATTTTAATATTTTTTTGACCTTATTTTGGTCTTATTTTTTGTGTTTTCTACAAATGTTTCCCGACTTAAAGCCGTTACCAGTAAACATTTATTGCATGTATTTATTTGATCTCACTTTAGGTAGGTTTATTTTACCACTGTGACAACATGATGTGTATATTCTTCATTGCTTTTTTTACTTCAAAAATAAGTTGCTTAGCATAACTGGCAAAAGTGATTCATCTCCCCAAGTGATTGTGTACCTGGATTCCTTACTGTGAGACCAGGCCTCTCCTCTACTCTTCTCATACGTATAAGATTTCCCTATTAATTGTTTCCTCTTCCTGTTTTCAATATTTCTCCTTTAAACTCAAGAAATTTTCTGTTCTTCCAACAAAACTGATTTAATGTTTAGATTTGTCTATAACCTCCTAAATACTACAAACCTCAATATTTACTCCCAAAAAGCTGGTGAGATTCTTTTTATATACAGCTGTTTTTGTTTTTAAATTTGTATTCAATGTCATACTTATGGGGAAAATGCGACCTTTGAGAGCGTCTCGTGCCGTTAAGGGTAAGAGTTTTAAAATTCTGAAACCTTTATACAAAACTACAAATTGAGAGAAATTGTTTGACACCTCAAACGTTAAAATCGGTCCAAAAATAACGGAAGAGTTTTGTTCACAAAAAACAGCCCTCACGTTATAAGAGCCTCTCCGATCTGGAGCCTAGATGTATAGGATGTGAAGGTGAGACATAAAATAGTACCGATGTTTGTTAACAGATGGACGACGATCGCTCATTCAATAATCTGCATCAGTCCCGCCCAGCGAAACAGTGTCGAACCTGATGCAAATTATGTCAGAAAGCGATAACGTATTAATTCTACGAAGGGGTTGGGACGCGACATATGTTGTAGGGTAACCCGATCAACGCTGCCGAAATGTTATACTTCGGGTTTTGTGATTGTATTAATTCTGGTCGATCGGAAGTACAAAGTAGGGGAGGATTAGGGAGTCGCAACTGTGCACGCAGTGTAGGGAATGAAATTTGTTAATCCGCGTTGACTTTGGCAACTACAAGGAGAATCGTCACCTCGTACAAATATTAGAATGTTTTGATATTTCTTTTATATCCGATTGAGTTTAAATGAATCGACGTCACCAGAAATTTAATATGTAAATTAGGTGGATTGACTTCGAAACCTGGGAGTAGATTTATCAACTCGAAAATTCGAAGCCTGTTTTGATATTTCATATACATTTGAGAGTGTTGAAATCGGCTGAATGTTGTTCTTTTACTTTGTGGAATATTTACAGCTCAAGATTTGCTCCTTGGTTACAATGCCATTGCAAAAGCAATCATAGATATTTGTTTACGCAGTTGAAGTAGTCTCCCTATAATGCGTTTTAGCGTTTTACAACTGTTTTTGGACACTAAAAACACATCAGTTCAGCAATTCTAAATATTAAAGGAATTTTACTTCGCTTGGTATTTGGACGAAAAACGTTTTTTGTAAAAAAAAAATACATGGGTGGATTGTTTTTACTTTGCATTTATTCATCCACATATTTGTCGATGAGTGCGAACGTATCACGCTAATTGGTTCAAGACGATACATAGGAACTGTATTGATGTTGTTGGTGGCCCCGAGTAGAAGGTTCCCGGTTAAAATCCCGCCAATCTATGAGATAACCCTCTAGGTCTGAAGTAATATACAAAACTGCTACGGGATTGAGCCCAACGCTATAGCAACTAAAAAAATTAATACACTATCAATTTTCGTCACTACATCCAATCCAAACTACAGGCTAACCTAAGTATACGCTACACGGTGTGCGTTACATCTTGAGATGAAATAGACGTGAGAGATCCGATTAAGCTCAAATTAAACGTATCTGATGTGATTATAAGGGAGGGACTTAACTAGGTTACATGAGCTCGCGTCATCGGTGACTCACGTACAAAGGGACGTTCCGACTCCCAACGTTTACCCATCATGCATCACGCGTAACGCTTGTCTTGCTTCATTTGTATGTTGGTCGATGAAGGGAAGATGGGGAAATAGGTTGTGATAGGGATTGTGATTTGGTAGTTTACTTGTTTGTTGAATCGGGTTGTGCTTTCGCTCAAGGGAGATATTTTATGTGGACACATTCCGTATCCCATGTACAACTTTTTTTCATCACCTTATGACTTCGATACAACTACCTCGTCCCATATAGGGATGGGTCGAAGTGAGTCTACAGTAAATTATTAGATTGAAGTACAACATAAAATACCTTCAAAAATTGTTGAATAGACGGAAAATGTTTTAAACAAAATTATGAATAAACTCGCAGATTATATGAGTAGACATAATCGTCCCATTTTAATATATTTTTTACATTACAACTTATAATTTAATACAATTTTACTGAAGCTTACTGTGACTTCAAGATGTAACTATTGAAGTGAAACAAGACACCTAAGTTACTGATAGGGAAACTTAAGGTAAACAAATTTTAATAACAAAAAAATAGAATCTAGAAAATACAAACAATTCAACTGAACAATGTTAGCCATATCCTAAACATTATATTAGATTGAGTCTAATATAATTGCTCCATCATTTACTATTTTTTTAAATTTATTTCTAATAAATTTATATTTAATCGTAAGCTATTTGACTAATTCGTAAAATAATTTCAAAAAGTTTATCTCGCCAAAAACTTTGATGAAATGGCAAAAATAATTAATGTTGGGAGGCGTAGAATTCAAAACTGTTAATTAACGTTTAAAATACAGAACAAATATTACATTCAGTCGATGTATTAATTAGGACCGGCGAAGTGGCCCGTCAGCGAATAAATATTGCAATTACGGTTCGACTTTATTGGAAAACGCCGATGAGATTTGCCTGAATGAAATCTGCTTTACAATAATAGACCGATACTTTTGGTAGAATCATCACTTAAATATCAGCTTGACTATGTTTTTTCATGGGTAAAAAAATGTTTTATGTTCTTTGTGGCCTAATCAATCAGATTTTAAAACAAACGATTATCTTTTAGCGAATTTCACATATAGGGAATAAGCTATTACCGTAGTACTCATGGTAAGACCTGGACCCGGGACCGATTTAATTTTTCGATTTGAGGTCCCTAGAGGCCAAAAACACCATCCGTTCAAATTCATATATATATATCATAATTTTTTCATTTTTCATATATATATATATATTTATATATATATGTGTCCGTTAGCACGATAACTTGAGCAAAAACGATCCGATTTTGATGAAATTTGGTATAAACGTGTAAACCTACATTTATACGAACGAGTTCGCGAACCAGCATGATCGGACCATGGGAACGGGGGTTTATGGGGGGTTTTATGGGGTGAAAATAGGTTTTTCCCAATTTTGACCCTAAAAACACAAAATTTCACAATTTCTTTCCAAACCATTTTGTAGAGCTTAAAAAAAACAAATAATTTAGTATATTGAAGCATATTGTGCGCATATTGGTTACGGAGAAAATAATAAAAATTGTAAATTTAAAATTCCCATGTTATTCTTATGGAGAATAAGTCAACTGTTGTAGTTTGCTTGTTTATGAACATATTTTGATCGAATTTGGAAAATACATTTATTTCTTGCTAAACAATTAACATAAAAAAATATTACCCTTCCTGTTGCAGCAAACCTAAGTACTCGTTAAACTAATTCTATTCAAATAGGGAATAAATGTGATATTTTAAAGGAGGCATTTTAATGTAAATCCAGTCAGGCTAATGGAAATTCGCTTAGTCTGCAGGTTTGCTGCGGCGGGGGTATTTTCATTTACAACACATAAAACCTTTTGAAGTAATACGAAATCATTAGAATATTTTCAGTAGCTTCATAACTTATTGCGGTCTTGCTCATTGTCAATTACTAGACAAATTATAATTGTATTGCAAAACGTGCCAAGTGAATTTATTCGACCAAAGTAAACATTGGGTGAACGCATGTTCTGAATCCCAAATGATACTGCTATTGTGAGCCATAATTAATAATCTCAAGATGTAGAACTATCCTCTTAAATAATAATAATAAATAAATAAATACCTTGGGTTATTGTTTTGTAAGTGTTAAAAAAATTATTGGCTTAAATAATGAACCTTCAAGATGAAGTTCAGCACATTCTGATTAATCATTTTTAGTTCAAAACCCACCTTTCCATAGACCCCAGTCACTTTTAGAGGCTTCTAGAATTGTCAAAACTAAAATCAGGAACCATTATGCTGTAGAACGTTCTGTTTGTTAAATCTATTTTCTACATTGACGGAGAATACTTTATTTTAAAACCACACCATTTGTATAAAAGTGATACAATTTGTTAAATCTCAATATTTTCATGATCAGCTTTTGCGTAATCATTTAAGCTAAATAGGGTGAAACTAGGCACTACGATCCAAAATAATACAATATGTCGGTCACCGTTCAGGGGCTGCTATCTGTTACATTTTCAAATAATAAGTAAATTAGTTCAGTTGAATCAAACTCATACTTAAATGTAAACAGAAAAACTAATACGAACAAAACAAATGCAAAATAACAGGTGATCATTAATTCACATACACATATGGTCTTAAGTCAGTACATCAGTTAAACACTTCATACTCCATGTTACTTTGTGTTCTTATTCTACTCACTAGCTATTGTGTTTGTTGTATCAAGACAACAAACAATTTCAGAATCCCCTCAATGACATTTTAGAAGCTACACGGTGAATAACTTATTTATATAATCCACCACAAAGGATATTTTGGTAGTACCGAGTCCTGCAAGAGAAGCCTCTGCTTTGTGCATATTGATGCTAACAAAGCTGCTGTTTATCTTGTCGTTTGATCTTTGCGTATCTTGGCCAAATACATTGTTATGATCCTCGTTTGTTTCAACGTTTTATCTTCTATACACTCCGCACAGTTCTAAGAGCATAATTAATTACTGGCTTTATTCCAGAGTAAGAGTAATTCTCTCATCCGTTGTAGTTTATCAGTGGGGATCTTGTATTTATTTAAGATTCGTCGACGTAATGTTTAGTTTTAGAGAATAAATATTTTATTATTCCGCAAGATATTGCTTAAGCTTCGAATTTACCTGTATGTCCAAAGAGGTACTACACTATTAAATGCTCAAACGGGAAAATACACATCTATTTCTACGAGACCTGGTATATTTGGATTATGGTAGATTAATGCTGTATTTGCATTTCACATCTCGGACTATGGTGCGTAAAAGCCGGGTTTTATGTCGACCGGTCTCCCTGAAAAGTGTCTCTGATATTAATCTTATGTATTTAAAAAATTGGGTTTACTTTTCCGAGTTCGTTTGACTCTTCTACCCGACCGATTTTCATGGTTGAGGTCTCAAATTGAAGATGCACAGAACCGCACAGATTTCACAACAATCATAGGCATATATTTATCTACTGTACTACTCGACAAAAAAACAACAAACACATAAATTTGGTTTATTATCGAATTCTTACTTTAATTTCCAGTTATAATTATATAATCCTATATATTTTGGTCTAAGAACCTTCAGTGAAATACCGGCTTTCTTTTAAGTTATAAATCGGACGATTTTCAAGCAAACACAAGGTTAAAAAATTATTTTTATAAGGTTTTCTATGATTAAAAATCAATAGCTCAAGTAATGTTTATGTTTTTTTTTTATGATAAGTAGTACATTATAGGTTTTAATTTAAGCTATTGATAGTTTGAATCAGCGAAGTTCAAGATATGTAGCCTATTACTCGATCGAAAATCATTCATTTTATTATCTCTCGGATATGATATTTATTTCAACGCTGCGGAGCAGCATGGGTCCACTGTCGTTTCATTCACTAGAGAAACATCTCCATTTGATTGAAAGGGAGATAGGAGAGGGAATGTCCTAAATTTAGGTTTTAGTTTTTTGTCTAGAGTTTTAAGAATACTATAAAAAAATGTTTGCCATGTACATTTATTGATCACTGGAAAATGAGTTAAAGGTACTAAAAGTTCTAAAGGTCTATCTTTACAACTAGTTTCTATCCCTCCCGATTAAATTCATGTTTGACATTATTGTCCTAAAACACCTAGTAAAGCTAAATATTGTTCTCTGACTAACTTTAAACTATTTTTTACAACAATAGACCTTCATATCCCCATACTAGTTATCTTCTGACAATCTTAACAAAACGTCCACCCCTATATGTAAGGACAGGTCCAGATTGTCCTGTACAAACATATTAGAGGGTCGTCAAGCTAAGGGTTCATTTGCCCTTTAATCTCGTCCAAGCGACATCTCCATGCAAGGGCCTGTCATCATAGGCTATATTAGACCTCTCCAGTCTATAGTAGCTCTTGACCGGCTTATTAAATCTAAGGGCTTTCAAGCAATGACGCCTTGGTTTTTTATAGATGAAAGAGGGTTGTTTTTTTAGTGAGAGGTTTTTATGTTATAGTGGTTTTATATGTGATTTAATTCCCCAGGGAGGTAAATGCATTCTTGTTCAAATGGTTACAATTTTTTTTAAACTTCATCGGTCGAATCATACATGGAAAACATGTTCTAAGTGGATAAATACTTTTTGGTTATAAACCATTAACTTTTGGGACACATATGCTTATCGATGGCAAATATGTGTGAGATTTAACGTCCATAAAATATTATTTAAACATGTATGGATAGCAACAGATTATTCTTAGAGCTGTAAAAAGCTGGGTAGTTGAGTAGTTTAAGAGCTCGCCAAGTATAAGGAGATCGCCAATTTGATCTGACTGAAGTCATAGTACAGGTAAAATAATACAAAAACACTCTATATAAACAACAAAATTTGTACATTCATTGTACATTCATCAAAAGTAGCTTTTTGATGTTTCAAAACTAGATACTGCTTTCCTTGATTGTTATGATTTAAATGGTTATGGCTAAATAAACAGCAGGTATTGGTCAGTAAAAATGGTATCTTAACGTAAAAATACTTACGCACAATACGTTGTTGTATCAAAATTGATTGGTTGATTGAAGTAAGCCTTTTCCTCAAATTTTGTAAAGAGGTGCTGCAAGCTAAGGAACAGTTATTTAGTGTCCGGTATAATTATGAACACGAGGTAAGTAACACATTGTAAACTATATGTAACCAAGAAGTATTTGTTGGTAGTGACCATTTATTTAGTTTAATCGTTGTCAGTTTTTGAAATCTTTGAACGTAAACACCTTGTTTGTAAAAAACATTTAATTCCGTCAGCTGTTGAGTTTTTCAATGTATTTGCAAGTTTCATGTTTGCAGCATTGTTTTCTATTATTTAGGACCTATAATCCAGTTTCTTGTTCACCAATAATATTTCTTGCTAATAAAAAATCTTTAACTCGAAATATTATGCCCTCCTCCTGATGACAAAAAAATGTATTATAGCTTTAAAATGTATATTTTTAAGTTTAAGTTTTCTACGCAATCCGCATTTTTTAAGGGAACGACCAAAAATTTTGTCTTGTTACTATCTGACGTGGATATATCTTAAGTCAGCATCATTGATTGGTGGCTAAATGCCATATTCAATCTGGGTCCAGAATTGTAAACAAGTTATTCAACCGTTCCAGGACTTGCCACAACTACAGAATCTAAATTGTCGCACCATCCAACCTTTACCCTCATAACAAATTATCGTACCTATACGACATCCATGGTAACTCTGCCATCACTGTCCCTACTATTGCGATATCTCAGGAGTAAATTGTCGTACCATCCATTTTTTACCCTCATAACAAATTATCGTACCTATACGACATCCATGGTAACTCTGCCATCACTGTCCCTACTATTGCGATATCTATTATCGTACCATCAATTTTTTACCCTCATAACAAATTATCGTACCTATACGACATCCATGGTAACTCTGCCATCACTGTCCCTACTATTGCGATATCTCAGGAGTAAATTGTCGTACCATCCATTTTTTACCCTCATAACAAATTATCGTACCTATACGACATCCATGGTAACTCTGCCATCACTGTCCCTACTATTGCGATATCTATTATCGTACCATCAATTTTTTACCCTCATAACAAATTATCGTACCTATACGACATCCATGGTAACTCTGCCATCACTGTCCCTACTATTGCGATATCTCAGGAGTAAATTGTCGCACCATCCAATCTTTACCCTCATAACAAATTATCGTACCTATACGACATCCATGATAACTCTGCATTCACTGTCCCTACTATTGTGATATCTCAGGAGTAAATTATCGCACCATCCAATCTTTACCCAAAACAAATTATCGTACCTATACGACATCCATGGTAACTCTGCCAGCACTGTCCCTCTACTATTGCGATATCTCAGGAGTAAATTATCGTACCATCCATTTTTTACCCTCATCACAAATTATCGTACCTATACAACATCATGGTAACTCTGCCATCACTGTCCCTACTATTGCGATATCTCAGGAGTAAATTATCGTACCACCCAATCTTTACCCTCATAACAAATTATCGTACCTATACGACATCCATGGTACCTCTACCATAACTGTCCCTACTATTGCGATGTCTCAGTTAGCAGCGGGGCAAGTGCTTTGTATTTGCATCCCCTAACAGAGGGCACGACACTTTTATTGATTACAGTGCCACATGCTCAGGCCCTTTAAACTGTTATTAAAGCCGTATCAACTTAATATACATCATTGGCTCTTTTGTGTTGATGCAATCAATTCAAATAACCATAACTGCGCCTGAAGGCTATATTAACTGGTAGAGGGATGTTGCGGCCAACATGGCATAGTGAATAGTAAATGGTGCGTACAGTATATCTGTGTTAAATATAACCCTTTGAACACATGTTGTCGTTTTGTGCGACTTAATAGTTTTTTTGCATCCATTTGCAATATTTCTCTCAGCTGTTTCAAAATGCGCAAACTGCACAGTTTAAAGGGCGCAAACCCAGTTTCCGAGGCAAACCTTTACAAAATTATGTTCGTTTGGTACAGTTAGGCTTTTAGGTTAATAAAACTACCAAGCTAATTCACAATATTTTTTTTTATATTTTATATCTACTCTATAAAGAGTCAATGAGGTCACAGTTGTCAAAATGTAGCCTAGCTTATCTATAAGTATAAAAGAGGATGTTTGTATATATATTTGGCAGTGATAAACTCGGACACCGCTGGACCGATGGACACGAAACTTGGTACGTACATGTAGGATGTCATGGAATAGGTTTATACACCATCAATTTCGTGATCCGTCCAATCGGCTCCGCCCCAGTGGCTCTGGAGTTTTCCATGTTAACCTTATGAGAAATGTAATTAATGAATCTTAACAGCTGTTTCAATTAAACAAGTTGGTTCTGTTCTATGATGTTCAATAGCATTAAAGTTACAATGATTACCAACAGGGTGCAGCACTATTATTTCTTTTACATTTATGACAACAGCTAATTTGCAACCAAAAGGTGAGTGAGCATAACGAACGAACTTCAACCTGGAGGCGAGTTAGCGTAGTGAACGAGCTAACCTGAAGGCAAGTGAGCGTAGCGAACGAGCTAACCTGAAGGCAAGTGAGCGCAGCGAACGAGCTCCAACCTAAAGGTGAGTGAGCGTAGCGAACGAACTTCAACCAGGACGTGATTGAGCCATGCGAACGAGATCATCTTGAAAATTAAGAAGGGACAAAGCCCGCTGGTTAAAGCTAGTTTTTAATATATTTTTTTACTGTCCAGTCTCTTAGTTACAATTTGACTGTAGTTCAACTGAAGGAACAGCTGTTAAATTATAATTCACATTCAGCCCGTTATAAAGAAAGTTGTTCAGCATACTGGATCTTTGAAAATAGACTTTGGCATAAATAGAAACGTAAAGGGGCGATTACCCCAAAATAATGCCTTTTAAATTACCATTCGCAGAGCTTTAAAATTCCACCCCAATCGTAAAAATCGCTTAAGTAGGACGGCTTGAAAAGGGATGTTACAGGGAAACCCCTTATTTTATTAAGTATATGGATTGTAAGGTAACGTGATATTTTATAAATATGGCGTGATGCCCTTATATTAATTAAACATATTTTTATAAATATTACTTAACATCCCAAGAAATTAAACATGACGTCATTCAGTATTACGAGTCAGAAAGATGAAAATGTTAGGCCTATATAGTATTCTCGAAAACCAATCATTGACTGGCAGATTTTCATTCTATACAATTTTATTTTATTTTGATATTATGTCATGATAAGATTATATAGATCTAAAGATTAACTTCAAACTACTGTATGTTAATTATTTTTTATCTTTATTATGTAACTTAAATTATTTTAATAAAAAATATTGATTATTTAAGGTTATAATGTAATGTGATCGTATATGCTTCGTGCTGTACCACTAAAAATATCATTGTTTTTAAATAATTGTTCTTCTATATTCATGTTTATGTATTAAAAATCTACAGTTTGAAAAGTGTGAATTTTGTTGTTGTCTATATCTCAAAAAGATATTTCAAAAATGTATATTTTTCCAAAAAGCGCAAACTATAACGTTTATTTTTTTTACAAAAACATACCATTATTTGTTCATAACAGTATAAATCATATTCTTCATGATATTTCTTTTCAATAATCCGTCTTAATAGTGATCATTTCCATACCATTGTATAAATTGGATATGTTATACGTGTAAAGTATGTACTTTAAATGTTCTATATATTCTCACAATATTTTGTCGGAGTAGTGTAAAAGTTGGGAAGACTTAGGTGTTGCGTGAACTCGAAGAGGTGGATTAACGTTTTCCAACCAAGTTTCAAAGTTTGTTCTTCAATTTCGGTTTCAAGTTGTAAGCTGTTTACACTTTGGGCCACAAACAAGAAGCAAATACTGCAAATTAGTCTATACAACGTGTGAAAACAGATACGTTGATTTTGTGATAACTTGCAATCGACAATGGCTTTTTAATTAACTTTTAACAGACGATACACATTTTTGTTCCAATCCCCGAGTATTTCTTATTAGTTCCCTTTAGGACGGTATTAATACTTAAATTTCCTAAACATAATTAGCCTATAAAAAAAGTCACAATGTTCAAACTGGCATTTACTATGAGTATCTAAATGGATATAACATCATAGGAATACATTTTTAATTTGTGGGAAAATACGTTCTAATTTCCTTACTGTTTTGTTTCCTTGGAGGGAATGTGGATAGGCGGCAAGTGCATACTTTGATAAAATAACCCAACGTAAATTTTTTTAAGGAATCCTTTTCTGCCTGGATTATTTTCCAATTTCCTACAAGCTGCTAATTATTATTAGTTTTAAACCCACCAAGTAAATGTAAAGAGCATTTTTTAACAAATAATAATAAATATATCGTTGCTATCTTACTAGTATTATAAATCTGAATGTTTGTGAGTTTGTGTGTATGTGTGTGTGTGCGTGTGTTGCTCAATCACGCATAAACTACTGGACGGATTGGGCTGAAATTTGGCATGATGATAGCTCACATTCCCGATTAACATTAAAGCATATTCTTATCTCAAAAACCCTTTCGGGCTCCGCCCCAGTGGCTCTGTAGTTACCCATGTTAATCTTATGATTTTTCATATTTAAAAGGAATTAATGAATCTTAACAGCTGTTTCAATTAAACAAGTTGGTTCTGTTCTATGATGTTCAATAGCATAAAAGTTACAAGGATTACCAACAGGGTGCAGCACTATTTTTTTTTTTTTTTTTTATTTTTATGACAACAGCTAATTTCCAACCAACGTCTAATTTTCAATTTTCTAATTTTCAACTAATTTTCAACCAGGACGTGATTGAGCCATGCGAACGAGCTCATCTTGAAAATGAACGAGCATTTGACATAAAACCACATTAGGACAGGACGTCTGTCGGGCCAGCTAGTTTATTATATTTACTATTCGGATTTTGCTTTGCAACATTTCTATGCGATCTCACAGACACAGTTGAATTATTCAGTCTTCAAATTCAATTCCTCAAATTAATTGAGCAATAAACATTATCCAGTGTGGGAAAGGGGTGTAGCTTACCTCGGAGACCTCCCAGTGCAGACGCTCTGCTAGTAGCCTATAAGCTATAATCCTCCAGCAGCATGTCTAGTCGTGCCGCACAGAAGTGGGGGTTGTAACGCGCCCCAGCATTGCAATACTGGGCATATATCATGGGGATGAGAGGGCAATCATATGATTCAACATCTGATCATCACAATCACGGAGTATGTAGGATAAGACGGTTATAGTTGTGTAAATCAACGGCTATGACAAAAACTTTTCATCAATATTAGCGCCTAATATATACAGGATGAATCAGACCACCAGTGCACATACTTTAACGGGATATACAGCCGCTTGTGTACCTCACTGATCAGGTATACAAATGTTTACCAAATTCTAGAATAGCTAGGGATCTGAAATCTTTTGTGGTGGTCGCCTCGGTTCAAAACCACCCAGAAAATCCAAAAAAGTTACATTTTCAAATAACTAACCCCCCCCCCCCCCCCAAACCCAAAAAATCCCTTAAATCCCCCTTTTTTTTTTAGAAAAGATACATTTTTTAAGCGGCTATAACTCGAAAACGGTTTCATGGCCAGGAATAAAATTTCTTAGGTGTTTTTCGAAAATCGCACTCCTTCACCTTCAAAATTGCCCTACTTCTACAATTTGTAAAATTTCTTGGATTTTCACCATGTTTTTAATTTTTGAAATTACTTTTCGGACATTTGGTTGTAATATTTCATAAAGCGATTGATTAATCGATACAATAGACCCTGGAAACCTATTACGTTGCCGTTTCCTCGAACACATTTTGTGTCATCAACACTTTTCAAAGTACAAATATAATGATTTCCACAGGGTTTTCTCAGCATACATTCTAGAAAAAGTATTTCAGACGAATTTACCAGTTTTGTAATTACAATTGGGAGTAATACAATTTTCCTATGAAATCTGTAGACACATTCTTACGTTACAATACATTTTTAATTCGGAATACAACACTTTACTTGATAAACTTCAAAAAAGGTAAGGTGTAACTTCACAAATTTTCCATTTTAGTGACATCTGTTATTGTAAAAAGTATATACGTTCCATTCTAGTCCGGCAATAAGTCGTGGAGTGGAGCGAAGAGGCTGATTGTAAAAACAATTAATGTGGAGAGGTCTTCAGTACGCGCGAGCGCTCTAATACTTCATATACATTCTGCCGTGACAGCGCTAAATAACTACAGGGCGACGTCGTATTGCTACATTGCTACATTGCTGCATGGCGACACACATTTCTATACATCACTACATTACTATAGTATTACCTTGGACTACTAATACAACAACTTCTGTATCCAATAGTCAATGGTATTACATTGGTGGATGGTGAATCACATGCTTAACTATGGATATAAGAGCCCCTACATTCTCACTATACTTATATGCTATACCTCATTGGTTCATAGCAATTTATTATCCCAGGGAACAAACAAGTATGTGAGCATAGAGTTATAAGTCCACCATATACAGAGATAAGTCAGTAACTTTTTAATACTTTGAAACTGTATCCAGCTGTCCTTGATAGTAAAAGCCAGCTGATCATAGGGAGGTGACAAAACTATTTCGTCATTTTAACACTTATTTGTCGGGACCACATAAATTTGCAGTTGGTGGCAGCCAATCACAAGACAAGGCTAGTGCGACGTTGCCACATCGCCAATGACAACACTAATTAAAATACACAAAGTAATATTTTCAAATCAGCTGGTATTATTAGATTTGGCAACACCGCACCGTTCTCATTGGTCCATTCAAACCATATGGTAAATAGGCTCCTCCCTCAACTGCAAACGTATGTGGTCCCGACTTTGCCTCTGGTGTCTTGGTGTAGTTTAAATATAATAAAATCTAACGTAACAAAGATTGCACCAATAAACATATTTTCCTTTTACGTTTCTATGATAAATTAAAACCTCACACGATTGAGCTTCTGAACTCACGGTGTCTTCAAATTACTCCTTTATATTTTTTCCAATGACGTTCTCAACCCCTTGACAGTGTCGTTTCCCACAGCTACTGCAGGGACAGACTGCAGCGCCACTTAGCTGTAACAGCCCCGCGGGCGCCACCACAAATCATAGCCTGAGTGGCCTCGTCACCTTGTTTTGGTTTTTGATTCCCCCGGCCCACCCGCAGCTGCCGCGCGTGCCCCAGAAGCGCTGTTTTTTGGACTTTTTACGACCTTTTGATTTTTTTAGCGGCCCGACGCTCCTGTGGCGGTCTTGTTTTAGGAGGTTCTGGCGTTGCGGACATGGTTTATGCTTTTGGCGGCGTCTTTTGAGGTCTTCCTTGAGGATCTCAGCTGGGCCAATCAGATTCTTTCGGGAATATTTTTTGATTTTTAACACGGCTCTGTTACTTGCTTGTGTTTTCAACATTGGCGTGGTTTTCCCTTTATTTAGAAAATTGTTCTAACCTCTAGCCTCCATAATTATTATATTATGTTAACATTTCCTTGATATCATCATCGAGTGATATCAATGAAAAATACTAGCTGGGTAAAATATCGGCCCCGATCGGAATCGAACCTGCATTCTTCAGTCTTGAAGGCAAGCTCTATACCACTCGATTACCCAGCCCAAACAATTTCAACTTTTTGTAGTAATTTTGTTATAAATGCAACCGTTATAATAATAATAGTAATACACAACTACAACATACGACTGAAAGACATTATAGGTAAACTTAGAATCAGATTTGATCAATTGTTTAGGATCTAAAAAATAAAAAAAACTTAATTTTTAACAAGTAACCGATTAGTTCTTCTTTGTCTTTTCAAGTCATCTTGTTTTTATCTTCCCCATTCATTTTTATTTTTTATTTTTTTCACTATATCTGTTCTGGTCACACTACTGGATCAAGTAGCCAGTCATATTTCTCTACATCTCATGTATTGTTACATTGTGTTTTTTTGTGGGAAATAAACTTCATTATTCATTATTCATTTTAGGCCTACAGTAACTATGCATTAACAAATTTACTACTCATGATGAGTATTCAACTCTGATCGACCTATTTGCCTATAAAAATGTGTCCCCGATTGTTTCGCTTTAGCATCACCTTGGTACTAGATGATCTTTTAAAATTTATTACCTATATCCCTAGGATTCTAAATAACTTCACTATACTTCACAACCTTCTCACAAAACCCCTTAAATTGCCATTAAGTACTAAACGAGAAGTAACATGAGCATAACAACTGTACGAGGCAGTAACCCATATACTGTATGAATGGTAATCGTCAGCTGAGTACATGTAACTCAACACGCTGACGCACACACGCGCACACACTCCCCTAGCAGGGGCGCGCGCCCTCGGCACCCCCATGAAAATAATACTCGGCTGAAAGCATATCTGTGTAGCACCTAAGTGAATTTGTGTATCAAACGGCGCGGGGCGGGGGTCGCGTTGAGGCGCGCAAAAATAAAACCTCTCCCTAATGAATAATCAAAGTCCGGCGGGAGCGAATCAAAGTCTCCGAACAACATCAAACTGACGCGGCATCTGCGATGGATGATTTATGGGATATTTATTACATGTGGTTTAGGGTCTGGATGGTTGGAAAGGGTGTGTTTATATAATAGACGTGAGCCACATGGCTGTACGTTATTTTATTATTGTGAGACTTAACAATTTGATGGACGAGTCAAGTTTTCATGTTGTAAACAGCAAAATTGCACATTCATAGAGCTACTGTTAGATATTTGTGTTCACTAGCCAGGTTTAAGTTGTGTTAATTTATCGACGTGTTTTGAACAAAGTTGCCAAGGTGCAATTCTTGCTGAGACGTTTATATAACTACTTACTGTTATTGTAGATTATGTTAAACGTGCAGAGCATTTTTATCGTTGAAATATCTTTATGTTGTTTTGTTGAAATGCATCTAATTTGTATATTGTATATTTTGATCTTATTAAGGATTTAGTTTTAACAGCTAAGGAATTAAAATGACATTAAATAAAACGATTAAATAAAATTAAAGTCATAAATATCTGTTACATTAGAAGTTGATAGATTTTCCCAATCTCACATCGATTTGTGTTGCATTACAGAACGTTTACAAAATTGGCGAATCTTCACTAGTTCACACATTTCTTCACAAAATTTAAACAGAACCACATAACACAATCGGTGCACTATATTTTCCACTCCATCCGAGCCACATTTGTTGACAGCGCACTCAAGCCTCCAAACCACTAAACACGACCCTATTGACGATTAATTCAGTCTGATACCCATGGTCTCGGCTAACCGCAGTGAACGACCCGCGTTATTGATGGACTTTGTCACCCCCGAGTCATAAATAAGACGCCCATGATGGACAAAGACCTTCGCCGGAACGAACCGAGCTATTAATCCATTTGCAGTATCCGACTGCCGGGATCGATAATTAAAACTGCACCAGTCCTGGCCGGCTTTGTTTCCTGTCGTTATCCTTGATTCATGACGTCGTAACGTGAAACTGGCTCGGATCGGACATCACGTGACTGACCATTGCTGAGGGTCACGTAAAGTGACTTTACATCTCCATCGAGTTTGATAACCTGAGGTATTTAGGATCACGTAATGTGACTTATCAGTGCGGGAATGTAATGTTATTGGTTAGTCCCAAGGATCGAGTAAAGTGTTTGTCCTAGTCGTTACGAGGTTAGTCTAGAGTTACATCGTTATAACAGGTAAATAGTATTGAGAATTTTAATGATGATTTGTGTAGATTCTTTCAAAAGTCACTTAACTTGACTAAGTCTTGTCCAGATGACCAGGTAATTTCTCTTGGTTCTTTCATTGTGACTTTACGTGATTAGTGACTACTCAAGGTTACCGATCAGTCCAGATGATCAGGTAATTTGTTTCGACTCTTTCAAAGGTGACTACGTGACTATAACCATAGATAAAAGGTTCTTTTTATCTATGCTATAACTCAAAGTTACCTTAGGTTACTGGTCAGTCCAGATGATCAGGTAATTTGTCTCAACTCTTTCAAAGGTGACTACGTGACTATAACTCAATGTTACCTTAGGTTACTGGTCAGTCCAAATGATAAGGTAATTTGTCTAAACTTTTTCAAAGGTGACTACGTGACTATAACTCAATGTTACCATAGGTTACTGGTCAGTCCAGATGATCAGGTAATTTGTTTTGACTCTTTCAAAGGTGACTACGTGACTATAACTCAATGTTACCTTCGGTTACTGGTCGGTCCAGATGATCAGATGATTTGTTTCGACTCTTTCGAAGGTAACTTTACGTGACGTGACTAGTGACTACTCAAAGTTACCAGAGATGAGTATAATTACTTTACTAGTAACTTGGAGTGACTTAACGTAACTGTTTAGTCCTACGGTAATGGTTCTTAAACTGAACTCTTCTATCCCTAATAATTTAGTTGTTCTATTTAACTAAGTTTTGTTTACACTCATCCTATATGAATAGGCCTACTTGGACTCGCTCACACTACTCAATACCCACTTTGTTGTATCGTATGAATCGAATATCCAGTACAGTAATATAATACATCATCGTAAAAAGGTATGTACATTCTTCACCAAAGAGAATACCACAGCTAGCAGGAGCCTTGTGTTAGCATAGTTGTCAGTAGAACCTCCATCCAAAATCCCTCCTTGCCCATGAGAGGTTCCATCAATTATTACCCACAGTTCTGTGCGGCATCTGCCGTAGTAGCGGGGCACGCGTCTCAGGCCCCCGGGGACACCGAAATTATTGGCTTAAGGTTTAGCGGGGGCGGCTAGATTAGGCTGTCTTCTTCAAATTGGTTTATTTCTGCCTCCGCGAGCTTAACTTTATTAAATACGTGTGTGTATCCTACAGTACGCCTCACCCCTGTACTCACCCTTGTATACCGGGCTCTGACTTGACGGTGATGGGAACGATCAGTAGAATGTAAAACCTACCAGAGACGTAGCCAGGATTTCAAAATAGAGGGGGTCGACCGACCGGGGGGTCCGGGAAAATTTTTAAAAATATAGGCCATAAAACGGTCTTTTTTAGCTCTCTTGACATTGAAAATAATCAACCCCAACGTCAATACAGCATGATTATATAATTTTACATTTAATTTAACAACAAAATATTATATTTAAGACCGGAAGGGGGGTCCGGCCCCCCTGGCTACGTCACTGAACTTACGCTCTACGAAGGAATGGTCACAGTTTTTTATTTAACAGAGCTGAACATCAAAACACATTGCCTACCGTAGGATGACAACTAGTTAGTGTTTCCTGTGATTGCAATTAATTAATTACTATGCATTTTTACACTCGTTGACCTAACCACAACATTAACAATCGTAAACATCTTCTGACATTAACGGTTAACTGGTCCTTTTTAAGACTTAAGGGCAAGTAATACTTCTCAGAAAACAATAGTACCAAAATAGAAGATAACTCTCCTTCATAAGAGTAAAATGTAAATTATTAAGATCCTAGGTTATATCCATTTACACAAACACACGAATACAAAACAGGTCTTTTTACCAGGTACAGTTTATTAGATACGTCCTGTGAATTTCCATGCTTATCGGATACCAAGTTAGTACTAGGCTTAAAACTTCGACTTTGCCAAAATTTTAAGCTTATACATGTTTCTTTAGAAGTCTGCATGTACTAACAAATTTATAATATTTGATAAATTACCCTTTATTGTGCTAAGTTTGTGTGCGTGTATAATCTTTCCACAGTACAGGTTTGTAACTGCTACATACATAGGCTTATACATATACACCGATACATTTGGACCGAACTGCTCAATTTGAAGAAACCCACATTTATAAAACGCACCTCGTTGCACCATGGATTCATGGAGGAGACCTACTCTAATCTATGGTTGCATGTTAACGAAATAGGGATCTATATTAACTCTCAAAAGTTTGGCGAACCCAGAAATTTCACACTGTCGGCCACCACCCTCCAATCTTCACGCACATGGCCACTCAATGGCAGCGGAAACGAACTGCGGAAACTGTTGACCGGAAGTGCAGAAGACAGACGGACATCTGTGATAGTACACAGAGCTCACAGGACACAAAACATCTGATAGCATAGAGCAAGGATGTGTCACCAGTGGCCTGAAGGTTCAACATATGTTTCTTTATGATTCATTCACACGTAAAATCGAATCATCCGAATCATCCCACGACAGATGTATAATCAGGCTCTATTAGTCTATGTGTGTATGCTGGAATTGGACTAATCGGTAGTCCATCCGATAGAAGTAAATGTTTAGAATTGAGAAGAACCAAAAACAATACTATATTTCACTTACCTTAAATAAACCTTAGGTGAGTCGGTGGCTCAGTAGGTAGCGTCACGGACTTCAGGCCCAAGGCAGCGATGTCGAGGGTTTGGATCCATCCAGAAAAAAACTGTCCATCCATTGCTGGGAACAGGCATAATAAAACACTCAGAAAACAAAGATAGCATAAGTGTAGTGTAAAGTTAAAAGTACTTAAGACATTTAATATTGTAACTTCATGTTTTCATGCAATCAAATCGAAAAAAATAATTCTGGTCCCAAGAGAGTTTGGGTGGACTACTAGCTTATCATTATCTTAACTTTCAGCGACGATACCTAGGTCTGTATTTTTACCTGAATTAATGGAAGATGAGTGTAGAATGCGGTGAGATTATGAAGGTGTAGCTTTTTTAACCAATCATTGTTGCTTTGTTCACCGAACAAACCAAACAATCACGGATGGCTGGGCCCAGTTTCGAACCATCAAAAGTGTAAAAATATTAAAATTAATAGCATTAAACAAACATTGGATTTAGCCACGAAATCAAAACATGAAAAAAATAATAAACAAACTTATATTAAAAATCACCTGATCAATATAATTGACAAAGAGTAATAAAAGACATTACAAAAAGTCTACTGACTCCATGCAGGTATGGACAATGGTGGAAGGCAAATACCGGTGCGGTATTCCCGTCATATGCTGACGTCACTCAGATTGCAAACACCATTTTACCATTTAGAAAAACTGTAAAAATAATAACAATCAAATCAATACAAGTATATAATTATATGGCAATATAATCAGCTGATTTTTTGTTTGCAATCTGGGTGTTTGATCTGGGTACGGCCGGTAGTCCTACTAATAGCTAAAAGTTGAAATTTTGATTGTCAGACGAGCACTATAGCCAGTCAGCTACCCACCTTCTAGTAGTACGGTTTGGTTATACAGAGTTCAGAATAACTCGGCATTCAGTTCCATCGCCAGTTTGAACTTCACACGAACAAGCCACGATATTCCACGGAGAATCCAACGAGATACTTAGAAGATCTTCTTCAGGCATACTTGGGACAATAGTTTCAAGGCGATGGGATATTTGTTTATGCAAACAGGATTAAAGTTCTAGAAAGTTAAAAGTACCCATTCACCCAGACTCCACGCCATCAAACCATATTAGAATATCTCTATGTTCTATGGAGGATTCAAAGAGATACTGAGATCTGAAAAGACAAAATCCACTTCAGTCAAAATAGGACAATAGTTACAAGGCTATGGAAGATTTGTTTATGCAAACATGACAAAAATGCTATAAAGGTTAAATAACCTCTTCGCCCAGACTCCAGACTCCACATCATCAAACCGTGATGTTCCATGGAGAATTCAAAGAGATACTGAAATCGGATATAATACAAAGTCCACTTCAGTCAAAATAGGACAATAGTTTCAAGGGTATGGAAGATTTGTTTATGCAAACAGGATCAAAATTCTATAAGGTTAAAGTACCCCTTCACCCAGACTCCAGAGTCCACATCATCAAACCGTGATGTTCCATGTAGAATTCAAAGAGAAACTGAGATAGGATATAAGACATAGTCCACTTCAGTCAAAATAGGACAATAGTTCAATGCTATGAAAGATTTGCTTATGCAAACATGACAAAAATTCTAAATAGGTTAAAGTACCCCTTCACCCAGACTCCAGAGTCCACATCATCAAACCTTGATGTTCCATGGAGAATTCAAAGAGATACTGAGATCGGATATAAGACAAAGTCCACTTCAGTCAAAATAGGACAATAGTTCAATGCTATGGTAGATTTGTTTATGCAAACAGGACCAAAATCCTATAAAGGTTAAAGTACCCCTTCACCCAGACTCCAGAGTCCACATCATCAAACCTTGATGTTCCATGGAGAATTCAAAGATATACTGAGATCGGATATAGGACAAAGTCCACTTCAGTCAACATAGGATAATAGTTCAAGGCTATGGAAGATTTTTTATGCAAACATGACCAAAATTCTATAAAGGTAAAAGTACCCCTTCATCCAGACTCCAGAGTCCACATCATCAAACCGTGATGTTCCATGGAGAATTCAAAGAGATACTGAGATCTGATCCATGGCAAAATCCACTTCAGTCAAAATAGGACAATATTTTCAAGGCTATGGAAGATTTGTTTATGCAAACAGGACAAAAATTCTATAAAGGTTAAAGTACCCCTTCACCCAGACTCCAGAGTCCACATCATCAAACCTTGATGTTCCCACAACTCTACCGTTATATCATCCGTCAAGGCGCCGCGTGTTCTCCCTCCGCAGCGTCGTCCGCTACAATTTGTCATGACGGCACACACCGCACACTCCGCACAATTATACGACGTTCGCTCGACATAATTACGCTATTGATATCTCCCTCAGTGGCCAAGTGTTTGGCTACTAGTCACGTGACTCGGTTACGGTGGCTGAGTCGCATCGGTGTAAACATATTGGAATAACGCTCGGTTGGGTGAACTTGTGTGAAAATTTTTGTAGATTACTGGGTTTGTGAAATTTGGATGGATCGTGCAGAAATGCCAGTTCGATCCTGGGATAAGTCAGTAGAACGTTTTAATTGTCTTGTTCAAAGAAGCAAATTTTATTCAGTAACAAAGATATAGGCATTTCACTTATCCCAACCCTCATATCCCATTAATATATGAGTAATAATACACCTTATTAGCGTCCTCATATCATAATCTTGATACAATGATAGGTTCATTTGTACTTAGTTGGCACTCTAGCAACATTCTATTACGAATTTGAAATTACTCATTACAAATCATGTAAGATTTTAGATATGTCATATGATGACTCAGAGAGTATAGCCATGGCTGAGAATGCCATTGGTTCAGAGAATGATTCACTTGAAGAGGAGATGTACACAACAATGATTGTGAAGCAACCCCAAAGGTGAGAAGGTATCGACAAAGACAATGGGAAAAATTACATGGAACCAAAAGGGTTAACACAAAGTATGGTGTTGACTACAAAGAGACTTTTCCCCTGCTGTGAGAAACTGAATTCTCATAACATTGATGGCTCTGGCATCGGAAATGAATACTCATCATTTGGATATCTCAACTGTTTTTTTTTAACATAAAACTTAAAGAAGCCGTAAATAAGTAACATGCTGAAAACTCAGTTGTGGCAGGAAAAGAAGGCAAGGTGTTCCGTTCCTGACCCATGACATCAAGAGTTGATGGGGTTAATCGGACTGGATAAAGTTGATAAACATTATGGGGTTGTGTTGAAGAAGTAATATTTCTCAAGTATTTAAATCATCACCTGATTTAATATTAAATGTCTTGCTTACTTTTTGCATGTTTTGTATGACAGTTAAAAGATGTTTCCCTTGTTAAGTATAAAGCTTTTCTATATTTCCGGACTACTACATTCACTATTAGAGTTATTTTATTTTAAAGTTATGTTTCATGCCTTCGGAGAAAGGTTAGCTAATTTCTAGTACCATCATTACAGTGGTAGCAAAACGGGAGTGCCGATGGAGACCTGTGGGGGTGCGTGCATTTAAAGGGACTTGACCTGGTCTCCATCGGCACTCCCGTTTTGCTACCACTGTAGCTTCATTACAACTCACGCTCGTTAAAATCAAATTCCACACCGCAGGGTTACATCTAGAAATAACACTGCTCTTAGCCTACTTAGCTATTTAAAACCATTCAACAGATGTATTGTCAGAGCAGACCACTCACAACAATGCCCCAATCAGCTGTTGACCCCCGATCAGCTGATAAGGGAGGCCAATCGTAATGATCAACCGCAGCAAACATAGCGTCAACAAATAGTCTTGTGTTGATTTTCACTTTAATTGAATCATGTCGATTATAAAGCGAGTGAGGCTGCAGTGTAAACAACTCTTCCCCAACTCTCATCCGCCCCGTCCCCTCCCCAAACCACCCCTTTGGCTGTGCTAAACGTACGAGTATTCTGGCGAAAGCTTTGTACATTTCGGTTTGCGAGTGTAGTATTAAATTGTAAACACTACACACTGTACTGAAATCGTCCTGAAAACATACATTCAAACAACTACTACTAATATCCTAATATCACAGAATATTGAGTGAGACATTAGTTATTCTGTGGCAATATATCAATTTGTATGTCTATAACTTTTTATGAAATACCAAACCGTTTATCTGATCTGAAACATTGGGAAATAGTTATATATGTGCTTGCGTAGAATTTTGTCTAGTTTTTGTATTAAATGACCATAAAGCCACCGTCCCTCGGGTATTCAATGTTATCATTTGTAGCTTATGTGAATTATTTCATTTATAGGTTTCCAGCATAGGTCAATTGATTAATTACGTTGTTGAATTTCCTTTAAGTTTACACTGCCACACTCATAATTTAAACAAATAGGATGGAACGGTGTGTAATAGTAGGGTATACATAACAAGAGTAGAAAGAGTCATTAGATATTTTAAGACCATGTTTCAATTTATTACCTTATTAAAATCAGTTGTGATCATTTGTTTCATACTGTATTCTGTTTAGTTTGTTTCTTTAACTTAACCAATCAATAGTTTTAATTATACTTATGAAGTCAAACGGGGTGAAGCCCGTAGGTAACAGCTAGTATGTATAGTAGTATGTATACCTCCTTTCACTCGTGTTTTGAACGTAACTTTTCGCTACACTACAAAGAATAATTATTTTTGTTGTAAACAATGTTACTTTCGGTAGTAAACAATAGACAGCTGTTGAAAATATGATAACGAAAACAGCTTAACTCATATAGTAGTGTAGTGAAAAACTATATGGGTACAATATGGTAAGTGTATTATTCTGTAATCCTGTAATGTATGTATAATGGGAATATGTTAAACTGTATAAAGCAGGGGTACACTTCCATATCTGTTGGCACAAACAACCAAATGAGTAATAATGATTATTCGATTGTTTAATTCGATACATAGGGCCTATATCGTTTGGTTAGTTAGGCTAGGTTAACCTTACCTAACTAACCAAACGATATATCGAATAATCGATATATCGATCGATATTTTCGTTCGGTTTTTGTGCCAACAGATATGAAAGTGAACCCTACAGCAGGTCTACAAGAACTGGTATTGATACATTCTTAACCTGTTGTAAGTAATCACATAATCAATATCTAACGTGGCAATAAACATCTGGGTTCTGAAATTACGGTATTCATCAATCTAAAGGTTCGTGCAGCATTCAGTCAAGGCCGCTTGATTCAGTCATGGTTTCTGAGAAATTCAGTAATGTTTCCTGTAGCTTCCAGTCATGGTTTCAACAACATTGAGTGATGGTTCCTGGAGTCGAAGAGTCTGCAACATTCAGTAAGGTTCTTGCAGCATTCGTTTTAGATTCCTGCAGGATTTAGTGGAAGTTCTTGCAGCCTTCGTGGTAGGTTTCTCCAAAGTTCAGTGCTGGTTCCTGTACCCTCCAGTGAAAATTTCCTCATCATTCTTTTTAGGCTCCAGAAGCGTTTAGAGTAAATTTCTGTGACATTTAGGGCAAGTTTCTGCAGCCTTAAGAGTTGAAGGCAGGAAATCACTCCTTGCTCGATTTATAAATGTAACTAGGTGGCGTTCGCAGATGCATCCACAAAATTGAGCGGAGTCATCAAGGGGTCGTATTATATTGTTTTTGTCATAATGCAGTAAAAACAGTCGTCATTGGTGCATGCGTTGCGGGTCTAAAGTAGCATTTTTACTCTTTAGGGAATAAAATTCGTTTTTAGCCTATATGGAGTAAAACTCAGCTGTTGTCAACTTAGTTGTAAATTTCTATTGTAAACGATTGAATAAGTATCAAAAAATGTAACGATTCGTGCTTCATAATCATTTTAACCTACAGTCTACAGTCTCTTCCCATAGCATTTTAGCATTGCAGATACATTAATCCATTCCCACACTCAACACTGCCCACCTTTACTACTTCCTTCACCCTCCCCTACGTCGTGGAGCTGTTTCCCTCTCTTCCCATAGCATTTTAGGATTGCAGATACATTAATTTAATTGCCAAAGACAGTTCCCACACTCTGCACTGCAAGCTTTACTACTTCCTTTACCATTTCCTACGTCATAGACCTGTTTCCTTCCCTTCTCATAGCATTTAAGTATTAGATACATACATTTATCTAACTGCCCAAAAGGTTCCCTCACTCTGCACTGCCAGCCTTTACTACTTCCTTCACAACTTCCTACGTCGTGGGGCCTGTTTCCTTCCCTTCTCATAGCATTTTGGGATTGAAGATACATTAATCTAACTGCCACAGACGTTTCTCACAATATGTTCATACATTACTACTTCCTAAGCCACTTCCTACATCGTGGACCTGTTTTCATAACTTTCCATAGCATTTTAGTTTTTTAGATACGCTAATCTAATTGTCACAAACATTGCCCTCACTCCGCACTGCTAGCCTTTACTACTTCTTTTACCATTGTATATGTCGTGGACATTCTTCCATCCCTTCTCATAGCATTTCAGCATTGCAGATACATTAATCTAACTGCTACAAACGGTTTCCAGTTTCCAAACTCCACACTGCTCACCTTACTACTTCCTTCACCTCTTCTTACGTCGCAGAACTGTTTCCCTCTCTTCCCATAGAATTTTAAAATTGTAGATACCAAGATACCTTAATCTAATCAATCGTCATAAACAGTTCCCACACTCCGAAAAACTCGCCTTTACTACTTCCTTCATCACTTCCTACGTCACGGACCTGTTTACCTCCCTTCCCTTAGCATTATCTGAATGCAAATACCTTAATCTATTGGACATAAACAGATCCCACACTCCGGACAGCTCGCCTTGACTACTTCGTTCACTACTTCGTACATCGCAGACCTGTTTTCCTCCCGTCCCATAGCATTTTAGGATTGTAGATACCCTAATCTAATAGTCATAAACAGTTTCCACACTCCGGACAGCTCGCCTTGACTATTTCCTTCACCACTTCCTACGTCGCGGACCTGTTTTCCTCACTTCCCATAGCATTTTAGGATTGCAAATATATTATTCTAATGGTCATTAAACAGATCCCATACCCCGAACAGCTTGCCTTTACTACTTCCTTCACCACTTCCTACGTCGCGGACCTGTTTCCTTCCCTTCCAATAGCATTTTAGGATTGCAGATACCTTAATCTAATTGTCATAAACAGTTTCCACTCTCCGGAGAGCTCGCCTTGACTACTTCCTTCACCACTTCCTACGTCGCGGACCCGTTTTCCTCCCTTCCCATAAAATTTTAGGAATGTAGATACCTAAATCTAATCGTCATAAACAGTTTCCACGCTCCGGACAGCTTACCTTGACTACTTCCTTCACCACTGCCTACGTCGCGGACCCGTTTTCCTCCCTTCCCATAGAATTTTAGGAATGCAGATACCTTAATCTAATCGTCATTAATAGTTCCCACACTCCGGACAGCTCGCCTTGACTACTTCCTTCACCACTTTGTACATCGCGGACCTGTTTTCCTTCCGTCCCATAGCATTTTAGGATTGTAGATACCTTAATCTAATCGTCATTAATAGTTCCCACACTCCGGACAGCTCGCCTTGACTATTTCCTTCACCACTTCCTACGTCGCGGACCTGTTTTCCTCCCTTCTCAAAGCATTTTATAATTGCAAATACCTTAATCTAATGGTCATAAACAGATCCCATACCCCGAACAACTCGCCTTTACTACTTCCTTCACCACTTCCTACGTCGCGGGCCTGTTTCCTTCCCTTTCAATAGTATTTTAGGATTGCAGATACCTTAATCTAATTGTCATATACAGTTCCCACACTCCGGACAGCTCGCCTTGACTACTTCCTTCACTACTTCCTACGTCGCGAACCCGTTTTCCTCCCTTCCCATAGAATTTTAGGAATGCAGATACCTAAATCTAATCGTCATAAACAGTTCCCACACTCTGGACAGCTCGCCTTGACTACTTCCTACGTCGCGGACCCATTTTCCTCCCTTCCTATAGAATTTTAGGAATGTAGATACCTTAATTCTAATAGTTATCAACCGTTTCCACACTCCGGACAGCTTGCCTTGACTGTTTCCTTCACCACTTCCTACGTCGCGGACCTGTTTTCCTCCCTATCCATAGCATTTTATGATTGCAAATACCTTAATCTAATGGTCATAAACAGATCCTATACCCCGAACAGCTCGCCTTTACTACTTCCTTCACCACTTCCTACGTCGCGGACCCGTTTTCCTCCCTTCCCACAGAATTTTAGGAATGCAGATACCTTAATCTAATTGTCATAAACAGTTCCCACTCTTCGGAGAGCTCGCCTTGACTACTTCCTTCAACACTTCCTACGTCGCGGACCCGTTTTCCTCTCTTCCCATAGAATTTTAGGAAAACAGATACCTTAATCTAATTGTCATAAACAGTTCCCACTCTCCGGAGAGCTCGCCTTGACTACTTCCTTCACCACTTCCTACGTCACCGACCCATTTTTCTCCCTTCCCATAGAATTTTAGGAATGCAGATACCTAAATCTAATCGTCATAAACAGTTTCCACACTCCGGACAGCTCACCTTGACTACTTCCTTCACCACTGCCTACGTCGCGGACCCGTTTTCCTCCCTTCCCATAGAATTTTAGGAATGCAGATACCTAAATCTAATCGTCATAAACAGTTCCCACACTCTGGACAGTTCTCCTTGACTACTTCCTTCACCACTTTGTACATTGCGGACCTGTATTCCTTCCGTCCCATAGCATTTTAGGATTGTAGATACCTTAATCTTATAGTCATCAACCGTTTCCACACTCCGGACAGCTCGCCTTGACTATTTCCTTCACCACTTCCTACGTCGCGGACCTATTTTCCTCCCTTCCCATAGCATTTTATAATTGCAAATACCTTAATCTAATGGTCATAAACAGATCCCATACCCCGAACAGCTCGCTTTTACTACTTCCTTCACCACTTCCTACGTCGCGGGCCTGTTTCCTTCCCTTCCAATAGTATTTTAGGATTGCAGATACCTTAATCTAATTGTCATATACAGTTCCCACACTCCGGACAGCTCGCCTTGACTACTTCCTTCACTACTTCCTACGTCGCGGACCCGTTTTCCTCCCTTCCCATAGAATTTTAGGAATGCAGATACCTAAATCTAATCGTCATAAACAGTTCCCACACTCTGGACAGTTCTCCTTGACTACTTCCTTCACCAATTCCTACGTCGCGGACCCATTTTCCTCCCTTCCTATAGAATTTTAGGAATGCAGATACCTTAATCTAATCGTCATAAACAGTTCCCACACTCCAGACTGCTCACCTTTACTACTTCCTTCACCACTTCCTACGTCATGGACCTCAAGCTAGTGTCGTCATTTGATTATATTTTTGATCCATACCACCGTTTATGTTCTAATATCTGTGGAATAATGCTATCAGCTATTTATTTATCTACTGTATTCAAAAGTTAACAGCTGATCATATGTCTTTGTTTATGTGTCAAATACTGCTTCCATAAGGATTACATTGAAACTTTGAGACCCAGTGGGGCGGATTCCTGAGAGACTTTTTTAACGCCATATAGATGTTGGCACTCACCGATATGGTCTTTATCACCATGCAAAATTTGAAAACGATTGATTCAGCCGTCTAGGAGGAGTTTGCGTATTACGAAATGCATAAAAGTCGACGTATAAGAGCTTCGCTCAATCATAACTCTACCTTTACCCAAGCCCATAAGCATAAAATGAATACTAAATTTTGCACTTGAAACGCACAATTCGGTCACACAAGAGGCCAACTGGTGTCGGTTTCAAGGCCCGCTATTGTTATTGATCACAATGGATTTGGCACAATAGCGGACAGCTCTCAATGAAGAGATCGTCCGTGGGGTGGCGGGGTGGGGGATGGACATCATAATCAGGTGGTTTGTGAGGGGAGGGTCCCTAGAGTGTATCATCTACCCCTGTTGAACTCCTACGCCAATAATTACATTGCGAGTGTATACTCACTACTCAAACCTCTGTGATGCTGTGATTCTGCTTAAATGAAGAAAGAGGGGAAACCTTGATTGGCTGTAAGAGGTAACAGGGGTAAAGTTCATAATAAGATTTGGACAACGCTAAGTAAAGGTTGTTTTGAGATACTTTTTGTTGCAATTGTATGTTTTTGACGGTTGAAATACGACAGGTTTACTGTTAATACCTGATAGATAACTATTGCTTTATGTATCTCACAAACCGCCATTCTCATACAAAGAGAGTGTTCAGTGTTTGGAATATTTTTACCGTTTAAATGTGTTAGTTTCAATTGAAGTTGCAGTTGTATTTAATAGTTGCACTTGTACATCCCTTGCAATTTTGGGGTAAAATGCGATAGCTTATGTAGTAACTAGTTATCGCATTCTGT
Source organism: Macrosteles quadrilineatus (assembly GCF_028750875.1). NCBI lineage: Eukaryota > Metazoa > Arthropoda > Insecta > Hemiptera > Cicadellidae > Macrosteles > Macrosteles quadrilineatus. Next base: position 29,639,448 of record NW_026542599.1, on the reverse strand, counting down.
CTTCTACTAATTTTATACATCGTAATCGTTTTAACCTTCAAGAGTAAATACAACTATGGTTAAAAATGCTATTCGTAATTTACAGGGTATTTTCGTAAACACCCTTTTTAGATACTATTAAGTATTTTAAGAGCCAATCAAAATGAAGGTACTTCATACTATCATTGACTATTGGATGTATTAATAGTCAAAGCTACTATGTACTATGGATTATTTAAAATACTTTTAAAAAAGTCAGTCGAGGCCACGTTCCGTTTTTGTTCAAATGTTGTATTAAAAGTACTTATTCGTTGAAATATGAGTAAAACTGAAAATGGTTGCCAAGTACCAGAAATCCTTACTGTATTCTACATCAAATTGTATCATAATGCAATGAACTGTCTCGTTTTAACAGCTAAATCATACATATAAATCTGAACCATAAACAGTCTACAAAAACATTTCCATATTCTATCTAAAACAATAAACCGTCTTCATAACGTATGTTTTTTTACGATTTATACGTTTCACAGCCCCTAATGACGACACAACCCCCTTGTCTGACGGTAGCGTTAAGCAGAAATCACTTGCGCAAAGCCATGTTAGAGGGGTGCGCTGGACTCGGAGGGGTGATTTTAGCTTTATCTTTCCATAAATATATAAAGAGACAACGCTCCACGCAGCTGTGGCCATCACTGTTGTAGTCTCGCCCTGAGTTTGCATACTTACAAACCACATTCAGGAGTGTACGTGTGTACTTACAAACCACAATCAGGTCCGACCTTGTGTACTTACAAACCACATTCATGAGCGAGCTTTTAAACTTACAAACCAAAATCAGGAGCGAGCTTGTAAACTTACAAACCACATTCAGAAGCTAGCTTGTATTATTACAAACCACATTCAGGAGTGTGCATGAATACATACAAATCACAATCAGGAGTGTGCTTGCATATTTACAAACCGCAATCAGGTGGGTGTACTTGTATACTTACAAACCACATGCAGGGGTGTGCTCGTGTACTTACAAACCACATGCAGGAGTGTACTCGTATACTTACAAAACACAATCGGGAGTGTACTTGTGTACTTACAAACCACAATCAGGAGTGTACTTTTGTATACTTACAAATTACAATTAGGAGTGTGCATGAATACTTACAAACCATATTCAGGAGTGTGCTTGAATACTTACAAACTACAATCAGAAGTGTAATTTTCTATACTTACAAATTACAATCACAAAATTGCACTTTTAGACTTAATAACCACGATAAGAAATTTGACCGTATAAAAGTACCACGGCTATGAATGTGCCTCTATCCCTGTATGCTAAAAACAAAATTTATGAGTGTGCTTGTATACATGTACTTACAAACCTCATCAGGAATGTGCATGTACAATTATAAACAAAAGTAATGAGAGTGGTTTGTAAATACTACCAGGAGCGTGTATATTTGATTTGAACTACAAACAAGAGTTAGGTTATACTCTCAGATCATTATATTTGGACAGATTAACATTACCTGAGCATTTGCCTCCTTAATATACTTTTTGAGTAAAATCATTTAAGTAATTTATATCTGCGATTATTGTGTGATTGAATTGATTAACTTTGTTCCACGATCTTTAGCACAACATTTCGTACAAACGGTTTGTATGCTTAATTACGTAGTTGTTCCATTGACGCAATAAATCTAATGCCCACTAATGCATGTTGGACAAGTCAAATATTGTGTACCACCGGGCAAAATATACCATAACGGTATAGTACAAACACACGCACATTAATGGCTTCAAACATACCTGCGAGCTAACAACAAACCCGGGGAAGGGAAAATACAAGCGAACTATAATGGACCAAACTAACTGCAATTATAATGGTAAACATCACAGTGTTGTAATGTTGTAATTATACCCTCCATATTTTAAGTGTTCGTCGACAATCAATTGTGTGAAACTATCTTTGATGTGGTGCGTCGTTAATTATTTGTCGACTGCAATTAGGTAGCTCCAACTATAATGTATTGATTTGTTGTGCTTCCAGTTACGAAATACTGTTAAAACGTTGTATTTGGAAATTGGATTTTATTAAAACTTTGCTCCATATGAATACAGAAAATTTGAATTAAGTTATGTTTTTGCTATTTCAACCTCTCATCTTATTATTTGAAAAGTAGGTTCTTGAGAGGTCTGTATAAAATCTTTTTTATTTTGTAGGAATATTTGCTCGATTGAATTTTGCCCAAGAAGTTCATTTTTCTAAATTATTATCCTTCTCATTTTGTTTGCCGATATGTTTTTCGTTCTAAACAAAGTTAATTTACCTACTGTGATATCCTTAAGGAAAATCTATATTATTTAAAGAATTTTTTGGATTTTTGTGTGCAGCAAATCCACCCCTAAATTCTTATAGACATATTGAGCATCAATTTAAAGCTCTTATCCTCTAAATATGCCTTTTGCGGGTTTGGATGATATCCCATGGAAGCCCTTCGTCCTATAGGCTTTTAAAATTTTATAGTTTGTGCTGAAGTCTGTTGACAATCATCTGAACTTTACAATTGTTTACATAAAAACAGATGGTCATGATACAATTTTGTTTACATTCATACGAAAATTTGGTAATCTGTAGTTGGTGATGTTTCAGTGAATTCCAGTTAAATGTTGTAATGTTATGTTAGATTTTGTGTTGTGATAGGATTTCGTGTTTTCATACTATATTTCATTAATATTTGTATTTTTTCTAAGATACCTCAAAAAGATCAATTATCAATTATCAATTATTTAAGAGGGGGACGCCACTATGTGCGTATTTTAACCCAAACATGAGTGAAGGATGAGTGTAGGATGAGTGGCGCGATCTTGTTAGTGACTAAGATCGCACACGCAATGAAAATAATAGGGCTCGCAATGCAAGTAATAGGGATATGAAGAGAAATAATTATGTTCACCCTTATCAACTATATATAAAATAGATCACGGATTTTTAAGTCACGAAGTGACGCAGGTAAGCACATAAACACATATCACATTTATAAATATGCATATATTTAAAATTTGAGGATTTCCTTTTATTAAAGAATGTCCATCAAGATTTATTCTAAACTACCGACAACAAACTAAACAATTAATTGCCTAAGTCAGATTTAATCGATGACGAAATTCAGCCACGCGTATTAGAAAGTTATCAAACAATAACTTCTCAGTTAATAGCAAGTTTATAAGCCAAATGGTTACGTTTCAATATTGACACCGTATCAATGCAGTTTGGTTTCGAGATTAATAAGAACAAACTGCACTCAATACCCCTCTATAATGCAACACGCGCGATTATGATCGTTGACGTCATGTATGTTGATAAATATTTTTGAATTTTCACAGTACACGATCAGTTTGTGGGATGAATTACAATATGTATTGCACTATATTAGACTACTAAATTTAGTTAGAGATTTATTTTCGGCGGTTGGCACGAACTCGATAACGTGTTGAGCATTGCATTGGAAAACGTTTTCAAAGTAAAAGAAGGCCAAATGTCTGAACACGAAATGGAAAGCCAATTTGGCACCTTTGCAACAGTAGGTAGGTCGTGTTCGTACTCTGCATCATACTCCGTGGACCTGGTTAAAAAGTTGTCCATTACATGATGATGGATCAGTGGAACCTTCCTTAGAAACATACAGACTGTCGAAAAGTTCAACTTCAAAGACAAAAAATCAGTTTAGGTATTGTAGCCTACTAAGAGAAAAGATTTATGATTCGTCGATACAAATTACCTGATTGCAATCAAAGTTTTAAAGTTAAATAGCTCATTTGTCTTTAAAATATAAAAACGTCATTTAAAATTTAAAAAAATAATTGTGTTAAAAACTAAAGCATTATTTAAAGTGGTCTACTGCTTTCAAGTAATTCGTAAAATCTAAATAAACAAACACAAATGTGGTATTCCACAATGATTTCCCTTTTTGACAGATTACAGTTTTGTACAATCCATCAACAAATACTTCACCATGTAACTTGCTATAATATCGTGTAAAGTTTATATTATACAATTCCTAATTTCGATTTAAATGCCATATCTTGTTCGACACGGTCTGAGATGTAAGAAAAGCGCTGGTATTCATTTTTTGTTCTAACTAGTCGAATGTTTCCGCTATCTAATGGAAAGCGCTACAAAGTTGTCAACTCCTTTTGGATGCGTCGAATCAGTCTTCCTCGCACCGAGGTCCTAGACACTAACCACTAGGCTAAAACCCCTGAACAGTTCTATTATATATTATACTCGAGTCTGTTGGTTTGTCCTGACAGTCTCCCGTCACTAGGGGTAGCAGCTCATCCACGTCAGGAAGTGGTGGAAGCCACGCTCCACGCATCATCCCTCGCCTGCATCGCTAATTCGCTAATGGTGAAAAGCTTGTGTTAATTATATTTATCGTTTCCGTGCATAGCGCGGGGCTGATTTAAATTCGTGGGAGAATATGTTGCAGTATAATTCAATGGGCTGTGCGAAGAAGATGAAATTATACTGGTTGGTGGCAGGCTTAATAGTACAGGGATTATTGTGCACTTTTAGAGTTGGGACATGAGTATTTGGTCTGGTATTTGGTCAGGTCATTGGGAGGATCTATGATAAATAATAAATTGAATTTTAGTGCTCCAAAAGAAGGCTGTGAGATACATGACCTTAGTGAAATTACAAAAATTTGGAGAGAGGCCTAGAACGATATAGGGTAGGAGTATATTTTTTCTCGCAATATTCAAGCAATGAAGCGCAATCGAATTCTGATGTTATATCTACGTTTTGGTGCGTCCCTAATGTTGCTAATCCTTATAATCGTTTGATGGACCTTCCTTGTGATCATATCGCGTGTGCTCGAATTGATCCGCGGTCAGAGGGTAGTTTTGGATCATTCAAACTGACCCGGGGGTCTGGTAGGTAGATAATAGGGTCGCTTGAAACCTGTGATCTGACCCGCGAGTCGTTGAGGGAGGCATGGGAATTCTCCCCGTCCTCTACGGGAAAATAAGTTGAGTAATAGACTTAGTATTTGCTTATACAGTATAAGCTACGAAATTCCTTAGTGCTATGACTATGAGCGTTCAATACGGTTTAGAGTACAAGTAACTATATCAATGATTAAAACAAAATTAATACTGTTATATCCTAATAATCACACTCAAGTCAACATCTTACAGCCATATCAAGTTTTTTCAAACTGCATACTTCGTCTCGACCGGGTCGAGTTTTCGGAATTCTTCACCCAAATAGACATCGTTAGGCAAGACATTTTTACAGAGAAGACGTCAAATTCCTTATAGGGTGAGTGTACCTGTGTATGACCTCTCATCCTATATCGCATGGTTTGGGTACAAAAAAAGTGTTTTGGACAAGGCAACGTAGGCCTACAATATGCGTGCACATGAAAATATTATATTTTATTCATTATTTCATGGTTTTCTAAAACTATCTGGAATATTCTAGGAGGTCTTATAGCTTTATGAATTAACTATGGAAGTGCGTGATAGTAGTTAATCTGGAATGCTCTAGAAAGAATATTCCAGCTTTGTTTAGATAGTACTAAAATTATAGATGATCTTACAGCATTTTATCATTCAGGATTGTTTTTTTTATTAATATACTCGCCAACCAAGGTAGGTATGAAGGTCTTGAATAGAATTAAATATTCCTCCTACTACTAATTACTTTATAATCGCCATTGTATTTTGATATGGGTATCGCGTAGTTCGCCGCTAGTCTTTTAAACATATTGTCAATACAATATAGACAACTAGGGGTCCATAGCAGCAATTACTGCTTTATAGTTTTGTGTACAAATTTAAAATAAATGCACACTTTTTTACACATTTAGTCGCCCAATACGATACATTTAAACACCGCATTAACATTTTAACCTAAAAACAGAAGACTAAAAACAATAAACACACAAATACATGACTCAAATTTTATACAAGCATTGACTATTGGATACTGAAGTAGACATCCCATCTAAATGGACCAGCTCTGTAGCCAGTGTTTTGTTAAAAAAGAACGTAGTTGTGTGAGCCAGCCACATAATGCGCTAGCGACTATTTTTTACTTGATTTTTTGTATTATTAATAGTCAAAGATATAAGCCAATTCTGTACTTTGTAGTAAACCTATTTTTCGAAATATGAATCAAGAAACATGAATTCGCACTGAATACTAGTACGTAAATACATCACTTTCATTGTGCGCAAGGGATTTAATAGAATTCGTTTTTTTTATTTTTCATGATTACAAAGTAACACGATAACTTGTGTATTAATAATTAAATATAAATCATATTACTAATTGTTTCCATCATTATTATCATATTACTTTCTGGAAGTATCAAACGTACCAATTTAATAACAAATATATTGTTATCATAAAATGCTTACAAGAACTAAGAAATACATAACCATATCATAAACTTAAATAAAAAACTAGGCCTATATTTTTAAATTTTAGAAAGCAACATCAGACAAAACAAATGGCACCAATGATAATTTACAACAAACGATGTATTATTTTTAAGCATAGTAAAAAGAACCCTGTAACAAATAGAATACTCTAAATGTTAGCATTTTATAGGATTAACGTAGGCGCTTTAAGAGCCCTGGCTCTGGAGCGAAGCATTCACCACACACTGAGCTCAGCTTAACATACAAAGATTGACAAAAAACCTTCAAAATTTGTTTAAAACTTAGGTTAAGTTATAATCACTCAATAGAACCCTATAGCAATGTAAGTTATCACTGATGTATTTCTGTTGGTTTGTACTAAATAACAATTAGTTTTTACTAAGTGAAAGATTTTAAAATACGATAGCAATATTTAAGCCAAATGAACTAAATTGCTAAAATAAGCTTTTAGGCTAAATCATATTACTGGTTGTACAAGGAAGGACTTTGTCTGTTGCTCAACTTATTTTCCCCGTAGAAGCCTGAAGAATTTCCCGTCCTCCCTCAACGACTCGCGGGTCAGATCACATGTTTCAAGCGACCCTATTATCTACCTACCAGACCCCCGGGTCAGTTTGAATGATCCTAAACTACCCTCTGACCGCGGATCAGTCTGTATGCAGCCATCATATCATTGGTTATTTACCTACCAAAGTTCAAGCAAATGCAGCATAATTTGTTCAGAATTCACCGTTTGTCATAAATATCGAATATCCGTAGACTATCGTTTTAAGTTCCTGAAAATTGTCAAGCAAACAAAAAAAATACACATTCTTAACGCATTCTGTAAATCTTGAGTGGTCGTTGCTCTTTATATCTGGTTTCCCTGAAAACGCTCAAACGCCTCAAGCACACAAATACTACATTTCCTCATCACGTATTATTTATCTCGAGTGTTCATAGTATGAAGTGTGTCGTTGTTCATGTTCATAAAGCATGTACCAGAGCGCTCAGGTGTTCAGAAGCGTGTACGACGGCGAGCGCCACTTGGCAGGATTTCCCGGGAGACTTTGAGACACACCTGCCCCCCCCTCCCCCTACAGCATCCCTTATCAATATACAGACTCCCTTGAGTGGACGGAACAGAAAACATGGGTAAACAAAGATAGGAAACGTATCGGCTATTTATACATGAGAGGGACCTTGTTTGAGAGGCGAAAGAAAATTTGACTCGCTAGTGTTGTGATTTCAGGTGCTGGAATATTACAGTACTAGTGTATACTAGCATTGCATTGCTTTTTTGATGCTGGAGTACACAAAATGTATCTGTATACCAGCTCTAGGTAGTGGTTTACTCAAAATAACAAAGTTTAATAAGCCAACCTCACTGTGGAAAACTCTATTATCTCCTAACCATGATTGATCATGTGACTTGAAGTATAGCTATGGTTTACAGTAAGTATATTTAGTTTGTCTTGGTTAAAATAACTTCAAACTAACTTTAAGTTATATAGTGTTTAAATTTCCAGTCTATACCTTGCACGGTAGGGTTTACCTTGCTACCAGTTCGGTCGGTCAACTTTGGTTAGAACTTGGTCTTATGTGATCGTTGGTTAGAACAGAGGCCTGTTTTTTTTATGTTTCAATTTTTCTTTTTGTACTTTTTCCTAATTTTGTTCGTGCCATACTATTTTATAACTTTGTGTTTTTGGTGTTTTCCTTTTGACGATTCTCACAACTGATCGACTCTACAAGTACCTGAAGATGACGATGGTGTTTTAACAACGAATGTCCTAATTTGACACAATTTCTTAAGCTGTGACGGGATTACGTAAGTAATTTACTCTGTAAAGTTTTTGTTTTTGTGAGACCTTACATAATTTTGTTTCCAAACAATTCTCTATACAACACATACTCATACAATTTTCCCAAGTAGTTGTGGTTTGTCAGTAGATGTCACATTACCATCCTCTATACGAGATACGTCCACAGAATGTGACTTGCAAATGCTACGCTTTGCATGTTCTTAGCGAGCGCGGGACATCAGCCCACGATAAATATTCATTCTGACATAAAGATGTTAGGGAATCGGTTTTTAGTACTTGTAGACTTTTAACCCTTGAAAATCGCATTAAAAGCCACTAAAGTCAAGTCGATGCGTTGTGGTGCTGAAGTGATTATTTTATATACGTTGTTTAATTCAATGGGTTAAAAACATGAAATACATTCAATATAAGTACTACTACGGTATTGCAGCACGTAGTATATGTTAAAACATATATACTACATATACAAATAATATATGCTACATTATATACCACAGTATACTACATTGAAGCAATCACCTCCTCACATACTCATGCTACAGAAGAAATTTGCTAAAACTGTCCTCATTTAACTGCGGCTAATATAAAGTTTCCACAATAACACCCACAAGTGCTTACAAGTTTCTTATCGTCACTGACACCAATAAGTGTTATAATAATTAAATATTACACAAACCCAATCCATTTTTGTGACCCCAACCACCCCACAGTAAAACTATCGCTATCATCATCGCATGTCAATGCCCCTGTTTCGGCGATTATTGCATAATTCCGATAATCCGCGCAGGGCCGCTGCATTACATAAATAACATTATGGATGCACCCCCGGGTCCGCCAATTATTTTAGTCTGCCAATGAATAAACGTCCAATTCCGCCCTGTCCCTGGATAAACAATATTGGCGCTTCGACTGTGATCATTTTCATCCCGGGCCTGTGTATTCATATGTGGTGTCATTCATTATGCTTGTGTGAAAATTTGTACATTCTTGGTTGAGTGGTTTTCAATATTATTTGATGTGGGGATTTTTGTGTGCGTGAATATTGAATTAATAGCTGCGATATAACGTAATACTTATTGCCAATAGTGGTATAAGAATACACGCTTGTATTCTTATTTGTTTGAAATCAAAACTACAGTTCAGGTTGAATTTTATGGGTATTTTTAAGGTTTGGATTTATATTTTACAGGGAAGAAGTTTCCCTATATGCAAAGGTTATTTAACTGCGAGGCTTTAATGCTAACATGAGGAAACAATATTTATTTGGACATCTATGGATAAATCTTACCATGCTTCGCGCGAATTGGGAATTATAGTAGGTTTAGTGAATTGTACTCTAATCCACGGACTAAAATGTTTGTGTATCGCAGCAGTTTAGTTTTGAATTTCATATGAATGTAGTTGTTATATTGACAACGTTGTTATTCGAAGAACGGTTTAAACCTGTGTTTAAAACTTTCTATTACTCTTGTGTTTTCATGAGCACCATCTGTGGGTTGATCTGTTGCAAACATTGTCCGTTAAGTCAAGATCTTGTCTTTCGTTAATAGTTTGTAATCATTTTGTTAAAATTCGCTCCACCTGTTACTTCATTGTTGCCTAATGCTAAAGGTAAATTTATATTGTAAAAACACATTTTGATATCCTACGTCCAAACACTTGGGAAATCTCAACAACTTCAACATTTTTATAGCATTGTTTTGATCAAACCAACAAACAAAACTGAAATATTTCACACAATTATTTTATGCAAACTAACTAGTAAACCCAACCCAAATTCTAACACCAGAACACATACAACCCCGTGAATTTCGCTAAACGGGCTGTATAATAAACCCATTTGACCAAACGAGATCACAGCAAAACAAACAAACACGGAACTTTGCGGATCCCATGCGGACAGCAATCATCCGACGAGCGTAAAATGATTTTGAAAGCGCTGCCCCGCCCAGCGCGACGCAATGCTTTGAAAGGCTGAATAAACCTACATCTGTTTGATATCACGGCTTTCATCTTTTTCTGGAAAATTGTTTGTAGGACAACAAGCGGCAGTGACAATAGCGCTGCAGGAACAGCTGATTAGTGATGACCACGCCCCCTCAGCAGGGCTACGTACAGAGGGGATTTAAACTTTAAATGGATTAGACTGTGTTGGACCAATAGATTTGATCATGTGGCGAAAAATCACAGAAGTTTTCCTAAATCTTCGAGATAAAATCTGAATCGTGAGCACATATCAAGTTGCGGAACATTGTCCTATTTTAAGCTGTTGTACCAAAATACAATCATGTAAGTAATATTCAACATTTAACAACATTTTCATAATTGTTTACATGAAAATAACTCAAATACATTCGTTCCGCTTGAATTGTCCTAGCATTGTACATGTAATATGTTTTTGTCAACAATCCTACAATAAAATCAAGGATTTTTAGTTTTTTCATAAGATGGCCAAATTAAAATTGTGAATTCATTTAAAGTATAGTCGTTTTGTTGTGATGTGGCTGGAAATTCTGAAAATGTTGCACTGTTTTAGAATTATTGGTTTAAGATGCTTTGGCAACAATAAGTTAGTGTGCGTTTAACTATTTTTAAATCATTATTTGTGTGAAAAACCATAAGTCATTAAGTTGTGACGAATGCAATATTAAAGTTACATTATAATCGTTAATGATTGCATGGTAATGTTTGAAAATTAGTTCTGGTATATTCATAATTCAATGGTTAATAATGTTTAAAAAATATTGTAATAACTTTGACCCCTAAATTATATGGAGTGGTTAAAAAAATGTACCTCACATCCTAAAACCGTCTATTGGGAGAGCTTTCAAATTTCGCCCCGTTGGAAGGAGGGTGTTTTTCATCTTACTTTGAGCCTGCAATTCATCTTGAGATACCAGAACAATACTTTCACTGCCTGAATATGTAGAGAGGATGTAATGTTCTGATGTAAAAAAATATTTGTAGTATATTAAATATTATAAATTAGTAAGGTTTGTAAACACAAAAAGATTTGCTCTTAGATTGTTTTATAAATAGAGTGAAACTTAAGCTTGAAATTAATTACAAAGCAATCACTTTTGAATAGTTCCAGACTAAACTTTTTTTCTGGCGTAGAAATTCTAGAAGATAAAACAGGTTAGTATTAGGCAAAACTAATAATTATGACTTCACTCATAATGATTTTAACTTTGAAAAAAGTCATGGGAAATAAAATATAACTATTAAAAAACTTGGTATTTACTTAAGTACTGTGTATCTACATACACTAATTATATTTTTTATAGGAAAGTTCAGTAATCAACTACAATAATAGTCGAGGTTTTTGTAAAAGCACAATTAATTATCACCATCATCCCAATTATGTGATAACTTGCCATCAGTAAGGTTGAGACAAAATCACCAAATTAATTTACCTATAGGTCAGCACAAGTTATAGATTTACAACTTTTCCAACCTGCTCCACCAACATTACGAAATCTTCCTCAGGGCAATATGGACTTGCTTCTTGTATACACATTACACTTACTCAAAGATACCAATACACAGATCGAGTTTATTGATAAGTACCTGTATATTTGATATATGTAAATAGGTCAACCCCACTCTGACCAAATGTGTTCAGTAAAATTAATGAGTTAAAAATAAATGGAAAGTAAATTCGATTGTCATTGTGAATGTTTTATATGACAATTATACATTTAAACATGTTATTTCATAAATCAACATACATACAAAGTTGACAACAATATTACAAGCCGTAATATGACCACAGATCCCTCACACCACTTGGACCTAAGTGCCCCTGGTTATCATAGCACACTACAACAGTAACAGTTCCCACGATGGACTCCATACATTACTCGTCTATTGTGTAATGGAGACCAGCATCATTAATATCTCGTGACACTTCCAACAATCATCGCTCATACCAGTCCACACTGCCTACGCTGGAGAAATAAAAGTATAAACAATTTTGTAAAAATGTTCGCTTATAGAACGTCCCAACTCAACGTAGAATGGTTAAATGCAACAAATCAAATTGAAGACTATCTGTTCTGATAGTGCTAAACTTCAAAATAAATTTTATTGTATTTCATTCATTCACAAAATTCAATTTCATGATATTTTGATTCATGAGGCATATTTTATAGAAAAGCTGGCGTTCACCAAACCTGAGGATGTGCCAATGTGAGGCATAAAACAGCTGTAGTTTCTTAAAACTACCGAGGATCGGAGACAGAAGCCAGGTAATATAAACCTTATTAGTGTCAAAATGAAAACTGGGTTTTAGCAACAGAAGTTTGCCTTTGTTTCGTTTCTTTACAAAAAGATAAAATATTTAAAAAAAATAGAAAATGTAAAAATGGTAATACAAGTTTTGAAAAGTTGTACATGATCTACAATAGTTAGAAATAGATTGAGACCTACTTCCATTGTGTTTTCAATCATGTAGAAATTCTAGATTATGTGCAACTAAGTTTTGAATCATGTATGCAAATCGATGTATGGCAATGTGCAACTATAGGTTTTAGACCGTGTCCAACTAAAACTTTTATGGATCATGTGAAATTAGAAATGTTAGAGACGATGTGTATCTCAAAATATTAAAAACAATCATGAGAAACTAGAAGTGTTAGATAATTTGTATTAGATCTTGAGTAACTATAAGCTTTATTTAATGTGCCACTAAAGTTTTAAAACATGTGCTATTGGAAATTATATTGTGTGCAGTCCTATATAATTTTGTGCAACAACCTAAGGGTATGTAATAGGTTTACTGAAGATCACATGAACTTAAGTACAGCCTAATTCATAAGTAAATACTCCTCCTTTACCTTTCTCACACCTATCTTTAGATGATGTGCTCTTAGACCACACATCTCGTTGTATTTCAAACCACGATTAACTCGGTAGCTACTTCGTTATATGAAACATACTTGACATAGCTCGGAATCATTCATTCTGTTCCACAACGACCACATGATGACGCCAACTGATGTTTTATTCGTCTCCAAAGAGCACTTAACTCCTTTATATCAGCTTGCGGTCAGAAATAGCGTTGCGACTGCTCTTAAGTAGATCTGAAAGTGTTTTGACTAGGTTAGCGTGTTCCTCAATGGTGCCTGTCACTGTTTGTACAACATCGGGAGTGCTTGTGAATTATGAGTCGTCTCCCGTCGCCGCAGCAGAGCTAGCGCCACTTTCACCAGATTAATTTGGGCTCGTTGTAGTTGAAAGTGATTTATTGTGTTTAAAAATACTCACTGAAACTTTTTAGGGTGGAGGTTTTGCAAATGGATTTCATTACAAAGGTTAGTAATGCTGCCTTGATTTGTTTTTATGTCTTCCTAACGAAGTCTTAACATGGTGTATACAGAGAGTAAAAATATTTTACTTAGAATTGGTTGCAAATACGTAATAACAAAATACTTCACACAGCTTAACACAAGCGCCAATTAAGTTAGTAGGTTTTACGTGGATTTATATAAAGTACATGATAAAACTTAGGATACAGTAAAATACAATATTGGGACCACCCTTAAAATAACCACATAGTTTTAAGAATGTGTATTGTTTTACTGCTTGCACATATCAAAACTACTCCCTCACATTTTTATACCTTACTGACCACATTGTGTATAAAACTAACCGCGCTTTGTACACTGTTTTACTGGCTTATGTTTGGAGTTCTGAATGGTTACAGTTTTTCTCTTCAAATTCGAATCGGTTTGATCTCGTACGTGATCGATTTTGGACCAAAATATTTTATATCATTAGGTTTAAATTAATGATACTCTGTAGTGGAGATATATATAGTTTTAGATAGTATAGTATAGTTATAGTAACAGAACTAACAGAAGCATGGCTTGGTCCGTTCCTTACGAAAAATCCGTAAAAACTCCAACGATGTAGAAAAACACACAAAGTACATCATATAGGCAATATGTTTCTTTAAATTTTTCTCTCAGCTCGTGTGCATCACAGGGAAAATCTACGCATACTGTTAGAAAGATATTTTCCTGTATGTGTGCAGAATCCCATTACAAATTAAAATAGGCTAAAAAAAATCACAAAAATGAATTTCAAATTTTAAAAATTAACATGGGCCTTATGGGTAGCCATGCTGGTGACAAATAAACAGAAAAATAACGCGACAAAACAAATGGAATAAATTCAAATCACATGTTTTATTTACAGCGTGGTATAAAAATAGAGAATCCTGTACATTACATATTTTTCACCACACTATGATGTTTTTGGTTGTATTACATACGTTAATTGGTGGCTGAAAGTTACGTTTTGCTGGCCATGCCAGCTGTCATCGTAATTTGGGGCCCGAGCAGGTTTTTACAGGCCGGGGCCGCAAAATCAGCTGTCCGCTTACTTACTTAAAACATAAATGCGTTTTAAATACACAATCAAAATCCATAGCATTGCAATAGAATTGCGTTATTGTCACCGTTGCCTAGCAACTATTTGATTTTATTTTTGCTGATTCCTCAAAATATTTCTTCACATAACCTTAAAGTTGTAGTTGTGTTGACTATCAGTGAGCATTATTATAGTCGTGAATAGTGGTAATAGGGTGTGGTGAAAAATAGCGTTCGTACCACGGACCGAAATGGTTTTGCAGCTCTCGATCGATTTAAGTTCTCGACTTCGTCTCGAACTTCAAAACTATCTCGAGCCGGCAAAACCTCATTTTCGGCCCTAGGTACGATATATACTATTTTTACAAGTTTTCAAACACTGGACGAAATATGTCCAGTGATCGAAAACTCGACCAAAATATTTAATGTACGGACTTCTCTATTTTCACCCCATGCTGTAAATAAAACATGTGATTGGAATTTCTTCGTTCTTTTTATTTTCTGTTTATTTTTCGTTCTTCTTTCGTCACCAGTACCAGCACGTCAACCCATAACACCCATGTTAATTTTTTTAAATTTCAAATTCATTTTTGTGATTATTTTTTAGCCTATTTTAATTTATAACGTGATTCTGCACATCTACAGGAAACACATTTCTAACAGTGTGCACATATTTTGCACACGAGCTGAGAAAAATGATTTTAAGAAACTTGCTTGCCCATTAATAGATAGATATTCACTTCTATTTTAAACAACAAACAATTTAACAAAGCTAACTATATTTACATTACTTACTAATTTCGGTGTTATTTGGAACAATTCACATAAAATACTCCCAATCACGAAAATGACAGCATTTCATCTAACACCTCACACGTCCCGTTATTTCTGGAGAACACATTTCCATACGCAAAATGCGATGGGGACTCGTCGCGTAAGGGGTTCTTGCCAAAGAAACCCAAGAGATGTTTACAATGTGAGGCGAAGGGTAGGGAAGAAGTTTAGAGAAGAGATTTAAATGGTACAGGGGAGTGGAGATTAACAGGAACACTTAGCAGGGGAGTCCGTGGCACGACATGAAAAATGGGCGAAGCGTTCCTCCCCTCGCCGTGTGTGTGCGTGTGTGTGTGTGTGTGTTTGTGAGAGAAGTTTACACTTAGGCAACAATCACTGCTAGAGTTTGTGCCTAAGAGACGATAAGACTATGAATCACTCCTTAACAAGAGACATCATGTCAAAGCTAACTCGTGAATACCCTTAAAAATTTACTCATTTACTTGTTACTACTACTAAGTACTGTTAATGGTATGTGAATTCGTTCGCTGTGTTTTCATGTTATGGAAAAGCACCTAAACGACAGGGGTAAGAATTGTTTTATGGATCTGAATAGACATGGATGCATAGATACGACGTCAGCACAGCAGGGTGCGTAGGCCTATTTCAGAAAGAAGATGAGTAAATGATTGAATGAACGAGATTACAGCTTTGTTACTGTCTATGATAGGGAATAAGGGATTCTCTGTTCTGCGGTTATACGTTACGAGAAAGGTCCTACTATCCAATATAAAATATGAATTGTTTTTTTTTTTTTACTTCAGACAACTTACAAAAAATTGACAAAGCTCACGTATTGAGGTCACTCTTTAAGGGTAGGAGAAACCAAGCCCAAATAAATAACTCACAAATGATACGTTGATTTGTACAATAAAGTATACTTCGTAGGCTGTAGAGCTACTACTGCTGTTTATGATTCCAAAAAACTACTCCGCGTCCGTCTGAGGGACTTGTAACACCTTCAGATGTCAAGTTAAGTTATGATGCACAAATCTCAGAGCTTCCGTTCAGTTGTTACTTGTCTTATCAAAGGTTTTATGGTATTATTTTTCAACATCCTCAATTAAAAGTGTTTAAGTTGTTACGTAAGTTTGATTAATAGCCAATAAAAATGTACTTACATTTTTCAAATTATTCAAAAAAATAAAAATTACTCTAAAATTTCTTACCAACTCAATTTTATTTGGGTTAGTCGTGTGAAGTAAGTGGCATACGTTGCCATTATTAGGTACATAACATCTAAAAAAAAACGTCCCAACTTTATTGGTTATAACATTAAAAAGGACCAAATTCTTAACGGACAGAAAAAGCAAACTTTCAAAAACATGCGATAAATTCCGTGAGTAGATTATTATGATGAGTAGCAGACAGTGAGTAGATGAGTATTGAGTAGTCGGTGAGTAGATGAGTAGCCAGGGAACTCAGGTGCGGCTTTTAGCCACTAATTGGGGTTACAGGCGAAGAGCTTTTTGACGGTTTTATGGATCAGCTTGAGACGATGAGTTTTGAAAACTCGAAAACTGTGGTGATGTGAACGCTGCATGTTTTCCATTGTTTTTACTTTGCTTATTGTGCAAAATAAATAAAAAAAATAAATATAAAAAGAAGGGGCCCGTGCGCGAATTGCGCATTTTAAAGGTTCAAAGTTTTTTTTCTGAGTCAAAACTATGATGAAATTAACCTTTCAAAGATTATTGAAAGATTATTATGGACAGTAGGTGAATAAAACTATTGTACAATAAATTGAGTTTGTTAATTATTAGATAATTTATACCATCAAGATTCAATAGTGATTCATCTACTCTAATTATGTTATATATATATAACAAAGTCGTGTTAGTTACACCACTTATAACTCAAGAACGGATGGACGATTTTAAATGTTTGATTCGTTGGATTCGTCTTTGTCTTGATTTACATATAGGCATATTCAGTTTGGTATTTAACCTAAGGGCTTAACCCCACTGGTCTGTGAAGTTTGTATGTTGTAAGTTATAAGTTTGTTTAAGCATAGATAAAACATACGTGTTGGTTAGTCTATGTTATAAGTTTGTATGTTAGCTTATGGAGCTATTGGAAGAATGTAAATAATCAAATAGGCTAATTAATTGAATTCAGCAGTAAATACTTTAGGTGTTAAGGTGTACAAGTTCTGACCCAAGATTCTAAAGTTTTATGACTATGAGAATAGTTGTATTGGTATATATATTTTCATATAAAGAATATAAAGGATCATTACAATTTATAAATCTTTTGTAATTATTTTGATATGGTACCGGTAGCTATTTGTTAACAATTTTGAACTGATTAACACGCCACGTTTGGATTAAGATTTTAAATGATGCGTGTTTTTATACTAAAAAAACAAAAATATATTTTAAACCAATTTTATTTATACTATGTTTGCTTCTTCATTCAACTTACAAACTAAATTTAAAGTATACTACCATTTTTTCAGGTAGCTACTACTTCTTATATTTTCTTCTAACATTTTATTTACTTAGGATACCTACTAAAAATACTTTAAGTCTACAATTTGTATGCTATTGTAAAGTATAAAGCCTTTTTGAACTGTATTTCATGAGTGGTTTCGAGTGAGTGCCCTGATGGTAAAATACTTAATCTATATATATAAAAGGCAAAGCCCTCACTGACTGACTGACTGACTGACTCACTCACTCACTCATCACTAATTCTCCCACTTCCCATTTACCTAGGAGGCTGAAATTTGGTACACTGATTCTTTAGACATTAAACAGGAAAACTAAGCTGTTTTTATTCTGATCGGACTCTCGGGCTCCGCCCCAGTGGCTCTGGAGTTTCCCATGTTAACCTTATGAGTACTCATATTTAAATGGAATTAATGAATCTTAACAGTTGTTTCAATTAAACAAGTTGGTTCTGTTCTATGATGTGCAATAGCATTAAAGTTACAAGAATTACCAACAGGGTGCAGCACTATTATTTTTTTTTTATTTATGATAACAGCTAATTTGCAACCAAAAGGTGAGTGAGCGTAGCGAACGAACTTCAACCTGGTGGCGAGTTAGCGTAGCGAACGAGCTAACCTGAAGGCAAGTGAGCGCAGTGAACGAGCTCCAACCTAAACCACACCTCCAGGACGTGATTGAGCCATGCGAACGAGCTCATCTTGAAAATTAAGAAGTTAAACGGGGCAAAGCCCGCGGGTACAGCTAGTTTTGCATAACATGCACATCACATTACCATAGTTTTTTCACATTTAGAGAAAAGGAGTTGTGTTTTTCTACAACACTGCTTTAATTTTGTATGTGGAGAATATCACAAAACTAAGCTGTACGCAATTTACTTTTGCTTCTAAAATCAATTAAATATTTGATTTCCATGGTTAGCGGTAAATTACCTGATGTAAATAAAATGAACTAAGGAACGATCGAGTTATCATTTGTACCTCCACTAGAGCATAAGCTTTAAAATGACACATATTAAACTAAACAAATCTGTTTAGTAGCACGGGTGGTGAAAGAGAGATGCTAAGGCCATTGATTGAGCCTATTTAACTAATCGATTTGTACATAAATCAGAATTTTTGTAATTACAGTTGATTTTTTCAATTAATGTATTTCGCGTTTATCCATGACATAAACTGTTCAAAAGTACGTGAGTACAATAATCGGAGTTCTGCGGTTATTTCTAGTTAAAACTCCCCGAAACCGAAGAGTTCTTACACTAACATGTTCGGCGACGTTTCCCTAAACTCCCCGAAACCGAAGTGGTCTTACACTAACATGTTCGGCGACATTTCCCTAAACTCCCCGAAACCGAAGTGGTCTTGTTCGGCGACATTTCCCTAAACTCCCCGCTCCGGAAGGAAGCAATATCCCAACATAAGACATAAAGTATGTTTTATAGATTTATAGGCAAAGTAAAACTCCCCCTCGAATAATCCCGGCTATTAGTGGTGGCCTAATGGGCCGGCACCCCCTCCCCATGCAATCCCGAAATGGCCCTTACGCTTGCTGATTATTCATTTATGTTCTGTTGCGTTGCATCGACTCGCCCGATCAAAGACGTCTAAACGATTGAAAACAGCTGATGCGAGACCGGAGGAAACTGTGTGTGTGATTGTTGCTTTGGTGGTCTTTGACGGAGCCCGCCTTTTATACTCTTTGTAGGCCTTTGTTGGTGTTTTGATTAAAGCGTGGTTTAACTCGGTATGCTATCTTGTCGTTGGAAGCAGGTCTGTTTGTAGGAATTTCGAGATAGAATAAGAGGCTTCCCATTGCTTCCGGGAATAGACCAGTGCTGACAAGTCTACATTAAATTTTATGTGGCCGATTTGTTAAGTAAGATCTCAGTGTAATTTTGGGGTCAAAAATAATTTAAAAGTCCAAAGGTGGGATATTTTCCTATAACTTATGTTTTTAATTTGATTCATTTAATTTATTTTTGTCTATGATTATACTCCCATATCGTTTATTTACGTTACAAACAAGCTGAAGACAACAATACTCTATTTATTTCTTGTTATTTCACCAAGCTAAAGATGGTTTAACCATTGACTATAAATCCTTAATGGTTTAACTAAACCACACGATTAATGTAAAGACTGCTTTTAGTCCGGTATATTAAAATCAAATAAAAACCCTAATTTAATCCAAAAGTACAACAGTAACGAAATAGTTTTCAATATTATTGCACTCGAATTGAAATCAGACAACCAAATTAACCTTGGAGCAACGAGTCCACCTAAAAAATCGTTTTGTTTTGGTGATCAGCATACTAATACACGGTATACCCCTAGTAATGATTATTCATCCAAAAGTACAAACATACTATTAACGGAATTTTATGTTGTAGAAATATTTCTAAAACAATCGAACATCTTTACGGGAACAATATTTTCTCCTTTGAGTTATCAAAGGATCAAATGGGAAGGAATCTACAAAATTGTCTTGTTATTCTCGAGGATCACTATAACATCATATTTTCAACATATATAAACATGTAATGATCCTTAACACGAATATTAAAACAGAAACGGCAAGGATCAAACATAAACGAATGACGTAACTAGCCCGAATCCTATACTAGTAACATTTACATATGGCTTAGACAGTTCCATTTAATAAGCAATGTTAAATAATAAAATTTAAAACTGCAACAATTTTTTATACATTTTTATTTTGATGAGGCCTTTCACTAGCATAGCATCATAAAAATAAAAATTGTCTAAAATATTGGCTCAATTTCTAGTTTTAATATTAATAAATCGAAGGTCAACAGTTCTTCTTGACGAATGTTAAATAATGTTTACTTTCGGGCAAGTAACATCATTTGTTATGTTCATGATCCATACCGTGTCTGTTCTAGTATTCGTGAGCCCTACCAGGTTTTAAGTCACATGGGCTCAATTTTTATCATTAAGTTTCCTAAATCACAGTAGATATGCTTGCAAGGAATGCTTGCACAGCATGTCCCGGGGCGCCTCTTCACTCTTCAGTCTAAAAATAAAGCACTTAACATCCGAAAAATCTGTACCCATAACTCTGGGAGTGTTGACAAGGTAGTTGATTTGTGCATCAGTCTCTCAGTTATTCCTGTAGATGTCGACATATGCACAAGTAAACAACAAACAGTAAACAGAAACAGATAGGGAGCGTTATGAGAGAAGAGGGGACGGAGAAATATGAAGTGAAGTGAATATGGTGGTTATAAACTTCAAATACAAATTTCGGTCATGTAAATTTTGGTGAAATTTGACCGAAATTAAATTTATTATGAATAATGTGAAGCCTGTTTAGATTGTATGTTTAATGTCTGTTTACCTTTGAGCTGAAGTAAGCTGGGTTGCTCTAATTTTTGGTAAATTGTTGAGTTTTGTCTTTACTTCTTGATTAGTACCAGAGGAGAACCATCACTTAAATGTTAGATGGTTTATTTAGTTGAATTTAGTGTAATAACAAAAATTATGTCATTATTTTAACATCAAACCACACTATGATGTAAAAGGACTTCATTACATAAAAGTACATTTTTTGAACTTCCTGACTATCCTGTAAGTATGTTTTGTTTTATGTGTTCTGCAAGTGTGGTTTTTTCTTTTCTATGCATCGAGTGCTGCAGGAACAAACAAATTATGTAATTGTTGAAATTTTAATTTTAAGTACTCTTACTTAGTATTAGTTGATTTGACTTTTTCAAGCAGAACATTTTTGAAAATTTGAAAAATAATTTTTTCCAGCTCTGAAAATTTTGAGCTACCCCTGAGGAAAAATTTTCTAAATTAACCATCATTATTGTAGCCCCTCATATATAAGAAGGTTACCGCAAACCCATTTCAAATATCTCAAATGGTTGAAAAGTCCTAAGAAGGGGGAGAATGTAAAATTTAAATGCCAATAACTCCCATAACATTTCAGTAACAAGGGTAGTTTTTAATTATTTAAAACGTTGGGCAGCTTTGGAAATGTAAAACGTAAACTGACAATATTATTTTATATTTGCTTTGTTCATGTTTCAAAAATTTTATTATTATGGCAACTTAATCCTATCTTATACCACAGACAATATAATACTTTAAGGCTTATACTCTTATGAGCTATGTTTGCTTGTATAGTTCGGCCGCTTAGAAAACGACCTGCGCGCTAATGCTAAACCAATGCTGGAGGACAATAATGTCCTCACATTATCCTACACAATTATGTCCTACACATTATTATGTCTATAGGTAGGTTGCGACCTATAGTATGTATAATTTGCTTGCTTGCACAAATATCTTGGAAACAACTTCCTTCAAATGTTGTAAATAATTTATTTCTGGCCTAAAAACGGGTTTCAAGCAGTTAAAACTGCAAAAAAATCGAATTACATAAGAAATGAAATTGAAAGTCAACAGTTTTTTTCAGTGAGCCTCTTTACTTCTTTGGCAAATAACAATGAAAATTGTAAACATCAACAAAAGTAAAGAAATAAATATAACAGCTGATTAATAACGCACCTTAAACCAAAGAGGTTTGTAAGTTATGACTGGATGACAGTGAGATGATATCCATACAACTGGAGTTAAAGCGTAATAGACTGCTGATTTTATTGGGTTGGAAAGCCGAGCAGCTCGGTTCTCCATATAATCAAAATATTAAAATCAAACTTTTTTGAAAACCAAGAATATTTTATTCACCCTCTTTACTAGCTATTATAGATTGTATAGGAACTAAATAAAAAAGAAAATATTTTTTATATTCTACAGTCTCCAATGGGTCAATAATAACAAATACTACAATAAACAACTTAGTGCCTGTTAACAATTCTAGAAGTCCCAGGAAGCGCTCAATCTGTTCTTTATGAAAGTTGTAGGATGGAAGACGAGACAGTAAATATTAAAGAGAGACAAAGTAAAGTTACAAGTTGTGGCTGTGGAATTAAATTAAGGTTAGCAGCCACTAAACCTTGAGCCAAGTGCTAAAGTTTTACACTGAATGATTAAAACTCAGAACTGATGTAACATTAGAGCCACAAGCTGGCAATTAGAAACTTTAATGCTTGCGGTGTTATGAGTTCTAGTTTCTAGTTATGGAACTTGACGGCTGGTAGTTCCTTGTGTTTTGTTATGTTGCACATTTTTCATCAATGGTTATAAAAAGTTTCCACCAATATTAAATTTGATCACTATGCACAGTAAACTGATACTAAAAGTGACTGGAAAATACAGGATGGAAAAAAGTCCTGGAACAACTAAATATATGAAAATATAATGCAGAGATACAGTCCTGGAACAACTAAATATATGAAAATATAATACAGAGATACAGCTATTGCTATAAACCATGGCACAAAGGGACTAGTCATCAAAATCATTTCAACACATTATTCAGTGATATGCTACCTCCTCAGGGGGAAGGCTCGCTAGAATTCATAAGAAAATCTAAGATGTAAGCATAGATTGATACGCTCATCTTGCAATTTTGAATCTCGAATGCTTTTGAATTTTGACTCAGTTGTTCCGTAGAGATAAAATCTTCGGCATTGTATTTGTCTAATAAATGCATTTATTGATGTGCATATTAACCTATGCTTGAATTTATGATTTTCTTCCGACTTCTAGCGGGTTTATTATTCTGAGGAGGTATCGTATAATTAATTGCATTGTTTGAGTTCGAGTTTACAGCATCGTATTTTACAAACAAAGACTTTAAATTTTTATGTACATGTCAACCTATGCTTACATTAAAATTTTTTCTGACTCCTAGTGGCATACCACTGAATAATGTTTAAAAAATGTTTTTATGCCCAGTGACCCTGTACAGTACCAAGTTTTATAGCTCTATCTTTATTATTTTTTAAAATATTTAACTCTTACAAAACTTTGTTTCCACTATGTCTATATCTTACTAGTATTAGGAAGAAATAATTGTATATCCTTAAAAATACTCAAGTTTGATATTATTTGTATGAGTAGCCAAGTCGTTATAGTGATCCCCTTCAAATCTGGTTTGATTCAGAGCGAGATTGTAACTAGACGCAGATACCGTTTTTCTTTGGGCTATCAATAATGGTATACAGTAATAACAAAAGCTTGATGTTAGATTGTAACAATACCAGGGTATGGACTGTTCCCTAAAAAAAAGGTAAAAATTCCCAATGGCTAAGTAAATTTGTAGAGGTTGCACCTTTAACGATCTATTAGATTTTTCCCATACTAACACATCTACATCTGGTTATGTTAGTGGCCAATAGGGTACTTTGTGACACTGTCCTAGCATTGGGCTTTATGGATGATCCTGACTGAGTACAAATAAATCTCACTGAACAGTAATTCTAAACTGGAAATCAACCCCAATACAATTGTACGAGGTTTCTGGCAAAGAGCCTTTGCAATGTTAAACAGACCATAATCATTCTACTGAATCAGTAGAGAAGTAGCGGTACTGATAATCAAATAAGAACAACAATGGTACAAAGCTTTTACCTTTTACCAAAAGCCTTTACTGTAGTAGATACTTCGACCAATCACCAATCTTCATTTAATTTTTTTATACATAAAAAGGTTTTAAAAAACTTAGGTTGTTATATATGCGTTACATTAATAAATTAAATTATAAATGCTCCTTGAAAGATAGGAAATTCTCTTATTAGCTGAGGACTATTTTGAGACCTAATTCTGTTAGGTATACATTATTTTGTCATTTAACTAAGTTAATGGATTTGGTAATGTCTATAATGTTGGTTTTATCAATTCGCTTTTTTAATAAACTACCTGACAGTGCGAAATTTGTTGATTATAATATTTTTTTAAATAGAATTTTTAATTGGCTAATTCAAAATCCTTTTTACAGCCTAAGTAACTTTATCAAGTGTAATTTTGATGTTAAATTTGAATTAGAATGAGTTAATATGACTAATTAATTATATTTTATGTAATATTTTGATGTATCAGAAATGTGATTGTATTTAGATGATTATTTTGTAATGTATATGACATGTCCTATTTCTTTGTAAAAAGATCAATGGAATATATTATTCTTATTCTTGTTCTTAATGTTGTGAGTTTTAGCATTGATTTAACAGTCAACGGCTTTAGACTGTAAAAGCAAATTGTGTACTACTTTAATCAGATGTAATGGTAATGAAAATAAATTACTAATAGCATATATGCGTGATGTGTGATGTATTTCGGATTTACTTATCTTGTGGCAATAATTCTAATTTTTCCAATGTATGTAGAAAGTATTGGTGTCTTCTATTATTCTATTCTGTTATGTTACTGTTTCTTAAACAATTATAAATAACAAAATCTGTTTTAATTACTCCTTTTCCGTTTATATTTATCCAAAACATCAAAACAAACACTGTAAAATTGTTCCAAAAATAATAGAGAAACTTTTGGTCAACTTGAGCGCACTCGTGTGTTATCAAACATTTAACACATAAAATTGGGCTTCTCATTTTACATTGGCAAGAAAAGTCTTTTATTCAATTTTTTCATTTGGTTTTTAACACTTAAAACCTACTAAATAAAAAATACAACATAACAAGTTATAATAGATAGGTAGCCAATTATATTATGCATTTTAGAAATATAAATCATAAAAAATCGAATGTTCTGGAAATATAGTAGTTATTAACAGAATGGAAAGAGTGAAATTTTGTAAATGTTAAACAGTTAATCCATATAATTAAGAATATTTTGGGGTATTTTAAGATAGTTCAAATACTACATAAAAATATAACAAATTCATTTCATAGGCAAACATATTAAGAAAAGAGGGAAAACATTATAAGGGGGAAATTCAAGACACTATATTGCAAAAACATTATTTATTTAAATATATATCTAGTGGTATAATATGACTAAATGCTAGTTGCATATGAATAAAAAATAGTAAACTTTCGTTAGCGTGTTACTATATACATTATCACAAGATTTAATTTTAACTTTAGATCTACAACAACAAACAGCCTTATCAGATTATTGGGAATGCTTGAAATAGTGTGTGGAAATAATAAATATATCTCCATGAACAAATATATCGAACGTGTAAAAAAACTTGTGGGACAATATTCTGTTTGAAAAAAAAACTCATACAAATTGTGGAAAAGTAATTGTTGCTTTTAAATTATACAGGGTGGTAAAAATGTCCCAGGACAGTTAAATATTTAAAAAAATAATGCAGATAGAGCTACAATACTTGGTACAAAGTTACAGGGCATAAAACTCTATTTTAACACATATTCAGTGATCCAATAACTCTTCATGGGGACGGCCCACAAGGAGTCTGAAGAAAATCTTAAATGGAAGCATAGGTCAATATGCACATCAAATTAAAGATCTTTTTTAGTAGAATACAATGCCGCAAACCGTACTTCAAAAGGTTGATCCTCCGCAAAATGACAGTTTTTAAAAGATTCATTTAATTTACATTGCTATTATACGCTTACTCCTCAGGGGGCACAGCCCTAGGAATTGGAAGAAAATTGTTAACGTAAGCATAGGTCGATATGCACATAAAATTAAAGGTCTTCACTAGTAGATTACGATGCCGTAAATTCAAGCTCAAAAGAATGCCTGAGTAAAAAATGGCAGTCGTTCAAAGATTCAAAATGGCGGATTCAAGAAATCTTTGAACATCTGCCATTTTGCGCAGGATCAACCTTTTGAAGTGCGGTTTGCGGCATTGTATTAAAAGACCTTTAATTTGATGTGCATATTGACCTATGCTTCCATTTAAGATTTTCTTCCGACTCCTTGTGGGCCGTCCCCCTGAAGAGTTATTGGATCACTGAATATGTGTTGTAATAGAGTTTTATGCCCTGTAACTTTGTACCAAGTATTGTAGCTCTATCTACATTATTTTTTAAAATATTTAACTGTCCTGGGACTTTTTTACCACCCTGTATATTTGAAGTGATGTGCAAAAGTAACAAACCTAATTAACACCATTGACTAAAACAAAAACAAAACCTTATATCTTTAAATAATGGTTGTATGCAAAATCTATTGAAAATGAGTAATATATATTAAATAGTATTTTTCTTTTACTTTCCATGCCTTGACAGCATTCTCCAAAACTCATACAGTTTGCTGTGGTTAGTTAAGTTAAAGGAAGTATAAAAAGACAGAACAAACTCAAAGCAGCGTGCAATGCTGTTCTTATGAATGCAGGTTGCTTATAAATTTTATTGCAGCTAACTTTGAGGTATGAATACAATTAATAATACTAACAAGAGGTAAAAAAGTTTTCCAATAACAAAAATACAATAAAAAAAGACTAGAAAAATAAATAATTGCAATTGCTGTCTTGCAATACACAGCCTTATAAGTACAACCCGTGGTTTATCAAAAACGGGTTAGTAAGCCACCTTTACAGAGGTCATTGACTTATTTCACAAGCTGAACCAAAGGGTTGGCTTTGGTGGCTTCAGAATGTCTACAGTCTTCTACGAGCTGAAACAAAATCATATTTTAAACATTGATAGTTAGCGAATTTCCCTTACTGAGGTGGCAAGGCATTCACAGCGAGCAGCCTCGCACTGTCGATACCAGCCTATACAGTCAAATTGGTGGTCATCGTTTATGACCATTAAAAATAAAAATAAAGGCATATGGCACAACAAAATGACGCTTAGCAAATTTGCCAAAAAGTATTGGTTTGAGAAACTCCCTAAGGGCTCAGCCCCACAGCCCAATTTCCAAAGGGTTACGTGCTTCCAAAGTTTACATAAATTAATTAACTAAATGGAAAAGCCGGTTGATACAGTTAAGTTTATTTACTTAAAACAGTTTTTGGTGGTGCTTTAGTTACACTTTTTTTGTTATTTGGTAACAACATATTTTATTGCAGCTTATAAGAGGAAATTTTTGTGTTATTTCTATTTGGTAAGAAGAGGGTTTATTGATGTTTATTGAAAGAAAGGTAATACAAGATTTATAGCATTTTGATCACAATTTTTAATGTAATTTATTTAACAAGCTACATGTAAGAATAAGGGTATTGCTACACAAAGATATATTTTTTGTATTATTTTGGATCCATTTAATTCAAATATAAGTAGGGTTTTGAAAGTAAGTTCATCATTTTATATTAATTCATAGAGAACCTTTACAGTATTTTTATACACAAATCAGCACCAATTAATCACTGTAATGGTTTGCTAGGGAATTTAAACCCCTTATTTGAGATCAAAGAAAACTATTTGAATACGCTAAGTGGTCAAATTAAGTTTTGTTTTTTAATGAATAATAGACATGTAACTATTTCATACTGCAGACCTAAAGAAAAGCATTATTCTCTTTCAAATTCTCTTCCCAATGTAAAGCATGAGGAAAGGTCGATTCACACATATCAGTTCTGGCACGTCACATAACAGTCACACCAGTCACGGCAAAAGTAAAAAAATATTCTCTACCGGATTTTCTATTGCGCTATCTACACTCATCCGACACAATTCTGTCAGTCGCTCTGCCGGCATCCGTCAGTCAATTTCAGATTTTTTCTCACCGATATTTATATCAGACAAAATTAAATTTGCTTAGAAGGTTTGCTGCTTAATTTGTTTTTAGAGGTATTTTGTTTTAAGAGGGTTGAAATTACTAATAAAAAACTTGTCCTTGGTGCAACAGCTAATTAATATGGTCTATTGCCAATGCTCCACAAACCTAATTGATGAAACTCCGCAAGTGTGCTTTATCAATTTACATTTGTCCGTAACAACATAATTAGTAAAAACGGACAACCAATCAGGTAATGATGGTAGGTAGAGTGATGAATGTGATTATTTCACCACTGCTAACAGTCCGTTGGCAATTAATCAGTCGAGTGGTGGTTAATTGATGTCATTCTGCTGGTCGCAAATAAATGCTAAAGACTATTGTGCTGCATGTCATTTCTAGAACAATCGCTAGAGAGATTTGAATTGTCAACATATATTGGAAACATTTGGAAAATTAAATTTACTCATGTGTTGGAGTTTTTGTTCTTATAAAAAGACTTATAACTTATTTATAGACTTTATTCATAACTTTATTTATAGACTTATAAAAATAACCGTATTTCGAGAATTAAAAATCACTAATCACTACAACAGTAATGATTAGTGTAATCCATTTAACTAAATAATTAAAATTACAAACATGTACTTTTGGTTCTATTTTTGAAGTATTTTGTGTTCTGTAAACGGAAAACATACCCAGTGGTGTTTGAAAAGTACCATTACCAAAATATATAAACAAGAAATCTTGGGTATTTATTTTGAAAACTTTAAAAATACCAATCTATATTATTTATACACAAAAACAAAATAATTGGTTTAAAATAATATAATTTTAATAACTCACTCAAAAAAAATGTTTCCCTTAAGAAGAGGCAACAAACGTGAAATCACAATAGACCTACATTTTTTCCAATTTTCATCATTCTTTACCAACTACTAAAACAATCATAAAACAGTACACGTCGGAAGGCTTGGACAATGAAACACAAGTACAAGACAGACACAGCTAACTAGATCATATGGACGTCGCAAACACCTGAGATAACAATATTACGTGTTCCGACACTTGCACACTCGCCGGGGAAACTGCGGATAAAAGGTTCCTAACAACGTTATACCTGCACTGGCGTGTCTCAAGTAGAGTTGACATCACCGATAAATTTTGTAAAGTGTTGGTGGGAATTATTTATGTTATTACTAAGCCAAAAAGAGAAATACTTCGTGTTTCAATTGTTCTTTTTCTGCATATTTCCAATGTTTCAATATTTCATTGATTGGAAATATTTTTTACTTTTGTTTTATAGCTTGGGAATTTAAAATAAACCTCTGCAATCTGAAAAAAAAACTTAAAATATTGATGTTGAATCACTTGAATCAATACTGTGAATACTTGAAATATTAAATCCACCTCTAAAAACCATGGTGAAGGAAATTTACCAGAAAAATGTAGGAGTATGGCTTATGGGGGGGGGGAGTTTAAAATAAAAGAATGAAGACCTACTGCAATCTCTAAATAAAATACCCCCGCCGCAGCAAACCTGCAGACTAAGCGAATTTCCATTTGACTGATTGGATTTACACTGAAATGTCTACTTAAAAATATAACATTTATTCCCTATTTAAATAGAATTAGTTTAACAAGTACTTAGGTTTGCTGCATCAGGGAGGGTAATACTGTTTTCTTTTTTGTAAAATGTTAATAGTTAGTAAGAAATAAAAACATTATCCAAATTTGATCAAAATATGTTCATAAACAAGCAAACTACAACAGTTTACTTATTCTCCATAAGAATAACATGGGAATTTTAAATTTACAATTTTTTGGAATTTTCTCCGTAACCATTAGGCGCATAACAATGCTTCAATATACTAAATTATTTGTTTTTTTAAGCTCTACAAAATGGCTTGGAAAGAAATTTTATGTTTTTTGGGTCAAAAAAGGGAAAAACCTATTTTCACCCCATAAAACCCCGTTCCCATGGTCCGATCATGCTGGATTGCGAACTCGTTCGAATAAACGTAGGTTTACATGTTTGTACCAAATTTCATAAAAATCGGATCATTTTTGCTCGAGTTATCGTGCTAACAAACACACACATATATATATTTATTTATAAATATATATATATATATATATATATAAATTTTACCGGATGGTGTTTTTGGCCTCTAGGGACCTCAAAACGAAAAAAAATCGGTCCCGCGTCGAGGTCTTACCATGAGTACTACGGTAATAGCTTATTCCTTATTCCCTATATGGGAAATTCGCTAAAATCAGAACAACCTTACACCTTACTCTAATAGACTATTTTTATGCCTCACCTTCACGTCCTAGGACACTAGGTTCTAGCACAGAACTGTGTTTACACATTAATTCAGACTAGTTCTAGAGGGTCGTGATAATATCACATAGATAAAACGTATTGGTGATTGCAAGGATTTGAACCTGGGACCTCTGGCTCTGAATTCATGAGCTCTACCACAAGACCAGCTCGCTCCATACACTAGTACACCAAATCCACAGTTAACCACAACTTTATATCAGGGTAACACCATTAACACCTAATAGATTTCATTTAAACTGAATTTGAAGGCTTATCAGCAATCTGATTGTACTTTCTCCCATTAGCTTGTCAACCGCCCTTATTGTGGTATATGGGATTATTGATTATTCATGGGAAAATCACAAAAGTTGCAATAACTTTTGAATCACAATTTTGACATTGATCGAGTTAAAAGCACTAAAACATACTAAATTATTATCAAAATTGTTGGGCATTTTTTGAGAAAATTTGATTTTTTGTTTTTTTAATGGAAAAATCACTATTAAAAATCTAAATTTCAAAAAAGTTAAAAAAAATACCCCACAGATGTAGTCTAAGGCTCTGTACACACCCACACATACAGACTATGACACACATACAGACATCACTTAACAACTTTTTTGCGTTCAGGGGGACCCAAAACAGATATATCCACTCGAAACTTCAACTCGGAAATGTTGACGAAAACAATACACTCTCTCCATACTATTTATAGGGGGAGAGAGGTACAGGATGAATCTCAAGAAAACATTACCTTGACTAAAAAGTATTTTTAAGTCACTGGGAAAAGAGCTGGTCTAGAGTTAGAGCACAGCTATACAATCCTAGGTCCTGGGCTCAAATCCTGACATTCACTAATGGTTTTTACCTATGTGATAATGCCACAAGACTATGCCTAGTCTGAAATAATGTGTAAAAAAGGCGAGACAAAACAAAATTATAAATCACTAATTAAGTGTGCTGCAACGAATCGTTTCTTACAGATAAGGATAGTATTTGGCACACAGTTTGGCCAACACCCAACCATCCCAGCTACAATTGCACTCGTAAACATTGCATCTATAAAACCTATGTTGAAATACATCCAATCAAAATGTCAAGAGAAGTTGTATGTATTGAAAATACTGAAGAAATATTAGTTTATAATATGTTAGGTATAGTTTCAATACCTCATACAACTAATTTTTTCAAAGTTTAACTAACCTTTGTTTGGGAAATTAGTTTGTTGTTAAATTTCTAAACTAGTTTGCTCAAGGTTAAGAGGTCATGAATGTAATAAAGCACAAGAGCCTAGGTTTAAAGGATTTTTGTGAGGGTAGCTGGCTTACCTGAATGGGAGAGAGTCGTTTTGGCACAAGAAACTAAAAACACTATACAATAAAACAACAACATTTTAATTGTCTTAACAACTTAACCAAATTTGTCAATGACAGTTTAGTTCTAAATTGAGTGTTTGTCATGAGGTTTTGTATTTCTTGTGCCAGAGTGAATACTTTCCTATTCAGATAAGCCAGCTATATTTACAAAAATCCTCAAATACTACTTTATTTTAAATAACATCAGGGATTTTAAGAAATGGTATGGAAAGCAACGTAAAATGAGACCTGTTAACTGTCAATTAAAACCTGTATCAGTCTAATGATTTTAAAAGTTGTTGTTTTTTTATTAATAGAGTATAGAGATCTCTTTACTGTAATAGTGTAGAGTAGACCATATGGAAATGGTTCGATAAGAATTGAATGCTGTAAAATTTCTATAGAGTTAAATGAATACCTTTTGAGTTACTATTTCCATTTGGAATTTTTTGCTGTTTACTCTTGTAATTAATAAATTTTTAATTTTTTTAAAGCCAACATAAAAAGCAATTTATTGACTTAGTCATATTCTGGAAAGAACTAATAGCTTCAAACTTAAACACCAGAGGAATAAAATGGTTGAGGCAACTTCTAGAAATACAAAACAAAAACATTTTCGTTACAGTATTTTTTTTTATCAAGGTAATTAAAAAATTCTAAACCATCCAATTGATACAGAGATATGCCTGTATACCCTGAATGATATGCTTTATGTTCATCCACTATGTATGTACCTAACTATAAATAATTATCATGCAGTGATGATTAATCAAAGTCAAAATAATCTGCATGATTCATGAAATTTGTCACTCTTTTTGGCTCTCTTATGCATTAATCACTTCTTTAAATAACCAGATGATGTAGTAATTTATTTTTACAGTGTGAGTCAAGTATCGTTAACTTTTTCTATTTTCTCTAATTGCAAAGATTAATAAATAAAAATGTCTAATACACCATAGTTTTGTTGGCGAAATCGCAGCAAAGAAACTGAATCCAAACAAGAGTGATTGACAAGTCAATGTTTTTAGCCTTGACAGTAGTTCAGGACAAAGTCAATGTCAGCAGCTAGGACAGTAGTCGCAGCCTCATCTGATCATCAATCCTTATCGGAGAGTCGCGGGATAATGAGTGACTCTTTTCTTCTGAATTGAGGTACGCTATTGCATACATTTTCTAAAATAAATTAATTAAAAATTTTTTTAGAATTTATTTGAAATAATAGTTTTATTTAGAATATCTACTCTTAAAAATTTCTTCTTGAAATTTTAAATGTCTCATAAATAGAGGATTTTTTTGGATTTTTGTGATTTAGTTAATTTATTTCAGGTGTAACATTTTATTTTTAATAAAAGCAAAAATTGATAAAGGACATCTTTTTAATACCCCCGCCGCAGCAAACCTGCAGACTAAGCGAATTTCCATTTGCCTGATTGGATTTAGACTAAAATGTCTCCTTAAAAATATCACATTTATTCCCTATTTAAATAGAATCAGTTTAACACATACTTAGGTTTGCTGCAACAGGGAGGGTAAAAGTGTTTTTTTATGTAAAATGTTAATAGTTAGTAAGAAATAAAAACATTTTCCAAATTTGGGCAAAATATGTTAATAAACAAGCACACTACAACGGTTTACTTATTCTCCATAAGAATAACATGGGAATTTTAAATTAACAATTTTTTGGAATTTTCTCCGTAACCATTAGGCGCATTATAACGCTTCAATATACTAAATTATTTGTCTTTTTAAGCTCTACAAAATAGTTTGGAAAGAAATTTCAAAATTTTATATTTTTTGTGTCAAAAATAGGAAAAACCCATTTTTACCCCATAAAAGCCCCCATAAACCCCTGTTCCCATGGTCCGATCATGCTGGTTCCGAACTCGTTCGAATAAACGTAGGTTTACACGTTTGTAGCAAATTTCATCAAAATCGGATCATTTTTGCTCGAGTTATCGCGCTAACGGACACATATATATATATAAATATATATATATATATATGAATTTGAACGGATGGTGTTTTTGGCCTCTAGGGACCTCAAAACGAAGAAAAAAATCGGTCCCGGGTCCAGGTCTTACCATGAGTACTACGGTAATAGCTTATTCCCTATATGGGAAATTCGCTAAAAAAACTAAAACAGTGCCCAAAAAGATGTGTTCAAAGAGAGGCGAGTTAAAGGGTTACTGAGCTCTGTGAACGACTGTTTCGACTTATAGATTGCGCTACAATAATGGCAATGAACCAACATTATGATACTGATCATTTTCAATCAAGAACTTAAAATGTTTAACTTTACACTGGGTCTGGGGGTTATGCACCGCATAATGCGGTTCGCATAATTAACTTGATACAGTAGAGTCCCGTTAGTCCGAAATGGTTGGGACCGGGCCCATTTCGGATTAGGAAACGTTTTTTGTTTTTTTTTGGAAAATTTTGAAAAAAAAATTTGAAACTCCACAGCTGTTAAAAAAACATCTCCCATTTATACACAGAGGGCTAAGGGATAGTTTTCAGTTTGCAAGACAAATAATCAGGTTGGGTTAGGTTAAGGCACGGACAAGATTGTTTAGTCATTCATTGCCCATGTTGTTTAGTTGCCCTTATTAATGTGTACGCAATTTGCCTGACTCGGTTGCCATGCACCGTCTTTCACCGGCTCGCTTGTTCATGGAAATTGGTTTCAAATATGTGACCGCAAAAAAATACTATTCAGGTACTCCACTATGTTTTTGAGGTGACCAGAAAATGTACGATATTGCAAAGAAAACTGAATGTAGTTGTATACACGCAGTTCAACCCCCTCCCAACTTACAGCATTCTTTGAGCACACCTTACAAGAACTCTAAAATAAAATAAAAGATAACAATCTACCTGGTAGGAGAGCTCCTGTTCCAGTATAGCCTTGTTCTCCAGGTTGCCATGACAACAGGCCAGTAGTGTAGGCAGTAGATGACAGGACAGTGAGGGGTCAGTGTAGTAACTGAAGGGTAAACTGCACAGTTGCTGCATCACGGTAGGCATGTGACCCGACTGTAGCATCATCTGCAATCATTGTTGAGAATAGACATACACAGTAATTTATTCCACAAAAATGTTTAAGTGCATTTCTCATTTAGGGATGAAGCTTTTACTATATGTCTCTTGGTAAGAACTGGTTTGACCATTATTTAATATTGTGAATGCAATTTTAAAACGTTTTTTTTCTTGACATTTCTTCCCT
This sequence comes from Macrosteles quadrilineatus, assembly GCF_028750875.1. Classification (NCBI taxonomy): domain Eukaryota; kingdom Metazoa; phylum Arthropoda; class Insecta; order Hemiptera; family Cicadellidae; genus Macrosteles; species Macrosteles quadrilineatus. The sequence continues at coordinate 29,604,136 of NW_026542599.1, read as the reverse complement.
AAAATTGCGATGTTCATTCTGTATCCCATAGCTACTAAACGAATAAGTTTAGAGAGAAAATGCAAAGAATAAGCAAGTTTTAAAATTGCATCGCATCTACATTCTAAAAATACGATAAAACACAGATTATTCTCATTTTAAACCTGGCTACCATTTTGGAAAATGTCGACCATTTTTGAAACAATGGATATATATTTTTTCATGTATTTTATGAAAATTTTAGAATGAAGATACATTTTTTTTACGTATCCTGTTTAAAAATGGTCCATACAGGTGATATATTAATATAAAGCAGCTGTCAGAATCAATATGGCTGTCATCAATCTCTTTTACTGGCCCAAGATCCATCTGTCATTTACATCCTACGTTGCGGCAGCTAAATTAATGTTCACACAAGAAAACCTCTCTTTTTATACTGTAGTGTGTAATATTCTTCTCAAACAATATTTTTTAAAGCACAATGTTTAGTTGGATTTTTCACTTTTTCAGTCAATTTGGTGGCCAATTATTAAAATATGGATATTTATCCTACTATATGATTTCAGTATGAATGTCAAATCATCTTTGAATCCATACAAGACGTTTCTAACCGTTATATGCAAAATAGCATGAAGCAAACAATGAATAAGGTAAATAAAAATTGGAGAAATTTCAGGAACATACAACAAATTACAACAGCAGAATTCTTGGATAAGGTACCCCATGAAACAGTGACATTTTACAATGATAGCTGAACTCCCCATGAAACAGTGACATTTTACAATGATAGCTGAACTCGGTGAACTGTCAACAATGTTACCCTCCCAGTTCACTCAGATACCATGACCTACGGCTTAGAACAATGGTGGTAGAGACGATGGTGATATTTCAAAGAAGGAGAAACAATGTCTAACACTGACACTATTGTTCACAGGGGGGGGTTACGAGTTATTCTGGTCGTAAGGTTTGACAAAAACCTTTGACTTTTGATAGAACTAGAAGCCCCCCAATTCAAAGTTATGGCCACTTTGGGATTAAAAATACACTTAGCTGAACTGAATCACCGACAGAGTGGGCTAATGTAAATGACTGTAAATCCTGTTACAATTTACTTTTTAATTAAGTCAAACTAATAAGATGAACTACAGTATCTTTTTGTCACCTGAACCTAAGAAAACATACTACTATAACCCAGAATCCCACAAAGTACTTAATGCTTTTTACCATGCGGTTGGCACTCTGGGTTATAGTAGTATGTTTTCTGAGCCTGAACTAGTCTATATCACAGAAACCTCAACTAAGGCAGATAGTATAATTTTATACTTTTTTTTGTCCTAGGACAGCTAGGCACGAGCCTGGGATTGTTTTTACATTACTTCAGGCTAAACCTAGGGGTTGCGGCATTATCACTTAGATAAAATCCATTGGTGACTTGGCAGGGATCGAACCCGGGACCTCAGGGACTGAAGTCCCGCGCTCTAACCACTACGCCAGCTCGCTCCCCCAGGATCATTTTATACTGTAGCACACTATAATGATACCTCAAAATTCTATGAATCGAATCAGCCAGGTTTTTAGAAAATATAGATCCAAATCTCACAACCGTCTCACCTGGTTGTCGTAATGGTTGACTGCGAAGTATCCAACGACCTCGATGACCTGGTGAAGCAATTCCCTGGTAGAGTCTAGCCAGTCCTCCTGACTAACATTGTCCTCAGCCCTGGGGTGACAGCAGTACCACAACAGGTAGCTGGCAATGTGACGAAGCTGCAGTGAAATACCTTCGGCTCCCAGCACACTCTGCATAATAGTAAAAGGAATTGTAGTTGCGGTACTTTCTGTATCTCATCTTGCAATCACAGTGACAACATAACCCTCTTGTTCAGTCTGGTGACATAGCTTGGGAAGCTAGCTGGTCTAGTGATAAAGCTTGGGACTTAAGTCCCCGAGGTCCTGAGCTCAAATTGCACCAACCACCAATGGGTTTTATCTAACTGATAATACTTCAAACCTCTAGGCCTAGCCTGAAATAATGTATAAAACGATTCCAGGCTGGTGCCTAGCAGCCTAGAATGTGTGTGACATAAAAAAAGTCTGGTGCTATAGTTTTTAAAATGGCTTTTCTTGCAAATTTTTCATTCAATAAAATTGAGATGGTACTGTATCACTATTTCTCTTAAATCGTGGGTAGTTTTCATCACAAAATAATCCAGAATTTGTTAATACCTACTAACTGAAATTTTTTTTTTAAATGTTCAATTTTCAGACTTTAAGATCCTTTGTTGCTATTTTAAAATTGCAAAATCCCCTAAGTGAGATTTGAAATTTGTTGGCCATATTGCAATTTTTTAAAACAACCAAAAATAAAAATTGTTATTTTATACATTTAGGTTTGAAAATCCGTTTTAGCAAATTCAACTATTTTTAGTAACTAACCAAAAAAGTAAAACTCAAGCCGACACTAAAATTATAGCTCTGTTCTAACCTGGAACATGTTCAGATCCAATTGAGCCACAGCTTTGAGCAGGTGAAGTGTTGCCTGTGTGAGCCACACAGTCTTCTGTGATAGTGCTGGGGGAGAAGAGAGTGGGGCACCTTGATGTAGCAACATGCCATACATCATAGACACTCCTCCCACCAGCTCTGTTACCCTCAGAGTGGCCACTAGCTGAGTGGGGTCTCCCTTCACTAGAGGGCACCTAAGCAAATATTGCAGCCAAGATTAACAAAAACCTTTAAAAGTACTAAATAACATTTCAATAGTTTTAGTGCCTGAATTTAGAGGATGCGGCATACTCATACCCATAGGTGAAACGTACTTTACAAAATATTTGACAACTAACCAATATATAGAACCCAATACCAAATACCAATATAGAGCCTTGCCTGCGACTGAAAAACTACCCCCCCCCTCGCTAACAAAAATGTGACGCTATGTAATTGTAATTTTAATTCACTCCTAATATTCCTGTACTCACAAGTTACAGAAATAACTGTCGGTTGACTTTTTTATAAGCATACTTAAAGTGTATTGCTAGAAAAATCATAGTTCACAATTAATAAAATGTTTAAACTGTTAAACAATTTTAAAATGAGATGTTTAAAACTATGTGAGTTCACCCAATAAATTTGAACAAAACCACTCGAGTGTGAAAACTAATTAACTCCGGCCGAAAACCGCAGTGAAACAAACAAACCGGAATGAACGCACAAACGGACGGGGTACTCTGTTGATTTGTTGGACTTTGCAACAGAATGTCACATTTGATGTGGACCGTGTGGGCGCAAACAGGGGCAAAAAATAAACAATTAAGCGATTGCTGAGTAAATAAAGAGAGACTGTGCCAGATTAGAAACTCCAACCCTTCAGTAATTAACTCAGACTGACTAATTAAACGTGATGGTACGTAGCGAATTCGCAGTATCATCTCCTGCTGTCACCACCAATTATGTACAGCAGCGCTACCAACCGCGCAACACTCAGTCAGCTCATTAGTTGGCAACACTGAGCAAACTGTGCTACATTGTTTCACTTGCTACTTGATATTGAATGACGACTAATATAATTGTCTGCTGCCGCTCGTCGCGTAACTTTGCAATGAACTCGAGCCGCGCGCCGCGCCCAACTTAGACTCACTTATCAGTTTGTGTCATCAGATACAAAATAAATTATAAGTCGGTTTATGTGCTTTCTAACAGTAGCTTACCTAATAAATTTAAGGAGAAATTAAATTGTGCAAGGGTTGCATTGTGAAATGATACTTCTCTGTATTCATTGTGTTAATTCACTATTATATACATCCATAGTTAATACTACCAATTGTAATTTAAAATGTTGCGTATCATTAGCTAGAAACAATAAGACAAATACAACGAGAAGATTTTTTTTTTTCTAAAAATACATGACTACATATTGTCAAACACACCATTGAAAATGTTTATTTACATAATAGGTTGTTAATCCTCAATATACCAAATGGGGCAACAAACCAGGGTTGCAAAGTACAATGACACAACATGAGAGTTTTTCAATTACTCACTTGGCCTGAGCTAGCATGGTGAGCAGTCGGATGGCGCTGTGAAGGAACTGTGACGCTGGCATGTTGTCTTCTACAGAGTCTCTGACACTACTACAGTACAGGGCCAACTTGTCTACCACTCCCACGGACACGGTGTAGCTGAAACAAAACAAGGAGATGGACATTTGTAACTGAACTACCAGTCATACTCATAACCTTAGTACTGTATCCAGAAAAAAGGTCACACAATTGAGCATCAGAGGTAACAACAAATTCAGCGATAAACAAATTTGCAGAGCCTTTTGGCAGAGTTACTTGTCAAATTCTGATTTAGACTACAATGTTGGCATTATATAGCATAGCCATCTAATGTGTGGACCCCATAGTAAATACATGTAATATCAGTGGCTACGAAAAATTCAGTCAAAATCTTCTTCACTAGTAATTTCCCAAAAATTGCAGCATGATGAACTTGTAATGCCAGTAATAGTTTATAATTAAAAGGAATAAATCTCATGATTTAAATAACTAAATCTACTAACTTCACCATCCATAATTTTTTTTCCTTTTAAATCTAATTTGTTTAATGATGACCACATTGACGACTACCCAACTAGGTATCAACACATTTGCAATTGTCCATTCACAAACTTACCTAATTTGAAAATCTGCTACAGTTTATAAGGGGGAAATGTATAATAAACTATCCTACAATAATAACAAAACAACGCAATCAATTGAAACATTTAAAAAGGAAGTCTCTAACTTTATAATTGATGAAGAGTACTATTGTATGGATGATTTGATTATTAAATGATGCATTTGAGTTCTATTAGTTGTAATCATTGACTATTTTTGCGTATTTACCCAACTATGTTGATTTCTTAATGTCAATGTACTAATAATTTGATAAAACCTATTTAATTTTTTGAATATCACAAAGCAAAAAATTAACAAAGCCTTGCCAATGTTAAAAAAAAATACCATTCCAAAATGTAACCTTTCCCCTACAACGTTGTTTCCAAATAATTTCTACCCTTGTGACAAGACATTCTTGAACTTGATTTTTTCAACTCCAATCTGTTTTAACAATGCAAGCGCTGATTGTAATTTTTCCATTCTTCTACTTCAACAAAACATCGGTGAAATATTTGAAAAAATCCTGCTCAATCGTGTATATAGAGAAATCACAATTTGGGAAAATTATAGTGGCAGTGATTTGGGCCCCTCAATTGTCAGTTTCTCTACAAGGGGAGGAAAGCTCTCTCTGAGGTGGTGGTGCATGAATTGTCCCCCCCTTCCCCACCCTCTATTGTCCTGTCCTCACCAGCAATCCATCTTGATATTCCTTGTCATTCGGGTAAAATAAACATTAGGCCTACAGTTTCACTTATTCACTGTTGAACCTTTAGACTACTTTGGTAGTCAAGGTACATTGTTTAAAAGAAATCTAGAAGTGCAGTAGTCAAGTTTGAAAATTATTTTATAGTTTGATCAGTAATTTAATTTTAGTCTGATTATATTCAAGGTCTGAAGGCGTTATCACGTCAAGTTATCACGTTCAAGGACACATGTATAAATCTATATGTACAGGGTGTCCTGGAAATACCAATATTTTAGGGCATTGTTTCTGTTTAAGAAACATATCTAAATATCATATTTAAATTGTCCAAAAGTCCTTAGTTACTCACACAACCACCATTTTTTTCACAAAAAAAAAAAAAAAAACAATTTGAAACTTTGCAGAAACATTCATGACAACTAGACAAAGCTACAAAAAGATTATGACAATTTTCCAAATTCATAAAACAAAATAGTGGCCATTTACAATTTTGTGTTTCTTAAATAACTCAAACACGGTTTATACTATATAAGTTTTATTTTATGGCCACCACAAATATTCTTGTGCAAAACACCATTTAGAACTTACAGTAAATAAATTTAAAAATTTTAAATTAAATTTTACATACAAAATTTTAAAATGCAATTAAATTTGTACAAGGGTAAATTTGTAAATTAAAATTTGTAAATTGCAATGGATTCTAAAGTTTACATGAAAAAAATACAAATTTAAATAATTTTCTTCATACCAAACAAAGAACCCAACAATCAAAACACCTCGCGGTGTGAGCTTTTGTGATAGGGAAAACACCATAACAGCGTAAAGGGGCAGGGGGAAAGCATCTAATCTACAAAGTGGTCCCAGGCAGGGAGTCATTACCCCAAATTGGGGACAACCCCCTTCCACCCCCCCTCCGGGCCCTGGATGTTGTCATCATGATAGTGATGTCACAGTGTCACAGCCTACCTGATCATGAGGTCTAGACTATCAGCTGATGTACAATGTAAACTATATTGATATGACACCTAACTGTTTACACTTAATAATGAATAAAAATTATTGTTTATTCCCTAACAATTGCCACTGTATATTGATTTAAAAATATAACTCTAAAAAAATAAATTACTGCTTTAAACTATTCTCTATGTTGAAATGGTAATTAGGAATTAACATACATTGTAGAATTTAAAGAGTGGATCTTTTATTTGTTTCAAGAATTTGTTTGATGCTAAATATATTTATTGACAGCAATCAAACACAGCATGTAGAGTAGATGCAGTAGGCTTACAATATATTATAAGATTAACTACAAAAGAGATTTTTTTGTTCAACCTTGAAACTTTGTTTCTTTGAGGAGTCTTAAAAGTTAAAATACAGTTAATGAAAACGCACAAACATTTTTTTGGAAATCTTTGAAAAATTTTTAGACATGATTTATTATTATAGGTATTTCATAGTAATACTTTTTTATAAATGTGAAAGTTTGTGTGTTTGATGTTTGTTTGTGTGTATGTTTGTTTGTTTGAAGTTCATTCACACAATAACCACTGGACGGATTGGGCTGAAATTTGGCATGATAATAGCTCATATTCCCGATTAACATATAGGCCTATTCTTATCTCAAAAATCCTTTAGGGCTCCGCCCCAGTGGCTCTGTTATTCCCCATGTTAACCTTATGAGTATTCATATTTAAAAGAATTTAATCAGCTGTTTCTACTATTGAAGTTGGTTCTATGATATAGAATAGCATTAAAAAGTTATAAGGTTTACCAACGGGGTGCAGCACTATTAACTTATTACTTTTTTTCATTTATGACAACAGCTAATTTGAACTAAGCAACAAAAAGCTGCGATACTCAATGTGAACTGTCAAAGTAGGATTGTTTACAGTTACGGTATGTTTATGATTTTAATCTATATTAATAAAATTAGAGTTTTGTCTGTACATTGCTCAGAATTATATACTTTTAGGTTATTTTTACGTTTTATACATTAAAGAAGCAGAAACGAGTCTTATCTCAATTTCTGTCTGTCTGTCTGTCCCTTTGTCTGTAACACTCAAGATGGCATTTTACGCAATCTTCTCCGTGAAAGCCAGAGTACATATCAAGATCCAAGTCATTTTAATTCACTGGATTGGCGAGAGTGTCTTTAGTGATTTAAATATAGCCTCACTACTTTGTAAATAAAATTACGGACGTTCAAAAATGCAGTTTTGTGCGATTTTTGTCAAATTTTCGTTCAATTTTGATCACATAATCTTCTATGAAATAACGAACAGCTGTTCGGATCAAGATTATTTTTTCTAGCTGTCAATGACATGTTTACAAATGTTGTTTACAAATACCGCAACTATTTCGAATCACGTTTTGAAAGCAAATCCCAACCAAGTGAGATTAAAAACGTTTTTCTTACATAACGGATTTAATTAATCGCAAGTGCAATAATATAGTCTAATAGTGTAACCGTAAATGAAATTAAATAACTAGACAACGTCCAAATCGGAACCAGAAATTCTTTGAGTATAAAATGTTTCTTGAGTTTTGACAACCATAAAGAAGAAGACCTTGAATCAGTGTTGTATAGGGCTGTGACACTGAAATGATCGTCGCCAATAGCTTACAAAAAAGGTTTCCACTCATTGACGGCGCTTCAATGGCGGTTGTGTAAAGTGTAAAGTAAAAAATCACAACTGCTGTGGATGATTGTAACAGAGGTTTAACAGAGGAAGTGCTAAACTCGCTTTTCCAATGTGTCACTTTCTGTTTATACTCACCGTGTGATGCAATCGCTGGACCATACAGCCAATAGGCCCATAGCTCATATCTTGGGTACGTAAGCCTACATATTTATTCATAACAACCTTTTTGACGACGATCCTTGATACCGGTACTTTTCCATAGAATACATGGCCTACCTACTTAAAAAATAAAATTACAAATGACCAAAACCCCAACATTGTGTGATTTTCGTCACATTTCCTTCTAATGTTAATAGATATACTAATCATTGTTTAGAGAATGCGTAATCTATTAAATAACAAAAAGTTGTTTGGGTAAGGTTGCTTTTTTTCAAACTGACACCGATAAGTTTACGCTATAACTTTTTACGAGAAAATCCAAAAGCAAGAGATCAATAACCTCGGGACTAGATATTAATGTATTTAATTGGTCCGATTTACTATAGTTCTTAGGTAGGTTCTTACGTAGGTACTGGTTCTTTTCCTTAGAACCGGTAGTTTACAAATTTTATATCGTTGGTGTTGCACCTTATTTATTAGAGCCGTCCGTATTCAATTTAAGTGATGTCTTAACTCTGTATAAGTTTTGCTTTTTCTGTCTGGATTCCAAATCTTAGCTTATCCGGTATGCTAAGAAAATGATAACCTATTTGAGTAAAACATTTGTTGGGCAAACCATCATGAATTGTTTACGCCTTTATATTGTTTATGTATCAATAGTTCGTGGCCTTTGTTGGATTGTTGTATTGTGTTGTTTTGTTGTATGTTGGTAACGCATTAATGTCCTTATTTCTCAGTGTTTCACGGAATGGACAAGAGCACCCTTGATACTGAAAATGTCAACCGGAATAAAGTGTTAAATGGTGAGGTTGAGGTAGTACTTTAAATACGTTTAAGTTAACCGATGTGGAAAGTAACTTTCAATTATTGGCCTACTTTAGGGCTACGCTTCATGGATCTATAAAACATTTTTTAGTTTAATCATTGGACATATGGACCAACACGATTCGGGTGACATTTAATTGCGAAGCATTTATTTTGGATTGAACTGTCAGATACTGTATTTGCGAAGGTTTATGTATAATAGTTTTGCCAGCATATCTGCAAATATGCAAACTAATTGCTGTTCTTAATCTTAATATAAGAATGTTTCAACTGACTACTATAAGATCCCCGTGCGTAGAACGGGCACACAGCTAGTTTAATGAATAATTTGAGATATTGAGCGAATAATTTTGATAATTTATTTTTTTCTATGATTTAGGTGCAGTGGTAGAACGTTATGACTGAGGTAGATGTGTGATACTATAGCATACTGTAAATTTAAAAAAACAAGTATAATTTTACCAAATTGTGTCCTTCCTCATTACAAAAGCAAAGCTTGAGTAGAACTGCAAGAAGCACTTACTTTATATTTATTTGCCAACCCACAACCCTGTACAAAGGACGGGTACTCTGCTAGTTAAACTATATTTGTAATATTGCATACTTTCTTATTTAAGGCATTTATATAGTTATCAATAGACATTGTTAATCACAAATGTTGACTACAGCTTTTCTTAGTATAGTTATACCAGAAGATGAATTTTCAGAGGGAAAAATACATTTCCAAAATAAAGATAAAGACGTGCGTAATTTTGTGTGTTAATTTTATCGCTTCATCTACAACATTATGTTCTATTTCAAAATATTTTAACAAGGGAAAAATTGTCCTTGTGTGAATAAATTATTCAAATACAAGCAAGACTAAGAAGTAGGTTTAACATTGTGTAAATTAATTCATGTTTTCAGTTCACAAACATAACTAACTCAATCATAAATTGTAATTAAATGTTCAACATGCAATTCACTGGCAGGTTGCAGTAGCCAAGTCCCTTGGTGTTGGATACATTACTGAGATATATAATTCAGCAGCTATATTATAATGACCGGAGCCACAAGCCCAGGGGTATAGACCCATTCCAGCTATCCCTAGGGATAACATTCCACACTTCCAGAGAGAAAATTCATATTCGTATTGAGAATTATAAACAATTTATTTACTGTATTCATTTTCCACGATTCTAAAATTTTAACTAGCTTTTGTTTATTACGACTGTACCAAATTCATTATTGGTACTATCAATTTTCCCATATTTTAGTTTTAGACACAGGTTAATGTTGAAATCTGAATAAGACTCGTCTGTCTGGGGAGCTGAGTGGTTACAGTACTTGCCTGACAATCAAAAGGTTGTTGAATCTAAAGTTTTGAGCAAAGTCAGTAGCTTTTTGATGGTTCGAAACTGGAACTCAATGGGATTCTAAGGACAACTGGCCTATGTGTTGGTCGGGATCATGATTCACCCAAAATGACATTTCAACTCAGCCGGTTTAGTAGTGTAGAGTGGATTTTATGAGAACAAACACACAGACAGAAACCACCGATTATATCATAGATATAAATAAAATGTTAAAAAAAAACAATCAAACCCAATTATTAGTATCAAGGATTTTTGTTAAGATAGCAAGCTTACCTGAACAGAAAAGAGTCTACTCCGGCTAAAGAAACAAACACTAACACTATAAATAATTTAAGCTTTTTCAAAACTGAAACTTTTCCATGGTTGAGCAACAGTGTAACATACTAATTTTTGTGAATAGAGAAGTCTGCTATCCTCACAACAAATCTTAAATACCTATGTCCTTGTGCTTTATGTTACATAGAAGTTTGAAGTTTAACCTACCTGATGATATCCTGCAGTCTAGGACCCATATCTGGTACATCAACAGGCACATCCAGTTGAGAGTTGTACAAAACATCAGCAAACAACTTCATCAGGGCTCCTACAACAACCAGAACTCAGTCAAAGTTGTTGGAAATTATAGTTCCCTGTCCTTGAATGGACCAATCTACACATTGTTCTTTAACAGGTCAAAAACCAATCTCAATCGAATGTATTTCTGTGAGTGAATTTACTACAATCTACTGGATAACAACAAACCGTTTGATGATCTTTGTTACTCCAAACTTGAGGTTAACCTTAATATGCCACACATCCGTAGTATATAAGATAAGATGTAAGATAGTCACAACACAAGATATGTACAGGTTTTCCAATAGGTTTTAAATGTTGTAATTCAATTGACAATGATGACATCATTTTTGTATAGACAGAAAGACAACTGTTTACATACTGTGTATGGACTCATCAACAAACTGATGATTCAATCTCGACTTTGTTGAAAACAAGGGTGTTGTTAAACACAGTTATACAAATATTTGTAAAATTATAGAATCCATATTTGTAACAAAAATTTTTCGACCAGACGTACCTGCCACAAGATCAACCGGTAAGTTTGATGAGGATTTGTTGGCCGTTTTGTAATCATCTGTGATTAGAGCCTGGAAAGAAACATTATGTTAACCTTGTTGAACTTAAGTAAAAGTTAATACTATTGTTCACGTGATAATTAACTATCCATTAGAGCCAGTGAATCGAGTACCATATTACAAAAGTGAAACTAAAATATAAAATTACTGTATAGCTTGTACAACTAGGAGTTTTCTAACAAAGAAAGATCTTTATGCCTAGGAGAGCAAAACTTGTTTTGTTAAATATATGGATATATAGCTTAAAATAAGGTCTGAACCTCTAATCATAATTATTACACAGTGAAATTACATTGGTAATGAACTGGCATCGATCCTGAACCTTCAGAACAGAAATCATGCGCTTTAACCTCTAGGTCAGCCACTCAACTAGTAAAATTGACTATTTTCTGGGATTGCTAGAAGTCAATCAGATTTAAAATTATTATAATCAACATTTGAGGTCAAACTTAATAGAATTGGGTATTGACTAGTAAAATTGACTATTTTCTGGGATTGCTAAATTTCAACCGGATTTAAAATTATAATCGACATTTGAGGTCAAACTTAATAGAATTGGGTATTGATAAAGTTGTTAGCTACGGCATTTTAAATTACATATAGTTGTATTTTATCAAGGAAATAAAGAACTTGAACCTTTCTACGTGAGACAAATGATTCAATAAATGTAAAGAGAATCATTATCCTAAGTGGTGAGTCCATTACTGCAGGAAGGGTTGGAGATTTTAAAGAATGATGGAGATGTGAGAACAGAAACAATGGAACCACAATCTGAGAGATCTATCTGTGGATTGTCATCATTATAGTGATGATGATACAGTATGTCTGTACACAGGGTGTCAAATAAGTAAAATGCTAAACCTCAGGAAACATTTTTATGAGTCAAAATAAAAAATAAAATAAAAAATAAAATGTTTCCATAAATGCATTGAAAAATGCTTTGTTTTCCCATTTTACCACCATTTTGTACTTTTTACAATAAACTTAATACTTAAGATCTGTATGAAAATTGGCATGTAAAACTAAAGGAGGCAAACTTGAAAAATAAATGCAACTTGGTCCAATTTAAAATTTTAAAGTGGCAGCATTTTAAAGATTCCAAAGTCAAATTCCATGAAAACAAGAGAATCAATCAAAATTCTACAAGACATCATTTTTAAAACACTTTCAAATCCATTTTATGTAAAATGGACCAATAAATTAACTAGTTAGGACAATTATTTATGTCAAGTAAAAAATTAATCACCAGGAGTAGAAAAATTAAAATGTAAACAATCCCAAAAAGTGACACAGAACACAAAGGACATAAAGAAGGCCTGTTATCAGAAACATCAGCATGGAAGAATAGGCCAATATAACACAAAATTATAACAGACCAAAAATAAAATATCACCAAATAAATAGTTGGATCCTTCAAATTAGGCCTTGTTTTATAAACTTTGATACTTATAAAGATAACTATTACAGATTGATGATTGCAAAAATGGGATTTAATTCACCTATACTTTGACTCAAGTAAAGTAGTTAATACAATGGAGTTATTGAAGTGGAATTGTCATATTAACACTTAGTTTCAACCCATTTGGGCAGGAACTGCTACTAAACCACATCCCTTCTATTAGCCAAATCTACGGCTGACATAATTCTCCCAAATTACAGCTAAGGGTCTGCGATTGTCCCCCTGTTTCTTTATGTGCCTCATATTTCTGGTAAATGGAGAAGGAATGGGGAAAATGTAGCGTGGTTCACATCCTACGCTTTAACTCTTTCTCATTATTGTTTTTTTTTTTTTTTTTACCCTGGGACACATTTTCCAGGAAGTGTCTTTTTTCAGACTTGCACGTTATATCTCATAAAAATCACAAATATTTAACTATTGTGTCAATTAAAATAAATACAAATATATTATCATAAAATGCTTTGTATGTATATACAAATGGTCTGGGATAAAGTTTTAAATGAAAAATGTTTTTTTAGAAAACTTTGTTTCGAGTGTTTGTGAAAATATTATAACACTGAGTAGATGACAACCAAAGTAAATTTTGGTAATGATTTAAAAATAATTAAATAACAATGTTTTACACTTATGTGTGAAATTTGAAAATGTATTGAATTCTAATAGCCTCATTTTTAGTCTAATAAACAACTGTAGTAATTTAAAAAGTATTGACCATTCATTTATTACAAAGTAATCATTACAAACAATGTACAAACCTATGTTGTTAGGATGTACAAACAACTATTTAAAACTAAAGTCATAAAATCTTATGTATACATCACTACTAAATGTGATTGTACCAATTTGTCATCATCACTAAAATGAAAAAAATCTAGAGGGACGTCCGGTTATGGCTGTTGAAGAATTGATTTTAAATGTTTATTTAAACATCCAAATTTGAAATGTTGTGCATGTGAGTAAAAGTCACACATAGAGATATAATAGAGAAGTCTGTACATTATATATTTTTGGTGGGGTTTTCGACCACTGGACAACCTCTAGTCTATATGTTAAAAGGCAAGCATGTTTCTTTAAAACCTTTTTTTCTCAGCTTGTGTGCATTGCAGGGAAAATCTATGCATACTGTTGGAAAGATATTTGCCTGTAGATGTGCAGAATACCTTTAAATTAATTAAGGCTCAAAAATAAGCACAACAAAATGAACTTAAAATTTAAAAAACTAACATGGGCCTTATGGGTTGCCATACTGGTGACGAAATAACAAAAAAATTAAACGGAAAATCAAAAAAAATTAAAGAAATTCCAATCACATGCTTTCTTTACACCGTGGGGAGAAAATAGAGAAGTCTGTACCTTACATATTTATGGTCGAGTTTTTAACCAATGGACAACCTCTAGTTTATAATTATTCAGCTACACACAAGTTTCAATGAAGTATTTTCCTGTCAAATAACATTGGAATGTGTTTATCAAAGTATATTTTACTTTAGTTGATAGAATTACCGTAGTAGGAATTTAAATTTAACACATATAAAGCAAATAATGTGTACATTTATCATCAAATGTTGATATTTTATGTAGGTAGCCAAATTCCTAATATTTATACAGAAAAACTAACAGAACTGCATCCCCTTATGTTGATTTTTAATCATAGGGTTTATAGAATGAGCTTATTTTTAATTGAACATGTTTAATGGTTCTTTTGGAACATCCATGATTAACTCAATTAAAAAAAAATAGTACAAAACCGTGAAGTAGAGCAGATGAGCTATGAAATAGCAAAACAAACGTAAAGTGTATCACAAAAATAAGGGAAGATATGAAAACTAAACATCTAATATTTCAGGTGTTGCCTTTCGTATTACTTAACAACTGACACGTGTGTTTTATGTGATATGTGTGTGTTTTATGTGTTCTTTGACTCGTCTGCAACCTTTAATCAGGTGAGTTAGCTGTGTCCTCTCCATCCTATATATTTATTTAATCCAAGCTAAATGCTTTTTCCTAACAACATAACCTTAACAACTGACACACAATGCAAGAGGTTAAATACCTGGTTGCTAAAGTAATCCATCATAGACTGAATGACAACCGGTTTCGACAATGTACTAAGCAGTCTCATACATGTAGAAATTATCAAAAAGACAATGGAGCTGATAACAACAATGCAAGGGGTAGGAGGGGAAGGGATGGTCAGTCTAGACCTATGCCTTGAACCCACAGCCGCACTGTGATTGTTAGTTGTATGCATTGTTTTTCCGTTGCAATGTTTGTCTTTGTTTTTTGTTTGTGTTTTGACTACCTCCTAGGAGCAAGAACAGTACTCTTAGAGCTTGATAATGACACCTTAAGTGTGTAAAAACTGGTCACCAATCGAATAACCAAGGATCAATTTGGCAACTAGGTATTTAACCTCTTGTAGGCCTGTAGTATAAATATCTCAATCGAATATAAAAAAATGAAAACTTAAAGCTAAGAAAAAAAAAACATTACACTACTAATCAAAGTAAATAAACAAAAGGACAGGAAAGGATTATTATGTACAAGGATAGGGATCAGCTAGCTTACCTGGTAGATAGAGTCCAGATTAGCCTTGATTACACATAAAACACATGACACAACACAGACATAAAACACATGACACAACACAGTGTCATGTGTTTTATGTGTAATCAAGGCTAATCTGGACTCTATCTACCAGGTAAGCTAGCTGATCCCTATCCTTGTACATAATAATCCTAATCAGCCAATTGGCCTCCTAACCTAAAAAGGACAGGAAAGGGTGATTTCAGGCCTACCTACATTTTCAACTTAACCTATGTGCTATCCTCCTTTTTTCTACAATTCATAGTAATTATTGATCAGTTTTAAAACTGTAGTTGCTCCCCAGTCAGAAGTAGACCCATAGCAAGTTTTTTCCCTGAAGTATTAACTCTGTAATAACAAGTCAAAGGTAAACTTACATTGAGCCGATTGAGCAGGAGATCTAGTACGAGGGCGATCTTATTGGAGAATATGACAAACCTCGAGTTCTCAGGATGATTGATACAAGCAAGAGAGTAGACGGTACAAGTGGTGAGAAAACATCTGGAAAACATTACAACAGTTACATATCTGAGTGACCTAATTGTCAGGGGGAAATACAAAAATTGTAACAGAGGAAAACACGGTTTGTCATTCAAAAAAGGTCATTTCAATACATGCATTGCAAAACTAAACTAGCTCTTTTTCTCCCAAGGGCGTAAAAGGAGTCTAGGACACAAGCTGTGCATTTTTATTGTTCCGTTGCTGTTTAAAATTGTTCGCTGATTTTTCAGAAGAAAGTATAGTAGAGTCCCACTATTTAAATTTCAAAAAATCTATTCAAGAAATCAGTGTGTT
The DNA here is from genome assembly GCF_028750875.1 of Macrosteles quadrilineatus. Lineage (NCBI taxonomy): Eukaryota > Metazoa > Arthropoda > Insecta > Hemiptera > Cicadellidae > Macrosteles > Macrosteles quadrilineatus. The sequence continues at coordinate 29,587,845 of NW_026542599.1, read as the reverse complement.
GTTGCATTTTTACTTTTACTCTACACAAACATAATGATGTATACTCACTTGGGAGGCAAGTAGGGGCTCATGTTCTTCGGTATGTCCAGAGCCAAATTTAGAATATTTGAAAGCGTTGTGAACCCATTCAGTTCCTTAAACACTATTTGGTCTTGTTCGATCTGTAAAAAAAATGAAACACATAACTAAAATCAGTATTATGTTATTGAAATATGTTTAATGTAAGCTAGCAAAAATGTAATAAACAACAACTAATTTACACACTAATAACTAATTGAATTGTAATAGTACAGCAAGCTTTCATAAAATGTATAATCCAGTGGATTTTACAACAAATTGAAAGAACAAATAAATAACTAGGATGAAAAAATTGTGATGTGTCTGTGATTTAAATTTATGAAAACCACAGGCTAAATGGACTAATTGTTAAAAAAATAAACTAGCTAAACTCAAGACATATACTAAACACTGATGAGTTTATATTTTTATTTTAAAGTACACTAGCGCTATTGGATATTCAGTAGATGCGTTCTGTGGGATTCCTGCGGGAAACTAAACTAATTCGCTATATTAAAGACTATTTTAGTGAGTCCTTTGTGAGGGAGTAGATGGAGACAGGCGACTTTATAGCAGGTCTTTATAGGTTTTAATGTTGGTTACAGGTTTGTAGAGCAAACCTGTTCCATAATTATAGTTATTGGGTTTGCTGTGAGAAAGTCATTGAGTTCCATAAACGTGGTTGACATATTATGATAGGTTTAATATTTTTGTTATTTAGCCTAAGTCTGTGTTTACCAGTACAAGTAATGATTTTCTAAATGTATTCGTTGAGTTTCAGGACATAATCCTTGAACTGTTTGGCTGGAAGAATGTGTGTGAATCTGTAAGTCATCAGCATGGTATTTATTTTATAGTGAGTGAGAACTGTGTGCAAGTCAATTATGTATAGAAACAACAGCAGTAGGCTAAGGATTGGCTCCTGAGGCACAAAACAAACAACTAACTCCCAGTCAGATCATCAACCTCAACACACTGCCACCTGTCTGACAGATAGGATCATAGCCAGTCCAGTACACCATTTGAAACCCCTAAGGCTATTTGCTTTTCCTAGATGAGCTTATGATTTACACAGTCAGAAGCTTTAGAAAAATCAAATAAGATAAGGATCATATTCTGCTGATGTTCCATTGCTAGTCTAATGTCGCTTTTCAAAGTGCTGTTTCTGTATTGGGGGCTGTTCGAAAGCCAGACTAAGGGTTACATATGATATTGTTTTCAATCAAAAACTCAGTTATTTGGCAGAGCACGATTCTTTCAAGGCCTTTAGATAATCCAGGCAATATACTGATCAACCTAAAGTCCTGGCAAGAAGCTCTTTTATCTTTTATCTCTGGATGAGATCTCTTTTAACGGACAAATGAGGGCAGACTTTCAAGAAATCAGAAATAAACTATGCCTATTTTGAAATATGCGGTTTGAAAATTAAGGTAATAGTTGAAAGTATGGCAAAGAGAATGTATCTAATAAATTGAATTGAAATGGCATCCGATCCTACAGCATTGATACAAATACACTGAATTGATTTCAGAACAGACTGCAGTTCAGGTCTGAAAGTGAACTTAGGAATAGGATATCCTAATTTTTGTGCAGGGAAATTTCTTAACTCTGTAATGTGATTTCCAACTTGTTATTGATTGATGCTTTGACCAAAGGAAGAGATGAAAGTGTTTAATTAATTGAGAGGAATATTGACTCTATTTTACTGTTTACCTGTTTCTCCAGCATGCGCACAGTCTCCGCCAGGTTGCGCTCTAGCAGAGTGATAGAGTTATCAGGCCATTGTCCCTGGCCTTGGCTAGAGTGCAGCTTGTCCACATTACGTAAGCACTTCGATAGCCTCATCTTGTTAGGGCTCTCCAGCTTCTTGGGTCCCTCGGATGACAAAGAGGAGAGATACTCTTCACCCCTGCAACATCCCAGTTAGTTATTATCAACTCTTGTCACATCAATATGGTAGTCATTGCTTTGACAATTGATAGGTAGTACTAGATGTTCCATCCACAAGTTAAGGTTGTTGCCAGTTTCAGAATCAAAAATGGCACATTTTAAATTGGGAGAAAAAGGTTGTACAGAGTAATAAAAGACACTTTGAAACAAATTGCACTTGATATTTTTGTCCATTGTTTTTGGTGTGAGACATCCAAAAGATTTATGAGCTAAACAAATTATCTCGCAACAATGCGGTTATAGTAAGTCTTGTGATTGAGCTTGAGCAGAGTTGCATTATTGAGGTGCCGGGATAACAAAATGTCATTGACAACTTTAAAACTCAGAAGAAAAAAAAACTCTTCATTTACTTACTATCATTCATCATCTTAAATTAACAATTACCTAGTAGTTCAACTCAGATGTTGGTTTTGTAACATTTTACGTGGAAGAATTTATTCAATCTAAATGCGGACCGTTTACTGTTGGTTGTAATTGATAATTTTTTATTAGCCTACACTGAAGTTGCTCATGTGTCATTCCTAGTGAGTAAACTATTAAGCAAAGTAAAATATTGAGAAATCATCTGTTTTGCAAATTCAAGTGAACAAAATACCACGTACGACAACTGTAGAGAAAATATATTTAACAATTTATTATTTAACTTTACCTTTGCGCCATGCGAGAGCGGATCTTCTTGCACCGTTTGCGCAGAGATTTCTGTCTCTCCCTGTGTTGCGCCAGTTTGGCGTCCATCTTGTCTGGCGGAGCGTCTATGATAACAGGCTCCGAGTCATCTTTGAGGTCTTTGACTGCTTCTTGGTGGGCTTTGCCTCTCAGGTGACTCAACAGATAAACCTCAGACTCCATCTGGTAGAATAATAGACTGATGAAATAAGCAATCAAAACATCTCCTAAACCTTGTAAAAAGGCTGGACAGTATTGTTCCTTTAGCATAAGAAGGAATTTGTATTTGCTTCTTGATTTTTGGAACAGGAATGAGGAAAGTTTTTCCTAGCCATACAAAAAGAAACCTGCCACAGCAAACCTGCAGACTAAGCGAATTTCCATTTGCCTGATTTCATTTTCGCTTTAATCCATTTAAATAGCATTAGGTTAAACAAGTACCTAGGTTTGTTGCTTAAGGGAAGGTAATTAAGCGTGTTTTTGGTATAGTATTAATAGCTTGGTATAAAAATTAATTAATTTGCCAAGTTTGATCAAAATAAATACATCCATAAACAAGAAGTTATCAACAGTTTACTTATTCTCCATAAATAAGAAGTGAATTTTAAATTAACAATTTTTTGAATTTTATTTGTAACCAATAACCATACAAAAAAACTCTTCAATATGCAAAATTATTTGATTTTAAGCTCTTCAAAATGGTTTAGGGAGAAATTGAGAAATTTTATATTTTGAAGCAAAAAAATGAGAAAACCAAATTTTTACCCCATAACACCACATTTTCATGGTCCGATCAAACAGTTTTGCGAAGTCGTTTAAATGAACATAGGTTTACAAGTTTCAATACATTTAAACCACACACATTTAATAAATTTAAACATTTAAATCGGATGAATTTTGCTCGAGTTATTGTGCAAATGGACACATAAATTAATTTGAACAGATGGTGTTTTTGGCCTCAGGGGACATCAAAAAGAAAACATAAATCAGTCCCGGGTCCAGATCTAACCAGGAGACCTACAAAAAAAGCTTATTCCCTATAACGGGTTATTTGCTAAACCTTTGTTTTGTGTGAAAAATCTAAGTGAAAAAAGTCTTGCAAATGCCGATAGTGACAAACAAAATCCATTTGCAGTCTTTATTGCACTGTTCTGTGTCATGTTGACTGTTATCTGTGATTGCAACATTATTGCCATCTCCTGTGATCAAGGCAATCAGTGTACATTATAACTATACCATTGTGGAGATATAATCATTGTCCCCTGCAGGTGAAAACTCATTAAAGATAATCCAGCACTATACAAGCCAAATTTTATCAAAATCAAACCTTAAGTTACCAGTTATCTCATTCACGGACACACACACATACACTTGCATATATAAAAATAAAAAAGGTTGGCATAAGATAGTAAAAAGAACAGATTTTGGACAGTCCCTTACCAGTACATTACACCTAGTACACAGCTTGCATGTGTCGTAAGGTGTGTGTGGAGGTGCCTCGTCGTCTGCCCCAGCTCTTAGTGCTCCACACTCCAAGGCCCGTTGGCGAATGTGCTCAATGTTCTCCTCATGTCGCCTCGCAGAGTCTACCTGCTTCTGTTGTATTTTCTTCTGCAACTCTTCAGTGTTTGCCTGCTGGGTCGCCTGTAGCGCTTGTCTGCGCTCTTGGTGGTCTCTGAATAAATTGTACAACGGTTAATGCAAAATAAAAAAATGGACCTAGTTACTTTTAGCGAATTTCCCAATAGGGAAGTGGTTATTACGTAGATGGCACGGTAAGACATAGACCCGGGGCTGATTTACTTTTTTCATTCTGATGTCCCCAGAGGCCAAAAACACTGTTCTTTAAAATTGTTACAAATGTAAATGTATACATCTGTCTGAACTTAAATGAGTTTGCAAACCAGCATAGAGCTGAAAGAAAAACAAAAAAAAACTATTTTTTTTTTCTACACCAGTGTCATTTCACAAGAGGTCTCAAAAGAATAAATATTTAGTGAATAGGATGTGCTGAGGTATATTAAAGCGTAGTTGAACAATAATTCATGGTCACAGAGACAATTTTAATAACTGCACATTAAATTCCAATTAATAAATGATGCAAATCGATGCTATAGGTTTCTAAACCTATTATCTCAGAAACATTCTAAACTAGGACTGTCTTACCTTGCCTTTTCACGAGCCAACTCCTGTCGTTCTTTCTCTTTTTCTTGCTGTTCACGTCCAATTCTTTCTTCTCTTTTGCGCCGCTTCTCCTGCATCTTCTCTATTTTTTCCTGAAATTGTATTTGTATTTATTCTCCACTAACAGTAAGAAAGCTGGAATTTAAATAGTTATAACTTATAATGATAACTAAGATGCTGATTAATGTTAGTTAATGTAATATTGCAAAACATACAGAAACAATCTAGATTACCCTCTAATAATTTTTGGAAATTAAAGATTTCCGTCTCCCAAATGAAACATCAAAAAGTAAAATTTCAAAGAGGTTCCCAGTCTGTAAGTTTCATAGAAATTACATTGAACATGTTCATTACAGGGTGGTAAAAAAGTCCCAGGACAGTTAAATATTTAAAAAAAATAATGTATATAGAGCTACAATACTTGGTACAAAGTTACAAGGCATAAAACTCTATTTTACCACATATTCAGTGATCCAATAACTCTTCAGGGGGACGGCCCACAAGGAGTCGGAAGAAAATCTTATGGAAGCATAGCTGAATATGCACATCAAATTAAAGGTCCTTTTTAGTAAGAATACAATGCCGCAAACCGCATTTCAAAAGGTTGATCCTGCGCAAAATGGCAGAGGTTCAAAGATTTCTTGAATCCGCCATTTTGAATCTTTGAACGACTGTTATTTTTTACTCAGGCATTCTTTTGAGGCATTCTCAGGCATTCTTTTGAGCTTGAATTTACGGCATCGTAATCTACTAGTGAAGACCTTTAATGTGATGTGCATATCGACCTGTGCTTACGTTAACAATTTTCTTCCGATTCCTAGGGCTGTGCCCCATGTGGAGTAAGCGTATAATAGCAATGTAAATTAAATGAATCTTTGAATAACTGTCATTTTGCGCAGGATCAACCTTTTGAAGTACGGTTTGCGGCATTGTATTCTACTAAAAAAGACCTTTAATTTGATGTGCATATTGACCTATGCTTCCATTTAAGATTTTCTTCCGACTCCTTGTGGGCCGTCCCCCTGAAGAGTTATTGGATCACAGAATATGTGTTAAAATAGAGTTTTATGCCCTGTAACTTTGTACCAAGTATTGTAGATCTATCTGCATTATTTTTTAGCGAATTTCCCTATAGGGAAGTAGCTATTACCGTAGGTCTCATGGTAAGACTTAGGCCCGGGACCGATTTACTTTTTCATTTTAATGTCCCCAGAGGCCAAAAACACCATTCGTTCAAATTTTTATATATGTATATATATATAGGTATATATATATAGATTTATATATATATACTAGCTGACCCGGCGAACTTCGTATCGCCTAAGTTATAGGTTTCCCCTAAGACAAACCGATGGAAAGAAAGTACCGTTACGTTTAATTTTCAAGATGATCTCGTTCGCATCGCTCAATCACGTCCTGGTTGAAGTTCGTTCGCTACGCTCACTCACCTTTGGGTTGGAGCTCGTTCGCTACGCTCACTCACCTTTAGGTTGGAGCTAGTTCGCTGCGCTCACTTGCCTTCAGGTTAGCTCCTTCGCTACGCTCACTCGCCTCCAGGTTGAAGTTCGTTCGCTACGCTCACTCACCTTTTGGTTGCAAATTAGCTGTTGTCATAAATGTAAAAGAAATAATAGTGCTGCACCCTGTTGGTAATCCTTGTAACTTTAATGCTATTGAACATCATAGAACAGAACCAACTTGTTTAATTGAAACAGCTGTTAAGATTCATTAATTCCATTTCTCATAAGGTTAACATGGGAAACTCCAGAGCCACTAGGGCGGAGCCCTTTTAAGAATTTCGAAACGGGAAATAGTTTACGTCCGATTCGCATACCTACAGAATTTACACACCAAATTTCATAACGATCGGTGAAGTCGTTCCGGAGGAGTTTGCAGACAAACACTGTGACACGAGAATTTTATATATTAGATATATATGTGTCCGTGAACACGATAACTTGAGTAATTTTTATCCGATTTTGATGAAATTTGGTTTGAAGGTGTAAGGCGGGATAAACTTGAATGAGTTCGTGATCCAGCATGATCGGACCATGGGAACAGGGTTTTATGGGGGGTTTTATGGGGTAAAAATTGGTTTTTCTCACTTTTTACCCTCAAAACACAAAATTTCCCAATTTTTCTCTAAACCTTCTTAAAGAGCTTAAAAAAACAAACAATTCAGTATATCAAAGTGTTTTTGTACGGTTATTGGTTACGGAGAAAACTACAAAAATTGTAAATTTAAAATTCCCATGTTATTCTTATGGAGAATATTGTAAAATGTTGTAGTTTGCTTGTTTATGGATATATTTTGATCAAACTTGGCAAATTTATTTATTTTATAGTAAGCTATCAATATTTTACTAAAAACACACTACTTTGTTAGTTTCCTTGTAGCAGCAAACCTAGGTACTCGTTAAACCTAATGTTATTTAAATAGATCAATTGAAAATCAATTCGGCCAAATGGAAATTCGCTTAGACGGCAGGTTTGCTGCGGCGGGGGTATCTTTTAATATTTAACTGTCCTGGGACTTTTTTATCACCCTGTATATTGGTTAAACAATATTTCTTCATTGTGACAGTGTAATTCTCAAGAATTAGAATCTCCCCAACTCATGATGTAGGCCCTTAAAATAAAGTTTTTTTAAAGTTATCAATAATTACCGTAATAATTTAGATTAGGAAATGGGTGAAACATTTAATACTTTTAGTATACCTACAGAAATAGTTGATTTTTAATACTTTTCACTGAAAATTTGATACAAATTCAAAAATCCCACAACAGTTGGTAAAACTTTCCATTTACAGTAACATAATGATTTTGTCTCCTACATATTCCCACCAAATCATGACCATCCCTCACGATGGCAATACTTTCAGATTTCCCAAAAAGTCTTTCATATTCTGCCAGATAAAAAGAAGAAAACAATAATTTTTGATCCTTGAAACATTTTTACTTAAAACAATTCAGTTAGGACTAAATGTTTAGTGAATATATAGATGTCTATCAATAAATAAAGCATACATTCAAATTCACCTTTTCAAAATTGTTCAGTGAATAATTAGATTACAATTCCTAGTATTTTTTACCTCTGTGTTGTAATTCATAAGGTATCCTAATTAGAACAGAAATCGGAACAATATCTGGAATCAATCGAATCAATCAATCAAGATTCGCCTATAGGGTGAATCTTGATTGAATATCAAGATCTGATGATGATTGGAGTTTCCAATCGAAATCGATCACTACTTACCATCTTTTATATGTATTTACCGTCTTGTGAGTAAACAGTATAAGTGTAAATATATTGTTATCGGTGTTATTTGACATATTTTTCTGTGCTTTCAGATAATTTAAAAACATGTACGATGCTGATCAAGAAGTTATTTAGAATCAATGTCACAAGTATTGCAGTTGGAACTCAGCAGTAATTTTAAAAAGTAACTAATTCCATGGTTTGACTGATGAAAACTTAAAGGAATGGTTTTATTTTCTGTTTAACACATAAAAACAGAAATAACAAGAAATAATTACTTGTCTCTCAGCCTCAAGCAGTCTTCTTCTCTCTTCTACTGCAGCTTCTTTTGCTGCTTTCTCCTCTTGTTTGCGTTGCCGTACATCATGAATACCTTGCAATCTCCCTTCTTTTTCCTATATAACACAAAATTGTATAATTCTGAATAATTAGATATAAAAAAAAATAATATAAAAGTCTAACAAAACTGGGATTGAAATTTAGAGTGATATAACAATTAATTATGTAACAACAACTGTTTTTAATAGAGTGATAAGTGGGTTGAGTAGATGAAGAGTTGGAAGTGAAGGTTTTTTTTTGCATTTTGATTTTGATAGTGGTGGTGGTGCAACAACCATCAGAGGATTAATATTAGCTGTTCTGCTCCTGACGTCTGCTACAACCTAGGAATAAAGCTTAGAATTACTATATTTTGGCATAGGGCTGAATAATATTATGGTATTCACAAAAAAAAAAAAAAAAAAAAAATTGAATTGATACAGATCGTGTCAACAGCTTCTCAGTGGTTTGTACAGCACTTCAAGGTGGCTCGTTGGCTCAAGTTTTTCCCGGCCAAAGTCGGTAAACTCGTGAAACATCAAAGGTCTGTGGTTCGTGTTGGTTCAAGGCTTGGTGCACTGTTCTCACAGCCTGTTAAGTTTTAAATCTGAGAAGTGCATTTGATAAGTTGTGTAGTTGAAGTGTATGGGAATAAAAATGGAGTGTAATAATGACGCTGTGATGCGAGCTTTAGGACTTGAATGAACAGGAACCTGTAATTAGGGAAAAACAATACGAAGACCCTAAAAACAGAAACAAAGTGTATGATGCGTGGAAACAAATTCAAGTGTGTTTCAGCATTGAAATTTCTCTAAAGTTTTAAAAGAGAATAGAAGGAATCTTTCTTTGATGTTGTAGAAGACTAGTGTGACTGAAAGTGCAACATTTCAAGTATACAAGCCTAAATGTCATTTTGTTTATTGCCTTCAGATTTTACGTCCAGCTTGACAATGATGCCATAGGCATCGAAACCGGTCGCCCTAATGACGACTTAAGGATTTCTTGGACAGAATAAAGGTATCAAGAGGTAAATCTTGTATACAAGCCTGACTGGATTGTCAACAGTCAACTGTACAACTCACCTGACAGGAGGCAATATAGTCCTGTCCCTTGTTCTGGTCCTTCAGGTTGTTGATGAACATGATCTCCTTTAATTTCTCCTCCCCATCATGAGCCTTGAGTTGGATGATGGTCTCATCACTGTTGGATTGTCAACAGTCAACTGTACAACTCACCTGACACGAGGCTATGAAGTCATGTCGCTTGTTCTGGGCCTCCAGGTTGTTGATGAAAGCGATTTCCTTCAATGTCTCCTCCTCATCATGAGCCTTGAGTTGGATGATGGTCTCATCACTGTTGGATTATCAACAGTCAACTGTACAACTCACCTGACACGAGGCTATGAAGTCATGTCGCTTGTTCTGGGCCTCCAGGTTGTTGATGAAAGCGATTTCCTTCAATTTCTCCTCCTCATCATGAGCCTTGCGTTGGATATTGCGGATGTGCAGGGCTCTGTTCTCCTCTGCTTTTTTCAACTTCTCCGCTATACGCTTCCTGCGGTCTTCCTTCAACTGGGCCTGCTGCTTCTGCACCTCTTCTACCTGTGAAAATGTGTTAATAAGAATAGTTTTTTGTCACTGACATTTATATTTGTGAGTTAAAAATCAACACAATAATGGCACTCAAGACTAAAAACTTTTCAATTCCTACATTTCCTACTCATTGTCAAGTCCCCTTCTTCATATTTTTTTGTGTCAGCAACTTTGCAGTCTTGAATTTTCAATTATTTGCACAGCCAAAGTTGAAATATTTTTTTATTACCTTTTTGAGTGCATGTACTGTATATTGACTAAATTCATTTGTGACATTGACAAGTGTTCATCATTGTAGTGTATTGATTTCACCTTGTTCAGTAACTCCCTTATCTTGTTGGATTTGTCTTGTAGCAGCTGTTCTCGTTTCAGCTGAGCAGACTCCTGCCGCTCTCTGTGACGCTGGATGGTGTCAGGAGTGTGGCGACGGCGAGATGGAGACGATAGTTTCTGGTGCAGTTCCAACGCACGACCAGGATGACGACCCACCAACTCCTCCAACTGCTCTAGAGTGGATATACGCTCGTCATATGGAATATCTGAAAACATCAATACAATTTTTAAAAAGGGCAGCTAAAACATTACTTAAATATTTTAACACCGATTAATTAGGCTAATCTTTTGGATTCAAAATACTTTTGAGTCTTAATAATTCAGGTGACCAGCTGTTCTTTTTATACGATGTTTGTTATGATATCTGGTTAGTGGACCCCAGGGGAGCAACTTTGAAAATAGAATAATTCCAAGCATGTAGGAAAAAAACAACTTTCTATTCTGATTCACATAAAAAGTTGGTCATGCAATCGGCAGAGATAATTGTTGAAACAATTCTTTACAGTACATGACAGAAAGAAAGGTATATTTACTATTGACACTTGAGAACCCAAAGCAATTTGGCAATAATAATAATAATTAATAATAATAATAATAATACTATTCTTTATTGCTTCAGACAATACAATGATTGCATAGCATGCTTCGACATATACAAAATCAAAGAAAAGGGCACAATAGAACAAAATAAGGCATGAATTTACAATATGACTGAAAGGTAAATTAAAGGTCATACAGGGGGATTAAAAATATCTGGGTTCCCTGGAGTCGGTCATTAGTTACAAGTGTACAACTACTACATTGTTTTATGCTCCTAGTTCAATCGACATTTCCTAAATTTGTATTTGTATCCGTCCTTTTTTGTACTTTTCAACCATAACCCCCCACCAATTTTGTTCTGTGTGTTTGGTCAGTTTATGCAGGTTTAACAAATTTTCAAATTATTGTGGTCGGATTATTACTTGATGTTTGTTGAAAATTACTTAAAAGTTTGTCATAACATTTTATACCTATAACACTATGGTGAACATTATGTTCACATAACTTGATCAAGGGTAAATATTACTGGAATCAAGATGGTTAAATTAATTACTATTTGTATATTTAATTAAACCTAGTTTTACCTTTTGTTGATGAGTCACTTAGTTTTTCAATTTTGTCCATGGTATCCATTTGATCCAACCAGGAAAGATCTAAAACACAACATTGGAAGAATAACTAATACAAAATTTAAATACAAACTAAATGTTTCTTCTGTACAGATTATTACTTATATTACAAATCAACATCATTTAAAAAATACACCAACTGATTAGGCTACAGGAAATGTTAAGTGAAGAAATTGATATTTAATGCATAATTACAAAGGATACAACCATAGCCACCTCTAATACACAAGGCCACTAAAAACCAATTTAAAAAACCAATCGAGGAATAGCAGGAAACAATTGTTGCTTACGCGGCGGATATCTTGGAATCTTAAAACTGTATGTATCTCCAGTTTTAATTGAGCTTTTGTAATTATTCTTTCACCCAGGCACAACACATCTATCTGGCATGGTGTAGTAACAAGTCCAATGTCATTACTAATGATTAAAGGTAGTAGAACCACGAATAAGTTAAGTCGGTATGCGACTCCTCCATTCACTGTAATGGTAAGACGATTGCGCGCCAAGACTCAGATGCGACGTTGCCAGTTTTCGCTCAGCGCGGCCTTGTGTACTACAGAAGGCTATGATAAAACTTATCTAAGTGTTGTATTCATAAAAGATATTAAGCATTTTGGACAGAAAACTATGCTTTTACACATGTTAGGACCATGTTATTCAACTATGCTATGGTATCAAAATTGATGAAAAAAAATCTAAAACCGAAATCACATCTAAGTGAAAAATTACCGAAGTGACACTAAGAACTACTTCATTATTTGAGCTGTCCTAAGCTCCTCCCTCTTCACTCCATATTTTGTAGATAGTGGTATGTATCATGGATTGTCCAAAGGATTGTAATCTCCTTAAATTCCAATCCCTCGACCTCAATAAGAATGATTGGTTTGTCCCAATGTGATAATTTCACAGATAAAATACAGGTGTTCCTTACTAAGAGGACTAAGATAGCTACTTTTCTAAATGGAAATAAGCTAAAATGTGCCATAAAAATTCAAAATCTTTCATTAGCTTATACAGTAGAACCCCTCATATATCCGGCCACTATGGAACCAAGTTCCTGGATGTATAAAATATTGTACGAATAAACAAACCTATTATAAAAACAAACTTATACCTAATAATAAATGTGTAATTAATAAATGTAGTCAAACCCAGTGTTTTAGCCTCTATTGGGATTATTTTTTTAATACACATGTTTGTAGAACCAACAGAGAATGTATTTATAGGTTAAAGTGTTTAAGTAATGAAAATAAAAAATATTAAGACTTCAGATAACATAAACAAATTTTAAATAGTAACGGAGGTAAAGCTATTCACAATAAATTTGCCTACTTCCATTAGACCTTAAAATAGTAAGTTATGTTTATACTGAGCTTTCTTATCCATTGTTTTATTTTTAAATTTTTTTTAATGAAATAATAGCCGTAATGTATTATGCACAGTGTAATTAATCAACTAACTGTTCAGAGGTAAGGCCTACCTGCAAGCTCAACTAAGAAGAGTCAGTAGTATGTTAACAGACAAATAGATTGTGAGAATGCTCAAATCGTTAAGACTAGTACTTGCAGCTCAACAAGACTAGTAAAATAACACCAACAAGTCTTTTCCTAATTTTTAGTCATTGCAGACAACCTAAAACAACCTACTATCGTACATTCAACACAGTTTTGGAATCGGTGATCAGTTACTGAATAATAAGTTAATGATGATTTTCGATAGCAAGTAAACCTTGAAAAAGTGGAATTTCCAAATTAAATGGAATTTGCTTAAGTCAAGCCTGGAACATAAATATTGGCTTCATTCCTGTGCTTATGATTTAGTATTTTTGTAGACAATTACATAGTACATACCTTTACCTTTAATGAACTCTTCATAAGAAGCTTTGATAGCGTTTATTCTACAGTTGGTCACGTCTTCTTCATTCCCAGTGTTCATTTCTCCATCTGTTTCTGCATCATCTGTTTCCGTATCAACCTACAAGAATTACATTAAGATGCATTACAGTAGACTCTTGATAATTCGAAATTAGTGGGCCAAGCATATAAATTTGAATTATCAAGAGTTTTGAATTATCAAGAGTTCGATTTATCGGGAGAAAAATAAACCATTCGAATTACAGAGAATTCATTTGTTTAATACATACAAAGGTACAGAACGTTACAATATTTAAAACATCATACCATATTTTAGTACACTTTTAAACAATCAACGGCTTATTTTTCAGTTACTGTTGCAAAGAAATCTGTTATTTAGCGCTAGATATATTTCGCCAATAGCTGAACTATCAGCTGTCGACAACTACGTTTGTGCTCAAGGAGATGTCGCGCAATCTAGAGATCGGATTGCCAACTTAGAAAAACAAGTCAGCGAACTAACTCAGACTACTGCTCCAACTAAACAAACATCAAAACGTCCAACACTAGCCTACCATGGGAACAGGATGTACTGTACTGTATAGTTTCCTGTTATAACAGGAAAATATCACATCGAATTATAGAGTGTTTTGTCGACTAAACTTCGAATTACTGCGTGATTTTGATTTATAGAGTGTGTTTTCGACGAAACTTCAAATTACATCATGACTTTGAATTATAGAGTGTTAAGCGACGAAACTTCGAATTACTGAGTTACTTCGAATTATAGAGTGTTTTTCCGACGAAACTTCGAATTACTGCGTGTTACAAATTGACCTGCGCTCTATTTGGACTTTGAAATACCGAGTGTATCAAAATGCATGGTAAAAATTTGAAATATTGAGAGATTCTCTAGGGACTGAGCCTTCATTTTGAATTATCAAATGTTTTGAATTATCAAGTGTTTGAATTACCAAGAGTGGACTGTATATGATTTAATACTTAATGAAATAAAAAGAGGTTAAGTGTTATATAAATTACCAGCATTAGAGCAACACCCTTTCTCTCTCAAATTATTGGTCAATAGACCACTTGAATTTTTTACATGAGTGTAAATTTAAGGTTTCGTACTAGCCCAATGTTTTTATTTATTGTAAATCAATTGGTCAATTTATATCTGTTTCACAGTGTTTCTAATAATCAATACCATATACCCAACCCGTACCGTACTTCAATATTAACCGTAAAACTTATCACAATAATAGCCTTCTCAAATACAACAAAATGAAATTATACCTCAATACTATACCGACCATATCTCAGTATCATACCCAACTGTACCTACATCTCAAACCAACCCTTAAAACAATATGGGCCTTACATCAATACAATACAAACACACATCAACAACATACCCAACCATACCTCAACATCATACACAACCATACCTAGACATTGTATCCATCCACACATCAACAACAAACCCAACCATACTTCAACATCATACACAACCATACCTACCATACCTAGACATTGTATGCATCTATACTACAACATACCCAACCACACCTTAACACCATACACAACCATACCTAAACACTGTTTGCAACCATACCTCAACACCATACTCAACCATACCTAAACACTATACACAACTATACTTCAATGTCTTCAACACCATACTTAACAAACATACCTCAATTTCAGCATCTTCCAAATCCTGTATTTCCTGATTTAGTTTCTTCTCTTTCTCGTCCAGTTCTCTGCTCTTCCTGATTTCTTCTTCATTCATTCTTTCATCTTCTGATGACAAAATGTCTATCAACTTGTCAATCCTGTTGGAAAACAAAAAAAATATTAATTTTATTGTAAGAAAGCAATTTTTAGGGTATTGTGTGACTATTTTCCTTTTGATTCATATCACTCAAGTGGGACATTTTGTCGCTAAGTACACAAAATAATATACCTCTGTGTTTTAAAAATTTTATTGCTTGTCAAAATACAAAATATGGGTGGAGTAAATTATAAAATTCCCCGCCGCAGCAAAATTAAGTACTTGTTAAATCTAATGATGTTTAAATAGGGAATAAATATAACTTGTTTATGGAAACATTTGATGAAAAATCCAATCAGACAAAGTTAAACTTGCATAGTTTGCAGGATTGCTGCAGCAGAGGTATTGATAAGATAAGAATTTTAAGATTAAACTAAATAACTAATCAGCCATTTTACTCAATATAAGATTATATTTCAAGAACGTGGACTCCACTGGATTTTAATTTATGAAATGAATAATTTGACGTGGCAATGTATTTGTATGAAATACTAACTCGCAAATAAAATCTCATTCTCATATTTATGTTTAAAAGGTAAAAATTTTGAAAAACCCCATTTTTTACAGTTTCAAAACTCAATCACCTCTTTTCACCTGATCTTGCTAGTTTCCTAACTCATTCAAGTCTATACAGCTTAAGACATTCATGCAAAATTTCAACATTGGACCAAAATTACTAGAGTTGTCATGTTCATGGACATATATAAATATTAAATATATGTGTAAAAATTTGAACAAATCGTGGCCTTTGGGGACATCAAAACAAAAAAGCAAATCAGTCCTGGGTGTAGGCCTTACTGTGCCACCAACGGTAACTGTTTATTTTATGGTTAAGTTCTATATGGGAAATTAGTTAAAACTTACACAGTTTGTTTTAAAAATGTTTATAATTAAGTTATAAATAGCCTGCTCCTTTTCTTTGTGACAACACCATGCTTGATTCCGAAGAACAATGATGTCTTTTTAGTCTTTAGGAAGAAATACAATTTTTATGTAGTAGGTTATTTTAACCATATTAGAGTCTATTTTCCCTATTCTCTAGCTGAAGCTGTATGAAGCACAGCTAAAGCATAATTAGTAAGTATATGTTATGTTTTAGTATTGACCTCAATGATACTATGGTTGCTTAGGTCATTGTCCTAGAAATCAATCTTTACTGAGTGTAATTTCAACATAAATTACAAAAGCTTCATCAAATTAGAATAATCATTTATATTATTGACATTCAGTATTGAGGCAACCCGTAACATTGCCAATTACTTACTTGCAATTTCCATCTAGTTTCTCCCCATTCAACATCTTCATCACATCCTTCACTCTATCAATGGATACTTTTTTTCGCCCACTCGTTACAGGTTTTATCTCAACCTCATCTTCCTTTCCCTTCTTCTTCCCTGACAGAGAATCGCTTTTCTCGTTTTTAACATTTTGTTTCGGAGTAGATTGCACCTGTTTTTTCAAAGCCAAGCGATTGGCTTTAGCGATTTCCTGGTTTTGTTGTTCTTTGTGCAGTTTAGCTGGCTTGGGGTCAGTCGCAAGGGCTATTGAAGGTAAGGACGTAGCTGGGCTCGGTAGATGGAAGCGAGAGTTGGGAGGTTGAGCCTTTAAGTTGCCGGGACTCTGTGGCAACTTCCACCTACTTCTGCACTTCACGGTTTCCCACCCGTCTGTTCAGAACACAAGAGTATCACATTAACAAATTAATCTTATGTTGACAATAAAATATGTTGTAAACGTTTTAATAATTGAGCGCGTAATATAGATGATCTAATGATGACAAAGTTTACAGTTATATGTTAGGTTAAAGATCAGTGTTTTGGTGTTAAAAGGCTTGCACCTGGCAATTAAATCCAAGCGTAAGATGTAAACAAGAGTAGTAATGATGGCTGCCAAACCAGATAAGGAGGGGCCACACAGCTATAGGCGTGTCGCTTCGTATATATATTAGGCTACACTTGCAATTGCAGCTTGTCACGTTACGGATCTCGTGGCTACAAGTGGTCTCATGGCTACTACTATAGTTCGGCCGCTTAGAAAACGACCTGCGCGCTAATGCTAAACCAATGCTGGAGGAGGTCGTTTTCTAAGCGGCCGACCTATAACTAGTGGCCTTCCGACCACTAGGGGTCAAAGGATTTCCCGAGTTGTCTTCTTAAACAACCCGCTGTTTACCTTCAAAACATATCAGTAGATGTTTAACTTACCTTCATCAATACTGCTTTTCTTTTGAAGATTTTGTTCGCTTTTAAACATAGCCTTTGCTTTTTTCAACAAGGATGGATTCCTCTCCACAGAATTTGGGCCATTAACTTTGGACATCTGAAATATACAATGTCAGTTTCAACTGTAGAAGCATAAGACAAAAAATAAATATAGTATGCGCTGAAATAAACTGAAAAACATTTGACTGGTTCAGTTTCATTACTGTTAATTTTGGCGGATGCTGTTGGAATACATTGGTAAATCAGAATATGAATGAAACCAGCGGTTTAAAATCGATCAATCAAAAAAATTTATAGTTCAATAAATATGTTTCCTTGTCTCTGTCTCTCTGCTCCTAGAAGCAGGAATTAATTGTTCCTGCTTATTCTTATTTTTGTGCCAACAACAGGTGCAAAAACTAATTTCACCCAGTATAGAGAGTTTTCGTCACCATAGACTACTGGTAAGTGACAGTGGAGGTACTCTTTATTGTTTATGGGCTTAGATTACTTTTACAAGTCACACAGGCAAGCCAGAGGTGACCATTGTAAGATGTGCAGCCAGTCTTGAGCCAGCATAGTCTGGCTTATCAGCATAAGATACTAACACTGAGCAATGGTAGTAAGCAAACCACACATAAAACTACTGAATTAAAAGTCAAACAAAACAAAACACACAAAGTCCCTTAAAAAAACCTAAAACAGCAACAGTAATAACACAAGATATTAGACAAGCATTGAACATGTTTGTACAAGATGATCAACATCTTGTTATTATTGTTGTTGGCTTTAGACGGGATCAAATTCTAGATCTTTACTTGCTATGACTTTTTACTAATAATAACTTAGTGCTGGAAAATATCCAATATAATTTCTAAGATAACAAAATAAATTCATTTTATCAATTTACCTGATTTACTCGATTGTCAGATTTGACAGTAGCACTTGCCACATTTCTATTGAATGAAACCCTCGGCCTTAACTCTATGGAGGTACTGCTACGATATATTTTAGGAGCAGCTGGTGTACGTGAGCTGGTAGGTTTTAAGTTAGAAGTTTTATCACTTGATGGTTTTGTAGGGACTCTACTTTCGACAGCTTTCTTGCCTGCCATCTAGATTGGAAAAACATCAATTGAATTTTTTTAACAAAAAAATGCCTTAGTTAAAAATTGCAGTTAGTTTTGCAGGCAAAAACAAAATAAAAGTAAGATATTCATTTGATTTATTAAATCTGATTCTTGGACGATGGATGCAGTAAATGGTTAATAAGCAAGACAGTAATGGTTTAAAATTTAAATCAAAGAATTTTGTGAAAATTCAGATAGTTTGAAAAAACAATTTTTAAATTTTTACAGAAAGAGAACATATAAATGCAGAATTATATTTACCTGTTTCTCGTTGATCAGAGGTTTCCCAGCAGAAGTAACAGTTCTGTTACGAGCTGGTCTTGGTCTCAATTCTATGGCAGTATTGCTTCGATACACTTTGGATACATTGATAAGCTTTGTGTTAGTATCTTTATCACTTTTTACATCTGATAATTTTTCACTTGCTGGTTTTTCTTTGGGAATGCATTCAAAAACAGGTCTTGTGCTTGTAGACTTTTCACTTGTCAATTTTCCAATTCCTTTCTTCTCCAAATTTCCATTAGCAAAGGCAGGCTTATTACTAGTAGCTCTATTATTTTCAATTTTTTCACTCAACGCTTTCTCACATAATTTTTTTTCTTTCAATATTTTTTCAGAATCGATTTGTGCCCTACTTTTTAGAGGAGGAAAATCATCATTGGTAATAATCACTTTCTCGAGGACGGATTCATCTTCTAACTTTTCAACTGTCTGTTTTTCAGTGACTGGTTTCTCAACCTTGGCTCCTGGAGTAATAGCTTGCTTTTTGAGAGCACATGCAGGCTTAGAACCGTTCTCTAAGGTTTGCTTTTCAAGGGTAGTTTTTTCACCGATTGCATCAGTAGCACTTGTTGGTTTTTTTACTGCAGGTCTCAGTAGATTTACTGCAATATTTTTTGCAGGTTTTGATGGATCTGTAACAGGATCATTCAAAGCTGGAGATTCATTTGGTCTTCTGATGATGTTAGGAGCCGTCTTATTCCTCACCAAAGTAGAGGCCTTAGCCAATTGTTTGGCAGCTGCCATGTCTGCTAGATGAGAAAGATCTGTTTGGGAAGCTTGTTCTACTTTCATCGGTTTGGCAGGCTTGTTACAACTTGTGACTTTCTGATTATCAATTACTTTACTAATAGGCAACTCTTTACTAGCAGATTTTTCAACCGTCTTTGTATCTTTAGAGTCCAGAGTTTTACTATTTGAACTAAGAACCCGAGTATCTTTGAGTTGTGAATCACATTGAGTCAACTTTACATCATTTTTAGTTTCACCTTCTTTGATTGTCAAGGTTACACTGACTCCTCCACCTGGGCCAATTCTCTCTGGGCCAGTTTGGGCTGTCTTGGTCCCATTTACAAGTGGGTTTTCAGTACCACAACTCTTAGATGCAACTTTTACAGAGTCTACTTTGTTTAAGCTATCATTCACATTTATCAAACTTTGGCTGTCTGCGACATTGTTTGAAGATGACTGTGCATTAATAACATTCTTATCAGTCGATAAATTGTTGGAGGCAACTTTAACTTGATCTGTGAGTTTGTTTGAGTTCAACATGTTGTCTGATTGTTGGGGAATGTTGGTTTTGCTCAAATTGTTGGTGCTTCTGTTAAGATTGGAATTTACTTTAGCTTGACAAGTTGGACCTAGTCTTTTGCTGGGAACAAAAGTAACAGCTGCCATGTTACTTCCAGGAACTGCTCTCGGAGGAATTGTGGTTGTGGGAGATATTGGTGTGGTCTTTTTTAAAGGCCCTGTCACAGTTTTATTGATAGACAAAGGAGAAAGAGTCAAGTTTTTACCAGCAGATGCTGCAACTGTCTTAGCTGGAGGTGGTGCTTTTCTAGCAACTGATCTCAACAAGATGTTGGAGTTATGTAAAGACTCCTCAGTCTGAGAAGATTGATTGCTCAAAGCTATTTCCACCGGTTTGCAGCTCTCATCGCCATTACTCATAAGCGGAATATTCTCTTTGTCATTCTCTTCTACTCTGCCTGGAAGTTTGACTGTGTTTTGGTTGAGGTTTGAAACCTCGGTAACTGTTTGCAGATGTTCTTCCAAGTCGCCAAAACTGAGACCGTACTTATTGTATAGTTCATTTTCTAGAGTGAAATCTTTCTTAAAGCATTCTTCCGCACTTGATAGTTTCACATCAGAAAAAAAGTCTAGATGTTTCCTTACAGGACTTTTATCATTTTGAAGAATATGATCAATTTGAGACTGAGACTTTGGCTGAAAAGAAATTTACATATTAGGTACTTTATTCAAAATTTAACTAATATGCCAAATTTTATAATGCAACTAATGAACTTTTTGCTGTTTCAATTATTTTTTCATTTCTATATCAGAGGCTTATTTCAGTATTTAATGACATAGTAAATTTAAATTTAAACGTCAGATTCCTTTGAGAATATTTCGTTGCTAAAAGACACTTGTTAAAAAAATACAATGCAAAATTTACAGTTTATCTAACTGATTAAATTTGACCAAACAAAAAGATTGTTTTTGCAGATAGATTATTAGGGTTTTAGGGCTTAGGATTTAAGAATCTTTTTTACCTACACAATTACTAAACAAAAACATTAAGCAGTGCAATTTAAAATGTAAGAAACTTAGTATACTTGCAAGATTATTATAAATTCATTCCTGTTTAGCATTACCAAACATTTTCAACAATTTAAAACAACCTTAACCTTACTCTGGATCATCACTGAATTGAGAATTGAGAAATATTCCCTAAGGAAAGTAGTTCAAAAAGAGGTTTCTTCTGTTATTAGAACTTAAGAAATTTTTAAAGTGGAAAAATAGAAACCCTTCATTACAAAATAGTTATTTGTGTAAATAGTGCGCAAAGTGGCACTTTGCGCTCGCGTCACACATTATAGTTTTTCCTACAGTTACTACAAAGCATATAAACAATTAGTTTTTCAAATACTAAACAAAAATTTTTAGGTTAGGTTAATCAAAATCGTTAGAGAGCAATAGAATGTTAACACACAAAAACAGGTTTATAGGTTAAGTAAGACGTAGTATCAATAGTCAAAGATTGGGAAACACTGCACCAGCTGATCATAGTATCTTTAAGTGTTGCCAACTTGTTTTCAAGCATACACGTAATATCTGTCTAAAACAGGCACACTATTTTGTGTTGTTTCGTTGTATTATTGAAGTGCGGCAAAGTAAGTAGATGCAGGAATTAGCTTCAAGATACAGTAGCCCGCTTTGTCAGGTAACTGTAGGAAAATGAATATTACAATATTATAATAATTGCTTCCGATTATGTAAGCGTAAGCCTACCTTGCTAGGGGAAGATTTCCTGACTTCCCATGCTAGAGATGTAGGTCGCTGCGGTGGAGGAGTATTTTCATAGTCTGAATATAAAAGTATCCACTCTGATAATTTCTCAAAATCTCTTTTGTAATTTTCTAAATAAAAAATCACCTCCTGAAAAGTGTACAAGGTATTATAACAGTTTTAGATGTTAAAATACACAAACACAACTGATATTCTATAATAATTTCTTACACAATCCTTTAAATTTTCCAGACAAGTGTTAGGACTAATGTATAATAATTAAGTAAGGTTAAGAATTAAGAAAGTAGGCTGAATGTAAACATGTCAAAACTAAAACATAAAACAAAACTTAACTATTTAAAAAAATATTAATAAAATCATCATTAAGTTTTCTTGCATCATAATTTCATCATAATCATACTAAAAGAAAAATGCAATGTTAGGCTGTGCTGTAGACCTCTTACGATAAAAAATAAAGGATAAACAAGATATTTACCTTAAGTCCTTGAGCTCTGAAAACTCCTTTTCTAGTATAAGGGTGCGCTCTACCCCTGACGCGCAACCAAATGCAAGGGTTTCAAGATTACTGTTTTCACCTGCTACATTGAAGGTAGAATCAATGTTAAGGTCTCATATTAAAGAGGATGAAATTTTCTATAGTTCTGCGTTTCATTATTTCATTTATTTTTAATGCACACCTTATAAACTTGATTTGTAGGACAAGAAAAAAGGTCATTTCAACTAGCCCTAACTTATTGAAAAAACGTTATTTGAACATTTGAAAAACGCAGAACTATAGATTGGTATTTGCACTACTATAAGCTGTTTAGAGTGCGTAGCTATCATTATTGGTTAATTTGAAAACAGTAATCTTGGAAACCTCTGCAAGCGCTTCTCGGGGCACTGTCCAATGGTGCAACATAGCAACTGAAGCCCGAGCTGAGGTAGAGCGCACCCTTAAAAGAATAATATCAACTGATAGTCAACCTGCACAGTCTTACCTTGCATTCAGATACACTCTCGTCCCTCTCACATTTCTCGTAGATTTCGTCCACAGCTCGTTTCAAGTTGTCAAACAGCAGAGCCCAGTATCTTGCCTGCATCTCTGCAACAACCAAATCACAAGTCTGAATCTAACATAATTTGATCAATTAAACTTTCAACTCTTAAAAGAGAATTTGGAATACAGAGAGTTAATTTGTTAGTTACGATCTGTATGTGCTAGTCAGTTTGAGATATCAAATATTAGTTGTTTTATAGCAATTTTCAAGTAACTTTGAGTCAATCCTGATTGCGCCACAAGTCAGAAACCCGAGCATTTATTTTTGCGATTATAGAATGTGACTGCAGGATTTGCTTGATCAATGATTCAAGACGTCTCTGCGATCACAGGAGGTACTAACAATTTTGCTGTAATGTGGGAAACGACAATGTCTTTGCAAACGTAGGACGAATTAACATTTAATTTCATTCATAATGTAGGATATGTTAATAATCTTGCTGTGATGGCTAGCTATATAGGCTGATTTCACTAATCCAGTATAACTGATTTTCAATATAGAGCCAGATTAGTGAGACCACTTTTTACCAAAATGAAATGCAGCTTTGAAGAAGAAGACTCGAACAAATACCTAGGAGTGAAAATTAACCTCGTAGAGGAAAATTATGATAAAAGTCAGATAATGAAACGTAGGCTACAGAGTTGGAGGATTTTAGAGCTTTGTCAGAGGGTGTAGAAAAAGTATTCCTTACAAACACTTAGATAACAATTCTAACAAACTTACCTGACTTCTTATCTCTGCCTGTGGAAGCCGAGCGAACCCTTGAGCCAGTCTTGGTCACCAGTGTTGACCTCTTGGGCAGCCTGGTTTCGTTGAGAAGACGAGGCGAAGATGGGGGTTTCCGACTCATGGTCTTGCCTGTAACACATTCTTAGATCATAAAAAGGACGACCTTAGGTAAGCAGATAAAATATCTGAAGTAACACTATTAAAATGCAACTTTTGAGTTAACAGAACTGTTTCTAAGGAATTATTGTGGTGCTGGTGGGAAGTCTGAAATTAATTTTAGGTATCAATTACACTTTTCACTACAATTAAGTTTCAATTTTTTTATGAATGTAAAATAAGAGGCATGTATGTTACAGATGACAAAATGTTTATATATTGGTGGTTTTTTAATGTTCAATACTATACCAATTTGAATGCAAAAAAAAGGAAAGCTATCAAGTGATGTAACAATAAACGGTACAGTATCTATCAGCAATCTGACTCTTACTTTTTCCCATTAGCTCGTCAACAACCTGTATCATGGGTAAGCGGTGAAAGTAACTATATTTTATGGGGAAAAAGACAAAAGTTGAACTTTGTAATTGTATTTTGAAATGTAATTTTTACAGCAAAAGAGATTTTACCATTTTGTTTAGAATTATAAGGACTGTACCGGTAACATACTAAATTTTAATCAAAATCAGTCAAGCCATTTTTAATTAAGATTTTTCTGCTATTAGGCTATACCAGTTTTATGGGAAAATCACAAAGTTACAATAACTTTTAAATCCGAATTTTCACAGCAATGGGGTTGTACAATTATGAAAGGGTTAAAAGGACTAAACTAATTAAATTTTAATCAGAATCTTTCAGACCCATTTGATATAAATTCAATATTCCCATTATTTCCATTAATTTATCTAGCTGTATCAATTTTTAATCATAAAATAACAAAGTTCCACCTATCTCTTCCTTAGAAATGTACATTATAAATGTTGACGAGGCAATTTTTCTATGTCAACATAAAACTAGCCTAATTACAAATAATTAATCATAAAAATGTTAAAAATTGGGTTTTCAATTTTTCTATCCAGCTCATAGAGCAATATTGAAACTTTCATTGCATCAGCTCTCTGTGTGTAAATTCAAACTAACTCCCACAAAAAACGTCAGCGCTATACACATTACACAACAAAGGGAATACAGGCTAGTGTGTACACATTTTTTGTTAAAAATAAAATAGAATCCCAGTTGAAATAATTTGGCTTTTTTCAGCCTATACAAAATTATAGGCTACTTATGAAATAATATTATATCATGACATGACACGACATACCTTGATAAGTAATATATCATCAACACAATCTAAAACCACATTAATAAAATAAATATACTGTTTTACTTGTTAAATAAACGAATACACATGATTAGCTTGCAGGATCTATATTTAGAAAAGGAGAGTACATAAAGTGAGACTATTGGGCAAAGGACTGAATCAACCTACGACTGGTTCACCCACACACACTCACACACCCACACAGACTGTCTATACATCTGTATTTCTTCAAGAAGAACTGATAATACTTGGTTAGATGAAATTTAAAATGAAAACATCACCAATATTTAATGAATTTTAAATTTCATGAGGCAATAATATTTTTGTGATGTGTCTGATTATAGCTGGCAAAAGGCCTCATTAAATTAAAAATTCATTAAATATTGGTGATGTTTTCATGTAAATTTTATCTGTATTTCTATTTAATTGGATGTTCATTGTCCTATGGTAAACTTAATGTTTTTAGTATGGCAACTTAAAGTTTTTCGGTAAAACCTTTAAATATTAAAAGAGTTATTCAATTGAAAAAAACATAAGATAGGGCAAAATTACAGATTCTTTCTTATCAATAAACCATATTAAAACCTTGCCCTTGTTTTTTGAGATTCAAGCACAAATTTAACTATTCATAAAAAATACTTGATTTACAGCATTAATTAGGGTTGACAACCATTATTTATAATATTGTTCAAGCAAAATAAATTAATATCAGGTTATGATGCAAAATTGTGTTTGAATTTAACATACCTTATTACCTCCCCTTTGCCTTGATACCAGCATAAGATGGATAGGCTGTGTCACAAATATTTACATTAAAAATAATATTTACAGTATATACAGACTTCCATTTACTTTTGGATTTTTATAAGATCTTTTGGACTTTTGAAACTTAAATGGCAGTGGATTTTAAAGGCTTGCGAGGTTGTTCTCAAAGGAATCCTAAAGCGTGTACTATGGCCTAGCTTTCAATCAACACTTCAACCTGGAAATTGTTTGTGGTTCAAATCCGTATGTTATGTTAATAAACATCATTATTTAAAACTTTAAAAGAGTAGCCTATTGAAAAGTAATTTTCCGCTACAAGAAGGCCACCCCAGACTACCCACTCAAACTACCCAAACTACACCCAACTATTGCAACTCAACTGTTCTCTCATTGGTTTCAACCATCAACCTACATCTTCAGGCTTCTTACTTTTGTCTTCTTGATACTTACCAATGTTGCAATTGTTGAAATCTTGATTAAGGATTCATCCGAAAGTGAGAAGAAGGCTATTGTTTACTTGCGGTTTAAAGGGTAAATGGATATGGAGGTGGGGGGTTAGTGTTGATGTTCAAATTGAATTTTGTATATTAAGAGGGTACACTTTTACACATTTACTAAATACATACAATAAATACTGCTGATTATAAAATAAAACTGTTTAAAACTAACCAAACATGCTGTATGTGAGTAAAAGTATAAACTAAAGTGCAGCCAATTAAGAGCATCAAATTCAAATCGTAATGGTGTGTAATTTACAAACAGACCTAAATCTCCAACTATTCACTTGTAAGGTTAAGTTTAAACATTCTAGCTTTTTCTTGAACCTAAAGTAAAATTTTAAACTAGCCTATAAATTAGGTTATTTTTAAAAACAAAGATTAATGAATAGTTATTTTAAGAAATTTGTCTGTACTAATCTTTACCTGCAGAAGGGGCTGCTAAGTCTACATGAAATGCAATCAAATTCCTGGCTGCTCGTCCTTCCTCCTGTACAACCATACGTACATCTTCCATCTTTAACTAAGGAAGGAGGGACCGGTGCGATGCATTGCTATTAAAAAAAAATATTATTGGTACCATTTAAGATTAGGATGCAACAGGGTGTAGGCCTACGTAATAACACAGAACGAAAAATGAGTGTGATCCAAATAGTCAATGGATACCTTGTGTAACTTTTTTCCTGACTAACTTAGTTCATCAGTAGTTTTTCTTCAGCCAAGGCTAACTTAATATTTAAACAGTTGATAAGGGATTTGAAATGTTGAGAACACCTTTAAAAGCCTCACACCACTAACCAAAAGTTATTGTGAAGGAATTTCTGGAGAAAATATTGGTTTGTTGATAAACACCCTTCTAAGGGCACGAGCATGAATTGGTTTTATTTAAGCTAAATCAAATTTCGGTATTTTCAAACTTCCTGGACTTTTCTTCTAAACCTTCATAAACCATTCCTACGATCATAATAAACTAGGTGGCGTTCGCAGAGGCATCCACAAAATTGAGCAGTCATCAGGGTTCCATTATTTTGTTATTGACCTTCACCATCGATTATTATTTTTACCTACAATTTTAAGTGAAGAGAACATTTTTTTGTGTAGGGGTAAAGATAAATATTGGTGTTGGATTTGCTATACGTTGTTTCATAAAAAAGGGGAGTAAAAAACACAGCGATGTAATTTTAGGCCTTTTCGGAGACCTGCATTTACATTTTAAGTTTAAACCCTGTGGGTTTTGTCACCAACTTATTCTAAAACAGGGTGGTACAGCTAGTCCGCTAGTTATAACCTAGAAATCAATCCTTTACAGTTTCAGATTCTAACATTTTGGCAACTGATAACTGCATAAGAGGACTTTATGTTAAGTGGTGGGTATAAAGTGAAACCACAAAATATATTATTGTTATAAATGTTATATTAAAATTCACATTTACATTGATTCAAGTGTTTAAACCATAACCCATGTGTTACACGTTAATAATTTGTACAATCAATCGGAGGACTTAATGTAGGCCTAGTCACAAATCCTCATAAATTCCGGCCTGGCTTCCCCATATGCCTTATCTCTTATGAAACCGATTCATAAAATCATACAGCAAATTTTGTATTTTATTGTTTACTAGCAGAGTACCCGTCCTTCGTACGGGGTTGGAATATAAGTATAAAATTCTTATTGCAATTATACTCAAGCTTTGAACCGTTTAACTTCTTAATTTTCAAGATGATCTCGTTTGCACGTCCTGGTTGAAGTTCGTTCGCTACGCTCACTCACCTTTAGGTTGGAGCTCGTTCGCTGCGCTCACTTTCCTTCAGGTTAGCTCGTTCGCTACGCTCACTTGCCTTCAGGTTAGCTCGTTCGCTACGCTCACTCGCCTCCAGGTTGAAGTTCGTTCGCTACGCTCACTCACCTTTTGGTTGCAAATTAGCTGTTGTCATAAATGTAAAAGAAATAATAGTGCTAGTGCTGCACCCTGTTGGCAATCCTTGTAACTTTAATGCTATTGAACATCACAGAACAGAACCAACTTGTTTAATTGAAACAGCTGTTAAGATTCAATAATTTCATTTCTCATAAGGTTAACATGGGAAACTCCAGAGCCACTGGGGCGGAGCCCGAAAGGATTTTTGGGATAAAAATATGCCTATATGTTAATCGGGAATGTGAGCTATCATCATGCCGAATTTCAGCCCGATCCGACCAGTATTTTTCGCGTTTACTTTTCCCATACATACAGCAACCACCTCTTTTTTATAATAGTATAGATTTGAGTCGTAGGAACGGTTTAGGAAGGTTTAAAAGAAAAGTCCAGAAAGTTCAGAATTACCCAAATTTCAAATAATCCTAAATGTGTGCCAGCTGTTACATGTTACATTAAACATTTGTTTTATTTACCTTGTGGTATTTATTTTATCTCCACCTCTTTACCTATTAACTTACCAATTCTTTCTTCACCACAATCCTCAGATCGGGGAGTCGTTTTACATTAAGTTGCGTACCTAATTTGCAATAGGAATAGCCTAGACAGTACCATAATATAATATAATACGAATAAACTAAGTTAATTGGCATATAACAAACAATGAGTTGTAACTTAAATAAAAATAAACTGTAGCAAATAAACAGGCGAGTTGGGAAGAGTAAATAATAACTAAACCTCTAGGAATCTAGAGACGTGGGGTCTAAGTTACAGGAAGCCTAGGCGACAAAAAAGTCATTTAAGAAAGTTCTAGTGTTGTTGTCTAGGAACAGTTTAAACACGTCTTATAGAAGGTTTTAGGTGAGTTGGAGAAGTAAATAATCAATCCCCACACACCAAGAAAAATAGCCTACTGAACATTCAATAGGCAAGGCTGGGTAGACTTCCGTATCTGTTGGCACAAACAACCGAATAAAAATATTGATTATTCAAGAATGATCGATATATCGATCGGAATTTCATTCGGATGTTTGTGCCAACAGATATGGAAGTCTAACTTACCTGCAAGGCTCTTTCAAATTTAGAATAATAAAATATATTATTCGGTAGAAAATTTTAAATCCCCAAAAATCATTGATTTCTAGCATTTTTCTTGATTTTTTAAACGCGATTTTCAGGGTGAAATAGGTGTTTCCCCCAAAAGTGCCAATGGTAAAAAGGGCTTAAATAGTCTATTTTAGGTAGATAAGGCATAAATAATTCAGTATAACATAAGTAGTATAAGTTCAGTATTACCAATTCTAGAATTTGTAGAATAAAATGAGTCAAGTTGAAAGGTTAACTTAACTTACACACATGAGTTAAATTAAATTAAATGCCCGGGTAGATTACGGTCAAGAAACATAACATACAAGTTAGACTTCAACAAGAGCAACAAAGAAGAAATATTCAATAATCTACAAAATTGGGAGTATCCATTACTGAGTTGTGTCGAGGACATGGAATCGTCATTTACGGCTTTTTGTTCCAGGCTAAGCTTCCTAATAAAATCTTTCACTCCACTTAAATGTCTTGGTAAATCTACATTTCCTTGTTGGTTTTCTCAAGACTTGAAGAGACTAGTTCTGCAGAAAAAACTACTTCATAGAGAGTACAAAAGGACTTTAAACTTACAAATTTATAGGCTATGGATTTCTGTCGTGTACGAACTCAATGTAAACAACTCACTGTGTTTTGCTACAGAAACTACATCAATCGGGTAGAAGATTCCATGCAAGAAAATATTAAGGCATTCTGGGGTCACATTAATAACACCAGGAAGACTTCCAAGGCTGTATCTTCGATGTACCTGAATAATGAAACTGCCGACACACCTCAGCACATCTGCAGACTTTTTGCTGAACATTTCTCGTCTGTCTTTAGACCACCATCAGGGTCTCCCTCATATGAAGACTCAAATACAACTCTCTCATCTCTTACTGGGTTTTCTGTATCATGTGAAGAAGTTGAAGCTGTCTTGTCCTCTCTGAATGCTAATAAAGGAGCAGGACCTGATGAGATTTCTCCATCGCTACTCAAGTACTGTAGCTGTATTCTTGCACCGCACATAACAATCTTCTTTAATTCATTTCTTTCATCTGGTGTTTTTCCTAACTGCCTGAAGACAAGCTTCGTTGTACCAATTTTAAAGAGTGGCAATCCCTCGGATATCAAGAATTACAGGCCTATAGCGATTCAGCCAACGCTTGCAAAAGTGTTTGAGTCTCTGGTTCTTACTTGGCTGTCTTTCTTTGCCAAAAGTTTTCTGTCTACAGCTCAACATGGATTCTATAGTGGCAGATCATCAACGACCAACTTAATAACATACCATGACGACATTATCTCAGCTTTCAACAGAAACCACCAGGTGGATAGTGTGTACATAGATTTCTCGAAGGCGTTCGATAGAATCAGCCATGATCACCTTATGGCAAAGCTTGGTATTTTGGGAGTGGCTGGACCTATGCTGAAGTGGTTTCGGAGCTATATTAGTGGACGCTGCCTTATTGTGAGATATAATGGGTCTGAATCTGAAGCCTTTCCTGTGTTATCTGGAGTGCCACAGGGCTCTCTTTTGGGTCCTGTACTGTTTTCAATATTCATTAACGACCTAGTCCAGGCTGTCAAGCATTCAAGAATGTTACTGTTTGCAGACGATGCTAAAATCTATAAGGAAGTAGGCCTAACAACGGACTTTGAATGTGAGGAGCTGCAGGGTGACTTGGACAATGTGCTGTGGTGGTGCTCGGAGAATGAGATGGAGTTGAACATATCTAAGTGCGTTGTACTCTCTTTCTCTCGGCGCACGAATGTAACGGTGTTCAACTATACCTTATTTGGTTCTACTCTCCACCGATCCTCTATAGTGAAAGATCTCGGAGTAACTGTTTCCTCGAATCTAAGTCCAGAACCTCACTTGAGAAACATAAGTAAGAAGGCTTATTCTGCTCTGGGATTTGTTGTCAGAATGTCTCGAGATGGGTTTTCACCTCATGCCCTAAGGACTTTGTATGTGCAGCTGGTCCGCCCTTTGTTGGAGTACTGCTCGCCAGTTTGGTCACCATACCAGATATGCCATGTTGATCTTCTCGAGGGTGTACAGAGAAAATTTCTCCGAGTACTTGGAGTGAGTCTGGGCTTTCGATACCTTGAAGTACCACTGGATGAGATGAAACTTCGGTTTGGACTTCTTCCTCTGAGTTCGAGACGCAAAATCTTTGATCTGCTGCTCTTAAAGAAGATCATCACAGCCTCGGTCGATTCACCAGATTTGCAGAGCAGGGTTGATTTTCGTTGTGCTCGGGTGGTTCGATCCAGAGGTCTCTTTGAGAGAGCTCATTGTTCGACACAGTATTCTTACCACAGTGCTCTGCCTCGCCTTCATCGTCTGGGAAACAGCCTGCCCAGTTACATCGACCTGATTCAGTTCTCCGAGAATCGCCTTAGGAAAGAGCTAACCAACTTCTACTCGTCAGAGGAGCATGTGCATGTTTGATTTTTTTTTTATTAGCTTTTTGTTAGGAGTGTGGCGATGACTTAGTGTTGGGGCCGTCGACTCCCCTCACTATCGAGCCAGTGAGTGCATGTTTCTGTGCAAGAGTTTGTGGTAGTGTTGACTCCCCTCACTTCTGTGCATTTCATATTTATTAATATTTATGGTCTATCTTGTTACCTTTATTGTTAAGTTTTTTATTTTTGTTCAGAGTTTACCGTACCGTTTGCACATTGTTATCTTCAGTAAATTTGCTGTTTTTGCCTCCACACTATGTATTTATTTTGTAGTGTTTCATAATTTTTGATTTGCTTATTGTTAGTCTCTACTTCGTTAATATTTATTGTATTATTGTTCCTGCATGTTAACTAGTCTTTATTGCCACTTGCTGTGATATTTATCATACCCTATATTTATTTATCAACTATGTTTTGTTAATTAAGTGTAGGTAGTAGCTTTGACTATTATTACGTCATCTTTTTTTGGCCATCTGTATAAATTGCAATGTAAAATGTAAAATGGTGTTTACCGTATACAAATAAATAAAATAAAAAATAAAATGAGTACCCTAGGCTAGGCACCCTAAGTTACCATTGTTAACCAAGTTGAACCATTTTATGTGGAGCCTAGGCTTGAAGGGTTATAAGCGGGTATTGCAATTTAAAATTACTGTGTAACATTTGAGTAGGCCTAAGTGATCAAGATCAAGGTGGCTTATCCTTACCTAAGATAAATTTCACAATAAGTAGAAGACTTGCCTTTATTAGGTAGCCTAAGCTTTTATTTACGGCACGCACGGGCACGAACTCCGAAGTCCGAACTGTCACTTCACTTGCACTTCATTTCACTTCTCACTCACTTCACTTCACTATCACTATCATTTCCACTTTGGAAAAGCAGGCTTTTATTATATGCAGCCTCGCTGTGCACTAATTTATTTGAAGATTCTGTGGTTTTCATTAAAATTTGGTAAGTTTTTGGGTACGATGCCATAGCTTATAATGTCATAGCTTATAATTGCGAATATGTTGCATAGCTTATAATCTTGAAAATGTGGCATAGCTTATAATGGAAAATTTAAATTGTTCCATAGCTTATAATCGTAGAAATGTGGCATAGCATATAACGGTTTTCTTAAAATGTGGCATAACTTATAATGGTATAGCTCAAATGTGCTGCAGCTTATAATATCTCGTTTGTTCTATAGCTTATAATTTTAAAAACGTGGCATAGCTTATAACGTGCGGGAATTACGTCATAGCGGATGGGACAGCTGATCGATCCTGAGTAGACAAAAAAATTATCGTGCAATGGTCCTCAAATTATCGTATGGACTAGCAGCCGCTACTCGGCAATAAGAAGTTGCGTTAAGTGCAGCCAACGTAGCAAAACCAAAAGTATTTCAATTTTTTTCTACTCCTGGACGACATATGTAATAGATGTAGCCTATATATGAAATGGTTTTTTGTTGAATAATAGAATAACTTTTTGTATCTGCTGTTTTACTTTAATTACGTAAGCTGAAATATATTATCATAAGCTTGATGTTGCTCGTGTTGCTTATTTATGCTATGCATAACTATTGTATAATATTTATTTTGTAATATTGTGTAATACCGGTGTAAAAATACTTTTTCATAGATAAAACCGTAGACTATGCAACATAAGTAGACTTCTCATCCCATTGTTGATTTTGAAGCTTGTTTTTCGTGTCTAGTTCATGTATGTCGACACTGATCGCTAGTGTAAACGAAATATTGTTTCTATTATATTAGGGTAATTTTAAGATTTGTGCTTTACGGTTTGGTTAGATAACTAGGAGACCAGTTATTTTTTATGATTAGATAGTTTTATTTGGTCAAATTAGGTTTTAAATAACTGAAATAACAATCAAGAAACATATATTGTAAAAAAAAACACAACCTCTACAGTCGGCATAGAATATCAATAAAATTGCCTTCAGCTTTTCAACAAGGATGACAAATCTTCTAAGGGGCTTAATGTTTGATCTATGATCAAAACATATTTAGTAGATTTGTCA
Organism: Macrosteles quadrilineatus; assembly: GCF_028750875.1. Taxonomy (NCBI): domain Eukaryota; kingdom Metazoa; phylum Arthropoda; class Insecta; order Hemiptera; family Cicadellidae; genus Macrosteles; species Macrosteles quadrilineatus. The sequence goes on along the minus strand of NW_026542599.1, from coordinate 29,554,156 downwards.
TACTTATGGAACAGTAAGCCCAAATTGTAGTTTTATTTCTGTACGGTGCAATGTAGATTATAGAGGTCATGTTTTGTTTACAATTTGTTTTTATTGAGTAAAGTTGTCTAAAAAGTTGTCTAAATAAAAACTGTTTAAAAAAAGCCTATGTAGCTTTTTTTCAAGGAGTTCTTTTGTATGGGCTCAGACTCTGAGGTGGGTCTGCTGAAATTAATGATGTACTGCTAATAAAAAAAGAGCTGTAAGAATCCTAGCAAACGCTGAGTATGATGCCTCTTTCAGACATCTCTTTGTAAATGAGGAAATCATGACTGTTTGTAGTTTGTATGTTTTTGTTTCAGTTGTGCATGTAAAAAATGATCTCCAGTCACTTATTTGTAGGGGTTATTATCATATGTAAAATACCAGAAATAAGAAAAATATTGATGAACCTTATGTTAAGTAAAACAAAAAGAAATTCCAGTGTGGATTTTCAAGTGACGACTTAAAATCAAAATTGAAAAATGTACAAGTTACGGAAACGCTTATGACTGAGACAATTATTAATATCTACTCTATTGTAACATGGTTTCATCGTAAAGAATAATTACCATTTAAAATCATTCTTGTTAAGCGCAACAACGCGCGCCGGGTAACTGCTATAGTTTAAATATTTAAATTATCTTTTAATGTTTTGAAATAGTTGTTTTTGTTTTCACTTTTAAGATTTCGTTTCCCGTTATTATTTCGTGAATATAACCTCAGTATATGTTCAAGTTTATCAACTGTTGTAAATTATATTTTTTGTTAGTACAAGGCAAATTGTATTTCATGTTAAATTTACCTTAAGAGGTTAAATCCCTGTAGGCCTAAATTATCTGTTAATTCTGTGGGATAGGTAGTTATTTCTGTTTTAACCTTAAGCATTGATAAAAAGAAGTAGCCAAAAGTAGAGTGTCTATACTCCTTTAATCTATGCCTTAAGCTTTTAATGTCCCCTCATAAGTTCGTGGATATAAGCTTATGAAATACAGGAAATAATACGTTCAAATTTATTATCTTTAGAAATTATATTTCTTGTTATGAAAAGTCAATTTTTTGTTCATGTGGCATTTTATACCTGCAATTGTCTGTTCATATTGTGCGATAGCTTATGCTGTTTTTACTTCATGCTTTCATTTCTCTCATAATTTCGTGAGTCTGTTTTCAATTGAAGAAACCTAGATTATCCAGGGTAATGGTGGGAGGTACACCACAGATAAGTATGAAAACCACGGTTAATCCAACACGGCATAAACATGTAGCCTATTACAGGCCCATAAATATGGCCAGACTATATAAATGGACGTTAATTGTGATTATTAATAAATACTTTGGGTCCTTTTAAACCAAACGTTGTCATGGTTAGGGTAGTTATCACCCAACCACAAACTGTTGCAGTGTTGTGACATAGCAGAGCAGACGATTGTCGGTGCAAAAGCGGATAGTTTGTCCTTGAAGCTATTGATGGATATTTTTGTCTAGCTTCAATTTTATTTTTGTAAAATGAACTAGATTGTTAGATTGTTTTAAATTAACTACCTCAAGTGAGATTAGGTCCATAATTAGTGAATTGAAAAATTCCAGATCCTCAGGATGGAATGGCATTCCCTCTTTTATTTTAAAAATTTGTAAAAACAGCATTGTTGAACCTTTGTCATACATCATCGACATTTCTATTAATAAAGGCATATTTCCAGATTTACTGAAATATAGTATTGTTTGTCCAATCTACAAAAAAGGAGATAAAACACAGCTTGAGAATTTCAGACCAATATCCTTATTGCCAGTTTTCTCCAAGGTTTATGAAAAATTAATCTGTAATAGACTAGTGACTAGTATCATATCTTGAAACCATCAACATTCCTTGTAGTAATCAGTTTGGATTTAGGGGTTGTAACACTTCAGATGCTCTCTTTGAGGTCTTGAATTACATAGCAAGTGCCGTTGATGGATCACAGTATGCCATTGGCATTTTCTGTGATTTGTCAAGGGCATTTGACTGTGTCAATCACAATATTTTATTGCACAAACTTCAGTTTTATGGAATTAGACAAAAAGCTTATGATTTGGTGGAGTCGTACTTGTTGGGTAGAAAACAAAAAGTTCAACTGAATTACTCTTAACTATTAAGGCTTCAAAAATGTCACTGAAGGTGTTCCCCAGGGTTCAATAATGGGTCCATTGTTGTTTCTTATTTATGTTGATGACCTCTTGAAACAAAATCTTAAGTCAAAATTGGTAATGTATGCTGATGATACTACTGCAGTATTAAAACATAAAAACCCTGATATTTTAAAAATTGAAATTAAAAATGATCTTGATCTTATGACTGAATGGTTTCTGGCCAATAATCTTAAACTTAACAGAAATAAAACATATTGTGTGAACTTCCATTCTAATAGCAATAGCATAAAAAGTAGACAGATTGACTATAACCCGTTAGAAGACACATTAAGTAAAATTCAATCTTGCAACCTTTTAGGAATAAAATTAGACTCAACTCTAACATGGTCTGATCATATCAATCAATTGGAATCTAAGCTTAATGCAGCATTTCACGTTACTTTAGTGCTTTCAAAATTAATAGATGAAAAAACTCAGATAATGGTATACTTTGCATATGTGGACTCTAACATTGGCTATGGTATTGAGTTCTGGGGAAATGCCACTGACAGTAAAAAAATATTTAAAATACAAAAGAGAATTATAAGAGTTATTGCACAAGTTAATCCAAGAACATCTTGTAGAAATTTGTTTAAAAGAATGAAGATTTTACCTGTGCCCTCTTTGTATATATTCAACACTTTAATCTTTGTCAAAAAACATTTTTCTATTTATGAAGAAAAAAGAAGTAACTCCCAATACAGCTTTAGGCCCATGAGCTCTGTGTTGCAGTACCCCACACATAAATCAGCTGCTTATGAAAAGAGTACTTTTTATATGGGTCTCAAACTGTATAATAAGCTTCCTTTATCACTGAGAGAGGTAGAATCATTTAAAAAGTTCCTGTTACACTTACTGTCTTACCTGTTAGACAATTGTTGTTACAGAATTGAGGATTTTTTATCAGTCTGATTGTAGTAAACAGAACTTATAGACATTGATATAACTTATTTGTAAACTTTGCTAATAACCTAACTTATTTTATACTTGTTTTTCAATACTGTTAATAATTTATTCTATTATGTTTATTACTATATTTATTATTATGTTGCTTTTATTCTATACTATTATTATATTTTGACAATTTACCTGCCTGCGTGCAGAAGCACTCCTTAGGCGTTATGTGATGTATTTTAATAAATAAATCACTGACTATGTATCAATACCAATTAATTATATCAAAATGGATACAAAATGTACTTATTAGTATCTGAATCTGAAAACATGTGCTCAAGAACAGGAAATGACAAAACATAAAATAAAATGTAATGGCTTGTACGACCCACTAAGAGTAGGTAATTATAACACTAATACAATAAATAATATATAGTTACTTACTTACTAGGTTGTCAGACACAAAACACTTGGAATCAGAGAGAATACGGATGAGTTTTTTCCAAAATGCGGACAAATTGAATTTTGGTTGAACTAAGACGTGAAATTTTGGGAGCGGTATGTATAAAGTGGTGAGGATGAAACGAGTTTTTCCTAACTTAATTTAATTCCAAACGCGTGGCAATTATATCCCTGAGGGATATAGGCTTTAGGGTTTGTTGAAAATTAAATTTTTGCCAACTAACACAGCAAACTACAAATTGATTTGCACGACTCCACTTAACAACTGACCCCACGCATAGGATGGTTGGAGACACACTGGTCACTGAGACAGACCCTTGGCTAGAAGCTTTCCCCACCACGTCGTAGGGCCGTTGGGTAAGTCGCCTATGTCTAATCAGCTGAAAACTTCGGAAAAGTTTCGGTTTCGAGATTCGATCACAAAGTTTCGAGATTCAAAAGTTTCGAAATTGAAGATTTTGGCAGTTTTATTTTTGAAACTACTGACATTTTTTTGTGCCATTGTTATTGTTTTTTAGCCTTAAATTTATTTTTAAGTAAATTTTATTCTGAACTTCAAAAGGTATCTTAAATACTATAACTGGTACAATTCAGTTTCACATCAATATTTACTAAATGCAAAAGATTAAAAATTTAAAAACGTACGTTTCCAGGAAAAGCACTTTGCAAATTCTTTTCCCCTTTTTTCAAAACTTTTATTATTTTTTTTATTTCATTAACATTTGAAGTTTCATAAAATGTCCATGGTAACGCAATATCTTTGGTAGTTTCTTTTTAAAAGAGCATCTTTAGTGGGAAAACACAAAATCCTGTCACGACCATAACGGACGTTTAAATGAATATTAAAAATAGTTAATATTATTTTTATAACTATGTTTTGCTATAAACTTATTTACTTTTATGACCATTATACAATAAAAAGGTCACTGAGCTTTTGGTATATTTGGTCTTTCTAGAAAAAAATAAAAAAAACTCAAGAAATTTAAAAAAAGCCAATAACATCTTTTTAAGTTTGTATAACTCCGAAAAAACTTACCTGAGACCCGAAAAATCGTTATGTTTGTATAGAGGTGTGCTTCTTTTGTGTATAAAACATTGAAATATGACGATATATTAATTTTTGAAATTTTTATGATAGAAATCATAAACGTGATGGTCAGGGACAAGCTATACGGTCGTGAATTGTCTGGAATAATCTAAATCTATCTAAACAATCCTTCAATTATCCTGTTAGTTATAATAAAAATATGTGTTTCAATTGAACTAAACTGTTCAATTTACAATTATATTAAATTTATTGTCACGACCAAACACACTATAATCCATAAGGCTGGATTGGTCGTGAAAAAACCTGCGATGGTCGTGAAACTTTGGTCGTGAAATTCCGTGTTATTTGGCTCTGTTCTGGCGGTAGCCCTGCACCTCATGTTCGAGGATACAAAGTGGACTTCTAGGTTAATCTAGCAATTGAAATACCTTATAAACAAAAATTAACACCATGTCTACTTCATCGAATGACTACGTACGGTCATGGACACACCAAAATTACAAAAAACACAATCTTTTCTTTATTAATCTTGTAATATTCCTCCTTTCAACTCGAAACGACCGGCACTACAACCCTGACATACACCCCGAACTAGTCTCTAAAACCAACTGACTCCATCGATGCCAGGCTTGCCACTGTCGTGCTCCAAAGTTGAAAATTTTTCCCAAATGGTCGTGACGCCAAATCGAGGGACAGACTTATTTTGTCATGGTAGTCAGTTTGTAATGACAATAAAATTATAATATGCTCCTTTTTTGTAAGTTTAATAACCATTGATGACATAAAAATATGGCTTTATATATTTCGGCATGAATAATTAGTTTAAAAACAGCGTGAAAGTTGGAAAATGTACCCTTAGGGACACGTCATGGTCGTGAATTTCGAGACTTTAAAAATACGAAAAAAATACCTAGAACCTATTTAAAACAAAATAAATGTGTGTAACATGTTGCCCCCGTCCCTAAAAATATTAAAACACATAATAATAAACTACAAATCCAGTATCTACGAAGTAAAAGGCCAGGGACATGAAAACGTACGTTTTTAAATTTTCACTCAAAAACAAATATTGACCACTAAATGTTCTAATTAATTTAATATTCATGTTTATGTTGGTGTTAGAAGTTTAATTATTTGTTTTGTTAGTTGTTTATAAAAAATTATTTTTGGGATTTAAGATTATCAGTCACATTCACATATTTATGTTTTGTCATGGTCAGGAATTGATCTCTTTCAGTTTTGATTGCATACTTAACATTTTATGATTATGTGTATTTTTTGTAACCTTGACCTTTGTAACCAGCTAAGTAAAAAAGTTTCGCGTTTAGGTTTTGAGATTCGAGATTCGGGATTTGATTTTTTTAAAGTTTCGGTTTCGGTTTTGAGATTCAAAATTTCTGGTTTAGACCATCACTATTGCATCACATTCGGTACAAAAGAATGAAATTTAAATTTTGCTTGTCGCTTGTTTTGGGCGACACACCAAGCCTTAGTTGCAACCCAAACTTGAGCATAAATAGGGCCTAAGGTAAATATCTAGGGTTGGCAGCGCCCGGAGCAAACATGGTTGTGGCGCCCCCTCCCCCCCATTAATAATAGTCGCATTCACATATTTTAATCAATTTTATGTATAGATAATGAGGAAAAAGTTATAAATGAACATAATATTTGTATTAGCAAGCCTATTCTTTAAATATAATAATCTTAAAATTTGGTTGTCCGGATGCAGATAAACTCCTAGGGAGGAATTTGGAAATCCATTAGCCTATGTCTTACTGGGATAATTATGAAGTACTTTTATTTAAGGACTGGTGGTCTTGGTTGTGTTACTTACTTTTTTAAAAGGTGAAAATCAATATGATTAGGCTCAATAATGGAGTGTATTTTAATATTTCATAAAGAATAATAGGCGAGCAGCATTAAACATTTTGGTTTATAAAATATTTCTTAGATAAGGGTAGGGACCTTAATAAAACACAACAATGAATCATAATAGGTAGTCTATAAATTGGAGAAAGTTTTACTGTTTAAAAAATACTTCTTACAACACAATTGAAATAAATAAAGATTATAAGGCGAAGTTAATAGCTGAGCAACCCTTCTGCATTCTTCTGTCATGATATCCTGAAACAAATAAACAATAACTCAAAATTGTTATCAGAACTAAATAGAGAAAGGGGTGTCTTGTTAGCTTGGTGGTTAATTTATGTCCTGGACTTTGCTGCAAGAGAAATTGAGATTGACTTAAAGGATCCTTGCACAAGGTGAGAGGATTCAACATAATTTTTCCATGGATATTGCACACACTTGCCCAGCACAGCACAAACCTGCTAACAGCAGGCTACTATTAAAATTAAAGTAAAGTAAAGTACTGTAGAACCAAATCAGATTACGCTCTTGTGTCCACCATAGCACTATAGAACACCAAAGAGCACTAAACGGTTTTCATAGTCTTTTATCAATTAAGAATTAAATGTATCCATTCAAATACATACAAATTATAACCCAGTGAATGATTGAAATACATGTCATGATGAAACCATACAGCGGTAGCCCAAGTACGGCTTCATCATATAAAATCATATGGTAGTTGGTCTGACCATACTTGGCAGGAGTAGAGTGGCCAGCTGTGCTGCGGTTAGCGTATATTCCGGCGCCGACCGCCAGGGGTAATGTGTAGTTACGGCGCACACCGCTGCAGCATCAAGCGCTAGCGACCGTTTCCATAACAACTTGGTAGTTGGGAGTAGTGTTGCCAACTTTGGAGGAATCCCCCAGAATTGGAGTTTATTGACTTATTTAATATTAAGCAATAAATTAATTTAAATGCCATCTTTTATTGTATTTTTTTTAAACATATATTTGTTATACTTTTGTAGTTTCATTACAATGATTCAAAGTTTTTCTTTATTAATCCATAATTTTAGGAAGTGGTTTATTGGAAGGTTTTGTTTTATATTTGCAAGGTCAAAATTAAATTTAACCAGGATGTCTAGTAGTCGGGGAAAACGGGAAAGTCAGGTATTAGTATTGAATTTCAAAATGGTCTGGAAAAGTTGGGATTTAGTCTTTATTTTGATATCAAAGTCGGTAAATTTCATGATTTACCGCTACTCAATTGCGCTAGACAACGATCACGTTTCCGTGATGGCGCAAGACGATGATGTGTCTACACGACCGCGGGAGATGTTCTTAAACCGCGACTGTGCTAGACGACGTTTTCGTGACCACGGACCACGGGAAAAATGATCACGTCTTTTCTGCGATCGCGCAAGACGATTGTATATACGGCCGCTGAAGATGTTCACAATTTTGCCGCAATCGAGGACGACGATGACGTTTCGTGACCACGGCATTCAATGATGATGTCTACACAGCCGCGGTAGATGTTCATGATTTTGACGCGATTGCAGAAGACGACAATAGCGATTAGTAATCATTTCGTTTGCAAGAGTGGTAGTGCTGGTAACAGCTGGCGAGAAGTCGACGACGACACTGAATCGAATACCGATAACTGATATCGAATGGCAAAAAGCTCTAGCGGCAGTCTATATTTACTCTATTGTCTATGACTATAGTATTACTCATCTACCATAGCCATAATGTTCTACCACTTCACCCAAACAAAAGAAAAAAATTAATTATTAAAGATTCACAAAATATCACAAATTATTCGTGAAATTAAAAACATAAACATAACTGTAAACAGACAGTTACCATTGTGTATCACAGTTTTTTGTTGCTGCTTAGTTCAAATTAGCTGTTTTCATAAATGAAAAAAAAATAATAGTGCTGCATCCTGTTGGTAAATCTTATAACTTTTAACGCCTTTGCATATCATAGAACCAACCTTTTTAGTTGAAACAGCTGACTAAATTCTTTAATTCCATTTAAATATGAGTAAAGGTTAACATGGGAAACTCTAGAGCCACTAAGGCGGAGCCCAAAAGGATTTTTGAGATAAAAATATGCCTATACCTATGTTAATCGTGAATGTGAGCTATCATCATGCCAAATTTGAGCCCAATCCATCCAGTAATTAACACGTGATTGAACTTCAAACACACAAACGAACAAACAAACACACAAACTTTCACATTTATAACATTAGTAAGATAGTAGCCTTTCTCATTTCACATGATCTGACAAGCACGGTGTCTCATCAAACTAGTATGATCGTTTTTGTTCAAGCTCCTACATATGAGCAATCGATGTATCTAAGGTTTAATGGGTGTTGGGGAAAAATAACTAATTTAATTCTGTGCTGGTATTAACATTTTTTTACCACAAAAAGATGTGAAACTACTTTATTGTTACCAGTTGTGTGGGGGCAATAAACTATAAACAAATAACTTGATCTTTCCACATATTTAGACTGGTGTAGTTGTACAGCGTAAGTCTCCGGTTCCGAAGATAACGGATTCACATCCTGGAAATCACCATGACAATTTGATAGATGGCCACCCTGTGCGTTGCTATTCATGAACGTTGGTGCGGCCATCTTTAAAAATGCCCTTACCCACCTGCGTAGGTACCATTCCGCCACTCATAATTTTCTCCTCATACACTTCACTTATCTGTCAATGAATTTAAATGGCTTTCACACCTTTAGCACTTAAAAATCTAATTACCGGTACAGCGCAAACTTCACAGGCGACGGCAGTCTCAATTGGCGGCACCGTTTTGAATGCTCTAAACCGGATGTAAACACAGCCGATTTGTGCCGAATTTCCAGCGCAGGCTTGCCAATACATCCACATACACAGCACAAATGTCCAAAATGCCAATCGCAGCACTGAAACGGAGAATTTTAAAAACAGTACTTACTTAAATAACATGCCTTGTATTATTCTGTCACCATAGGTAACTCTGAAACTTGAACAGTGCTGTAAGTTGATTAAAGTGTATTTTTTTCCAAATATAAAAACTTAACCGCCACAGCACATCATAAGTTAACACGATGACTGCTGAAAACAACGTACAGGCGCTCCCCAGTGGCGGGCGAAGCCCCGGCACGCAACCGAATCAGCGAACGCAATTGGCATTCAAATATTTCAGTCTGACGAATCACAAAAGAGCAGTGGTGACTGTGCTGCGTTACCCCGAGAGTGGATGTAGTTCACTGAAACACCCAAAGGTAGCAGCACTGCACGGATCCGTATCCAGTGTCTTTGTAATGTGGGTTGAAGAGAAAAAATCCCCGAAACCGGGACAAAAGCATTGCCAGACAGGATTTTACGGGAAATTTTAGTACCAACCTACACCAAAGTAAAGCTCGCATTCTAAGCTGGCAGGCTGGCAACGACTATAACGTCTACGTCTGAGGCTAAGCTCACACTGACTCAATATATTTCTGTTGGTCTGGTGCCGACTTTTGTCGGCGCGCGCCACATTGAAGTGCTAGCGACGCCGACTAGAGTCGGCGTTAGCAGTCAACGTGTTAATGTTAAACAAGGACTGAAAATGCTTTTTAATCATATTGATAACTTAGCCAAACTTACTTATCTTTATTGCTTTCGATTCTTTTCCAAGAAAATTTCTCTCCTTCTTATTTGGCCCCAAATAAGCAGACAACTTATTGTTTACATGTGAAGTACTCTCATACATTAACACCAAACATTTGCAATGCTCCAAGCTTTACAAGAAAATTTACCTGGAACAAAAATAGGCAGTGTAGGCCTACATCATTCAGGCCTACTTCTTGTTAAAAGTAAAAACAGAATATAGAACATAGCTCAAGGTAGGGCATATTTTCTTTGTACAAATATTTGGATTGGTAGATAAAAACTTAAAAACTCGAAGGCCACTGGTTCTCTCGGACCCAAGTGTCATTACCCAGGTGGAACTAATAAAGTGTGTTTTTTATTAAAACATTAATAGCTTAGTATAAAATAAAGCTTTCAAGTTTGATTTATAAAAATAAATATAGCCTATATATATATATATAGTTTAAAATATAAATTAAGCTTTTTGTTGGTCGCAAAACATAAACAAATAAAAAGTAGAAGAAGGTAGCTTCTAATGTTATTCTTATGGGACAAATTTAAAAATGTATTTTGAGGGTTTTATAATTACTACTGAACGGAATCGTCTAAATTTTATGGTGACTTTCCATTGGTGTCATAATTAAGATTCGTGCAATTTTTTAACACTATAGGTGCAACGGTTAGCTTGAGTTTTTTATGCGAACACTTACACACACACAGTTAAGCGGACAACTAATCCACGACTCCACTATACACAACACGATACATAGATTACATATTATTTTTTTTTAATTTCTTTAGAAAGGTCTAGAGAATAATTGATAAATTTTGTGTTTTAAGGGTAAAAAATGAGAAAACCCCATTTTTTGGCCTAGGCCCCTTCTCTCCATAGAACTCATTAAAACCCGGTCCCATGGCCCGATCATGCTAGTTCGCGAACTCATTCAGATTTATCCCGCCTTACACCTTCAAACCGAATTTTCATTTGATTTTAGGTTATGAAAGAAACATAATACAAGGATATTTGCCTTTGCCAATTACAATCAATTGTAAGTATGGTGGGCTAATATGAAAAAAGTTGACCCATAGGCCTACTTGCCTAATTTGTAATTTTATTCATGTACTCAGGTATGTGTCACAATTTCATTTTCTTAGGTAGCCTACATGTTTTTTTGCCATAAGTTAACTGCATGGTTTGCTGCCTTGTTTACTGTGTGAAATTAACCTAACTTAAGTTTTGTGACGTTACCTATTGTAAGTTATTTTATAGACTACTAAATTTCCATTCATACTTGGCTTAAAATATCTAATATGTATCGTCGCCATTTCATTGAATAGTATTAACAGTATTGATGGTAGAATAGGCTAAGTTAAAGGGTACAGTTTCTTAACTGGGCTACGCTAATTTTATTGAAACTATCAATTTGATTAGTAAACCTACATGCGATTTTTTCACCATCAGCAAGTTTGGTTGGTTAAGTTAGGTTATGATAATTTAATTTTATAATAAACTTAGATAGGTATATTTTAAAATATCTATTATTAATCAATATTTTTAATTCAATACTGTAGTTCAATAAAATATATTAACTTAAGTTAGCGTAGCCCAGTTAAGAAACTGTAGACCTACCCAAGTTAAATCTCTTGGCTCAGTATTATCACGTTTACCATTTCTAAGGTTACACAAACAAAAGGTGATACAAACTTGATAGCCTACTTATATCGAATATAGGCCTACTCGAATACTTAATACTCATTCAAATGAGTGTAGGACGTAAACTTAAGGGCTGCACTTTACTTTACGTCCTACACTCATTCGAATGAAAATATCGATCGATATATCGATTATTAGATAAGTTATATCATTTGGTTAGTTAGGTAAGGTTAACCTAACCTAACTAACCAAACGATATATCGAATGAAACAATCTAATAATCAATAGGCCTATTTTCATTCTAATGAGTGTAGGACGTAAAATAAAGTGCAGCCGTTGAATACATTCACTGATATTTTTATTAAGTTAATTGTTTAGGCCTGTCACAGGAAATCTGTAACTTGAGTCACAGCTACCTTAAGCTCAAGTAGGCTAGGCAACTGTACCTACTAACTTAACCTAATAACACTCAAGCAAATAATAGCCTGCTGCATTTTGTTACTTTGAATAACAAGGCCTAGGAACAGGATTGGATTAAAACACAACTTACTGGATTTCAACACCTCAATAGTTTTGGAATTTTTTGATGTTTACAATTTATTGATAATTATTGTTCCTCTTCTTTATCTTCTGTAAACACCAGCCGGACTATTGACAAGATTCATTAATTTTCAATGCCGTTATCCTTCACTTCATTTTCATATCTTTTAACTTCTCACTATAAATATTTCTTGCATTTTCATTGTCATATAGCATGTAATTGTTGCCATTTCTCGTATAAAAATCGTTTAAAACATTTAAATAAATAAATGTTTAGGTTATAAATTACGATATCGCAGTTGTCAGTACGGTCAATTACAATAATTATCGTATCCTACCATAAAATATCGTATATATGGTAGACCTGACTGAAGCGAGCAGCTGATGCCATTCCCACAATGCAACATTCTCTTCAATTATAAGCTATGCCCCAAAATCAGGATTATAAGGTATGACTCAAAATCAGGATTATAAGCTATAGAACAGAATCGGAATTATAAGCTGCACCACTATTTGACCATTATAAGTTGTGAAACTGAAAATGTGTCATACCTTATAACGTTTTAGAGAAATTGTGGCATAGCTTATAATTTTTCGTGAAAGTGTGGCATAGCTTATAACTGATTATAAGCTATGCCACATTTTCAACATTATAAGCTATGGAACAAATTCACGATTATAAGCTATGACATTATAAGCTATGACACCCCACGAGTTTTTGCATAGATTAAACATTTTTGTTAGTATTGACTTGGAATTGTTGAGGATATTGTTTTAGTTTGGTGGCAAATTTCATTTTGATTTTTGTTTTTTTTGTTGTGTCAAGATAATAGACGGGATTTACTAGGATTCTAAGGCCATGATGGGATAGTTAGTGTAATTTGTTTAATGTTTTGCTTGGACCTTGGGGGAGGAGGACTGGACTGGACTCTTATTAGTCTTGGACTTGGGGTTTGGACTTGGAGTCCCGCCCGAGTCAGCAGATGATCCTCTCGCTGTCGCTGTCCTTCCAAAAGTTATAGGTACAGCATAGACTAAAAATGAGTAATTTAAAGTTAGAACTGGGCATTGATTTTAATAGTATTCTTAAAGGTACGCCAACGAGCTTGTGTGCCTTGATATATAATTAATTTTAGTTTAGTTCCATTTATTTCTCTATTTTCAACTATTATTTAGGAGGCTATTAAATTGCCTGATCAGACGAGGGTTCAATGGAGTAACACATTTTATAGAGGATCCTCCAAACAGTTAGGCACCACCATAGATAAAACATGCTCCCTATTAAGGAGATTGGGTTTTAATTGGGTATTAAGGGGAGTGTGTTTGATCTCTGTTAACCTTCCCATAGATTAAAAAATAGTAGATTTTTAAAAATAATTTGGTTTATATTAGACACTAGCAATCACCTGACATAAAAACCAGACACGAAAAACGAGCTCCAAAATTTACTGGAAGTCTACTTGTGTTGGTAAGATTATGACCTTACAACCTTCCCATAGTTACACGGTTATACTCATAAATAATTATAATTTATATAGGGGCTTTACAGCGATGAATAGTATAATGACTTTGGCACTTCTTAATATTAAAATTCCTCCTGTGTCCTCACACCAACGATCAAGAGACTAGTCAGATCTCTCTGAATCTGGAGGCAGTCATCTAAAGAGGATATAATGGAGAAAGTCTTTACATCGACAGCAAAAAGAAGAGATTCGTGTTCTGAATTGCGTCAGGGAGGTCATTAATGAAAACTGTGAAGTTATATATGGACCAAGTAACGATCCCTGGGGTACCCCAGAGTAGGAAATACATTTAGAGGAGAGAGCCGACGCATACTTGACATTAAGATGACAATCAGTCAGGTAACTATCCAGCCACCTGACGTGCTTGATGTTTCCAAAGCCATGGTCTTGTAATTTTCGTCAGCAGAAGAGTATATGTGGTCCACCGTATCGAAGGCTTTGGAGAACCGACACCTCAAACTTGATAGTGTTGCGATCGATACATATTCTTTTTAACACTCCTACACGTCTCTTTAATCAAGCCTGACAACGTATCAAAATTCCTGATTAACATAACAATGACGTTTTACTTGAGCTTGAGTATACGACTTGGTGTAGACCACTAACCGCAGAGAGAGGCTGTTACAAAATTCAGTAGGATAACTAACTGTTTGCCCAGAGTCGTTTTCTGTGAGTACCTCATCGCTGCTTAAATACATCGATCTCCTAAATATTGTGTGGAACATAGTCTGGAATATTGTCCATGATTGAGCTAATTTCGTAGTGGTCTTCATTTTTTAATACAAAATTACACGATCAATTATGTCATTGCTCTTAAGGATTGCATACACACGTTCCATCCATGGTGGAATTCCCTTCCACCATGCGTTCCATCAGTAAATAATATTGGCAACAGGATTGTCCGAACCAATTAGATTTTGTGGTACCTATATCAATTACATCGTATCCAAATTCTGTTCTGGGCGAGTTTCTAGCGTCCCATCCCCTACAAGATGCTAGCCGTGAGTTCTTGTGTGAATGTCGGAATGTCAAATTTATGTTATATTTTTTAATGTCAGGTTAAGTGTAAGAAAGGGCCATGTGGCCCTAACTTTGCCTGAAAAAATAAAGGATTTTTCATTTCATTTCATTTCATTTCAAAGATCTCATAGAGTTGATTGATCTCACGCAATGCTTGAACTTGACCTAACGCATTGTTCATAACGTTACAAAGCTACACAAATTTATTTATATACATCAATGTCTATAAATAAATTAAATTACATGACTAAGACCACTTAAGACATATTGAACCATATGGTATCCATTAAAATTACATTATGTGGCCATCCACATATTATATTTTCTTAGAGCGAACCGGCATACATAAATCAAGAGATCCTTTAAATTTCATAATTATTCACCATCACGATAATCAAAACTAGTGGCAGTTTGTCTTTGATATAGTGCAATAAAGTTCAAATAACGCTGTCTGCTGGATCCTGACTAAAATGCACAATCTTCTGTAGAGGGGTTTATTGTAATGTTATGGCTGCAGCCTCGTTTTCTAGTTTTCCGTGGCGGGATGAAAGCAGCCATATTGGTTTTCAGTGAACAAGAAGCCGGTCTATAATAGTTTAAAACCTAATGTTTAAGTATTTAGATATTCCAGTAGGTAGTGAGTTCTCATTATTATAATTGCTCAGCTATTCATTCACTCAGAAGCTACATTATTTTGGGACGGAATGTGTCAGGTGAGTTGATAAAAGACCAAGAATTTTCTGTGTTCTCGGCCTAGTTGCGCAAGTAATGGCGTGTTTCTTTGGTGTGGGCACTGCCTTTTAAGATTGTACGACCTTATATTCATGGACATAAGAATCAGGTAAAACATGCTGGGGTTTAAAAACCTTTGAAGATAGTTAAAAATAGGCTATATTCTTTTATTAGGTTACATACACGCCTACCTATGTAATTTAGTTTTCTGCCCAATCGAATTCAATCAGGCTGCACAATTTATAGGCCTAAGTTATCCCTATGCCCTAGGCCTAGGCCCTATAGCACCCTTTAAGTATTAAGAAAACTTTAGCATGCTAATAATATGAATAATCGCCTAGACAATAGGATAGCCTACTCTACATCAACAATTTAACTTATTCTAACATGTACAAGTAAGTTAAGAGCTTCCCTATACAAAAGGCAGGCAGTCAGTCCATGCCTTAGATAAGCTTAGCCTATAAAGGCCTAGGCTAACTTAACCCTCAAGCGGGCGCTTGTGGAGTTTTCCTCCACATTTGCAGTTTTTGTTAATAGGCTTAAACATGCATAAGATAATGGGTGTCGGCAGTCGTGTCTGGCTCAGTAACTTACTAACGCACCTAAACTACCTACACCCAAATTCACCCTTGGTTCAGTTGCAATTCAGTGATGCGGTGTCAGTTTATGAAGGTTTTCTCAGCTTGTGCCCTATTGTGTAAGTGATTAGCGCGGAGTTTATTTCCTCATGCGCCCTTCTGTGTTGGAGGTGACTGTTTTGGTTGTGTCTGTTGGTGAAGTATGACTAAGTTATTTCGTGTTTCCGTTTTATAGGCCTACTTATTAGATTGATGCCACAATGGATTCACTTTCACTTAAAGTTATTACATTAGAAGAGGAGAGGGTAATACTGAACTTTACTTTTTAGATCAATATTAGGCCTATAGGCCTAAATAGGCTATGCTTTTTTACCTTAGCCTAACTTAACTTATGTAGCCTACTGTATCAAAATTAAGTCAGGTAAAAATTTAGGACCTCAGACCCCAGCTTAAAAACACTTTCTGAAGTGTGAAATTGTGTAAAAAGAGTATTTTAAATGAAATTTTGGAGGATTATGATCGGGGGAAAAGCAATTCCAGTCCCAAATATTGACTGGAATTTAATAAAACCGACCCTAACACCAATTTTACACAATTCCACATTTCAAGAATGTTGGATTCAGTAGGGCCTATAGCCTATTCGACGTGAAAAATTCACAATGAATGTGCACTCGACATATATATAATTTACTGTCTAACTAAAAAATAACCAAAACCGCCACACACGGAGAGCACCATGTCTTTAGTTTGCCGATAGCCAACCAGCAACTAGCCTACAACGAAAATTAAAATCACTTTGTCCAACAAATACATAACTTATTGATAGGTATCCACATATTCCACCAGGAATCATCCCGTTTCCTAAATAATGTCCGAACGCGATTTTCCGACACAATCAGAATGAAAATTAATCACAAATTTGAGCTACGTCCTCCTTTATCACTACTGTACTTCACTTTGAACTAACAACATGGAGTCATGGAGACTGTTCTAAACAAACAACTAACGAAGAAACCACCAGCCAATCAAATTACTGCACGAAAGAAACCACCAGCCAATCAGAGAACTGCACGATTACGTATCACCACTCACCAGCTGTTTCACTACGGATAGGCCTACTGAATTAAAAGTAAATATTAAATTTACTAAACTAATTAATACACAATACCTTGAAGTTGTCGCTGGTCTTAGCAAAGGGCCTCGACCAAAATAAAATTTTATTATTGGATGTGTATAAGTTATTTTAAAATAGGCCTAGGGCCTAATAAATAATTCTATAATAAGAGATTCAAGAATACAAATAATTTATGGCTTATTTATGTTTTGTGAAACGGTATGAAACACTGCTTGCAGATTGCAACATTGCATGTAGAGCATAACATTTTGCTCCCTTCTCTTTCTTCTTCGTGGAGCAGTGAGCACACCGCCTATATTTGGCGATCTTCTCTGACTTAGTGAGCTCCAACATTAGTGAGACGATTCAGATCACCTGCCAATAGAAGTCAGCTTTTGTTGTTTGGTCCTGGTGCGGTGGTTGAGAAGGGGGGGGGGTCTGTTCCCTTTGTTGCCGAAACTAAATTGGAAGCTACAAGATTGCGACGATTTCCGCAAAAAGCTGAGCGCTTTTGCCTCTCAAATTGAATTCACTGATAATAACCAGGATAATGTGGACCTGATCATTGCAACAATTAAAAGCGCTGCGAAAGGGAATTGCATTGTTCCAAAAGATAAGGTTTTACATAGCAAACAGCCGTGGTTTGATTTTGATTGTTTAGTAGTACGTAAGACCTTGTTTCGCCAACTTAACTTGTTCCGTAAGACTAACTCTGAATTGGCTAAATTAAAATATATGGAGAGCCAAAGACATTTCAAAAAGATGTGTAGGAATAAGAAAAAACTATATTTTGATCAATTAATCGACGGCGTTAGAAATGTGAAGGACTCAAAATCGTTCTGGAAAGCCATGAATGTTTTAAAGATAAAGGATCGAGATAAGGGCGTGGGAAACATTGCACCAGATAAGTGGGTCAACCACTTTCATAATTTGCTTAACCCGCCGCTGTCGTCTGCTTGCGTCAGTTATGCGCTCCCTCTAGTTGAGGACAATGACCTTGATTGCAATTTTACACTGCTGGAATTAAAAGCCGTGCTCTCAGGAGTAGGATGTAATAAGGCTCCAGGTGTAGACAGGGTGCCGTATGAGTTTTTTAAAAATTCTCCTGATGTTTTTATGTTGAAGTTATTAGATGTTTACAATAAAATGTTTTTCGAATGCAATTTAGCTCACAGTTTAAAAAAATCCATTATCTTTCCATTACATAAAAAGGGGGATATTAATCAGGTTGAAAATTACAGGGGTTTGTCATTCATCGATTGCATTTGTAAAATATTTGTAAGTTTAATGAACAATAGATTGACTGAGTGGGTTGAAAAACGTAAACTTTTAACAGAATTCCAAGCAGGGTTTAGACAAGGTTATTCAACAGTGGATAATATCTTTAATCTTTATTCTATTTTAAGTTTACAGCTTAATGTTAAGAGGGGAAAGGTGTTTGCATTTTTTGTGGATTTTTCGTCGGCTTTCGACACAATAGATAGGAATGCTTTGATATTTAAATTATCGTGCCTAGGTGTGTCGACGAAAATGATTGAAGTGATAAAAAATATGTATACGGGCACAGTTTCAAGTGTTTGGTGTAAGGAGGGGGTTACTGTACCTTTCAGCACAAATGTGGGTCTGAGGCAAGGATGTATCAGCTCTCCGATTGCGTTCAGTTTATTTATACATGACATGCCTGATTTTATTGGGGGAGGTCTTTATTGTGCAGGCAGAAAAATCAATATGTTGATGTACGCAGATGATATAGTATTTTTGGCTCCTACGGCGACCTGTCTACAGCTGATGATTTCAAATTTAGAAAAATATTGTGATAATTGGAATTTAAAAGTGAATCTAACAAAATCAAAGATAATAGTTTTTAGGAAAGGGGGGAAATTGGATAAAAATTGTAAGTGGTTTTATAAGGGGAATCCTGTAGAAATTGTAAATGAATATAAGCGATGACAGCGCGATATCGAGACCAGTACTTGCTCCTTGACCTTGACCGCGGCGGCAGGACATTGCTGACTGATAAGGCTGACATTGGACTTGTGTCGTGGCTTATTAAGGCTAGAGCTCAGCTGATTCATTTGAATTATAAACCATGGAATGATGGAAGTGGGCTTTGCTCCCTTTGTAATTTAAATCAAGATTAAACAGTATTTCATTTTGTAGCAGAATGTCCAATTTTAAAAAACATTAGATTTAAATGGTTGGGTAGACATTTCTTGGCTCAAGCTGAGTTTATTTCATATTTAAATGGGGAGGATTGGAGTTTTTTCTGTAAATTTTTAAAGGAGGCTTGGTTTTATAGATGGGATTTAATCCAAGAATTTAATTTTTAATACGACTCTCTGCTGCATACCATAGTTAGACGTTACTTATTTAATTGTTTTTTCCTTATGTATATATATATATATTAATAATGTTTTTGTAAATGAAGTTAAAAGTGTATAAATGACTTTTTTTCTTTTATATTACTGTACAGTTGGAATTGTTTTTTTTTTTTTTTTTTTTGTTAAGGAGAAGGTCTGTATGTTGCCAACCAAACAGACGGTCAACATTGACCATTGTTTAATAAGTGTTAGGTTTTTATTTTAGCAGTACCTATGTATTTTATTTTATGTGCAAGTTAGTGTTGTATATGTTGTACATATGGAGGTAGACTGTATTATGTAATTTGTACAATAAAGCACTTTTTCATTTCATTTCATAGTGAGACGAACTGTGTTGTCAATGATGGAGCGTCCTGCTGGATCGTTACGCTTTCGGGCTTTGCCGCTTCCTTTAGAGTAGCCTGTTCTTTTTTTTGGAACAAAATGTCCCAATGAGGCCATTTACTAATATTGACCTGAATTTTAAGTGTGTCACAGGCTTTTTTGTTTTTTGCTTTGTGGTCAAACGAATACATTATGTAGCTATTGACTACTAGCTGAATCCAGGATGTAAAAAAAGTTTCATCTTCTTGATTTTTGCACAATGGTGTAGCTTGACATGTACTGATCGAATTTGTCGACATCACCCATGTATTTATTGTAGGTGGCTACAGCCTTTGGACAAGGTACAGTTTCACGCTGTCCTTTATTATTTGTCCAACAGTGGTCACATCTGCTGGGCAGTGCATGCTGGATACATTAGACACACATTTATTCCCTCTGTCCATCCACTTCACTACACTTAGATCACCCCACTGTGCATATTCATGAGTCATATTCATATTCATGCTTTTTGATTTCCTTATCCATCTTCATATCTTCTGGATATTCTACTCTTGTTGGGAGAATCGTTCCACAAGAAAATGTATTATCTTCAAGAAGGGTGTTGACTAGTTCAACAGATAAAAAAAATTGTCAAAAAAGAGACAATGGCCGAAGCCGATTAACGAAGCTGCAACGTTCAACACCACCTTCTCCCCTAACCTTTCCACAGAGCTTCCGTCAGATTTTTTCCCTGTGTAGACATCAAACGACGGAACAAGCTCACACCCAAATCTTAAACCTCTTTTGGTTTTTTGGCATATACTGCTTGAGATAACTTCTTCCCTTGAACCCAATCATACTCTCATCTATGGCCAGGTTTCTCGAAGGTGAAACAAAACCATATATTTATTTTCAGATGGTTTAGTAGCGGCCTAACTTTGTATAGTTTGTCAAAATCTGCATTCCCTCTTGGTGGCATTGTCATGTTGTCATTTAGGTGAAGAAATCTTAATATTTTTAGAAACCTCTTGACAGACATCACTCTGGGTACTCTTTCTACATGAAAGTTTTCATCTTCACTCCAGTATTGTCTTATAGAAGGCAGGACATGGAAACCCATGAAAATCAAAATGCCAATGAAGGCATGGAGGTCTTTAGCAGTCAAGTCAAGTTGGTTATTGTTCTGGATTGCAAATAGGTTTGATTGATCAACTATCAATTTACAAATTGTCCTCATCGAATATAGTTTTAAAAACTATAATAGGATCATCGGATGTAAGTGGAATATTGAGTCCATATTTTCCATTGTATTTGTAGACTGTAAACTTGTTTAGATGACCAGGGGTTTTGGACCACTTGTATTTCTTTTCCTTTTCCTTTTTTTCCTACCTTTTTGCTTTTTCTTGTTTGCTAACTTGTTTGTAAGCTTACGTAGGCCTATATATTTTTTCATTTCGGGTTTGATTTTTACAGGGCTTGAATAGGTGTGATCACTTGTGATCGGTTGGTCTGGCAAAGTTTGTTGTTAAACGTTACCTTCTGGCTCAGATTCTGTACCGGAACTATTAGAATCACAGAATACAAAAAGAGGAAACCTTTTTTTGTTGTTTTTTTAGCGAATTTCCCATATAAGGAAAGCTATTACTGTAGTACTCATGGTAAGACCTGGACCCGGGACCGATTGAATTTTTTTTTTAGGTCCCTAGAGGCCAAAAACACCATCCGTTCAAATTCATATGCATATATGTGTCCGTTAGCGCTATAACTCGAGCAAAAACGATCCGATTTTGATGAAATTAGGTACAAACGTGTAAACCTACGTTTATTCGAACGAGTTTTCGAACCAGCATAATCGGCCAATGGGAACAGGGGTTTATGGGGTTAAAATGGGGTTTCCCCATTTTTGACCCTAGAAATAAAAAAATTTTGAAATTTCTTTTTAAACCGTTTTGAAGAGCTTAAAAAAAAATTTTGTATTAAAGCGCTGTTGTATGCCTAACGGTCACGGAGAAAATTCAAAAATAGTGTAATTTAAAATTCCCATGTCATTCTTTTGGAGAAAATTAAAACTGTTGTAGTTTACTTGTTTGGATATAAATATTGATAAAATTTGGCAAATTTATTTATTTCATCTTATACTATTGACGTATGGTTAAGAAACACTTTTTACCTTCCCTGTAGCAGCCAACCTAAGCACTCGTTAAATCTAATGTTATTTAAATTGGGACTAAAAATATCTTATTTATGGAAATATTTTAGTAAAAATGTAATCAGACAAGTTGAAATTTGCTTAGCCTGCAGGTTTGCTGCGGCGGGGGTATTAAACATATTCTTTCGATCAGTGGTAGTTTCCTAATCCAAATGGAGTGTATACTTTCTCTGTATTATTTGATCAGTGGTCATCATCCAGATGTTTATCCTTTTTGCCGTGTTTAGGACTTATATTGGCTTGATTTTAAACATATTCTATGATTCTTTGCATCGTTAATTTTGCAACCATCAATGGCAACCCATAAGGCCAATGTTAACATTAAAATTTTTTTAGATACGTTTAAATTATATTAGGCACTATCAAAAATTGAAATGGTTTTGTCTTCGCTCTGCTCAAAAAAGAACAAAGCCCACTCTCAAAGTGCACTTTAGCCTAAAGTTACATTTTTGGCCTTAGTTTTTGTTACTGTAAAAGTTGATTCGACTTGAAAGATGCTACAGCTCTCAACAAATGGCCCTATCAATTTTACTCGGTTAAAAAGTTGGCGTATTCAACAACAAATAATGATTACGGTACATTACCATTACTTTATTCAACTATGTCCGGCATATTCTTGACCCGTTGACCACTTTGACATGGGATAGAAACTCTATTTCTATTAATAGTCAAAGGTGGAACACTACAAGTGTTATTTGGTCTTTTTTCAGCGTTTCTTTGGACTCATGTGGTGAAGAGTGCAGGAAGGGTGACTGCTGCAGGGGTTGCGTGTGAGCAGATCAAGTTCCACTCGACCCCTCCAACCATGGCACTTCCCAGCCGAGCTCGGGTCTACTCTGACGTCAACTCTCACAAGCCGCGAGAATACTGGGACTACGAGTCATACGTTGTTGATTGGGGGTAATACATTTGTTTCTAGACTGCCCAC
The DNA here is from genome assembly GCF_028750875.1 of Macrosteles quadrilineatus. NCBI lineage: Eukaryota > Metazoa > Arthropoda > Insecta > Hemiptera > Cicadellidae > Macrosteles > Macrosteles quadrilineatus. The sequence continues at coordinate 29,531,100 of NW_026542599.1, read as the reverse complement.
ACAGTCATGTTAAATGACATTGTTGGTTGGCTACATATTTATCTAAGGAAATCTTAAAAACGAGCATTACTAGTCTTTTTATTTTCTTTTGGAAAGTTTTAATTCTCAAGTTGGGATTTTTTTTTGGTATGTTATTGTAGATTTTACTGTACTAAGCTATTGTCATCATTAACCCATTTGCATCGTCTTATTTATATGTATTTAGGATATGTTTACACTATTTTTATATTTCTAAAAAAATAGGTAGGCCTACATAGCCTACCTGTTTTATTACGTAATTATCAAATCATTCAAGGTTCATAATATTGTTGATAAACAAATGTAAATATTATAAATAGTAGCCTACATTTTTTGTCAAAATAAAATGTTCAAATTTCATGGCTGATGTGTACCGTACATCAGCGACTTGACGTACCAGGTACTTTCAGTATGTCATCCGATGCAAATGGGTTAGTTGGGTATGGGGGTGAGCTGTTCTTCAGTTCAGATTTTTTAGTTTATTTCTGTGCCAAGTGTTGTATCCGATGGTTGCAAATTCATGATAGAAATTCCTCAACAATTTTCTTTCCAAGTGTACAAATGAAAAATGTAAGTTGTATATGGTCTACAATTTTAATCTAAATATGAAATTAGGTTGCAAGTAGGACGTGGTCCAGTACCAACTTAAAATATGGCTATCTTCTGCTATATTCTCTTTCAGACTTATGCTTACGATTATTAATACATCTTTGTCAAGCCCTCCCAGTATTAATGCTGAAATATTTATTGTAATTTTATTTTTCCAGTTTAACTTGCTCAAAAACTATGATTGTAAGAGTTTCTTTTACAGTATTATTTTTACTTTGGGACCGGTAGTTAGTTGGTTGAATATTATGCGAAAAATAAATTATCAAATGCAATATACTCTTTGATGTAGCCTAAATTGTTGAGTATTAAAATTGTTAATTTTGTTGAAAAAAGTCATTATTAGGTATACTACATAACATTAGGTTTTTGGGTCTTGGATATTTTTTCAGAAGTGTTTCTCTGAAAATGATTGATTTATTCTTCCTCGCAATTTAGATAATTTTTTAAAATTAATTAATCCATTTAAATTATGTTACTGCTTTGTTATTGAGGCTACCTAATTTAAATTAATTAATGCTTTTTGTTATTACAGACAGCAAGATGATTACCAACTCGTTAGGAAATTAGGTAGAGGAAAATACAGTGAAGTCTTTGAAGCTATTAATGTTACAAACAATGAAAAATGTGTAGTTAAAATACTAAAGGTAAGTTTTAATGATTTTTCCTGATAATTTGCATAATTTTAAAATTTTTAGACCTATGTTTGTTCCTTTCATATAAGTGTGTGTATCTAATACTAAATGCTGTCTTAACTGGCCACTCTTACCTATGACCAGAAAACGATTTGGACAGTAAATCCAACATGTCTGAAAATTGTCAAATCAGATTAAAAAATAGGATTTTTGTCCTATGCTTCAATCACATATTAACATACTGTAATAGCATTTGTTGTAACGTTGTAACCCTTGTTTGTAAAATATAAATTGGTTTGTTATATACAAGTTGCCACAACTCAGTGAAAGCAGTGGTTTGTTTAAATGTGATCAATGTATTGTGTATTTTTGTTTTCAGCGAGTTAAACAATTTACAATATAACTACCTTTAGCCTAGAAGCTTAAGGTTTAAAAAAAAATTCTTAGGTATAAAAAAATTGTCTTGTAAACTCATTATACAGGAAATGTTTTTTGTAGTATCTTCCAGTTAAAGGAATATTATTTACATTACAATGTTGATAGTTTAAGTGGATATAAAAGAATATTTTTATTTTATTTATCTTATCTTTATTTTATCTTATTATCTACCTACTGCATTTATTTCATTTAGCCTACTGATATTTTTAGTAACCACAATCATTCATAAATGCTGAATATGTGTGTCGATTTAAGTATTTGATTGAACAATTAATTACTTGCTAACTGCCATCTAAAGCGAAAATAATAAACCTTCCCATGCATTACATCCTCACTTAACTCTTCCCGAGCGGTGGCCGTACATACACATACACAACTCAATCTGAAAGTTGCAAGCGAACACACATATATTCATCAAAACATGTAAACTTCATTTAAGTTAAGGTACTTTAAAGCTTTTTAGTGGCCGTCAACATTTACATTAGGCCAATCAATATTATTGTTGCGCTAAAGAAGTCATATGGTTCTTATCATGTTTTTTTTTTTATTTCAATAACCTTTTTTTAACACTTTATTAAATTAAATGTTTTCCTAAAAAGTGGAAAAAGAAAACAATTTTAAAATAAAATTTTTTGTTAATCCCAAATAAATTCTTTGCCCTGCAGCCCCCGCTCAGGAAAGTTTAAATTGATATATTCATCCTCTTGTTGATTATTATTTGTTGTTCTCATAAATTATTTTGAAACCAACCCACTGTTTTCCTTTTTAGCCTGTTAAGAAAAAGAAAATTAAGAGAGAAATCAAAATCTTAGAAAACCTACGAGGAGGAACGAATATTATTACATTGCAAGCAGTTGTAAAGGACCCAGTCTCCCGAACGCCAGCATTGATATTTGAACATGTAAATAACACCGATTTCAAACAGCTTTACCAAACTTTAACAGACTACGATATCAGATTTTATCTCTACGAACTCTTAAAGGTAAGTTGTAAATTTAATTCCCCCTTTTGTTCCAAATGTTATGGAGTGGAAGGAAAATCTGTTATTAATAAGTGTAATTTGGTATACAATATCTATGTGCCATGTAGGCCTAACTAAAGAATGTTTAGGCCTAAGCCATCATAGATTTGACTTTATTAGTGAATACTACAATAATGTCCTGATAGGCTAGGTGTTAGTTTTATATGTTATTTAGTCTGAAGTTTGGGTTCATGGCTATTTTTAATGTTTAAGTTATTAAATACTAGAAAGTCTAGTGAAGTTTTTTGAATGTTTTAAGTAGTAATGTGTCTTTATCGATTCTCGATACCAATACCTGGAAAATCCATTTTCGATACCAATACCATTTTTTTAATGTTTTGCCAAATTTTTCTTAACGGATTGGTTGTGCTACACCAACCCCTGTCTTCCATTATGTATTTTTGAGGCAATGGGGTGTTTCTCAAGTAAAGAAAAAAATTATGCAGCAATGATACATTTCAACTAGTCAATTTTAGTTTAAACCCTTTTAAACACATTAAAAACTATCATATTGAAAAAAAAATAAAGATCTAGAAAAAAAAATAGAGGTGTGCTATCCTGACATTTTTAGTCAATCCAATAATAATAATAATATCGTGATCATCGCCAGCGGTCGTGGATATATCATCTTCGTCTTCTGGTATCATTACAAAATCCAAAATATCTCTCTCAATTACAGAAACATCATCACTGTAAAATGAACATCTTCCGCGGCCGTATAGACATCATTGACTCCCACGGTCAAGGAAACGTCGTCATCCGTGATCACGGCAAATGCATGAACATCTCCCGCAGCCGTGTAGACGTCATTGTCATCTGCAATTGTGCCAAAATCATGAACATCTTCCGCAGCTGTGTAGACGTCAACATCTCCCGCGGTCACGGAAACGTCGGGGTCGTCTTGCGCGTTCGTGGCAATAGCGGTAATTTTCCAATCGCAGGGGCGTGATAGGTACTGGTATCGAAATTGACTTTTGACAATATTCTCAATACCGATACCAATGGCCAAGTATCTGTGGTATCGAGAATCGACACATCCCTAGTTTTAAGTTGAAATTTCATTTGTTTAATTAATCTAGCCTTTTACAAAATAATGATGAAAATAAAATAGATTCATAAAATCTTGAACTGTGTGCAATTTTTGATTGGTAGGCATAATTGTGTTTGTTTCAGGCCCTGGATTACTGTCACAGTATGGGGATAATGCATAGAGATGTAAAACCTCACAATGTCATGATTGACCATGAGAACAAGAAGTTGAGACTCATTGACTGGGGACTGGCGGAGTTCTACCATCCTGGCCAAGAGTACAACGTGCGAGTGGCGTCTCGCTACTTCAAGGGACCGGAACTGCTTGTGGACTACCAGGTGTGTTTTCAGGCTAGAGTCTGCACTTCATTTAATTGAAATAAGGACTTATTACAGTGTTCTTCCGAGGAAAAGTCCAGCAACTTCAGAAGGCATAAGTTCAGTCTTTTCACATTGTATCGGTACATACTTAAGTCTAAATTTGGTTAGATTTGATAGAAATTTGTTCATTACCAAGTTTGCCAGCACCATGGAGGGGCTTAATCAAAAACTATTTTTTCATCAATAAAGAAATTAGTTTTTAGTTTTCAATAAGTTTTAATAATAAATGGATTACTTAAGTATTTTACAGTCTTATTATAGGCTAGGCTATATCCGGTGACCGGTATCCAATATATTTCAAGTTGCGCATTATTAATATATATAGTGTATACTCTTACTTTTGCACCATCACCAATTCATATGTTATTGTAAACTTCGATAAGAAGTCTAGTCTTTATGACAAGTCTCATATGATAATCCATAGAAATGTTTTTCTATCAAGGTTTTATTATATTTTTAATATATAAAAAAAACAGTGTAGTTTCACCAAATCCTGAACCGTATTCATCTACATTTTTTGAATTTTAATACATATTTGTTGATTCGCAGATGTACGACTACTCATTGGACATGTGGTCGTTGGGCTGTATGCTGGCCAGTATGATCTTCAGGAAAGAACCGTTTTTCCATGGACATGACAACTACGACCAGCTGGTTAGGATTGCCAAGGTGTTGGGCACAGAGGAACTTTACGAGTACCTGGACAAGTACCACATGGAGTTGGACCCAAGGTTCACGGACATTCTGGGCAGGTAGGAACAATCTTGGTATCTATCCCAGACAAATTTCATATGACTGTATTAATGAATTTGAACTAAGAATATTTCTTACTTAGGAAATAACATTACCTTACTTTAGGAAAAGTATAAAATAACGGAAAATTAACTTTTCTGTAGTCTAATACATTCTGATTTTGGCGAACTGCTATTGAATTTTTTTCAGCAGAAATCCCATTTGGTATTTCTCAAAGTCTTGACTGACGTTTGAAATTTATTTTTCTAGAGTGGTCTTCCTTAAACAATTACCAATTCTTTCTCATCTAAACTTAAAAAATGATCATTTCCAAACTAAAAATTTATGTGTCAATCGGCTTACTGCAAATCAAACTTAATATTATGTTGTTTATTTATAATTATGATTTATCGCACAATATTTGATTTAGACATTCTCGTAAGCGATGGGAGCGATTCGTCCACAGTGAAAACCAACATCTAGTGTCCCCTGAGGCTCTAGACTTCCTGGACAAACTGTTGCGGTACGACCACTACGAGCGACTCACAGCTCGTGAGGCAATGGAACACCCTTACTTCTGTGAGTATAATCAAATAAGTAGAGCCAAGTTCTAACATGTCTTGTCAACTGTTGTGAAATAAAAAAATGTTGCTAACAGTGTGGAAATATTTTAATTTATTTGCAGACCATCGGTGTGTTAAGTAGCTGTAGACATTTTTCAATACTGTCTTGTTGATATCAGAGAGTGTCTGTCTCATTGTTTCAGAGATTTTTATAGATAATTGCTGGCAGGCTGTGTAGATATCAGGTGATATGCTAGCCTGGCGTGTGACAGAAAAAGGTTTGATTCTCAGTAAACCCACAAAAGTTTGGGGGATTTGGACTTCTTTCCTTCTAAACTTACAAAATGCTACGGTATAAACAAAAAATAAAAATTGTCTACTAAAATGCTTAGTTAAAACTACCAGTACTTTCAGCCAAAGGCAACAAGTTTGTAAATTTATAGGATTAACTCATTACGACAACAATTCTCAGGTAAAAAAAAGAAGAAAAACAGTGACTAAAATTTCTTGTAACCCAACTAAGTATCACCTGTAAGCTAAAGAGGTATGGTTGGTTCAATTTTTGTAATTGACTATCTACATCCTCCAGACCGATTTAACTTTTTATAATAGGTTTCCTCAATGATAAGTAATTTACTTTCAATAGAAACAATTGTGGATACTAATGAATGATTGACGGGATGGGAACATGACTCCGCGCTACCCGAGTCGACACCTCTCCCCCCCCTTAGACCATGCCCACAAAACGCAACAACCCCGCTACCCCAAGAGTGATAAAGACTTTTAATCATGATTAATAAAAAAGTCTGTTGATAAATTTTCTATTGTTCCCTAGTCTTCTCTTAAAGCTTTGTAATATTCAAATGCTTTGTGAAATAGGGGATTTAAATTGATTTTCTAAACTTATAAGCAGTTGACTATTCATACTGTTAACAAGTTTTGTAGAGATTTGTTAAAAATACGGCAACTAAATATTTAGGCTACTTTGTTTATCTTGTAGTCAATGCCAATTATTTCTATGAGATAACAGTAACTTATGATCTCTGATTGGATAATTTATGTATTTCTCAACAAAATTGAGATAGTTACAGTTTAAATGTACAGTTTTTAGGGTGTAACCTAAATTAAATTGTTATGTGATTTTCTCAGTTGAGTTTTAGAGCACACATTTTAATAATTATCAACAAATACAGTTTTTAAAGTATCATAAAATCTCAAATTTTGTTTGGAAAAATTACTGATAACATTTAAAAGAATAGGGTACGGTATATACCATAATATTATTAGACAAAAAAATACTCCCGCCGCAGCAAACCTGCATATTAAGCGAATTTCCATTTCTGTAGGTGGATTTTCAATTAAATCTATTTTCATCAAGTACCTACCTAGGTTTGCTGCTACAGGGAGTGCCATAAAGTGTGTTTCTTAATTTTTAGTAGTAAAATATTATTAGCTTGGTATAAAATAAATTAATTTGCCAAGTTTGATCAAATCCATTAATAACCAAACTACAACACAGTTTAACTTATCGTCCATAAGAATAACAAGGGAATTTAAATGTACAATTTTTTTTATTTTCTCCGTAGCCAATTAATAATGTAACTGTGAAAAACATTTCAATATACTAAATGATTTGTTTTTTAAGCTATTTAAAATGGTTTGAAAAGAATATGGAAAATGTTATGTTTTGAGGGTGCAAAATGAGAAAAAAAACTTTTACCCTATAAACCCCGTTCCCATGGTGCGACCGTGCCGGTTTTCTTGAGGATTTCTGAAATATGAAGAGAGAATTATGAAAAATGAAACATCAACCAGTGCAATTGTTTGTTTAATATAAACATTTTTAAGCAGAGAAGATAGAAAATAATAGAGATGAGATAATAGGCAAGCATGTTCCTTGAAAACCATTTTCCTCAGCTCGTGTGTATTGAAGGGAAAATCTACACATACTGTTAGAAAGATATTTTCCTGCAGTTGTGCAGTTTGCCTTTATAAATTAAAATAGACTCAAAAATAAGCACAACAAATTAATTTAAAATTAAAAAAATAACATGTAGCCTACCTTATGGGTTGCTATGCAGGTGATGAAATAACAACAATATATAAACAGAAAATAAAACAGAATGGAAGACATTCCAATCACATGTTTTATTTACAGCATGGGGTTAAAACAGAGAAGTCTGCACATTACATATTTTTGGTTGAGTTTTCGACTACTGGGCGCCTCTAGTATTTCAAAATCTATATAGATATATGAAAGTTTGAACAAAAAGTGTTTTCGCCCGCTAAGGAGATAAAAATCAAGTGCCGTGTCTAGGTCTTACAGAGCCACTTAGGGTGGTCTTACAGTGCCACTTAAGGTAATAGCTACTTCCCTAAAGGGAAATTCGCTATAACAAGTTATTGTTTTTAGTGGGTTTTAGTAAAATCAACTTAAGGAATTACAAAAATCAAATATTGCTAACTGAATCAGAAAATCTAGTGTTTGCCCCTTAATATATTAGAAATAAACTGAATCTAATATTTGAAAATTACCAATTAATTTTAAATTTAAGTACTTAATTTGTTAAGGATCGAAGATTGCAAGACTACTGTCATAGGCTATTATGGGCTATTTTTGAGCCAACAATAGTAATGAAAACAATGTACTACCGGTACAGAATTCAATTTTAAATCAGCAAAATAAATTGCTGCTGATGTCAAAATAAATTGTTGGCTGATCAATTGCTAACTTAAGTAGAAACAAAGACAGAGTCACAAAGTCGTCAAACTTGGAACTATTCTTTTTAGGGATGAATACTCAATCCTATCATAAAGGATATCAATGAAGATAAAATAAGTTTTTGTTTAAAAAAGTTGCTGTACCCGTGCTTTGCCACTGGAAGAAGATGCGGAAGGAAATTATGTGCCCCTTTAGCCATGTTGCATGGAATGAAATAATTACACTCCCATAATTTATTTTTGGATAAATACATCATTTTACACTTCTTGGTTGATCTTTTTTTTAATCAGGTGAAAGGTTTAAATTTCCTAGGCTACCTTACCTAGTACGGTGTATAAGTAGCACTGATGCACAGTTTAGAAATACTGTGAAAAACTATATGATTTAATTTGTAAACATACCCTTACTTTATCTTATTGTTCTACTTTTATTTAAGGTCAATAGATCAAAAGGAATCTGTCAACATACGTTCCATCATTCAAGTGGCAATAAAACCAATTGCTTTAAATACTGATGTTATAAAAAATAGCAAATTTACCCATTCTTTTAGTAAAGCCTTTCACGTGAAGCTAATTATACAACTTTCACAAAAAGCGAAATCCCACAATTTTTCACAAACTTATGTTGATGAATCCTACCCCTATTATTTATTAATAACACCAGCCAATCACAGAATATGCTAATGTCTAAAATTCTATTTTCTTCCTTACTCTTCATTACCGAGATAGTTGATGTGACGTAAAAAATATGCCATAGCTTACAATAAATCGTCCTATCAGTCCACATATTCAACCGTAATTACATCAACGCAATCTGTCGGTATTTCGGTTAAATTACACCAATTTTGATTTTAAAACTAGCTACAAATTTAAAATGGGGATACAATGTCTAGTTTTAGCAATAGTCAAAAGTTGCCACGCTCTCAATACAGTAGAGTGCCAATGTTCCGAACAAACTGGGACCGAACCTTGATCAGCAGCAATTTGGAATAGGACGGTTTCTGTAATGATTCACGGTTTTGCCACAATCGCGGGAGACGATGATGTCTCTGCGATTGCAGAAGATGTAAATTTCGCTGTGACTTCAGAAAATGTTCTCAATTTTGGTTGGTAGCTTTTCTAAATAGCAGAACTCTACTGTAAATAGTTGTGAAGTTTTCACTAACTTGCGCGAGTTTGTTGCAGTTCCGATAGTAAAGGAGCAGAGCCGTCTCAACATGGTGTCGTCATCCCCTACCCCCATCACTGGATCTGGCCCTGCCGGAGAGTAGCCAGTCAGGTAATTATATGCTCACATGAGCATTAAATCATTCCTCTTAGCTATGAACCACACATGTTATTGAAATGTAATGGTTTTAGTGCTTGCCTAGTAATAAGAAGTTTCTGGTACAATCCTGAGAAATGTCCAATCATTCTTAATGGTTCTCAATGAGACCCAGCTGTCCTTGATCATTAGGCTTCTTATAAACAAGCGTGGCCAACAAACCAGCTGGTCGGCATTTCAAAGAAAAGTAAAGTAAAGTAAAGCTGATCTTGCTCGGTAACAAAGCTGGCATTTTGTTCATTCAACGCTCATTGTTTACTTATCTTCGTCCCACGACCAATGAGTGGTTGGAAAAGAACATCACAAAGTGTTATTGAAATGTCTGAGATTTTTATGTTTGCTAATTTTTAGGAAGTTAACTGCATATGCAGAGAGATAGAACAGTGTTTAATAGGATTTGGAGTTAAAATTATATTCAATGAGGAATTTTATCAACGTAGTTTAATTATCATTATTATTACTGTAGTTAAAACAAATCCACTTTGCAATTATGAGCATACCCATTTTCATAGCTCATTATGCTATAATAGTAAGAAGAGGTTAAATTCATATATTTATTTTATAATAAAGGATTTAAATTCTTTACAGTTTGTTACTGTAAAGTTCTCAATTCTCTGAAATCACAGTATTTAACTGTATGTGTGTGTAAGGCTGAAGTTGCATATAACTATATCAAGTTATTAGGATGATAAGAAGGTAACAATGGGCCATAAATATCAGTAATGGATATTTTGATGTATGATCTAACTGTTGCTCGTAGAACTGAAATAGTCTGCTTTTATAAAACAACATACATCACTAAAGAAATAATCAATTGAATCACATCAGAAATAATATAAAATTTAAACAGCCCACTTTTGTTTTGTGAGGAAATAAATAAGCTTTGTTGGGATGCATTGCACGACGTCCAAGTGCCACGACGTCCAATAATATTTATTCAGTGCCACGACGTCCAAAACATAATTTTTGAGTTGTTGCACGACGTCCAAGTGCCACGACGTCCAAAAGTACAGTAACTGCCAAAAATATAGTCTTTCTACAAGCTTTGGACGTCGTGACACTTGGACGTCGTGAAACAACGCACTATAGAATTGTAAAAAAGTTACATTTGCGGGAGTGTTGCACGACGTCCAAAGTCGCTGCCAGTTGCACGACGTCCAAGTGCCACGACGTCCAATAAATATTTGACTGTTGCACGACGTCCAATATAGCTCAGCGCTGTTGCACGACGTCCAAGCTCCTTCATGATGACCGGTTACGATGACCGACTACTTGCCGAATAGTGTTCTCTCGTGTAAAATGCTTATGGAACGTTTATTAGTTATATATACATGGGTATATGTTCTTGTTCAGAAATATATATACTATGAATATTTGAACCATTAATTGAAACATCATAAAGTAAAAAAACATAAAAAGAAAAAAATAAACAAGGCAACAGTTGGAAAACTATAAGGTTTACATGGTTTGAAAAATGATGATTTTCTTAACAACCGATCAACTTCATTATGTTTGGAGTAAGCTTTTAAATATTTATTTTTTCAAGACTAGATGAATGTACATTGATCAACATGATCTTTGAAAACTATTTTTTATACCCTCATTTTAATTTTTACTAGTATAAAGAATAGAATGCCTTTTTTGAACTGTTTTTTAGGCTTCAATTAAATGTCTTTATGTAGCAAATATGTTTGTTAATAGTATTCACTTAACATTGACTTAATTTCATTTCAATAAATTTTGTGTTTGTGTTTTGCTACACCACTTATTAAATTGCAACCAATGAGAATCTATATAAATAAAATTGGTGTTTTGTCTGTACATTGCTCAGAATCATTCATTTGTAGGTTATTTTTACGTTTTATACATTAAAGAAGCCGAAACAAGTCTCATCTAAATTTCTGTCTGTCTGTCTTCCTGTCTTTCTATAACACTCAAGATGACATTTTACGCAATCTTCTCCAGGAAAACGAGAGTACCTATCAAGATCCAAGTCATTTTAATGTATTCACTGGATTGGCGATAGTGTCTTTAGCCATTAAAATATGGCCTCACTACTTAGTAAATAATATTACGGACTTTAAAAAATGCAGTTTTGTGCGATTTTTGTCAAGTTTTCGTCCAATTTTTATCACATAATGATCTATGAAATAACGAACAGCTGTTCGGATCAAGATTATTTTTTCTCGCTGTCACTGATATGTTTACAAATACCACAACCATTTCCGATCACGTTTTGAAGGCAAAGCCCATTTATCCAAGTGAGATTAAAATCGTTGTCTTACATAACGGATTTAATTAATCGCAAGTGGAATAATATAGTGAAACCGTAAATGAAATTTAATAACATCATCCAGGTTAGGAACCAGAGATTCTTTGTGTGTAAAATTGTTCTTGAGTTTTGATAACCTTGAATCAGTGTTGTATAGGGCTGGGAAACTTGAATTTATTAATGATCGTCGCCAATACCTTACTAACTCATTGACGGCGCTTCGATGGTGGTTGTGTAAAGTGTAAAGTAACAAATCACAACTGCAGTGGGTGATTGTAACAGAGGTTTACGGTTTATGGATGATGCTAAACTCGCTTTTCCAATGTGTCACTTTCTGTTCCTACTCACCGTATGATGCAATCGCTGGACCATACAGCCAATAGGCCCATAGCCCATCTCTTGGGTACTTACGCCTACCCAATTATTCATAACAACCTTTTCGACGACAATCCTTGTTACCGGTACTTTTCCCTAGAATACACGGCCTCCCTACTTAAGAAATAAAATTACAAACGTCCAAAAACCCAGCATTGCGTGATTTTTGTCACATTTCATTCTAATGTTAAAAGATATACCAATCATTGTTTAGAGAATAGGCCTGCGTAATCTATTAAATAACAAACAGTTGTTTTTATAAGGTTGTTTTTTTTTCAAACTGAATAAGTTTACATTAAAAGTTGTTTACGAATAAAGCAATTAATGGGAAATAATTTTGATTGCCGATAACTTTTCACGAGAAAATCCAAAACCAAGAAATCAATAACCTTGGGACTTGATTAACGCATTTAATTTGTCGGACGTAATTCTTAACTGTAAACGTTGGTTTTTGGTACTGGTTTTGTTTCCTTAGAACCGTTGGTAGCAGCAAGAATCATTTTTACGTACCAACACATCACTGTAATTTACAAATTAGTTATCGTTGGTGTTGCACCTTATTTATACAGTGGTATTACAGCCTTATTCAATTTAATTGATGCCTTAACTGTATAAGTTTTGCTTTTTCTGTCTGGATTCCAAAATGTTAGTTTATGCTAAGAAAATGATAACTCATTTAAGTAAAACATTTGTTTAGCAAACCATCATGAATTGTTTACGATTTACGTTGTTTATGTATCAATAGTTCGTGGCCTATTTTGGTAATTTTTATTATAGGTTAAATTACCATTACCAATCTAAATTGTCTATAGTACTTCATTTTATAAAGTAAGCCGTCATTTCGACAGCATTTCGGGTCATCTTCGGTCCAAGCAAATATAAATTGTTATGATAAAATTTGATGACATTGACAAAGATTTCAAATTCTAATTTTATATGTACTTTGTTATGCTTAAAACGTAGCAAATTCCCTAATTAAGTTCTGTATTTTTGTGTGTATGTCTGTTGGTAACGCATTTATGTCCTTATTTCTCAGTGTCACGAAAAGGACAAGAGCACCTTGATAATGAAAATGTCAACCCGAATAAAGTGTTAAATGGTAAGGTTGAGGTAGTACTTTAAATGCCTTTAACCATTGTGGGAAGTAACTTTCAACTATAGGCCTTAGGGCTATGCCTCATAGATTTGTTTTGGCTTGAAACTGTCAGATACTGTATTTGCGAAGGTTTATATATAATAGTTTTGCCAGCATATCTGAAAATATGCAAACCAACTGCTTTTCTTAATATAAGAAGGTTTCAACTGACTACTTTAAGATCCCCGTGCGTAGAACGGGCACACAGCTAGTATCATATAAATAAGTTGCACACAGGGTTCTTTTGTTTCCCCAACTCTAAAATACAACGCACATGAATTGAAAATGTTATAGGTTTAATAGTACTGTAGCGAATCGAATATCAATAAAGTTAACATATAACAATAAATTTACATATTCCTAGATTATAATTGAATGTGTTTACGAAGGAACACCACAACCTCAAAATTCAACATTACAGTATATTTACTCAAGATTTATTGTTTTCATATAGCACAGTTGACGTTGCCAACTAGCGTGGGAGCGGAAGTCCTGATAAAGGCTGGTTCTCGGAAAAGTAATAAAATAATAAAATTGTAGTTTGAATGAAACATTTTTTTTTATTTTGTACAGGATTCATGGGATCCTCAGCATCAAGTACAAACTGCAAAATGTGTGTCGAAGGTCTGATTAGACCTTCCGAGATTTAGACCTTCAGCAACTGATCCGTTTTTTACCTTCCTTTAATTTATTCTTTTTCATGTTGTGCTTCATGTAACATACATAGACTAGAGGGCCGCTCATGCCCTTGACAAATAAATTAACATTTTCGCACTAATACAAATCAATATCGTCATTAGACAAGAATTAAAACATAAAATTTATAAACAAAACCTACCACGGCATATTCTTGAACAAGTATGCCTACAAACCTACGATAAGCATGTTTGTTATTATTATACTTAACCTACAAATGCTATGACTTAGGGCATACGTGTTTTCCTACATAAAACATGCAAACTAATTGCGAGTGTGACGTGAACTTAGAAAAAGACTAGTAAGAATTTACAACTGTGAATTTCTCAGAATTGATTGACAGTTCAGATGAACCTATGGCCACAGACTACGGAAACCTACAGTATTATTGTATTAGTATACTGTATTTGTATTATTGTGTTACTAGCAGAGTACCCGTCCTTCGTACGGGGTTGACATATAAGTATAAATGCTTATTGCAGTTATGGAAGAGGACACGATTTAAAAAAAAAAAAAACTGGTCTCTTAATTTATACGGTATCCTATTGTGTAGCACACATCTACCATAGTCCTGATGTTCTTGCACCTAGACCATGGAAAAAGTAAAGTTCTCATTGTGTACCACAACTTTTTTTTGCTAGTTGGTTCAAATTAGCTGTGGTCATTAATGCAAACAAACAACATAATAGTGCTGCACCCTGTTTGGCAAGCCTTATAACTTTTTAATGCTGTTTAATATCATAGAACCAACTTGTACAGTTGAAACGGCTGACAAAATTCTTTAATTTTTTTAAATATGAATTCTCATAAGGTTAACTAGAGAAAGTCCAGAGCCAGAGACACCGGGGCGGAGACTGAAAGAATTTTTGAGGTAAGAATATGTTAATCGGGGATGTCATCTATCATCATACCAAATTTCAACCTTGTCGGTTTAGTATTTTTCGCGTTTGCTTGTCACAAACATCCATCCATCCATACATCCATGGTTTGCACTGTAAACAAAAAGCTATCACAATAGTTCCATACCGACAAATAGGAAAAATAGGAAAATATAAATAAATATGGAAAAAGGGTAATTTTCTAACATATTTTAGTGAAATTATATAATCAGGCAAATGGAAATTCAGTCTACAGATTTGCTGTGGCAGGGGGATTATATTACGGTTTACACAAAAATAAATCAAAACATAAACCTCATAACACTCAGGAAAAGGGCCTAGGTTGATAGGGCAATGATTATAGAATCTTAATTATTTCCTATATCCATGATGAATGATTTCTTTTAAAACGAATTATTCCCACTGTTTCACAGGAAACATTTTTAACCATTGTAGTAACATCATTATAGCTTAAAAAGTTGATAGTTTACATAATATTTAGCACATTTGACGGATAAAACTTTTTTGAATTCGTCATATTATAAGTGTATGAAAATTCATATATCTGTGTATCAATATCTACTTATCTCATTTCTGTTCAATGGAAGTTATACAATTAGGCCAGTCATATTAGGTAAAAATACCCCTCTACCTGGAAATAATTCCCTAAAAGGGGAAACTTTGCATATGTATAGTACTAGCACCCAGTAACAACATATCAAAAATCAACACTCGTGCATGCTGTGCTAGGGCTCCATCTTGGAAAATGGCGGCTGATTTTCACTTTTTTGACCATATTTCATTAACCGTTGGATGTACAAAAATATTGTTAATACAAAAGTTGAAGAGCTTAAAAAAATACATATTTTTACTATTTAAACTTTTGTCATATATCTAACGGTTATCGAGAAAACTTAAATTAATAATAATAAAACTTGAATTTTGTTTGAATTTCTGCAGATCAAGTCGAAAATTCAATTTATCACGATCTTTAATCTCCAAGATTTGGCATTTTAGCATACTTGTGAATAAAATAAAATACATTTATTAGTTACAAATTATATTTGAACATAATTATTTAGAAAAAAGTAAAACAGTTATTAATATTACATTTTGATTTATTCATCTTGTTCGACCATCTTGGATTCATCAATGTCCACCTCAGGCGAATTCTCGCATGACAATCCCTCACATTTACCACACATTTCTGAACAACGCAGACCTGCCCTTTTGCACTCGCAATAGTCAGAACACCTCTTACAATTGCAAGAAATGACGTGCATAATTCTCTCGGGTGCTGGTGGAAGAGTCGTTGGAATAGGTTGTAATGAATTGTCAACCAAACTCCAGCCCCACTGACACGGATCTAAATCATGTCCAAGCCATTTTTGAACTTGGTGATAAACACTTTGCATACACTGTCTCCCACAGTTCCTCAATTCCGCTCCCTTTCATTATATACCCAATTGACCCAAGGAATGAAAACAATCAATGAAATCCACCAAGCCTTAAAATCACAGAGCTTAATCTATCATTCTTATCAGCGGACAAAACTATTTCAGAGCACTTCATGTATAGTGGTTGATCAAGGGTTACTATACAAGATTGGCCTTGCTATTTGCTTTGCTCAGCTGCGAAACTCAATGCTGAATAAAAAGTTGTCTTCAGAGGGATTTTGGTTTATAAAAGGAATAGGTATTGTCTTTGTAATATCCTTACCAGATTGCGCCATTGCAGATTGCATGAATCCATTCCAGAACGCCTGTGGCGTTTCGTTATTGCCATAATCGGTAGCCCAAAGCAAATCAAGACATGTACCTTTATTAAGGTCATTTGAAGCTTCTTGTGAAACAGTCACAGGTACCAAAGTTATACTTTTCATTCCATTAACGAGTGGCTTGTAGCTTAGCAACGGTATTTGATTTGCTTTACTGTCAATCTTTGTTGAAATATCACGTGGGAAGGTTGATCGCATGGTGACTGCATTTGAAGGAGAAACACACTTTATACCTCCCAGGGAATGAAATGTTCCAAGTCCAGTTAAAGTGCGAATATTAAAATCCGCATTGTCAAATACGTATTGAATAAATGCTGATTCGTCAATAACTGGAGCTGAATGCACTGTGGCACAATTAAGGTACGTTGTTGCTTCAGCATATGAAGAACACAAGCCAATCGAATGGAAAAAATTGATTAAATTCCTTGACCAATATTTTCTGTAAAGGTAAACTGATGTAGCAACATGAATTGTGGCGTGAAATGACCGCTTCCTGCAAGTAGCCAATGATCGCATGATTTATTGTCACTTGTTTCCTAAGTAGACCTTTCGGACACTTTGCACTTTTTAGCATCGTTACGTTCTCGGTAAAACACTTTAGTGTCTCTGGGATTGCACTCTGGCCATCTTCTTCCAAGTTTGTGAAGGAGGAATACTCATTTAGGTTATAGAACCTGCCACGTATGTCATCTCTGATTATGGTCGCAGCAGCTTTAACAATACGTAATTTCTCATCTTCTAGATTGGACTCTATTTCTGAATGCCACTTTTCAATGAAATATTTGTCGGCAGTACTTCTGAAAGTAAAAATGCATGCTTATTTGGCAAAGTTGTGCACAGTAATTTACTTCCATAACGTTGCTTCAGAAGGTCTTTTACATGTTTATCCGAATACAAATGCTCCGTACTCGCAGAAATTTGTAACATAATATTTTTTAGTTCATCAAGAGTGTACTGGCACTCATCATTTTCATCTAGAACAGAAAAAAGCCCATCAAACACACTAGCACAAGATTCAATCTTGGGTCGACCTCTTTCGTTAGATTTAGTGACTGTCTTGATTGAGGTAAAACAATCTTTATGATAGCTCGCTTGAGCAGCTATTAAATCGCTTAAAGTGCATATTCGTCGTTTTACTTCATTCCCCCATTCGTCTTGGCGCTCATCACAGTACCTCTTGATATTTTCACACATACCATAAGTTGTTACTTTACATACCACCCGTCGTCTACTCTTTGGTAGCTTGGTGTTTGGCTGATCAGTCTCCTCCGCACAGAATATGCAATGTGTTTTAAGATCGAACGGAATGACATTACTTCGTAACGTAGCTGGACTAGAATCTCTCTCTGCAAGTTCCCGCTTCCGTGCCTTAATATTTTGCTTCGCAGTGTACTTCTTTTGGCAATTGACGTGCACTGTAATTTGCGTACTTGATGAAAACAGTGTATGAGTTCCGTCATTTCTTTCCTTACTAGCTTCAACTAGAGAGCTCAGTCCTCTTTTAACTTCAACAATTTCACCTTCTTGTAAACTTGATTTGCATATAACACAGCTTTTGCCCTCCATTAAATGCGTATGTAATAATAAATATGATATATTTAACTTTCCCCTAATATATTGTTGATGCAATGTAAACACAACACAACACCTCAAAATATTAAACTTTATTTTTATGATTGTCTACTACTAATTACTTATAATCAGCTGAGCAACACTATTCACCAGTGTACCTGATCCACCTGTACCTTGTCTCTCTCCATAGAGTAATATTTCCTGCAGTCAGAACATTGCCACACTCCGAACCAAACTTCTGACCATACATAGAAGCGTAGTAATCAGTGAATCTAAATATATAAAACTCAATGTCTTCAAAAATGTCAGAAAACCTAGGGGACAATTTTAGTGTTTAATTGCCAAAAATCAAACAAGGTGTTGTCATTATTAATTTATTATTGTTATTATTACCTTTTTCTCGATAACCGTTAGAGATATGACAACAGTTTAAATAGTAAAAATATGTATTTTTTTAAGCTCTTCAACTTTTGTATCAACAATATTTTTGTACATCCAACGGTTAGTGAAATATGGTCAAAAAAGTGAAAATCGGCCGCCATTTTCCAAGATGGCGGACGTAGCACAGCATGCACGAGTGTTGATTTTTGATATGTTGTTACTGGGTGCTAGTACTATACATATGTAAAGTTTCCCCTTTTAGGGAATTATTTCTACGTAATATCCTAATATGACTGGACTAAATTTCAATGATACCGGTACTTAAATGGGAAGTCTTACAGCTGTTATAAAACTGTGCATACATTTTATCTTACGAGTAAATTTACTACCAATTGATATAGTATGACAATTCTATTCTACTGCAGTACTTAGAATTCTACCACTACTCACATTAAACCAACCATATTTACTTTTGGGCTAGTGATTAATTTATTGTATTAATCATACAATATAGTGAATAGTGTAGGTAGTCATTTATTTATTTCGTTTCTATGACATAGCTCTATTTTGTAGAAATCAATTATGCAATCATAACAACAGAAATACTGCATCATTACATTTTACAGTGACATAGTATTTATTTTACATATAAAAAATTTAAGCTAATGCAATAATTAGTTCAATTAGAACCATTGAATATTGAATAATTTAAACATTAATCGAAGACGAAGCGGTTGACAACTTTCAAACAGTTGACTAGGAATAGTTGCCTTTAATAATTGCAATGCGAACTGTATGCACTGAGGTCGGCAAACAGTGTTAGTGTTCACAGTGTGCAGGCACTTTGGACGTCGTGGCACTTGGACGTCGTGCAACAGTCAAATATTGATTGGACGTCGTGGCACTTGGACGTCGTGCAACTGGCAGAGGCTTTGGACGTGGTGCAAATGATACGTCTTTACAATTATATAGTGCGCTGTTTCACGACGTCCAAGTGCCACGACGTCCAAAGCTTGTAGAAAGACTATATTTTTGGCAGTTACTGTACTTTTGGACGTCGTGACACTTGGACGTCGTGCAACAACTCAAAAATTATGTTTTGGACGTCGTGGCACTGGAAAAATATTATTGGACGTCGTGGCACTTGGACGTCATGCAACACTCCCCTTTGTTGCTGCTTGTCTGTAGGGTGTGTATTTGTCTTAATGTGTTCTAACTCTTGTTTGTGATTTGCAGGGATCGAATCAGTTTCAAAGGAGACCCCTGGTGGCATCAGTACTGTGCCTACATCTACTTTACACAGACATTTATTCCAATTGGACAGTGTTATTTTTGGCTTGACTGGCTCTAATATTTAAATTATTTAATTTGTTTGCTCCAAAAAAAACTCATTAAACATTAAATCTATAGTTTTATAATTTCTATATGAAATTGTTGTTAAGTCCTTGATCCTAAATTAATGCCATTCGCTGTGTAACTAAAATTTAGGTTTTTTTTAAACAACTGCTTGTTATAATCAGACACGTGATATATCGGTGCATTTTTTTTTAATATATTGAAAAAATTAAATTATTTCTTTGGTGATGCGATTTTGTCTTTTTCCTTTGAAACAGATGGTTTTCTTGTGGTTTAGTGAGTGAAGTGATTCAATCGGATCGCAGATGAACTTGTGTCTTAGACTTGAACAGCTTCGGACAAACTGTCGCTCGAGTCAATATTTACTGTTTCATAAACTATAATTTGTAATGTATGTGTAATTATCGTAATAAATATTTTATCGTTATGTTTTATGTATTCTGAAACGATTGTGCATTAGAAATAGAGGGGTTGCTCAACAATGGCTGAGTGAATACTGAAGACAAGTTTAACATTGAAATGTTGTTTATCATTCGACAGACAACTTGTATATAGACTAGGTAGCAACTTTTCTCACTGTTAAGTGCTGATTGTGTTGGTGCGTTGACATAGACAGTTGACAAGTTGTGTAATACTGCAAACAGGACGGTAAACACTCACTTATTTTGACCATTTTTTATAAAGCTGGGAGAGAAACATTCTCTTTATTGGCCTATTAGGAATTAAATAAATCCCTATTGTTGCATGTAGTAAATAAAATGAACAGTTTATCAATATTGTGATTTAATTTAATATATTTTAGTCTATATTTTATTGTTGAATGTTGATATTTCAAAGCATTGTATGAAATCTTGAACTATTTTTGAGCTTTACAACAAAGATGTTTTCTTCACGATTATTGATTATTCTAAACACTTATCAGTCCCTCCTTTTAGTTCATATCCTTCTTTTAAAACCTATCAGCTATACGTAGGTGTTTATCTATTGTTGCATTACCAACTTATTTCATATATATGGAAAAGTCAGCTTGTAAGATGAAGAAATTTTGAAAACTATCCATTTGTTATGTATGTTCTTTAAAAGGATTAAACTGCTTCAATATCAATAAAGTATATTAAAGAACTCAATAATTAACCAAGCTAACGACTTTCCAATTTTTTAATGGTTGATATCAATCAAAGTGTCTTTTGGCCAAAGACAGTATGATAATTTAATATAGAAATACCCCTGCCGTAACAAGCCTGCAGACTAAGCGAATTTCCATTTGCCTGATTTGATTTTCACTTCAATTTATTTTAATAACATTAGGTTTAGCGAGTACCAAGGTTTGCTTCTACAGGGAGGGTAATAAAGTATGTTTTTTTAACAAAACGTTAATAGCTTAGTATGAAAATAAATAAATTTTTCAACTTTGATCAAAATATATCCATACAGTACCAGACTACAAAAGATTATTTATTCTTCATAGCATGAGAATTTTAAATTTACAATTTTTTTAATTTTCTTTGTAACCAATAACCACAAAAAAACACTGCAATATACAAAATTATTTGCTTTTAAAGTTCTTTAAAATGATTCAAAGATAAATTGGGAAATTTTATGTTTTGAGAGTCTAAAATGAGAAAACTTAATTTTTTCCCCATAAAACCCCGTTCCCATGGTCCGATCATGCTGGTTCACGAATTCATTCAAGTTTATGTCGCCCGAGATCTTCAAGCGAAATTGATTTAAAATAGGACAAAAAATATCAAGTAATCACATTCACGGACATCTTATATATAAATAAATAATCTATTATATACATGTATAAACATTTAAACGAATAGTGTTTTTAGCCTCTAAGAGACATCAAAATGAAAAAGTATATTGGTCCCGGGTCTAGGTCTTACGGTGCAACCTACTTCCCTATCGGGAAAATTCGCTATAAACGTTTTACCATGTATCGTAAAGATTTTTGCTGGTCCTGTGAATGATTCTACCAAATGAGTTTTATACACCCAACCTCCATTCAAGACGACCCTCTTATCTCTTATTATGTTCAGAGTTGCACAAGAACGTGTTGGGAATCAAGGCTAATCATTGAATGCTGCTCTCAAATTTTGTCCTTATTGCTGAACCTTTGAATTACATGTTTGTAGGTGAGATTTCAATTTTCATCCATCAAGGTATTATTTTAATCAATTCTCACCTTAATTGGTTAAGCGAAACTAGCCAAAACATTTGCCAACACTGTAAAAAAAAAATCATCCTTGATTTTCTTTGGCGTGCAAATGTAGCCTACATTTGCTTTGTTATTACTGTATGTATTTCTATAAGTCATTCACTAATTTGAGGTGAGAGCTGCCCTATAGTTGCAGCTATATAAAATACTGAACTCAAATGTTCCTTTGTTGATGTGGAAATATGACATTATCTGGTAATGAGTTGATTGAATAAAACTCATTTTAAGGGTTATTAATGTAATAATATAGTAAACCTTCTTTGAAAGGATCTTGTTTGTTGTATCGAGAGAAACAAAAATCAGTTGCTACAATAAAATTAATTGTTTACAGTTTAGAATTACTTGCTGAAGAAAATAACTGTGTTTTATAAGTAATAATATGAAGTATATTATAAAGACATTTATTGGTTGTTTATTGGGGTGAAAATAAAGCTTTAAAATAGTGAATATGTTGAAAATATTTTTAAATTCTTATGGCAAGGGATACAGTTGCAGTATTATCGATTACCAATTATTTAAAAATCATTGCTAGAATGGTGTTTTGAAGTTGAATTTTTTCAAATTTTATTTGTTATCTTTCCTTTCAACAAAATGTATGTTTGCAGTGTGTACTGTGTAAGATAATTCGATAGTCCTGTACAGCCAAGGGTTTAATGTTGTTTGCATATGAATTTTCATACTCAAGAAAAACACTAGTAGTGTGATGTATTTACTTTGTAATGTAAGTAGGCTATTTATGTAATTCAATGACATAATAACCACTAGATTAATGTGGGGCGTCAAATGATGTATAAAGAATAATTTTTCATACACATTTTGTTATGACGTTTTACTTACTTGCCAGTTTATTTGAATTTGTTTACGCGGATAAATATGAAACAAATCTGTAATGTTACGTTAAATATTCAAATTGTTTAATATGATACTGTGAAGTAGTATTTGTGGTTATTTTTGTTCTACTTTGATATTGGCTTAGCTGTAAATAAACTAGGAAACTAATTATTGGATGTGTTTTTTGTAATCCCTCTTTGTGTAAACCTTGGGCATCAATCTGTTTCTTGCTTACTACCTCGCAGGGGCAGGCCAAAGCCACTAAGCACTTAATTCGAATTTGTCAATCTTTTACACACAACAATAAGCTTTTTTAATAAGAGACCTCAAATATACAAGCACCTGGTAAATGCCTACAATCTACTAAGCAGTTGCAGTTACTAGGCAGTTCAAGAATTGCCCTTAACTCAGAGAGCTCCTCAGGCAAAGAGCAGGTGATCAGCTGTTTCCTCTGACCTGCCACATTTCCTACTTAGTGGTGCATCATCATACAAACTCATACATTGTAGATGTTTTCAGAACCGCCCATGTAATGTAAGGTTAACAACCTACATGATTAGCTGTAAATCCGGCATCGTCGGGGTTATAAGACATTGATGTCACGCACACAATAAATAGACACAAAACAAACATTTAATTAACATTAATAGGCCTATCACATGACACGGGACTGCCAATTGTAGTTGGTGTAGAACCTTAAATGGCTTGCCAAAGGATAATTTTTTGGACATCAATACTTGGTGATGTTCCACTTGAACAATTTTAGAATGACCCTTGGTAATTCCTGTGGTTTTCTGCAATTTTTTGCATCCTAGGCGGAGTGCTATCTTCCTCGATACCACCTTAAGGCCTGGGGCTGCCGCACGATTGAGCGAGGTGGGAGCGAAGACTTTGTTTCACCGCACATTGAAGCGATGCGGGACAGAGGTTTCCTTTGGTCCTACATTGTCGAGAGTAGAGGGAGAATTTTAGGACCTTGAATCAGCGAGTTTAACAATATAGTTTTACTCTATTCGCTATCCAAAAAAGTAAACAAAAGTTTTTGAAAAAAGTTTAACCATGAAGGGTATGTTTTAGACCGGTCTTTTAGAGAATATTTTTGTGTGAACAAACAACAGTTTGATAATATCCATAAGATGATTGCATTATCCACTAGATGTGACATTAGTGGAAAGGAATGTAACGCCCAACATCCTATAGCTTACCAAGAAAAGCCATCTGAATCAAATGCTCCATCAATTATGAATATGAATGCTTCATCAATTATTTAAGATGGGGACGCCACTATGTGCGTATTTTAACCCAAATATGAGTGTAGGATGAGTGGCGCGATCATGTAGTCTTGTTAGTGACAAAGGCCGACATTAGACATAATCCTTAGACACAGCTGTTAATTAATAGCCCACACAGCTATTGGCAACTACCACATTCTTATTTTTTGCCTTGGTATTAACGAATTGGTCTAATTATGATAGTACGGTACTGCGGATAGTCGTAGTACTCACTAATGCGGACGTTAATCCACACCAGGGATTATCGCATCCACAGTGCATCTCTATAAATATCCACAATTTGTGACCTAGTAGTGGCTGGATTACAGGACACCGCCGTCCCAGTCTATATCTATATTACTATATCTTTCACTCACAAAACCCTAGAAAACCAACGCAGGCCCGATCGAGGTACAGGAAAACTGTATTCCAACTACAACGCTACAGAGGCTGCAGCTGTGCTGTGCGCAGCCTCTGCTCAATGTGCGGTGCTCCATTTAAACACAAGTATTACAGAATCAGATTGAGAAAATTTTGATTGGTCGGGTTCAACCAGAACTGTTGGTTCAACTGATTACATTACCAAGAAAACGTAGAAAACTACCAATAAAAAGGATATGGTATTTAGTGTCCACATCTTTGCTTATGAATCTTGTTATAGATGTTAATAGTTCTGAGACAAACTTATAAGTTATTGATGAAATAGTTGTATTTTATCTATGAACATTACCGGTATTTTAATTTATAGCTTTATTAAAAACTATGAAACCTAATTTCTCTACTCAACTGGCTTTCACTGCTATGAAAAAAGCAATCCTAGTTTATATGACTATATGAGAAACAATTTTTTTCTTAGGGCACCATACAAGTGAACCAAATGTCATGGCAGGTCAGACTACAGATACATACAGCCAGTTCAATAGACTAGGCTATAACCCCCATTTTCAGCCACCAGTCGCCTGCGTGCCTCGGTCAATGACTCTGATTGTGCGGTCCGGTCCCCAGTATTAAACAAAAGTATTACAGAATCAGCCGCACCTAGCCTCGCTCTAATGTGCGGCGGGCCTAATCCTATTTGATCTATTTATAAGTGGCCTAAGTGATCTATTTATTACTTCAACTGCAAGATACTTCACCTAATTCTGCAGCGCAATTTCCGTGTCTTGCATTGTTAGCTTATAACATTTGCATCATTCAAATAAAATTTATGATAGATTTCCGTCATGCTAAACAAATTATTTCGATACCTGTGGTAATTGAAATAAAACCTTTTCTTTATAATGTTACTTGATACTGAAAATTGCTCAACATTTACAGTAAATCGTCATTGGTCAGTGATTAGTCTCATTCGGGAGTCTCGCATAAAGGGCTCGCCACAATGTTGGCTGGTAATGCTTAAAAAATAATTACTCTACAGTGACCTAACAAACCAAACTCTTGTTATCATAGATTTGTCTTTAAAAAAATCTTTACCATACTAACAGCAAAAGAAGATTAATTTTATTTGTTTGTTTATACATCATTATGGCAAGTCTGTGCCCTATGCAGCAATGGTCAGTTCAGTGCTTGTCCCATTGATCAAGACGTCTAGGCCTATTGCCTAGTTTCCACTCTCTTACTCTACTCCATGTAAAACTCTCAGAATAGTTCAGCTAAATACTAATTTCCAAAGGTATGGAATTGAATTCACGTCAAAACCATGCGATTAAACCCTAAGGCTTAAACTTACTAAAGGGTGTTTGAGGAGCAAACAAACATTTTCCATAACAATACATAGTATACTTTATAACAAAAGACATGACTATAATAACAAGGGTAGAATATAAAACTAACTAAAACACAATTCACAAATTAGATTAATCCAAATCCACTCTTGAAAAATAATCACAAATGATTGTAGATGAATTTTACAAGTAAATTTAGTCTCAATCTGTCTACTCAATTGCAAATTTTACAAAAAAGAATGAACATAAAATCTGTTAGATCCTAAAACCTTAAGTCCTACTCATGAGGAATGTAGTACAATAGGAGTAAAAATAGTAAATACATATACAAACAAATAATATATAAAAGTAACAAATTCATCTGAAAGAGTTGCACAATTTAAAGACTTGAAAAACTATGAAACGCTAGGTAAGTGCATCTATGAACAAATAATATTTTTAAGTTATATATTTGGAACAGTCTTTATACTATTTGAGCCTCAATAATACTATAACAGTACAGTAACCCCGTTTCCATAAACCTCGTACAGTTTTCTTTGGTGAATCCTCCTCACAGTTTGGCCTCAGCTGATATTAGGGTTTTAAGTTTTTGTGTCAACATAATGTTCCCTTTTATCTTCAGTTTTCCCTTCATGAAGGCAGACTGGGGATTGAGCTTCCCAAGAGCCTGTTGGAAAAGAAAATATTTAAGACACATCTATATACTTAACAAGGGTCTCTTCTGTAGCACCCATTTCTCACCTGGTCTAAGTTATTTTCACAATTGAGGTGTCATCATTTTAAATCAGCGGATTTTAAATAAAAGCTCACAAAACAACTCTGACATTTTGAACAAATATACGTTCTTCAGAGGTATGTTGGAGAGGTTTTGTACTTTTATTGTGTAACTAATTAGCCCCTGGACTCAGGCAAGCAAGCTGAACTCCATTCTTTCTAAAACAATCTATAAATAAAATATTTTCTATTAGTGTTCCAAGGTTATGGATTGGTAAATACCAGAAAAAATAAGAAATAACTATATTTAACAAAATATCCAGAAAAATTAATAAAAATTTAACACAGGAAAAAGATAGTTAAAGTTCTTTTCTAGATTAGACTAATTCGACAAACATAACCGAACCAGTTAACATCCTTTTGTATTTCAATAATTCAAAATTACTTTTTCCGCTCGTAAAAAAAATTTAAAAAAATCAACAGGCAAAAAGTCATTCAGTTGGTGCATTTCTAATTAAAATATTATCTCTCTACCGGTAAACTGTGATAGTAAAAGATGCAATTACCATGTCCACCATATCAGCATCATCAATAGTGAGAGTTGTATCAGCCTTAGTCCCAGCCTCAGGCTCTCCCTTGTACACCGAACCCTTCTTGAGATCCAGAGCTGAAAGGAAAAAAACTCGATGAAACACCTCAAGAAATAAAATTTTCCTTCGATTCACACATAATAATATATACAGCATGCAGACCAAAATTGGCGTTTGAAAAATATATTTAGTAACTTGTTAAGAAATAAGTTGAGTAACAGGTTAACAATGTTGTGAGGAGTATCATCCATGTTGGTTAACATGGAGTAAAACTCCAACTATTCGGATCAATTGAGATCTGATTCGGATAGTAAAAGATCCTGATAAATGTTTTCATTAAAAATAGTATATAAAACAGAGGTGCTACACATGATTCATCACCCGCTGATCAATATGGCATCACTATAGACTGTCACATCATTCATTCAACATCTCATTTTAGCCATAAAATACACACACTAGTAAGTTGGCATCTTATAAATCTTATCTAATACGCATGACTGTCTCAAAGAAACAACTGAATGGCTTACTCCACTGCCCCTCGACTTTTCCTCCCTTCGTGATGTTCCAAAGGAACACTCCCTTGACTGACTTGGCCTTCTCTACGTCAGCGTTGATGCGTTCCTGCATTCCAGCAAACACTTCCTGACTCTTGAGTTGTGTCGCTGCAGTCAGGTGACGTGAGACCACGGGACACTGTCTGGTCAGGTCCATGTAGGCTCCTGGACAACAGTTCAGCTTCAATATACGACAAGCGATAATTATCACTAGCCTAACAACATAGGACCAAGGGAGTTTCTTTGGAAATAAGACCCATTCTGCAAACATTGAAACATTGAAATTGTTTCACAACAATATTGAATCGACAGTTTGGTAATGCTTAAAAGACCCACATAGCCATCATACGTTTCATTTTATACATGGAATATAGACACAGGAAACGAATAACGATTGAATCCCACTTATGAACAGTTGATCAAACCTTTCATAGTGTGTGTATTAAAGTTATTCTCTCGTTTAGTTAAACAAAAAATGATGTTTTATGGACACATTAAAAGATGCTTTAGTTTATAAAGCTTTAGTTCATTTAGCTTATGTGAGATTAGAAAAATACCCCCGCCGCAGCAAACCTGCAGACTTAGCGAATTTCCATCTGCCTGATTGGATTTAAACTAAAATGTCTCCTTAAAAATATCACATTTATTCCCTATTTAAACAGAATTAGTTTAATGAGTACTTAGGTTTGCTGCAACAGGGAGGGTAAAAAAGTTTTTTTAATGTAAAATATTAAAAGCTACTGTGTTTTAGTAAGAAATTAATGTATTTTCCAAATTTGATCAAAATATGTTCATAAACAAGCAAACTACAACAGTTGACTTATTCTCCATAAGAATAACATGGGAATTTTAAAATTAAAATTTTTTTCATTTTCTCCGTAACAATTAGGCGCATAATAACGCTTCAATATACTAAATTATTTGTTTTTTTAATCTCTACAAAATGGTTTAAAAAGAAATTGTGAAATTTTGTGTTTTTAGGGTCAAAAATGAGAAAAACCTATTTTTACCCCATAAAATCCCCCATAAACCCCCGTTCCCATAGTCCGATCATGCTGCCTGATCATGCAAACTCATTCAAGTTTATCCCGCCTTGCACCTTCAAACCAAATTTTATCAAAATCGGACAAAAATTACTCAAGTTATCGTGCGGATGGACACATATATATATATATATAAACATATATAAAAATTTTAACGAATCGTGTTTTTGGCCTCTGGGGACATCAAAATGAAAAAGTAAATCGGTCCCGGGCTTAGGTCTTACCGTGAGACCTACGGTAACAGCTACTTCCCTATAGGGAAATTCGCTAAAACATGAAGATCTATTCAATAAACTGTCAAAAAAGGCATGGACTGTGCCCTTTACAAGATTTGATTCCATTCTAAAACAATGGTTGAAGGAAAATGTTTTATTCCATAGACAATTTATCTGGCCTTTGATATTAGTTATCTCTGTTCTTATATAATTGATGTTAGGCCTATTATTTTTAAAGTTGTTATTGTTGTTCATTTATGTAAATAGTTTATTTATTTTAGAGTTTTATAGTAAACAATTAATAATTATATCTTAAGGCTTGATTGCTAATCACTTGGTACAAACTCGCTGTTTCTTTAACACGAAATTAATGGTTTGTTAGACTTAAGAAAACATTGAAGATGTCTGTTGTAATACTTGTATTGCTACTTAATGATAAATAAAGATCTGAAATCAAATTGTTTTTTTATTTTGGCTTGGTTGAACAGTTGGTCTGTAGAAATGAAAATTGTATTTTACAAAATTATACACCTCCATAGCTTGATTGAACAAAGTATTTTTTAAACATTTTAAAGTAACTACAGTTTTAACATGGAAATATGATATCTCCTCGTGATATTTCAATGCAACAACAATCAAATGTTTCTAATAAAATTATAGTTCCACGGTGACAGAACTTTCACAGTTAACTTATTTCACACAGTCCATTGCATTAGTTTTATTTTTTAATTTCGTTGAATTAAAATGTCTCTACCTCATTGAAGCCAGATATCTAATTCACCCTACCCTAAGTAAAAAAAGATAGTTTGAGAAAAGTTTAAAGAAAATTTACGTCCTTAAGGGTACACAACAACGTTGAAAACAATTTTAGTCTCACCAGCAATAACGGTGTTCTTTGATTCCATGACGGATGTTTCAAAATGGATCCTGTTTCCTTCTCTCCACATATCTACCTTCAGGGTTTCTCCGGGAAAAACGGGTTTCACAAAACGGGCCTGCCAACACAACACAATTCATCAGCAATATTGCAAAACTAGCCACACAAATGTGTTAGGGCATTGATCTTCTATGTTGGTTTAACAAGTAAATGCACTGTCAACATGACAGTCCATGTTAGTCTGATTCTATTGTTGAAAATGCTAACATATGCGGCTGTCAGCAGTGTGAACCTTTAGTGTAGTAGTAAATATATATGGAAAACTTGTACATTATCAATAGTTGGATTTGTTACACACTTGCATTTGTGACTCAAAACTCTTCTAACCTATTAGTTTTTACAAACACAATTTCCCCCCTGACAAACCCAAGTTTTACAAATACAAGCTAAACATGTTATTTACTTCACAAATTCACAAAAAAACACAAATACTCACACTACAAACTTTATTAAGATTTAACTCTTCAGATATCAATTTAATAATTAGGTTGACGTGAGTCTTCAACCAAAACAGATAAGTTGCGTCATATGATTCACCTTATCACAACACAGTAAACAAGGAAAGAAAGAGAATGCTTATAGTACCTTGTGTGTGACTTACGAACAGTTGGAGATGAATTTGTTAAAAATGCACAATTTGTATACGACATTATCTAAACCATTGTTAGCATTCCACTTACTGATTATAGCTGCCTTAATTAAACACAGCTGAAACTGTGTTAACACAACTTTAACTGTTAAATATTTCAACTGTGCCAACTCATTACAATATTAGAATGAATAACTCATTACATTGTCTTTGAAAATATTAGTATGAAATATGATACTGAATAAATCTTTCTAAATAATAAGATGAAGATAAGATTTATGGATTAATAAGTAGAATAAAAAAGACAAACAATAATATAAACAGTATTTATAAAATTATTAAAATGTTAAAAGATTAAGACAACAACATACACTGCAATAATCCAACTTTAGTTATTTGTTTATTATCTAGGCACCAATTGCACTGCTTTACCTCAATACTTTCGACCCAAGGTGTTAGAATAATTTTCCTTAAGAACTTTGCATAAAACAAAAATCTGTAATTAGCTAAAGGATTATGTAGAGCCTCTAATTTTCTTACCCTCCTTACAATAATAGCTAATTATGAGAAGTATTATGTGCAGCTTTAAAACATTTTACGCCACACTATACATTATTTTGACGAAATTCCCACGCAAGGATTTAGTCCAGAACAGCTGTTTGCTGCCAGCTTATTCAAATGGGGTTTCATTGTGTACTACTGTTCTGAAATGAGTTTTACCGGACACCAATCAGCTGATTATACTGTATTTATGTGGCAATAAGTGGTTATAAACAAAAACATAACCTCTCTAGTGATTTTTAGTCCTTTAGTTGATGGAAATATATAAGGATTTGTACAGATTTAGTAGTATGGCGTAAACTATCGTACGTAACTCGTCCAAAATGTATATACCGGACTCGTATGGTAATCCCGTACTCGACTTCGCTCGCACGGGAACAACCACACTTGTCCGGTAAACACTTATTTTCAGGACTAGTAACGTAATATACTATTACTAAACATAGTTTCCCATTACAACTAGAGCAAGGACTCAATTTCAGGTGCAATACAATACAATTGTGATCAGTCATCTCTTTTCAACAGAAGGGTGTTGTATGCATCCACCTATTATTTAAGTAAAATGTCTAAAAGAAAAATCAGCCTACTCTTGTTATATTGTTTATCTTCTTAATTTTGTTCAAGTAGAGTAAAATGCTTAAACTGGGAAGGCTGAAATTGAGATGGACTGACCAAGTATTGAAAGACATCAGGACAATGGGTGCAAATGTCAACTTGGCAGAAGACAGAGAAGGGTGGAAGAGGCTGGTACATGAGGCGAAGAATGAACTGAGATTTGTGGAGCCACGGCAGTAAGTAAGTAAGTATAGTAAAATGCACATAATTTGTTTGACCCAATTCTTTAACTTTTTTCTGCCCACCTTAACATGCTAGGTTTCCAGGCTATAGCCCAAAAATGTTTCACACATTACTTCAGGTTAGACCTAGGGGTACGCGGCATAATCACATGGATAAAATCCATTGGCGACTTGCAGGATTTTAATGCGGGACCTTGGGGACCGAGGTCGTTCCAGATTCTTTATATCTTACTAGCTACTAAATAAACTAAGCTACTAGAACTAGATAAACAAAGCTTTACTAACATTAGTGAAAATGGTCTACAAGGGAGGAGGGTCGAGGGATGCATAAGAAAGCTTTTCTAGTACTTACCATTGGCAAAAATGTTCAACAACAGGGAAAGGAAAGATAGATCAAAAAAGTTTCATATGCCCCAATTTGTATAAGATCAAGAACTACTTACAAATGAAAAATATTGAAACTGTAAATCTACAAAACCACTACACGACACACACTCACCTTGAAGGCTTTGCAGTAGGCTGGGTTGTTGTCTCCGTAGGTTTTCAACACAAGTCGCAACGAGTAGCCGAGCGAACACAAGCCATGAAGGATCGGCCGCGGGAAACCCGACACAGAGGCGAAGCTCGGGTCAATGTGTAAAGGGTTGAGGTCACCTGACAACCGGTACAAGGCAGCCTGACAACAGAGGAAACTCACTTACTGGACAAGTATTGGATTATGCGGATCAGAATATAAAGATTAACATACCTTGTCCGTCTTCAGTCTTTTTGGATAATATTTCAGGTCAAGTGAGCCATTATCAAAAACGACATCAAGTTGAGAGTTTGTATCCAAATGTCTTTGACAAAACACACAATATTGACACTAAAAAACCTAATCAAATCGAAGATAAAAACTTAAAAAAGGGTATATTAACCTTCATATATTCCAGTTAACCAGTCTTGATGACAGGAATGTTTGGGTTATGTAAGCAAGATATTTTAGGAAGAGATCCTAAAAAATTTTTTTTATGGCAATTGTAACAGCCATTTGTAACAAATGTTGTATTTCTTAGAAATGAGTGACATCTTGTATGAAAGAATCAAAGTCTATCTAATGCAAAACATGTATTGTTGATTTGGTCAAACAATATAATTTAAATATTTTACTTTTATACCTGGTTCGGGTCGATCGTCTGTCTAGCTGTAAAGTCTGGGTTTCTCCTGGGGTGATCCACAGTAGGGATGGCTTTAGGAGAGTCTCTCTTGCCACCAAAACCACCAGCACCTACAATGAAGCCGGCCAGCTGTGTGTACGACACCTTGTCTCCACTCTCGTCGTAAGTGTCCACTAGGGAGAAATCAACCATTTAGTGTTGTGTCTCCTAATGAAGGTGTAAATTTATTTCTTGAAAATCTGCAGCAGCCTACATCCAGGGCGACATGAAGTACTCAGGTGTAACAAACTAACAAAGCATGATGTTTTAGGTAAAAAATGGCTTTAGGGCAGTGTTTTTAAGGATTTTGTAATGGATAGGTTTAACATCTGGCTTACATATCTAACAGAGAAATCAGTTAGCCAAAGTGAAGTGAGTTTTGAAGTCTAAGGCTTTACACAAGAAACAAATCTTTTTCTAGGACATTCTTTCAAAAATAATTCTTATTTTATATAACAATACCAATGGTAGTTTTAACTGCATAACTGATAAATAGTTGCCAAAAGGTGTGGGTTTAGTGCAATTTAGTGTAAGTTTCATAATTAGGAAGTATTTTCTAAAATTCTTTTAAATGAGGTTTTTCTATAAGCTTTGTATAACTTGTAGACTTCATTGGCTTAAGGGTGCGCTCTAACTCAGCTCGCCTTTCTCAATACGAAGTTGCTTGACGCCGATGTTCCTTTACCATTGCATTGAACAGCGCCATGAAGAGCGCTTGCAAGCCTTTTGAATCTGGGTGATTACATTGTTATCCTTAAAGTTTTTAATAAACTAGCTGCAGATTCTTGTTTTTAAGAATCTATTGCACTTTCCCCGTTTGTTATTTGTTCTCTAAAAATTATTTGTATGCGTTAAAATTTATGATAAAAAGCGTGTATTTTAACATTTAAATTTACCTACCTTAAAAATGATACCAACATTTTTTAAATTATCTAAATTTAAAAAAGCGGAAAACCTACTATATTATTTAACGACACCAAGATCTTTAAATGGGTTCACAATTTATTGGGGCTACAAACAGTAAGAACTAAAACTAGAGGTGTGCGGATAGTGAAATTTCATTTCGGATCGGATTCGGATCGGATAGTTGAGGCTCGGTTCGGATCGGATCGGATATTGGGAGGTTCGGATTCGGATATTTTCGGATTCGGATAGTTCGGCGCGGTTAATAATAAGCTGCATATGTATTTTTAACCTACAAAACAATGTAAAGCTGTGTAAATAAACTTAAATGACGATTTTGAACTATAGAATTCAAATTAGCCAAGTCCACAGTTTTCTCTCTCTTGAAAATCACAATTCACAACATTTATTTTCAAAAGTTGGTTGCTTGAATTAAGTACACTAGCAGCCGAAATCTTCACAAACACCTTAGCTCAGCAGGACTGGTGTCAAACGTTTGGGCTTGTTTACTTGAGGTTATGATTTATCTTGTTTCCTGGTTCTCACAAGCCAAGGAGTTCGATCTCAAGTTTATTTTCACATTGTATTTCCTTACGTTTTTGGGACGGATTATTGGGCTTAAGTGGCATTTTGTGGGTTTACCAAGTGTAGAATCACTAATGCACTAAATTGGCTCTAGCTCACGATTTGATGTTGGGCAATTAGACTTTATAACTGTGTAAAAGGTGTGTATCCCTGAATTTATAAATTGCATTCTACACATATTCACTGCCAAACATAATTCAGTAGAACCTTGATGAACCGAGAATTACACTAGCCTAGACATAACTTCATTACCCCAAGTAAAATACCAAGATAATCTTTAAAATTGTATTTGAATCGTATAATCTTAGTTTGTTAAAAATGGATTGTATGTTCAACAATAATTGCAGTCCATTATTGTTAAGCAGTATGGTCCCAAATTATTATTTTTGATTTTGAAACATCACAGTTCATTTGACAAAATTATAATTGAAGCAGCCCAATGTCAAGTCACGCGCGCTTGTGCAATAGTTTGTTTACAAGCTTTCTCCAGACCACGGGGGAGGGGAGGGGAGGGTCTGATAAGCCGTCTATTGTTCACCCCCAAGAAGGTCCGACCCTCATTAGTGCCGCTCGGCTGCACTCAGTGTTTTACCCCCTGCTGTGCGCTATGTCATAAAAGCTGATGACGTTGAATGCGTGATAAGGGAAACCCAAGAAATAGAAGAACGAAGAGAAAGAATAATGATGTTGTTATCTTTATTCCCTTTTTACAATTTCCGTTATTTTTTGTTATCTTTATGTAAGATTTTATGATTTTGTTTTATAGGTTTATAAAATAATTCTTTTTAACTACGGGAATATCAATTTATAATTTATCAACGTGCTTCTCTTCTGAAACAGCAATACCGGATGCATAATAAAGGTCAATGACCTAAAATATCACGATTGTGCAATATTGTATTTTGATGTTGAAATTAAAATCACGACAAAAGTTTGTATACATCCATGGTCCCTATCGTTTAATCATTTAATATGTACACAATAAATGCTAAATATTCGTGGTTAGTTCTAACTTTATTTTTTATT
This sequence comes from Macrosteles quadrilineatus, assembly GCF_028750875.1. NCBI lineage: Eukaryota > Metazoa > Arthropoda > Insecta > Hemiptera > Cicadellidae > Macrosteles > Macrosteles quadrilineatus. Next base: position 29,495,430 of record NW_026542599.1, on the reverse strand, counting down.
ATTCAAAGTTTCTACACAGTAAGACAATCCAAAGTCAAACCGGGCAATGAATACCCAAAAAACAACGTATCTTGTCCTGTGATTGGAATACCACTCGCCGGCCAGTCCTTTCGGTTTAGGGAAGTAGTGCAAGTCTATATATAGCTTCAAGGTCTTACCCACCCCTTCCCCCTCCGGTCCTACTTGACTCACTACCCGCGCTCCTTTCGAGGTTATTGCCCAACCCCTACCACCCTTCTATTGTGTTGCCTTTCTATTGTTTCTATTCTGACTTTTTTTCGGGAAACATTTAATCTATTGTTTACGTAACATCACAGTAGTAGGCTAGATTTTTCTACTTTGAAACAGTACTGTAAAAAAACTATTACGCAGCGCCCCTAGTATCAGGAGCATGACAAGCACGAGTTGACTTTCATTTGACCATGGTAGTTCTTTTCTGCTTTATGTCTGTTCGTTCCAGACGAATCTCGTAAAGCAAAACAGCCGATAACGACTAAACTAGTTATCAGTATTGCATCATACGGCTTCTTTTGCCGTTTGCTGTTAGGTCGTTGGAAACGTATTGCTGTAATTTTATCCTGGGAAACTAATGGTGGTTATGGAGGTTTTCTGTCCAAAACGTCAAAATATATTGTCTATCCGAAAAAGTCGGATATATAACGGATAGTGTCGGATATCGAATTTGGGCTCGGTTCGGATACGGATATCCGAACCGAACCGAATCGGACCCGATTTTTCGGATATCCGCACACCTCTAACTAAAACCCTTGCATTTGCGCGCGCCAGACGAGTGGAGCGCAGCCTTAAGGCAGTTCTGGTTTAAACCAATTTGAAAACCTAATTTTTTAAATATAATTTGTGAATTTGAAAAAATGTTTGAAAAAAACTTTGCCAAAAAAACTATAAATAATGAGGACAGCAAAATGGTTTACTGGAAACTAAAGCAATAAAAAAGGTTTTGAAACTTAAGTTTGTCAGGTGATTCTACAGTACAACTTCCCCACCAATCAATTTCCCAAAACTAGTTGACAAATTAAACCACCTCTGCCTGATTTTCCACTGATTTTCCACTCACCATCGTACAGTACGACAGCACCCTTCCCTTTGTCAAGGACATCAGCCACCGTCACCTTAGAGACTAGAGCTCCACTGGTAGGCATCGGCTTGAACAACTCTACGTATTGCTCTCCATGTAGCACCTGACATACAAAACATTAGTTGCCCAAAGTGCAAATGACACTTGGTAAATAAATTATTGCTGCAGTAAATAAGGTTTTCTTCCTTATTTTACCTGATAGTAAAGTGGTAACAGTAAACTGAATAACAGTTTACTGTAAACAGTAAAGTAACTGACGACCTTTGCTTGATTGCCCAGAGGTACACTGATATTCAGGCGAAACTAAGTTCTCTACAAAGAGAGGCTGAAGAGGTAGGTCTTAAGATAAATGTAAATAAGACAAAGGAAATGAGGTTGAATTCCAGAGTAGCCCAAGCCTTAGAACTAAATGGGAAGGTGATTGAAGAGGTCGACTCTTTCCAATACCTCGGAAGTAAAGTCACAGCAGACGGAGGAGCAAAGGAAGATGTTAGGAGCCGCATTGGGAAAGCTAATGCAGCATTTATTCAGCTTTACCCAATATGGTGAAATAGAAATATTTCAATGAAAACAAAAATCCGCATCTTCAACACAAACGTCAAGTCTGTCCTTCTATATGCCAGTGAAACTTGGAAAATGGATCAGCGTAGTACTTCTCAGCTCCAGGTGTTTGTAAACAGGTGTCTCAGACGTATAATGAGAGTGTTCTGGCCAAACACTATATCAAATGAACAGCTTTGGGAGGCAACAGGGCAACAAAAGATCAGCCGAGAAATCAGAAGACGGAAGTGGAGGTGGCTGGGTCACACTCTTCGGAAGACGGATGGTGCAATTGAAAAGAAGGCCCTGGAATGGAATCTTAAAGGGACCAGAAAGAGAGGAAGACCCTGTGACACCTGGAGGAGAACAATAATGAAGGAAGCCTTGAGTGTCGGGAAGACCTGGGGTCAACTGAGGGATCTGGCGCAAGACAGGGATGTATGGCGAGCTCTTCTCGATGCCCTATGCTCCCGCTAAGGAGTGGCAGGAAATAAGTCAAGTAATAAGTCAAAGTGGTAACACTCAACTTAGAGCCATTAAACACAGGAGTTACAAACAAGGTTGTTAAATTCAACTGCGAGATTGGTGAAGTACACTAGGGGGGAACCAAACCAACATGTTTGTTGATAGGATAGATCACACTAGATAAACCAATTCTATGTGTAATCTTAATCACTCCAATTTTCTTGTTCTGTAATAGGAAACACAATAATGTTTCAATAAGTTTTCATCAAAGGTTTAGTCTTAAGTTTCATAGTATACACTAATTAGACGATAAAACCTAAGTTCTTTAGTCTAACATAATTGGTAAGAAATGCTAGTCTCTGTAATATCTGTTAAAACACATATAAAATGATTTAAGACATTTTTGGAATAATACTTTTGTTAACACTAATACCGAAACCCCACCTAGGCTGACGTTAACCGAAACCCCCGGTCTGTGAGACCCCATTTGAAGAATAATGGACCCCGCTTAGAAACACACGTAAACCGAAACCCTCGGTCTGTGAGACCCCGCTTTAAAATACACTAACGCTGGGCTTCTGAGACGGACATGTTATGAACAGACGACCTGTCATGGTCACGGCACCCATGCAAAATGAACAAATGATATATCAATAGGTAGGGGAGGAAAAGGGGGGAAGGTATTGGGGGAATTGAATCTACCAAGTAAACAGTGTTGCCAACATGCGTTTTTGAAAATTCCCGTGGGCCTGTCAGACCGGGGTTTCGGTATTAGTGTTAAGTCAAATAAGAGATTTGAGAATATCTTTAATTAAAATATTACTTTTTATTACTAAATTGTATAAGACTGATTTATACCTGCTGCAAGTAGGCCTACAAGCTCATGATAGTAGGTGTTTTGTGAATAACCTTAACAGGCTTTGAATAAAATGATAAACACATAATAGACTGTAGATAAGATAAAAAATACAATAAATATCACATTTTTTGTAACGTATACTTTTTTAACTGTTTTTTTTTAGAAAATGATTTCAAGTTTAATTACCTGAGACAAATCAAAAGATCGGCCTGGAATAAGGTTCTGCGAGGATATGTCCGAAGTCATGATTGCCATCTGGCTGGGAATACAAGCGTATGACGGAAGAGCGCTGAACTCTTCGTGGTTCTCATACAAATACTTTAAATTGGCGCTGTCAGTTAAACTGGCCCCAACTACAATGGAAAACAGACAGTTTGGTATAGGATTCAGGCTCAACTGAATTCATTTAAACAAAAGGCTCAACAAAGTGAAAATGCAGCCTATATCTAATAATGTACTCATATTTAATCAAATCTATAGGCTACTAGTAACAGTTTTGATAATTTTCAAAAATTTTAATAGTTTTATTTTATTTGCTAAGTTGTCATTTTTACAATTGCTCTACAGATTATTTTTCTTTGATGTGTTGCGAAATAAAATACATAAACCCTCCTAGTGCTTGATTTAATCTTTCAAATTAAAACACATAGCAATTTCCAACTCATCTTAATTCATACAAAACTCACAATAACTTACTTATTGGTGAGAAGTAACAAATTCTAAAACACAATACCCAACTAGTTGTTTTACAGTAGGTACTAAATAATACCTTACAAACTGTAAATTGATTTTGCATACACGTGTATTGAGACAAATGATACATTAAGTATGATGTAAATGATTTTGGTTAAGTCCCAAAATGACATAATGTTTTTAAGAGAAAATGTGAAATTTAACATGAACCAAGACAAAACAAAATATTTTTGACCGTCAATACTTACCCCCCAAAGCGTAAAGAATGCTGTCTTTACTTGTTACGACATACACTGATTCTTCAACTGGCTGAAAGATCAATCAATAGTTAGTATTTTCATGATGAAAACTGAAATATTTAAATACTTCTAGCTCTGTAAAAATGGAGCAACTTTCAAAAATCCAAATCAACCTAGCTAAAATTGATCATTACAATACAATACAATACAATATTCTTTATTGTTAATTCGTCAAGAATTACAATAGTGTCAATACAATAGTGAATTGTACATGTTAATTTTCATAAAATTCCTTTATTGAGTAGAAGGGTCTTGCGATTAGCCACTTCTTCAGCTCCTGGTGTAGCTTGTTGCCAGTCAGGTCTCTCAGGTAGTCAGGTAGATGGTTTCTCAGCTTGCAGCCAGTGTAGGAAGGTTTTTTCTCCCAAAGAGTTGTTCGGTGAACTGGTAGTGCAAATTTGGAGCCATGACGGGTGTTGTAGTGGTGCAGGTCTTGGTTTCTTGGGGGGTTAATTTCATTCACATACTTAATGGTTTCAAGTATGTAGAGAGACACCACTGTGAGGATTCCTAGGTTTACGAATGCTAGTCTGCAAGTCTGTGGTGGTACAAGGTTGGCGAGGGCTCTTATGGCTTTCTTTTGAAGGACAAGAATTCGATTCATATTTTTTGTTGAAGTTCCTCCCCACACTGTCAAGCCATATCTAAGATGCGACTCTACCAGTGCGAAGTAAGCTGTTTTGGCCACAGAGAGTCCGCCTATGTAGTTTATCCTTCTGACGACATATATTCCAGTACTGATTTTTTTGCTTAGGTGGTTGATGTGCTCTTTCCATGTTAGTTTGTTATCAAGGATAACACCGAGAAATTTTGTGTAGTTTTCTATTGTTACATCCTCTAATTGAGGGACTATGTCTTTTTTCTTACTGAAATTCAGAGTTGTAGTTTTTGTGGGGTTTATTGCTAAGTCATTGTTCTTTGAGTAGAGGATAGCTTTATTTAAGATCGATTTTGAATTAAGGTAAAGGCTTTGGGCTGTGTTGTCCTTGATCAAAATGGTTGTGTCATCTGCATACATGATTGCAACAGCATTTTCACTCTCAATTTGTTTGGGGAAGTCATTAGTCAATAAGATGAATAGAATCGGGCCTAATACAGAGCCTTGTGGAACTCCTCTCGTTAGCTTGCTTTTTGAAGATTTGAAACTTTCTGTGACTTCATTTGATGAGTTTTTCAGTTCCACGACTTGTGAACGTCCCGTTAGGTAGCTTTTGAACCATTCTAGCGCAGAGTTTCTTATACCGAGTCTTTCAAGTTTCTTGCATATCAGGTCGTGGCCCAGGCAGTCAAAAGCCTTACTGTAATCAAGGAAGATGGCGGAAATGTATTGTTCGTTTTCTATCTGGTCTAGGACGTACTCAATTAGTGCTGTTATAGCTGAGGATGTAGATTTATTCTTCCGAAAGCCATGTTGGTTGTCAGTTAAGAGTTTGTTATGATTAAGATGTGCCATTAATCTAGCCAGAGCAATTTTTTCTATGATTTTAGAGAAACTGGAGATGAGAGAAATGGGCCTGTAGTTTTGAGCATTTTCAGTTGGTCCTTTTTTATGTTTGGGGTATATTTTACTGACTTTTATGGCGGATGGGAATTTGCCTTCTTTAAATGATTTATTTATAAGATAAACCAGAGGAGAGATGAGTTCTTGAGAGCAGTGCTTTATCATCTTAGAGGAAAACTCATCTATTCCACTTGATGTTTTGGCTTTTAGGGAGTTTATTATCGTTTTAACTTCTTTATAGGATGTTGAAGTTAGGGTAAGGTGTATTGGGCAGACTGGTTCCTCTCCACTCAGCACTGTTTCAGGGTCTATAACGATTGCTCTGTTTTGGTCAAGGGTATTTTCTGCTATATTTGAGAAGAATGTGTTGAAGTGTTCGGCCATTTCTTTTGTGTTGTTTGTGAGTTTGCCATTTATTTCTAATTCTGCAAGGGTTTTCTCTTCACATTTTCCTTTCCTTTCCTTGTTTATAACTTGCCATAGTGCTTTTGGTTTGTTGTCAGCTTGTTCTATGAAGCTAGCTGTTGAGGACATTTTTAGGTTTCTTAGTTTCATGTTGTATATCCTTTTTCTATTAATCATTTCTAATTTGTCTTCATTTCTGTTCGTTAACTCAAACTTTTGCAGAGCTTTCAAAAAGTTCTCTTTAAGGTATTTTGCTTCAGGATCGTAGTACTTCATATGTTTTTTGTTTTTAATAATTTTAGTTTTCTTTAATGGGCATGTATAATCCAGTGCTGTTTGAAGAATATTATGAAATTTGTTGTAGGAGGTTTCAAGATTGGGTGAAGAGTAAACATGTTCCCAATTTTGTAGATGGAGGTGGGCCTTCAGATTGTTTAGGTTTGTGTTGTTTAGGCTTCTTTTCATTACAAATCTTTGGGAAGTGTCTTCTTGGTGTGTTTTCAGCAGGCACAGCTGCGCAGTGTGGTCAGATAGACCAGTATGCACAACTTGTCTAGTAATATACGCACATGGTATGTTTGAGCATATACAGTCTATTGAAGTGGCATGGGTTATTCTGGTGGCCTCTAGAGGAAATCTCCAGATGTTTTGTGTGGTTAACTCTTCTTCCAGCATGGTGTTTTTGGAATCTTGGGTGAGCCTGTCGATATTTATGTCACCGATAAGTATTAGGTTTTTCTTGTGTACTTCTTGTAGTTCTAGCGTGTCTGATAGGAGGTCAAGGGCAATTCTTGCATTTTCGATTGGTGGTCTATAGATTCCCAGAATGTAGATATCCTTTTTCTTTGTTGTCTGCATGCGAATCATTGCTGCTTCGAAAATTAACTCCTGGCATGTGTTTGATATGTTAATAGCTGATACTGTATCAGCAAGGGATTCCTTGGAATATATTGCAACACCTCCAAGTTTATGTTCTTCTCTACTAAAGTGGGTAATTAAAGAGTAGCCGGGAATTTTTGTAGCTTCTAGCTCTGTTTTTTTCAGTCCGTGTTCAGTCAAGACTAGAATGCTTGGTTTTGTGTCATTGAGAATATGGTGTAGTCTGTTCGTCTTTGTAGCAAGTCCTCTAATATTTTGGTGCATTATTGCTACACAAGAATTATTTGGAGATTTGCAGATTTTTCTTTTGCTTTTTTCAGGCTGTTTGTTTCTAAAAAAGGGGTTATAGTATGGGGCACTGTAGAGTGATTAGATTGTTGACTTGAATTGGGTTCTTGCAGCTGCTCATGTTTCTGTTCTCCTTGAGAAGAGAGGCAGTCCATCTCGGTCATGTTTAGTCGCTTGGTGTGTGACAGAATATTCTTTTTATATAGGTCTATATTTTTCCAAAAGAAGTCTTCAATGGTCTCTCCCGGCTTAAGAAGCTTGGCGGTGATCGGGGGTTTCCCTGTGTTCTTTGGTTTAGTTGATTTGTTTGGGGGAGATATAGTGCCCTTGAAAGTAGAGCAAACTCCTTTTGGAATTTTGATGGCCTTGGGTTTTTTAATATTTTGATTTTGTGTTTGTTGTGGTTGACTTTGGTGTTCTGGTGCTTCTTTCCTCAACTTGCTTTTTGCTATTTGCAAGGAAACACTGAAATGGGTTTTCTTAGTAGTTGCCAATTTGTTTTTATTATATGAAACTCGTCTTGGTGTGTTAATTGGCTTGCAAGGAGTCTCCTTTTTCTCAGTTATTAGTTGCTGGGAATCTTCTACTGTTATTTTATCTTCTAATTTCTTCATTTTTGACTCCATATTATTCTGTTTTTCTTTTAGGGCCTTTAGTTCAAGTAGAATTAGTGTTTCTGTGTTTGATGCTTCTGGATTTTTGTTGTCTGAAACTGTGGTTTTGTTTGTGAGGTCCTTCACCTCTGTAGTGGTTGTCTGTGTGCTTGTCTCTCTGAATGATTTTGTAGATTCTTCTCCGGTGTTTATTCTGCTGCATGTATTTTTTTGCCTAAGGCATTTAATTTCATTCTCCATGTCCTTTATTTTTGTGTTGAAGCTATTAAAAGTTTCTTCCCTGTCTTTGTCATAATCTTCAAATGTTTTTGTGAGAGTGTTTCTCAGGCTTACTTCCTTTTCCAATTGGTGTTCTAGTTCAGTTATTGTTTCGATTAGGTCGTTGTTTCTAATTAGAATAGTATTTTTCTCATCTTCTAGTTGTTCAATTTGAGCGTGGTAGTTCATGATGTCGATGGTTTGTATGTTTGTTAGTTTCTGGGCCAGACTCGAGTTTTGTTGAGTCAGGTTGAGTACTTCTTCTCTTAGTTTGCTATTTTGTGCTAGAAGTGCGTTTCCAACTTCTGCTGCAAGTGTTAGAGAAGTTTCTAAATCGGGATCTTCTGAGTTTTCTAGTTCTAGACTAGAAATCATTGGGTTATTGATCAAAATGCTATGTTTGCTTTTTGATTCAGCAAGCCTTTGGCAGTATCAAACCTATTGCGGCTATTTTATAATACTAGGCCTACTAGTGGCATGTAGAGACATAAGTCCTAAAAAAATTCACATGTAAAAAATTTATTATTATATTTAAACAAACTAAGAATCAAATGATATCTCACGCAGCAACCCTGAAAATTGTTAAGTTAAATCATTTTTAGATCACTTTAGGGAAAGCAGAATTGATCTATAATTATTTGTAGATTAGTTAACAAACTTCACGTACTCTATCAACATAATTAAAAGTAGAATCTATATATAATACGTGAAGCCGTTTTTTGTTAACGCAACTCCTCCCTTATTTGTGGACCAATTTCAACGTTTGAGGTGTCAAAAGATTCGTCTCAAATATGTAGTTTTGCAATAAGGGTTTAGAATTCTAAAATTCCTGCCCTTAAGAGCGTGAGGCCCACTCAAAGGTCGGGTTTTCCCCATAAGAAATACATAGAACAAATTTAAAACCAAAAAACAGCTGTTTATAAGAAGCTGTAGCTTTTTGGGAGTAAATATTGATGTTTGTAATATTTAGTAGGTTAAGACCAAGTTAAACAGTTCAAATCAGTTTTGTTGGAAGAACAGAAAATGCCTCAAGTTCAAAGAAAAAATATTGAACACGGTAGTAGGACACAATAAATAATAAGATATTTTGTGCGTATGAGGAGAGTAGAAAAAGAGAGACATGGTCTAACAGATACCCATCCAGATACACATTCACTTTGTGAGATGAATAATATTTGCCAGTTCTGCTATGCAACTTACTTTGGAAGTGAAAAAATATACGAAGCTCATAGTGTTGTCACGGTGGGAAAGTAAACTTGCCTAAATGTCAGATCAAATGAATGCACGCAAGAAATGTTTACTTCAGACACTGACAGATCGAGATATTTCAAAACATTTTGTTAAAATTACGTTAACTAACTTTCAATGATGTTGCTGCTTTAGCCTATTCAAAGCAGGTTATGGCTGTCCAGTTGGTAACCCCGAGTTTGTGGGTAAAAATGGAGCACATGAAATGGTTGACATCACCCCACTTTTCAGGTTACTCTACGGAGAAAATTTGTTTGATCGGGGGATTTCTCAAATCAAAGGAATAAAATGGCCCAACTTTAATTACTTAAGAAAGGTTATCAGTACGGCAACAGTGTTCTTCAATAATTCTCAATGCTGGAAAAACTTTGTTGCAACATATTAACTCGAATTGAGGCAGATCGTTTAGCATTCATTAGAAGTTATCAGTTAAAATCGAGAGCAGAAATGATGTAGGTGAACCTTGGTGACGCCATTAGAGATATTTAAAATTAGTTTCTAACAAGTTTTCAAATAACTCTAAGATGTAACTAAAGTAACTAGAATTTAAGCATAAGGTTTTCCTCGGCGTTATGTTTCATACTAGGCGGCTCATTGAGCCGCACGGGTTCCCTAGTAACAAAAATAATATTTTTGTAACGACATGTTTAATGTAAACAAAGCAGACGTTTTTCAAACCCAATGCATTTTACATGGAAAATATTTTTTGTTATTTCTCATTATCTGGTAGATTTTGACGTTATTTGCTATTTTTTCCCTAACCCCTGGGACCAAGACCTTTAATTTGAGCCCTCTCCCATCATCCTGCAAGCTGTCAAACTCTCACAATTTGTATTTAAAAAATAGCTTACAGAATTAATATAGATATTCATGTTACATTCATACCTGACCTTATTTACAGCTTATTTCACAATACTACACTATTATCAATATTTGGGACTGGTAAACTACTGGGTTAGAAATATGACAAAACTTATTGAAAAACGTTTTAAGTCATAGATGATGATTCAACACGTTTGAACCAAAATTTATCAAAATCGTATGATTTTTACACAAGCTATTGTGCTACATACATCGGACACTTTTGATATACTGTAGGGCCTATATAAATTATACAGCAAACTCCCATTTATCCGGACACCTTTTAACCTGACATCGATTTAACCGGACTACACTCGGCAGAAATGACATCTCTTTAATCTGCCTAACCTATCACGGTCAATTTTTATCAGCCCATTGGTTTAACCGGACTGGATCGGCAGGAAGTGGGCGGTACTGAAACGACTGTTCTTGTGGGAAAGATTTGAGACCAGTGATCATGTGACTAAATACAATTCTCTTCTAAATTTAAGTCAAATACTGTATACAGTATGGATTTAAACGGTCTGTTTTAACAAGTTTTTGGGGTCGTCGGTTTAACCAGAAATCCTGTTATCCGGACTGACCTCAGTCCCGAGAAATCCGGATAAGAGGTAGTCTACTGTATTTGGAAATCTTTTGCTGCAATCACAGTGAAATTATTGCATAAAGACCTATAAGAGGTCATAAGAAAGCCATAAGAGCCCTCCCCAACGTTGTCCAACCACAGACTTGCAGACCAGTATTCGCAAACTTAGGAATCCTCATAGGGGTGGCTCTCTACCTACTTGAAACCATGAAATATGTCGATGAAATAAATCCCCCAAGAAACCAAGACCTGCACCACTACAACACCCATCATGCCTCCAAATTTGTCCTACCAGTTCATCGAACCACTCTTTGGGAGAAAAAACCTTCCTATACCAGCCACAAACTGAGGAACCATGTACCTGAGAGACCTGACTGGCAACAAGCTACACCAGGAGTTAAAGAAGTGGCTGATCGCAAGACCGTTCTACTCAATAGAGGAATTTTATAAACATTCTGGAAATTAACACGTACAATTTACCATTGTATTGACACTATTGTAATTCTTGATGAATTAACAATAAAGAATATTCTATTGAATTGTATAAACCAAAACTGACATTTTCCATTGATTCTCGAGTCAGTGTTTATTCCTAATGGTTGATCAAATGCTTAAATCTATTCTATTAATTATAAATATTCAATGCCTTTTACCTCTATAGAGTATAAAATGCCAACTAAATCATATTGAAATGAAATATGTAAACGGTATTATGAATTATAATCAATATCAACATACCGTGGAAGATGTTGCATTTTCCCGCATTTGTTCCAAAGTTCCCATCAGAGTTCCTGTAGCTTCCTATGACAAAATAATACTGTAAAACTCGGTGACTATTTTTTCCAAATGATATGAAAAAGTTGATAAATAGAATAGGTAACTTCACAGAATTACACAGATTTGATTTATCAGGCAAATGTTCTTACCCACCAAAAAAGAAGATAAAGCACAATTTTAAGTTTTTTGTTTCAATATTACATTTTACCAAAATTTTTAATTCAATTTCCAAACTTGAGATTTCCAGAGTTTTCATACACAAGCAGAAAAGTAGAAAATAAGTAGAAACAATATTAATACAACTTAACTGTCACATTCAATTTCTGTGTGAAATCCATCAAACTGCAATGTACAGAGATTAATTGGATGATTGCTAACCTGGATGGATCCGAGAGCAATTGCTTGGCTCATGTCCGTCACTCTCTCCCAGTAGTTCTGTACATCTTCTGGAGAGACAACATCACTCAACCTGAGTCTCAACGGACTACCTACACCTCTCACCAGCTCACCTGTACAACATCAACATGACAACAGAGGAGCAAACATGGCAACATGGCAACAGGGTCTGTGGGACCCCTTGGACCAACAGTTAGCTTGAAGGATCGGTTTAGACCGGAAATAATTTTTTACTTAAGCTTGGGTCGAGTATTGTTTTGTAAGAGATGTGCGAGCGGCTTGATTTTCAAGTCAAGTCGAGCTTTTATCCTGGCAATTGAAGACACAATTTGCAAAGATGCGCTATCGAAAACTGACAATTTTGCAGCGATTATGAGTGATTTTCACAGTTTTTCTGCAAAGACAGAAGATCAAAATTATGTCTCCCCAACTGTACTTGATTTTACTGTGATTGCGGGAATACTCTACAATATTGTATCGATTACAGCATTACAATAATTACTTTAAAAATCAATATTTTCCTAAACGATCTTGGCCCGAGCCCCGAAGGGCAAAATATTTTACCCAATTCGACGCAGGACTTTAAGTGAAAAGTCTGGCTCCTACAATAAAGTCAACATCGTAAAGGAGAGGACATCACATTAGATTCAACATTACGATTCAAAATTATTCTTTTAATGACAGGAATTGATTAAATACTTTGTAATACGGGGGGCTCGTTAGACCGATGCTTCACCAGTGGTCTTATAAGTCGAAACAAAACAAGTCTGCAGCGACGTTAATCACTCTCCATGCGATTTACTGTACTTACTTTAATTTACTATATTTTGCGCTACGAAGTGAGGAAGAACCCCCCTAAATACAGAGCAAGATAGTACAGGGTCAGTCGAAATATAATATCTAGTTCCTAGAATATGTATTTTTTTGTATTTGTTTATATTGAAGGAATAAAGTCTATTATTTCATTTTGTAGCCATTCATTTCGTAGCCGAGTTAAAATCAATTACTACTGTTCCATACTTTTTGTTGTAATTTGTTTTGATGTTTGTACTGTTCCAAATTCAACATGGTTATATTAATAGTACATTAGAAAATAATCTTGAAATGAAATGAAAAATTATGTATTTTTTCAGGCAAAGTTAGGGTCACATGGCCCTTTCTTACACTTAACCTGACATACATAAAACAAATAAGAATGCAATGGGATTACTTAATCTAATTAAACAAACATTTACATATTTAAAAATGTAAGTAAATTTCTGTAAAAGAAAAAAAACAAGCAAATTTAACAAAAGAAAATAAAACACATTTACATATTCTCGCATACACGCATCAGCAGACACGTAAAGAAACAGAAGTCCAAGGACATGCCAGCCTACTAAAAGTAGAGCTTCTTCAGTGCCGCCACAAACTGGAAACGTTTTTCAATTGTTTTAAGTGCAGGGGTAGGCCATTTTGCATACGGCAAGCGGAAAAACAAAAGCCCCGTCATAAGCCGGGGAGAGATAATCTTCATATTTTATCTCGATCAAATGCATAAAGATAAAAAACGATCTTGATAATCCGATAATGTTGGTGATTTGACACTCTCCTGGTCCTATACCTGTTGGATTATTGAGGAACAGCGGTAACATACTTGTACTGTATTTTTATTCCACAGTCAACCGACTTCTATTGTTACTACTAGGTTTAAGCTTTGATAAGAGCTATGCTCCCATTTATATCCATGTTAAATTAAAGGTCTTGGGGTTTCTTGCACTACTTAACACTATTCCTAAGCCACTGACATTTAGCAGCCCATCCTGCCGCAGATTCTATGATAGCTCCTGAGTCTTGACACTTCTCATGACACAGCCACACTACCACAGGAGCAATCAGCTCAGGCCTTAGCTCGGCGAAGAAATCTGCGCACAAACAACAGTCAAATTAGAATATATCTATTACATTACCAGACTAACAATTTATTTATGAAACAAAACTGCAACACTCTCTGTTCAGACTACACATTTTTTCAACTAAGTGAAGTAAAGAAGGGTTAAATTCTAAACATAACAAGAAATATTGGCTCAGAATTTATGATTTTTTATCAATTAATATTTTTTTTCATTTATAACCAAACGTTGTTCACTTAAAATATTTATTTTTTAAGGGGTAAATGCACTTACATAATATGTTAGTCATTGTATCTAACAATAACAACTAAAAGTTCTATGATGGTTTCAGTTTCTCATTATACATTTTGAAATGAGCTTATATTGATATATAAAACTTATATGATGACTGTAAGGAGTTGAAGGAGAGTGCATTTGCTGCGTATTGTGCTGACTTTAATAAAGGTTCCTACCATAAAAATGTGAATTAGATGATAAATTTGTACCATAAAATTGCCTAGGTAAAATTCACAAAATAAATTTACAGTCTTAGAGTGTATCTTATACTAGTGCACCTGTTGCTCGCTTTCGAGCAATTGCAAAGTATTACAGGTCATAATTTCGGTTGACTTAAAAGAGTCAACTCAAAGATAATGTAATCAATAACTCCACTCCAGTTAACGAAACTGAAAACGAACTCACTCTGAAAACGAACCCTTTTGTGTGTATCATGTGTTTACTATGAACAGCTGTAATTAATACTAATTATTCTTCTGTTTAAGTAAACAAAATATTTTTTCATAAGAAATATATTGGGAGTTTGATATCCTGTGGGGCAAAGCTCGAGGACTTTTATTACACAAATTGGTGAAAGGGGGCGTCTACACAAAAAATACTTAATTTTGACACATCGTTTGTAAAAATCTGTCCATTATTAATGGAGGAGTAGTGTTTAGTAGAAATCGCCTTCATGTATTATATATAAGGATATCCTAAAAATTAGGATATAAAAAAATGTAAGGCATTCGCCAAGGCTCGTACCTTAAATTTTCTACTCATGTCATTAACACCATCTTTACACAATCCTTGCGTAAACTCTCATCATCGTTACAGGATTCATCTTATTTCAGTTGTGGCATTTCAGCATAGATTGCATTGATTACTTTGTAAAGTTACATTAGAATGTTTAAGATGTTGTAGTACCTGGAGGTAGAATATCTTCAGTTAGGCGAGAGGCAGCAGTTGGTACAATGACATTACAATGTATGTTCTTCTTGCGACCTTCGATAGCAAGAGTGTTGGCCAACCCCACCAATCCCATCTTAGCAGCACTGAAAAGAAAAACAATTATATACAAATTTGAATAGTGTGTAAGTGAATATCTCGGGGGTTTAAGGGGATAAAAACAACAATAGCTCAAAGAAAAAGAAGTATGTAGTGTACATAATACTACGGTGTCCAAAACCGAACAGCTGCATTTGAGAAACATCCTTCTGAAGTAGGTGTCAGGCTCCTTAACTGTCTTCCTGAAAGGTTTAAAAGTCTGGAAAGTTCCTATCTATTAAAAAATAAACGGAAGCATGACTTAAATAAAAAATCAGGCGTTCTATTTAGTTGATGAGTACACTGTGCACCGTTAGAGTTGAGGGCACAATATTATATTCTCCAGTGGTTAAAAGATATTTGAAGGCTTTCCTGATAAATGTACAATGTTTTGTAGTTTTCCTCAGTTTCTTATATGCATTGATTTATTTGTTAAAAGTTAACTTTTATTTCAAGTGTAATTTGATCAAAAACGTCTATATAACCTATTTCAATGTAAATATTATGCTACACAGTGTAAAAATTGTCAAGAGCAATAAATAAATAAGTGTAACTTATTATTGTTGTATGCAATAATATTGTGTGAAAAATGTTAAGCTTATTGTTGTCCGATCATAGTAAAGTTTTAACAAAATTGAAATCGCACCTGTAATTTGCCTGGCCAAAGTTGCCGTAAAGCCCAGAGTTGGATGAAGTCATGATGACTCGGCCGTAGTTTTGCTTCTGGAAATGTGGCCAAGCAGCCTGTGTGGTCTTGAAGGCACCCTTCAGATGAACATCGTGGATCAAATCTGCATCATAAAAACATATGAGAAGGAAACTTTAGTAAACCTGTGTAGCAAAGTAAATAAAGTATGGAATCAAAATCAAACCCCAGATTATGAGTGAAAACTTTCTTTAAATAGTGTGGGTGATTGCCAAAAAAGATGAGACACAAGAGACAAAATTAACATCAGGCTCCATCAATCATATTTCAAGAATCCTGTTAACTAGCCTATAAGGTGAATCCCAAATTTATATGTCTCATTATACTTTTAAAATATATCCAAACTTTTACCATGCTCGCTTACAAAGGGGTTGGATTGTGTTTGTTTGCCTCAGAATATTTAAATGCCAACATTTAATTTGATCAATAATAATTTGTGTGCATTTTCAAGTTTAGGACTTAAAGAATGAAAAGCAACTATTATGTAAGTTAAATACTTTTTTTGTTGTCAAACCACCAATCTAGTGGACAAACAGGTACATAACCTATCGATATATTTAAGTTAAGTTCAATATTTTCATTCTGTTGTTTGGGATAACGCTTATGAAAGTCTACCCTAGTCATTTAATCAATCTTGGGGACAAGAATGATTTTAAATAAGCTAGCAGTAAGAACAGTGGTGGCTGCTTAATTTAAAACTTACCTTGTATCTTAGCAAGCTAACCACTCTAGCACAAGAAGCATACAAAAACTTTATAATATACAAAAAAGTTAGAACTTACTGTCACTAGAGAGTACTTCCAACCGAGGAAAGTTTATGTTAGGAAGAAAGCTTCAGGTCCATGGTGGCAAGAAAGTTGTTGACAAACTAAAGTGTTGTCAATATGACACAATTTACTGTATAAGTTTATGGTGTATTAGTAGACTACTGTACTTGACGGATGAATTGTTGACTTACTCCAGTCTGTATCACTGATACGTGCAAAGGACTTGTCTCTCAGAATGCCAGCATTGTTCACAACCACGTCCACACGGCCAAAGTTTGCCAAAGCTGTTTCAATAATTTTATCTCCTTCAGTCACTGAGTTGTAGTCGGCAACTGCTATACCTCCTACAAACAAATGAGTTGCAGCTTAGATAAAAAAACACCTCATATTTTCCCTTATATGTGCAGGGTGGCCACAGAACCCCTCAAAACAAATTCACAGATGATTCCCTATTTTCCAGACAATAAGACCTGGTTTTCCCGGTCTCCAAGTGTACCTTTACCTATAAATGTCTGGGGGATCAAATCAAATCGAATATGCTTTATTCATTAAGTACAGTTTTGTACACCGAATGGTGTCAACTAATCTATTTTAAATTAATAATACAGAACCAGCAAATGAAAATAATCATAACTAAATCAATTAAGTTTCCGCTCTGGCTGGGCATGACAGGTGATGGTTTTAAAACCTGTCAAGGAGGGGAGGGGCTAACCGGGGTGTTCTGCACCAGGAGGGAGGGATGGGAATCCTAAAAAATAGATTACCTACCGACAGTATAGCAGGTATTTAACCTTTTTATTTGTAGTAGTGGGTTTTAATTAATTAATAATTTTAGGATAATAACTTACTAAACTAATTTATAAAAGGAATATTCAGTAGATTGAATTGTCTGCTTTGAAGATCTTTCCGGAAAAGTCATAACTGTAGTAATTTTACTTTTAGAAATTTCATATTTTCTGACAATATATAATAGGACACTCTCTTTACTGACCTTGGGATAACCAATTCCTTTAAATATCATAACACTTAATCTGTGTATTTATTCCTTAATAATGTCAACGATTTTAGCAATCATTTTGAATGTTTAACTAAATGTCTTAACCGTTGTTTTACAACCTTACTTAACAAGATTTAACTGTACCACATTAATTTTGATAAAATTTGATTTATTTACAAATTGTATAGTAATGCAAATAATAGTAAAACATTGATGTATTCTAAGTCCTAATTTAAGGTTAAAAAGCCAGCTAAAATTGTCACCTAGTGTGGCCACCACCAGCGACCAGGCTGTGAGAAAACAGTCATGGTGAACAGCTTGCGGAGATAGCATCGCTAAGTGTAGCCGCAGCCTTAAAGACTTCTACAAACTGAACTAAATTTCTAAACACCCGAAGGATGTTCTAATATACAACAATCTGATTGGATACACACAGAAAACTTACCTTTGGATTTTATCTCTTGAACGACGGAGTCAGCAGCCGCAGAACTCTTCCCGTCGCCGTGTCTGCCCCCTCCGAGGTCATTGACTACAACTTTAGCACCTCTAGAGGCAAACAGAAGAGCGTACGCACGACCCAAGCCTGAAAAAACATAATTTACATTGTTTGCTTCATGTTACTGTGATTTCCATTTTAAGAGTTGAAACCAATCTTTGTAATTTAAAAAGGTCTGTCGATTGCTCCATATGTAATAAAATATCAATTAACACAAAGAAATAATATGTTTTATCAATTTCTTAGCCTAATGAAATCTATGTATTTTAATTCCGTAAGCAAATGGGTCCCCACAAAATATCTCGAGCTAGGAAAAAGGTAGCATGGCTGTTGATTTAATAGTCCAAGGAGGGTAGGAAAAAATATCAGAATTGACAAAAATTACCCCTACTCTGCCCCACAGGCCGTCAAAGATTCAGTCATTTTTCATGGAAGTACTGCAACAGTATTTCAATAAGCAGTTTTAAATATACCAGCTGATGTAAACATTTCGTATTTGTATGTTTATTAATTTTAGTGTACTATTTTTAGGTTAGAATGGTAATGTAGTGTTGAAATGTATCCTGTAAGGGAAAGACCGTGACCAAATGTGTCAAAAGGTATGTATTTAATTTCAATTGCATACATAACTAAAAATCAGCAATTGCTGCCATGGTCCCCTATATAAAACCTTTGACTATTTTATAAAACAAACTATATAAAAAACTCATTTGTTTAATCAATCTTACGCAATTCGCTTCAATATTTAAAAAGAGTGTAATAGCCATTGGTCATTAAATTGGGAAATAAAGTAATTGGAAGTTGAGGTGAACTGCAGGTTCGATGAGATGCGACGATGGTAGGTGAGGTGAGGTCGTGTGTGTTGTACAATAGATGAACCGCCATAACACTCCGTAGCAATTAATAATAAGCAATCTTTCATAACTTTTACTGTGTTACGAACAGTGATACAGTGTAACAAGTTGGATGAGACAATCTTCAATTTATATTCGTTGGCCAACGAGAAGGATTAGTGAGTGTTGGTCATCTCAAAGCTAAATTAATTTCACACCTCACCGTCATTGTCGTAGTTGAATTGTAACCGCGTCAATCACTTTCCTACCAAGGGGATACATTCAGTTTTACACAAAGATTAGTGGCATTTGCACTCAAGTTTGAGAGATGTACCATTGTTTTTGATTGCAGCTCAAGGCACATTCAACCAAAGATTAAATAATTAATTCAAATTGTTGCTGTGTGAATCTTTCAATAATTATTGTTCAATAGATCAAATTGTTGTATATTTTCAGAATTTTTAATAACCTTGGTATTTCATTTTTGGTATTATGCAATTTCATTCAATGGATTTTGGTAATTATAGTAATTAAGAAGCCACTACAAAAGATTCACATTGAGGTGCAACACTAAAATTAGTGTGGTAGTGTGCAAAGTAGAGTCAGTGTATATTTAAGATTGTTTTCAGCACTGGAAGAACTTTAAACATTACCAGGGACGTCCCCTAAGGATCTCTGGGAATAATTTTATTCAACAGGGCCCACTCAATTTTCATTTAACATCGCTTCCACTGCCAAACGCTCTGTTTTTTATTTTTATTCACTTTGTTCTTCCAACCCAGGGGCAACCAAGATTTGATAAGAATCAATCATTTGAGAGTTATTTGAGAATATTTCAAGGAAAGCAGTATATATTTAAATATAAGTCAGAGTATTTTATTTTTCTTTTTTTCTTTACATTGGTGGTGCCTTTAAAGGGCCACACGTTCTATGGTGGGAAGTGTTGCGTTTGTCCCGTGGTGGGAATCAGGGTTTCGTGGGTGCTTGGTGGTGCCTTTAAAGGGCCACAAGCTCTATGGAGGGAAGTGTTGCATTTGTCCCATGGTGGGAATCAGGGTTTCGTGGGTGCTTGGTGGTGCCTTTAAAGGGCCACACGCTCTATGGTGGGAAGTGTTGCGTTTGTCCCGTGGTGGGAATCAGGGTTTCGTGGGTGCTTGGTGGTGCCTTTAAAGGGCCACACGCTCTATGGTGGGAAGTGTTGCATTTGTCCCATGGTGGGAATCAGGGTTTCGTGGGTGCTTGGTGGTGCCTTTAAAGGGCCACACGTTCTATGGTGGGAAGTGTTGCGTTTGTCCCATGGTGGGAATTAGGGTTTCGTGGGTGCTTGGTGGTGCCTTAAAAAGGCCACACGCTCTATGGTGGGAAGTGTTGCGTTTGTCCCATGGTGGGAATTAGGATTTCATGGGTGCTTGGTGGTGCCTTTAAAGGGCCACACACTCTATGGTGGGAAGTGTTGCGTTTGTCCCGTGGTGGGAATTAGGGTTTTAAAACCTAAACACCAAGCAACCGCTTGGTGGTGCTTTTAAAGGGCCACACGCTCGGAAAAACTTTAAATTTTGTTGGTATATTCTTATTAAATAGTTTTTTGCCAGAGCAATACTGTATTGTTTCTATTATTATGTCAGCTTTTGTCAGAGTTTATCAAGTTGTTACCATTTCCATCGCCATTGATGGCGAGTTAATGTTGTTCAAAGGTTTATTGCGGAAATTTTCCATCACGATAGTAAAAAACAATACACAACGTTTTGGGATCTAGAATCTGATCCCGTTCTCAGGCGAAAAAACTGAACTAACACATTACAACTAACAATACACAAACGCCCAACCTAAGGTCGAATAAGGTATTGTTAGTTGTAATGTGTTAGGTAGTTAAGTTTTTTCACCTGAGGATGGGATCAGATTCCAGATCCCGAAACCTTGTGTATTGTTTTTTACCATCAAGATAGAAAATGTCCGCAATAAACCTTTGAACGACAACGAATGTTATTGTTGTTAATTTTGTTCACTGTTGTTATATAGTCTATATCTGTTATCAATCTGTACTGTTGTTTATTCACACTGTTGTTGATTTATACTGTCGTCATTTTATATTGTTATCAATTTACATTGCTCTAATTTAAATTGCCACGTCACATCATACGTTAAAGCAATATTTGTAAACTAATCAGCATGTCAGCTTCTTACGCATGCATATTATGTTTTTCTTCTGTATCTTGTCACATGTGGCTATGCCATATCATTATGTATTTTTTGTAAAATGGTGGTTACAGTAAAAGTACATAAATGAATATTTTTATACTGTAGGTACAAAATTTGAGCTTTGTTTTAAAAATAAAAGAATTAACAGCAAAAGTTGAAAAAAATGTAACAATAAATAAAAAAAATCATTATAACTACTGCACATACAAACAGTATCAGTTTTACTTTAAACTTATTTTCTGTTGACTTGAAATTAATAATGTCAAATAATCTACGTCTGTTAAAATTACTTTTATCTAGTAATCCAACAAAAGCATTGAGCTGCACCCTGGCGTATAGATCGACGCAGCTGTAAAGCATCTAACATGACCTTGACATGGCATCAGTTCGTTGTCACCTGCCAAACGTCACACTGTGTACATGGTGATTGTTGTGTTTTTGTGCTAAGCAAAATTACGGAACTGGTAGAAGAGTTATACTTCATTAAATTTTGTCAAAATCTGGGTGATACCCAAGCTCAAACAATTTCTTAAGATTCAGCCAACCTTTGGAGAAGACGCTGTAGGTGTAACACAGATAAAAGAAAGGTACAACAGATTCATAGATGGCCGCATTTCAATGGACAGTGAACCTTGTTCAGGGAGACCATCAACCAGTCGAAACAACAAAGTTATCGATCAAGTTTGAGTTTAACTGATGGAGAATCTATGTATTCACAGAGAAGTAAGATAGGCCTACAGAGGATATAAGCTTATGGGACAACCGTGCGCCAATAGCATCTGGTATGTTGGGGCGGAAATGTACTAAGTTATGCTGACTGTTTTTTCAACTTTAATGGACTTAGTTTATCATACTAGTATGCACCTGAGGGACACCACATTACTAAAGAGAACTTACTAGTTCTAAGTTTCGTACTAAGTTCTATGGCCACATGCAAGATGCAGTGCGTAGCAAGTGTCCTGATTTATGGGCATGTGACTTATGGCATGTTCCCTACCTTGAAGATGCCGTTTAAAGGGCTTTAATGCAAAATGTGACAGCTCATCTGAAGTCCATTAAGAACAAAGAGTTCCAGGCTTGTTTCCAAAAGTCGCAGGAGCGCTGGAATAAGTGTTTAAAGTCCCAAGGGGACTGTTTTGAGGGAGATCACTTGTTAAAACTAATTTATCAATAAATTGTGCTTTTCCTGAACAAGGTCGGATACTTTTTTAACAGACTTTGTATAGTTACTTACTGTATATAATGTTATAGGTAAAATTGTAGGGATGGACGGGTCCCGAAATTTCAGAAAATTTTTGCAAAAATATATTCTCGATCTTTGGGACAGGATTACATTTGATTCTGGAATTTTTCGGGACGGGATTTGATCCGATTGTTGGCGATTTTGCTGCTTCGCGAGTGACAATGACAATGCGAACGCAGGAGGCGAAGTCATACCGACGATCGCGCTGTGACCACGAGTCTTACTGACGATTGTACTGTGACCGCGAGTCATTTCGACGATCGTGCCGTACCGCGAGTGATTTCAACGATTGTGCCGTTAGTTTAAGTCATACCGACGATCACGCCGTGACCGCGTGTCATACGGATGATCGCGTTGTGCCCGCGAGTCATACTGAAGATCTCGCCGTGACCGCGTACTCATACCGACGATCACGCCGTGACCACGAGTCATACCGACGATCATGCCGTGACCGCAGAGTCAAAACGACAATCACGCTGTGACCGCGGAGTCATACCGACGATCGCGCCATGACCGTGAGTCACAAGTTTCTATACCTGTAAAATTTTACCCAATTTTTTTGTTTTTATAGATCAGTGCCAAATTGTAAAAATTGATTTTGTTTGTCTTTTAGTTAACTGCAATACTCAAGACTTTCTTTTTATGCACAAGAAATAATCTCGTCCCGTCCCGAACTAAAAATTCAATTCCGTCCATCCCTATAAAATTGATGATTTTTTTTAACCATTCTAAATAAATAATACATATTAGGGCCTATAAATTGCAACAAAAAAAGTCTTACCTGCACCAGCTCCTGTTATGACCACAACTCTTCCATCAAATCTCAGATCGCCCATCTTTTACAGAATAGAAGGGAACTGATTTATCTAAAAAAAAAACATAATTTCCTATAACTTACTTCACCATTGAAAGGTCATTAACGTTGTTGGGGACAGCTCATTTACTGTCTTGTAAATTATTTTCAGATTATAGCGTATATGAGCCTCGTAAATAATATTGAAGGTTCACTAGCACTACAGGCTCGATCGAAAATATGAAATAAATAAAGAGGGTTCACCTACTCTAAAGATCATAGTGCATATGAGCCTAGTGTCTTATATTTTAAAATACAGTCAGAAGGTTCGCTTATTCAACAGATCATAGTGCTTATGAGCTAAGCGTACGAATTATTTATAATTCAGGTATCGGCTCGTTGTGTACTTATACAATACAATATTATGTATGTACTTATCGTATTCACTACGAGCCAACAGGAAAAATATTAAAGATGGCTCACCTACACTACAGCTCATCATGTCTAAAAGTCACGCAAATGATTTTGTGAAATATAACTATATTTGAATTCCCCGGGAAGTCATAAACGAAGGCATATAACTAAGTAAGTTACGACCGGAAAAGCGTTGTTTAGGTTAGGTTACTAACAATACCCAAGTTATTGATAACCTAACCTAACCCAACCTTATCTAACTTAATCAAACCTATCGTAATCTAACCTAACCTAACCAACGCTTTTCCAGTCAAAACATGAAAAAAGAAAATTTCATTTTCCAAGGGTGCACTAGATGATAAGAATTACCAAAACGATAATAAATCTAGTAGCTCCTAACCCAAGTATCAATTAGATATCCAACACAGACCTTCTTGCTAGCTTTCCCCAACTGCAAGGACAGTAGCTACCTTATTTTAAGAAAGGTGACCCTTCTAAGGCCAGGGCACACTTACTGGCAAAATCGCTGGCCACCGGATCCGGTGGAGTTGCCAAAGTTGAAATGAAGGCATGGAGAAGTACACACGGGACCGCGTCTTGTTGTACCTACGTCATACCGACTTGTACCTCATACACCTAGGGACAACTAGTCGTAGGTACAACTAGACGTAGGTACAAGTAGACGCTGGCAAACCCGACTAGTTGACCTACAGATTTTTAAGAGGTACAACTAGGCGTAGAGACAACTAGACGTAGGTACAACTAGACGTGTATGCCACCGACAAGTAGTGTCACCTAGCTTGTACAGATGCGACCATTTAGTTGTCCCTACGACTAGTGGTCCCTACGTCTAGTTGTACCTACGTCTAGTTGTACCCACGTCTAGATGTACCTACGACTAGTTGTACCTACGCGTATTTGGCGTCCTTATAGTCTAGTTGTATCTATCCTTCAATTTGTTACCTTAAACAGGCCTGTTTAATTAAATACTGCACGAGTACTTTTTAATTATACCCTTAATTAAATCAGAAACTGCAGTGTTCCGAGTCAATTGAGTATGATTGGCTAATATTTTTCACCGCACTACGATGTCTTAGCTGTTTTACTGACGTTAAATTGGAGGCTGAAAGCTACGCATTGTTGCCCAGGGCCGAAATGGCAGCTATAGTTGTAATTATATTTTTACAGCCCTAGGACCGAAAATCACACGTTCCCTTATTTACTTAAAACATTGATATACAGGGTGTTGAAAATGTCTGGAACCAACATTATATCTGGTGAGTGGTTAAAGAAAAACAACTGATATTCTGTGTACGGATATACTATGGTTTTACCTATCTTTTGGTGCCTTATGAAATGTTTACCACTTATAGGGAACGTCCTGTGGAGGATGCAGTAAAAAGTTTTAATGGAAGCCTATGGTAAATGATACATCATTTTAAAGGCCATTTTTTTCTGAGTAAGGAGCCACAAGTTTCATCTCAAAAGGACCACCCTAGCAAAAATGGCGACTGTTCGGATAGCAATGTTTTTAAATTTCAAACAGTCGCCATTTTTGCTAGGGTGGTCCTTTTGAGATGAAACTTGTGGCTCCTTACTCGGAAAAAAGTGGCCTTTAAAATGATGTATCATTTACCATAGGATTCCATTAAAACTTTTTACTGCATCCTCTACAGGACGTTCCCTATAAGTGGGTTTTTAAATTTCAAACAGTCGCCATTTTTGCTAGGGTGGTCCTTTTGAGATGAAACTTGTGGCTCCTTACTCGGAAAAAAGTGGCCTTTAAAATGATGTATCATTTACCATAGGCTTCCATTAAAACTTTTTACTGCATCCTCCACAGGACGTTCCCTATAAGTGGTAAAAAATTTCATAAGGCACCAAAAGATAGGTAAAACCATAGTATATCCGTACACAAAATATCAGTTGTTTTTCTTTAACCACTCACCAGATATAATGTTGGTTCCAGACATTTTCAACACCCTGTATATTATTTAATATACAAGTAGTATCCATAATGAACTGCAATAGACTTGTTTGATTGCAACCGCTGCCTAGGAACTGTTGTTTATTATTATTTTTAATTTTTGCTGATTCCTTTAAATATTTTTTTACGCAACCCTTATGTGATATTTGCGTTGATTAGTGTACATTTTATAGTACCGGTATACAAGAGGTCGTCCGGTGGTTGGAAAATTTACCAAAAATATGCAATGTAGGCCTACAGCCTTCTCTATTTAACCCACACTGTAAATGAAACATGTGATTGCAATTTCTTCCATTTGTTTAGATTTTATGTTTATATTTCGTTGTTATTGTCATCACCAGCATAACAAACCATAAAACCCATGTTAAATTTTAAATTAAATGTTAAAAAATCACAAATTTTCTGAGCCAGGTGATGGCTGAGTTATCCAGACTGCCGGGTTATCGAGTGCCGAGTTTGCGAGACTCTACTGTACAACTAGACGTAGGTACAACTAGTTGCAGGTACAACTAGCCTAGTTGTAGGTACAACTAGTCGTAGATACAAATAGACACAGACGTATGAGGTACAAATAGACAGTGGCGTACCCGACAAGTTGTACCTGCAGAATTTTAAGAGGTACAACTAGACGCCTGTCACCAAAATGCAGCAGGTACAACTAGACGCCGGTACAAGTAGACATCGACCAGTACACACTGCTCCAGGGTACACTTCCATATCTGTTGGCACAAACAACAGAATGAGTAATATAGATTATTCGATTGTTTAATTTTATATATCGTTTGGTTAGTTAGGTTAGGTTAACCAAATGATATATCGAATAACCAATATATCGATCGATATTTTCATTTGGTTGTTTGTGCCAACAGATATGGAAGCATACCCCTGCTCCAGTCCGGCAAAACAGCTGGACTGTAAATATCGATCGATATTTTCATTTGTCTGTGCCAACAGTTATGGAAGTCTACTTAAGTTACCCAAAAATTGTGTGGAATATAGGCCTATATCGAATATAAATACCAGGCCAGCATATGTAATCTATGGGACCCTCAAAGCGGTAGACCTAAACATAAGATTAGGCTTATTTACCAGTACCCCGTGATGTCACCTTACCCAAACCCTAAAATAACTTGAGTTACTAGGCCTACACTCGGTCAGGAATTAGGATCCCAAAATTCGCTTCCCAAAAGCGAAGGCTACAGTAAGTAACTTAAGTTACAAGATTTAGAGCTGAGTTAAGCCCATCAAAAAGTCCCGTTATTAAGATCTAATGACGAGATTGACTGAGCTTTGAGTAGTGATGTGCGATACGTATCGTATTGGAATATCGCGATACGCGAGGGACGATACAATATTTCGATACCATATTTGAAAAACGATACGTATCGTATCGCCTAAAACGATATTTGTATTTATATTGGCACATAGAGCGATACAATTCATGGCTAAAACGATATTTTTAAATTTTTTTTGCGCAGGCCGAGCAAACTGCAAAATTTGTACTCTGTGGATGTGTAGTTTGAAATAGGAGTTTTTGACGTCTGTATTTTTGGTTTTTACTTGATAATGTACCAGTCCCATCCCAGTCCAGTCCATTTCCACTAGCGTGCTATCTAGCACTAGCAGTGCAGAGTGTGGGAACTGTCTGGGGCAATTACATTAATGTATCTGCAATCCTAAAATGCTATGGGAAGGATATGGAAACAGGTCCAAGACGTAGGGAGTTGTGAAGGAAGTAGTAAAGGCGAGCAATGTGGAGTGTGGAAATGGATTAATGTATCTGCAATACTAGACTGTTTTAGAGTAAACTAATGATTTCCCCTGAGCAAAGCTTGGTCCCCAGGTACTTATATAAATTTGCCGTTTCTAGGTTAGGTAGGGGAGGGGGGAAACAATACGATATGTATTGTTTTTCCATATTTTTGATGATACGATTCGCGTATCGCGATACAGACGCCCGATTCAATACGGCGATACGATATTTTTTTCCAATACGTATCGTATCGCTTTAGCGCGATACGCGTCCGTATCGCCCATCACTAGCTTGGAGGGATATTAGGCCTACCTACTTTTTTTCGGCCCAGACATAACAATGACAAACAAATTAACTAATTCCAACCCACTAGCCTAGGCCTAGGCCTAACTTAAGTCACAATAATTTTGTTAACTAAGTGTTTTGTAAATACTATTTTAGTATTGCATATTTATCATTGACTATTGAATAGTCAAAGATATTATATAAGTTATAGGAGGCCTAGCCTTTGTTACTTACATAAAAATATTAGATACAGACTTGCTCGGCCAAAACTTAGTAACTTATAGCAATAATATCAAGGTCAAGGTCCTGGTTATAAATTCTAACAAGTCACCACGACTGAATAAATTAGGCCTATTATTAGCCAATGAACAATGACTGTGAAAGAAAGCTCAACCAGTGACTCAACACTAGGCTTCACTCACTCTTATTTCACCAACAATTTAACAAAATAACAAAACAATTTATTAATCCTTGCGGCTTTGCCTGCCTAACACTTAAAGTAAAACACGAAAAAACACTAAAATGACAAAGACAAAAGTGACAGTTACTGCAGTGTCAGTGACGACGACACGATTTATTATTTTATAGTAGAAAATGAAATTACCGTCGAGCACATATTTATATTCCAAGGACATATTATATTTATATACCAAGGATTACGTTGGCAATTGGGTATTGTCATATAAGTATATATTTCTTTTGATTTTATTGTTATTGTTTCTTTAACGTTTAGTAAAATGGTGTTTGCAATATGAGTGACGTCAGGAGTATGACAGGAGTATCACACATATGTATTTTCCTTCCACCATGGGTGTCACCAGTGCCTGTATGTAAGCCATGTTATCTTATGGGATGGGACGTCTAGCGCTAACAACACCACTTGCAACGTTGCCAATTCTACCAGGCCGCGGCCTTCGAACTGGCAACGTCGCAAGTGGTGTTGTAACAGCTGTTTTTGTTTGGAAGTAGTTAATGGTATTTGTGTATTTACGAAAGATTGGTTACTGGACTATGACAATATTGACTCCGCTTAAAAATGTACAGATATAGATTTTAATTCATATTGTTTTGGTTTTCAATTCTGTACGTTAATTTTCAATATTTAATAAATTTATGTTCATAAATTTAAATTTAAATAAATATAGTGCGAATTAATGAGCTTATGTCACCTGTCTGCCATGTTATCTAATCGGACGTCTGTCACTGAACAACACCTACCAGCACTTGCGACGTTGCCAATTCTATCAGGCCGCGGCCTGTAGTTAAAGGCGGCCGTGGCCAGTGCCCTCGCCGTCGCCCTGCATTCGCATTTCATTCTATTTATTTATTTATTATTTCAACGGAAACACCATTTTTACATTCAAAATATACATTAAATAGGATTAATCACTATATAACAATAGCATAACTAGGTAAATAATATATGAGAAAGCATGCACGACGTGCAAAAATACATAACCAGTATAAAAATATATTTAAAAAAAACATTATATAGGCCGAGACACTTCAAGTAAGAAAAATTGCAAAATAGGTATAGGCTACCAAATACGTACAATAAATAGGAATGAAAGTGAAAAGCAGGCATAACTTAACATGCAAAAAAACATAACCAGCAAAAAATATAGTGCATAAATAACAACAGCAGATAAAATATGAAGTGCAAAAACATAGCAACAACAAAAAATTAACAATATGCAACCGAGACATAACAACAATTAGAAAAAAAGGAAAACAACAAGTGCAATACCGGTAGGCTAACGGCTAACAAAAGTATGGTTAGCCATATTAGTCCGGTTAGTCTATTCTCAATGTTGCCACTCCTAGGGATTTGTCTCGGATCTAGGGACATTTTCAACCTGAAAGGGACGTTCTAGGGAAAAAATAGTTTCTTGGGGTTCTAGGGACAAAAGGTTTTTGAGTATTTCTTGGAAACATTTCAGATATATCCTTGAAAATAATATTTCTTAGACAGTAAAGGTGTAATAGATTGTTTTGTAAGTTATTAATCATGGACACATTTATTTGTAATATGGTAAAACTCCTCCTTGAGGAGTATGTTTTATCATCTATGGTAAAACTCTGATATCCAACTCAATCGTATGGAACACAAAATGTACAAAACGGTTATAGCGAAACGACACCTAACTTATTAACGAAACAACACTTAATTTAGCGTGCATAAAAACCTAGCTTTATTACATTTATCCATTTGAACACATTGCTCTGACATAATGACTTGACTATTTATTTACTGACATAATCTATTGCATTTTATGTATTCATCAAATAAATCTATACAGCTTAACCAAACTCAAACTTCTATAAGTTATCCACCGATTGCTCATTGCAGCAATCCATAATTACGATGGAGTTGGATTGCGATTGACGGATAGAAGTTAGTTGTGCACAAGACTATCTGGATTGTTTAGCTGATTTTTTTACATAATATATTGGTTTTTCAGAAAATATTTTGAACCCTGATATCCAAGATCCAACATCCAGCTCTATCGTACTATCGATTGAGATTAGGTTTTGGTTAGTTTTATGTTTTGGTTATTGATTGAATCAATGCTATTATTGCGGGGGGGGGGCTGATATCAAAGTATAGATTTTATGAAGAGTTTGAAAACCAGTGAGCTATACCATGCTAAACGCTAGTTTTTCTTTACTAAATTAATTGCCTATTAATTGCCATAATTATCTAAGGACATCTAGGGATTTCTAGGGGCAAACATTCCTTGATCTAGGGACTTTTCACTCAGAGTTGGTGGCTGGCAAGTGGCAATGGCAATGCTGGCTATTGGCATTGGCAACACTGCTTGTCCCGTCCCGTTCGCTGCCCGTTCGCCATGTTGGATGTTGCGCGTCAGTGTCGTTAAGTTCTTAATTTATCGTTTTAGTAACGTTTAAGTTTGTTTTACGGGATTAAATTTATCTTTTGTTTGTGTGATGATAATCACAATTGATGCACGGGATTTCTGATAGTGAAAAGAAAAGGATTACTGTAAAAATTCGCAATATGAAAAGGAGCCCCAGCCGTGATACACCGCCATTGAGAAGCAAGAGATCTCGTTCGAGCATCGGAAGATACGATGATAGTTCTGATGAGCGAATAACACCGGAAAGAATTCGACGACGAAGTCGTGGCCGTTCACCTCCAAGCCCTAGAAGATATACGTCAGATTCTCATCGAGACGAGTATGCTCGCTCAAGGGATGTGGAAAGGTCCTATCACAGTTATAAGGTTTTGTGTGTCAGTGCCTTACATCCCAAAGCTAGCGATGAGCTTATTAAGGATACTCTGTACCGGGAATATAAAAAGTTTGGTGATTTAAGCATAAGGATATCTCATGACTTAGATGAACGTGTTGCTTATGTTTGTTTTCGGAGTTCTGATGATGCAAGAGATGCCAAACACAGCAAGCCTAGGATAATTCTTTTTGACAAGGTCGCTTTGGTTGAACCTGTGTATGAAAGTAGTCGCAGTTCGAGTGATATCTATCGAAGTCGTAGTAGGCCTAGATCAAGGAGTTTATCTCCAGATTATGACCGTTACTATCATCGCTCTCCTGGACCAGACAGACACCGCCCCCCTCCTGACCGAAGCTATGAAAGATTGTATGGACCGCCACCAGTCTTGCCACACAGGGATTTCAGAAGAGAAGGACCGCCTCTACCACACCATGACTTTATTAGAGGACCCCCTGTCCATCATGGACCTCCTCCACATATGCCACCAGGACCTCCTCATCATTACGGCCCTCCTCGTCACATGGTACATGGATTCAAACCCCCGCCTCCACACTTTGAGAAGACTGAAAACAAAAAAGATAAATTCCCTAATTATCTTCATCATGTCCCCCCAGAAGATGATCCTTTAGCGACTAGGACTTTATTCGCTGGTAATCTCGAGATTAATATATCTGAAGAAGAACTAAGAAGAATATTTGGACGATATGGCGTTGTTGAGGATATTGACATCAAAAGACCACTCCCCGGAACAGGTAATGCATACGCTTTTGTACGTTACCAGAATCTTGATATGGCCCATCGCTCCAAAGTAGAACTCTCTGGTCAGTATATAGGAAAGTTTCAATGTAAAATTGGTTATGGAAAAGCGACTCCCACTACTCGAATTTGGGTTGGTGGTCTTGGACCTTGGACTTCTTTATCTCAACTAGAGAGAGAGTTTGATAGATTTGGTGCAATCAAGAAAATAGACTATATTAAAGGAGAGACCTGTGCTTATATTTTGTATGATTCCATCGACGCTGCTCAAGCTGCTGTTAAAGAAATGAGAGGATTCCCACTAGGTGGCCCAGATCGCAAGTTAAGGGTCGATTTTGCTGATGTTAACCCACCTTATCCCTACAAACCTAGACCTTTCCCTGATGACATGGCTGGTGGTGATTTTAGAGTTAGAGTTCCAGGAAGAGAAGACTTTCCTTATGAGCCACCTTACGGTGAACCTTGGCCTGAAGGAGAGTTCGGAATGGCAAGGGGATTTCGTGGTCGAGGAGGTGGACCTTGGCAAGATAGGCGTGGTGGTGGTCGAGGTGGTTATAGAGGATCAGGATATCCTGGAGAAGGGTTTAGTAAAGATGACCCTGATTGGCCTGGTGGACGCAGACCAGATGGTGAATATGATGGGAGGTCATTCAAACGTGGATCTGGTGAGCCTGGAAATCGTTCTACTTCACGTTCTCCACGTCGTCATTCTGTGGAAAGCGACTCTGGATCAGAGGGACGCCCAAATGGTGTTTTAGGCTCAGCTAGAACTTTGCCGGAATTGGCCCGAAAGTGTATTGCCATGTGGCAAGGTGCACTTATTCTGAAGAACTCGCTGTTTCCTGCCAAATTTCATCTGACGGATGGAGACACAGAAATTGTTGACAGCCTAATGAAAGATGAAGAAGGAAAGCATTTGCTTCGCATAACACAACGGCTCAGACTTGACCCTCCAAAATTAGAAGATGTATCAAAACGCATTGCAACCTCCAGCTCTCACGCCATATTTCTGGGACTTTCAGGTTCATCTGCTTCGGTTTCCACTGAAGATACATCAGTTCAAACTAGGCCCCTCAGGAATCTTGTTTCTTACCTAAAGCAGAAAGAAGCTGCTGGGGTAATATCATTGGTCAATAAAGATACTGAAACGACTGGT
The DNA here is from genome assembly GCF_028750875.1 of Macrosteles quadrilineatus. Classification (NCBI taxonomy): domain Eukaryota; kingdom Metazoa; phylum Arthropoda; class Insecta; order Hemiptera; family Cicadellidae; genus Macrosteles; species Macrosteles quadrilineatus. Next base: position 29,462,834 of record NW_026542599.1, on the reverse strand, counting down.
GTTTTGTATGCATTTCCACCATGTGCATTTTCCACGGAACTGCTAAAGAGAACTGCCCACAACCTGTCTGATGAGGGTTTGAAAGAAGATCATCTGGTTATAGTGGTGGTTCGAGGCGGCACTGCTTAAACCTTGGAATCAGTAGGCCTACGAGTATGAATTACATTATGATACCTACTTAGTAAGTCATTTAGGCCTAGGCCGTAACTCGTTTATTTTCATAGGTTAGAGGGTAGAGTTTGATTGGCTACATAGTATATATAATCACTCAAACTTAAACCTTTGTTTTTAAATGATAATAAAAATTTGGTACTTTCCTGTTAAAGGGAACATTCATTATTATCAATGATTTTTTCTCGATATATCGATATCAACAAATTGAAACATATCAGCTGACAACTACGATAAATATTGTTCAGTATCAACAAACGATAATAAATTAGAACTGTTCTAGAAAAATAACCTAACATAACCAAACTTGCTGTGTAACATTTAAAAATTCCGTGTTTAACTTGCCTTTTCTGTTATCAAAAGGAATTTTTAAATAGTACAACAAGTTTGGTTGGTTATGTTAGGTTAGCCTGGAACAGTTTCATTTATTAATCCATATAATAGTCTATTTTAGCCTAAACAAGATCAGTTGTCAATTTGTAATGGATCGGAAAACAAAAATATCCATATATCGAAAAAAATCATTGATAGCCTAATAATGAATAACTCCCTTTAACAGGAAAGTACCAAAAGTTTTGCCATTTATGAAACTGATCAAAGTGAGTCAAATATTGGATCAAAGTTGCCTAAATTAAATCTTTGAAAAAGTAATAACTTAATGAGAAGTAAACTAATTTTACTTTCTGTTTAGGCTACTCCTTCCAGCACCAAGATTTATAAATGTTGACTTGCTCTTTATTTTATCAAAGTGCTTTTAACCAAAATATGGGTTTAGGCTACAAAATTAAGGTTGGTTTTCCAATGCTATAGCCTAACTTACCCCACAGTTAAGACATATCAGCAAAGGCCTAAACTTATTTAATTTAGCCTACCTCCACCTTTAAAAAAAAGTTAAGTTACTCAACTTCATTAAATAAGTTACAGTAACAAAGTTATTGAAGTCTATTTGTATTTTTAAATTAGAACCAGTTGTGGAAATAAGTTTTGAATTTCCTATCACCATTGAATTACAATAATTATTTAAAAACTGGAGATTGAACATCACCTTGTAGCCTAAACGCACCATTGTAAAGAAAAATGTTTAAAATAATTCATGGTGCTTTCCCATTTTAAAACAGTCCTTCACTGCAGAGGATAATAATAGGCCCCTAACTTAATGTTATCTACCGGAGTTACTTTCGAATGTCAACAAGATAATTATTTACCTATTTGATAATGTTAATGAATTGTTTCAGAGCTACCATATCGGTTTTGTGAAGTCGGGGGCGATTCCTTGTGGACTACCAAGTGGTGAAGTTATTGTGACCAGTTTATGAAGCTTTTGTCGGTGTTTCATCTGTGTTTGTGCGCAATGGACTAATATCATTATCAACGCTAAGTGTTTAAACATTTTGATCAAACGATTGTTTAGATCTTTGATGTTTGACGGTCAGGTGTAAAGAAATTGATTTTACTGTAAATTATTGTGACAATGCTTGTTTACGTTTTGTTCAGTTTTCTTATATTTTCAAGAATAATATATTATTGATTATAAACTAATATCTAGGTATAAGTAGGAATTCAATCTCTCTTTTTTGACATTTTTTTTGTTGTTCGAAACATTTAATTTAAATCATGTGTTAAGTGATTTACTCAAAGTTTTATCTATTTACAAGTTAATTAATTTTTCCTGTAGACCAGCTGTTAAAAGTGCAGTGTGATGTGTATTTTATTAGTGTGTAGGAAGTTGTCAAATAGAGTTTGGTTCTAAACTATTTTGTACGTTTGTCATACCCTTTGTTCACAAGATCAGTGTTTTTGTGCTCGCAAAGTGCTCTAAAATCCGGTTACGATTGCCTCTTGAATCTCATTCAAAAACCATAAGCGTTACCGTATAGTGAGCGTGTACAAGTGACTAAGAACATTTTCAAAATTTTAATGTGAGTGTGGGTAACTTTAAAGTAAAAAAAAAATAAAGGTGATAAAAGTATTTGATATTACTTGATATATAATTTGATCGAGTTATGTGCCATGTGCCTCGAAGCAGTGTGTTTTAATGTTTCTCAACTGTTTGGCCTAACTTGGTATTTTGCGAAAATACTTGTCCTGCATTATTTTCACTGCTAATTTGAGTTAATCTCAATTGGAATTTCTGTCTTTATGTGTGGTGATGATGAAATTATATTGATGAAGTGCTGTGGGTGATAGGTGTAGAACTAAAAGAAACATATCTTTGGTTCGCAACATGGTTTAGTGAAATTTTTAATTAAGTGTGTTTCTTGTGCCGACAATGCAGGCTTCAAAGTGTTTGGTGAGTAAAGTAACAAATCTAAATGCATAAGTAAATTAGATAGTTTAGCCTCTACCCAGTTAATGAATTTTATATAGGCTAATTCATAAACTTAGTCACTAGGAAGACTACAACATCGTGTTACTCATCCTTCACTTACATTTGGGTTTAAATACGCACATAGTGGCATCGCAATCATAAATAATTGTTAAAAGTTAAATTGGGAGTTAAAAAAAACATGCTTTTAAAAATTTTGATCACTTGATTTAACTTTAAAATTGCCCAACTTGAATTTTTAAGGGTAGACATTCAGAAGTGGGGCCAAAAACGCCTAAAATGAAAATATCATAATAATTATTCAATTAATATCGAATATTTCATTCGGTTAGTTAAGTTTAGGTTAACCTAAATAGCCAAACTTGATATATCGAATGTAATAATCAATATATATATACAATCGGTTGTTTTTGGCCCTCTAATGATCAACGCATTTCTAATTACATTTTCTGCTAGTACCAATTTTATCCAAGCAGTGAACTCCGATTCATCAGGTGCTGCTGCAGTTGGGTTAACTTAGGTCAGGTTTATACTGAAGAATTTTCATAAGGGTATACTTCCATATCTGTTGGCACAAACAATCGAATCAGTAATATTGATTATTTGATTTTTAATTTGATAATCATTTGGTTAGTTAGGTTTGGTTAACCTTACCTAACTAACCAAACGATATATCGAATAATCGATATATTTATCGATATTTTCATTCGGTTGTTTGTGCCAACAGATATGGAAGTGTACCCTTTTCATAAAGATAACATCATGTCAATTCTCCTTTTCCAACAATTTTGTTATTAGGATAAGTTTTTATGTATTATTGGGATAACTTTTTATGTATTTTTAGGGGACATTCTACAGTATACGTTTGTGTACGTGACACTTCTTTGATGTGATAATCACGGCTGCACTTTACTTGACGTCCTACACTCATTTGATTGTTTTTTTCGATTCGATATTTTCATTCGATTGCTTCATTCGATATATCGTTTGGTTAGTTAGGTAAGGTTAACCTAACTAACCAAACGATATATCGAATGAAGCAATCGATATATCGATCGATATTTTCATTCGAATGAGTGTAGGACGTCAAGTAAAGTGCAGCCATAATCACGGTGAAGAGTAAATAATTTTAATGTTGGTTTCAACACAATACATAACTTAGGCCTACACAAAAAAGGATAATTTTACCTTATTACCGTATACCTATTCATCTTTTACACAAAAGGAATTAATGGCGTCAGACTTTCAAATTAAAAAATATACATTTATTTATTCTAACAGACATAAATACAGAACATATATTAACAACATAGGCATGTGGATAGGCAGATCAGTCAGAAAGTTCTGGAAAATTGTCTTTAAAAAATTCTTATTAGGCCTAAATACAATGACCAGCTTACAAATGATTAAGTTACAGATAGCAGTAATAATAAATAACAGAATAATTTGAGATTTCTACAATGCAAGTACCTAATACAAATAAATAAAAAAAATGTCAAACAATTTCTCCTCAAGTAAACCTACAATATTAGGCTACCTTACAGTACGGTAGCCTAAGAGATTTAAATGTTTGGAAAACTTGCTTGGAATGGGTTTAACTGTTATTCCAATTAATTGAGGTTATCAATTTGTTTAACTATAGGCCTAAACACTGAGAGCAATGGCAGCTGTTGTCTATTTTGAAGATGCCTAGTAAAAACATTAAATTGTAAAATTTAGGCGGTTTGAGTGGAAGTTCCCTCACAACTTTTTTTACTCGTATAATATGTTGCATCTGATCACCACTTTGGTAAATATTTCTGCTGTTGAGCTATTGTGTTAAGGTTAATCAAGGGAAGGGGATAGATTTCTTCCTCTAAAACTGCCTATATTTTGTGAACATAGAAAAGGATTTTACACCTGTTCAGTACACTATCGCTGAACACATTCGCAACATGGACGCTGACGTCGAAGACTATTCTAGGCAATTCTAGAGTTGGTGCTAGACCACTTGAATATCATCCTCTGTTTCTTACCTTTTCTAAGCTTTATAACTTTAAATTAACCCCCCGAGTGTCATGCGTCGCTGCAGCGACGCGTTACACACTTTGTGTAGTGTCATGCGTCGCTGCAGCGACTCACGAACACTGATTACGGCGAAGGCTCTATGACTGACAAAATCGGATTGAACTGGATCGAGTTAGGTATCGTTCTTTTCATTAGATTCTAAGCTTTCTCCAGAGGTCTATCTCTAAGCGCTTTATGTTCTCCGAGCCGATCGTAATTGTAGCAGACAGCTGACGTGCGTATTTGTAAACAGGTTAGTTAACCTCGGACCTATGACTGATGTGTTTTATTATGTTTATCATTGTTTTAGTGTTAAAAATCAAAAGTAGTGATATACTTGGTGCATTATAAGAAGATTTAAGTGATTTTGAAGGGCTGGTTGATGATCCTGAAGAAGTAGGTAGTGATATTAATGTAAATTATCAGCCAGATTCCTAGCTATGGTTAGGCTATGCATTCTTAGCTAAACGCTATGTACTGAAATCTGTTTTTTGCCCATAACTTATTTATTTGCAAATCTACTTCCTTATATTATTATATATTTGTAATCCTGTAATTAAGCGCAAACTTATTTTTTTTGAAAATTTTCCAAAATATTTATTTTTTTTACTTAAAAATTTTTTTTAAACAAATGTTCCTTATGTTTTATATATAATATTGAAGCCCATGATTTTCCAAAAATGGTATATAGAACAGTATAATTAACATTGTTTTTAAGCTTCTCAGATCCGTTTTAATAAAACCTTGCAAATGAGCTAAAATTAGGCAGACATTAAGGCCAAAACAAGGGACACTTGGAGGGTTAAATAAAAGCCGGTATTTCACTGAAGGGTCTTGACCAAAATATATAGGATTGTAAATTATAACTGGTGAAATACATCTTAAGTTAAAGTTAGAATTCGAAAATAAATCAAATTTATATTTTTTGGTCAAATAATACAGTACCTACAAATAATACACGGTAGTTAAACATGCCGATACTTGATGTGAAATCTTTGCGTGCATACAAAAAATGTATGCATGAAAATGGATCAGGCCAAACGAACCCGGAAAATAAAAATAATTTTTAACTCCCATAAGAAGTATATGGGGAGCAAATTTCTTTTACGTATAAGCCGTGTGGGACTGTAGATAAATGTATGCTGATGCTTGATGGGAAATCTGTGCATGCATACCTTCAATTTGAGACCTCAATCATGAAAATCGGTCGGGTAGAAGAGCCAAACAAACTCGGAAAAGAAAAACCAAATTTTACTCCCATAAGAAATACATGGGGCGCGAATTTCGTTTACGTATAATCCGAGTGAGACTGTAGATATATATATATTATGCCGATGCTTGATGTGAAATCTGTGAGTGAAACCCTCAATTTAAGACCTCAATCATGAAAATCGGTTGGGTAGAAGAGCTAAACGAACTCGGAAAAGAAAACCCAAATTGTTTTAATCATATACTAATCCACAAACCAATTCATCGCTAATACGAGTATAGGGGTTACTTAAAATACTACGTAAGGTTTCCCCAAGTAAGCCTAGAACAAGCCTCCAAACTCAACTTCAACTGTTAATTTAGTTGGATGCAAACATAGCAAACATGTTTGTTTTATTATTCAAAATGGAACTGTCAATAAACGACCAAACAAAATGTTAAGGCTATAAAGTATACGTTTCAGGCTAGTGTCGTCATTTGATTATTATTTATGATCTATACCGTTTCTGTTCTAATATCCGTGGAATAATGCTGTCAGCTATTTCTTAATCTACTTAATTCATAAGTCACCAGCTGATCTTATGCCTGCTTTGTTTATGTGTCAAATACTGCATCCATAAGGATAACATTAAAACTTTGAGGGCCCGTGGGGCGGATACCTAAGAGATTTGTTTGACGCCATATAGATGTTGGCACTCACCGATATGGTATTTATCACCATTCAAAATTTGAAAACAATTGCTTCAGCCGTCTAGGAGGAGTTTGCGTATTCGAGGAAATGCATAAGAGTCTTCGCTCGCTCCGCTCAATAATCAGCTGGTGTCCAAAATAGTATATTACGTTACTAGTCCTGAAAAAGGGGTTTAGCGGGTGAACGTGGTCGTTCCCGTGTGAGACGAAGTCGAGTGCGGGAGTACCTATCATACGAGTCCAGTTAACACATTTTGTACGATTGGCGTGTACGATATTTTACGTCATACTACTCTAAGCTAACTTAACAATAAATATCTAGGTACAAATCCTTATTCCCACCGACTAAAGGACTAACAATCACTACTCATGAAAGAGGTTATATTTTTTGTTTATAACCACTCACAGCCAAATATAATCAGCTGGTTGGTATCCGGTAAATACTCATTACAGTACAGTAGTAATGAAACCCCATTTGATTAAGCTGGCAGCAAACAGCTGTTTTCTGGACTAAATCCTTGTGTGGGAAGTTCGTTAAAGCAGTGTAGTGAAGCGTAAAATTCATTACCTTAAAGTAGCAAGTAATGAAATCCCATTTGATTAAACAAGTGGCAAACAGAACCTGAGCAGATGCTTGCGTGGAAAGTCCATTAAAACAGTGGTGAAAAGAGTATTCCTAAGGCCCGTTCTACACGAGCGTGAAACCTGCAACGGGATTCCTGCATGAACGCACCAAATCTTTGTGCAAACTACAGATGGCGGGATCCCCGTCGCTATAAATGGAAGGGCTATATCATAGACTAACCAACACAAGTAAACTTCTCATATCATTGTAAATTTTGAAGCTTGTTTTTCATGTCTAGTTTATGATGGTGACACTGGGCGCTGGTAACGACCTAATTTTGTTTCTATTATTTCAAAATTTGTAGAAACTAATTTCAATTTCTGTCTACAAGATATTTTATTTCTGTATAAATTTAATTTTATCTTTAAAATTGAAATCTTGCTACACATTGCAGTCTGCTGTAGAACAAAGAACTCTCCTTAAAGAATAATATAACGTAACAATTTTACAAGTTTTCCCAAATTATGATTATTATTATTATAAAGGTGGTTTATTATAATATTGATTGAAAATTTTATGACTGAGATATTTAATAACACTTGATTTACCAAATTGAATTTCTTCCAAAATTGTTGGACTAAAGTCTGAATCACTTACTTATTAAAATTTGTGATTCAGAACAAGTTTCAAATTGGATTTAAAAATTTCAAAAACAAACAGCACAATTAAGGATTTTGGTAGATAGGTTTAACTTTGGCTTACTGACAAGAATAGATGAAATGCAGAAACAAACACAGCATTTTCTGAGATACTAGCTCCTTCTTCAGTCGTAGAGGCTTTCTTACGATTCTTTCTTGATGTCTTATGAAAGACTCTACCACTGAACAAAGAGCTAGTAGCTCTTAACAGTTTTGTTTTTTTTTTGTGTATTTTCATCATTGTCTGCTGCCAAACCTATCCATCACAAAATCCTTAAAACCCCTAACCTGAAAGCACACTTTAATCATCTATTCAGAATGGTAGTATTCAGAATGTTTACCAACAAAAACTAAATAAATAAGATTCTAACACCATATGTTGTCAAACACATATGACTAACAACACAGTAACAATACAATCATCAGGGAAATCCAGGTAATCAACGCAGGGTTTGGAAAAAAGCTTTTCATAAAACATTTATTGTTCATCAATATTAATTAACAAAAGGTCTGGTATATATTTACTTGGCGTGTTAAAAACTAACCATTTGAAACAACATAGGTGTGTTGTATGGTTCCACATCTCATCTGTATGATCTTTGCGTGACTGGAAGGCTGCGGAAGTCTCTCTTTGCAAAGCGGGCTGTAGATCCGGCCGAAGTGTGAGCCAAGTAAGGTACATGACCTGTCACAAGCTCTCCTTGATTGTAGTACAGAGAGTCAGGTAATCCTATGTTACCCTTCACCAAACAATTCACACCACTAAGTTCTGAAGGAGGTAGAGGAGTTATCAGGAACAATGTATTGTTCTGCCAATCTACTGCCCGAACAATACCTGAAAGAGATTGAAACTGTTATTTTAATACCTGAATAATTTATCCACAATTTAAATCGTGACTTTAAACAACATCAACAAGCTACTTTGACTCTATAGAACTACAGTAGACATCCTATTCCTGTTTATGCTGTAGCATTATCAATCCACAGACGCTGATGCTGACAAACCGAGACACTGAAACAAAAACTATAACCATAGCCTAAACTAACAATAATAGGCTAGAATTTTAATCCCACAGTAAAAATCTGAATTTTGACACAGGAATCAGAATTTTGAATTTTGTATCTATAAATACAAGGTTGGGAACACAATGCAAAGCAACATTTACTCTTAAAATAAAATATAATAAATAAACGGTATCAGCAATCTGACACATACTCTCTCCCATTAGCATGTCAAAAGTTGCAATAACCTTTGAACCCTGATTGTTTCAGCAATGCGATTGCACTAAGTTTTTTTACAACTATAAGGACCATAACACATTAGGTATTTGTAATCAAAACCAGCTTATTTACTCAAATCTGATTTTTTAAGGGAATTTCTCTTCAGGGAAGTAGCTATTACTGTAGGTAAGACCTAGAACTGGGACCGATTTTCATTTTGATGTCCTTAGAGGCCAAAAACACTATTCCTTCAAATTTATATATATATATATATATATGCAGGATAAATTTGAATGATTTCACGAACCAGCATGATCAGACTTTTCCAGCAGCATCAGCATGATGCCTATGTGCTTACGCCCCTTTGGCTTGCAAGCATTGAACTATATAATTTTTACCCCACATCAAATGGCATGGTAAAAATAGTAAGGGAAAACATTAAATATTGTCTCCATGAGTGTCTACAGTATGTTCAGCTGGTCCATATGGAGGAGATGCAGTATTATGTTGTAAATGCTAATAGCAAAATTCACTACCTACAATACCAACAAGCTAAAATTAGAGAGCAAAACTCCAAAATACTTGCAAAACTTTGCAGGAGGGGGTGCCCTCCTGAGAAAACACTAATTAAAAACATTAATTAAGCTTAGTAGGGCTTTATATAGCTAAATGTTTTTAAAATTAATATGCCTAGTTTGTATTATAATCATTGATAAAGTACTTAACACACTAACAAAAACCAACTGGGAGGGCCTATTTCCTTACCCCTGTAACAAGATACAGTTTGATTTCTAAATATGAAACTCATGACAAAATGCATGCACACAAGGAAAATTATTCTTGACTAAACTACTGGAATATTGCAAAAGAAATGTTTCAGTAAAGAATTTAATTACTTGATTAATAAAAATGTAAAGCTTCCCTAGAGACATTGACTTTGGCTGAATCTATCTTCTTGCAGACCAAGTTGTTACAGCTTCAATATTAACATAATAAACAGCCCAGCCTTTGGACTGGTGTTCAGACAACACTATAACAATACTATAGATTCATAGAACTAGTGATGGTAAGTGTGTGAGGTGCCATGTGTTTTGAGATAAGCCTTTATTTTACACGGTAACTTCCCCCTCTATCCATTGTAAGTGTGAGTTACAATTAATGATAAATCAACTTACCAAATCCTCGGCAATCAAGAAACTTGTTAGAAGGCGTTTCGAGGCATAACGCCACCATGTTTCCATTCATTGTAGCAGCTACTTGACTCTTGGTTAAATTGTACTCGTTTATTGTTAGCAATTTTAGTTTGTCCATGTTAATCCTGAAACATACAAAGTATGTATTAACTTCTTAGAAATCTACCACAAACTGAGAAAAATTTTATTGTTACATAAAAATACTTAGTAAACTTTTTACTAAAAATGATAACTAATTTTGGTGGCATAGTGGTCAACAGTTCTGATGAGTAGCAGCACTAAATATTCAAAGAAATCTGAAATTCCGGCACAGTAGGCCTGATCTCTTTCACAGTTTCCCTAATCGGGAGGATTTGAAAAAAAAAACCTATAAATAGACCACTCTTGACTATTTACCCAAATTGGTTACGGAAAGTAAATAAAAGAAACACCTTATAACACTTAAACATACATTTACACCTATACTGTTACTTACAAGACGGTAAATGTACACAAAAGATGGTAAGTGGTGATCGATTTCGATTGGACACTCCAAGCATCATCAGATCCAATAGGCGAATGACAAGAATTTTGAATGGCGTCCCTACTTATATCCTATCGGCTACCGGAAGCACCGGCCAATACATTTTTATAAGTACAACTGGAGTCGAAATTTACTTGTTCATTTCATTTCATTCATTTCGACTCCGGTTGTACTTATAAAAATGTATTGGCCAGTGCTTTCTGTAGCCAATAGGATATAAATAGGGGACAACATTCAAGATTCTTGTCATTCGCCTATATTGGGTCTGATGATGATTGGAGTGTCCAATCAAAATCGATCACCACTTACCATCTTTTTTGTATATTTACCGTCTTGTGAGCAACAGTATAAGCGTAAATATTATGTTTTAAGTGTTATCTGTAAATTTATAACACGTACAATGCTGATCAAGAAGTTACCAAATTGGTTCTTATGTGGGGTAAAGACTTGTGAGTTACTTACATATATGGTGTGACTTGAGATAGACTAGAAGTATTTGAGTTCAACATTCTACTCATGTAAGAAAGAATAACCAGGTTCCTTGATTCAGCAGGGCTCATACCTCTGAAAACATAATTAGGTCCAATGGTAGTTTAATATTTACAGTATACATTTACAGTCTACACGGTGGGTCAGCACCTGGCTACGATGGTATCTCAGCCGAAGTCCTGAAAGCCAATTTTCATTTGTTTAAAAAACCACTCTTACATATAGTAAATTTAAGCATTTCATCCGGTAGATTTCCTGAATGTTTGAAACTTGCCAAAGTTTTTCCTCTTTATAAATCAAATGAATTTGCCAATATGAATAATTACAGACCAATATCTATTTTGAGTGTATTTGCTAAGTTAATTGAGAGAATAGTAAAAGATCAATTAGTTACATTTCTTCAAGCAAACATTTTGAGTGATTGTCAGTATGGGTTTCGCTTGGACAAAAACATTTCAGATGCACTTTTTGACATTAATAGGGTCTTAAATTCGGCAATTTCAGATAATGAACATCCGATATTAATATTTTTAGATCTTAAAAAGGCATTTGATTCAGTTGATCGATCTAAGCTTTTTTCCAAATTAGAAGCAGTTGGCGTAAGGGGTAACGCTCTTCAATGGTTTAAAAGTTATCTGTCTCAAAGATCTCAACTTGTATCAATTCTTAACACCAACAGTAATATTGAACATGTTAACTATGGTGTGGTTCAAGGCAGTACACTTGGGCCTGTTTTATTTTTAATATATATAAATAATATTTCAAAACTTAATATTTTTGGTAAACTTTTCTTATTTGCTGATGACACTTTAATTTTGAACAGCGGAAAAACTTGGCCTGAGGCTCGCAACAAAGCTTTGCACGACCTAATGGAAACCAAGTTGTGGTTAAACCAGTAGCGGCTAGCCCATAAGGACTCTCGGACGCCGCCCTCCCAACAATACAGAAATCAATATTTTTTTTATTTATGTAATAAAAAAATAATATGTCGTAATTAAAATTAAATTACAATTACTTACGACTACTTAATCAATATGATAATAATATGAAATGAAATAGTTTTAAATTTTGAATCCAGTAATGACTGTTTTGCGATAGTCGCTTTCATAATGTGGATTGCGGACGGCGGCAACCTCCGTCCCAAACTCAATGCATGTAGTCTTATGGTAGAAACACCTAACAGCGCTGAGGGTGCCGTGACGTCATTCCAATGCTTTACAATAGGGACTCTGGGGCAGAGTCCAAAGCTGCGCGCGCATCCATAAATCAGGGCAGCCACCCTAAACTGGATAATTCTGCATCACACACGATTAGGATAGGAAGAACCATGTTGGCAGCGCTGGAGCCATCATCCACACTGTCACTACCATAAACATTAACTAACCTCACTTCTTTCCATGTCCATGACCACAGTTCAGTTATAGTTTAGTGCCAAACGACCTGTTGTTTTGTGATCAATAGTGTTTAGTGATAGTGATGGAGGCGTAAGGAAGGCAGCGGTAGTTTGTTGAAGATTGAAAGAGCTAAGTAGAAATTATTAATAGTTATACTTAATTGATTGAGTTAGTTAGTTGGTATCTTTGAGTCAATAAGTTACGTCTGTAGTTTTAGTATAGGCTAACCTAATCAACCCGAAAACTAAGTAAACTAACCATAGGTAAAGTGACTCGGACAATTTTAGTTATAGTTACTTATTATTAGTCTTAATAAGTTATTACGGGTAAATTTGCCGTGGGTTGAAGGCCTAAATCTAAATAATAATGGACGGCGGCATTTCGTTGTCGTCGACGGCTAACGTCACTAACGAAGTTAGCCTGATTATCAATGAAGGGATCAAAAATATTGACCACAGAATTTCTTTGAAAAAATTAGGACCTCCTAGACCTTTCATGAACATAAACCAAATTCAAAACAGTTCAAAGAATAAGAATAGCTTCACACGAAAATTTTCGCCACATATGTACAATCATGCAGATTGGCTATGTGGTTGTTCAATTAAAAATTCATTTTTCTGCTACACTTGTTTGGTCATGGGGGTTCAAGATAGAGCATGGACTGTAGACGGCATTTCAGACCTTAAACATCTACTGGAAAAAGTAAAAAAACACAAAACAAGTGAAAAACACATAAATGCGTCAATAGAATATGCTGTTTTAGGTAAAGTTGATATTAGATGCCAATTGGACAATGCATATAGGTTAAAAATACAAAAACAAAATGAAGATGTTTCGAAAAATCGATACATTCTAAGTAAGCTAATTGATGCAATTAAATTTTGTGGAGCGTTTGAATTAGCATTACGAGGACATGATGAACGCGAAAATTCAAAAAATCCTGGCATATTTCGTGGTTTGGTTAACCTTATGGCGGAGCTGGATGTAACATTGCAACAGCACATAAATCAAACAAATAACCGAGTGTTTTTGGGTCTGTTTAAAACCATACAGAACGAGTTATTGGACTCAATATATTACGTTTGTCTGCAAATGATTCGTGACGAATTGACACAAACCGACTATGTTGCTATTGAAGCCGACGAAACAACAGACTGTGCCACTTTATCTCAACTAGTATTTGTTATTAGGTACGAGCTGAATGGCACGATTCACGAGCGATTTATCACTTTTATTAGACCAAAAGGCCATGATGCAGAATCAGTTAGCGAAACAATTTTTGAAGTATTAGAGCAATTAAACCTCGACAAAACTCCTGATAAAGTCATTGCCCAGAGCTACGATGGGGCTTCCGTAATGAGTGGCCAACACACGGGAGTACAAGCGCGTGTAAAATCTAAATATAAGAATGCAAATTTTGTCCACTGTTACGCACATCAATTAAACTTAATCATTGAACGCAGTGCTACACAAAATAAGCAGGTTAAGATATTCTTCAGTAATATCGAGGGGTTTTCATCATTCTTTTCCCAGTCAACAAAGAGAACTGCAGTTCTCGATGAGATAGTAAAACGTCGTATTCCAAAAAGCTCAGGTACTCGGTGGAATTTTAAATCCAGAATTGTAAGCACAATTTTTAATTATCAAAGAGAGTTGGAGGAATGTTTAAGTTACATACTCGACGATGACACCAATGACTATGCCACAATAAATAAAGCTGTTGGCCTAAGAAGTATTCTAAAAGACGAAGACTTTATTTTCTGGCTGGACTTTTTCAATCAAATACTGCCCCACAGTGACATTCTGTACAACCAACTGCAGCAAACAACAATTGATTGCGTCAAGGCGTTTAAGTTTGTCGGCGATTTCAAAACTGGTAGATCGCGTAAGAAACTCGACGATGTTAGATCAACCGAGAGATAGTGAACCCGAATCGAGCAAAAAGCGGAGAAGACACGACGATCAAAAACGCGTCGTCGCAAAGGAAGTGTGTGACATAATTACGTCGGGAATTGATGACCGTTTTACGTTTGTAAATCATTTGTCCGCGGCAAAACTGTTTCAGCCAAGTTTGTTTGGGGAGTTTAAAACCAAGTTTCCCGAAAAAGAGTTACACGCTGCTGCGGAACTATTTAGCCTAAATAAAACTGAATTGAAACAGGAGTTAAATGTTATTTACAATAGGGATGATTTTTCAACGGCCACAGGGTCATTAAGACTACTCAACTTTGTCTATGACAACAACCTCAAAGATGTGCTTCCAGAGTCAATCAAACTTTTAAAAATCATAAGCACAATACCTATGACTACTTCGGAAAGTGAACGTTGTTTCTCTACTTTGAAACGAATTAAAACATTTACCAGGAGTACCATGAAACAAGACAGACTAAGTGCGCTTGCTATGTGTTCTATCGAAAAAAAGCTGTTGTCAACTTCAAACTTCAACGAAAAAGTAATAGATCACTTCGCCGGGCAGAAAGAAAGAAGGATGGATTTCACATTCAAACAGTACAATTAAAGTTAGGCCTTACCCTCATGGTTTGGTTTTCTATTCGTTATTGCCGTGGGTGTTTAAATTATACAATTCAATCAATGTCAGGCCTTACCGTTTGGTTATCTGCTCATTATTGCCGTGGATTTTTTACTATTAAATTATCAATTGTTAGTTATATTTTCAATACAGTGTAGTCCCGTTTTACAAGGCCGTAGGCAGGGAGGGGGGTTAGAGGGTCAAACCCCTCCCCCAAAATTCCGAAATTGAGCAGTACAAATTAAAACTAGGTTTAAAAAGTTGAATTATGAAATAGAAACCACAATAGAGGATTAATTGTTATGTTTTGCAATATCTATTCATATTTAATATAGGCCTAGTTCTATTAGGATAATAAATCTGATCTATTAAATAAATTGGTAAAAACTATTTAAAAAATATACTTTACTTTACTCTACTTATGTCTATTTGCTCATGCATGACAAACAACAGGTGAAATGGGAGTTTTTGGACTATTATTGGACACAGTTTTAGGCGTTAAAATTGCTTCAGAAAGTCACCAAACGGCTTTAAAAATTTAAAAATTTTTCCGGGGGAGGACCCCCGGACCCCCCTCTTCTGTTGGGGGGTGCTCCACACCCCCCAAACCCCCCGGAGCCCCCCCCTAGACTAGGTCCTAGAGCCGCCACTGGGTTAAACCAGAATATACTCTCTTTAAATTTATCAAAAACTAAGTTTATGCCAATTTCTTTAAGTTTAAAATCTGATTACAATCTAGAAAATCTTGTTATTCACACCTGTGGTGATTACCTCGACGCCAACTGTACATGCGAATCTATTGAAAAAGTAGAGTCATTCAAATATTTAGGAGTGGTCTTTGATTACCGTCTTAAGTGGTCTAGTCATATTCAATATTTAAATAGCAAAACTAGAAAATATATCTATGCTATCGGTCAGCTGAATCAGATTCTAAATGAAAGTGAAATGAAATTAATGTACTATGCTTTTGTTCAATCACTTTTATCCTTCGGAATCATAAGCTGTGGGGGGGTTGTTCTGAAAGTATTTTAGAGCCATTAAACATAACACAAAAGTTAATATTAAAAATTGGTTTTGGGAAGTGCAAGCGTTACCCATCTGACACTCTCTTTAAGGATGTGTCAGTTTTAACGATCAGACTACTTTTCATAAAAAACGTTCTAAGTCATATTTTTAAAAATTATAACAACATTTTCTCCATAATTTCCCATACACATAATACTAGATATTCTACCCGAATTGGAATTTCATCACTACAACTATACAAATCATTTTCATCGACCAACTCATTTTATATTGCACACGTTCTATTTCGTAACTTGCAAAACAATTTTCAAAGCGTTAATCTCTTTGACTCCCCCACTTTAAACATATTCAAACGCCGTGTCAATGAGTGGTTACTTGGTCTAGGCAGGGACGAGGCTGAGCTTATCATCACAGCTGATTACAGACACAGACGCTCCTGACACGACATGCGACCTGACCATTGTACTCTGACGACTCGTTCTCCACCGCCCGCCCCACCCCCCTCTAGACACACTTTGAAAACCGTAGTACCGTAGTTATATTATTTTTTATTTAAACTTAATTATGCCACTAGTTTTTTTTCACATTGTTTGCTCTTGTAACTCCATTTAGACCATATCTTCACCTCATCATATCTTCTGTTATTTATTTATTTATTTAGATTTTGTTTTGATAAATAATGTAATGTTTGGATGCAACTGCAGTCGACGCACAGGCTCGCTGCCCATGTCGGCTTATTCTTTATAAACATGTACGCTTTGTAAACATATATGTAATCCAAAGGTTAATTTTATGTTATTCTTTAAATTCACTTATGTTTTTCTCCTTTAAATATGATTTGTGTACAAATTTCTGTAAATAATTTGTTGGAATAAAGATATAATTCATTATAATTCATTCATTCATTCAATTCATTCATTCATTCATTCATTCATATATCTGACAAAAAAAGACATCAAATACGGCGCCGCCTAAGCTGAGACGCACACGTGTATGTATGTGGCTCAAACATGGGTCGGCATGTCACAGTTTGTAGCACAGACACAGATTCTCCGACTCAGGCACGACAACTTGTTTGTAAGATGGCAACAAACAAGTGTCTGATTGAGTGTGTATGCGAATTATCTGCGCTGTATGATGTTAACCACGATGATGCAAAATGTTATGATCGGTGCGGAGCTTAATAGTTAAAAAAACTGTTTCTACAATTTTGGTCCCGTATATTTTTTACGTTAAAAGCCCAAACGGTTTAATATATAAAAAAGACAAATAAACAAAACTGACCATTACAAACGCCTATGGTATTTTCACAGAGAAAAATCTATTACTGTATCGTAGTTGTTTTATTTATGAAAATATTTTTAATTACATTTGGCTAGTTTTTATGTATTTAAAAATTACCGATTAACTTTTTACTAAAAAATATGTTAATCCATTGACTATCCATTGATACAGTGAGATGTTATGTTGTATCAATAGTGAAAGGTTGAACAAAATTCCATATAACTAAAGAAAAAATTCAATTCCCATATTAGATGAGTTTGTTGCTACTATCGTTGATTTTGGTCAAACATTTGTGTGCTGCGAGGCTTGCGCCGAGAAACTTGACTTGCGTGCGCAGTGTCACATGCGTCTCAGCATACACCCGGCTTCTTATTGTCATGTATAATTACATTTTAGACTGCATCTATAAGGAAGCTACAAACAAAATTGTTTTAACATATTTCGTATGGTCTCCATCTCCACTCATTACCTGTCACTGAATAGCCTATAATGGGATGAAAAGAAGTAAATAACTTAGTTAAATTGATGGTATAAATCTATAAAAAAGTAAAAATGGCCAATTTGATTCCAAAGAAAATACATATTTTGATAGATTTAAAATATGCCTTGGCAACCAATTATTAAATTCTTCTTAACAGGTAATTATGGAACTAGAATGAACCTGTTTCAATCATCAACATTATCTACTAAAAACTAAAATATCTCACCTAGCTTATATACTTTAAATTTGTTCTTGGGTTAAAATAAATATAAAGCGCACCATAGGTTAATTATGTGATAAACGGGTTTTATACCTTGACTTAGACACAAATCCAGGTTGTTCTGACCCAGATGGTATTTCATACAGTTGATAATCTGTACGACTAAGGGCAACATCAAATGCACTGTGCCTGAGGCATTCAACGTATTGGGGTTCCAGCAGGGATGGAAAGTTCAGCTTTCTGTCTTTGCTCTGTATCTGTACTACATGTGTTGGGCTTGTGTAGGTTATAATCCCGCAAGCCAAGCTGACACCAAACCCTGCATTTAAACAACAGAATTCAATATATAGGTTGGTAAAACATAAGGCATGAGTAGAGAATACTTAAATGTAAAAACCCCCCGCCGCAGCAAACCTGCAGACTAAGCGAATTTCAACTTGTCTGATTACATATTAACTAAAATATTTCCATAAATAAGACATATTTATTCCCAATTTAAATAACATTAGATTTAACGTGTGCTTAGGTTTGCTGCTACGGGGAATGTAAACAGTGTTTTTTTTACCAAATGTAAGGTACCAAATTTTAAGGGGGGTAAAATCGTACTGCGAATAAATGAACACCAGAACTTACCCGATTTTTACCCACAATAGCCTACTCCTAGGCCTTTGTGTTTGCCATAGCTTGGGCTATGGGCCAAAGAACGTAGGCCTATTTTTAATCACGGTGAAGTACATACACACACCCATAACTACATATTTATTCAAAATAGCACTTCGTTTCACATAATAAAGTTAAACCGGCTGATTTTACAGATATTTAACGCCGACGACGACATAACCCCAAACTGGTGTTTGTTTGTTGACAGACGACAGAAACTAGACCAGCTCAACAGTTGAATATTTGATCAGCTGTTGTCTAGTAGTACTTGAGTTCGCCGCTTGAGCGCGTGAGCTTCGAGCGGGCAGGAACGAAGGATTTTACTAAAAGACATGAAGATTCGTTCGTATGCCGTCTTCGAAGTAACTTCGTCGTTACATTCGCCCGTTATCAGCGCTTGCACGATCTGACGATCATCGATAATTCATTTACCAAAGGTTGGCCATATTAGTTGATCACATTGCTACAATTTACATTTAACATTCACATTCCCGTTTCCAAATTTGATTTTCAATAACTAAATTTAATAACTTAAATTTCGCCGACTTGATTTTAGACCCGCCAGTTCCTGCCTGCCAGTGACTAGCGGTGATTATCGTTTGGTTTGATTTAAATCAATTAGTTTCAAAATTACGATTTCTACGAATGATTATTACGTACGTTTATTCTAATTAATTCACAGTTTTAATGCCCCAAGACTTGTCGTCAGAGCCCTAAACCCCGTCTTTGGCGGGCGGCGGGCGAGAGAACCTAGTCTTGGGAGTAGGCTGATTTGAACAATCAGCCACGAATATTAGTATTAAATTTATTTTAAACGTATCACGATAAATTCTCCGCCTAATTATATTAATTAGGCCCCGACGACTCTGAAGGAATTGTTTTTACCTTTTATTCGATATTATATCAATTATCAACGTCCTTAACCATTTGTTTTGAAGTTGAATACGAGTAGTTACATCACATTGGCCAAGATAGAATACTCGTCGGTCCTACAGAGTCAGTATAAAAGTTAGGAAAAATTTAACAAAACATGTTAGCGAAGGTGAGGATGAAATAGCTCCTACTGAGCGTGTGCAGGATTTCCTGAGCGCTTCTAGAGCTCTGAGCCTTTGATTAAATTTTAATAAAAATTGGTCAGTCAAAGTCGTGGCAACTTCGTATCGACCCCTGGATTTTTCTCAGCTCCTTCTGAGCACTCCAAGGTAGAAATTTGAGTGTGACCGGTTCTAGGGGTGCCCAGGCCTAGCCTGACTTTGGTGAATACTGGTTTATTCCCTCCCCCCCCCCTATAATTTTGCGTCACACAAACGTCAATAGTATAGGAAGAAATAAATAAATTTGCCAAAATTGATCAACATATATCCATAAACAAGTAAACTACAACAGTTTTCATTTTATCGATAAGAATAACATGGGAATTTAAAATTTTCATTTTTTTTTTATTTTATCTGTAATTATTTGGCATACAACAATGCTTCAATATACTAAATTATTAATTTTTTTAAGCTCTACAAAATGGAAAGAAATTCCAAAATTGTATCTTTTTACGGCCAAACCCATTCTTGGGTGAAAATACGCACATAGTGGCGTCCCCATCTTAAATAATTGATAATTGAATTGATTGATAATTGAAGAAGTTATTTTGTGAAGCTAGTCAAGCAAAATTAGCAGCAAAATATAGGGATACAAGAGTAAAGATTTCCACGAAGATTATTGGCCGGTGTTTCCGATAGCCAATAGGATATATAAGTAGGGACGCCATTCAAGATTCTTGTCATTCGCCTATTGGGTCTGATGATGATTGGAGTGTCCAATTGAAAACGATCACCACCAACCATCTTTTGTGTATATTTACGGTCTTGTGAGTAATAGTATAATCGTAAATATATGTTTTAAGTGTTATAAGTCGATTCTTTTATTTATTTTCCGTAAATTTAATAACACTACAATGCTGATGAAGAAGTTATTTAATCCTTACCATGTGTGTATCCACTAAAAACTTGTTTTATATTGTTTGGAACTTTATGTTCACAAGTGAGGGAGAAGCATAACAAAATAGTCATAGTCAAATCACTGAATAATACATACAGTTCAAAAAATAAACTATTGCTTACCTTTGGTGAAACCCATCGTATTAACTAACCATGGAATGTCACTATAATTCTCGTCCGCAAAATCGATAAGAGACTTACAACCTTCAATGTACTTTTCTGGGCATTTAGTTACATCAACTTCTCCCAGGTAGACGGATCTGAAAACAATAATTTTTATATAACAATGAGTATCACAATAGTTAGCTAAAAGAAAAAAAAACAGCATAATACACTGAAGCTGACTATATAAACTCCCTTTTTTCAATCTATAAACAATTTGCAATCTAATAAACAAGACAGTAAGCATGCAACAGCCAGGAAAGTATTTTACCAACAAAATTTTCAGTTCCAGGTCTAAATCATCGTTTGCAGTGGATGACTCGGTTTTTTGGCTTCTGTCAAGCCATAATCGCATCAGGACTTTAAAATTATATATCTTTCAATGTTATAAAACAATTAACACACAAAAGGATACATACAAAATAGTACAAATCAAGATAACCAGGCTTGGACTTAATACTGAAAAACAGTCAACGGTTGGACATTCTTTTATGGTTTTCAATAATGAACTGTACAATCTATGCTGCACTCGAAGTTATTGCACGTAAAGGTGCAGAGAAGTGCAACAGTAACGTGAGCACTAGTTAGGCTAATAAATATTACTTGCATCATTATTTTATGTAGGGCCTGGACATCTTACCTTACTGGCTCTTTCAGATGTGAGAAGTTGGGGCCCAGAAGAGGTTCTTCTACGACAGTTGCAGAGATACAGCCAGGAAGTGTAAACTCACATTGGCCGAGGTCAAAGTCCAGCACCAAAATCTGCTTCCACTTGTACAAACATTTATTGACAAGGAAGCGTAATAGGGAGCTCTTGCCTACTGACTTACCACCACAAAGTATAACCTTCGGATGATCTGAAATGAAAAGAAATACATAGACGGATAAAAGAGTGATTTCATTAAACTTGTTTTAAATGGATTAGGTTTAACTCTAAGCAATGTTTTAAACAGAACTTAAATTCATAAGCTTTTAGTGGCTGGTCTCATTAGAATCCATAGCAGTTTTCGGCATCCACACTGTCTATTAGATATTGCTGCCAGATGCTTTTAAGTACTTTTAAAACTAATGCTATATAAATATGGAATAAATTTGATATTTTTAAGGAGATACTAGAGTGTAAATCCGATCAGGCAAATGAAAATTCGCTTAGTCTGCAGGTTTGCTGCGGCGGGGGTATATTTATTGTTTAGGGGCAGTAGTAGAATATTATGGCTATGGTAGATGTGCAACACTATAGCATATCGTAAATTAAAAGAACACAATTTTCTAAAAAGGTGTCCTCTACCATTGCAAACGCAAAGCACAAACAGCTGCAATAAGCATTGTATACTTATATGCCAACCCTCACACGTAGGACAGGTAATCTGCTAGTAGGACATTTATAGAGAAACCCAAAGTTAAGGAGAAACCCATTTCAGGAAACCGGTTCCATGAAATGAGAAAGTTTGGTTGCTTGCAACAGAGAGATTAGTTTAACACAGAGCTGTGCACACTTGTAATTTGTAATTGTAATTTCATTGGTTTCTTGCAAATGTGTTAGATGGAACTATAAAAGGCACTATAAACTGTAGGTATCTTAGTTAGGGGCCTACTATTGACTGTATGGGCTATTAGTTAACACGTTCGCTGCTGATGACTTCAATCGGAGACATGCCGCACTGGCACAGTGTGTGTACGACTCCGGTCGGAGTCACGGTGCAGGCTTCAACAAGTTGGTCTACTGTGACCTCCGCATTTATCGGGTTCAACTAAACTATGTCAGCATGTTGTGCTGGTCCTATACTTTAATTTGGTGTAGGTTGGGTTTAGGTTGGTAGTAAAATTTCCCGTAAAATCCCGTCTGGCAATGCTTTTTGTCCCTTTTTAGGGATTTTCTCTCTTTGAGCAACATTACAAAGACACTGGCTACGGATCCAGGCAGTGGTGCTATTTGTGAAATTTCAGTGAACTACGTCCACTCTTGGAGTAACACAGCAGCTTCACCACCGCTCCGCTGACAAGACTGAATTATTTTAATGCTAATGCTAATTCACTGGCGCGCCAAGGCTGCGTCGTATTTCCGACCGTACTGCCAAAGGGGTTCTCGCAGCGAACGTGTTGACCGCTGTGTCTAAGGAACATGTCGGCCTTAGTCACTAACAAGACTACAAGATCGCACCACTCATCCTACACTCATATTTAGGTTCAAATACGCATATAGTGGCGTCCCCATTTAAAATAATTAATAATTGATTGATAATTGTAACTTCAGTGGTTAGGCCTATGCTGATATAAATTTAGATCACCTAGTGATAAAATACATGCTAGGCCTACGTACTACGGTACATAGTTTGTCTAGGAGTAAGATCATATACAAAAAGTAGGCTACACCCTTATCACTCAGTAATCATAACACTACTGAAAATGCTACATGGTTCTTACCTCTTTTTAAAACATCATGTTCTATAAGTGACCATTCTGCAACTTCAACAAATTCTTTAAGGCCAACCTCTTGTATATTTGATTCAAATAAACAATTGATTTTACGCTCTACAACATGGCATGGTCTTGAACTATCTTGAAAAAGATGTTTGTTGATAGAAAATGAAAATGATGAATGGTGCTCGAAGAATTGAGGCCAAACAGTAGTACTCACATCACTCTTATGGCGGGCAACAGTAAATAAAATACTATTTTCTGCTTTCTTCGAAACATTTTGCGATAATAGTTCAGGTAATCCTAAGGCAATTAACTTTTCACTTATTTTTACACAAGATGTCTGATCACTTGGAAGGAAATTTCCTTCCTTAGCTGTAAGTGATAAATGAGACGAACCTTGTAAAGAAAATACCAACACTTTTTCATTTTCCTTGTATAAATTATATCCAAAAATTTCTAGCGATCCTTTCAATAGTTGTATTTCAAGGGTCCCAACAAGAGCAAGACTGCTTTGTGGGTGCATCAATACTAGGAACATGGAGGAGCCTAATTCATAAAATTTAACCAGTGAGTTTTTGTCATTTGTCTTGACTGAAATTGAGCACAATGGACTATTTGATTCATTAGATGGTGAATTTGACAATTTTGTATTAGATGGCTGAGGTGGTTTATAGGTTTTTGAAGTGAAATGATTCCTCGGCTCCATCACAACTGAGGACTTATACCCCTCTATCAATTCCTCGGAATTGGATTCTTCAAAAATTGTAGATTCCATCGCACCATTACCTATTAAAGTACCTAGAAAAGATAGTGCACTTTCATCACTCTTTTTAACAGTATTCGAACAAATGCCTAGTATTGTGGGCTCCTTACTTTTACAACAATGCCTTTTGTTTGACATTTTTACTATTGATTGTTTCAGATTTGAATTTGCATGATCATGTTTATCTTCTAAGATTTTTGTTTTAATGTTACGTTTTCTGGCTTTAACACGATTAGGCCTATTATCCTTAACTCTTTTTTTTAGGATTGAACTTTCTGGAATACTTTCAATGATTCGGCTTTCCTTACTAGGAGATGACAGAGTTTCCACACACTTTATGGTGCCGCAAGCTGTGTTCAGAAATGATATTTTGGTGTCACCCAATGAAATCTGATTCATGTTTGTTATATTTCTAATTCTTGTTTTTTTCTTTGATGTTTTCTTGAGGTTGCTCCTATTGAGTGACATAGTCATAAATTTTAGTTTTATCTTCATAGATGGTATTTAACTCATTTTTATATTGTGTTTATTTGAAAAGTACCGAAAAGTTACTGTCTAGGCCTAAAATATCAAATAAAATACATGAGAGACTTTAAAGGGGAAGAGTAACTTAAATAGCCTAGCCTAACAGGATAAAATATTATTGCTGACTTCAATGTAGCCTAGCTCCCTATCCTCATGTATTTACGATTTTATTTTCAAGGTTCGAAATGTATCAAGGACTACACTTAATAAGAACACTTACTCCAAAATAGAGGTAACACTGATAACCTAAAACTTGTGTTTGACATCAAACAACTTGCTTGCTTACTCACTCACGTGGTGAAGAAGTCAAAGTCACAACTCACAACCAAAAATGTCACTGTCAGCAGCTGAGCGCTGAGCGGCAGCGGAGCTGCAGTTCAGCAGAAACGTTTTCCTAGACACAAAAGGTGGCGACTTGGTTTTGTTCCATGTGGCCTCAGGGTAACATTTTCTTCTGATTGTCCCCCAATACTCTTACCATAGATAAAACATACTCCTCAAGTTAGTTTTTCCATTGTACTCCTATATCAAGTAATCTTCAGTGTAATCTTTGCTCAATAGCAATAACTGATGTTTTCCCTTTGTACTGCATTTTATAATTTGCTAGTATACTGTGGATGGCTTATTATAAACACACGTTACAAGTCTTTTTAATCAGAATTAGAGTTTTGTTGATAGTTTTAACTGTGTTAAACACGTGTTTTTGCCAATAATGAATTATTTTCAACATTTAACCCGTTCACTGTGCTACAAGATCCCGAGGTCTCGTATCGTACCTACCTAGCCCGTAGTGTCTATCCATAATTTGGCTTCTTTCCTAAAGTTACGACAACGATATTTCGGCCTACAGTTATCGTAAAGAAATGAAACTTGTACATATATAATGCATTTTTCATGATGTATCAACTAGTAAAAATGAAATGAACGAGATAAATAGATCTCGTAACGCACTGAAGTAATAAACTTTTTTACTTTATTACGATACGAGAGACCTTTGGGTCTCGTAACAAAAATAGTTGTTCCAAGCACCACATGGCTAATGGGGTGATTAGTATAGCAACCATGGCAACTTTTGTTGAATGCTTTGATGAAAGAAGGAAACCCAATAAATAATTCAAGAACGAAGCTAAAGAATAATGGCGTTTATTATGTTGTTATCTTTATGAGATACCTATCTGGTTTACATAATAATAGTTTTCAACTATGGGAACATAAATTATTTTTAATTATTGACGTGTTTCTCTTCTAAAACAGCACTAACGGATGCGTAATGAAGGTCATTGGTAAATGACCTAAAATATCACGATTGTGCAATCATAGATAAAACATACTCCCTTAGTAGATTTCGGGTCTGACTGAAGGGAGGTACAAAAGAGGCAAATTTAGTTCAAATTTCCTCCGTGAACAGCGCTGTAGTAGAGAGCACAGCAGGTCATGACGTCATCGTTGATTCGGTTGAGTACTCGAGTCGTCAGTCGCCAACTATCGATCGAATCGATAGATCCTACTACAATCGATATTTGCCCTTCGTAGTAATCGTAGTCGTACGTTATCGTAATCGGACTGGTTGGTTGGTTTGTTGTTATGACGACAGACTGACAGACACTTGAAAAATTTGACAGTGTGTTGTGTTGTGTAGTATGTGTACGTTACAAGTAACAAAAATGGAATATACCGCGAAATCCCTCACTATGGGAACATACTGTATTAACATAATTAAAAATTAACCAGTTTGAGTATTCTTTATCCAAGGTATTAACTTATTCTATTTACAAAAACATTGCCAAACTTAAGACTCAGGGGCTTTCATGAAATAAGATCAATCAATTATGTTAAATTACCGGTTGAAATAGAAATCTAGCTTGAAATGATTGGTTAACTTGGCAAAAAATTGTTTATTTAGGTCCCTTTTCACGTTTAGCTTTAAAGACTGGTTCAAAGGCATTTATTACGGTTCCAAAGCCAATTTATGTTATTTAAGTTATTTAAAATAATAGGCCAATTTCTGTTTTGGAGTTAATTTTTAAGAATGCCATTAATAAATCAGCACTATTTATAATTGAAAGCGGACAAGTCTTGCTTTTTATTAAGTTATATCCTCCCAATAAAGAATTTGAATAATGTAGGCCTATAACCTAGGTAGGCTACACCTAATGTAATCGAATATAGGCAAGCTATAGGTACCGGTAGGCTACTATAATACATCCTGTACAAATAATTTCATTTGGTCAAAGATGGTGTCAAGATTTACCCAGGGATGTAAATCCCACCAACCTTTCCACCAGAATAATGATATAGGCCTAGTGCAAGATAACAACAATCCTAAATTGAAAACAATAATAGACCCCAACAAATTTGAATGAGTCACAATAGATCCAAAAAACTTACCTTGAAAATAAATTTGGCATAAAATAGTTTCAAACTGTAGTTTTTGGAATAAAAAGGATCAACGAAATTGCAGGAAAAGATACGGCACTTATACAACATATCATCCTCTCTTCGCTTCTCACGTCAGATTTGACATTAACTTACCGGTACATTAATTTGTTAGATAAAATATATTATTAAGTCTAAGAAAACTGCTATTAACAATATAAGAGGTTCTACCCGCAAATTCACGGGTGTACAGAAGCCACCATTAAATTAATTTAATCAACTTTGATTTTATATTTCATTTAAAGGGCCCAAGTTCAAAAAATTGTCATCTGAAAGGATGGTAAAAAAGCATTGGAGCCTTCAAACCTTACGTCCTAAGGTGTGGTAGTTTTTTGTTGGGGATAGGGTTGTACCTGAACTCGCCACTCTCTTTCACGTCTTTCATACTTTACTTAAACACTTGTCAATGAAATGGCGACCTGTTAAAAATCGGTTACAACCTCTTGGAACTAACGACATACATGGTTTGTTAATCTCATATTCATCGTGTTTCGAACACCTTTAACCGCTCACTTGTATCAAACGGCTAGAGATAGCTTCACTGTCTATTCACCGCACCTCTTTTAAGAACATAAAAGTAAATAATAAAATAAGTAAACAAAATGTAAACCAACAAACTATATTGTAAATTGTATTGGCCAGCTGTTATTCACTAAATTACTCAAATAACGTTAACTTCCAAA
This sequence comes from Macrosteles quadrilineatus, assembly GCF_028750875.1. Lineage (NCBI taxonomy): Eukaryota > Metazoa > Arthropoda > Insecta > Hemiptera > Cicadellidae > Macrosteles > Macrosteles quadrilineatus. The sequence goes on along the minus strand of NW_026542599.1, from coordinate 29,435,127 downwards.
ACATGCAAGGCGTAGCCCTTTGGAAATCAGTCTGTGGGGCAGACCCCTTAGGGAGTTTGTCCATATCAATATTTTTCAGAAAATCTACACACTCTAAGCTTCATTTTGATATTCCATATGTCTATATTTTTATTTGGTAAATGGCCTTAACCGTTTACATAACATTTGTTTGCATCACTTTAATAATATAGGTAATAGATGTTTCTACCTAAGACACATTGCTGATAATTTTCAGGAAAGATAAAATATTAACGGTCATCTCGCTCTAAATTTATGGAACAATCATCTTTGCCAGACAACCCTAGCAGCCCCTAGAGGTATCTATAGAATATCTTATAAACATTTCACTTACATATTTAAAAGCACTAAAAAAATATATAATCCATAAATACATAAAAACACAAAATAATAAAGATTTAGTTTGAAAAGCAAATTTATCAGTTGAGTATTTTTATGAAATAGTTCATAAAAACAAATTTATTTCAATAGCTTATTCCCTATATGGGACATTCGCTAAAAACTAGAAAAAAGTGTTTTCCCCAGGCGGGTCTTGAACCGGGTATTTTCAACTTATGAACCTCTTACCTTTCCTCTGAACTATCTGTACTTATTGATATTACTAGTTTTCAAGCAGTTAAAGAGATGCTGCCAGCTGCAATGGTACCCAATTAATTACTTAAAATATTTTTTAAACAGACTAAATCAGCCAAGAATTAACCCTAAAGGGTTAAATACATGTTTTTGTACACTACCCTCTATAACCCAAAAGAAGTTCTTAACACATCTGTGTTAAAAACATCTTTTTAAAACACTATAATTAGGGCTAATTAATGAATGTGGTTAGTAAAATGAACAAATTTTATTTATAAGTACCTACAAGCAAAATATGAACACACGTCTATAATAATAAGTTAAACGCATAGAAATTTTCGTGGGGGGTTGAGGGTAGGTATTAGGTGTGTGTATTTTATCTCTTTATTTTAGATAATGTCTACCTAATATTAATTTTTTTTAATACATCCAAATAAATTTAATTCAATAGTTTTTACTGAGGCATGTTATAATAAATATATGGGTACTGTATAAAGAAAGCTGTTAACTGCAGCAGATGGGTCTAGGGATTCTACCATAGAAAATATCAAGTACCGTACTGGTAACTTAATTGAAGTCAAAATAAGATGTTAAATACCGGTTTCTTTGATAGAAGTTTTGATCATACTTTATGTACCTTTGATTTGATAGTAGTTTGATAAATGCCCTACCTAATTTAGAGGCATTTATAAATAAAAATTACTTCACTAATTTATGAATATTAATGGGTGAAACTTGGTATGGTAACCAACTTTATCTGCTTGAGCTCAATTTTTATGTTACAATTTTTAATGTTATAAGCATGTTAAGAAAATCTCTTTGTTCTTGTTTCTGGGTTGGAAAAAGAAAGATAATAAAAATGACTCAACAGAGCGGTGGCAGTGGAAGCTTGGTGTTAATAAAAATTCAAGTGGGCCCTGTGGAATAAAATTATTTTCAGAGATCCTTAGGGCACAATCTTGGTACTGATTTATATCTTCCAAATGTGATGGCAGTCTTAAAAATACACTGATTCTACTTTTGCACTACTGACACCAAATTTTTTTGTTGTACTCAAGGTATGTTTTGTAATGCAATTTATAACTATTTTATCTATGAATACCTGATTTGATTGAATATGATGACCAATGCAAGAATTATAATAACAGGGATAAATAAAAATCAGAAAATAGTTAAAAACTCAATATATATTATAACCTTTTCAACCAGTGTTGTTACAATGAATATTGGATGTTTTACAATGTGAATTTAACTTGAAGAGTTTTTACATTTAATGCCGTCTTAAACTCATATAGCAATTTTTTTCTTGGAATTATTTTTAAAGTGAACAGGCGCTGCCACACGACCAACAGCGACAGCATAGTAGCAGATGGTGTGAATCTTTAATTTGAGACAAATCCAACACCTGCAAGTCCTTTGGGACTGGCCAGCAACAATATATCACTGTAGTAACAATATATCACTGTAGTGCAGATCTCGAAGAATGGCTGTTTGTGTCAGGTTGACTGAACACAGCAGTAATGAATACAGCTTAAGAATATTTATTTTCCTTTTGACAATAATGCATGCATTTGGAATCATCAGTTAAGTAAGGCAATAGTACATGCATAGTTTTTGACAATACAGTAGACTCCCTCTTATCCGGACACCTTTTAACCGGACTACATCCAGAGGAAAGACATCTCTTTAACCTGACAATTTTTATCAGCACATTACATTGGTTTAACCATACTACGGTAGATCGGCAGGAAAGTACTGAAACGACTGTTCTCGTGGGAAAGATTTGAGATAAGTAATCACGTGTCTAAATGCAATGCTCTCCTAAATTTAAGTTGAATATCACAATAAACGGTCCTTTAACGAGCTTTTGAGGACGTCGGTTTAACCGGAAAACCGTTATCCGGACTGGCATCGGTCCCGAGGAGTCCAAATAAGAGGGAGTCTACTGTAGTACATGCATTTGGAATAATCAGTTAAGAAAAGCAGAAAGATCACAAACAACAAATTCTACAAATTGAAATTCAATCAGCATGCTTTTACAAAAACACTCAAAACAGTTCTACAGTAAATAAATAAGTACATACATCTGATAATCGACGTAAATACATCTGAAAAAATACATCTGAAAAAATACATCTGAATAAATAACGTACCCTGCACATATGTGACAACACACAAGAAACGACTGGGGTGATCACCTGGTTCTGAGCTTTGATGACCTGGCGAAGGATTGTGAGTAATGCTAGTACACCTGTGGTAAGCTGATCTATGATTTCGCGTTGAGATTTAAGGTAATGAACCTGAAATCCGGTACAAGCAAAAGAACTAAAAAAATATGTAAAATTGGCAAAGTTTTAGTCTTTCATACACTAGCATAGGTCCGAATTTGCAATATTTCTGTTATACCTCCATTCGCTTAACTGGTATACGGTTAATAGAGGTTGCACTGTACCGAGTTCGTCAAAACTTTTATTAAGTTTACAGTTTTAGTGTATTAAATACAATATATCAACAAAAATGCTCATTTTTTCTGTTGATTAACCAACCATACTCCCTTTTTCAGCTTATGAGGTGCAGTCAATTTACCTCATTAAATAAAATGCATATTCCTTTAAACAATAGGGGAAAAAGTACAGGTAAACAATTCTGACAAAACAATCCTAAGAAAATTGGTTTTTTACTACGTTTCAGAACCGGTAAAACAAAAAAAATTTAAATTTAAAAGTAAGAACTCTAGGACATGATAAAATTAAAGGACAAAAGTTTGAATAATAAAGACAGATAATTAAATTCAAGGGCTATTCTTAGGACTTCTGGATACTCTTGAAATTCCAGGGTTTCCTGGAAGCTTGGGAACCCTGCAAGGATGATCCTGGCTCGTCTTCTTGTTCTAAAACAAAGTAAATACATTAGTAACAATTCATTTTAAAAACATTAACACAACTTTTATGGTTGGGAAAATTTTGAAGCTGATCCAACTAAACATCTTTAAAACAGAAACAAATCTAAAAAAATAAACATAAAATTAACATATTTGAAACAAAGGTTCCACCCAAAGCTCCAACCAAGTTTTTAAGTTTCAACCCAAAGATTCAAGCCCAGTTTTTTACATTCAAATATAAAAGTAAAAAATGGGAGTTAAAATAAATAAATTTGTTGGTAGCTTTATATGGAAAATTACCAGAATGAATTTCAGCGACTAGAACTCCCATTGAATCATAACTTGTTGCACTTGAACTTCTGATGACTCTAACTTGTTTTTAAATACAATACAATGATCATATTATTTCTTTTTTAGACGCTCAAAAAGTACTTCTCTGATGGCAAAATATATTCTCTTTTCAAAACAGTTGATGTAGAGTCATGTACAGGTGATTGTGGTTGTAAAGCCTGGAGCACAGTCATGAGCAGTTGTCTACTAGCTTATTCTATACGATCTGGGACGGTGGCGTCGTCCTGTAATCCAGATACTACGAGGTTGCGAATTATGGATATTTAGAGGTATACACTGTGGATGTGATACTCCCTGGTGTGGATTAACGTCCGCACTAGTGAGTACTACAATGATACACAGTGTTATCCTGATATTTAGACCAGTTCGTTAATTACAAGACAAAAATGTGGTTCAGATTCCACTATTAACTGTAGGTCCCTTAGCTGCCATTGGCTGTATGGACTATTAACAGTTGTGTCTAAGGAACATGTCAGTCTTAGTCCCTAACAAGGCTACAAGATCGCGCCACTCATGCATGCTACACTCGTCTCCATTCATACTTGGACATTTGTATGATGACCATTTCAGAATAAAATATTACACATTTAAAAAAACCTTGCAAACTAAACAAAATAAGTATGCTACTTAATAAGTAATTAATCTGTGATCGCAGAAGATGTCCAGGATTTAACGCAAACACGGGAGTCAAAGATCATATCCCAGCAAAAATTGGAAGATACGATTTCGTCATAATAGGAAGAGACGAAGATGATATTTCCATACTTGCGTAAGGTGTTCACTATTTCTTGCGGTTATACTCAGAAGATGTGTTTGTAAGATTCTCCTGTATTCTATTTCATTACCTGCTTTGGGATGTCATCACTCTTGCATCCTCTCCCGATTTTTAACTGTTGCATTCAAGTGTCTCCTCTTCTGACAGACCCTATAGGACACAAGATATTTATGTAATTCACCACCAAATAATATAGTTAACTCAGCTTTTCCCGAATTTTCCTGGAGACCAAAGAAAATCCCCAACTTCATTACTAGGAGTGTAAACGTAAACCTTTACTTCCTACTGACCTGTAAAACTATTTCAAACCGTTTTCAAATTTTACAGTGAATAAGGACAAAATACTTAATTTGATTCAAAATTCAATAAAAAATGTATTTATGCTTTACTGCTATTTATGTCTGTGGGTAATGATGAGGTTGGTTTAATATAAGTACACCAAATATTTTAAGAGACACCGTAACTTTTCTCCTTCCAACATAACTTAATCCAACAACTAAAATACAGTAGAACTTCTTTAATCCGAACTAATTGGGACCAGTGGTAGTTCGGACTATTGAATAGTTCGGATTACAGAACATATTGTTGTTTTTACATAACAATAGCTAAAACATGGCTAAAATTGATCAACATTATTTTGGGAAAAGTGAAAACATGTTTTATAAAGTAAAATACAGTGTTTATTTAATACAGTAGTAGGCCTAAACATGGTGAATAAACAGTACCGGTACTGTAAATTAAACACAGTTCCAATAAAGAACTGCTGTACTGTGTGTAGAGTACAGCAATGAGGGGTTCGGATTAGGGGGGTTCGGATTAAAGAGTTTCTACTGTATCAAGACAGTTAGGGCCTATCTCTGTTTCCCTGATTTTTAACTATTCACTTTAAAAATTCCCATCTTAAACAATAATAGATTTCAGTTTGTTTCATTTATTCTACAACCTAAGCCCCTAAGTTAAGGACAGTAAAACCTGTTCTTAATACAGTAAACCTTCAATAGTTCGACACTTCACTTGATAGTTCGACACAGGCTGAGCTATTTTGTCAAGTGATATTTAATGGTTACTCTATTGTGGTGTAAGCTGACTTGAACATTAATTTGCCATTTATTGTTGACTTGAGACTAATGAACAGTGAAATAGTTAAGCTTTTATAATATGCCTAAAACTTTACTTTCCTGTTTATTAAACTCCATTTACTCCCTATAGTTTTGACATTTCAATAGTTCGACAACCCTTACGTCCACAAAGTGTCAAACTATCAAAGTTCTACTGTGCAAATTAATAAAAAAATTCAAATCAGGAAAAATGAAGAAAAAATACCTGTGACTCATTGTTGGTTCTGGAAGACAAAGACAGGAGATCAGCAGAAACAGACTTCTTCTTATTAGCAGCTGCAACAACATCAAAGGACTTCTTCCTTTTGTTGGGCCTTTTAAAAGGCAGCAATTGCGACAACTGAGTCTTTAGTTTCTGATTAGGTGCAAATGTCTCGGAAGTACACATTACGGGCATATCTAATGAATTTTTCATTGAAACCTCAGCATGTTTGATTGCACTAACTACTTCATTGTTAAGTTTGTCCAAAACATTCACAGGCACACCATCATCTTCTACTAGGAGCATCAATTTTTCAATATTTTCTTTCAATTTTCTTCTCTGAATTTCTATGTGGCGTTTCTGAATTTCTTGTGTTGTAATGAAACTATTTTCTTCAATTGCTGACTCAGAGAAAAATAATTCATTGCTTTCACATTTTGTGTTCAGTTGTGCGACTACAACATCTCTTGAAAGATAAGAGTGAAGTTTATGCACATGCTTGCATAGAGGCTCTATGTCTTCACATGAGCATGTGTACAGGTGCGAGCATAGTCCGGGGCATTGCCTGCATATGAAAAAGCACAGGTCAAAAGTGCACTCAGTTTCATTGCGAAGAATTTGGTACACTTTTCCTGTGGCTTTCGCAGAAGTTACTTCCCACAGATTTGGGGAAACATTTTTTATACTATTGTCTAATAATTGAATTCCTCTTTTGTGTCGAAGATCAAAGCTGGGTCCCTGATGAATGTCAAATAGGTCGTTACGTTTTCGACTCCAAGAGTCATCTTCGGAAATTGTTATGAGCAATTGGATCAGCGTATCCAGTCTTCTATTTGGCTTTCTTTCCATATATGTGGTTTTTAGTCGATTGTGGAAGGATTCAATGTAGTTTGTAGTGTCAACTTCTCCATGATAAAAGTTACGATGGCATTTTGCCCACTTCTGTTTACGTGGTTCTGTCAAGTAATACTGCTTTAAGTATGACACAAAATCTGGAGCTTCATCCTTAAACTTACTTAAAAAGGCATCACTGTATTGTTCAAACTCTGAATAAGTCTTTGCTTCAATCATGAGTTTTAATGAAACAAACATTTCAGGGATGAGATCTCTTGGAGCTTTCTCTCTAAGCTGCTTCTTGAAGTTTCTGGTGAGGTGCCATAAACATAAAATGTGTCTAAGTTCTTCTTCAAACCCCTTCTCAATAGCATTAATTAGCTTAGGATCATCATCAGTGATCACACAGTTGATGTCCAATTGAGGGATTTTTGACTTCAAAGCTTTAAAAAACAGCTCCAGACATCGTTCATCACTTCTATTGGTAATGAAATGGCCTACAGGCCAGCCACGTTTCTTCTCATCGACGATTAAAAGGTTTAGAAGAGTAAACCCATATTGGTTTGTGCAATGGGTTTCGTCCAATAACAAAATTAATTTGCATCCTTCAACCATCAGTTGCCTTTGATCTTTAGTTTGAAGGCCAAACATAAAGATATTGTTGCTGTCCGGCAAGTTGTTTATTTCTTCGGGTCCGATTTGACAAGGCATTCCTAGTGGTTTATAAATCAACACCATATCAGGGTCTTCTTTGATAAGATGGTCTGTTAATAACATCACCGATCTAGCATCTTCTTTGTCAAACATTTTAGATATGCGTCTTCTGCGAGCACGCTCTTTAATAAGTTTTAGTGAAACAAAACAATCCTTATATTTATCAACATTCTCATCCAGGATGGAAGCCTTTTCCACAGCTTTATCTTTCAATTGTCTTTTAATTACTAAAGGGGAAACCCCAGCTGCTAGTTGTGCATCAATATAATTGTATGTTTCGGATGACAATGGTTGAAACTGTATTGAGGATGCATGTAGTGGGTGGCTATGAGTGGGATAGTAAATTACAATTACAGAACCGTTTTTATGGAAGGTTGCTTTCATTTTTGAAATACAAGTTTTATTAGTTTTGACTCGTCCGTTTGAAACTCTCCTGTCCGTTTTTTTGCTCGGTTCTCCAATTTTTTTATGGGCCTTATCAGATCCGTGTTGTTGACAATAATAGGATTTAACCACATCTCCTTTAGAACTTAGTTTGTCTCCACTTTTTTTAGAGAAATAAGAAAATGTACGGGCCTCTTCTTCTTCTTTCCAAGCAATGAAGTTTTTTTCATTTTCAAAACTTAATGTTTGACTGTCTAACACAGCAGCATTGTGTATACTTTTAAGGTGGTTAATTAGCAAAGTAATTGTTTTGAAATGTAGCCCGCACTCAGAGTAACTGCAGGTAAGTGAAGCCTTCTTTGAAGTGGTACCTTCTGTACCACGACAACTTTTAAAATGAGTTTTGAAACTCTCACTTCTTGTATATACATTTTGACAAATATCACATTTAAAACTTTGAGATTCAGCCAGAGCATTCTTTGAACAATATCTTTCATGTCTTTTAAGATTTTTTTTTAAAATACTTGTGAAGCAGTATTTGCAGGAGACCTTCTGATCCATTTTTACTAAAAAATCATCACTAAAGAGAAAAAAAATTGACAAAAAATTAAGAAAAAAATGCAGAATATATAAAAGGCCTACCCTTAAATTGTACATTATTTGATACTGATAATTAAATTTTGAACTCTGATTGTTTTTTTAAATATCGATATTTACATAAATAAATATATTATTCAACTGCAAAGTTCACTAACTTTGGCGAGTAGTTGCATAACTGCATGACAAAAGACATTTAAAAAAAAGCAAACTTAGCGTGACAAGTCTTTGTCTAAAAAATGCTGTATGGATCATAGCCTAATTTTGTTTTGAAAACTGGTCATGCCATACCGCGCAAAGTGATTTTCCAATGATTTTCAGCCAGATAGAGATCTCTCTTGGTAAATTGGTTTAAGATAATTTGATAGTGTAGACCTTTTTAAGTAGGTATTAATTATATGTTATGATTACCTTACTGATGTATAGTTGTGTTAGTTATTGTATCAAATTTGTCTTTCATAATATTTGTCGAGTTTCTATTATAAATATCGAACTAGGTCTATCAGACATCAGACTGATAAAGATATTAATGTTAAACATCAACAGGTTATACAGTAGAATCCCAGTTAACCAAATTTGTGTCAACCGAAATGGTTCGAAAACATAACACAGGGCTGTAAAATGTTTTAGTAACTTCAGTTGTTTAGTTTAAAGTATTTTCCAATTCACCGTAGCATTTGTTTTGTAGCTGAAATAAAATACTGAATTATTTGGACATTGTCTTAAATTAATTTCCCTACACATCATGGTAATACATTGGCTATTTTTAGCATGATGGGTTAACCAAAAAATTGGTCATTAGAAACTGCTCTCCCCCCTTTATTTCGGTTAACCAGGGTTCTACTGTATTGAAATTAAATTAGCCTAGATAATATAGATATTGAAGGTACGTCTCCGGGAACTGTATCCTATTTATGTATTGTTGACAGAGATAACAATATTATTGACCATGTAAGGTGGGCTTAAGTTCCCATGCAGTCCGCTAAGGCAACACTTGATTATACCTTTCACCCCCTCTTAATCCAAGTGACTTGTTGACAACTTAGATAGGCCTAATAATAAAAAATTATTGTTTTTAAATAGTTCAGTAGGATAAAACCCCTCGCTTCAACATTTTTGTTAACGGCTTGCTAAGAGATTTACAATCAAAATATCACAAAGGTTAAATTGTTCCAAAGATCTAGACATGTTGCATTATAACATCCCAAAACACCTTAGCTTATTTGATTACTTTGGAATAATGTAAAATAAGGGTACTTTGGTATTATCCGGAAGCCAATTATTTTACAGAACATTTCTACTGGAGACCAAAAATAACAACATAATTGGAAAGAACATACTTTAATTGACTTGCTGTTCAAATTTGACATTATTACGATTAGCGGCCATTGAGTTCTGCATCCTAGAAAGCAGCGATGTCGACAAAGATTGAGTTGAATGCGTCACCGCCGCTAGCTGCCACATGTATGAAAATGAGAATAAGAATGATATATTTCCTGAAAGAATCAATATATACAAGGAAAAGTCAATACTGTACATCAAAATGCTTAGCCTAAGCCTGCAATACACCAACACACCATGCAGAGAAGAAAAAAAAATATTAATCACCAAAGCTGCCATGCACATGTATGAGAATGAGAATGAGACTGATTTATTTCCTGGAAGCATCAATTGACAAGGAAAAGTCAATACATCAAAATACTAACCTAAGCCTGTAACACACCAACACACCATGCAGAGAAGAAAACAAAAATTATTAATCATTCAACTAGGCACACATTGACTAAAAAAACTTACTTACTTGGCCACGTGAAATTTCAAAAAACTCTTTGAAGGAGTAAATCGGATTAGCCAACACAAGAGATTCCATCACCTTTTTGTATTTCATTTCCAGCAGGTTCCGAGCTGTACAAGGAAGTTTGTTAAAAAACTTATATCTCTGTATACAATAGCTAGATTAGACCTTCCTTAATCTAACATGGGGTACATTCAAGACGTCCTTCCCCCTAGTATTGTGAGGGTGAATATCACTTCAAAGTTCAAGAGAGCCTGACTCCTGCTTAGTACAGTACCAGAAGAGATTGGAAAATATATAAACCGTACACTGTCATAACAGATTCAGGAATAAAGATAGATTTGCTGTGGTCTAGAAAATCTGCACCTGCCAAGATTCTGACTGCCTTCTTATGGAGCGACAAAACCCTTTCGACTCCCGAAGTGCCACCCCAAAGTCTTAAAACATAAAGAATTATACTCTGAAAACAGACAAGGTAGGCAGTTCTTAGCCATTTATTTATTTGACGGTAACAACCATTTACAATATGGTAGTATGCTATAATATGCTGTAAAAATTAACAAAACAATACGTATGAAAATTTTATGGCTAACATTGGTGTGGTGTGTATAACATCATGACATTCAGTGGGTACAGAGTTATTCAAGTTCCTGAGCAGGTGAATCACCCTGGAAAGTCTACTACATACAACTGTACTCCGCCAAGTAGGTATACAGCGCTCTGCAGCGGTTATGTTAAGTTGGGTTATCATTAATATGTTTGTAGGACTTTCCTCGTTTCGTTATGAACCGAACGATACCAGATGAGACACATCACTCAGGACACTTGACCCAGATACAGGCGGTGAGAGGTGATACACACACTCTCAACGACCTGACCTTAGGGGATTTGGCGGTCGAAAGTAAGACTCATCTGGTATCGTTCGAATCGTAACGAAATGATGAAAGTCCTACTAACATATTTATGATAACGATAACCTAACCTAACATGACCACCGCAGCAGCGCGCTATATAAGGGTGGTCTCCGGATAATATCAAAGTACCAAATTAAGTTTATATTTTACTTCTGGGCTAGGGTTACTAGACATTCCATAAAGTCAGAAAAGTCCAGTTTTTTCACGTTGCGTCTCATCTCCAAAAACTTTGTTGGGAATTAAAAATCTTCCATTTTTTAAGTAACTTATAGGCCTACTTAACATGGATTAGGCTATATAGGCTAAACAAAACTGGCTTAAGCTATGTAGGCCTACTTTAACTTAGTGTTTAAATTTAGATGCAATTGACATTACTTACCTACAGAAGTTTGGTTAAGTATTAAAGATTTTTCTGCATTTTTACCAAATGATAAATGGGATTTTAGTTTTAAGCCACCTTTAATTACAGTAGCTGCACTGCTGCACCTCCTTACTGTAATCGAGAAAAACTATGTAAGTCAATTAAGAAGCAGGATACACAGAGGATACGCACTCAGTAATCAGACGTTGATTAGGCGTCCGGTAGTGACGTCACTGGGTTATGGGGTTCCGGAACGCCATTACCACAACAATACGATGTACCTACCTACAGTCATCGGTGTTTGCGGTGTAGTAGATAGAGTGCTCGGCTGATATGCAAGAGGTCCCTGGTTTGAAACCCATTGGTATTTTTAACCTTTTGTCAAATATTTTGCTCTGCATACCATTTCTTCTCAACTGTAAATTTTTTGTTAGAATTTTTGGCATTTATAATAATTATAATTAGGCCTATTATAATATAATTATAATATAGCCTAATTATTATATTTTATGAACAGAATTTAACCTTCATTTGATTTGTTTATTATCAGCAAGTTTGGTTGGTTACGTTAAGTTATGACTGTAGGCATAACTGCCGGACGCATAATCCACGTCCGCGGTCCCGGTTGCGTATCCTCTGCGAAAAGGAACCTAATGTTATTCTTAAGCAAGTGAGCAAGTTATTCTTAAAACAAAACAATAAACATTTTTTTAGTTTATAGTGAATTTCTGTAATTTATGAGTTAACTGTAGGCCTAAGTTTATTCCCAGCATACAAATTAACGATAACAAAATTAAATTTAAGATGCTCATGATATTTAAAATCAATAACTTAGTTTCACGTACCGGTAGGCTATTACCACCTAGGCCTATGTTTTATAAGTAATAAAGTAATAATGTTATTAGTAATAAAGGGTAATAAAGGGGGCTAGATGCTAATATCGATTGAAACTATCGATTCGATTAGTAAACCTTCAAGCGATTTTTTCACCATCAGCAAGTTTGGTTGGTTAGGTTATGATAGTTTAATTTTTTAATAGACAAATTTAAAAATATCAATTATTAATCAATATTTCCAATTCGATAGTTTCAATCGATATTAGCATAGCCCAGTTAAGAAACTGTAACCGTAATAAATCTTGTAATAAGATCTTAAACCCTTAAAAATGTTGTTGGATTATTTTATCCTCAGTTGGCCTATGTGGTGATTCACAAAAGTAGGTATTTACCTTGCCTAGCCCCTAGCTGCATGCCATTAAGTTATTGTATTTTTAAAACAACTATGACAATCGTGTGATGTGTAAATAAGTTTTAATGGAAAATAAGATTAGGTAAGTTTACAGGTCTAAAAGCTTAAAAACAGGTTGATAAAAGGGCCTAAACGTACTTGATTTCTACCTCAACAAAATTAGCAAATAAGAGACCCTCTGTGTAATTTAATTAGACACTCAGGTGTAGTGTGTTGTAAGTTACGGGGGAGGCGAGATTTGTTTGAATGTCCTGTTTTTATTCTGAAACAACCTGGTCATCCTACTCTGGGCCTGACTTTTACAAACACAAATCAATGACTAGCCTATGCCTATATTAACTAAGCAAATCAGGTTGAGATTAGGTTTTTCTGGGTTTGGACTATCATCTGGCCCATAATACAAATTAAAAATAGCCATAAGCCTAATTATTAATACCTCAAAAGTTAATTAGATATAATTACTTACCTTTAACTTTAAACTGTATGTAGGTCTATAAATAAGTAGTAAACTTAAACCAACTTAGTTGAAGGAGGAGAGGGATGAGGAAAGCACATAAACATAAACAAACGGCAACGGCAGCCGACAGCCATACAATAACGAAAGTCGAAACGATACGATTACGATTTACGATAGTGATAGTACGAGTACGATATTCCACCTTCACCAGATCACTCAACTCAATCGATTACGTCAACAACTTTTTTTCTGACAGCTGACGTCATCGAATACTCTTTTGTACCTCCCTTGAGTAAATCCTGTAGATTTCTCATCCTTATGGAACAGCTGAAGACAATTTTATTGTTAGTTCATGTACGGTTTATGTAGAGGTCGTGTTTTGTTTACAATTTGTTTCCCGTTATTACAGCCATTTAAAACCTCGTTTAACCAAATAATACGATCTAATCATAAACAATAACTTGTCCCCTAGTTATATAACCAAACAGTAAAGCACAAATAAAGAAATTAACCCTAAAATAACGGAAACAAAGTTTCATCGACACTAGTGCCTTTGTGTCACTTACATGAACTAGACACGAAAAACGTGCTTCAAAATTTACAATGGGATGAGAAGTCTACTTGTTTTGGTTAGTCTATGGTGCAATGTTGTATTTTATTTCTCCTGGTCCCTACTAAATCGTACAAAAATTAATACTAAATAATTGTCAAACCGGAGAAGGAGTTCCTGATAAACAACTTTGTATCATTGTTTTGTGATTGGAATCCCCTTTCCCAGCCCTTTAGGAAAGTGGTGCAAGTCTAAATACTGTATAGCTCCAAGGTTGCACCCATCCTTTCCTTTCCCCCCACCCACTCGACTCACGGTGGCCCGCACTCATTTCGAGGTCATTGCCCAACCCCAAAATTATAACGAAATAAACACAGTAATTTGTTAATATATCTATATATCTAAATTCCGTAAGCCCAAAATTTTACAATGAAATTGTGAGCGAACGGGAGGACGTAGAAAGCTGGGAGAGGTCTCATTTTAAAGGTCTCAGCATGAAATTTTGGGGGAAAATATTCATTGCACCAAACTGTCGTTACGGAATAAAATAATTCACATTTAAATAACATGGGAATCTAGGTCATGTGCTTTGTTTACTTTAAAACATGTGGTTTAACTTTATTTAAAGCATATGATATGTAATATGCACTGTAATATGCATACTATTATAAATTTGAAATAGACTTTTCCCTAATTTTAAGGGTCTGGATTGTTTAATGGAGTACGATTTGTTGTGTTAGGTATGTCTGAACAAAGTGTAAAGTTAGAAGTGGTTACTGGAGTAGGCAAAGGGGACTTATTTTTCCATGCCGAAAATAAAACTAATATCTATAGATCCTGATATGCCGTTTAAGTTTACAAGTATTCAATTCCCATTGCGATTAGCTTTCAATATTACTTATTATTAAAGCAAAGGACGAGGCCGAACCCGAACAAAAGTTGGCATTTATTTGAAGAAAAAAATAGTGTTTACCCATGGTCAACTTTATGTTAACCAGGTAAGGCGGCCAGATGATGTCAAAATAGTACTAGAATCAAATAAAGACGAAGGAATCAATTAAAATGGATACCATACAACAAAAATGTTGTTTTCAGAGAGATTTTGTTATAAACTAAATACAAAATACAATATTTTTCTGTCATTGTAATTAGCATTTTACAATCTGGAGGAAGACGTTATCTCTATGTGTTTAATCTAAGTGAATTTGTCTATATTCAAAGAGATTTATATATATATTTAATTAATAGTCATGAAGATTATAATTGAAAATGATCATTAGTTGTATTAACTAGTGGCTTTTAGGGGCAATAGCCCCTATATATGTATAAATATTTTGTCTCATGGGTTGAACCTTGAACCATTGGGTTGATCTCCATTTGTCAACTCGATCGTTTAACATTTTTGTATACAATATGTATAATAATTATTACATGCCTGCATAATGCATTTTGTTATCTGCTCTGTTTAAAATAACAGTTCCAAAAGACTGTTCATCCGGTATTATAACAACTGTCTAATCATTAATACAACTAATGATCATTTTCATGCTGAGACCTTTAAAATGAGACCTCTCCCAGCTTTCTACGTCCTCCCGTTCGCTCACAATTTCATTGTAAAATTTTGGGCTTACGGAATTAGATATATAGATGATTAGACAGTTGTTATAATACCGGATGAACAGTCTTTTGGAACTGTTATTTTAAACAGAGCAGATAACAAAATGCATTATGCAGGCATGTAATAATTATTATACATATTGTATACAAAAATGTTAAACGATCGAGTTGACAAATGGAGATCAACCCAATGGTTCAAGGTTCAACCCATGAGACAAAATATTTATACATATATAGGGGCTATTGCCCCTAAAAGCCACTAGTTTCATTTGTATTTTATTTAGCCTGTAATCAGTCGTAAGGAAACGCATTAAACAGTGAACATATAAAAAAAAGTGAAATATAAACAGTGATAATAGAAAGATAAAATATATTTTTACCACACTATGATTTTTTAGCCGTTTTACACAGGGCCGGGGATAGTTTTACATGCGTTAATTGGTGGCTGAATGCTACGTTTTGCTGGCCATGCCAGCTGTCATCGTCATTTGGGGACCGAGCAAGTTTTTACATCCCTAGGGCCGCAAAATCAGCTGCCCGCTTACTTTGTAAAAACATACCCAATCGGTATCCATAACATTGCAATAGATAAGAATTTTTTTTGACGCCGCTGCCTAGCAACTATTTATTATTTTTGCTGATTCCTCAAATTATTTCTTCACATAACCTTCTTCATATAACCTTAAAGTTGTAGTTGTGTTGACTATCAGAGTGTGCATTTTTGTTGTGGCGAAAAGTGGTAATAGAGTAGGTATAGTGTGGTGAAAAATAGCGTTCGTACCACGGACCGAAATGGTTTTGCAATTCTCGATCATTTTAAGTTCTCGACTTCGTCTCGAACTTAAAAACTGTCTCGAGCCGGCAAAACCTCATTTTCGGCCCTAGGTACGAAATGTACTATTTCACTACGGTTACGATTATTAGGAATTCGTTAACAGATAACACATATTTTTCTTAATTTTTTATTGTAGGAAAAGGATAGGCCTAAATGCAAATAAATAATGAACTATTACAGCTGTTCGGTACGAGATCTCAGGGTCTCGTATAATGATGTCATTTTCACTTCCTGGGCTGGCTGAAGATTGTCAACATTGTACTGGTTCACATAAACAAACACCATGCATGACAAACATACACAGCGCTCCCTCTCTCCTTTCTTTGCGAGGGTATGCTCATGATGAGCAAAAGATTACTGCGCAACGTTATCTTGGGTCTCGTATCGCACATGGGTAATCATAGCGGACGAGACCTATAGATCTCGTAATGCATCATTGGAATAATTCAAGAAAATATGCAACGCAGTGAACGTGTTTTAAAGGAAATTGTCGAAGCTGTCTACAATATCTTTGTGCAAGCATACATACGTAAACTTACGTACGCATACATACTTTTTTTGACATGCAAACATTGGTCATATATATAGGATATGGGTTTTAACTAAACCAGCCTACAGGTCTCGATTTCTTTCCAGAAAGGAGCTCTAAAAATTCTTTAAAACTCTATTAAGGGTATTGTAATAATATTGTAATTTTTTTAGGTTGAATAAAACAACACCGAATTCAAATAACTCATCCCCACGGCAACAAGGCAGCATGATAGAATCTTATCACTTAAGTGCAACCGAACCTCCACTCGGCCGGAGCAGAATAGACAATACTTATACAGGCTCGTTATAACAATTGGCATTTTTCGCCTCGCCCTAATTTATTTTTGAATATTTAAAAAGACACAGTCAAAGAAGCCTTCCTTTCGAATCGAGCCTTCCTACAATACAAAAATAGGATACAAAAATTCACCACTGTAAAGGTATTAGATGTATGATGACAAGTCAGCTGTAATTTATTTATGGTCTTTTGTTTAATCAACCATGAGAAGTCTCAGAATCGTAGATTCCCCCGTGTGCGTGATTTATGTGTCGGCCTCCATTTTAGTGCGTGGTTAAATAATTAGTGCGCCCATTTCAAGCAAGAGCGGATGAAGAGATAAACATTGGGGGTAACACCAGGTTGTGTGGGGTGGCAGGGTGAGAAATGGCAAATTTGTATTTACGGTTTTGTATTCAACCGACTTAACAACTACAATTTAAATAAATAGGGTACGTGGAACATATAGTAATTTATTTCATATCCTCTTGTGTTTTTACTTAGGATTAATTACACTATTGAATTGGTTGTAGAGAAAATGATTAAACGGCAAGAAACTTTGGATGAATATCAACTTACTCAAGCTTAACCAAACATGAAACACACTTTAAAATAGACTTTAGGATGCGTCTTACTTGCTGACAAAATACAGTAACAAAATGTATGTTTAAATCACACAAACGCCATTGCTTTAAGCCCTTATTGGCCAGTGAGTTGTCAGATCCATCAACAATTTACATCAACTGCTGTTACACTGGACATTTTACATGCTAAACTATGTCAAAATCATTTTGGTATACTACTACAGCATCGTAAAATCCCTCATGGTTTTCTATGGTTTTTCCAACCAGCTACCAACACCATTTTCTTCCCGATAGCCTTTTCCACAAATAGTAGGATACATGAGATGAGCAAGGCAGCAGCGTACACTACGACCAGAGCTTTTACATGGCCAATGGTTACTTCCTAAAAAATAAAAACAGAACGTTTTAGCTTAAAATGAGATGGATAAACAAAAGATCTGAGAGCTCTATGTCAGTTTGGGTAAGTGGATATAGATTATACTCCGTTCAAACAGCCGTGGCACCTGGCGGATTAGGAGGCCCCAAAGGTTTCCATGGGGTCTCCTAATCCGTCAGGTGCTACGGCTGTTTGAACGGAGTATAGTGACAGTAAGAGCCAAACAAACATAGACAAGTTGTAACAAAAAAAGGTTTCGCTTCTGTTTTTTTCTGATGAGTTGCGGAATGGCTGGGATAAAGACAACAATTACTTTAGCTCAATTTCTAGACTGGTGCCTTGTGCTTCTTTATGACTGATACAATTTAGTGAATATTTATTTTTAGTTCAATTTCAAGTTAGAAGAAGATTGTTTTGCTTCAAATCTTGATCATATTTTCGTGAAAGTCACTTTTAACAAATTCTTGAATACCGTAAAGAAAAATGACTTTTATGTTTTAGCAGCAGTACCCAAAGAATAAGCTTAGCTCGGGTTTGATTAAACATTCAATTTATTAGATACGTTATTTAGCTAAATAAAGGATATTTATTATGTACGGTATGTACATAATAAAATCTTTACGCCTATATATTTATATGCTATATTTATATGTGAAATTATTTTATATGATACAACGAAAACATTTTAATACACCTTCATAAATTCATAGAATGCAATAAAAAATACCTGTATCAGCTTTCTTCATTAACTACAGCTACAAAAAGGTATTGACGATAACATGGGCACTTTCAAGGGCTGTACGGCGGAAACAGGATTTTTCCCAGTCTTGAGACCAACCCCAATCGATTTCTCATGGACAAATGCCCCTCAATTAATTAACAAAAATATCAAAAATCCTTGGACGAAAATAAAAGTTTGTCCGTACATGCACTTGTTTTGGACTATAGGAATAGGATTTATCATACTTCATTTCATACTAATAATACTAATACATTATTTAATGGAAGTTTGTGCGTTTGTTTGTTTGAAGTTCGATCACGCATTTAACTACTGGTCGGATTGGGCTGAAATTTGGCACGATGGTAGCTTACATTCCCAATTGATTTATAGTCTTATTCTTATCTCAAAAATCGTTTCAGGCTCCGCCCCAGTGGCTTTGGAGTTTTCCATGTTAGAGTATTCATATTTAAAAGGAATTAAAGACTTTTTTCAGCTGTTCTTACTAAACGAGTTAGTTCTATCTAAGGGAGTATGTTTTATCTATGGTTCTATGCTATTCAATTCCATTAAAAGCTATAAAGTTTACTAACAGGGTGCAGCACTAAACAATGTTTGCAATTATGACAACTAACAGCTCATTTGAACCAAGTAGCAACAACAAGCTGTGATACACAATGAGAACTGCCGAAGTAGGATCGTTTACAGTTATGTTGTTTTAGCGAATTTCCCTGTAGGGAAGTAGCTATTACCGTAGGTCTCATGGTAAGACCTAAGCCCGGGACCGATTTACTTTTTCATTTTGATGTCCCCAGAGGCCAAAAACACCATTCGTTCAAATTTTTATATATCTATATATATATATATATATATATATATATATATATATATATATATATATATATATATATATATTACTAAGCAAATCAAAATACCACAGTACCCTAAAAACATTTTATTTTATATTACTTACATGTTTCGGACATTAATGCCATTTATATGTATGAATTTATATGTATTCCATTCAGCTCATCCTTAAACAAAACCTTAAGAAAGACATTACCGAACTCAAAATTTAAACTAAGTTATAAAACAAGGAATAACGCTTTTAACATAATACAAAAAAGAACAAATCCGATACCCAACCCACCAAATGTATATAAGAAATCAGGAATTTACAAATTATCATGTAACAACTGTGAAAAATACTATATTGGTCAAACAGGTCGAACATTTGAAGTCAGATACAAAGAGCATATACAGGCAATCAGATCAAACAATATGACAACCCAAAAATCCTCATACGCCGAACATATACTTCAGACCGACCATACATACTCAAAAATGAATAAAAATATGCACATTCTGGATATTGAAAATAAAGGTGAAAAAATGAATACAAAGGAAGACTTTTATATTTATACTCATCATATTAATGACAAAGACAATTTACTAAACTTGACACAAATTCAAAATCAAAACGTAATATTCAATGAAATTATACATCTTAAAGAAAACACCTCCTTCCCTTAATATAAAAATTATCACCTGTTCTTTAAAAAGAAATATCTAATAATGTTTGTAAATAAAAGAAACTAATAGGTTATATACTATACTGTGATCATGGCATTAATGTCCGAAACATGTAAGTAATATAAAATAAAATGTTTTTAGGGTACTGTGGTATTTTGATTTGCTTAGTAACATTTAAAGTAGCCCTCATTGATGTATACAATAACAAAATATATATATATATATATATATAGGTATATATATATATGTGTCCATCCGCACGATAACTTGAGTAATTTTTGTCCGATTTTGATAAAATTTGGTTTGAAGGTGTAAGGCAGGATAAACTTGAACGAGTTCGCGAACCAGCATGATCGGACTATGGGAACGGGGGTTTATGGGGGGTTTTATGGGGTAAAAATAGGTTTTCCCCATTTTTGACCGTAAAAACACGAAATTTCACAATTTCTTTTTAAACCATTTTGTAGAGCTTAAAAAACAAATAATTTAGTATATTGAAGCGTTATTATGCGCCTAATTGTTACGGAGAAAATTAAAAAAAATTGTAATTTTAAAATTCCCATGTTATTCTTATGGAGAATAAGTCAGCTGTTGTAGTTTGCTTGTTTATGAACATATTTTGATTGATTTTGGAAAATACTTTTATTTCTTACTAACCTATTTATAAAAAAAAATCTTTTTTACCCTCCCTGTTACAGCAAACCTAAATACTCGTTAAACTAATTCTATTTAAATAGGAAATAAATGTGCTATTTTTATGAAGGCATTTTAGTGTAAATCCAATCAGGTTAATGGAAATTCGCTTAGTCTGCAGGTTTGCTGCGGCGGGGGTATTTAACTTAATAAATGATTTGTGATATTGTGCGAATTGCGAATGATTGATAGTTTACTTATGTCTGTTGTTTAGGTGCAGTGGTAGGACATTATGGCTATGGTAGATGTGTTAAACTACAGCGTGCCGTTAATTTAAAGAACAAAATTTTCTCTAACCGTGCTCTCCCCAATTGCAAACGTAAAGCAAGAGTATAACTGAAAAAGAAATTTATATGGAGGATTTATTTATATGCCAACCCCGTACGAAGGACGGGTACTCTGCTAATAATATTATAAATGTGAATGTGAACGTCTGTGTTCTTGTTTGTTGTTTTGAAGTTCAATCACACATTAACTTATTTATTGTACGTATGATTTTATATGCTCCTAAAATGATTACACATTTCATAAATATAACCAATAAGATAACTACAAATCTCGAATTTAAAATGGAAAACTGCATTTATGCTTAATATAATATTGATTCTTCTAGTCTTTGATTGTTATGGTAAAGGCAAACTGCCATCTTTATTGACGGGCTATCAACTGTATAAATCAATAAATCTAGATAAAACTATAGTCTAATGATAACAAACAGCCTGCGTCACTTCCTTACTTCAAAATCCGTGATATATATTTGAATAATTTTACAACTTTATATTGCTCTGAGTTAAGTTAAAAATTATATATTTTTTAATGGTAAACATTAAATTAAGAAAATAAAAAATATAACGTCTAGGTAATTTTCTTCTTTTCATTTTATACAAATAACATTACAATATTTTACTTGAATTCGCTAAAACATCACCAACTGTAACGATAACACCATTTATGTAAACAGAAGAACAGAATGTAACAGATGTAAACAGAATCATGGTCATTTATTTTGAATTGCTTTAAATTATAACCCAATATGCATATAAAAATAAATATTTAGTGGTTGATTTGCCGCCCACAAAAATCCAACAAATTCTTTTAATAATATAGATAAAGATTTCCAGCGTTTGAAATATAATAAGGATTCTCGTAAAACAAATCAATTACAACGTTCTGTTCGTTCGCTTGGCACACCCCGTGCTACCTAGCGAACACTCGCGCAACTAGAGTGGAGTCGGTAGCGTAGATTTTAAACTCACATTACCAGTAAAACAACTCATTAAAAAAGCAAATCGGCAGTTTATGGATTTCACAACAAAATTTACACAGTAGTCATACACATTACTGGTTGAATGCTCTGTATGAAATTCATATAGATGTTTGAAACGTAATTGTAAGTTTTGATTCTCACAGGGAAGATGTGTCCATCACTCGGCATATATACTGGTCGGTTGGTAAGCACTGCCGGTGGACCGATGCTTCTAGGTGTCAAATGAGGTAACTCACTAACTCTGTCAGACATCTCTCGTTCTGTGATTGAGATGCACAGCGCTCTTCGGAGCAGTCGTCTACTCCAGTTAATGGAAGTTTACAGTATCCAGTCATTGTATCGGATACAAAACTTACACCTCAGAAGCAACCTTTGTTCACCTTAAATTTTTGAATTTTGATTATCGGAAAATTAATCACACCAATTTTTCAACTATTGTGTCTAGTGATGTAGCTTTAAAATATACTTTTGAACACGCAAAAACAAGTCTGATCTCATTAACATTACACAGACAAGGAACATTTTACAATATTTTTTGTTTTGGGGTTTTTTTTACTAAAAACCAGTCAACAAAATCAACCATTATTCATGTATAGGCTAGTTCTCCCACCACAGCAAGCCTGCAAACCAAGTGAATTTCAATATGTCTTATTGGATTTTTACTAAAATATTTCCATAAACAATTAAGACATAGCTATTTATACCTCTTTAAATATCATTAGATTTGACGAGTGCTTAGGTTTGATGCTACGGGGAACGTAAAGTGTTTTATTTACCTAACGTTGATAGTATGGGACGAAAAAATAATAATTTGCCAAATTTGATCTACTTATATCCATGAACAAACAGCAACTACAACAGTTTTCTTATGCTCCATATGAATAACGTGGGGATTAAAATGTACAGTCATTTTGAAATTTTGCCCATTACATTCAACAAAATTTTAATATAGAAAATTATTTGCTTTTTAAGCCCTAGACGATGATTGACAAATTGGTAATTTCCATGTTATAAAGGGGGGAAATAAAAAAAACACCTTTTTAATCTTTAAAACCCCCATAATAGGGTTCCCAGCACCCGATACGTTCGTGAACTTCATTCAAATGAATCCCACCCTACACCTTCAAGCCAAATTATATCAAAATCGGATCAAAATTACTCGAGTTATCACTTCACGGACACACACGCACACACATACATATATAAATCTGTATACATAAAAAAACATTAAATATATTCGGTCCCAGGTTCAGGTCTTACAGTGCCACCTACGGCAATACAGCTACAACAGTACTGTACCTCCATATAGTGAAATAAAAACAGTTGGAAATTGAATGTTTGGTTGTGGTGGGGGGTGGGATGCATTAGCTATTCTCCAGTCCTGACTATATATACACGCTATACTTATACGCTACTGGTGAATTTATTACACAGTGCATTAAACAGTACACTTATTCCCACCTGGTATTTCTGTGGTCCTGGAGAAATGTCTTTCTCAAAAAGGAATCTTTTCTCCAACAAGTCAAGTATGCCTGTGTTTTTCATCTTGAGTATCCTGCAAAATTGAATTTCTGTGTTCTGTATTTCTTTATTACACTTGTATGTTCAGATAAACTTACACTTCATAACTTATAAGAAATTGATTAATTTAACATAATTCATCCGTCACACTACCCATATTGGGTACAGTTTCGTAGCGAGCCTGCGATATATTATCGGATTAAATATCAATGCATATCGATTATAATACGGCTCGATATTACTATTGCATCGAATTTAATGTTACCATATCATATAATAAAAAAAATCAGTATTGAGTTGTTTTATCCATATTAAATCCCAAATTACCCATGAACGTTTGAGACAAAAATGTATCAAACTGTGTCCTTCCCCATTGAAAAAGTAAAGCTGGGGTATAACTGCAATAAGAATGTAATACTTACATGCCAACCCCGTACGAAGGACAAGTACTCTTCTAGTCGTTCATAAAATACATATACATTTTGTTTTTGATTTAACTTATGGATGACTTAAGTTAGTTTCATGTACTAATAACCAATAAAACCAATAAAAACGCAATCAGGCCATTAACTTACTCAATTCGATGTTTAACTTAAAGTCTATTTAACACCAATAAAAATGTCTACGGATCACAACTTAATTTTGATGTTTATACCGGGAAAACATTTTGAAAGCAATATATTAAACCGAATTATGATTGCTATATTTTTTTAAATAGATTGCGATATCGGTTTTTAAACGAATAATACATTGCAGGTTCTCTGCGGACTTGTACCCTTTATATTAAACACATCATGAGTATGCTACCTATTTACCCCTATACTCTTATACGGCATGAGAAATGTTTGCTTGAACAAGCATCTCGAAAACGGTTACGACTATTTCTTGCAAAAGCAAAATATTGTAAAGCATTTATTACCGGGCTAAAACTGATGACAACCACTACCTCAGCAAAATAGTTCCGATAAAATAATGATTAATTTACTTGGCCCACTCATACCAAAACTTAATCACCAAAGTACTAAATAAGTATAAGTAAGTAGGCAAATGTCAGTAAACTGCGTATTAACAGTGAAAAATAAATACTTATACATAGTTTTATTTCATGTAAATTAGGATTTGAACAAATATTTTCAATGAGCTGTTATAATGAAATAAAACTGCCAAGACTACGTCACTAGTCCTGAAAATAGATGTTTACCGGACGAATGTGGTCCCTTGTGAGGCGAAGTCAAGTGCAGGATTACCAACGAGTCCGGTAAATAGGTAGCCTACATTTTGGACGAGTGGCGTACGATATTTTACGTCATAAGCTAACTTAACAGTAAAAAACCTCTCCAAATCCTTATTAAATAAAGATTATTTTATTAAATTATTAAATTTTATTCCCACCGATTAAACGACTAATAATCACTTCTCAAAGAGGTTATGTTTTTGTTTATAGCCACTCATTGCCAAATATATAATCAGCTGGCTGGTGTCCGGTAAAACTCATTCCAGTACAGTACAGTAGTAATCTTTCAAATAGCTTTTTTCTGGACTAGATCCTTGCATGGAATGTTCGTTAAAACAGTGTTAGTGTGGCGTAAAATAAATTAATGTGTCGTGGGTTGCCAGGTTACAATTTCCACAATAATAAATTGAAATTCCACTGAAACTTAAATAAGAAGAGCCAAGCTCAGTTGTAAATATAAAGTGAGTTTCCATTATATTTTTGCAATTGAAATAAAGTAATCCGAGCCACGGCTCGGTCCCCCGGTGCTACAAAAATAACGAAGTGAACCATTTCTTAATAAACCAATTCTATGAACACAATAGCAAATTACATACAATAGCAGCAGAGCCTACTGTGCAACTAAACTATCAATCCTGACACAACAATTAGCTATAACCATTGACTCTTAATACAACAATAGTCAATGCTATAACTCAATAATTTAAGTCTAGTTCAGATAATTTGTATACTGTTGCCTGAGGATCTTGGAGTAAGCAAAGTGTTTCTTGAACATGATGCTGATCTGGGAGAAGACTTTTTTGGGTCTGATACGCAGCATGACACAATCTCTGCCAGCCACTAGCAGACGACTCATGATGTTGTCTGACTCAAATATGAGACATTGGTCCTTGCATATGTTACTTGCCATGTCCTCAGTGGACCTAGGGTCAGGGTGGCAAGGACCTTTGTTGATAACATTGTTCCATCGAGGCAACAACTCTTTTGAGGAGTCGTTCACCTGAAACTCACAACATTTGGAACACATAATTAAGACACGTAGACATTATTCTCACTAACCTGATTCCAGTTTTACCATTCGGGTCGCTGGAATTTTATCCCCCTTGAATTTTACCCCATGGGCAAAGCTGACTTCTCTATGACGTAGTAACCTAAGCACACTAATGTTTATTCGCGGGCTGAATTATTTTACCCTATCGGATTTGGGAGTCCAATGAAAATAGACAGAGCATCATAAATTAGATCAGCAATAAACCCGGAATTTTACCCCCTGTCCATATAACCATATTTTTATAGAGTGTAGGGTTCCTTTAAATGTACGGCCTGGATTTTTACCCCCAGTGCAGGTATAGAAATAAGTAAAAATAGATAATTTTCTGATTTCAGTTTTGATTGAATACTAAACACTTTATTATTAAGTAGCCTATGTTAATTTATTCATAATCTCAACTAAGTAATCAGGTTTCGCTGTTTAATTTTAATATTTGAGTTTCGGGATTCGACTTTATGGGCCAACTGTTAGTTTAATCTATGTAAACAACTGAGTCCATTTTAATGATAGCTGGAGAACATTTCTTAAGCTATTTATTAACCACTATTTATTAACGAACCGTGGAAAACAATTCGATGTTCTGGCCGCACATTGTGTTCGTCTTCACAATGAAATTTCATTGTGGCGTAGCCCCTGAATACCCTTGATTATTACAATAGTAGGTTATAATATTAGGCCTACCTGTTTTTATCGCCAAGTGATCCTGTTCATTAAATAAGCGTACTTAATCAATGACGCTTAAAATCGAAGCAGACACAAGTCTTGGAAACCATGGTGGTCTAACAACAAGTAGCAATTGTAATGAAGAAATTGCTTAACTTTCGTTATTAATTCTATAGCTTTTTTTAATATATTTCAAAAGTTTACAAGTACAGTTACTCCTTAATCTAGGTTCAACCATCGTATCTTGGCTGCGTTGGTATTGAACAAGTTCTTTTGGTCAGTTGTAAAACACACACTTTTACACAAAAACATACATACTTGACAAGGACAAATATAAGATCAAATCAACTACAGTTAATGCTCAAGAGGAACTAAACCTAGACATAGAGATGACAGTACTGATGGTTCTCATGCTGAGGTAGACAGACTCCATGTCAGGAATGTCCTCTAGGCTGGTAAAGTAAGGATGAGAGTTGCATACAGTGTGAGGTGACTGAGAGGAACAATACCTGGAACATGGAGATGACAGCACTGTTGGTCCTCATACTGAGGTAGACAGACTCCATGTCAGGAATGTCCTCTAGGCTGGTGAAGTAAGAATGAGAGTTGCCTACAGTGTGAGGTGACTGAGAGGAACAATACCTGGAACATGGAGATGACAGCACTGTTGGTCCTCATACTGAGGTAGACAGACTCCATGTCAGGAATGTCCTCTAGGCTGGTGAAGTAAGAATGAGAGTTGCCTACAGTGTGAGGTGACTGAGAGGAACAATACCTGGAACATGGAGATGACAGCACTGTTGGTCCTCATACTGAGGTAGACAGACTCCATGTCAGGAATGTCCTCTAGGCTGGTGAAGTAAGAATGAGAGTTGCCTACAGTGTGAGGTGACTGAGAGGAACAATACCTGGAACATGGAGATGACAGTACTGATGGTTCTCATGCTGAGGTAGACAGACTCCATGTCAGGAATGTCCTCTAGGCTGGTGAAGTAAGAATGAGAGTTGCCTACAGTGTGAGGTGACTGAGAGGAACAATACCTGGAACATGGAGATGACAGTACTGATGGTTCTCATGCTGAGGTAGACAGACTCCATGTCAGGAATGTCCTCTAGGCTGGTGAAGTAAGAATGAGAGTTGCCTACAGTGTGAGGTGACTGAGAGGAACAATACCTGGAACATGGAGATGACAGCACTGTTGGTCCTCATACTGAGGTAGACAGACTCCATGTCAGGAATGTCCTCTAGGCTGGTGAAGTAAGAATGAGAGTTGCCTACAGTGTGAGGTGACTGAGAGGAACAATACCTGGAACATGGAGATGACAGCACTGTTGGTTCTCATGCTGAGGTAGACAGACTCCATGTCAGGAATGTCCTCTAGGCTGGTGAAGTAAGAATGAGAGTTGCCTACAGTGTGAGGTGACTGAGAGGAACAATACCTGGAACATGGAGATGACAGCACTGTTGGTTCTCATGCTGAGGTAGACAGACTCCATGTCAGGAATGTCCTCTAGGCTGGTGAAGTAAGAATGAGAGTTGCCTACAGTGTGAGGTGACTGAGAGGAACAATACCTGGAACATGGAGATGACAGCACTGTTGGTTCTCATGCTGAGGTAGACAGACTCCATGTCAGGAATGTCCTCTAGGCTGGTGAAGTAAGAGTGAGTGTTGCCTACTGTCAGGCGACTGACTAGCACAGATGTGTAAGAAGTCATCATCAAGGAGTTGAAAATAAGAAGAACAACCAGCAGTACTCGCAGTGAACACACCTTCGTCCTTATCTGTACGTCTGGAATGTTAGGGTAACGGTTTTGACCTTATTTTGTAAATTTCGTTGCCAAATACAATAGCCGTTGCACATTAGTAGAGTACTTTTGCTGAAGTATTCATGGACTTTAGAAAATAACCTCACAGACTAGAAATACTATGATGATAAACAGTTTAAGCTAATATTTTTTACAAACTAAGTTTAGTAAAGTAAAGCTACCAAAGAGTACACTTTCTTGCTTGTCTCTCCTTTAGCAAATTTATCAGTTGGCATTTGTCCATGAGAAAGTAGGAAAATGTATCTTAACCATTCTAGTATCAGCTTAAAATACAGTAAGTCTAACATGTGTCTTGATTTCAGTAAAAGTAGTTAAAGACATAACTAAGTTAACTACTAAGTCTAAATCTTGTTGACTGTGGCGTCTCGTGCCACTTCTTCATTAGTCCCTTCTCTGTGAAAGAGCACCTACTAATTGGATGCTGTGGGTCCAAGCAACTGATACAACAATTAAGGAAGTATCAAACCTTGTTGAGTAGCAGCTCCAAGAATGACCAAGAAACAATTCCCAAGTGACAATAATTTGACTTCGGAATTGGCTCTCTTTGGAATTAAATGATCATCCCTCGTTTTTAAGTCCAGTCCAACCCACTTTCTGAAATGTAATTGTTAGGTATTAACTACACTCCTCAGACCAAAATATTTTTCGATTGAAATTATGAGATTAACACTTAATGTCATGCAATAGTGTGTGTGTTTCTGATTCTTTAGCGATATTCCCAAAATATATTGGTCTGGTTATATGATTTACTCTAACACTCAACAGCGAACGACTCCTCCTCTTATTTTCAAGGTTTTTAAATTCTTACCACACTTGCTTAAGCTTTAGGTATCGCACTACAAAATCTACTGACTGCAGAATAATTATGTAGAACCCACTCTCACTGTCCACTTCAGTATACAGTATACAGTTTTACTTTTCATCTTGACATTTGATTCAAACCTCAAACACAGTAACAAACATTACACAGGTTCAAACATTAGATTCGCTTATTGGGTCTGATGATGATTGGAGTGACCAATCGAAATCGATCACGACTTACCATCTTTCATATGTCTTGTGAGTCAACAGTATAATTGTAAATACCTATATTATTACTAGTGTTATTAGACGTATATCTTCTTTTTTTCGTATTTTTCAGATTTGGTTCAAAAAAGATTTCTACCAGGAAAAAACATTCAAGTCAAACCAATGTGTCATGAACTGTTCAAAGTTAAACATAACAGAAACCAGAAAAGTTAATTGCAGCCCTTTGTTCCTGGAATTAAAAAAGTTAGGGAAAGTTTCAATATGAGTTAGTTAATTTTTAACTAGATGAAATACTTTTGCCAACAGAGTTATTACATTTAATTTGAAACTGCCATTTCTTCTGCAGGCTGTTTCACAAAGTCTTCTTTTAACATTTAAAATAGTTAATACCCCCGCTGCAGCAAACCTGCCGACTAAGCGAATTTCCATTTGTCTGAATTGATTTTCAGTTAAATATATTTTAATAACATTAGGTTTAACGAGTACTTAGGTTTGCTGCTACAAGGAAACTAATAAAGTGTGTTTTTGAGTAAAATATTGATAGCTTAGTACAAAATAAATAAATTTGCCAAGTTTGATCAAAATATATCCATAAACAAGCAAACTACAACATTTGACAATATTCTCCATAAGAATAACCTGGGAATTTTAAATTTACAATTTTTTTTAATTTTCTCCGTTACTAATAATCGAACAAAAATACTTTTATATACTAAATTATTTGTTTTTTTAAGCTCTTTAAAAAGGTCTAAAGAGAAATCAGGAAATTTTGTGTTTTGAGGGTCAAAAGTGAGAAAAACCAATTTTTACCCCATAAAACCCCCCGTAAAGCCCCGTTCCCATGGTCCGATCGTGCTGGTTCGCGAACTCATTCAAGTTTATCCCGCTTTACACCTTTAAACCAAGTTTCATCAAAATCGGACAAAAATTACTCAAGTTATCGCGTTCACGGACGTATATATATATATATATATATATATATATATATATATGTCTATATATATATATATATGTCTATATATATATATATACATATATAAAAATTTTAACGAATGGTGTTTTTGGCCTCTGGGGACATCAAAATGAAAAAGTAAATCGGTCCCGGGTCTAGGTCTTACCGTGCCACCTACGGTAATAGCTACTTCCCTATAGGGAAATTCGCTAATACTGTGTAAACGATAGCCATACCGTAGGTTGGTCATGGTGTACAGCAGTAAGGTACAGAGAGTCAATACTTCTATATACGAGATCCAGAGAGAGCGACTCCAGGTCCACAGGTAGGAGGAGGAACTTCCAAGGTCATCCGGAGCTTTGAAGTAGATACTATATCTGCAAACCATCACAACTAGTATAACATAATTTCATGATGACAAAATGAGGAAATAAAACATCAAAGTAACTGTAACACATGCTATAAGATGCTCATTCAATAATAGAATAGAATGCTATCTTGGAGAATAAAGCTCTGGTTTTTATCAACGGGTTGTATGTTAATTATACTTCACCTAACCGAACCTAAAAACATAACACTAAAATCAATTAAACAAACAATTACCCAATGTTTACATCAGCTGGAATATATAAAACAAGCAGTCAAAACAGCTGGTACCATATGGACCGGTACTTCTATTAGAAAATGACTGGATCTTTGACGGCCTGTGGGGCAGAGCAGGGGTAATTTTTGACACTTCTAATATTTTCTAATATTTTCCAATATTTTTACTTAATATATATTCTAATATTGTCCTTGAATGAATCCTAAAAAGCTATATGCTACCATTTTTCTAGCTCGAGATATTTCGTGGGAACTGATTCGCTTATGGAATGAAATATAGGCCTATAGATAGGAAACTGTGGGATTATAAATCTTGTTTGTAGTTTTAAATTGTTCTCCAAGAGAGTCCATGGAAGCTAAACAGCCATCTTGGGATGCCCACCATCAGGGCAATGTTAATTTCGTTAATTTCAAACAGCCACTAAAGAGTTATTTACCATCTCAAAATATTGTTTCCAACACCAGAGTGATTGTAGTTTAAATGTGTGTAAACTGTGGGACTAGAAACTTTCTTTGTAGTTTTGTTTATATTATTTTACGAGTTAGAACCTCTAGGCTCCGAGGACTCTTAAAGGTTGTCTGCTTTAATGAATCCAAACATTTTAGTACTAATAACCAAAACTAATAAGCTAAACTTTTGTTACAAGATTACAAAACTAAAGTCAGATTCAGTTTCTTACACGGATGTTGCTACAGGGCCACCAATATCAAAGTCTTGGAGATCTTGAGCCTCGAAGATAACGGGGGAAAGCATAACATCGGCCAAACCAGCTGCAAGAATTTGTTTTCCCCTCCAGAATGTTGTGTTGCGATACTCACTTCTGTCTCAGCCATTGCATAGATTAATTAATACTCCACCGCAGAAAACCTACGGACTAAAATTTTCTGGTTTATTTCCATTTAAATAACATTAATTTTAATAAGTACTTAGGTTTGCTACTACATGAAAGGTAATAAGTTGATTTTATTGAAACGTTGATAGCTTGAAATAAAATATAAAAAAATTCCAAAAAAATAGAGGTAATAGCTACTTCCCTATAGGGAAACTCCCTAAAACATTGTTCATATACAACCTGAATTGCAGCTGGTTTTCAATAACTTTCCACATCTCCCCAATATAACCAGTAAGATGAACAGTGTCTTCTTCTTGAGTGAAGAGAGTGTATGGCATCATCTGTAATGGTGTCGTCATAGGTAGCTTAAAATTAAAATGGTATAAATCTAATAAAAAATGTCTTGAAAAATTCGTGGTTATAGCATAACCTTTTATAAAAATAAAAGGTGCACTCATGTAACATCCAGGATTAATGCATGATTAAAACTTTTCCCAACAAAGAATACTAAATCTTAAAAATCATATAAAATTGTTGTCGGTCATGCAAAAAGTCGTGTGTAAAAAACTATACTTTTTAGGGAGCAAAAAACAACTAAAGTCGCCCAAAGATTAGGCTTTGTTTTGACGTTGTAAAAATGCAAAACGGGTGTTTGGTGTCAATGCACAAGCACATATAGTAATCAGATCCTTCCTGTTACTATATATATAAAGACGAAGGCCCGTCACACCGGAGCTTCCTTGGGTTTCCTGGCAGCTTGTGTCCATCGATGTATAATGGGAGTTATTATACATCGATGCTTGTGTCAGGAGCCTACCCCGAGGATGCAGATATCATTCAAACTGTGACCTGATGAAGTCCAATATACGAGCAGAACCACTCGGCAGTTACTGGTATTTTAACCTTTTTAAATACTGTAATTTCACTTATATTCCAATTCCTGGATTAATTGGGAAAGAATCTCCCAAATTCCATCATGAGTTTAGTCGATTTTGATGGAGCACTTAATTGGAATTAAAAAATAGAGTATATGACCATTAAATTTAGCATAGAAGGGAATTCATTTGTAGTATTTTACAATTCTTCCAGACAAGGATAGCTTTGTATCTGACACATCCCTTCATGAAAGCCCTGTGATAAAAGTATTGCTGATAGGATATCAAGCTAAATACTCCTTTGAACTACAGAGAGAATTTAAATCTTACCTCATGAACTATTACTTTCAGAGAGACGTTTTTCAAAACAGATTCATCAATGTCTCCTTTGTCTCTAAATGCAATGTATGACTTGTTCATATCTACAATTGCTTTTTCCATCCAAGTCTTCAATTTCTAGCTGAAATACAGAACACAAATAATGTTTTGTCAGAAAGAATATTTACTGATCAAAGTTCTTCACGTAATAAGTTCTTATGTAACACTATCGTATATAGATTTATACACATAGTTATATAATGTTAAAACCAGTACCTACTTCAGTTAGTGGGATTAACTGTTTTTATTTTATCAAATTTTCCTATAGTAGATTTTTGTAAAGTTAATCTACCGACGAATACAATGTGCTATATTCTCAGCAATACCTATACAATGTAATCAAGTAAACGACGATTGTTCGGAACGTTAAATTAAATGTATCAAGACACGATTCTAATACAAACTGTTAGAACAGACTGACAGACTAACACATACTATGTGCTAATCCAGTAATAATTTGTTCCAAATGTCAAGAAGATATTATCTTGGAATGAGTTGCTTGTCAATTAAATTTCCTTGATTTCCATAATTGACAGCATGTTTTGGTTGTTAACAAACATAGTTGATTGTTATGCCACAATTTGACATATTTATCTCAATCTACAGTTCAGCACAGCAATATTATTACATAAATACCCACGCCGTAGCAAACCTGCAGTCTAAGCGAATTTCCATTTGCCTGATTGGATTTACACTAAAATGTCTCCTTAAAAATATCACATTTATTCCCTACTTTAATAGAATTAGTTTAACGAGTACTTAGGTTTGCTGCAAAAGGGAGGGTAAAAAAGTGTTTTTGTTGTAAAACACGTAAACAGTTTAGTAAGAGCCATAAGTAAAATATATTTTTGTTTCTCAAAATTGTAATTTTTGGTGCACAAAGTTGGATACATAACATTTATTTCACGTTTCGGGGAAGGGTAAATATGACCTCTCCGACCTCCCACCCTGGCACTAAAAATTACATTTGCTATCAAGTCAGCTGATATAAACAACTTTGTCAAATCTGGGAGGAATCTTATGACTAAACAATCATTCTCAAATCAAATAAACAACTATGTATAACATCAGTGGCATTAATAAAGAGTAACATTACAAAATGTTTCCTTAATAGTATACTTCGTATCTAGGACCAAAAATGAGGTCTTGCTGGCTCGAGATCATTTTTAAACGATCGAGAGCTGCAAACTCCTTTCGGCCCGTGGTACGAAAACTATTTGTAACCACACTATACACAATTGAGAAAATATTTATAACAGAGGAAGTTTGTATATTTGAACGTTAAGGACTCCAAAACCGCTCTGCAGATTGTAATGAAACTTTCAGGCAATGTGGACAATAGTAGTTTCATGTGATTATTGTTTTGTTAGTAAATTATTGTTTTATAGAACCGCAATTCTTCGAGATCTTAGTGAACTACGGCACGACACCCAGACGAAATGAACTGATGGTTTAAATACATTCCGAATCGCCGAGGAAAACTTAAAATGATGAAGTAGTTTTACATCTAAGTGGTGGAATCGCAGTGGCAGTGGAGTGTATACTAAATTTCACGGCAAGGCGGCAAAAGGTAAGAGGCTTAACATTTATTGTGCGAAACTTGGTTCAACCCTTGGGCTCATAAAACTGTCCTACCCTCGTCAAAAACCTGTCAGCTCAACTTGTGTGCCAGCTGCCATATCTGACCTTAATTTGTTTGTCGCAGAGGTCATAAAGTTTACCAGACCGTGAGGACGATGCATGCGAATGGCTTTCTCTGGCAATCAGACTTTAACGTGGAATTCCCGGTTTGAGCTAGAGCCCTATTGGTATTACACATCTACCATAGCCACAATGTTCAACCACTTCACCTAAACAATAAAGACAAATAGATTATAAAAAATTCGCAAAAAATCACAAATTATTCATGACATTAAAAACATAAACCTAACTGTAAACAATCCTACTTTGACAGTTCTCATTGCGTATCACAGTTTTTTGTTGCGGCTTGGTTCAAATTAGCTGTTTACATAAATGCAAAAAAAAAATTATAGTGCTGCACCCTGTTGGTAAATCTTATAACTTTTTAATGCTTTTGCATATCATAGAACCAACTTTTTAGTTGAAACAGCTTGAGTAAATTCTTTTATTCCCTTTAAATATGAATACTCATAAGGTTAACATGGGGAACTACAGAGCCACTGGGGCGGAGACCGAAAGGATTTTTGAGATAAGAATATGCCTATATGTTAATCGGGAATGTGAGCTATCATCATGCCAAATTTCAGCCCAATCCGTCCAGTAGTTTATGCGTGACGAACTTCAAACAAACAAACAAACAAACACACAAACTTTCACGTTCATAACATTAGTAAGATTAGAATATGCATTTATTGTATATTCCGTACCTATAAATACCACCTCTGCAGCAAACCTGCAGACTAAACAAATTTCCATTTTCCTGATTTGATTTTCAATTAAATCTATTTAAATAACATTAGGTTTAGCGAGAACCTATGTTGGTTGCTTTAGGAAGACTAATAAAGTGTGTTTTATCAAAATATTAACAGCTTAGAATAAAGTAAAAAAAAAACAAGTTTGACCAAAATATATCCATAAACAAGCAAACTACTACAAAGAATTACAATATTTTCCATGAGAATAACATGGGAGTTTTTAATTTACATATTTTAATTTTCTCCGTAAGCAATAACAAAACAGTAAACATAACAGTACAGTAGTCGCAGCTAGTCTGGGCGCGCGGCCGCGCCTGGGCGGGGGGTGTAGAGGGGAGTGTTTATTGCTCATTTCCAAAAACATCTGGCCCACACGGCTCTCTGAGGTTGTGCCTCAGCGCTGTCTTCATAGCTTTGGCGTGGGGGACGGTTAGTACACAAGGGTTCGCGCGCCCAGACTAACTGCGGCTACTTGTATTTAGTACATTTTACAAAACAGTAAAATGTAATAAATTATTCGTTTTTAACTTTAAACTGGTCTTGAGATAAATTGGGAAATTTTGTATTTTAAGGGTCAAAAATGAGAAAAAGCCGAATTTTACCCCATAAAATCCATCGTTAAAGCCCCGTTCCCATGGTCCGATAATGCTGGTTTGCAAACTCATTCAAGTTTATCCCGCCTTACATCTTCAAACCATATTTCATCAACATGGGACAATGATAATCAAGTTATCGCGTTTACGGACATAATTTAATACGTAAAATAACGAAAACCACAGCACCCTGAAATTTATGTTTTATTTAGGTTATACCATAGAAAAAACATACCGTCATGTGAGTAAACAGTATTAAGTGAAAATACATTACTGTATTACAAGTGTTATTTGACGTATTTTGGTTCTATGAGCCAAATTGAATTCAGTGTAGTACTCAGGGGCGGCGGAAGCAAATTATTGTTAGGGGGTCAGAAATCTATGGTGGAGGTCCACATCCGGGGGGTCTGGGGGGTATGGAATTACCACGGAACATTAGTTTGGAAACACGGCCTCCAAACTACATATAATACTTGGGGTTTCGTCGCAATCAAATGCATAATACAGACTACCACTACAAATCCAATTTTAATTATTATAAAGTTGTAGGTTATTATAATATGATTATGTAAGAGATTCTTATTCAGTTATGCCAGTTATTCAGTTCTTATTAACAGTTGTGCCGATATCAGCAGCACTGCGCAGCAATTATGACGCAACCTATCGGACGAACCCCAAGGCGTTTGGAGGCCGTGTTTTACATTTTAAACCAAATGTATTCGTAATAATATATTTTTTTCTTATAAGAAAATGCATCTAGTTAATATATAGCCGAGTAATTAAGGAATTACACTATTATTTATCAACAATCCATACGATTTTCGAAAAAAATAGCTGTGCGATGTAGATTTTGTTAAACTTATTATTGTTATAACTTTTTTATTAGTTAAGATACAACTTTTTACCCAATGATCTTTTCTATTGGTAATATTTTTTGGATTAAAACTACTTTTTAACCGATGTCCTATCTCGTACCGTTCTCGAGCTACAGTCGTTTCGATGCATAGCGCGTTCCGCCATCTTTGCCCCCCTCCCCTCACCTTATCGACCACTTTTGAAATAGGCGACATACGTAATTTTGATCACCACAGTCCATATTACAATAATCAGCAATAACATTGCGTACTACTTTCATGCATGCTCAAACCCCCTCAGCTCCTGGACTATATCATGTGAATAGAACTACTTATTTACAATAATTTTTTTTCTTTATATCATAGATAAAACATAGTTCCTTTTTATAAACTGTTAAACATCTTGTTTACAATCTAAATGAACATTGATTTTAATGGACGTTAAACATTAATTTGAAGGAACGGTTGTTAAATTACTACAATTTACGTTATAGAGAAAGTTTGTCAGTATAACTGGATCTTTGAAAAAGGACTTACAAAATAAATATAACGTGAGGAGAGCGAAGCCCTAAAGGAAATTTCCTTTTTAATTGCCATTCTTGCACAGGTGCGCTAGATCATAAGCATTAAAATGACACTTCGATGGTAAAAATCTGTTAGTAGGACGGCTGGAGAAGGGATGTTACAGAGGAACCTCGTAATCGTATTAGGTATTTAGATAATACTAGCTGTAATCCGCGGGCTTTGCCCCGTTTAACTTCTTAATTTTCAAGATGATCTCGTTCGCATGGCTCAATCACGTCCTGGTTGAAGTTCGTTCGCTACGCTCACTCACCTTTAGGTTGGAGCTCGTTCGCTACGCTCACTCACCTTTAGGTTGGAGCTCGTTCACTGCGCTCACTTGCCTTCAGGTTAGCTCGTTCGCTACGCTCACTTCCCTTCAGGTTAGCTCGTTCACTACGCTAACTCGCCTCCAGGTTGAAGTTCGTTCGCTACGCTCACTCACCTTTTGGTTGCAAATTAGCTGTTGTCATAAATGTAAAAGAAATAATAGTGCTGCACCCTGTTGGTAATCCTTGTAACTTTAATGCTATTGAACATCATAGAACAGAACCAACTTGTTTAATTGAAACAGCTGTTAAGATTCATTAATTCCATTTCTCATAAGGTTAACATGGGAAACTCTAGAGCCACTGGGGCGGAGCCGATTGGACGGATCACGAAATTGATGGTGTATAAACCTATTCCATGAAATTCTACACGTATGTACCAAGTTTCGTGGCAATCGGTTCAGCGGTGTCTGAGTTTATCACTGCCAAATATATATACAGGGTGACAAAAAAGTCTGGAAACGGCTTGATATCTTTTTAACAAAATTCGTTAGAAAATCCAAATTTTTCACATAAACTTATATGTATAAAAACTACTTTTTCCAAGAATTATCATTTTTTTACCTCTACCAGGGGACGAACCATGAGGAGTAGGTACATAATCTTTAATGTAAGCATAGGTTGATATGCACATCATTTTAAAGGTCTGGTCAAGTGGAGTTCATTGCCGGAAACCGCATCAAAAAAGGTTCATCCGTTACAAAATGTCGGCTGTCCAAAGTTCTTGCGGAATATACCTGCAGCGACCTTAGTATTGGTAAATACTCATATTCAACATTAGCCGGGAAATCTGAAACCCGTTTAAATTTGTTTTGAAGATTGAATAATATTAGTCTATGAGCTAGTTGACTTTAAAATACAGTTTCAGCTCTCAAGCTTATGTTTAATACGAGTATTTACTAATAGTAAGGCCTGTGCAGGTATATTCAACAAGATCTTTGGACAGCCGCCATTTTGTAACGGATGAACCTTTTTTGACGCGGTTTCCGGCAATGAACTCCACTTGACCAGACCTTTAAAATGATGTGCATATCAACCTATGCTTACATTAAAGATTATGTACCTACTCCTCATGGGCCGTCCCCTGGTAGAGGTAAAAAAATGATAATTCTTGGAAAAAGTAGTCTTTATACATGTAAGTTTATGTGAAAGGTTTGAATTTGCTAATGGATTTAGCTAAAAAGATATTAAACCGTTTCCAGACTTTTTTGTCACCCTGTATATACTAGCTGTACCCGCGGGCTTAGCTCGTTCGCATGGCTCAATCACGTCCTGGTTGAAGTTCGTTCGCTACGCTCACTCACCTTTAGGTTGGA
Organism: Macrosteles quadrilineatus; assembly: GCF_028750875.1. Lineage (NCBI taxonomy): Eukaryota > Metazoa > Arthropoda > Insecta > Hemiptera > Cicadellidae > Macrosteles > Macrosteles quadrilineatus. The sequence continues at coordinate 29,395,869 of NW_026542599.1, read as the reverse complement.
GCTCGTTCGCTGCGCTCACACGTCCTGGTTGAAGTTCGTTTGCTACGCTCACTCACCTTTGAGCTCGTTCGCTGCGCTCACTTGCCTTCAGGTTAGCTCGTTCGCTACGCTAACTCGCCTCCGGGTTGAAGTTCGTTCGCTACGCTCACTCACCTTTTGGTTGCAAATTAGCTGTTGTCATAAATTTAAAATAAACGGTATCAGCATTCTGACACATACTTTCTCCCATAAGTTTGACAACAACCTTTATCATGTGTAAGCGGTGAGAGTAAATATAAGGAAATGGGATTTGTACAATTTTGTTCAGAATTTAAAGGACTATAACATACTAAATTTTTATCAAAATCGTTCGAGCCAATTTTGGAAAAATTAGATTTTTCCGTTATTTTATGGGGTTTTTATGGGAAAAAAACATAATTTACAATCACTTTTGAACCGTAATTTATACAGAAATGGGATTTGTACCATTTTGTTCAGATTATAAAGGACTATAACATACTAATTTTTTATCAAAATCGTTCGGGCCATTTTTAGGAAAATCCTATTTTTCCGTTATTTTATGGGGTTTTATGGGAAAATCCCCATTAAAAATAAAAATTTCTAAAAAATGAAAAACTATCAAAATTGTAAGGACCATAACATAAGTACTATGTTAAATCAAAACCGGATTTTTGTCTAAAATCCTATTTTTCGTTTTTTATGGGGTTTGGTAATCCTTGTAACTTTAATGCTCTTGAACATCACAGAACAGAACCAACTTGTTTAATTGAAACAGCTGTTAAGATTCATTAATTCCATTTAAATATGAGTACTCATTAGGTTAAGGTAAACATGTTAAACTCCAGAGCCACTGGGGCAGAGCCCGAGAGTCCGATCAGAATAAAAACCACTTAGTTTTCCTATTTAATGCCTAAAGAATCAGTGTACCAAATTTCAGCCCCCTAGGTAAGTGGGAGGTGAATTAGTGATGAGTGAGTGAGTCAGTCAGTCAGTCAGTGAGGGCTTTGCCTTTTATATATACAGATATAAACATCCTCTTTTATACTTATAGATATACAGGGTGAATAAAAAGTCAAGACCCCCCCCCCTCTAATATTTTTCCAAGTAAATATACAGAGATATCCTTTTGGTGGTCGAGCAATCTTAGCAGGAAGTTTCATTTTATCATTTTGAAATTTTTGAGTGTCCCCCCAAAAGGGGGGATTTGGGGGGCAACTCAAATATTTTAAATGTAAACCCCCTTCAAGTGACACCTCATTTTGAAGTAATTACAAAAACTTAAAGAATGGTGAAAACTAGAGGTCGCTATCTATTCTCTATCCAAAATGGTAGCCCGTCAAATGTTGTGGAAAATCAATGGTAAAATTGTTAATATTGGCTGCCATTTTGGATAGAGAAGAGATAGCGAGCTCTGGTTTTCACCATTCTTTAAGTTTTTGTAAACACTTCAAAATAAGGTATCACTTGAAGGGGGTTTACATTTAAAAATTTTGAGTGTCCCCCAAAAGGGGGGATTCGTGGGACAACTAAAAACTTTTCAATAGAAACCCCTATCAAGTGACACCTCATTTTGAAGTGTTTAACCAAACTTAAATAATGGTGAAAACCAGAGCTCGCTATCTCTTCTCTATCCAAAATGGCAGCCAATATTAACAATTTTACCATTGATTTTCCACAACATTTGACGGGCTACCATTTTGGATAGAGAATAGATAGCGACCTCTAGTTTTCACCATTCTTTAAGTTTTTGTAAACACTTCAAAATGAGGTGTCACTTGAAGGGGGTTTACATTTAAAGTATTTGAGTTGCCCCCCAAATCCCCCCTTTTGGGGGGACACTCAAAAATTTCAAAATGATAAAATAAAACTTCCTGCTAAGATTGCTCGACCACCAAAAGGATATCTCTGTATATTTACTTGGAAAAATATTAGAGGGGGGGGTCTTGACTTTTTATTCACCCTGTATATATAGAGAGAGAGTTATTTATTTGTCCGTGAACACAATAATTTGAGAATTTTTTGTCCAGTCTTGATGAAATTTGGTTTGAAGGTTGGCGGGATAAACTATATAGAGGTAAACTAAATAGAGATAAACTATATTATAGAGGTAGCTATCATGGGAAAGGGTTAACACGGGGCTTTTATGTGGTAAAAATGGGTTTTTCTTATTTTTTACCCTCAAAACACTTAATTTCCCAATTTTTTCCAGAGATTAGTAAAACAAATAATCTAGTATATCAAAGTGTATCTGTACGCGGTTATTGGTTACGGAGAAAATAGAAAAAATGTTCATTTTAAATGTCAATGTTATTCTTATGGAGAATGTTGTAAAATGTTGTAGTTTGCTTCTTTGTGGACATATTTTTATCAAACTTTACAAATTTATTTTATTTTACACTAAGCAATTAATATTTTACTAAAAAACACACACTTTTTACTTTCCCTGTAACAGCAAACCTACAACCTACAGCAAAAGTACTCGTTAAACCTAAATGTTAATTAAATACGTTTAATTAGAAATCAATTCAGGCAAATAGAAATTCACTTAGTCGGCAGCTGTGTGCTGTGGCGGGGGTGTTACTGTTTTCTGTTAAATCCATTGTCAAATCATATCAAATTTTGCTCTAGCAAAAATAATACATGCTTGGCATTGGCATGTAGTAAACTTTACGTGTCCTGTGCGAGCAGTAGGCAGCTGTAATTTCTAACCCTCAACAAATTAAAGACTATTGTATTTAGCTACAATATATTGTTCTTTCTTGAGTATGGTATTTAGTAAAATCGCCATACCAGTTTGCACGTCTTTGGGAGTATGCATTGCAAAGAGTACATAGGTTGCATAGTGTACCTAGGTTGTGTTTGAGTTCGAATGGTTTGTAAGTGAAAAGTAGTTTTCTAGAATGACGCTTGGCGCGCCACGCGCTACGTGCCAGTGACTTTGCCAAACGGTCCAATCAGCAATCAGCAGAGCGCTAGTGGCAAAAACGAAACGAACTGAACTGAACTAGTGAACTGACGAGTGACGACAGTGACGTGACAGTGAGTTGAGTAGTGTAGTGAGTGGAGTGAAGTGTCAGAGTCAGGGACCGTGTGCGCGCGTGACTGTTAGTTCTAGTTGAGTGTTGACTGTGGTGGTACAGTAGTGACAGTAGTAAGGAGTAGATAGAGAGACACCGGGCGGGTTAATGTGCGTAGTGTGGTAGTGTTTAGCGCGTATTATACATCGAAGGTTTAGCGTAGCGATTTAAAGTAGCCTAGTGAGAGTGAGAGACTTTGGCTGTCTTCTTCTTCGTGATGTTCCAATCCAGAGAGCTGAAACCCTACTGGACTGAGGCTGTTTTGGCACCTTAAGGTGAGTGTCATCGATGATATTATTGTCAGATAGGCTACTGAAGCTGCAAATGGTAATTTAGATGGCAATTTCCTTTAGAGTTTCGCCCCATCACGTTTAACTTATTTCTAGAGTCCATGCCCAAAGATCGATTTACTGACCAAAACTTGCTTTATGACGGTTTAAAATGCGAACTGTTAAACAGCTGCTGTTCCTTCGAACAGTTGAATGTAAAACTACTCAGATTGTAAACTAGGTATGCGGCCTCAGGTCCGCCAATTGAGCGGATGGTAATACTGAACTTATACTGCTATAGACTAACAAACACAAGTAGGAAGTAGACTTCCCATCCTATTGTTCATTTGGCCACTCTTGGTTAGTCTTGGACATATAAAGGGTTTGTGTGATACGCCATGTACAGTACATACGTTGTGTATTATTTTTTATTTTATTTATTTATTTTAATGGATTTTTATTCATAGACTTTGTCAATGCGATCGTAATTGTTAATCTGCCTCAAAAATCAACTTTGATTCGTTGCTTTGACCAAGGGACCTACGTATTTTTGACTGCAAGCCCTGAATAATTGGGCCAGTTTTTGGCAAATTTCCCATATAGGGAATAAGCTATTACCGTAGTACTCATGGTAAGACCTGGACCCGCCCGGGACCGATTTACTTTTTCGTTCTGAGATCCCTAGAGGCCAAAAACATGCAAAAACACCATCCGTTCAAACTTATATATAATCTATACTATTATATAAAAATCTAATGGTGTCTGTCTGTATGTGTATGCCGGCCGCACACTGATCCAGCATTTCACCTGAAGCAAGTGTTGCTGTTGCTAGGCAAAATGTTTCGCTGGGTACGAGCGCTCCATGGCGGCCGCCGGGCGATGATGAGTCAGTCATGCTAGTAGCGAGCGCTCACACCACACTGTGTTCACTACATCACATCACTTGACAATTGACATCCACTTGACCACAGACAATATAATACTCTTGACACTCCTGCAGTAGGGATGTACATGGACATTTCGCCACCGATTGACAATGCTTTATAAATGTGATCACTGCACTACAATGCCAATGACTTGCATAGCTTGGTCATTTCTGTTTTGAATAAGTGTATTGGAGTAAACTTGTTCCTAGGTGGACATTACTTTGTGCCTGAGCTTTCACGTAATTATATTAAATAGTGTTCCTGTTGCTCGAATTCGAGCAATTACTAAGTATTACAGGCGTTTTAAAACAAATAACAGTCATAATTTCTGACGACTTTAAAAAATTCGACTCAAAGATTATGGAAATACTCAAGATGTATATAACAGATCGATATAATCAACGTGTCTTGTACATATCTTATCATTTTTCAAAAAAAAACTGGTCTTTTGTTTTAGTGTTCTCTACAAATAGCCTTACTCATAGCCGCATTCGGTAATAATAACGATTATAGGCTAAATTCTAAAAAAAAAACATTATTTCTATTTCTTTTCCTTGTTGGTGTTCTATGACTTTCGTATGTTTCCATAGTTTACAAATCATTCGGTTCTTTCAACGATTAGGTACTAAGAAATGCAGCATAGTGTTAATTGAGTTTTCTTTTTAGTATATCAATTTATCCACGCTCTCTCGCTTTTTTCCATTCTCATATTTACGCCAACCCCTAATTCAAATAGTAAAAATTAATTGAAAAAATTAACAAACTTACTACCTAATTAACAAACTGTTTACAATTAACAATGTTCATCTTTTCACTTAATTTCTGACAACAGTTGGAGTTTCATAACAATGTTTGCTTCCCATGTTATTCTTATGGAGAAACACGAAACTTTAAAGGGCCCCAGGGCCTCACTCTCTAATTATTTCCCTAAAAAGAAAGTGCCCTGCACAAATTCACGTTACGCTCTTTCCAATGACACCAAAATCATGTCATTCGGTCCGGTGTCCGGGCAAATGGGCAAATTTCTCACTAGTTGCACAAATAACTAATCAATACGTTAGTTATAAAAATTTATTTTAAGTAAATTGATTAAGTTCATTGGTATTTGGGTTGGGAGGTAACTATTAGATGTCAGTTTGCTTCTTACCGGCACAGTGTACGCATCCTTCGGTATGGAAGTTACAACTACGCAAAAGGGTAGGCATTGTGCTCTTTATAAGGGATACGCATATCGGTTATTATTCCTATAATCTGTTAAATCAAATTGTTTATATAGGGAATAATCTATTACCGTGATGCGGCACAACAGGATAGGCATAATAGATCCAATAGCACAAATGGAAATTCGCTAAACAGAGGTCTCATGGCAGATTACGTGCTCGTACAGCGCGTGCTCGTATAGCGCACCAAAAAATGGCGGAATATCGTGCTCGTACAGCGCAGTCTACTTGGAACGCCCGTCTGTCTATCTGTCTGTCTACCTGATCTGTATTTCAATGAACTAGTGGTGCGAGCTTTGGGATTTGTCTAATTTTTGAATGGCCGTATAAGTCCTGATTAAAACAACCGCCACCAAAATCGTAGTTTGAGGATCCAGATGGTGTCCTCCTGATTGCGAACAGTCCTGATTGCGAACAGTCCAGACTGCGAACATGTTTGGTTCTACGAGGTGGAGGGGGTCGTCCGTGGGGTGGGGAGGATTCCTGATTGCGAACACATTTTGAGTGGTCGGGGTTTTCAACCCTTTCATAGAAACCCTTAACAGAATGATTTAGCCTAAATCACAACTTAAGACTGGTAATATACATAATGGAGAGGATGAATGTTCTTGAAGACATATCTTTATGAGACGTAGTATAATTTTACGTAAAGCCGCTTGTATATTAACAGACAGATTCTTCCAGACTCACAAATTCGTTCTGATAATAGGTATTTAACGTGGCTGTTTATTTAAAATTAATTATAATGTGTTTGACTTGAACAAGCAACAACAATAACTAAACAAACTCAGAGTAAAAGAAATAAAACAATAATTTCATATGAACTGGGGTACCTGATGCTCGAAATCAAGCAACTGCCAAGTACCGGTATTATACAGAAGTTATTTTAAAACTACAGTAATAACAGTCATAATTTTCGATCAGTTTAAAGACCCAACTAAATGCTTATGATTGTAACTAATTGAAATACTCACGCTGTTTAATAGCGCTTTGTAATAATAAACACTTAGTTTATTTTAGCATTTTTTGGACCCGGCCTTATTTTTTAGTGTTTTCTACAAATGTTTTCCGACGTAAAGCTTTTTACCAGTAATTCATCTCCCCAAGTGATTGTGTACCTGGATCCCTTACTGTGAGACCAGGCCTCTCCTCTACTCTTCTCATACGTATAAGATTTCCTATCAATTGTCTCCTCCACCTGTTTTCAATATTTCTCCTTTAAACTTAAGAAATTGTCTGTTCTTCCAACAAAACTGATTGAGTTTAGATTTGTCTATAACCTATTTACTCCCAAAAATCTGGTGAGTTTCTTTTTATATACAGTTGTTTTTGTTTTTAAATTTGTTTTCAATGTAATTCTTATGGGGAAAATGCGACCCTTGAGAGCGTTTCATGCCCTTAAGGGTAAGGGTTTTTAAATTCTAAACCCTTTATGCAAAACTACAAATTGAGACGAATTATTTGACACCTCAAACGTTAAAATCGGCCCAGAAATAACGGAGGAGTTTTGTTCACAAAGAACAGCCCTGACGTATTAATATAAGAGATACTGACTATAGTTTAACATAATTAGCCGAAATAACATGCATTTGCCAATATCACATTCCAAACTCAATCATTACCTAAAAAAAAACATCGTCAACGAGCAATTTGAATATCAACTAAAACAAATACAGTACTTACATACATCTTACATCCTAAATAACATGTAGCCTATATGCATTACACATTACAACATCAATCATTCAATCACATTCCAACTCAATTATTACCAAAAAACATCAAAAACAAGCAATTAAAACTCACGTTCAACAACAGCGATTAAACCATCTTAACAGATTCCAAAATATTTGTTCGCAGTCTGGACGACTCATGTTCCGGTAGTCCACAGCATTTTTGAGGTGTTCGCAGTCTGGACGATTTTACCCTTGTTCGCAATCTGGACTGTTCGCAATCGGGACACAACCATCCAGATTTGCACTTTATGTGAGAGTCAATAAATTTAAGCTATGTCTTTAATACTTTTTAAAATATTTAACTGGCCCAAGACTTTTTTCCACCCTGTATATACAGTACATGTATGTATATAATATAGAGTGAGAGAGAGAAAGAGTGACCGGATATAACATGTCATATTAACTCCCGTGATCGTTGTAACTTAATTGTATTATTGGTCATTATTATCCAATACTTATTCTTTTGTTTTGGTTTAAGATTGTATTCCCATGTTCGGTTATTACATGATATTCTTCAACCAAGCCCATACAAAAAAGATCAAATTGTCACTATTATAAAAAAAAAACAGCATTTGCACTAAAACCGTTTACAACAACAAATCGAACGATTAGTGTTTTGACAGGAGACATATAGTTATAATCAATTATATTAAGAAATAGTTTATATTTTGGGTTAAATTTTTTTTAAAGTTTTTAAACAATAACATTTCTATGCGCCCTGAAAAACAAGCAAATAATATTCTGCGAAATTATTTTTAAGCACATCTAAAGAGATGAGTGGTATATTATACATTTCGTACTGGCATTTGATTTGTCCCTTTCATATTTTTCACTCATATTTAACTTATACCTTATTGTAACTAATGGAAGGTTAAGAAAACTCAACCCCTGAATAATAAGAATTGAACTTGATTGAAATCAAAGAAAGTACCTACTAGAGAAGTTCTTCACAATCAATAAAGGTCAAAATACTATAGCCTAAAACTAAATGTATACTGTAATAACATAAGCCCTCAGAAAAGTGTGGTCTTTAGTCATTATCAAATTGTGATTAAAACTAGACAAATTATACATAGCAGTATACGGAAATATGTAGTTAGATTGTATAACATTTTCAGAATATTTAACGTATTTACTGTTTGGTATTCAATTAATGAAAATTATTACATCTGAATAACGTATTTTTTTAATGTAATGTACGTGCTTAAGATTTAAAAGAAAATCTATATCTATACTTATTTAATACGCAAGCAGGTTTTTGTGACAATTACTCCTCCGAAACTACTGAACCGATTGACATGTTTTTGGTGTCATTGTAAAGAGCGTAACGTGAAGTTGTGCAGAAAACTTTCTTTTTAGGGAAATAATTAGAGAGTCAGGCCCTGAGGCCCTTCAAAGTTTTGTATTTCCCCATAAGGATAACATGGGAGATAATTTTTATTTACAGAAACATATGTTTGTTAGGCTAATTGAAATTTGCAGATTTAATGTATTTTTGTTATTTTTTACTTTTTCTCCACAAATATTTAATAAAATCTCAATTGTATAATTATTTGCAAATCTACATGAGTTAGGCTTTCAAATGACCCATTAACTAACAAAATCGGTCCAGTAGAAGTCTAGATTTAGTTGTACAAAGTTTAACAAAAATATTTCAAACTCAATATTTTCTCATTACTATAAATTCGGATGTTGCTTAGCTTTTGTGCAAATAACTTTTAAATGGTGAGGAAATCGACCAAAGTGGAAGGTGATATTCTGAAAGAGAATAAAATGTCCTACAATTTGATACCATGCACTTCTTGTAAATATTAAAAAATGGCAGCTGAAAGTCGCACCCAAATAAAAAGTGTGAAAACGCCGTTTTCAATGTATTTCTTATGGAAAACATGTTTTTTTATTTTTCCCCATAAATCATAACAAAAACAAACTTTTATAATTATTTGCAAATTTAAACGACCTAAGCTTTCCAACGACCCATTAATTAATCAAATCGGTCCAGTAGAACTCTAGATTTAGTTGTACAAAGATTTTTTAAACTGAATTATATATAGAATAGATTATTATTTATTATAAATCTATTTTAATGATTATGAAACAGATTTTTCCCGTTGCGAAGCAAAAATTAAAGTGAGAAGAAGAACATGTTAATTGTAAACAGTCAATGTGTAAATTATCCATGTTGTATTAAAAATGTGTATAGTTTTGGATGTTGGTTTGCGTTTAATGATATAAGTTATTAATTATTGAATTTAATAAAAATCCTAGATCCTAAATCCTCAATCCTAAATCCTATGATAAATAACATCATTTCAGAGTTCTGCGAGTTTTTGCCTAACACGAGTTTAAAGTAGCCTACACCTTGTTGTCTACAAATTGGCTAAATAACAAGTACGGTACATTATAAAAGCTGACAGCCTTTTTACGTTGACTTAAATCGTATTAAGCTTACCTTTGCCCGTCCATGGGCAATTTGATAGTTATAAAAAAATAAATAAATAAAAATTAAAATTAAAAATTAACTGGAATAGGACTGTTATGTAAATTGTGAGTATTTCCATTAGTTAATAATCTTTTAGTCGACTCTTTCAAAATCATCGGAAATTATGACTGTTACTAGTTTTGAATGAAACAAGCCATTTGTTTATAAATAACTCCTGCGGCCCTGTTTCATAAAAATACTAGTCTAGTAATTACTAGTCTAGTAAATACTAGTCCCGTATTTACCTGTCCTACTAATTTGTGTTTCATAAACGTTTTTATACCGCTAGTAAATACTAGTGTATTTTACTAGTCACGTGACCAACTTTACAAGGTAAATTCTCAAACCAAATGTCTAACCTCAATCACGGGTTTTCAAACCATTCATAAAGGGTTTTAATTTTGTTTTCATTTGATACAAAAAGTAAATAGTTGTAGAAACGCAGTGTTTTCTTTAAATTAATAACTATATAGACACATAAGTAAAACAATCACATATTATTTATCCAAACGCTATTATTTATGTTCATCAATGAGCCCGCCGACGGCGCGGCGCGGCGTCGCGTCGCTGCAATCAACACGGTGATTGTAGTAGCCGGTTGTAGGCCTAGTTGCGGCGCTCAACAGAGTTGGGTAAAAAAGTTGATCTGTTGCTGCCGCATTCACACAATTTGTATGGTTTTTGTTTTATTCTGACATATAAAATTTAGCTTGCTATGATTAAAGAAAAGAAGGCTCAAATATTGAATGTAATTAAATCGTCTAAGGACATTTTGTTTGGAACGTTTTCAAGTACCCTTACCTATGTTTTCAATTATTCGAATGCATAAGAATATTTAGGTTAAAAACCATTTGGTGATATTCTAATTGTGAGTCTACAAACCATGAATAATAAGCCTTAACGTTTATTGATGTAACAAATAATTGTAACGCCGTTACAAGCAATAGAGAAGTAGGTTTTCAAGTATAGTAAAACATGGCATAGGCGCTACGGCAGGGCTTAGCTCAGAGGCAGAGTTCTCGCTTGTCATGTGGTCGGTCCCTGGTCCAAATCTGCACCACTCTACTTTTTATTGCATTAATTAAACTTTTACATGTTTTTACATTAAAATAACAGCTCTAATCAACATCTATTTTTTTTATTACTTTGAATAACAAATGCAGAATACCAAAATGGATTGAAAGTAATGTTTTTATGATAAGCAGTTAAGTTCAACGCCCAAAAATCAAATATAGGTCTACAAAATTGTTAGTACATCACAGGGTTTTAGCTATTTATGGAAGCAAATAATAAGCACCTCAAAAAATACAATGCAACTCCTTTTTAAAATTGCCTTACTATTATTTCCTATTAAAATGTCTTTAAATAAAACCGAGAGCCTTAATTGGGTGTAAAATAATCTGATTAATACATTTTTGTACATCTTTGTATTCAAAACGGTATGCGGTTTTAATTAGGTTCCTATCAAAGCTTAAAAAATTTTTCTCTGTGATAGCTAAATAGTTGATATAACCATAAAATTTAACTCAAGTAAAATTAGACTAAAAATTCACAGAAATTGATAACTTAATCATAATTATTCTAATAGGGCGATTGTACATCTATATAAATAAAATTAGAGTTTTGTCTGTACATTGCTTAGAATAATGAACTTTTTGGTTATTTTTACATTTCATAGGTCAGAGAAACCGAATCAAACCTTATCTCAATTTCTGTCTGTCTGTCTGTCTGTCTGTCTGTCTGTCTATCTGTCATTCTCTTGGTAACGCTAAAATACGCACTTTATTACAACTACTCCTCAATAACTATAGCACTGTCCCGCCTGAAACTTATTTTCCAAATACTATACATATATGAGATGGTTTTAGACGTATTTCATCGAATATGAGACAGTTAGATATTTAACAGTAAACCCTTGAAAATCAAGTTTTTGTCGATTTTTGACGTGGAATTTCTGGAAGCCCATGTTAACCTTATGAGAAATGAAATTATTGAATCTTAACAGCTGTTTCAATTAAACAAGTTGGTTCTGTTCTGTGATGTTCAATAGCATTAAAGTTACAAGGATTACCAACAGGGTGCAGCACTAGCACTATTATTTCTTTTACATTTATGACAACAGCTAATTTGCAACCTGGAGGCGAGTGAGCGTAGCGAACGAGCTAACCTGAAGGCAAGTGAGCGTAGCGAACGAGCTAACCTGAAGGAAAGTGAGCGCAGCGAACGAGCTCCAACATACAGGTGAGTGAGCGTAGCGAACGAACTTCAACCAGGACGTGATTGTGTTCGTTATATAAGAAGGTTTCAACTGAATATTATAAGATCCCCGTGCGTAGAACGGGTACACAGCTAGTACATTATAAAATTGAATTTCACTCATTTTGTACCACGCCACATTTATTGATTGTAATTTATATATAATAATTATCATTTTAGCACTCACAGATCTATTCGTGAGCCAATTCGCACTTGCAAAAAGACTTAATAATTCATTTTTTTAATGATGTGAGTAATGAAATAGCTCTCTTTCCAAAAATACTAGTCTACTTCAAATAATACGGGTGAAGAGAGGTTGGTAGAAAATAGCAAGTATTTACTAGTGTAATTTACAAGAGTAAAACTTTATGAAACACATTGCTGTCTACACTAGTAAAAATCACTAGTAATACTAGTCCCTACACTAGTAACTAGTATTTTACACTAGTAGGTTTTTGAAACGTAGACTTGTAAAATACACTAGTATTACTAGTCCATGGACTAGTAAATACTAGACTAGTATTTTTATGAAACAGGGCCTACTTCTTTGCAATTTCTCGATTTAGAGCAACATGTACACTAGTGTTTTGTTCAAATAACGTTAGAATTCTAAGTAATCTCTTTGAATTTGGCTCTTCTATCCGACCGATTCTCATGATTGAGTTCTCAAATTGAAGTTGTGCACTCTCAGACATCACATCAAGCATCGGCATATATGCGATTTACTGTATTACTCGATCAAAACACATAAATTTGATTTATTTTCGAATTCTTACTTCAATTTAAGGTGCATTTCACCAGTTATAATTATAAAATCCTATATATTATGGTCTAAGAACCTCCAGTGAAATACCGGCTATCATTTGAGCTATTAGTTATTCAAATCGGACGAGTTTCAAGCAAACGCAAAGTAAACAATTAACATAACTTTTTATAAGGTATTTCTATGATTGAAAATCAATACCTTCAGTATTGTTTAGGTATTTTTATATATTATCGACTCAAAATAATCAGTAAATTATAGGCAATAATTTAAGCCATTGATCATTTGAATCCGTTAATTTCAAGATACTGTATTATTCAATCAAAATCATAGATTTGAATATTTCTCGGATATTACATTACATTTATTTTAACGCTGCGGTGTAGCATGGGTAATCTAGTTTAGTTTTTATTTTAATCAGTAGAATAATAAGTACTGTACAACTGCTACCCTAACGGCTAATGGGGTTCTATTTGGTATCAACCATACAAAATCAACACACAATATTCATCCAGTAACTGGTGACACTGGGATGGTGCATCGACCGCTTTGCTACCCTCCTGCAGGTAATCGGGGTTGAGATATTCGGACTTCAAAATATTAACTGTAAGGGCTGCGTCTCGAAAGCCACGAATGTTTATGGCTATAAGCTGGGGAACGAAAGCCACGACAATTAGTGAAGGGTCGAAAAGGTTTTAATCCTGGGGCCGTAAGCCACGACTGCTGTCAGGTCAGGGTGGCAGCTCACAGGGAGAACGGGAAATTTAAGCTCCCTGTTATTTGTGCGTCGCAAGCAAATTCGTCGGTCCGATCTGAATCCACCGTGCTATAAAGGTTAGAAATAGACCTTTGAACTCTACTGCTGTTTTTTTTTTATTCTACTGTCTGGTTATCGTTAGTGTACTGTAGTTGTTTAGCACGGTTGTGTTTGTGAGTTGTGTTTACTCATACAAATGCAATAATTAATTTCAAGCAAATAATAACTCGGGATAAGCTATTAACGTAGATTCGTAGGTAGCACACGGTAAAACCTAAACCCTAAACAGTTTAACTTTTCCGATTTTATGTTCTCAGAGGCCAAATTTTTTATTAAATCTACTCATTTATTCAACAAAGTTGGTTATTAAATTGTGACGGACGATTACTGAAGGGAACTAAGGAAGAATTAACCACCAGGATCATCGGACTGATCACTTTGAAAAAATCTTAAAATTATGTTTGTTGCTAGAATACTATTCCAGATGTATAACTTAGGAAACGTGTAAAACGTTTAAACATAATTTTTAAATATTAGGCTACAGTTAGTTCCACCATAACTGTATTGAAAAGTGATATACAAATATAAGTTACATAAACACCGTGCATGATGTTTTATTATGGTACTTATAACCCCCAGAGCCCTAAACAGTTGCAGGCTCTCCTCTAATTCCAGTAAAAGGTGTTATTAAAACTTTATGTCATGCATATAAATTTCTCTAAAAAAAATTAACAATTTTGTAATTCACTTTAAAAGCGATACAGTACGCCAAAAACACGAACTCCCATTATACAGCAATTGCATGATTTTTACATTTTTAGTAGGCTATAAGTAGGAATGAACGGGATTGCACTTATCAACAACTTCTAATCTTTTTTCTTGAGCACCCAGTCTAAATAATCTTAAAGTAATTGGAGAAGGCAGGTGCCATGCATTAAAATAATATCTAAAATTCATAACTACCGCGACATCTAGGGTACCGCAGAATCCTAATGACTAATTCCAAACTACCAGAAATCAGCTGTGAGCCCTATTATGTTCTGTAATAATATTACACGCCCGGATGGTGCTGGGTCTTAAAAAAAGTACAGTAATGTATAAGACTTTGACCCAAACAATATTAACCTCAATTGCCAAATCGTCTATGCTGATATATTAGAACGGTTGGTAATAAATTTACGATGCTTAACTTGATAACTGATAAAATATTATCTGCTTTTATATTAATTTAGAAATAGTCAATGTGGACATTTCAATATGTTGGTCATGTTCATGTTAAGAGATTCCCGTTTCTCCCTCGCCCCTCCCAACTACCTGGCCCGCCGTTGTGGCTTTCGTCCCCAGGATTATAACTACTCAAACCCTCGCTAATTGCCGTGGCTTACGTCCCCCCAGCTTATAGAGATAAACATTCGTGGCTTTCGGCCTGCGCCCACTGTAAGACATGATCTAGGGGTTGCATTGGGACGGGTCAGTGTTAGGTCTTTCGTGGAAATTAGACGGGTGAATGATTAGTCCTTCCTGGAATTAGGGACACCAAGATAACTGCGCCGTACGAGCACTGCGCTGTACGAGCACGCGCTGAAACAGCACGACACCTCATGGCAAGACCTAGGCCCGAAACCGAAACAGATTTTATTTTTTTGTTTTAAGCTACCCAAAGGCCAAAAACAGTCCGTTCAAACATGAATGTGCAATATAGCGATATTTGTACATGCGTTCATTAGCACTATAACTCGAGTAAGAAAAATACAATTTTGGCAACATTTGAAACAAACGTGTAAAAATCTACGTTTTTCAAAGGAGATCGCGAACCAGCATGGCCGGACTGATAAAGTAAGAAAACCAATATCTCTTAGCGATTCCCCGTCTTTATTCTTTATTTAATAACCAAAAATTGTCAATCTGGCAAGCGCTCTCTAATGAAAATTTAATTAACAGTAAACTCCACGAAATATTCATAATAAATAACAACATTTGTTGAAGGCTATTAGTTCCAGTTTTGGAAATCCTTGGAGCATTTTTACATTGTAAGTACAAACGTAACGCGTATAATAGTATAGGGATAGTCTAGCTATAAATAGAAAGATAAAGATTTAAACTGCCAAATACCCGTGGCCTCCCTCCCTCACACCTTTTTCCCCGTCGTAGATACATGTGTCCGCAATGTTCCGCCCTTGAAATATTTGCAGTGACCTGTCAACCCCTTGTCAGGTAGCAATAATCTCTAGTGTCCGCTTTTGCCCTCTTTAATGATGTGTCCCCAATATTCCGTGTCCGCATTTGCCCGGCATTCATCGGTCCAGTAGTTTCAGAGGAGTAATTGTCACAAAAAACTTGCTTGCGTATTTAATAAGCACTAGTGTCCCTGTTGCTCGAATTCGAGCAATTGCTAAGTAAATATTTGTAACAAACTGTTATAATACTATATTAGCAAACTTATTGACTGTTTAGGATTAACCTATGCTCTTCTTCTCACTTTTGATTTCTGACAACAGCTGGAGTTTCATAACAATTTTTGTTTCCAATGTTAATCTTATGGAGAAATACGAAACTTTAAAGGGCTCCAGGGCCTCACTCTCTCATTGTTTCCTTAAAAAAAGTTTCCTGCACAACTTCACGCTACGCTCTTTCCAATGACACCAAAAACATGACATTCGGTTCAGTAGTTTCGGAGGAGTAATTGTCACAAAAATCCTGCTTGCGTATTAAATAAGTACTAGTGGTCGTCCTGTGGTCGAAACTCGACCAAAAATAATTAATGTACAGACTTCTCTATTTTCTCCCCACACTGTAAATAAAACATGTGATTGGGATTTCTTCCATTTGTTTTGATTTTCTGTTTACATTTTGTTGTTATTTCGTCACCATCATGGCAACCCAGTTGGTCCATGTTAATTTTTTGATGTTTTCAAATTCATTTTTTGTGATTATTTTTTAGCCTATTTTAATTTATAAAGGGATTCTGCACATCTACAGGCAAATATCTTTCTAACAGTATGCGTAGATTTCCCCTGCGATGCACACGAGCTGAGAAAAAAGGTTTTAAAGAAACATGCTTGCCTATTAATATATAGATAGATAGATAGACTAGTGTACATGTTGCTCGAAATCGAGCAATCGCAAAGAAGTAAAGGAGTTATTTAAAAAAAATAACTTATTTATAAACAAATATAAGTCATATATTCCGATAAGTTTAAATAAAAGGGTCAACTCAAAGATTACGTAACTAATGATAATCCCGTACTCACAATTTACTTAACAGTTCAATATAATCAAATTTCTTGTAAATATTTTATCATTTTTCAAAAGCTGATCTGGCTTTTAGTGTACTGTACATATGTTTTCCACTTACAGCTGCAATAGGTTGGCCATGTTGGTCTTTAGCGGCCCACACACCACACTTTGTCAATGATAATGCAGTCTGCATGGTATCACCATGGGTACAGTTCGGCCAAAACTTCTGTGCGCGCGGAAGGGTCGCTACTAGCCGAACTAAAACATACGGGCACTGGTTATTGGCAGTGCTGGGGGTAGGCAAGGCCACACTATTTTAGTGTGGCCTTGGGGTAGGGGTGCGTGAGTAGCAAGACACATGTTTTCACAAAAGTACTGTACCTCCGCTAACCCCTCGCCTATACTGTACCCATCCAGATCTGGTCGCGCGCACAGAAACTTTGGCCGACCTGTATCACAGAGGTGGCTGTGGTATCACCCATTATTGTCGCCATTACGTTTACAAATTTCAGTCTTTATTTTAATAGCGCCAAATAACCGCTACTGTCGGGGAAAAAAGTTTAGACACTCGAGTTTGCAGCTCTACGGAAAAGTAACCAACTAACTTAGAAAAAACGCGTAGTATTTAAAAATTTTCGTTGTTTTATTCTACGTATTCCTGTAAAAACAAAACAAAAATTAGCTCGTTTAGGAAATTTTTTATGACAGTCGGAAGTTAAAAACTGCTTGTTTTTAGAGTACCAAAAACCATCTTATGACTTTGAAAATTCGCACATTGTAAACTAAACGGCGGAACTTTATCAAACTTTAATACAATATGGACACATGTATAATGAATTAATTTGTGTAGTTTCAGTATTTTTACTCTACCCAACAAGTTTTTGTTGTAACTTTTGTAAATCAACTTTTGCTCAAAAACGGCAAACGCTAGAAAAAAAATTAAAAGCTTGTTTCGAAGGTGATTGTTTTTGTACTTGAAATATTGATACTGCACAACCAAATTGTTACGCATATTATTTATAAAAATTAACAAAAAACTAAGTGGGCTAGTTGACGATGTATTTGAAGCACGAACAGTACAATTTTTGGCGTTTCTAGACATATAAGATGGCTGACATGGCTTCACAACCCGTAATGCTATGCTAGTAGGTACAATATAAATTTTATAAATATATTGTATATAGGAGTGCTCTATCTATCGGTCTTTTGTGATCGCTGGGTGAGTATGACTATCAAAGTGGGAGCAAGAAAAATTTAACTGCAATATTGTTCAATGGAAATTAAAAATATAATAATTTTTGGTTTAATGAATCTTCAAAATTCATATTTAAATAGCCTAGGAGTTATTGTTTAAACTAAGCTTTCTTTACTAGTTAGAAAGGATAACCCCAGCACCAAAATCCTAATAAGGATCCAGTTGTACGCTTGATGTTCAAGGCCGGTGGGGAGCCATAGACTAACCATAGACTAACCATCAAAAGCGAGTGTGTTTTATCTATGGTTCAGCATTATTCTGCATTTTTAGCTTTGGATGTGTTAAAACTACCTTTTATGGGGACGTGTTGTCTAATTCGCCAAGTATGCTGGATTTGTGGAGACCGCTTTAATATTATTTAATCAGCGTAATTCACAAACCTTAACTGATCAACGAATATTTGTATTGCCTAGCTTAGACTTTGAACCTTGTAAAGAAGCTAGTAATTCCAAGTGACAGGGTGCACCGACCCCTTGCCACCCTACTGCAGGTATTCAGGGTTGGGATATTGGGACTTGAAAATATGTACTGTAAGACAACAGCAATTCCAAACTACCGCAGGTTATTCTAGGGATTGCATTTGGAAGGAAGTGCTAGGTCCTTCCTGGAAATATGGTCCCCACGAGAGCTGCACTGTACAAACACAACGCCTACGAACACGCGCTGAAACAGCACGACAACGACACCATTACGATGGTTTGTGCAAACCAGGTTTACGCAAATAAATTGGAGCGTGTAAACGGGGAAAATATTCATTTTACGATTTGCATCCGCAATACAACAACTTATTCATTTTACGATCTGCACGCGCATCCGCAATAACAACGATAAGGCTTGTTTTATTGTGTTCACTTCTGATTGTTAATAAAATTGCCAGCATAGTAAAGTAAAAATATGGACTATCATAAAATACAATAGTTATGTCTTTTACTTCCGTCTATATCTATATTTAACTAGCTGTGTGCCCGTTCTACGCACGGGGATCTTTTCGTAGTCAGTTGAAACCTTCTTATATAAAGAACAGCAGTTGGTTTAAAAACTAAATAAAATATGTCACTTTTATTTATTGTACTTTATTGGAAAATAAAGAATCTTGAATCTTGGTTTGCATATTTTCAGATATGCTGGCAAAACTATTATATATAAACCTTCGTAAATACTATACAAATGCTTGGCAATTAAATGTCACCCGGATCGTGTTGGTCCATTTGTTAAATCCAATGATTAAACTAAAAATGCTTTATAGATCTTTGATGCATAGCCCTTGGGTAGGCATATAATTGAAAGTTACTTTCCGCAATGGTTAAAATTATTTAAGGTACTACCTCAACCTCACAATTTAACACTTCATTCGGGTTGACATTTTCACCATCCTTGCTCTTGTCCTTTCCGTGAAACACTAAGAAATAAGGACATTAAAGCGTTACCAACAGACATACACACAAAAATACAGTACTTAATTAGGTGATTTGCTACGCTTTAAGCATAACAAAGTACATATAAAATTAGTATTTGAAATCTTTGTTAATGTCATAAAACTTTATCATAACAATTTATAATTGCTTGGACCGAAGATGACCCGAAATGCTGTCGAAATGACGGCTTACTATATGAAATGAAGTACTACAGACGATTTAGATTGGTAATTTAAAATAAAAATTACCAAAATAGGCCACGAACTATTGATACATAAACAACGTAAAGTGTAAACAATTCATGGTGGTTTGCTGAATAAATGTTTTACTAAAATGCGTTAGGTTATCGTTTTCTTAGCATAAACTAACATTTTGGAATCCAGACAGAAAAAACAAAACTTAAACAGTTAAGACATCAATTAAATTGAATACATCGTAATAAATAAGTTGCAACAGCAACGATAACTAATTTGTAAATTACAGTGATGTGTTGGTACGTAAATATGATTCTTGCTGCTACCAACGGTTCTAAAAGAACCAGTACCAAAAACCAAATACAAACAACTTTTTGTTATTTAAAGATTACGTATCCTCTAAACAATGATTGGTATAGGCTATCTATTAACATTAGAAGGAAATGTGACAAAAATCACACAACGTTGGGTTTTTGGACGTTTGTAATTTTATTTCTTAAGTGGTAGGCCGCGTATTCTAGGGAAAAGTACCGGTATCAAGGATCGTCGTCGAAAAGTTTGTTATGAATAATTGGGTAGGTGAGTAGGAACTATTGACTATATACTGTATAGTCAATGGTAGCAACAGAAAAAAAGCGAGTTTAGCATCATCCGTAAACCTCTTGTTACAATCACCCCACTGCAGTTATGATTTTTTTACTTTACACTTTACACAACCGCCATTGAAGCGCCGTCAATGAGTGGAAACCTTGTTAGTAAGCTATTGGCGACGATCATTATTAAATTTAAGTTTCCCAGCCATATACAACACTGATTCAAGGTCTTATTTCTGGTTATCAAAACTCAAGAACAAATTTATACACAAAGAATTTCTGGTTCCTGACCTGGATGATGCCTAGTTATTTAATTTCATTTACGGGTACATTATTACACTATATTATTGCACTTGCAATTTATCAAATCTGTTATGTAAGAAAAACATTTTTGATCTCACTTGGTTAGGATTTGCTTTCAAAACGTAATCGAAAATGGTTGCGGTTTTTGTAAACAACATATGTAAACATATCAGTGACAGCTAGAAAAAAATTATCTTGATTCGAACAGCTGTTTCATAGATGATTGTGTGATAAAGGTTGAACTTTTATCTACAAAGTAGTGAGGCCATATTTTAGTGGCTAAAGACACTCTCGCCAATCCAGTGAATACATTAATATGACTTGGATCTTGATAGGTACTGTACTCTCGTTTTCCTTGACAAGATAGCGTAAAATGCCATTTTTAGTGTTACAGACAGACAGACAGACAGAAATAGAGATAGGACTCGTATCTGCTTCTATAATGTATAAAACGTAAAAATAACCTAAAAATATATAATTCTGAGCATTGTACAGACAACACTCTAATTTTATTTATATAGATAGGCCAACATGAACTTATTGATTCTTTTAAAGCTGCTACGCGCCAGATCACCAAATCGCATCAGATCACCGTTGTATAGTTCGTGGCATGGTGGAACTAAATATTTACTTCCATATACTTATACTTATATTTACTTCCACCATGGGTCGTGGCACGTAGATTTGACATAAAACAAAACATTTTTGAAATTCTATCAGTGCCCTTTAAAGTTAACATTATTGTTTGTAAGGGAGAAAATGTTTAAATTTGAACAGATTAATAACTTTTAAATCTACACTAATATTTGAAACAGCTGATAATATTAAAATTGAAATCAATGGCTACATGACTAAAAAAACAGGACGTAAAGCTCGCCAATCATGAAGTCACAATATAAGACGGAAATGACGTAGGTATTTTTTTTTATTTACCAAGAAAATATTAAAACAAGCAGCTGATCACAAACGCAATCATTACGTTTGTCTGAATTGAATTTCTTTTCGTCTATGATGATATGCAAAAGTATTAAAAAGTTATAAGATTTACCAACAGGGTGCAACACTATAATTGTTTTTGGCATTTATGTAAACAGCTCTTTTGAACCTTAGATAAAAGATAAAAATATATGTTTTATCTATGTTTGAACTAAGCAACAACAAAAAACTGTGATACGCAATGAGAACTGTCAAAGTAGGATTTTTTATAGTTATGTTCATGTTTTTAATGTCATGAATAGTTTGTAATTTTTTTGCGAATTTTTAATAATTTATTTGTCTTTATTGTTTAGGTGAAGTGGTAGAACATCATGGCTATGGTAGATGTGTAATACCATAGTATACAGTAAATTTAAAGGTGCAAATTTGTATCAAACTGTGTCCTCCCCCATTGCAAATGTAAAGCTTAACTGCAATAAGCATTTTAAACTTATATGCCAACCCCGTACGAAGGAATAGGTCATGCCATTACTTTACGATAGGATATTCGAGATATTGGAGTATTCCTTTACGAAGGAATACTCTGCTATTTATAGTATGAAATAAAGTACTAAACACAGTTTAGATTTGTATTGGTAATATACAATAAACAGACCACGAACTATTGATAGCCTACGTAAACAACGTAGAGTGTAAATAATTCATGATGGTTTGTTCAAATATGTTTCATTTAAATGTGTTAAGGTTGTCATAGCATACACCAACATTTTTGAGTCCAGACAGAATACGCAAAACGTATTAAATCTTACTTTAAACCAACAGAGAAGTAAATACTTCTCCGTGCTTAACCCAACCCAGATTTGTGTATAAGGTGACTACTTTCGCTAACTTTAAACGTACAGGAATTTGCCATAATCCTACTAATATTATAAGTGAGAAAGTTTGGATGTATGGATGTATGTTTGTGACAAGTGAACGCGAAAAATACTGGTCGGATTGGGCTTAAATTTGGCATGCTGATAGCTCACATTCCCGATTAACATATAGGCATATTCTTAATTTCAAAAATCCTTTCGGGCTCCGCCCCAGTGGCTCTGGAGTTTCCCATGTTAACCTTATGAGAAATGGAATTATTGAATCTTAACAGCTGTTTCAATTAAACAAGTTGGTTCTGTTCTATGATGTTCAATAGCATTAAAGTTACAAGGATTACCAACAGGGTGCAGCACTATTATTTCTTTTACATTTATGACAACAGCTAATTTGCAACCAAAAGGTGAGTGAGCGTAGCGAACGAACTTCAACCTGGAGGCGAGTTAGCGTAGCGAACGAGCTAACCTGAAGGCAAGTGAGCACAGCGAACGAGCTCCAACCTAAAGGTGAGTGAGCGTAGCGACCAAACTTCAACCAGGACGTGAGTGAGCCACGCGAACGAAATAATCTTGAAAATTAAGAAGTTAAACGGTGCAAAGCCCGCGGGTTACAGCTAGTTATTTAAATAAAAAAAAAATAAAAAGCAAATCCCTTGTAGAATTATATTTTCTTTCCAATGACACATCAAACGTTATTTCTAAAATACGTAGACTAATTCAACCATATCAATATGTTGTTGATTGTAGTAAGATTTTATATTTTGATTTATTCGTCTGTTCTATCTTCATGTATGACATGTATAAGCCTGAAATTTGACGTTTTGCCATCTTTGTATGCATATGTAAACTGGAGTTTTCCGTTAAATAAATACATTCTATGTAAAAAAATAAAGGTGCTATATGGTTCAAGAGATTACATTGTTGAATGTATATTGAGTGATAACGGTAGTCGAGTCAAATAAATGGTATGAGGGCCTAGATAAATTGAAAATAAAATACATTCATTTATCTGTTTATAATCCACAAAGTAACCCAGTAGAAAGATATGGGGATCAATCCAATATGGGCTATGGCCGACTGCTACTGCCCACTCGGCGACTGTTCAATGTCAGTTCAGTGTTCACTGCAGAGGGCCTTCACTGCAGAGGGCCTACAACAGTACAGTCGCGGTTGTTGACGGAGGGTTGTCATGTTGGCAAAACTGTGTATTGTGTCTTTTTGGCGTTGGCTGTTGAGTGTTGGTTGAGGGTAGTGTGATGACAGAAGATGTGATTGGCGCTGCGGCAGGTCACGTGATGCGGGTGTCGAAGCGCAGTGGCAGTCGCGCACCCTTATCTTCTTCTTCTCTTCAGTTCGTTTCGGTAGTCAGACGTCAGACGTCAGTCCAAACAAAACAAACTGCTTGACAGCTGCCCGGACGATACGCGTGCCGCTCCGTTCTGTTCCCAAAATATTGTGCGACGTTTGTTTAGTGAAATATACTTTGGTAACCTTGTTCAGTGATTGTGACAATATAATTTACTTTAAATTCACTTATGTGGTGTTAATCGTGTTCTGTTAAGGCGTTTTGTGATTCTCAGAGACTTTGTTGCCAGAATGTATACTTCGCTTGATCCCCTACACTACGAGACCTGCCTGCCAAAGATGGGAAAAAGGTACTGTACAACCATTTACATATTATTATGGCGGGGGGAGGTTTAAGTTCTTAATTTATTTTGCTAGTCCCTAAGGTTTCAATTGTTTTCTAAATGGATTTGGTTCCAAGTTCCAAGCTAGGCTAGTTTAATGTTGGTGGTCCACAAAGTATTAGGCTGAAATGTGTTCTCATTTTTAGAGTCTAAATTCTATAGTTAGCTTGAAGACGTGATTTTTGGCTTCGTATGAAATGAGATTAGGTAAACGTATAATATATGTATCGGTAATGGATTAATTTAAAATCCTATCTTAATGTTTATATTACGGGATGTTAAAAACATACAACACAAATTACAAGCATATGCTAGCCTACTGTAAAACACTGTTTATAAAGGCAAAACAAGCGTATGGTAATGCTGGTATCCCTATTATCATTAGCCTACTTCATTGTCGATCAGATGTTAAAAGCATTGTTGCATGATAAATATCTATAAGGTATAGTGTTTTAGCGAATTTCCCTATAGGTCCAAGTCCAAGTCTTGTTGACTGTGGCGACTTGCGCCTTGCGCCACTTCTCTTGTGAAGTCCAAGTGTATATGACTGTGGCGACTAGCGCCACGTCTGGGGAAGTGTCTGCTCGCTAGGAGCATATACTTCCGGTCTGCTGTGGGTCTAAGCCCTGGTAGCTCAGCTACCTGTAGACGTCAACGTCGTTCCTACTCGTTGATCTGGGGGAGGAGATGTGGAACATCCTCAGCGACCAGGTCCCTGAGTGTTCCCACGGAGAAACATCCGCCGTCTCTCCAAGTCCAAGTGTATATGATTGTGGCGACTAGCGCCACGTCTGGGGGAAGTGCCTGCTCGCATTATTTTAAAATTCATAGGCCTATGTTATTCTTATGTTGTAAAATGTTGTAGGCCTAGTTAGCTTGTTTATGAATATATTTTGATCAAACTTGGTAAATTTATTGATTTTATACTAAGTTATTAATATTTTACTAAAAAACACACTCTTTACCCTCCCTGTAGCAGCAAGCCTAGGTACTCATAAAACCTAATGTTGATTAAAAACATTTAATTGAAAATCCATTCAGGCAAATGGAAATTCGCTTAGTTGGCAGGTTTTCTGCGGCGGGGTAATTTGGTTATTAATCTGTACCATACTATTTAGGGTGGTCTGCCGTTAGACGCATAAATGAGCGGAGCATTATTTAAAGATTGTCAATGGCTAAAGCAGCTAATACCACAGAAAACGTACTACTATAACCATACCCTACAATATGTTCCCTTTCAACAGATTCACCGTTTGTTTGACCGATATTATTTAAGTTCTAAAGAATGACAAATTTATCTGATAGTTCATACTGTACCTTTGTAGTGAAACTGGCCATCCTAACCATTTGCTTGTACTTTGTAAATGGGCATAGCAGGATGTACTCGTGCAATCAACAATTGTTCTACAATCGTCAGGTCAGTTAATTCGTTCGGGACACTTGACACATCCATATTATTTAACGCCATGAATTTAGTTGCATTTGAACGACAACGCGAACAAATCGGTGATTGGTTTGAAGCTGTTAGTTGTTGGCGATGACAGTTAGTGCAAGTGTAAAATTTTAGTGCATCTAATTCATGTTGGAATTGATTAGCTAACTGCCTATCATTATCAGCTTCTTCCGCCACTGCTTCATCTGGTTCTT
This sequence comes from Macrosteles quadrilineatus, assembly GCF_028750875.1. Taxonomy (NCBI): domain Eukaryota; kingdom Metazoa; phylum Arthropoda; class Insecta; order Hemiptera; family Cicadellidae; genus Macrosteles; species Macrosteles quadrilineatus. The sequence continues at coordinate 29,370,243 of NW_026542599.1, read as the reverse complement.
CTTGTTCACGACGCCACTCTCTTACAATATTTGCATTATTGGTGCGACGACCAATATTACGACGTGGCCTTTGAGGCATGCTCAAAACAAATATATCAAAACTGTTACTTCCATTGATAAACTGTTACATTCCAACTTTGGCCCCACTAGAAAAAGCAGGCCATGCTGCAGGATCCATGACGTCACACTAGTGGATAGATTTCATTGATAAATTCATTGCCATCACCATTCCCATATGCTTTAAGTAAATAAACAAGCTGGCTGTTTGTAAGATTTTAATGGTAAGAGTTTAGTACAACTATCCACCACTGTGACATAGTGTTGCGCTACCCGCGCTGCAGCATGGCCTGCTTTTTCTAGTGGGGCCAAACAAAACAGTTACAAACAATTAACATATGTTTATCTTATTTAAATGAAACGAGATAAACCCATATGTCATAAACCCAATATAATTTTTATTTCAACTTACATTAAAATAACAAGCGAAATTGCGTGACCCGTAAAATAAAATCCAGAAGGAAATTCGCAAATATTTTTTACCAAAACATTGTGCTCAGTATTCTTTAGCTGTTGGCCAAATTTCATATTAATTGGTCAAGCCATTACATTCTGATGCTCTTACAAAGAAGTTACAAAGTGAGGGAAAATGAGCTTCGCTCGCTCGATTTTGTCCTAGGGCTCTGCCCCGTGGGCTTTCAAAAATTTGTGGTGAGGGATTTAAAAGTAAATATTGATTGATGGTATCCATGCTAACAAAGAACAAACCTACAAAGTTTAAAAATGTAAACACGCAGAACTAACTTTTGGTTTTTTAAGATTTTATTAACCGATCAGCATTTCATTGCTATACAGGTTAGGTATAATATAAGAAAGACAAAAATAACATTATTAATTACATTAACATGGATAGAGGTCAGCTTAGCCCCTCAGGCACTTATCGTCACTGTTTTAGCGGGTCGGACTGTAAAGGCACTGTCCACCAATGAAACACAAATCAATGAAAATAAAAAAAAAAAATGGTTATAATAAAACATTTTGAGGCAATCTGGTTTTAGTCGGAGTCTCTGGATTTCAGAAGGTTGGCCTGTGTTATAAAATCCAATGCTGCTGGTTAATGGAAGTTTTGTAAACAATTTTGATGTAACTTTCTTGATAAAATCTTCTATAGGTTTTATTCCCAGTTCTAAATGTATCTGACGGGTTCGAAAATACCAGGGACATTTTAGAATTATCCTTAAAACTTTATTTTGAAATGTTTGCAGTTTGCGAATTGAGCTTGATGAAGCAGTTCCCCATACTGGGCAGGCGTATAACAATAGTGGACGTAGAAGTGTTTTGTATAAAAGGGTTCCATTCTTCATATACATACATGATTTTTTGTTGATTAAAGGAAACAATTTTGATAAGCTGCCATAAGCCAAATTTAATTTTTTATTAATATGAAATTTCCAATTTAAGAGTCTTCATCACCCTAGGTGTATTTCCGTTTTGGGGGGATAGCCTTGGGGGGAAGGTGGTGTGGACGGGCGGGTAGCGCGGGGTCATTATGCTCGTCTTTCTGAAAACATCGTGTAAACAAACTACTACCATTGACTATATATACCTACAGTAGGTATATATAGTCAATGCTACTACATACTAAAGACGCGACTCCGCACCTACGCACGCGCAGCGGCCATCTTATCGATCTTTTAGCTGTGAGCGTGAGGGGTTGAGTAGTATTTGCGCCGAGTAGTATTTGCGCCGCGTAGCACCAGCGCCGCGCCAGCTAATTAAATGAGGATTAGCAGTTCTGACAGGTTAACAAAGGCGGAACCAATCAACTGCACTAATACTAGGTGGCGTTCGCAGAGGCATCCACAAAATTGAGCGGAGTCATCAAGGGTTTATATTATATTGTTTTGGTCATACTGCATTAATACCATTCGTTTTGAATGCATGCGTTGTGGGTCTAAAGTAGCATTTTTACTATTTAGGAAGTAGAAATAGTTTTTATCCTCTATGGAGTAAAAATCAGCTGTTGTCAACTCAGTTGTAAATTACTATTACAGTATAAACGATTGCATGTATCGAAATATGTATCGATTCGTGCTTCGTAATTATTTTAACCTACAGTCTACAGTCTCTTCCCATAGTGTTTCAGCATTGCATATACATTAATCCATTCCCACACTCAACACGCTCACCCTTACTACTTCCTTCACCACCCCCTACGTCGTGGACCTATTTCCCTCTCTTCCCATAGCATTTTAGGATTGCAGATACATTAATGTAATTGCCAAAGACAGTTCCCACACTCTGCACTGCAAGCCTTACTACTTCCTTTACCACTTCCTACGTCACGGACCTGTTTCCCTCCCTTTCCATAGCATTTTATGATTGCAGATACCTTAATATAATCGTCAAAAACAGTTCCCACACTCCGGACAGCTCGCCTTGACCACTCCCTTCATCATTCCTACGTCACGGACCCGTTTTCCTCCCTTCCCATAGCATTTTATGTTTGTTGATATCTTAATCTAATCGTCATGAACGGTTCCCACACTCCAGACTGTTCGCCCTTACTACTTTTTTCAACAATTCCTACGTCACGGACCCGTTTACCTCCCTTCCCATAGCATTTTAGGATTGCAGATACCTTGATCTAATCGTCATAAACAGTTCCCACACTCCGGACTGCTCGCCTTTACTACTTCCTTCACCACCTCCTACGTCGCGGACCTGTTTCCCTCCCTTCCCATAGCATCATAGGATTGCAAATACCTTAATCTAATGGTCATAAACAGTTCCCACACTCCGGACAGCTCGACTTGACTACTTCCTTCATCACTTCCTACGTCACGGACCCGTTATCCTCCCTTCCCATAGCATTTTATGATTGCAGATAACTTAATCTAATCGTCATAAACAGTTCCCACACTCCGGACTGATCGTCTTTACTACTTCCTTCACCACTTCCTACGTCACGGACCTGTTTTCCTCCCTTCTCATAGCATCAAAGGATTGTAAATACTTTAATATAATGGTCATAAGCAGATCCCACACTCCAGACTGATCGTCTTGACAACTTCCTTCATCACTTCCTACGTCGCGGAGCCGTTTTCCTCCCTTCCCTTATAGTTTTTGGAATGCAGATACCTAAATCTAATCGTCATAAACAGTTTCCACACTCCAGACTGCTCACATTTAGTACTTCCTTTAGCACTTCCTACGTCACGGACCTCAAGCTAGTGTCGTCATTTGATTATATTTATGATTCATACCGTTTCTGTTCTAATATCCGTGGAATAATGCTATCAGCTATTTCTTTATCTACTGCATTCAAAAGTCAACAGCTGATCATATGTCTTTGTTTTGGTGTCAAATACTGCTTCCATAAGGATTACATTGAAACTTTGAGACCCAGTGGGGCGGATTCCTGAGAGTTATTTTTAACGCCATATAGATGTTGGCACTCACCGATATGGTCTTTATCACCATCCAAAATTTGAAAACGATTGATTCAGCCGTCTAGGAGGAGTTTGCGTATTACGAAATGCATAAAAGTCGACGTATAAGAGCTTCGCTCGCTTCGCTCGCTCCGCTCAATGATTATTGAGGACGTAGTTCCTACCACATTTTACTTTCAGCGTAAAGTGGTTGCATGCCTCGTGACCCATGCTAATGGTTACACATACATAATTTTAAATCTAATAACTGCACAATTGATGCCACCAAAAATATCTGAAAATATTGTTCACTGGTTGACAACAATACACAGTACACTCCACCGTTTCAGTATAAAGGCTGCCTAAAACCAATTAATTACCAATAACTCAAAAGAGAGGAAATTACGAACAAAATTAGTTTGTTTCTGTACCAGGTTTGGCAGTAATACATCGCGCTTCGTGAAGCCTGGGAGTTGAGACAGGCCTTATATCAATTTAAGTTTATCTTAAGTTTAGAAATACAAGTACATATTAAGTATACAAAATAACTCTCTAAAACGTGTAGTGGCAATTACTACAAAGATACCTCACTTTAGGCGTTTTCCCTCATAAGAATAACATGGGGATCATTTTTTAGCCACTAATTCCAAAAATCCTGATATTTGCCTACATATCCCTATATATAATCCTCATATACTATATTCGAAATCAAGCTAAAAAGCTAATTATTTCATTTATTGGCCCATTAAATCTAAAGTAGGTATAATATAGTAATATGACCTCACTTTAGGCCTTTTTTCTCCATAAGAATAACATGGGTGTTTTTTAGCCATTTTTAAAAAACCCTGCTTTCGGCCTATACAAGCCCATACAAATGTTCAATACTATTGTACAACTCAATAAACATTACAAATCCCCATCCATTCCCACGAATATTTTAAAAATCAACAACTTGACAGTGCGAGGTTTGCACGTGAACTCGGGCGCGCTCCCGGCCTTTGCTTATCGCTTCTCGTGCGATTTTGATTAAATTTGGCATGAATGTGTAAGGTTGAATCACCTGGATTAAGTTTACGAACCACCGATATCGGAATGAAACCTGTTGTTATTTACCTACACCTATAGGTCTAATATAAATAAATTATAGATAGTTACGTCTTCTGTACATAATGTTAAATTCGCAAAAAAATGGATGTTTTTAGCGAATTCCCTATAGGGAAGTAGCTATTACCGTAGGTGGCACCGTAAGACCTAGGCCCGTGACCAATTTACTTTTTCATTTTGTATAGCTTTATATACGTCCGTGAACGCGATAACTTGAGTAATTTTAGTTTGCTTGTTTATGGATATATTTTGATCAAACTTGGCAAATTTATTTATTTTATACTAAGCTATTCATATTTTACTAAAACTCCACTTTAATAGTTTCCTTGTAGCAGCTAACCTAGGTACTCGTTAAACCTAATTTTGTTTACATACATTCAATTGAAAATTCAGACAAATGGAAATTCGCTTAGTCGGCAGGTTTGCTGCGGCGGGGGTATTGTCTGTTTAGTTTAGCTAAGTGTTATCACACAATGAAACTGTGTACCTGATACCATAAGGTTTTTTTTTGCGAAATAACTTTTAACCCGTTTTGATTAACCAATGTTTTCGATGTTACATCTTATGATATAGCAGAGGGACGAATGGTAGCTAAAAAAGTCATTTTGGGCTTGCCCCCCCTCAAGTTATTGATTTATTTACATGGTTAACTTTTTTAGAACCTGTAATTATGACAAACCTTTTTATAATGGGGTTTTATGTACTGTATGAACCCGTGATCCTTCACTTCGATGTATAACCTTTGTATAGCAAACAAAAGACGACACCATATGGGTCTAAACTATATAAGTTAACGTTTTTAATCACCAGTAGTAAAAAGCCTTTTTAGTCCCTAGGGAGTACAAATGTCGATTGTAAGCAATTGCATGGTTCGAAATTATTTATCGATTTATTTATTCGGTTAGAGGTTTCAGAAAGGTTTTATTGTAGCTTATTGTTGAATTCTTATCAATTGTGCGACATATCGATGATATAATGTAGGCTACAGTAGGTCAATTGTAGTAGACGAAATGATTGAAAATTGAGCCCTTCTTTGTGGATTCTACGATGTTCATTCTGCTAAATTCTACTCGAAACTGACAATGACAACACCATTGAGTGACCAAAGGTAACATAAGGGAGTGGGTTACTACGAAAGGTATGGGGATATATACCCCTAGCAAATCCCCCTAATACCAATATGACGAGCTGTTTGCATTCCACATAGCACCGCAGACTATCCTGGTGCAACTATTTTCTAAACATTTCATAGGAAAACAAAAGTCCCCCTTTCTCCTAAATTAGTAATGTGATAAGTAGAAAATATCTACTGGTTATAATAATTATAGTTCAGGAAAAATATCTATACTCACTCAATACTGCATGTGGTGGTATACAAGTGTTTCATCATTTTTTTATGTGCAATAGTGCACTACTAGTACAAGTTAATTAGAGTATGGAAAACGACACTATTAAGCAACTCAGTCAAGTAATGTGTAAGTAATTATGACCCTCGTCACTTCTGCATCATTGAACTAATCAAACTCCGCGGCGCTGGAAGCACGATTTAATCCGCGGCGCAAATGCTACTCGGCGCAACTGCTACTACACGAGCGTGAGGAGCCCTTGTGGCGAGCGCAACTAATATTGTTTGTTAATTTAATATCAATAATATGCGTAACATTGTGCCTTAGCATTATGGATATTTACAAAATAAAAGCATTATGGATATTTACAAAATAAATACAATGACCTTCAAAACAAGCATTAATTCATTTTGTATTAAAGTTTTATTAGGTTCTGACGTTTGGTTTAGGCTACATTTTACGAATTTTCAAAGTAATGAGATAGGTAGTTTTTAAATCTCAGAAAGTATTAAATTAGAAAGAAAAATTAATTAGTCTTAAAATACCATGAAATTGTGTATTATTAGAATAATTAGAATTGCTCATTCTAGCTTAAAACAGCAATTATAAAAGTTTCATTATTTTGGCATGTGCAGTTGTGAATAACTTGTTAGTAATATGTTTCTCGTGCGTAGGCCTACATGGCTTAGATCACAATTTCTCTATAGTAGGCTAATTAGTTATTATGTCAATAGTGTCAACAGATACAATCAAGATAAATTTCAAAGTAGTTTTTTTATAAAAGACCTAGGTAATAATGAATTATGCACCCATCATGGAAAGATAAATTTAATACAACGTAAGCTCAGAACAAATATAAAATAATAATAGTTTGTATGAGTGTGTTTCAATATAAATGTGTTTAGACTGACAACAAATTTGAACTTTACTATTGACAAATTATGATATGCAACCTCAAACAATGTACAAAATGTAGGTTTAACGGATACATTATTGCCTTTGAATTACAATTTATTTAATTCGTATTTAATAATCAAGTCTATGAGACAGTAATTTACATTACATAAGTTAAAACTATTTACAACAAGTATAAAGAAATGTAGGTTTGATTAATGTACGCCTACAGTTTTTAATCCTTCTTCGATTTTATTGTCTTTGGATGCACATAGTTTGCTGGATTCCTGATAGGCATTGATCTGGTGTGCCGTGGATCGATCAGTTCTGGCAGTAGGCAATCTAGAGATGCCAATCATCCATGTGAGAACATGGATATAAATACAAAGAAGCCGACCTTCACAGAACCCCTCCCCAAACACACAAGAAACCTGAGACATAATACCAATAAGAAAAACGAAAACGCATCAAGAAATAACTATCCAAATATAAAAGTAACACTTTGCTCGGATAGTCAAGGCAGACACATAGCGTCTAAAGTAGAAAGCTACAGCACTAAGAGAATAAATACCTTCGGTTACGTTAGGGCTAACACCACTCTCCTCCAAGTCTTGAACTCCTCATCCATCGATAAAAATAGCCCTTTGATCGTCTTAGGAGGCACTAACGACAGTCTTGAATGTGACCTGACTAGCATTTATAGTGACCTCGAGAGCAAACTGCTGGAAATTTGCAAAGTCAGACCAGTGTTTCTGTGCAGTGTACTAGCAAGATATGACAAATCTCTAAACCACCCGGTCAACCTGGATCTGTATATATTAAACAACTACTTAAGAGAGCTAAGCAATAGGATTGACAACCTCTTTTTAATAGATTTGGATGGACTGCAGAGATTTGATTTTACAACACACGGCCTGCACCTTAATAACAGAGGGAAGTCAAAGGTAGCGTTGTTAATTGTTAATGCTATAACTGACTGGTGCAAAAAGATTCAAGAGGCTACTTCAGCAAACAAAATGGAACTTGTTGAGAAAATAACAAACTCTGAGGACGCTGCTGTAAAAATACTGGAAGCTGATATGAAACAAATTATCAAACAAAACCTGAATAAGAAAAATACAGCCTTTGCACATTGCATATCAGCAGATTTCACACACGAAAGAAATATGAGTGCAGGGGTAGCAGTTGCCTTTAAAGAGGAGTTTGGTAAACCAACAGCTAATGATTATTGTGAACCTAACTTGACTTTACAAACAATTGACAATGGGGCTCATGTATTTAGCCTAGTAACAAAACTAAAATATTTTCAGAAACCAAAAAATAACCAGTATGCTTTTTATGATGCTGCTTTTGACCAAATCATTGATCAATTCAATAAGCATAAATTAAAAACTTTAATTTGCTCGCCTTTAGGATGCTCAAGAGATCAGGTACCACTTCTTCATTTTGCCAAACACATTGTCAGATTCCAGAGGTCCACTGATGCAACAGTTATCATAGTGTCATCTGATGAATACTACAGAGAAAAGTACAAGAACAAACACCTGCATTCTGAGTTCCTGAGAAATCTTGAACAAGCAATTGCTGTGGAGTCCACCACCCAGATGCGGCAGCGAGTTGACAGCGAAGTGTCGACCGTTCCCACCACCCAGAGGCAGCAGCGTGATGACAACGAAGTTTCAACCTTTTCCACCAGCCGCAGCGACACAGCACCACAGTGTGATAGTGAAAGTGTCAGTGAAAAGGGCAATAATGTGTTACCTGTGTGCGAAGTCTCCCTAATGTCACCTGAGACATCATCATCAAAATTAAAACCTGATTCTTTGTCTGGCTCAACAAATGAAAAAAACGACCTTTTTGTGCCACAAAAAATAACTTAAGGTTACACAATGTCTGTAAATTTACCAAATCAATTCAGAGTAATGTTAATTCAACAGTAAATTATAGGTTAGGATTAAATTTGTTTCACATTAATATTCAACATCTGCCATCACGAATAGAGTCCCTAGAAATTACAATTAATGAGTTAAACCCTGATATAATAGTTTTAAATGAACATAAAATGGTAAATTCTGAAATAGAAAGGTTCAACTTAAAAGATTACAGTATAAATGCCTCCTTTTCAAGGGTTTTATCTGTTGGAGGTGGTGTCATGGTTTTAAGTAAGGATAGCATGAAGTATAAAAAAGTAAACTTAAATTGTATTCAAAACATAATTTTAGAAAAAGAATTTGAATGCTGTGTTGTTGAGTACAAAACAGTTGGGTTGAATTTTGTTTTAATGGCAGTATATCGATCTCCTAGTTCTAGCGTATCAGTATTTTTAGAAAAATTATGTTTTTGTTTAAGAGTATTAATTAAGAGATTCAAATTTGTATTAGTTGTAGGTGACATTAACATAAATGTTTTGGATGACTCAAATCGACAAAAGCTCAATGATGTTTTGCAATTGTACAATATGAGATTTTTAGTTAATTTTCCTACCCGAATAACTTGTACTACAGAATCCGCATTAGATAATGTTTTGACTAATTTTGATGAGCTTTCAATTAGAGTCGAGGGAATTGACACACAATTATCGGACCATGATGGGCTAATGGTATCTGTAGATCCTTCTGTTGGAGAATACTTAAATAAAGCCAAAATTAAGCACAAAAATAAATATGTGACAAGAGAAACTAGAGTGTTTAATGAAAGCAATTTGTCATTGTTTGGTACGATATTAGAAAGACAGAATTGGTTTAGTGTATATAATGCTAGTGTTGATGTAAAATTTGATACTTTTCATGACATTTTTATGTACTATTTCAATTTAGTTTTTCCTAAAGTTAAAAAACGGTCCAGGAATTGTAATGATAGTTGGATAACACCTGATTTAAAACAAGATAGACAGAAAATTGTAGAGTTAAGTATAGAAGCCAGAGTTGTTAAGGATCAACAAATGTTTAACAGAATTAAAACTTTAAGGAAAAATTACAAACAGAATTTAATTAATAAAAAAAAAGATTTTTATAAAAATAAAATAGAAGAATCTAAAAACGTTAGTAAAACAACCTGGCAGATCCTCAACTCTGAGATTGGTAATAAGAAAAAACAGTGTAGCAACATTGAAATTGTATATAACGACCATACATTAGAAGATCCGCAGGAAATTTGTAGACATTTTAATGATTTTTTCTCCAGTTATGTTGAACGTTCGATAATTCCACAGTTAGATCCAAATAGTCAAAATAACAATGATGCTCTGCCTTGTTTCAATAATTTCACAAATCAAAATTTTAAATTTAGACCAGTTACAGAAATTGAAATTAAAAAAAATTTAAGTTCTTTTCCAAATAAACTTTCAACTGGATATGATGAGGTTCCAATGATAGTGATAAAGAAAGCAAGTAATCAACTAATAAAACCAATAGTCCACTTAATCAATTCCTCTTTTATTAGTGGGATCTTTCCGTCAAAACTCAAAATTGCAAAGGTAATCCCGATCCTCAAAAAAGGAGATGCACAAAATCTAGCCAACTATAGGCCATTATCATTATTACCAACCTTTTCTAAAATTTTTGAAAGAGCAGCCTACAATCAGTTAGTACATTTTCTAGAAACCAATTGTTTGCATGATAAGGAACAACATGGATTTAGACCAAATAGATCAGTTATTACTGCTGGCATAGATTTCATTAATTCGGTAATTGACTCTGTGGATAAAGGAGAGAAAACAATAGGTATTTTCTTGGACCTGAGCAGAGCTTTTGATAGCGTCTCACACAAAATTCTTTTAAACAAAATCAAAGGCCTGGGAATCAATGGCAATACTTTAAATTGGATTAGCTCATACTTGGTTAATAGAAAACAATTTGTTGAAATAAAAAGTACCATTAATAATCAAACAGTCACCAGTCATTCTTCGCTAGCACAGATGCAGCATGGGGTCCCGCAAGGTTCTATCCTTGGACCTCTGTTGTTTTTGTGCTATCTAAAAGATATTCCACATTCTTTTCAAAATGGCTCAACAAAAACACTTTGTCTATATGCAGATGATGCAAGTTTCAAAATTAGTAGCAATACAATAAATAATTTGGAACATAGTTCTTCTTCAGCTTTATTGGGTATCCATAACTTTTTAAATAATCACAGACTATTATTAAATACAAGTAAAACCAATTTTATCATGTTCAATGCAGGAAGAAGTAAAAATTCAGTAAATCCAGTAATAAAAATAAACAACCACTCTTTGGAAAAAGTTGTTTCTACCAAATTTTTAGGCTTAACATTGGATGAAAATTTATCATGGAATCTCCACATAGATCATGTAGTTAACAAAGTCACCTCTGGATTGTATGCTTTATATAGGATGTCTAATTTTTGCTCAGTAAATACATTAAAAACAATTTATTTTTCTCTTATTGAATCAGCAATCAGTTATGGCATTGAAATCTATGGAGGTACATCAAAACAAAATTTGGATAGAATTCTTATTCTTCAAAAAAGGGCGATAAGAATCATAATGAATTTGAATTTTGGTGATTCGGTTCGTCAGCATTTTACAGATTTGGGCATAATGACTGTTTACAGTTTATATGTTTTTCACACAGCACTTCATGCTAAAAAACTAAGTATAAACAATCTGGTTCCCAGGTTAGGTGACAGCCATTCCTATTTTACAAGAAATAGAAATCAAATTGCCATTGATTTCCACAGGCTAGAGTTTTATAATAAAAAACCATTAAATGCGGGTGCTAAGTTTTTACTACGGCTACCTGTGGAATTGAGAAACGTTAAATATGTAAACATGTTTAAGAAAAAATTAAAACTGCATTTGACAAATAAAACATTATATAAATTTGATGAACTCTGACAACCATACTTTTTGTTGTTTATGATGATCAACTGTTGTTTTAAATATGTACCTTATGGCTTATGGAGGAAATGTAAAGAAATTAGTTTGTTAGCTGTAATTTAGTATAATGACGCCATTCGATGTATACCACTGTATATAATATGAATAAAGACATTTTCAATTCAATTCAATTCAATTCAATATATAAAAGGCTTTTAGAGGATTTACCATTTTTTTTTGCCAAAAAGTGTCGTCCCGATCTATAACCTCCACTCGAGCTCCCAAAGGTGCCCACAACACAAAGAAGCACATGCTTCTTTTTGTAATGTGAAGCTGGCCTTGGACTTGGTAAAAATAATTATGATTTTAGCGAATTTCCCTATAGGGAAGTAGCTATTACCGTAGGTCTCATGGTAAGACTTAGGCCCAGGACCGATTTACTTTTTCATTTTAATGTCCCCATAGGCCAAAAACACCATTCGTTCAAATTTTTATATATGTATATATATATATATATATATATATATATAGGTATATATATAGATTTATATATATATATATGTGTCCGTGAACACGATAACTTGAGTAATTTTTATCCGATTTTGATGAAATTTGGTTTGAAGGTGTCAGGCGGGATAAACTTGAATGAGTTCGCGATCCAGCATGATCGGACCATGGGAACAGGGTTTTATGGGGTAAAAATTGGTTTTTCTCACTTTTTACCCTCAAAACACAAAATTTCCCAATTTTTCTCTAAACCTTCTTAAAGAGCTTAAAAAAACAAACAATTCAGTATATCAAAGTGTTTTTGTACGGTTATTGGTTACGGAGAAAACTAAAAAAATTGTAAATTTAAAATTCCCATGTTATTCTTATGGAGAATATAGTAAAATGTTGTAGTTTGCTTGTTTATGGATATATTTTGATCAAACTTGGCAAATTTATTTATTTTATAGTAAGCTATCAATATTTTACTAAAAACACACTACTTTATTAGTTTCCTTGTAGCAGCAAACCTAGGTACTCGTTAAACCTAATGTTATTTAAATAGATCAATTGAAAATCAATTCGGCCAAATGGAAATTCGCTTAGACGGCAGGTTTGCTGCGGCGGGGGTATTTATTTACACAGCCCACATCACCCGTCTTTGTAACAGTCCAAAAGTTGAATTTTTTTTCTTTTATGGCATCTTCAGGGGTCAAGTTTCTGCAGGATTCTGGACACTTTACTTCTATTATTGCATCATCTCCCACAAGCCCGTCTGGTGTTGCACCGAGATAAGGAATTTCGTTGTCTACAAAGAGTCCACACTTTGAAACAGATAATGCATTGTGCTCTTCAAACCATTCTATAGCGTTAATTTCATTACCCCTTCCGTACCTCATTGCTGGGCAATCAATGTCGGTATATAACAATTGTTTAACCATGTTTTCACAACTAGTAGTTTTTCGCCTTTTGCAAATACTTCCAAAGTTAGAGGCAGTGAGAAGCTTCCTTCTTTCTTCCTTCCACATTCCACATTCTGATTGCATAACAGTAGCTTTTTCAAGCTCTTCTCTTTCTTCATCTGTTCTTTTAAGGCTTTTGATAAATTCCCTTTTCTTTCTCTCCAGAATGTCTGGTTGCATGTCTGGCTTTTGAGCTAAGGGTCCATAGCTACTTTTCGACATTCTTTTCTCAACAATAGAATTTTTTTTCAAATTGTGTCTCTTTACTTGTGTTTTTCTTTTAAGTGCAGCCTTGCGTATTTTCATTGCTCTTCTACTTTGCATTGATTTTAAGACTTTTCTTGGACTATGTTTTATCATCGATTTGTAGAGGGTGTACAGTGATTGTCCTGTATTATGGGACACAACCGCTGCAGAACATCTAGCCTCATATGACCTGCCCTTAGAGAAGTTGACTCGTTTTCCACCTACTACTTTTGCAACGGCGGAGTTAAAATGCTCAGCTGGATTGTTGCTGTCTTGCAGTATCAAACTTCTGGCATTATCAACCAAAAAGCTTATGTGTTTCATTATCTTCTGATACATGCCACATTGCTTCATGGCAGGAACATAGTTTTTTTCTGAGATAGACACAAATAATGGTTCACCACTGAGCTTTAATAATAACTTGAGTCACCACTCTTGTGTTTAAAAAAACGTACCACTGTTTTTGCTGGGTTGTTTTCATAGGTTGGCCGTGTGATCGGTTACTTGATACTTACTTACTTTACTTGGCTTGTTGGTTGGTTGGCTGGTTGGTGGGTTGGCGGTTGGTGGGACTTGTCAAATTAGAGGCGATGGCGTCATCCTGTTGTTTTTAAATAGTAAACAAAAATACGTCAACATTATCATTGCAACATAAGTTTATTTATTTACTTTACGAGCAACCCATTTTAACAAGATCATAAATACAACCGCGATGGTTCAACATAAGTTAAGTAGGTGGGCCTGTAGGGCATTGACAAAAATAATTACGGTAGGCGTAGTAAAAATAATTACAGTACCAGGAAAGCGCACAGAGTGCTCTCTGGTAGAGTGGCTCTGGACCGGTTTTGTAGGGGGGGGGGGGGGGGTACGCCGAAAATCAGTCTGCGCTCTCACCATGTCCGAGCAACATCGCGGATACACTCTTTTGAAAAAACATTTGGGATGCCAGTTCGATTATCTTCAAACTTAATTTGTTAGGTATGTTTAAGCCATAGTTTCGTATCATAGTAATGCATTATTTTGTAGGCCTACTTGTTTTAGCCCACGAAAAATCGGCTAATTAAAGAGTAATTTTTGAAGTACCCTTTTAAAATAGCATACTCTTAATAGTAATATACTGAATTTTATAAATATGCTATCCTCCGTTCATAAACATTTTAATATTCCTCTTTATGGGGTAAAAAAATTAGATATTTATTGAAAATACTCATTTTTGTTATGGAACTAGTGCCGGATTTAGGGTACTTGCAGCCCTAGGCCAAATTACTTGAGCGCCCCCCCCCCCCCCGTGGTGGAAAGTCCTTGCGATTGCGGGAGTAATCGTGAATATCTCATATTCATCAAGGGGACATCATCATTGACACACGTGATCGTGGATGAAATCGTGGGCATCTCTCCTAAGGCCCCCTTCACACTGGGCCACCATGGTGGTGACACCAGTGGCGACACCATGGTGGCTACGTTACATTAGCATTGATTTAAATGGGACATCTTCACACTGAGCTTTGGTGGCGCGACTGGCCGCGCGACCAGAAATGCGGTGGCTCGGGGTTGCGATTTTCAGAGACACCAGTCTGGTGGCGCCACCACGTCGTACCATGGTTTCTTATCGGACTATTCACATTGGAGCGACTGGCCGCGCCACCAGTCACTACCCTCGGGCATTAATCAGTCTACTAGTGGAGTGCTAAACGTGTAGATCATGAGTAACGGTACGGATAAAGTCGATACAGAGCGTTTCATATTGGAAATACAAAATAGGCCTGCAATATGGGACATGACATCCATGGTATATTAACTAAGTTTTATTTCATTTACCTCAAAGTTAGCAATAGTTTCTCCTCTGGAGGTATGCTGTCCCGCAGTCTCGTTGATTGTCCTGATATTTTCTCTTCCACACGTCCCAGGAGTTCGTCAAAACTTGAAACACTCATTCTTGAATATGTGTAAAACTTGTCAGGGTTATTCCTAAGGTCCTGATAGTGAGTAAAGAAAGTCCCCCTGGTACTTCTATCTCTTAAAAACGGATGAACCCAAAAACTACGTTTTTTCTTACGCTTTCGCAATTTCAAAAAAAGATATGCTAAAACACCTGCTTCTTCCATGATTAAACTGTGACTGACTGTGAGCTTTGTAGGCTGCAGCTGCATTGGTGGCTGAGCTGGTGGCTGAACTGGTGGTTCGCACATTTTGACCGACCACCATGGTGGCCCAGTGTGAAGAGGCCCTAAACCAAGTCAAAACCATCATAGGTATCCGTGACCGCGGCAAAATCGTAAACATCCCCCGCAGGCTGCAACAAAAGGACATCACCCTCGACACTCGTGACCACGGCGAAATCGTGATCATATCCCGTGAGCTGTGACCTTGAGGACATCATCGTCAGCATCACCTGCGACCGCAGTAAAATCGTGAAAATCTCCCGTGGGCCGCAATCATGGGAACATCATCATTGACAACTCGCGACAGCGGCTAATTCTTGAATGTCTTCAGCGGGCTGCGATTATGAGGACACATCACCGTCTAGCGTGGTGCGGCACCGTCCCGCACCGTCGATGCGGGACGACCCGCAAGGCCCTTTCACACTAGCTGCCCGGATCCGGGCGTTTCCAGGCTGAAACTTTGTGATTTTTGGATGTATTTCATTCAAATAAATAAACGTAAGGTGGTTATGCTTCTTGTTGTATGTGAAAATAAAATACAGTGCCCCCTTGTTAAACAACCTAATTGGATCGATGCCGTGTGTGTAAAAATTTCAATTCATTGTATTTTTTAAAAATTATGGTGACAGCTGCGAGTTAACGGATCTTAAACTTCTGTAGAATGTCAACGGCATAACTGATTTCAAATCTAAATACACCTTTCGCCATGCTTCCCTATAGAGAAGAAGCGTATTTCATAGGTCGCTACACTACTGTGAAATTACATGTTTTCGTTGTATGTTTATCATCTGCAAAAATCTGTCATTGCATTGGTTATTACGGCTAAAGAATGCGAAAGTAATGTTTACTATATGTTTTGGATTTAACTGACGTAAACAAACAAATATTTGTTATTGTTTTATCTACTGTTTCATTTTCATTTTTCAACAACTAAAATAAACATTAACTTTAAATCGAAGGCATAACTTAAAAAATTATATGAGTTTTGTAATGAAGAAAATAATTATTCTTTGTAGTGTAGTTCAAAACAAGAGTGAAAGAGGGGTCTACACTTGTTCACGACCATTTAAAGTGCTTGATAAATCTCGCACTTCAAACATGGTCTCTAATATGTAATGAATCACTTTCTACTCTTGTTATGAAAATACTATAACATCTGGGACCATTTTTTTTATTTCAGTGCACTATAGAAGATAAAGAAATTCTGTAGTTCAAATTTTGATATAAATGGATTTTTATGCACATATTTTGTAGGCGGTTTTAGCTTAAACAACACTTCATTTCCTTCCATATATTTTGAAGAACATGTAAGCGCTCGTTAAACCAAATGTTTTATATTAAATAAATCAGACATGTTTAATAAAATCGTTTGTAAAAATTTAAACATGCGAATGAAAGATGGTTTGATGAGTTGATTGGTTTGTCTTCAAACTAAGCCAAAATATAAAGCTTGACCAAACTAATCAGCTCTATATAAATTTCAACTTCCATACCAAAAACAACCAACTTCCCTATTATGTTAACAAGAGTATTACAAAATCAACCACTGATAGGCATAGACTGTCAAAATTACTGATTTATGTGCGGGCGAAACCAGCCCGTCCCGCGCAAGTGTGAAAGCGTACGTAAGAGCCCATGATCTAAAAACTATTCATGCGGTTTCGACCCGCATTGGAAGTTTAGGTTCGTGCGGGTGATTTTTAACCCGGACAGAGGCTTAGGTCTGTCCGGGTCAACCCGCACTGGTGTGAAAGCTCCCATATGATTCAATAGTCTAAACATCATCGTCCGGTGCGGGACGACCCGCAAGGCCCTTTCACACTATCAGCCCTAAAGGCGTTTACAGGCTGAAACTTTGTGATTTTTGGATACATTTCATTCAAATAAATTAAAGAAAGGTTGTGATGCTACTTGTTGTATCCGAAATTAATATACAGTGCCCCCTTGCTAAATAACTTAATTGGATCGATGCCGTGTGTGTAAAAATGTCAATTTATTGTATTTTAAAAAGTTATGGTGACAGCTGTGGGGTAACTTCTGTGGAGTAATTTCTGTAAGATCTTAAACTTCTGTAGAATGTCCACGGCATAACTGATTTCAAATCTAAATACACCTCTCGCCATGTTTGAGTTGCTACAGCTTAACTAACAATGGCATGCTTTCCCAGTGCACTATAGGATTATCATTTTATAAAATAAATTATTTTATTTCAGTGCACTATAGTAGATAAAGTAATTCTGTAGTTTGATACATATTTTGATACATAAGATATTTATGCACATATTTGTAGGTGGTTTAAGCTTAAACAACACTTCATTTCCTTCCATTTAGATCAACATGTAAGTGCTCATTAAACCAAATGTTTTAATATTAAATAAATCAGGCAGGTTTATTACAATCGTTTGTAAAAATGTTAACATGCAAATGAAAGATGGTTTGCTGCAGTGCGGGTCTCGTCCTACACACTGGCCTTAAAACTAAACCAAAATATAATGCTTGACCAAACTAATCGGCTTTATATAAATTTCTACCTCCATACCAAAAACAACAAACTTCACTATAAGTTAACAAGCGTTCTACAAAATCAACCACACTCAACCACTGATAGACCCAGACTGTCAAAAATACTAATTTATGTGCGGGTGAAACCAGCCCGTGAAAGTGTGAAAGCGTATATAAGAGCCCATGATCTAAAAACGATTCATGCGGTTTCGTCCCGCATTGGAAGTTTAGGTTTGTGCGGGTGATTTTTCAACCCGGACAGAGGTTTAGGTCTGTCCGGGTCAAGCCGCACTGGTGTGAAAGCTCCCATATGATTCAATAGTCTCAAACAGCTTCGTCCGGTGCGGGACGGTCCCGCACCGCGCTGGTGTGAAAGAAGGCTAACGCTCCTTTCACACTATACGTTTTCGCTCGTACGAGTGTTAATCGTGCGGGCAGACGGTCGTGGGTCTGTTGCTTTCACACTATACGATTTGTAATCGTACGGGTATCGAAACCCCCCACTCCACCAGTACAGAGTTCATTGATACTTTAGTGGAAAGTTTTGTGGAGTATGGATCGGGAGCAAATTATTGCTGCGCTAATTATTTACAGACACATGAAAAGAAATAAACGCGGCCGTCTGCACTGGGTACATCCCATAAATGTAAGACGTGAGGAAGTGGGTGTGTTTAATACATTATTCGAAGATTTGAGGAACGATGAAGCCATGTTTTTTTTACTATTTTCGTATGTCGAAAGAATCGTTCGACGAATTGCACGATAAGTTGAAAAGTGATCTTCAAAGAAATAATATGACGTTCAGGAATTGCATTCAACCAGTTGAAATGCTGGCTGTGACTTTAGGACAACTGAAACTAATTACAACAACTGAATAATACTATAAAGTGCGCACAGGTAATTAAACTCAATAACCAAACAATTAAACTGAAAAACGAAATAAAAACTATATAGCAAAAACGCTGCGAACTGCACTCGGGGAGGGCTCCCACACGACTAACAACCGTGTAGTGTGAAAAGGGCCATATGGTTACATGGTCCACTAGCAGTAGACACGACTATTACTCGTGCGGGAGTCGGATACCAACCGTGTGCACCTACGGTCGCGACGCGGGTCAAAATCGTACACGGTTGGTAATCGTATAATGTGAAAGGGGCCATAAGCTCCAATGCGATACAACAAATACGACTAATAACCGCACGAGCGAAAACGTATAGTGTGAAAGGAGCGTAACGCGGCCGCGGCTAAATCGTGAACGTCTCCCGCGGGCCGCAATCACGGGGACATCATCATTGACAACTTGCGACAGCGGCTTAGCAGGAAACCCACTGGTCCGACACTCTCCGACACTCTCCGACACGTCACCTTCCGTCAAGGCTCCGACACCTTCCGACAAAATTACTTTGCATTATTTTAAATGGACTGTAAACCACTAGTCAGACACGACACCTTCCAATCCGACACGTCACGACAACATTGCTCTCTGGGGCATTCTTGTCGGATGTCGGATCCGTCATTTCTCCACTCTGCGTGCACCAGGCCTAGATTTAATGTCTAGCTTTGTGTGTGATCACAATATGTGGAATGGATATGGAACATGTGATCACAAGAGTGTGATGTTTTTGTACAACTATTGGTTACGGAGAAAACTCAAAGAATTTTTATTTTAAAATTCCCATGTTATTCTTTTGGAGAATATTATAAAATATTGTAAGTTTGTTTTCTGATGGATATATTTTGATCACACTTGGTAAATTTCTTTATTTTATACTAAGTTATTAATAGGCCTACTTTACTAAAAACCACACTTTTTTACCCTCCCTGTAGCAGCAATCCTAGGTACTCATAAAACCTAATGTTAATTAAATACACTTAACTGAAAATCAGATCAAGTAAATAGAAATTTGCTTAGTCGGCAGGTTTGCTGCGACGGGGCTATTATTGTTTAGGTTTTGTACTGTACTTTTTGCTAGTTTTCCTGTAGTACAGTAAATGTTACCGGAATTATCAAGGTGAGTATAGGAAGGTCCTTGACCATTGTAATCTCTCATACTAACAGAGATCGTTGTAAATGTTATGGACTTTTTTCATTATTTGCTCCCTAACTACTGCTTGTGAACAGTATGTGATCACATGTTCCTTCGCAACTGGCACTGTAGAGTGGTGGTGTATTTCTCGTCGAAGGCCTACTGTCGGAGCCCGTCGGACCAATGGGTTAATGCCTTAAAATTGCGGAAGGCGTCGGAAGGTGTTGGAGACTTGACGGAAGATGTCGTGTCGGAGAGCGTCGGACTAGTGGGTTTCCTGCTTTACCGCGGGCTGCGATCATAAGGACACATCACCGTCAAATCCGGTACTGTATGGAACCCTTAATTAGCCTACATTAATATGATCACACAACTCGTGCGATAATGATAATTTTAATGATAATATTAATGATAATAATGATGGGGACGATTTGTAAGATCATTTACAATATTGTAATTTATAATTATTCATACACCAGTTATCGTATTACTTTGTTATTATAAACAAATAAAATCAAATTAATTAAAATAAATCCTTTGCGCACAATGAAAGTTAGATATTTACGTACAAGTATTCAGTACGAGTTTATGTTTCTTGATTCATAATTCAACAAGTAGGTTTACTTCAAAGTATTGAATTAGCTCATATTGAATTTGAGACATATTACATAAAAAATATATAATTGTCTATAATTTATTGACCACGTTTTTAAAAGACTAGCAGCGAACCACGATGCCCATATCAAAATATAATGGTGATTATTAATTTATTAGTGTGAGGTATATTTTATACTGGTCAAGACCTACATACCTACCTTGTTTGGTGTGTATATCTTATCTTAATATATATAATATTATAATTAATGTGAAAGTTTGTGTGTTTGTTTGTTTAAAATCCATTTTTAGCCCCTGTGATATTAATTAAAAATAGGTATTTACCTTCGTCTACAGCTCAATCTGTTGTAACTTGAGTTAAGCGGCCTACACACTACACGTGCATTGCACGCCGTGCCATTTTTTATATTGGCACGACGTGCTTTGCACGGCACATTTTGCCCACACACTTGATCTTCAGTGTAGCCTGCAACGTGCTAAATTACATCGTCTGTTCGTACAAATGAAATGCAGAACACACACATGTTTTAAGAACATTGGACATGATTAATTGATTAATCATTAAAAATAGACACAAGCCAGCAGCACTAAGCCACCTGAGTGCCTAGGTTAGTCCAGACCTTGCACCTCGCTGCCGTACAGATATATGCCGGCAGGGCACTTGGTTCACAATACTGTGGTGGAGGATGTTGCGTCTCGGGTCACGCATCACATACAGCGTGCGATCCATTGTGTTATAATCTCGATGGTCGTGCCAATTATCAATGATCAATGATCAATGATCAATTATCAATTATTTAAGGTGGGGACGCCACTATGTGCGAATTTAATCTGTGTTGCAAATGGCCAAGACAAAATGCCGTTGATTCACTAATAAGAAAGTACTATTATAGGGTCAAACCCTGTCAAAAGTGGTTGAACTACTAGCACGTGGCACGGGACCGCCTACACACTAGCACGTCAGAATGGCGTGCTTTGGCACGGCACGCCAAAAATCAAACTCGTCTTGATTTCCACCGTGCCATGCCAATGCACGCCGTGCTTGCACGGTGTTCACTACACACTTGCACGTTTCGTCAGTTTTTGGCACGACGTGCTTGCACGGCGTGCAATGCACGTGTAGTGTGTAGGCCGCTTTACGGCCGTTTCGGCATTATAATGCCATCGTCAGACGTTGAACATTCAGCTGAAGTAGCGTCGTCAGAGTTGAAACACATAACACGAACACGAATAACATTTTACAATTACTAACGAAGACACAACGAACAGGCCTGTCGCACACACGGTACCGGTTGACATTGCCACGATCTGAACTGGATGCCGACTGGAGGTTAATCCTGCATCGTTCTTTGCGTAGTGGTGTTATCAGCTGACCTTTGTACTCCTGCCTTTTGTCTCTTGTCCTGGTCTAAAATACTATTGAAAATTATGTGTGATTTATATTGTAGTTTGTCATTTAATATTGTGTCATCAAAATTATTTTCTGTATAGGCTCTGTAAATTTCGTATTCTTCTAATGTGTCCAATTTATTTCCTTTCTTGCTTGTTTGGAGTATATCGAGGCCAGTGTTCAGTTCATACATGTCATGGTTTTTGTCAACCAAGTGTTGAGCAAAGGATGATTTTTGTTTGTCGGCTCTTGGACATGGGTGATGTTCTTTGTACCTGGTTCCGAATGTCCGTCCAGTTTTTCCTATATAAAAGCTCGGGCAACTAGCACATTTAATTTTGTATACACCTGACTTCTCACTTTTGTCGATTACACGATCAGAAACGTTTAATTTATTAATTGTCTTGTTGTTGGTCTTGAACGCCAATTCGATACCATGTTTTTTCAATTCTTTCGTAAGTGAGTACTGAATTGAATGTGAGTACTCTACACATACATACTTCTTCTTTTGTGGTTGGACGTCTCCAGACTTTTTGTTTTTCATCTCACTATAACCTGTCAATCATATTGCTGTTGTACCCATTAGATAGCGCTATGTGTTTTATCAAATTGAGTTCTTTATTAAAATTGTTGTCTGACATTGGAACATTTAACAATCTATATAACATACTATTATAAACGGCATATTTCTTTGATGGTGGACAGTGGCGGTTCTAGGACCTTGTGAAGGGGGGGGGGGCTACCGGGGGGCTTGGGGGGTGTGGAGCAATTTGGAATTTTCAAAGCCAATTGGTGACTTTCTAAAGCCATTTTTAACACCTAAAACCTTGCCTAATTGTCCATAAACTCCGCATTTCACCTGTTGTTTGTCATGAGCAAATAGACATTTTAAAAACTAAACCATGGCGATTGCATTCATGAATTTCAAAACACTGTAGACTATAGTGTGTTCCGTATACGGCCATATCCTAAAAAAAAAACCGTTGGGCGACTTTCTACAGCCAGTTTTAACGTCTAGAACTGTGTGCAAAACCTCCCATTTCCCCATTTTTATTTGTCATGAATAAGAAGTAGACATTTTTAAAACTAACTATGACGATTGCATTCATAAAATCTCAAAACATATTGTAGGCTACGGCAATATCGTCCTAAAAGCTGTTTACTGACTTTCTAAAGCCATTATTAATGTCTATATTTGTGTCCAACTGTCCAAAAACCTGCCATTTCACCTGTTATTTGTCTTTGTCATGAGCAGTAAGTAGACATTTTAAAAATCAAACTATGACGAACTTGCATTCATGAATTTCAAAACATAGGCCTACTGTAGACTACGAAGCCATATCTCCTAAAAATAAGGTCACTTTTATATGGCCATTTCTAACGGCTAGAACTGTGCTCAATAATTATCCTAAAACCTTCCATTTCACCTATTATATGCTGTTTATATGTCATGCAAGCAAGTAGATACGTTTAGATAGATCTGTCACAATATATACAGTATCGAATTCAGTACCGGTAATAGCATTTGACTATACAAAACTTTAACACTAGTGTTTATACAGGGTGTTTTTTTAAAAACTTGCATCTTTATTTATGTAAAAACCGCAATAGATAGAAATATGCAGTTTGCGGGAATCATCTATTGACGTAGGGGGACCAATTGTTTTGAATTCAACGTTACATTCACATTCCCCCCCTTTCCCCCCCTGCCCCCAACTTATTTTTTTTAAATAGCAAGGTACCCCTTGTGACATATCAAATAAAAGAGCATATAAAAATAAAATGTTTGATGAAAAAAAATTGAAAATCGGTTCATAAATTTGTGAGATATTCCCCCCCTCACCCCCCCGGAACTTAATTTTTTTTAATAGCAAAGTACCCCTTGTGACATATCAAATGAAAGAGCATGAAAAAAGAAAATTTTTGGTGAAAAAAAATGTAAAATCGGCTCATGAATTTGTGAGATAATCACCCCCCTTTTCCCCTACCCATAACTTGTTTTTTAATAGCAAGGTACACGCCCTTGTGACATATCAAATGAAAAATAAATTTCCCCAACATTTTTCTTTTTTCATGCTCTTTAATTTGATATGTCACAAGGGGTACTTTGCTATTAAAAAAAAATTAAGTTCCGGGGGGTAAGGGGGGGGATATCTCACAAATTTATGAACCGATTTTCAATTTTTTTTCATCAAACATTTTCTTTTTTCATGCTCTTTTATTTGATATGTCACAAGGGGTACCTTGCTATTTGAAAAAATTAAGTTGGTGGCAGGGGGGGAAAGGGGGGGAATGTGAATGTAACGTTGAATTCAAAACAATTGGTCCCCCTACGTCAATAGATGATTCCCGCAAACTGCATATTTCTATCTATTGCGGTTTTTACATAAATAAAGATGCAAGTTTTTAAAAAAAAACACCCTAGTAAATGGTAAAAGGCTATTGGTGCTACCGCTGATTGCTGATTGATGCCTATGGCCTGTGTAAAGTTAGTGGCTAGCAGACAATTTGACAACTATGGAACATCAGGAAATCAGCTGTTTCCCCGTCCTTGCTCGCGCGCTCGGCGCTCGCCTTTGCCCTAGCATGTCAACAGCTGACTGCTGTAAAAATTGGATGATGCGTATAACTAACTTTCCATTGCGAAATATTGTTTTATTTGCTGTGCTATTGTCCACAAAGTTGATCTATGTGGAACTTAATACTACTACTGCCATCGCTTATTAAGATTAATAAAATCTACATTGATGTCTGTTTTATGACTTTGCGTGTTTTAAGGACGAAATGTACGTTTACACCACACTACATTATTTTGACGAACTTCCCACGCAAGGATTTAGTCCAGAAAACAGCTGTTTCCGCCAGCTTATTCAAATGGGGTTTCATTGCGTACTACTGTACTGCAATGAGTTTTGCCGGACACCAATCAGCTGATTATACTGTATTTAGGTGTCAGGGAGTGGTTATAAACAAAAACATAACCTATCTTAGAGGTTATTACTAGTGATTTTTAGACATTTAGTTGGTGGAAATATATAAGGATTTGTACGGATTTAGTAGTATGGCGTAAACTATCGTACGTAACTCGTCCAAAATGTGTGTACCGGACTCATATGGTAATCCCGTACTCGACTTCGTCTCGCACGGGAACGACCACACTCGTCCGGCAAACACTTATTTTCAGGACTAGTAACGTAATATACTATTAAATTTATTTTTCCAGGGTCCAAGGGGGGGGGCTTTTGCCCCTGTAGCCCCCCCCCTTGGAACCGCCACTGATGGTGGATGGTATGACGTGTTATGGATGGTTTGGTTTGACGTGGTTGGCTTACGATAAATGCTGAAATCCAATCTATTGTCAAATTTTTCTATTGTCAGGTCTAGAAAATTCATTTTGTTTGACTCCTCAATTTCCATCGTGAATTTCAAATTTGGGGCAATATTGTTTAGATATTTGTGTAATAATTCCAGTTGTCGGACGTTACCATTAAACAAAAGAATAGTGTCATCCTCAGATTGTGAGTAGAATTTTCCTTCAAACTTAAAATAATTCTGTTGAAGTACTTCTTTCAGAAGGGCTAAAAAATCATCGACTGCTTCTGGCAACATATTTGAACTGGAAGTCCGGTGACCTTGGACTAATTCCAAAGTGTTCTAGACTGGTACCATTGATTATCATAGTCAATGCCGGTACATTGGTGTACAAATTAACGATGTCAAATGAAACCAATAAATCATGCATCCTTATGTTTAAATCTTTAGTTTTTTTCAATAAAATCATAGATGTTTTTTAGACTTAAATTATTCTGGAATTGGATCTGGTTTCTTAAAATTTGTTCTAGCTTTTTAGCGAGTGAGTAAGTTGGTGCAGAGGTGTGGTCCACCAACGGTCTTATTGGGACGCCTTCCTTGTGCACTTTAGGCAATCCTCGCAACACTGGTGCAGTGGGGTTGGTAACCATCAGGCACTTTATTTCCTCGTCGCTAAAAAGTACCTTACTATTATTTACAAGTTTCCTAATTTTCCTTTGCTACACTTTGGTGGGGTCTTTTTTCAATTCTACAACGTTTTGAATGTTCAACTTCTGACGATGGCATTATAATGCCGAAACGGCCGTAACTCAAGTTACAACAGATTGAGCTGTAGACGAAGGTAAATACCTATTTCTAATTTGTTTGTTTGTTTGTTTGTGTGTTTGAAGTTCAATCACGCATAAACCACTGGACGGATTGGGCTGAAATTTGGCATGATGATACCTTACATTCCCGATTAACATATAGGCATATTCTTATCTCAAAAATCCTTTCGGGCTCCGCCCCAGTGGCTCTGTAATTCCCCATGTTACCTTATGAGTATTCATATTTAAAAAGAAATTAATGAATGTCAGCTGTTTCAACTAAAAAAGTTGGTTTTATGATGTGGAAAAGCATTAAAAAGTTATAAGATTTACCAACAGAGTGCAGCACTAAATTTTTTTTGCATTTATGAAAACAGCTAATCTATATAATTAATACGCTACATGAAACTTTGTCGGTTGAACTCCTCCGTCATTTCTTAGCCGATTTTATCCATTGACGTCTCATTGGAAAGAGCGTGTCGCGTAGATTTGCAAACTGGCCTTACATTTTTGAAAAAGTCCCTTGGCCTCTGCCCCATTGGCTTTGAAAGTTCCCACGTTATCCTTATGGAGAACACAATTGTTTACATTTTGATCAGCTGTATAATTTAATTGCTGTTATTTATTTTTCAATACAAAGTCTTTTAAACTCATCGGAAATGATGATGGCTTTTATTTGTTTTAAAATAACTACTTTACGGCTTTGGAATTGCTCGATTTCGAGCAACGTGTTTACTAGTTTGAATTAAGCAGCAACAAAAAACTTTGATTCGCAATGAGAACTAGGATTGTTTACAGTTATGTTTATGTTTTTCATTTTATAAATAATAATTTGTGATATTTTGCAAATTGTTGATAATTTATTTTTCTCTATTGTTAAGGTAAAGTGGTGGAACATTATGGCTATGGTAAATTAAAAAAAAAATTATCAAACTGTGTCCTCCCTTATTGCAAACGCAAAGCTTGAGTATAACTGCAATAAGCATTTTATACTTATACTCCAACCCCGTACGAAGGACGGGTACTCTGCTAGTATTATAAAAATGTGAAAGTTGGTGTGTTTGTTTGTTTGAAGTTCAATTACGCATAAACCGCTGGACGGATTGGGCTGAAATTTGACATAATGATAGCTCACATTCCCGATTAACATATAGGCATATTCTTATCTCAAAGATCCTTTCGGGCTCCGCCCTAGTGGCTCTGTAGTTCCCCATGTTAACCTTATGAGTATCTGTAATATTAAAACGAAACAGTGTTTTTTAATTTCACGATTCTGAATCAACCACTTGACGGATTTTCTGGATTTTTGTATTGAAAGAAAGATAATTTTGAGAACTAGGGAATGTCGAAGCCATAATTTTAGTTTAGGGTCCCAGTTTTTTAGAAATTAAGTTTTAATTCTTGAAAAGTCTAGCAGCCGGCGCTAAGATTCTAAACTAGCTTTTGGCATAAAATAATTTGCTTAACATAACAGCTGTAAACATTCAGCTTTTGTGTCACAAATTCAGCATTTGGATAAAAATGTAAAGACATACTTAGGGTTGACTTATTTATACTATGTGTAATGCTAATTATTGATACGTTCAATTCTTCTGTAAGAGGATGACAGATTAATTTAATATACATATTAAAATACAAGGATGTTCAAATTATTTTTTAAAGCAATCTTTGTAATCTTCGATTTGTTTTAGAGCAATATAATTTGTTTTAACTAACAGCTGGTTTATAAAAATGTCCAATAGAACTATGAGGTTATTTACTCTGATTTTGTCATTGATTATAGAAAATAAGTAAGATTAGTAGACCACCGAGATAAGTAACACCATCGATGTGTACAAGTCGAGGCTCTGTACACGAGTTAAGTAAAAAAAATATGCAAATTTTTTCACTGCTCAACTTTTTTGGAAAGGGTAGGAAAATCACAATTTTTACATGTTTTAATTTATCTTGGCAGCTTTTTGTTTACAATCAATGTTTTTGAATGCTTGAACTTTGTTTGGATTAGGCCCGGAAATATTGATGTCATAAAGATGGAGATAAGAATCCTCAGGAATACGATTTTAAATTACCACCACAACCTCAGACGGGTGTTATCCAAAGATATACAGATGAATGACATAGATTGAACACAACGTCATCATTGACCTAGGATACTGCAATTAGACTAACCATCCTTTTTTTATGAAATCGGAAAAAGTTGCTTGGCGTGTGTTTAGTTGTGGTTACGTTTGGTGGCGCTGAATATTTTATAGTTTAAATAAATGAATATGGGGAATTATGATGTACATTGATTCAATGAGGGTGGTTTAATTATCCCAATATTGGAACTGATAACGGAATGGATAATAAACATAGACAATTAATTACGTCACTAGCTTTACTAGCGTTTTTACTTTTTAAATTCCTTCAACATGTGACCAGTTCTTTTGTTCAAATGAATATTATTTTTAACTCAGCTGTTTACAAAACAAACTAATATGTTGTTGTGTTTACACTTATTTATTTAGCAATTGATGCAGTGAAATTGACATAAAGGATGTGTGTGGACGATTCGTTCAATGATGTCAGGACGCCAACGTTAGAATTATGTGTACTGTGAATTTTATTGGATGTTTTCGTTTTATTTTAGGGAGTTTCAATTCAGACCTACTGGAAATTGTGTATAGTATGATTAATTGTATTGTGGTGATATTGATTATGGAAGAGGTAGGTATGCGATGGAAGGTGATATCATTGACTAGGCCTATACACTTCTCAATTGATTTACCTTACTCTTTCTACTGTAGGCTTCAATAAAATTTGTCTTTATACGTGTAAACTAGCTGTTCTGAATTATAGGCCTACACCGTTTGACACAGAATCGGTGGTTCAGTTAGTTGGTCTGACCAATGAATACAAACCAGTAACCACTATAGTGGTTTGTATTCATTGGTCTGACCCTCCGAAAGAGCGCAGCGCTCGGTCTTAGTTCGTTTCTTCGCTACAAGATAGCGCGCTCTACGGCTCTCACTCCCCTCCCGTGACGTCAGCCGCTGCCACTGCCACTGCGCCCGTCCGCCGCCCGCCGGCGCCGTACACGTCGGCGAGGGGCCATAGTCAATGCCACTATAGTTACTAGATCCGACTCCGATGCGAGTACTGAATGCAGCTGTGTGGCCACAACACGTTGTTGGAACAGAGGCAAATTGTTAGTACACCAAACTCCTAACGGGTTTCAAACAATAATTCTTTTTGGAATTGTTTGAAACCAACATTAAATTAATGTTGCAGTAAATTCATTTTATTTTTCTAAACTTCTTAACATATAAAAACCATTTATCAGCACGACGGCCCTTTGCAATTTTTATCCTAGTAATAACGATGTGGGCAAAATAAAAAATTTTGGTTTTGTTAGGCTTATATAAAAATAATTAGACAATAAATATTTTAAGCATGGAATTTCCAGTAGATTTATTACGTTAGTGGGCAACGTATTAGATCAGATAACCTTACTAAAATTATACATGATTATAATACCAAAAGAGGTTGGGTCGTTAATTGACAATTAGGCCTAATCCTAGATATGTTATGATATTTGTACGTGGGTTTACGGGTTCGTCGTCGATGGATATTTACAGCAATTGACAAAATAATACTCGATTCACAAAAGAAAATACGATAATTTGTATGAAACATAATATAGAGAAAATCATTTTCAAAGAAACTTATCATAGATTGAATGCTTAACTATATATATATCTATACTGCATATCTAAACGATTACCAAGAAGAGGTTGTGTCTGTCTGGCTGTGTGTTTGTATGAGCTAAAACTACTGAAACAACTGCGCTCAAACTGCACAAAAACAAAGCTACAGCTCCGAGGATACGGGCTTACCCCAACTCCGCGCGGTGGTCAGAAATCTGTCAAATCCGACTGCCCAACTCCGCGCAGTGGTCACTTCGGGTCCCTCGCGGCACATGCCCAACTCCGCGCAGTGGTCAATTTTGGCTCTCACAGCCCTGACGAATGAGAGTTTGCGCTCTAAGTTTGAAATTATGATATATTTTCATCATTTATAAGAAAGGGAAAGTAAAAAGGTATATGCCTACCCAAAACAGGAGACGAAGCTTAAAAACCACTAATATAAGAAGTTTTAAAAAGCCCGTGAGAAAGAGTGACTGTAAATTTATATGTTCCAAAGTCTACAATACTCTATCATTCATATTAGCACTGGGTTTATGAGCTTGCTGATAAACTTGAGTACCAAATTCAAAAATGTTAAGTCTTGTAAACAACCACAGATTGCTTCAACAAATTGGCTGTAATCTCTGTTTCATAAAACAGTTAGCTATACACCTCAAATTGGGGGGGAAATTGGCTGAAATTGGTTTACGAGCATATTTCTTTTACATTTTATTAAAATTGGCGAATTTTACGTCTATGAAGAGGGTTTTCATTGAATCCAGACCCAGACCAACGTTTTAGCGAATTTCCCATATATAGGGAATAAGCAATTACCGTAGGTCTCATGGTCAGACCTGGACTCACTGATTAAATTTTTCGTTTTTATTTCCCAAAGGCCGAAAACACCATCCGTTCAAATTCATATATATATATACCGGTATATATATTGTATGTGTATATATGTAAGTCTGTTTCTGTTAGCACGATAACTCGAGCAAAATGATCTGATTTTGATTAAATTTGGTGTGAACGTGTAAACCGTTTATTCGAACGAGTTCACAAACCAGCACGATTGAACCATGTGAACGGGGGCTTATGTATATATTATGAAAGTATAACGTTTTGAAATTTCTTTTGAAACCACTTTGTAAAGCTTAAAAACAAATAATTCAGTATATCGAAGCGTAAAAGCACCATGATAGTTACAGAAAAATGCCAAAGAATTCTTATTTTTTAAATTCTCATGTTATTCTTATGTAGAATAAGTAAACTGTTGTAAATTCCTGTAAAAGGAACATATTTTGATTAAATTGTCAATTGCATTTATTTTACACTTAACTATTGACATTTCACACTTTTTACCCTGTCTCAAACACTTTTTGATTGGTCCGTAATTGACGGGTAACCTTAATATTACAAGTGGCCACCGCGCGGAGTTGGAATTGGCCCTAAAAGTGACCACCGCGCGGAGTTGGGCTAAACCCTTCGGGGGCCATAAAACTTTTCCTCGGATTAAATTTGACCACTGCGCGGAGTTGGGCAATCCCCGAGGATACATAGCCATATTCCCGCTTCAATGTTAACCTATGGGCCAGGACTCTGCTGCCCCGCGGGTTTTCAAAGTTCTGAGGCGAGAGTTTCAATAGTAAATATCGATTGGTCTTCTTGGTAACAAAGAACAAACCTCCAAAGCTGTTGTTGAGGTAATTTTTTCTATGAGTTTCACCGTCTGAAATGAAAGTACCTAATTTGTTTAAGAGGAAGTATAATAATAATCAAGTTCATTTACATGTTATAATTTATTAATTTATTAGTGTGGCAAGGACTCTGTATACAGTCTTGTAATTATAAACACATAACGAAAACAGCCCAACTCATAGTAGTGTAGTAAAAATGTAATTTGATCATATTGTTACTTACTTTATAACATCTAAGGAATTTGTAACACCTAAAATATAATGATCTTAAAATGAAACTACAGTACGTTCTCAATGCTTTTTTAAAGGGAAGCAAAGAACATTTAGCATTGATACAATTATTAGGAAAATCTGTAAAACAATCATCATTTGCTTCATATATTTTATGTAACATCAAATACCGTATGACGCAGAAAATAAGTTATAAGTAGCAAATTGTAAGTGTTTAAAAACTTGTATATCTATTAAATAATTTGATGAAGTAATAATCATTACGATAATTAATTATTAGGCCACCTTCTAAAGAATAGGCCTTAAGCCTATTCTTAAGTAACTAGTGTACCTGTTCCTTGAATTCGAGCAATTGCGAAATATTACACGTGTTATTTTAAAACGAATAACAGTCATAATTTCTGATGACTTTAAAAGAGTCGACACAAAGATTATGGAAATACTCACGATGTACATAACAGATCGATATATTCAACATTTCCTGTAAATATCTTATAATTTTTCAAAAGCTGATCTTGTTTTTTTAGTGTTTCTATAAATATTTTCCACTCATAGCCGCATTAGGTTGTCCATAATAACGGTTATGAATTCTTAAAAAAACATTATTTATATTTCTTCTACTTGGTGGTGTTCTATGTCTTTCCTATGTTTCCATAGTTTTCAAATCGGCTCTTTCAATAATCGATCATGAAATGCAGCACAGAGTTAATTCAGTTTTCTTTGTAGTATGTCAAATTGTCCAGGCTTTCTCGCTTTTTTCAATTGTAATATTTACGCCAAGCCAAATTCAAATATAGTAAATATTTCATTTCTACCAAGTCAGTAAATGTAAATGGAAAAGCAAGGATATACTAATTGACCACCTCTACTTCCCAGTTTACTTGGCTCCGGCCTTGTACAGTGTGTGGACAGACCGACTAGAGTTACACAGGACACTGCCTCCTGCATTGATCACATATTTGTACGGTACTGTGACATGACTGCTGTGCGCGCTGCTATCACACTGCCTCACCGACCGGCGACCACTATGCCACCCGATGCCACCGCCCTCACTATACATGACACTGCATACACACATGCACACACACTCAACATTCACACTGCAACCGGACCTCCTCAAACTTACCTTGATCACACCCTACACACTCAAAATCTTTCTCAGACGGACTGGGGACCTGTCCTAAACTGTCTAGATGTCAGTGCTCGGAACTCTTTTACAAAAACCTTGGATTTTCTATAAAAATGCATAAAAACCAATAACTACAAGCTCGTCTAGACGTAAGAGAATTAAACCGTGGATTACAGACAGTTTGGTCACATCAATACGTACTAGAGACAAATTAAGTAAAGCTGCACGCCGTCAACCATTTAATGATAATCTACAAAACTTATTACCGGAATTACAGACACAACCTAAGCAGTCTATTAAAAAGAGCCAAAAGAGATTTTTACAGGGAAAGACTCAACCAGTACAGTTAAAATCCTAAACTATTTTGGGGACTGATCAATGATCTTGCTGGCAGATCATTACTCGAGCCTTTGCACTCTGTTCTTAAAAAATTGAAAAGTACGATTCAGCATTAAACGACAAACTCAACAAACCTCAAAAGGATTCAGAACTAAGTACGGGGGGCCTAATATTATTATTTATAAATATAACATACTAGATTGCATATAATATTATTTATGCATCCAAACTATACAAAAAAACTGTGTTTAATAGTTTGGATAAAAGGCAAACGGAGTATCTTGTCTGTTGTAAAATAGTATTTGGAGTATGATTCAAGACTTCCTCTAACATAGTAACATAAATAAATAACTTAGGCCCTATCTAGTCAATGCTAATACCCATTACAGAATAACAATTCAATGTACCGGTACTGCTGTAGACGTAATTGATAACGGCTGCAACAATGTAACTATGTCAGTAGTAAGTTTCTCACCCCCAACGTGGTGAAGAATAGTCTCAAGGCCAAGAGTTTTGACATGCGCATCCACATGCACTGAAGGTGAAGATTCTTCGCCCCCGCCAAAACTGTTTCGCGCGTTATCCTATTGCGATCCCTGTTCTCAAAATTTAATAAAAATAAATACAAGGTGTTAGCCCATCCTACGCACGGTAATCAAGTACTCAATCAAAACTGTGTATAATTCAGAACAGCTAGGTTACACGTATAAAGACAAATTTTATTACAGATTTAATGTGAAAAATCATCTTGTGAACAAATGTTGCGTGACCAAATATGTTGTTATCCCGTCATATTCCTATGCGATATGCATCTTAAATCCGATAACTTTACAATAAAACAGCAATTGTGACGATGTGAAAAGCGTTGAAGTGAGTTTGCGGCTAATTCGCACACTGACAATAAGTAGCCTACGGTAGAAAGAGTAATTATCAATTGAGATGTGTATAGGCCTAGTCAACGATACCACCTTCCATCGCATACCTCTTTTAAATCTGGTAAGTAGTGGATACCACCATTTTGATTTTGATTAATTTAAAATCTTAAATTTAATCTTAAATTTAAATATTTAAGCCCAGTCAGTTCAATAGTTTATGCGCCTATTAGTAACACACATACTGACAGACACCACTAGATT
Organism: Macrosteles quadrilineatus; assembly: GCF_028750875.1. NCBI lineage: Eukaryota > Metazoa > Arthropoda > Insecta > Hemiptera > Cicadellidae > Macrosteles > Macrosteles quadrilineatus. The sequence continues at coordinate 29,335,928 of NW_026542599.1, read as the reverse complement.
TTAGCGAATTTCCCTATAGGGAAGTAGCTATTACCGTAGGTGGCACGGTAAGACCTAGACCCGGGACCGATTTACTTTTTCATTTTGATGTCCCCAGAGGCCAAAAACACTATTCGTTCAAATTTTTATATATGTATATATATATATATATATATACGTCCGTGAACGCGATAACTTGAGTAATTTTTGTCCGATTTTGATGAAATTTGGTTTAAAGGTGTAAAGCGGGATAAACTTGAATGAGTTCGCGAACCAGCACGATCGGACCATGGGAACGGGGCTTTACGGGGGGTTTTATGGGGTAAAAATTGGTTTTTCTCACTTTTGACCCTCAAAACACAAAATTTCCCAGTTTCTCTTTAAACCTTTTTAAAGAGCTTAAAAAACAAATAATTTAGTATATAAAAGTATTTTTGTTCGATTATTAGTAACGGAGAACATTAAAAAAATTGTAAATTTAAAATTCCCATGTTATTCTTATGGAGAATATTGTCTAATGTTGTAGTTTGCTTGTTTATGAATATATTTTGATCAAACTTGGCAAATTTATTTATTTTGTACTAAGCTATCAATATTTTACTCAAAAACACACTTTATTAGTTTCGTTGTAGCAGCAAACCTAGGTACTCGTTAAACCTAATGTTATTAAAATATATTTAACTGAAAATCAATTCAGACAAATGGAAATTCGCTTAGTCGGCAGGTTTTCTGCAGCAGGGGTATTTATATAATCATATAATTATATACAATCTATATAAATTATATATATATATATCATCTATATAATCTATATAATAACTAGCAGAGTACCCGTCCTTCGTACGGGGTTGAGTGAGGACATGGTTTAAGAAATTTCGGTTCTTTTTGAAGTTCGTTCGCTACGCTCACTCACCTTTAGGTTGGAGCTCGTTCGCTGCGCTCACTTTCCTTCAGGTTAGCTCGTTCGCTACGCTCACTTGCCTTCAGGTTAGCTCGTTCGCTACGCTCACTCGCCTCCAGGTTGAAGTTCGTTCGCTACGCTCACTCACCTTTTGGTTGCAAATTAGCTGTTGTCATAAATGTAAAAGAAATAATGCTAGTGCTGCACCCTGTTGGTAATCCTTGTAACTTTAATGCTATTGAAAAACATAGAACAGAACCAACTTGTTTAATTGAAACAGCTGTTAAGATTCATTAATTCCATTTCTCATAAGGTTAACATGGGAAAATTTGCTCCAGAGCCACTGGGGCGGAGCCCGGAAGGATTTTTGGGATAAAAATATGCCTATATGTTAATCGGGAATATGAGCTATCATCATGCCGAATTTCAGCCCGATCCGACCAGTAGTTTTCGCGTTTACTTTTCCCATACACACAGACACCACCTCTTTTTTATAATAGTATAGATTAATCTATGTCATCTATTTGTATGTCTTTGGATAAACCCGTCTGAGATTGTGGTGGAAATTTAAAATCGTGATTCCTGATGATTCTTGATCACTTTTTTATGACATCAATACTTTCGGGCCTAATCCAAACAAAGTTTAAGCAGTCAAACATTAATGGTGAACCAAAAGCTACCAATATGAATTAAAACATGTCAAAATATTTACTTTCCTTCTCTTTTTTTCAAAAAGTTGAGAAGTGAAATAATTTGCATATCCGTTAAATGACCCATAATTTGCATATCTATTAATAGGCCTACAGTTACCAAGCTTATTAATAGATCATTATTTTATTTATATCAAAACGTTTCTTCCAGTTTTATAATAATTTATACGAACTACTTGAGGAATTACATGGTCTAAAAATATAACCAATTAATTGTACTCTTAAAGGTAAGGTAGGTTAGAGGTAAGTTTGACAGGGTGCGATCGAGCGAGCGCAATGCTTGGGCTCGGAGAGTAAAAACACCGGCGGCGTGTTGCAAAGAATAAGGCCCCTATTACACGAGGTAGCCTGGCGACGTCGCCAGCGGCAGTAGCTGGCGACGCACTGGCCACCAAACCTATAACCAGTTGAGTAGCCAGTTGAGTAGCCAGAATTTTACCGCCGTGGCGCCGTTGTTGTGAGTGCTTGTCTTGCACTTGTACTTGTTATGAGCGGTGTTTACAGTGAATAATGAGTGATTATAAGTATCTTCTCCTTCTGTTACTTCTGAAGAAAAGGAGGCAAAGGAAGAGAAAAATGTACGTTCATCCAATGCTTAGTGCAAGAGAATCAAAAGGGTTATATTACACCCTTTTTGATGAGCTCTGTGCGGACAATAAAAAATGTTTCAATTATTTTCGTATGTCACAATCCAGTTTCTTCGAGTCATAAAGGATGATATAGACATTTTATCAACTGAAGTGAACAATTCACACACTCACAACACAACAGAACGCAACACAACAGTGTGCAGGTACCCCCGTGATATGAACTAACCGAGTGGCGACGTGATACTGGCGACCTAGTGTAATAAGCTCCATATGCTACAACGCAGCGTCGCCAATATGGGTAGCCACTGGCTACCGAGCCCCGTCGCCGCTCACTGGCTACCCATATTGGCGACGCTGCGTTGTAGTGTTGCAGAGCGCATTCGCCGGGCCGTCCGTGGGTGGCAGGTGCAGTGGCAGTGGTTGTGGGGGGAGGGTTGAGAGGGTTTTGGGGGGAGGTATACGCACGTCGGTTACGCCATGCCACTGCGTGTGCGCGCGCTGCACTGGAGGAGGAGCAAGGCCGAGTTTCAAGCCACGGCCGCTAGGAGCGACACTTCATAGAGGGTTTACTCTACTAGTTCGGCTGAAATCGTTGGCGATGGATTTTAGTACACGATAGGATGCCTAGTGTAGATATAAAGTCAATGGCATAGCGAACGAACTTCAACCGGGACTTGATTGAGCCATGCGAACGAGCTCATATTGAAAATGAACGAGCATTTGACATAAAACCACATTAGGACAGGACGACGTCTGTCGGGCCAGCTAGTAGTCTATAAAAGGTGTAGTGTGAACAGCTCACACAATGAAACACTAATAAGATAAGATTATACTTGGTCCAAAGCTGTTTACCTTTTGAATGCAAACCAAATTACAATTAAGTAATTAAATAAATTCCAAAATGATATCCTCGTTGAATTGAAAACAAAAAAACAAAAACATTTAATTGATAGCCCTAATACAAAAAGAATTATTTACTTGCAGGAACCAAAGTCTATGTTTAATCTGTTTCTCATAAATTAAATGTGTACTAGCAGTATCCAGTGTCAATAATATATTTTTCGTCATACTGCAGCAGAAACGGCAGTTTTTTATGCATGTAAAAGTGTTTTTGTGAAACAATACAGTACAGTATGTAAGTATGAAATAAACTATATTTTTGCATTTTCCAAGTTTAATCAAAATATGTTCATAAACAAGCAAACTACATCAGTTTACTATTCTCAAAAAAAGTAACATATAGATAAATAACTTGTTTTTAGTTCTACGAAATGGTTTGAAAAGAAATTGTTAACTTTTATGTTTTAGGGTGAAACATTAGAAAATCCAATGTTTACTCCATTAAACCCCCCATAAACCCCCGTTTCCATAGTATAGTCCGTTTATGCTGAATCGCGAACTCGTTCGATCAAATGTAGGTTTACATGTTTATACCAAATTTCATCAAAATCGGATAATTTTCGCCCTAGTTATCGTGCACGCTACAGTAGTATATATTCTGTGACGCTACGGAGGTCTGGTGCGGACACATATGTTTGAATGATGGTTTATGTTTGAATATGTTTATGAATTTGAATGGATCAAATGGATGAATGATGGCGTTTTTGGCCTCTAAAGACTTAGAGACAAAAAAGGAAATCGGTCCCGGCTCCCGGGACTTACCATGAGTACTTCGAGAATATCTTATTCAAATGGGAAATTCGCTGAAATAAAACTAAATACTTAGAGATATTAAATATTTAAACTTATGTTATGAATTGCTAGTCTACTAGTCCAATTTGCACAGTTTCACGCACTCGGCTCACGACAAACTGGTTGGAGTCTGACACCATTGAATTGAATCACTGCAAGGGATGCGCGCAGGGGTAGACGAACTTTCAGATGACTTCTGAGAATTCCAACTTTCTCGTTTTGCAATGTACCGTTATAGCCTTACTTGGAAGAGGGGGATTTTTGGCCCAGGAATGAGTTTGGATTTGTTTAGTTTTTACAATCTTTCCGAACATTTCCACAACACGCTTAAGAGATGTTGCATTTTTGGGAGGAGGCATCTCAACAACGGTTTCAGTCTGTTCGGATCTGGTCTCATGGTTTTATTAAATGTCAAATAACCTAACAGCTTTATTGAACTAAGAGAATACTTGGACTTTTTATCGTTCAAAGGGAAATAATACTTTTTAGCTACCTGAAGAAACCTTTGTAAATTCTCGCCATGTTCTGCTTCAGAGCTGCCACAGATGGTTATATCATAGACTAACCAACGTATGTTTTATCTATGGTTATATCATCTACATAAGCAATCACTCTTTTAAGATTTTCTTTCGATATTATAGAGTCGATTACTCTTTGAACGCAGGCTACACTGTTAGTGACACCAAAGGAGATTCTTGTGAACTGTCATTGCTTACTATCAGCTTCAAATGCTGCGTAAGGTCTCTCTTCTACAGAAATTGGAATTTAATGATATGCTGATTTCAAGTCAATTGTACTGAATATTGCATAGCTAGCAACTTTACTTACAATATCGTGAATCCGGGGGAGTGGATAAGCATCAAGTGAAGTATATTTATTTATAGCTTGTGAATAGTAAATAACCGGACGTTTATTGTGGTTTTCAGTGAGTGATTAGTGGCTGAGCTTACATCAGGTGAATGTTTTGTACCTCATAGGTGGATTGTTTGTATTTGTCTGAAAATCGTCGGGTGTTAGTAGCAATAAGTCGTATATTAGGAACTAAATTACTGAACAATTTGTGTGATGCAACATCAGCCGATAGTAAGCTACATATAGAAAGTGGTGGTCTAGGTCCTCCAAAAGATACGTCAACATGAGAGTGATACTTCATTAAATCATTGCCGAGAAATACATTTCCACATAACTGAGGGAAAATTGACAACCTAACACCATTGTGCGTACGACCTTGAATATACAATTTTAGGCCTACTTATAGCCTATGTAACCTAATACTTTATACGTCAAATTTGTAGTAGCCGTAGAAACCTGTCCACTTCCAGGTATTACTTTAATCCCGTGTTTTAAAAGAAAATTCTGATTTTTGTAACTATCAGAACTACCAGTATCAATTAAGAAATTAGCATGCAATTTAAATCCATGTGTGTAGCCCCTGAGCTGTTGGACATAATGTAAGACTAAATTACTTACGTAATTCCCGTCACAGCTCAATAAAATATGTCTATTCAGGACATGTTTCGGTGTTAAAACACCATCGTCAGCTACATGCCTGAAGCTGACGATGGTGTTTTAACACCGAAACATGTCCTGAATAGACATATTTTATTGAGCTGTGACGGGAATTACGTAAGTAATTTAGTCTTACATTAAATTAGCATGTCTACCATTTACTCAGACTGAGACGACTGCTTTTCACAAGCAAGCAGGTCCAGCGGCAGGAATATTAGCTGTGAGTAGGGTACGCTGTACTTGGGCCCGCCAATCAGAGAGCAGCATTTCATCCCCACCCCTCCCCTAGGCCACGCCCATCAGCCAATCAGAGAGTAGCATTCCCCCTAGGCCACGCCCCCTAGCCAATCAGAGCGCAGCCCTTTCTCTAGGCCACGCCCCCTAGCCAATCAGAGAGCAGCATTCCCTCTAGGCCAATCAGAGAGCAGCATTTCCTCTAGGCCAATCAGAGAGCAGTATTTTCCTTAAGCCGTGCCCTAGAATTTCCACGTGGTCTAACCTCACATGTGTTCTAACCTCACTTTTTATTTTCCCGCCAAATAACATAACCTCACTTCCCCCAGCAAATATTGTAAATGTGATTGGTAAGGATTGAACCAGTGAACCTCTTAGATCAATGACTTATGCTACTCCTACTATGATACAACACCATACTAAAAATCAACACGTCACCCCGACTGGAAATGAAACTTTGGTAATTGGTAAGAATCGAACCTGTGAACCTCTGGCTCATACACAGTCTTGTACACAACCAACTGCTAGGAAGAAACATTATTCAGATTAACCATCATTCCAACAATACATAATATCTATGAAATGTTTATTATATGTTCAACAATTGGTGGCCTTTAGAAAGGCCATTTTTGTTCTCCATAGTAAAGTTCTGCTTAAGCCTTTTTCCAGTCGGTTAAACAATGGATATGGGAATTATAATTTGCTTTGTCATTGTTATGGACTGTAGTATATAGGTATATGTAAATAAAACTCAGCAAATACTGTAAATGTGACTGGTAAGGATCGAACCCGTGAACCTCTGGCTCATACACAGCCTCATACACAACCAACTGCTAGGAAGAAACATTATTCAAATTAGCCATCATTCCAACATTCACCTGGACCTGATTACATAACATCTATGAAATGTTTATTTAACGTTCAACAATTGGTGGCCTTTAGAAAGGCCGTTTTTTGTTCTCAATGGTAAAGTTCTGCTTAACCCTTCTTCTAGCCGGTTTTAACGGTGGATACGGGAATTATCATTTGTTTTGCCATTCTTATGGACTGTAGTATATATAGTAAATAAGACTCAGCAAATATTGTAAATGTGTTTGGTAAGGATCGAACCCGTGAACCTCTGGCTCAAGTCCAAGTGTATATGACTGTGGCGACAACCACATACACAGCCAGAAACATTATTCAGATTAACCACAATTCCAACAATACCTGGAATCTATGAAATGTTAATTTAATGTCCAACAATTGGTGGCCTTTAGAAAGGCCGTTTTTTGTTCTCTATGGTAAAGTTTTGCTTAAGCCTTCTTCAAGCCGGTTTTAACAGGGGATACGGAAATTATCATTTGTTTCGTCATTGTTACGGACTGCAGCTTAAAGGTACATGTAAGTAAGAATTAAAAAAATATATATTTTTTTATATGCTCTGTAAGTTAAGGTTGTCATTTACCGCTGTAGCTGCAATTCTGCCAATTCCTGACAACTATCTATCTATTATTTACATTTAAATTTCTCTATCTAAAAATACATAATGTCTAAGAAGAATTGATGCCCTTTATAAAGGCCGTTTTTTATGCTGGTTGGTAAAGTTTTGTTTAATGGCTTTTACTCCTATCTATTATTTACATTAATCTAAAAAGTATTTACAAACATTATATTTTTCAAAATTTCTACTTCTTCTTCTTCATCATCATTACTGTTCTTGTTCATTCTTGTTCATCATCATCATCATACTTGTTCGACGAAAACAAGGAAGTGTTAATGGTGTGTCTGGTTGCTGATTGGTTGTAATAAGCTTGTACCTGATTGGTCATAAATAGGTGATCTGTTGTGTGATTGGCCAATTTTTGCTATTTAAGCTTTCCAGTACTAATTTTCTTTCACTTTGCTTTTGGCAGTTGAACGTGTTGGACGTGTGCTCTTGTGTTTGACGTTTTGAGGTTATGTTTGCAAGTTTTTTCTTGTGTTAATTTTAGTCTGATTATTTATTGTGTAGTACATCAGTTTTATAGTAAGTGAATCAGTTTTATAGTACATCAGTTTTATAGTAAGTGAACATTGTTTCTTTTGTGTAACGTGTTGTGCAATCGGTGTGTTATATTAAGCTTTGTGAGCGCGCAGCTGTGCCCCCACCACATCTTGTGTCTCTGTGTTGTGTAATCCGTGTGCTATACTTAGCTTTGTGCGCGCGCAGACTGTGCCCCCACTAGAACTAGCGTATCTGTGTCCCTTTCACTTTTCTCTAGGTATTTGACGACGATGGATGTAAGTATGGCTGATAATGTATCTGATGAAGTAGTTGAACCCGTTAAAGTAGTTGAGCCTGTGGCTGATTAATAGTTTGACTGCTGCTTTTGTTTGTACATATTTTTGTGAAGCTTGTCATGTACCCTATGATCACAAAGGAGCCCACCGCTGCTCAAACATTTGTCCGCAGTGTCAGACCATCTCACCACCTTGTGTAGGGGAGAGTGGTGGTGTTTTGTGCCCTAAATGTAACATGACTTATAAAAATCAGAGATGTTTTATTGCGCATCAAGCTGACAGATGTAAAAATGTAAAGAAATGTCTTGACTGTGGGAAATTGGTTTGGATTAGAGAACGGTCCAAGCCTCATAAATGTGGCGAAGTATATTGTAAACCTTGTAGTTCATTTGAAGACCCTAACCACAAATGCTACATGAAACCTGACACAAGAAAGCCTAAATCTAAAGATTTTCTGTTTATTTTCTTTGACTTGGAAGCCCGCCAAGATGAGTCTCTGCCCTCAGATCCCGAGTCTAAATTGCATAAAGTAAACTTGTGTGTGTCACAACAGTTTTGCTATCAGTGTATTGAGGTAAAATTGTGTATGGCTTGTAAAAATCGTACGCGAGTGTTTAGTTTTGAACCAGTCACTCAGTTCATGGACTATGTGATGCAAGTCCGTAAACATTTCAAAGATGTTTGTGTCATTGCACACAATGGGCAGGGCTTTGATTTCCAATTTTTGCTCAAGTATGTGCTGGAGGATACAAAGTTCACTCCGAAACTTGTGATGCGGGGAACTAAGGTCATTTTGATGGAGATTGACAATGTGAGGTTTGTTGATTCACTTAGTTATTTCCCTATGCCTCTAGCTTCGCTGCCCAAAGCCTTTGATTTGCCCCCGGAAAAGAAGAAAGGCTATTTCCCCCACCTTTTCAACACCCTAGACAACCAAAATTATGTGGGCCCTATGCCGGCAAAGGAGTTTTACTGTCCAGAATCTATGTTTGAAAAATCACAAAAAGATTTTGAAAATTGGTACAATGATCAGGTTGAAAATCACGTTACATTTGACTTTAAAAAAGAAATCCTCGAGTATTGTATGTCTGATGTTGATATCTTGGCCCAAGCTTGCTTAAAGTTCCGTTCAATTTTCCTGGAAGAGTGTAATGTTGATCCGTTTCTCGAGGCTGTGACCATTGCCAGTGCTTGTAACTTGGCTTTTCGCAGGAACTTTTTGAAGAAAAATACTATTGGCATCGTTCCTAAAAATGGCTATAGGCTTACAGACGCTCAATCGGCCATTGCGTTACAGTGGCTATCATGGGAAGAGGAGAAACGCGGAGTTAGAATAGAACACGCTGGTCGTGGAAAAGAAGTTAAGATCAATGGAATGAAAGTTGATGGGTATGACGGTCAACAATTTACCCCTGAATCCGAGGCAAGCATTTTTCGGTGGTAGAACCGGGAACGCCAAAACTTACCACAAGTGTGTGGAGGGAGAAACCATTGAGTACGTTGATATATGCTCACTTTACCCTTGGGTATGTAAATATGGCAAGTACCCTGTGGGCCATCCAACGATCTATGTAGGTGACAGGGAATGTAGAGAGAGAGGTCTCAATGTTGAGGGTCTATTAAAGTGCAAAGTACTACCACCACGTGATCTTTACCATCCTGTGCTCCCGGCCAAAATGAATGACAAGTTAATGTTTGTTTTGTGCGCGACTTGTGGAGACGGTCAGATTCAAAGTGATTGCGACCACGAATGTGGTGACAGAGCACTAATTGGGACATGGACCATGGACGAGATTCGAAAAGCTGTAGAAAAGGGTTATGTTGTACTCGACATGTATGAACTGTGGGAGTATAAGGTAGCCACCTATGAAAACGGTGGGTTGTTTACTGACTTTATAAATAAATTTCTAAAAATGAAACAGGAAGCGTCTGGGTTCCCTAGCTGGTGTGAAACAGAGGAGGATAAGGATCAGTACATTAAGGATTATTTTAAAAAAGAGGGTGTCCAACTGGAAAAAGACAAAATTATCAAGAATGGTGGTTTGAGGTCATTGGCTAAACTGATGTTGAACTCTTTTTGGGGGAAATTTGGACAGCGGGAAAACCAGACTAAAGCTACAATTGTCAGGGACCCAAAAACACTTTTCAAAATGTTAACTAGCCCTGAAATAGATGTAAATAAAGTACAGATTGTCAATGAAGAGGTTCTTGTTGTTAGTTGGGAGTATATTGATGAGGTTGGGGAGCCATTGCAAAATGTAAATGTTGTGGTGGCAGCTTACACCACTGCCCAAGCGAGATTGAAGCTCTATGAGCATCTAGATGCCCTGGGCGGTCAGGTATTGTATTACGATACTGATTCTGTACTATATGTATATAAGGGTGGATTGTACAGAGTTCCTACGGGAGATTATCTAGGGGAAATGACCGATGAGTTGGCCGAGTATGGACCAGGTTCATACATAGTAGAGTTTGTATCCGGAGGGCCTAAAACCTATGCATATCTTGTGTGGTCGACTAACAAACAAAAATTGATTCCCGTATGTAAAGTAAAAGGGCTCACATTAAACATGAAAACTTCTAAAAAAATTGGATTTGACAGTTTGAAAGAGATGGTTCTTGGTGATGCTGCACAAACAATGGACATTGAGGAAAATAGAATCAGACGAACAAAGGATAGGAATATAGTTACAATCAGTGAAGTCAAACAGTTTAAAATTACGGGACCAAAGAGGAAACATAGTAGCAATTATGATACACTTCCATATGGGTTTAAAATGCAAAAAACTCACCAAAATCTCAACTCCTGAATAATCACTATCTTTCACGTACTCCCAGTCCCCAACATCCACCTCGTTCTAGCCATTCCACCCTCCTTGCTACCAATTAAACCCAAATACCGAATCTGTGTCTTCGTCTTCTTTTTCTTCGCTTAAATTTAAAAATTAACAAATCCTACACCATAAATAATTTTGAATGAAATCATTTACAACCAACACTAGAGAGATCATGTTGGACACTGAACACATGTTGCACATGCTGCACATGTGTAGCGCTCCCCTCTCCACTATCGCTACATGCCTTAATGGCGGCATACGCAGTTTTTCTTGGCGGTAACGGTGGTGGCCTTAGATCCAGGGGTTGAAGTTCTTCGTATATTGGCTCCACCGGCTCGCGTTTGATGGAAAACACCCAGCCGAAACATGATGCGAAGCACATGGTGACTGAGATCCAACTGGAGTGGGGCTATTTTTAAATCTGTTTGTACATTGAGGCGCTCAAATCTGGAGGGACTTGGGCTACTCCTTGTGCATGTGTGAATGCTATTGGTCACTGGCGCGGCCGACTAAAAAGCCCATAAACCATGAGTGAATGTTGGTCACTGGCACGGCTGACTAAAAAGCCTGTAAACCATGTGTGAAGGTCACTGGCGCGGCTGACTAAAAGGCCCGTAAACCACGTGTGGAGGGGTAAGTGTCATTCCACTTGGAACCTTTACACCACCATGTTGTCCCTACTCGAGTTTTCAGCTAGAACGATTACTGATAATCTGTTTCTTTTAAATACTGTAAAGCAAGCAGCAATCCCACCTATGATTAAAGATTAAATATTCAATTACCACCATGAAAACTGCGGCTATGTCTACTACCATATTTGTTTTTTCGACAATGAAGAGTCTTGTAAGGATTTTGGAGAGGCAGCAAATATTTCTTTCCGACGGTTTGGAACGATTGTATGTGTACCAAAATTTAAAACTCCAAGAGATAGATGCACCGTCTGTGCAGCACGTCTATACAAATGGACCAGATTGAGATGTTCCTGTTTACAATCCATGATCACATCCTTGAGAAGGTGGTAAGAGACGTTTTGGGGGAACGGAGACGGCAACTAGTTTGTTTTTGGAGGCCGTCACGAGCTGTGGCGGTGGAGGGGCCGCAGCTTTTCTGGGGGCAAATAAAAAGATAGTCTATTCTATTTGGAACATTCTAACCATCATGTTGTCCCTGTCCGAGCTTCCAATTAGAAAGATTTACACAAACGTCATCCTTTTAGTTTATGTAAAAGAAAGTGTTGATCTTCCATCAACGCTATGGCAGGACAATTTGAACTATCATAAAGAAAACTGTGGTTATGTAACCCTAAAATACTACGAGTCTTTTCGAGGCTCTAGTAGGTTATGTATTGACTGTGGAAGAATGGTAAATCTTCCTTCTCACTTAAGGCGAAGAGACATATAAGGCGATACATCTATCCAAAGTTTAAGGTCCCAAAAGAAACATGCCGCATTTGCATGGCTCATTTATTTATCTTCCATAAAGTCACTTGTAAATATTGTAAAATCTAAATGTAAAAAAAGAATAATAAACGGAGATGGCAACTAGTTTGTTTTTGGAGGCCATCACGAGCTGTGGCGGTGGAGGGGCCGCAGCATTTCTAAAAACTTAATAAGTTATCAATACACTGTTAAGTTGTATCATTTTAACAATGGATGTTTTTTTTTAAACACACATTTTTTAAACACAATATTAGTTTTACCCGAGTTGCTGGGGACTGAAAGGAGCAGCGAATTAAGTCTAGTAACAGATGGCCGTGTTTATTTTTAGATGCCAGACCCTCGCCAAAATACTTGTCATAGTTTCTTAACGTCAAAGGGGGGCTCTGCTGCGCCACACCCATCGTGTTCAACTGATTGTAGCACACTCACCCTATCGTTTATAAATACGACCGGATGCAGCTGCTTGATCTACATGTAGCCGTCACCGGATGTATGTTCTAAATAAGAATGTCGCTTTTACTAAGCCACGTGTCACTTTTCTTGTCAAAGCCAAGCCATCTGACTTTTATTTTATCTCCTTTCCGTTGTAACACTCTTTCAACTAAATATACATTTCCGGTCATTGATTTATTTAGCTCTTGTTCATAAAACCCTCCCTTTAGTATTTCACCATTATGGTCTTTGAGTACATATGTAGGTGGTTTTGTCGGTTTGATTGCGTAAATGGTGAAAACCTCGTTTGTCCAGTTTGGCAGATAGCCTTTAGTGAAAACTCTTTTATACTTGCTTATCCTAACACTATCTCCCAGTTTATATTTTGGTGCCACCCTTTTTCCCTTCTTGTTTATCCTTTTTAATATTTCCTTTACATTCTTTTGTTTCACATCTTTTGGTTTCATACCAATTGTTCTATGTACCGAGTTATTATATCGCTTGAGAATATCAGGAAGTAATGATAACCATTCATATGTACCCTTTGCGGTAAACTCTTTCCACATCCATTGTTTCAAAGTTCTGTTAAATCTCTCCACGATACTAGCTTTTAAATCGGAAAACGTAGAATAATGGTTAATTCTATACTTTTTCATGAGAGCACCAATATGTTTATTAAACCATTCGGTTCCCTGATCGGTTTGAAAGTGTTTCATCTTATGTTTGATCAATATAGGTTCAAGTGCCTTGGCAACTGCTGGACCTGTCTTATCTTTTAACGGGACTGCAAAACCGAATTTTGAAAAACAGTTAATCATAGTCATTATGTACCGATTACCTTTATTTAACTTTGCATAAGGCTGCATCTCTACGAGATCGGCCTGGTACAAATCATTTAACCCTTTAAGAGTCACTTTCCGTCTAGTGTAATTCTTTCTAGCTGGTTTGTGTAGCTCTTCAGCTATAGCACGTCTGACATCCATTGTTAAAATGATACAACTTAACAGTGTATTGATAACTTATTAAGTTTTTAGAAATGCTGCGGCCCCTCCACCGCCACAGCTCGTGATGGCCTCCAAAAACAAACTAGTTGCCATCTCCGTTTATTATTCTTTTTTTACATTTAGATTTTACAATATTTACAAGTGACTTTATGGAAGATAAATAAATGAGCCATGCAAATGCGGCATGTTTCTTTTGGGACCTTAAACTTTGGATAGATGTATCGCCTTATATGTCTCTTCGCCTTAAGTGAGAAGGAAGATTTACCATTCTTCCACAGTCATTACATAACCTACTAGAGCCTCGAAAAGACTCGTAGTATTTTAGGGTTACATAACCACAGTTTTCTTTATGATAGTTCAAATTGTCCTGCCATAGCGTTGATGGAAGATCAACACTTTCTTTTACATAAACTAAAAGGATGACGTTTGTGTAAATCTTTCTAATTGGAAGCTCGGACAGGGACAACATGATGGTTAGAATGTTCCAAATAGAATAGACTATCTTTTTATTTGCCCCCAGAAAAGCTGCGGCCCCTCCACCGCCACAGCTCGTGACGGCCTCCAAAAACAAACTAGTTGCCGTCTCCGTTCCCCCAAAACGTCTCTTACCACCTTCTCAAGGATGTGATCATGGATTGTAAACAGGAACATCTCAATCTGGTCCATTTGTATAGACGTGCTGCACAGACGGTGCATCTATCTCTTGGAGTTTTAAATTTTGGTACACATACAATCGTTCCAAACCGTCGGAAAGAAATATTTGCTGCCTCTCCAAAATCCTTACAAGACTCTTCATTGTCGAAAAAACAAATATGGTAGTAGACATAGCCGCAGTTTTCATGGTGGTAATTGAATATTTAATCTTTAATCATAGGTGGGATTGCTGCTTGCTTTACAGTATTTAAAAGAAACAGATTATCAGTAATCGTTCTAGCTGAAAACTCGAGTAGGGACAACATGGTGGTGTAAAGGTTCCAAGTGGAATGACACTTACCCCTCCACACGTGGTTTACGGGCCTTTTAGTCAGCCGCGCCAGTGACCTTCACACATGGTTTACAGGCTTTTTAGTCAGCCGTGCCAGTGACCAACATTCACTCATGGTTTATGGGCTTTTTAGTCGGCCGCGCCAGTGACCAATAGCATTCACACATGCACAAGGAGTAGCCCAAGTCCCTCCAGATTTGAGCGCCTCAATGTACAAACAGATTTAAAAATAGCCCCACTCCAGTTGGATCTCAGTCACCATGTGCTTCGCATCATGTTTCGGCTGGGTGTTTTCCATCAAACGCGAGCCGGTGGAGCCAATATACGAAGAACTTCAACCCCTGGATCTAAGGCCACCACCGTTACCGCCAAGAAAAACTGCGTATGCCGCCATTAAGGCATGTAGCGATAGTGGAGAGGGGAGCGCTACACATGTGCAGCATGTGCAACATGTGTTCAGTGTCCAACATGATCTCTCTAGTGTTGGTTGTAAATGATTTCATTCAAAATTATTTATGGTGTAGGATTTGTTAATTTTTAAATTTAAGCGAAGAAAAAGAAGACGAAGACACAGATTCGGTATTTGGGTTTAATTGGTAGCAAGGAGGGTGGAATGGCTAGAACGAGGTGGATGTTGGGGACTGGGAGTACGTGAAAGATAGTGATGATTCAGGAGTTGAGATTTTGGTGAGTTTTTTGCATTTTAAACCCATATGGAAGTGTATCATAATTGCTACTATGTTTCCTCTTTGGTCCCGTAATTTTAAACTGTTTGACTTCACTGATTGTAACTATATTCCTATCCTTTGTTCGTCTGATTCTATTTTCCTCAATGTCCATTGTTTGTGCAGCATCACCAAGAACCATCTCTTTCAAACTGTCAAATCCAATTTTTTTAGAAGTTTTCATGTTTAATGTGAGCCCTTTTACTTTACATACGGGAATCAATTTTTGTTTGTTAGTCGACCACACAAGATATGCATAGGTTTTAGGCCCTCCGGATACAAACTCTACTATGTATGAACCTGGTCCATACTCGGCCAACTCATCGGTCATTTCCCCTAGATAATCTCCCGTAGGAACTCTGTACAATCCACCCTTATATACATATAGTACAGAATCAGTATCGTAATACAATACCTGACCGCCCAGGGCATCTAGATGCTCATAGAGCTTCAATCTCGCTTGGGCAGTGGTGTAAGCTGCCACCACAACATTTACATTTTGCAATGGCTCCCCAACCTCATCAATATACTCCCAACTAACAACAAGAACCTCTTCATTGACAATCTGTACTTTATTTACATCTATTTCAGGGCTAGTTAACATTTTGAAAAGTGTTTTTGGGTCCCTGACAATTGTAGCTTTAGTCTGGTTTTCCCGCTGTCCAAATTTCCCCCAAAAAGAGTTCAACATCAGTTTAGCCAATGACCTCAAACCACCATTCTTGATAATTTTGTCTTTTTCCAGTTGGACACCCTCTTTTTTAAAATAATCCTTAATGTACTGATCCTTATCCTCCTCTGTTTCACACCAGCTAGGGAACCCAGACGCTTCCTGTTTCATTTTTAGAAATTTATTTATAAAGTCAGTAAACAACCCACCGTTTTCATAGGTGGCTACCTTATACTCCCACAGTTCATACATGTCGAGTACAACATAACCCTTTTCTACAGCTTTTCGAATCTCGTCCATGGTCCATGTCCCAATTAGTGCTCTGTCACCACATTCGTGGTCGCAATCACTTTGAATCTGACCGTCTCCACAAGTCGCGCACAAAACAAACATTAACTTGTCATTCATTTTGGCCGGGAGCACAGGATGGTAAAGATCACGTGGTGGTAGTACTTTGCACTTTAATAGACCCTCAACATTGAGACCTCTCTCTCTACATTCCCTGTCACCTACATAGATCGTTGGATGGCCCACAGGGTACTTGCCATATTTACATACCCAAGGGTAAAGTGAGCATATATCAACGTACTCAATGGTTTCTCCCTCCACACACTTGTGGTAAGTTTTGGCGTTCCCGGTTCTACCACCGAAAAATGCTTGCCTCGGATTCAGGGGTAAATTGTTGAGGATCGGCAACTTGTCTAGATGTTTTAGGTTTTCTGTCTTTTTTAACTGTCTAAACTCACATTCCCACATTTGTACAACGTTATCACCCAACTTTGCTATTTTTGATTTGGTCCGTTCATATCGCAAGTGAAGTGAGTCAGAGGGGTCCTCTTTCAAAGCAAGTTCACGGTCATAGGGAAAGCATTTAGGGCATCCGTGCCAATAGCAGCCTTGAAATTCATAAATATTTTGACCGTCATACCCATCAACTTTCATTCCATTGATCTTAACTTCTTTTCCACGACCAGCGTGTTCTATTCTAACTCCGCGTTTCTCCTCTTCCCATGATAGCCACTGTAACGCAATGGCCGATTGAGCGTCTGTAAGCCTATAGCCATTTTTAGGAACGATGCCAATAGTATTTTTCTTCAAAAAGTTCCTGCGAAAAGCCAAGTTACAAGCACTGGCAATGGTCACAGCCTCGAGAAACGGATCAACATTACACTCTTCCAGGAAAATTGAACGGAACTTTAAGCAAGCTTGGGCCAAGATATCAACATCAGACATACAATACTCGAGGATTTCTTTTTTAAAGTCAAATGTAACGTGATTTTCAACCTGATCATTGTACCAATTTTCAAAATCTTTTTGTGATTTTTCAAACATAGATTCTGGACAGTAAAACTCCTTTGCCGGCATAGGGCCCACATAATTTTGGTTGTCTAGGGTGTTGAAAAGGTGGGGGAAATAGCCTTTCTTCTTTTCCGGGGGCAAATCAAAGGCTTTGGGTAGCGAAGCTAGAGGCATAGGGAAATAACTAAGTGAATCAACAAACCTCACATTGTCAATCTCCATCAAAATGACCTTAGTTCCCCGCATCACAAGTTTCGGAGTGAACTTTGTATCCTCCAGCACATACTTGAGCAAAAATTGGAAATCAAAGCCCTGCCCATTGTGTGCAATGACACAAACATCTTTGAAATGTTTACGGACTTGCATCACATAGTCCATGAACTGAGTGACTGGTTCAAAACTAAACACTCGCGTACGATTTTTACAAGCCATACAAAATTTTACCTCAATACACTGATAGCAAAACTGTTGTGACACACACAAGTTTACTTTATGCAATTTAGACTCGGGATCTGAGGGCAGAGACTCATCTTGGCGGGTTTCCAAGTCAAAGAAAATAAACAGAAAATCTTTAGATTTAGGCTTTCTTGTGTCAGGTTTCATGTAGCATTTGTGGTTAGGGTCTTCAAATGAACTACAAGGTTTACAATATACTTCGCCACATTTATGAGGCTTGGACCGTTCTCTAATCCAAACCAATTTCCCACAGTCAAGACATTTCTTTACATTTTTACATCTGTCAGCTTGATGCGCAATAAAACATCTCTGATTTTTATAAGTCATGTTACATTTAGGGCACAAAACACCACCACTCTCCCCTACACAAGGTGGTGAGATGGTCTGACACTGCGGACAAATGTTTGAGCAGCGGTGGGCTCCTTTGTGATCATAGGGTACATGACAAGCTTCACAAAAATATGTACAAACAAAAGCAGCAGTCAAACTATTAATCACATTGTAGTGTCCGTTATAAAAAAGTAAATTTAGTGTGAATTTTGCATTTTCTACATTTCTCTCAAAGTACACATCACGTCATTTCCTGTCATAGTTGTACACAACAATTTTGTAGTCCCTTAAAAACCCCTGAAATTTTTCAAGCTCCGGGATCCCAGCTCCACCCTCTGGCATTTCAACCCTAGCTCGACGCACAAGTTCCTGAGCCCTGATTGTTTGCCTATTTGCCTTATCTTGCCTCACAGCTTTATAGTCAGGATCTTTAGTTACATTGGCCATAGCCACTACAATTGCACGGGGCAAACACAATTTATCTTTATTATTAATGACAACAATTCCCCGTCTTGACTTGCATTCCTCGTCAAACGTATTGTAAAACCCAGGCCTTACTTTCCCAGAACCTACAGGAAGGTTAATTCTAGTGCATTCCACTTTAAAGGTGTCAGTAGACTTTATAGTTTCAGAGTTTGATTGCACAATACCACCAAAGATTTGCCACAAAACATTTTCATCAATTTCACTAGCAGGGCGAAAATTTACATAGCCCGGTGCTTTTGATTTCAAGTTAAGACTTTGTAGAGTAAACCCAAGTTGATCATTTTCAAATGCTTGCTCTTTCATACTATTTACAATTTGCGCAAACCCTTGTCTCAACCAATCAATCTCATTAGTCTCTGGAGGCGGATTAGTGAATTTAAATACTGTTTTACTTCCATACAATCTAAATTTTTTTACATAAGTTTGATCAGTACTAATCAAAGTAACAGGCTCAACTACTTTAACGGGTTCAACTACTTCATCAGATACATTATCAGCCATACTTACATCCATCGTCGTCAAATACCTAGAGGAAAGTGAAAGGGACACAGATACGCTAGTTCTAGTGGGGGCACAGTCTGCGCGCGCACAAAGCTAAGTATAGCACACGGATTACACAACACAGAGACACAAGATGTGGTGGGGGCACAGCTGCGCGCTCACAAAGCTTAATATAACACACCGATTGCACAACACGTTACACAAAAGAAACAATGTTCACTTACTATAAAACTGATGTACTATAAAACTGATTCACTTACTATAAAACTGATGTACTACACAATAAATAATCAGACTAAAATTAACACAAGAAAAAACTTGCAAACATAACCTCAAAACGTCAAACACAAGAGCACACGTCCAACACGTTCAACTGCCAAAAGCAAAGTGAAAGAAAATTAGTACTGGAAAGCTTAAATAGCAAAAATTGGCCAATCACACAACAGATCACCTATTTATGACCAATCAGGTACAAGCTTATTACAACCAATCAGCAACCAGACACACCATTAACACTTCCTTGTTTTCGTCGAACAAGTATGATGATGATGATGAACAAGAATGAACAAGAACAGTAATGATGATGAAGAAGAAGAAGTAGAAATTTTGAAAAATATAATGTTTGTAAATACTTTTTAGATTAATGTAAATAATAGATAGGAGTAAAAGCCATTAAACAAAACTTTACCAACCAGCATAAAAAACGGCCTTTATAAAGGGCATCAATTCTTCTTAGACATTATGTATTTTTAGATAGAGAAATTTAAATGTAAATAATAGATAGATAGTTGTCAGGAATTGGCAGAATTGCAGCTACAGCGGTAAATGACAACCTTAACTTACAGAGCATATAAAAAAATATATATTTTTTTAATTCTTACTTACATGTACCTTTAAGCTGCAGTCCGTAACAATGACGAAACAAATGATAATTTCCGTATCCCCTGTTAAAACCGGCTTGAAGAAGGCTTAAGCAAAACTTTACCATAGAGAACAAAAAACGGCCTTTCTAAAGGCCACCAATTGTTGGACATTAAATTAACATTTCATAGATTCCAGGTATTGTTGGAATTGTGGTTAATCTGAATAATGTTTCTGGCTGTGTATGTGGTTGTCGCCACAGTCATATACACTTGGACTTGAGCCAGAGGTTCACGGGTTCGATCCTTACCAAACACATTTACAATATTTGCTGAGTCTTATTTACTATATATACTACAGTCCATAAGAATGGCAAAACAAATGATAATTCCCGTATCCACCGTTAAAACCGGCTAGAAGAAGGGTTAAGCAGAACTTTACCATTGAGAACAAAAAACGGCCTTTCTAAAGGCCACCAATTGTTGAACGTTAAATAAACATTTCATAGATGTTATGTAATCAGGTCCAGGTGAATGTTGGAATGATGGCTAATTTGAATAATGTTTCTTCCTAGCAGTTGGTTGTGTATGAGGCTGTGTATGAGGCTGTGTATGAGCCAGAGGTTCACGGGTTCGATCCTTACCAGTCACATTTACAGTATTTGCTGAGTTTTATTTACATATACCTATATACTACAGTCCATAACAATGACAAAGCAAATTATAATTCCCATATCCATTGTTTAACCGACTGGAAAAAGGCTTAAGCAGAACTTTACTATGGAGAACAAAAATGGCCTTTCTAAAGGCCACCAATTGTTGAACATATAATAAACATTTCATAGATATTATGTATTGTTGGAATGATGGTTAATCTGAATAATGTTTCTTCCTAGCAGTTGGTTGTGTACAAGACTGTGTATGAGCCAGAGGTTCACAGGTTCGATTCTTACCAATTACCAAAGTTTCATTTCCAGTCGGGGTGACGTGTTGATTTTTAGTATGGTGTTGTATCATAGTAGGAGTAGCATAAGTCATTGATCTAAGAGGTTCACTGGTTCAATCCTTACCAATCACATTTACAATATTTGCTGGGGGAAGTGAGGTTATGTTATTTGGCGGGAAAATAAAAAGTGAGGTTAGAACACATGTGAGGTTAGACCACGTGGAAATTCTAGGGCACGGCTTAAGGAAAATACTGCTCTCTGATTGGCCTAGAGGAAATGCTGCTCTCTGATTGGCCTAGAGGGAATGCTGCTCTCTGATTGGCTAGGGGGCGTGGCCTAGAGAAAGGGCTGCGCTCTGATTGGCTAGGGGGCGTGGCCTAGGGGGAATGCTACTCTCTGATTGGCTGATGGGCGTGGCCTAGGGGAGGGGTGGGGATGAAATGCTGCTCTCTGATTGGCGGGCCCAAGTACAGCGTACCCTACTGCTGTGGATTTTTCAGACGAATCGGGAAAAGCAGATACACCGGTATCTCCGACATGATGTCGCAGATATTTTTCGTGCCTGCGACATGCCCCTCGAAAACCAACGTATGTTAACTTATGGAGCTATACACACCAGTGTCGCAGACACGTTGCCTGCGACTCGTGTCGCAGAAGACGCGTGTCTCGAGCGAACCAACCGGTCGGTGTTTGGACAGTCATGTCTCACGAGACTGTTCATGGAGGACACAACCCACCACCACCGCGCCGTGGGACAGCGGAATTGGAATCGGAACGGTACATCGGTGCGGCTTCTTCTTCTTCAAATCCCAAGCCTCCTCAGTGCTCTTTAGATAAGAACTAATAGTCGATTCGATAGGAACAAAGTAGCTTGTTTAATGTTAAAATATAGTTGCTCATTAAACCAAAATATTTTTAGGAGTTGCTAGCTGAATCCGGCAGACGTTGTTTTGCCTTTGACTATTTATAATTTAAGTACCGTAACGTTTAATTGTCTTATTGTATATGAAGTGCTTATAACTAAATTAAAATACGTACGACAACTAATGAAACACATATAGTACAAAGTATAACCGATTCTTTATTATTGCTCTTATATTAATGCTAGTGGGTAGACAATATTTTTGGTCTTTCTATTCGGCTTAATCACGTCCTGGTTGAAGTTCGTTCGCTACGCTCACTCACCTTTAGGTTGGAGCTTGTTCGCTACGCTTACTTGCCTTCAGGTTAGCTCGTTCGCTACTCTCACTTGCCATCAGGTTAGCTCGTTCACTACGCTAACTCGCCTCCAGGTTGATGTTCGTTCGCTATGCTCAATCACCTTTTGGTTGCAAATTAGCTGTTGTCATAAATGTAAAAGAAATAATAGTGCTGCACCCTGTTGGTAATCCTTGTAACTTTAATGCTATTGAACATCATAGAACAGAACCAACTTGTTTAATTGAAACAGCTGTTAAGATTCATTAATTCCATTTCTGGGAAACTCCATAGCCACTGGGGCGGAGCCGATTGGACGGATCACGAAATTGATGGTGTATAAATCTATTCCATGAAATTCTACACGTATGTACCAAGTTTCGCGGCAATCGGTTCAGCGGTGTCTGAGTTTATCACTGCCAATATATATACAAACATCCTCTTTTATACTTATAGATTTAAAAACTAAGTACCTGGGGACCGAGCTTTGCTCGGGGAACTTTATCACTATACTCTGAGAGTATTCTTTGGCCAATGTAAATCGATCCCAAACATATCGTTTTGCGATGTTTTCTTTACATCTATTTAACTTATATTAAAATAATAATATCATATAGTTTACTGAAATGATTAGAAAGAAGAGGTTGTAACCATTTGTTCGGTTCCCCTTAACGGCCCAAACTACAAAAAATAACCAGTATTTTTCACGCTGAATTAAAAAATGCTATCAGCAGTAAACAAATCTTCTCACCTTCCTTCCTTTTTAAGTATTAGCTTTGACTATTAATACAATAACGTATTAGTCACTGCAAGAACTTGGGCTCGCTCCGAAACTACTACCAGAACCTTTAATTTACACTTCATTTTTAAAATGTAATAAATTACAATTTTATTTTTCGGAAACTCAGGACTCTTTCCGACTAAAAAAATTACATTTTTTGATTTAGCAAGAAGAACTCAGTTAGAAAACACATTATAATCCAATTTTTATTAGGTTTGGTTTATATTACCCTTTTTCTATAAACAGTATTTACAAGCAAATGTTGGTTGACTTAGGTATTAGCTATTTTAAGAAAAAAATTAATCTCTTGACATTTTATAAATCATCATCTAATGTGGGCCTACAATGAAGTAGTACAATGCTGAAGTCTATCATTATCAAATGAATTTGCCTCAATGGTGTATCTATATATCGTTGTACATAAGCTTGGCTTCCTTGGATAAAGCCATGAATAGGTTTAGTATTTGAGCTGTGTCATTTGTCGGTTTCCAAAATTTGTTGACAGGTGACGCATACTGCGCCACTATTTTAAAACTTTGCTTTAACTTAACCTATATCATATCATATCAATTTTCCAAACTTAGCTCAGTTTGAAAACGTATAACCTATTTAAGTATACCTATATCTTACAAATTGTACATAGCTAAACGTAGAGCCTGAGCTAAGCCTCCTCTTAGCCATGCATGACATATGCCTAAAATGGTAAAGTAGCTAAGCCAACACGTAGCCTAGACATAGGCTAGGTCTAGCTCAACTAAGGGGTAAACGTTTGCCGGGTTGATCCTTGTTGGCGAGTACCAACAAATCCCATTTCCGATATTTACTCTCACAGCTTACACATGATAAAGGTGGTTGACAAACTTATGGGAGAAAGTATGTGTCAGAATGCTTATACCGTTTATTTTGAGAGTGTCATTATATTGTACTGAACCCACCTAGGCTAGATGAAATATGGTAGGCTATTAGTGATTCATGAAACTATTCATTTAGCTATAAAAAGCAACCTAACCGAATTACCTTAATGATGTACCCAGTATTTAATACAAAAGTTAAGGCTTATGCCTATGTATATTAGTTTTGAAACGGGAGCGTGCAATGAGTAGAAACACGGTGATCTTCGTCTTCAGCGGCAGAGGGCTTCTCACGTTGAGGAGTGGCCACATCAGTCCGAGAATGCCGGTAGCCTCAGCGACCTTCCTGTTTACATGATGCCAAGAGCAAAGCTTCGAGTCCAACGTGACGCCCAGGTACTTGACCGTATGTCTCCACGGGATCGGCGTTGCATCCAGCATCACTGCGGGAGGTTGGCCACGTCGTCTATTCCGGCGCTTCACGAAGCAGACGGCGGTGTCAGGCCCCTGGGACAGGACATCCATCTGTCTCTGCAAGACTCTGGAGGCCAACTATTAATTGTAAATTTTCCAAAACAACCGTTTGCAAAAGTCTTGAGAGAAACGTCCACCAAGCATATTCTGTACGGTACGTAGGTCAGGGCGCAGAATCACAATTCTTACCGGGACAAATTTAGAGCATCGTCGGTCAAATCAACGATGTAAACCCGCAACCCGACCCAACCAAAACAAAACCTCCCTTTCCGAAAACCACAATCCAACCGTAAAGCTATCTTCAATAAAACAAATACCACTCAACCCAACCACAACCGGCAGCGGTGGCAGAATAGCGCTTCGTAGTTACACACTCTCTCGTTATTTACACGTCTCTGCTACTGCTGCTATCCTTTCCCTGGCTGAAGAGGACTAAGTCCTAAAACAGCCTCAGTCCAGTAGGGTTTTATTCTCAAACCCTATCCAAAACAAAGCTATAGGCCCTATTATACGTAACCGGTGTTAATATACATAATTTTCACCATGGAAGGCATAGCGGAAGAACTGCACAAACCTGCTAGGAAAAACTATACCAATCGTAATGTAGATGTTGAGGGAGAAAACGACTTGTACCAAGCCCACATAGTAAAGATGCAGTCATATTGAATTGTGATTCTGCGCCCTGACCTACGTATAGAATTACACTAAATGATATTCAAGATACAAAAGAACCATTTTATTTCATTCTTAAACACATCAATGTAAACAGAATATTTACTAACAAACAATAATAAATCAGCTGATGAATTAATCACTTACAGATTTAACTATCTAACACTTTTCCCCTCCTTCTTTTTACGCAGACTCTACAGCTCACATTCTTTGTCTCATCTGGTCGGCATGCTTTCTTTTTATAACACCTCCACAAAGTACATCATATGAATACAGTCCATTTCTATTTTTCACCATTCCAGCTGACCAACCATTTCCATGTTCATTCTTAATCCACACATCTTCTCCTTCTTCAAAAGATCGAACTTTCTTGTTGTTTCTCCATTGTTCTTTCCAAAGCTTCATTTCCATCTTTTTCCTAAGATTAGGTCTCATATTGTCAAAAAGTGTTGGTAGTCTACGACCGAGAAACAATTCTGCCGGAGCCCTACCGGTTGTTTTCTGAGGCGAGTTTCGGTAGCTAAAAAGAACATTTTGAAGAGCTAGCATTCCATCTCCGACCTCTGACCGTGCCTCTCGTATGGCTTTTATTTTTTCTTCAGTAGGATGTATTCCATTTCGGTCGATTGTATGTCCCAAGTAAGTTACTGACTCTTCAAAAAATTTGCATTTGCTAGATTTTGCTTTTATACCAGATTCTTTCATTCGTTTCAAAACCTCTCTTAAATTTCTTAGATGTTCGTTCTTATTCTTTCCAGTTATGATAATATCATCCAGAAGAACTCCAACCTGTGGTATTCCAGCTAAGAGTCTTTCCATATATCTCTGGAAAATACCTGGGCTGGATGATATCCCAAAAGGTAAACGTTTGTATCTATAATAACCACTATGCGTTGCTATTACTAAATACTTTCGGTGTTCTTCTGCAACCTCCATTTGTAGGTAAGCATCTCGTAGGTCTATCTTGGAAAACTCTTGTCCACCTGCAACTTTATTTGTTAGTTCCTCAAATGTTGGAATAATAGCATTTTCTGGGACCAAATTTGGATTCAACGTGACTCGAAAATCTCCACAAATTCTTATTGAACCATCGTCCTTCTCTACGTTGACTGTTGGAGTGGCCCATGGAATAGCTGTAGTAGCAGGATCTACCTCTTCAATGATATCCTCATCGACAAGTCTTGCAAGTTCACTCTCAATTCGTTTTTCTAGGGAAATGGAACCCTGCGCGCAGAAAAATGTTGGGGGTTTGCATCTTCTTGAACGTGAATTTGTGCTTTATAACCCTTGATTTTCCCACGTCCTTCAGAGAATACATCTTCAAAGTCTTTTAGTACTTCCTTAACCCTCACATCATCCATCTTTTGTTGTTTTAGATTTTGCTTACATCTTACTTTACTAATAGTTACATCAGGAGGGAGTTCCATATTAAAAGCTAATATCCATGGTAAACCAAATAATGGTTTCTCATTTCCATTTACTACTGCTACTTTTAATCTACGTGTCTCATTACCTACTGAAACATTGACATAACATTCTCTAAAATATTGTTCCTATATGCCACAAATTTTGGATTAGTCTTGTCAAGTCGTGGTGAACCAATCTTCTCCCAAAGAGGCTTACCTATCATTGAGGCCCAAGCTCCTGAGTCAAATTCCATGTTTGTAGCTACCTTATTTAACTTTAAATAAATACGTGCTTTACAAATATGTCTTCTTTCCTTTTTAACATCGTTTATCCTCATGTCATAATAAGAGTCTGCTTCAGATTCTTTATCTTCTGATTTTTCATGCAAATTATTCACTCGTTTTTGCCGACATACCTTTCCAAAATGTCCTATTTTTTTGCAATTCAAACACTGTTTTTGGTAGGCTGGGCATTTGCCAAATTCATGTTTTGTTCCACATCTACTACATGGATGATTTGTCTTTCCGTTATATTCCACTTTTCTCTTAGACCCCCTATTGTTTCTTCTTACTTGCGATACTTCCAACTCTTTATCGTTATTCTTGAATATTTCATGACGAGCTCTTTCCATTGAAGTGGCCAGTTCAAAAATATCTTCAGATGTTAACTTGTCACCATTTTCTTTTACACCATCAGGCCATCGTTGTCTAATTTCTA
Organism: Macrosteles quadrilineatus; assembly: GCF_028750875.1. Lineage (NCBI taxonomy): Eukaryota > Metazoa > Arthropoda > Insecta > Hemiptera > Cicadellidae > Macrosteles > Macrosteles quadrilineatus. The sequence goes on along the minus strand of NW_026542599.1, from coordinate 29,308,981 downwards.
CTTCAAACTCTGGAAAATGTATACCTCCTGCCAATCTGTATCTTATTCTTTCATCAAACTTATTCTCATACTTACAAAATTCTGCTACATTTTTCAAACGTATTACAAATTCTTAAAGGCTTTCACTATCTTCTCTGATGCATTTTTCAAACTCCATTCTAGCTGAAAATATAGTTTTTCTAGCTTTGTATACTGACCTGAAACCATTACCTAGTTCTGCCCATGTAGCCTGATGTACTTTCAAAGGCAGTAGAAAGTTTGAAATTTTTCTTAATGGTGCAGGACCCACATATGCAAGCAAAAGATCCCTTCGAGCATCCTCTGTTCTCTGAGAGTCTTCTCTCAATCCTTTTACCTTGCATAATAATACAAAATGTGCTTCATAATCGTCCCACCTACTAGACTCATCATAGCTTTGACATTTGAACTTCTCTATCTTTGATTGTAATGTGTCTTCTTTAGTTTCATACTTCTCTTCTTCGTTGAAATAACTATTTCTTCTTTTGGTGTGTTTACTCATCGTCGCCAATATAGAATTACACTAAAAGATATTTATGATACACAAGAACCATTTTATTTAATTCTTAAACACATCAATGTAAACAGAATATTTACTAACAAACAATAATAAATCAGCTGATGAATTAATCACTTACAGATTTAACTATCTAACACTACGTACCGTACAGAATATGCTTGGTGGACGTTTCTTTCAAGACTTGAACAAACGGTTGTTTTGGAAAATTTACAATTAACAGTTGGTTTTTTTCGAAAGAAAATAAAAATATTAAGATTCCGTTTTCATTTAAAACTGTACATTATTAATTGGTGTAACGGAGTGTGTGGATTCCAAGACATAGACAACGTTTTATCGCGTGTTGAATAGTGTCGTCGCTGCGACAGTACCCCCACGCAACACTGTAAGCAGTTATAAAAACGTTTGTAATCCGAATGTGCTACTTTTGATTAATGTAAAGAGCGATAATAAGGTTAAGCGAAACATTGGATTAAACAAAATCAGCTACTGCATGTTGAGCGATCCGTCAGTTCCAACACCAGCCACTTATGTCCACCGCGTCTTAGACACAACTCGAGACGTTTTCCGAACAACGGTTGTCAATTCATAATATCAAAATTTGATATTGTTTATTAGATTAGTTGGTTTTTTTTAGCAAATAATAAAAAACCCCAACAAAATAATGTTCGTGTTATATAATAATAGACTTAACTTGTGTGTTACTGAAGTAGTTGTAGGTGTACACTTAACGCGACATCGGTCATGGCATAGTCGCACACTTGGTAAATCACATGTGCCGTGGGGAGAAATAATTTGTTTCTTGAGACGATATAGTTAATATGTTGTATTTTTGTGTGTGAGTCAGAAACAAATACACATTCAAGAATGAAAACATTTATATACAATTCGAAAATTGTTTTGTAAGTTGTTATCTATCCATGACGGAGAAAGTAGGCTACACGTAGGTTTTTTTTGTTGTTTTTTTAATGAGTGAACACTAAAACGAAGTATAAATGACAACAATAGACGAAATTGGTTGCTCTGCTAAGTTAGGAATGAAAGGCCTAAGGTAATTCACAGTGCCTAAAATTCGTTGAACTTCTGTCTTATTCTTAGGTATTTCCAGTTCATTAAAAGCTCTGATTCTGTCACAGTCATGTTTAACGCCATTACAATCAAATTCTTGTCCTAAAAATCGCACTTTTTCAACAAAGTATTGAATTTTATCCTTATTCAGTTGAATGTGGTTTTTCCTTGCCACATTGATAACTTCAAGTACAATTTTGTCAACACCTCTTTGGTTTCTGCTGCACACAGTATATCTTCAAAGTAGGTCCCCGATCCTCTGCGATGTCGTTGTGGCTGTAGAGTTCCCTGATGTGGTCGAACGCCGACTCCGCAGCCTTCTGGAAGTTTTTGCATGTCGGTTTTTGCTCGGAACGGGAACATGTCACCCGTTAGTACGACAGGCCTGTTCGGTTTTTGTAAATATTTTAAATGTATATTATTGTTTGTATGTGTTACGTGTTTAAACTTCAACGACGCTACTTCAGCCGAGTTTGTGTTTTTGTAGTCTGACGATGGCATTATAATGCCGAAACGGCCGTAACATAGTTACACAACAAGAATTTGAGCTGCAGTGACGAAGGTAAAGCCTATATTTAGTTATTATACAGCTCAGGGGCTAAAACATGGATTTTACTTCTGGAAGAGCTTCGCTGATTTCGCCTTGGTGAAGTCCTCCAGTGTTGGAACCCCAGCCGTTGCTCTGATGGTGGTGTTCCGGACGAACCAGGGCTTGCCGGTGATCCGGCGCAGTGTCCTCGACTGGACGGCTTCCAGTCTCCTCCTCCTCATTTTGGTCCTGCTGGCGAGGGCCCACCAGGCCTCCGAAGCGTACATCATGCAGGAGCGTACAAGGAGTAGAAACACGGTGATCTTCGTCTTCAGCGGCAGAGGAATTCTCACCTTGAGGAGTGGCCACATCAGTCCGAGAATGCCGGTAGCCTCAGACACCTTCCTGTTTACATGATGCCGAGAGTAAAGCTTCGAGTCTAACGTGACGCCCAGGTACTTGACCGTATGTCTCCACGGGATCGGCGTTGCATCCAGCATCACTGCGGGAGGTTGGCCACGTCGTCTATTCCGGCGCTTCACGAAGCAGACTGCGGTGTCAGGCCCCGGGGACAGGACATCCATCTGTCTCTGCATGACTCTGGAGGCCAACTATTAATTGTAAATTTTCCAAAACAACCGTTTGCTAAAGTCTTGAGAGAAACGTCCACCAAGCATATTCTGTACGGAACGTAGGTCAGGGCGCAGAATCACAATTCTTACCGGGACAAATTTAGAGCATCGTCGGTCAAATCAACGATGTAAACCCGCAACCCGACCCAACCAAAACCAAACCTCCCTTACCGAAAACCACAATCCAACCGTAAAGCTATCCTCAATAAAACAAAAACCACTCAACCCAACCTCAACCGGCAGCGGTGGCAGAATAGCGCTTCGTAGTTACACACTCTCTCGTTATTTACACGTCTCTGCTACTGCTGCTATCCTTTCCCTGGCTGAAGAGGACTAAGTCCTAAAACAGCCTCAGTCCAGTAGGGTTTTATTCTCAAACCCTATCCAAAACAAAGCTATAGGCCCTATTATACGTAACCGGTGTTAATATACATAATTTTCACCATGGAAGGCATAGCGGAAGAACTGCACAAACCTGCTAGGAAAAACTATACCAATCGTAATGTAGATGTTGAGGGAATAAACGACTTGTACCAAGCCCACATAGTAGAGATGCAGTCATATTGAATTGTGATTCTGCGCCCTGACCTACGTATAGAATTACACTAAATGATATTCAAGATACAAAAGAACCATTTTATTTAATTCTTAAACACATCAATGTAAACAGAATATTTACTAACAAACAATAATAAATCAGCTGATGAATTAATCACTTACAGATTTAACTATCTAACACTTTTCCCCTCCTTCTTTTTACGCAGACTCTACAGCTCACATTCTTTGTCTCATCTGGTCGGCATGCTTTCTTTTTATAACACCTCCACAAAGTACATCATATGAATACAGTCCATTTCTATTTTTCACCATTCCAGCTGACCAACCATTTCCATGTTCATTCTTAATCCACACATCTTCTCCTTCTTCAAAAGATCGAACTTTCTTGTTGTTTCTCCATTCTTCTTTCCAATGCTTCATTTCCATCTTTTTCCTAAGATTAGGTCTCATATTGTCAAAAAGTGTTGGTAGTCTACGACCGAGAAACAATTCTGCCGGAGCCCTACCGGTTGTTTTCTGAGGCGAGTTTCGGTAGCTAAAAAGAACATTTTGAAGAGCTAGCATTCCATCTCCGACCTCTGACCGTGCCTCTCGTATGGCTTTTATTTTTTCTTCAGTAGGATGTATTCCATTTCGGTCGATTGTATGTCCCAAGTAAGTTACTGACTCTTCAAAAAATTTGCATTTGCTAGATTTTGCTTTTATACCAGATTCTTTCATTCGTTTCAAAACCTCTCTTAAATTTCTTAGATGTTCGTTCTTATTCTTTCCAGTTATGATAATATCATCCAGAAGAACTCCAACCTGTGGTATTCCAGCTAAGAGTCTTTCCATATATCTCTGGAAAATACCTGGGCTGGATGATATCCCAAAAGGTAAACGTTTGTATCTATAATAACCACTATGCGTTGCTATTACTAAATACTTTCGGTGTTCTTCTGCAACCTCCATTTGTAGGTAAGCATCTCGTAGGTCTATCTTGGAAAACTCTTGTCCACCTGCAACTTTATTTGTTAGTTCCTCAAATGTTGGAATAATAGCATTTTCTGGGACCAAATTTGGATTCAACGTGACTCGAAAATCTCCACAAATTCTTATTGAACCATCGTCCTTCTCTACGTTGACTGTTGGAGTGGCCCATGGAATAGCTGTAGTAGCAGGATCTACCTCTTCAATGATATCCTCATCGACAAGTCTTGCAAGTTCACTCTCAATTCGTTTTTTCTAGGGAAATGGAACCCTGCGCGCAGAAAAATGTTGGGGGTTTGCATCTTCTTGAACGTGAATTTGTGCTTTATAACCCTTGATTTTCCCATGTCCTTCAGAGAATACATCTTCAAAGTCTTTTAGTACTTCCTTAACCCTCACATCATCCATCTTTTGTTGTTTTAGATTTTGCTTACATCTTACTTTACTAATAGTTACATCAGGAGGGAGTTCCATATTAAAAGCTAACATCCATGGTAAACCAAATAATGGTTTCTCATTTCCATTTACTACTGCTACTTTTAATCTACGTGTCTCATTACCTACTGAAACATTGACATAACATTCACCAAGTATATCTAAAATATTGTTCCTATATGCCACAAATTTTGGATTAGTCTTGTCAAGTCGTGGTGAACCAATTTTCTCCCAAAGAGGCTTACCTATCATTGAGGCCCAAGCTCCTGAGTCAAATTCCATGTTTGTAGCTACCTTATTTAACTTTAAATAAATACGTGCTTTACAAATATGTCTTCTTTCCTTTTTAACATCGTTTATCCTCATGTCATAATAAGAGTCTGCTTCAGATTCTTTATCTTCTGATTTTTCATGCAAATTATTCACTCGTTTTTGCCGACATACCTTTCCAAAATGTCCTATTTTTTTGCAATTCAAACACTGTTTTTGGTAGGCTGGGCATTTGCCAAATTCATGTTTTGTTCCACATCTACTACATGGATGATTTGTCTTTCCGTTATATTCCACTTCTCTCTTAGACCCCCTATTGTTTCTTCTTACTTGCGATACTTCCAACTCTTTATCGTTATTCTTGAATATTTCATGACGAGCTCTTTCCATTGAAGTGGCCAGTTCAAAAATATCTTCAGATGTTAACTTGTCACCATTTTCTTTTACACCATCAGGCCATCGTTGTCTAATTTCTACTTCAAACTCTGGAAAATGTATACCTCCTGCCAATCTGTATCTTATTCTTTCATCAAACTTATTCTCATACTTGCAAAATTCTGCTACATTTTTCAAACGTATTACAAATTCTTAAAGGCTTTCACTGTCTTCTCTGATGACTTTTTCAAACTCCATTCTAGCTGAAAATATAGTTTTTCTAGCTTTGTATACTGACCTGAAACCATTACCTAGTTCTGCCCATGTAGCCTGATGTACTTTCAAAGGCAGTAGAAAGTTTGAAAATTTTCTTAATGGTGCAGGACCCACATATGCAAGCAAAAGATCCCTTCGAGCATCCTCTGTTCTCTGAGAGTCTTCTCTCAATCCTTTTACCTTGCTTAATAATACAAAATGTGCTTCATAATCGTCCCACCTACTAGACTCATCATAGCTTTGACATTTGAACTTCTCTATCTTTGATTGTAATGTGTCTTCTTTAGTTTCATACTTCTCTTCTTCGTTGAAATAACTATTTCTTCTTTTGGTGTGTTTACTCATCGTCGCCAATATAGAATTACACTAAAAGATATTTATGATACACAAGAACCATTTTATTTAATTCTTAAACACATCAATGTAAACAGAATATTTACTAACAAACAATAATAAATCAGCTGATGAATTAATCACTTACAGATTTAACTATCTGACACTACGTACCGTACAGAATATGCTTGGTGGACGTTTCTTTCAAGACTTTAACAAACGGTTGTTTTGGAAAATTTACAATTAACAGTTGGTTTTTTTTTTCGAAAGAAAATAAAAAATATTAAGATTCCGTTTTCATTTAAAACTGTACATTACTAATTGGTGTAACGGAGTGTGTGGATTCCAAGACATAGACAACGTTTTATCGCGTGTTGAATAGTGTCGTCGCTGCGACAGTACCCCCACGCAACACTGTAAGCAGTTATAAAAACGTTTGTAATCCGAATGTGCTACTTTTGATTAATGTAAAGAGCGATAATAAGGTTAAGCGAAACATTGGATTAAACAAAATCAGCTACTGCATGTTGAGCGATCCGTCAGTTCCAACACCAGCCACTTATGTCCACCGCGTCTTAGACACAACTCGAGACGTTTTCCGAACAACGGTTGTCAATTCATAATATCAAAATTTGATATTGTTTATTAGATTAGTTGGTTTTTTTTAGCAAATAATAAAAAACCCCAACAAAATAATGTTCGTGTTATATAATAATAGACTTAACTTGTGTGTTACTGAAGTAGTTGTAGGTGTACACTTAACGCGACATCGGTCATGGCATAGTCGCACACTTGGTAAATCACATGTGCCGTGGGGAGAAATAATTTGTTTCTTGAGACGATATAGTTAATATGTTGTATTTTTGTGTGTGAGTCAGAAACAAATACACATTCAAGAATGAAAACATTTATATACAATTCGAAAATTGTTTTGTAAGTTGTTATCTATCCATGACGGAGAAAGTAGGCTACACGTAGGTTTTTTTTGTTGTTTTTTTAATGAGTGAACACTAAAACGAAGTATAAATGACAACAATAGACGAAATTGGTTGCTCTGCTAAGTTAGGAATGAAAGGCCTAAGGTAATTCACAGTGCCTAAAATTCGTTGAACTTCTGTCTTATTCTTAGGTATTTCCAGTTCATTAAAAGCTCTGATTCTGTCACAGTCATGTTTAACGCCATTACAATCAAATTCTTGTCCTAAAAATCGCACTTTTTCAACAAAGTATTGAATTTTATCCTTATTCAGTTGAATGTGGTTTTTCCTTGCCACATTGATAACTTCAAGTACAATTTTGTCAACACCTCTTTGGTTTCTGCTGCACACAGTATATCTTCAAAGTAGGTCCCCGATCCTCTGCGATGTCGTTGTGGCTGTAGAGTTCCCTGATGTGGTCGAACGCCGACTCCGCAGCCTTCTGGAAGTTTTTGCATGTCGGTTTTTGCTCGGAACGGGAACATGTCACCCGTTAGTACGACAGGCCTGTTCGGTTTTTGTAAATATTTTAAATGTATATTATTGTTTGTATGTGTTACGTGTTTAAACTTCAACGACGCTACTTCAGCCGAGTTTGTGTTTTTGTAGTCTGACGATGGCATTATAATGCCGAAACGGCCGTAACATAGTTACACAACAAGAATTTGAGCTGCAGTGACGAAGGTAAAGCCTATATTTAGTTATTATACAGCTCAGGGGCTAAAACATGGATTTTACTTCTGGAAGAGCTTCGCTGATTTCGCCTTGGTGAAGTCCTCCAGTGTTGGAACCCCAGCCGTTGCTCTGATGGTGGTGTTCCGGACGAACCAGGGCTTGCCGGTGATCCGGCGCAGTGTCCTCGACTGGACGGCTTCCAGTCTCCTCCTCCTCATTTTGGTCCTGCTGGCGAGGGCCCACCAGGCCTCCGAAGCGTACATCATGCAGGAGCGTACAAGGAGTAGAAACACGGTGATCTTCGTCTTCAGCGGCAGAGGAATTCTCACCTTGAGGAGTGGCCACATCAGTCCGAGAATGCCGGTAGCCTCAGACACCTTCCTGTTTACATGATGCCGAGAGTAAAGCTTCGAGTCTAACGTGACGCCCAGGTACTTGACCGTATGTCTCCACGGGATCGGCGTTGCATCCAGCATCACTGCGGGAGGTTGGCCACGTCGTCTATTCCGGCGCTTCACGAAGCAGACTGCGGTGTCAGGCCCCGGGGACAGGACATCCATCTGTCTCTGCATGACTCTGGAGGCCAACTATTAATTGTAAATTTTCCAAAACAACCGTTTGCTAAAGTCTTGAGAGAAACGTCCACCAAGCATATTCTGTACGGAACGTAGGTCAGGGCGCAGAATCACAATTCTTACCGGGACAAATTTAGAGCATCGTCGGTCAAATCAACGATGTAAACCCGCAACCCGACCCAACCAAAACCAAACCTCCCTTACCGAAAACCACAATCCAACCGTTAAAGCTATCCTCAATAAAACAAAAACCACTCAAACCCAACCTCAACCGGCAGCGGTGGCAGAATAGCGCTTCGTAGTTACACACTCTCTCGTTATTTACACGTCTCCTGCTACTGCTGCTATCCTTTCCCTGGCTGAAGAGGACTAAGTCCTAAAACAGCCTCAGTCCAGTAGGGTTTTATTCTCAAACCCTATCCAAAACAAAGCTATGCCCTATTATACGTAACCGGTGTTAATATACATAAATTTTCACCATGGAAGGCATAGCGGAAGAACTGCACAAACCTGCTAGGAAAAACTATACCAATCGTAATGTAGATGTTGAGGGAATAAACGACTTGTACCAAGCCCACATAGTAGAGATGAGTCATATTGAATTGTGATTCTGCGCCCTGACCTACGTATAGAATTACACTAAATGATATTCAAGATACAAAAGAACCATTTTATTTAATTCTTAAACACATCAATGTAACAGAATATTTACTAACAAACAATAATAAATCAGCTGATGAATTAATCACTTACAGATTTAACTATCTAACACTTTTCCCCTCCTTCTTTTTACGCAGACTCTACAGCTCACATTCTTTGTCTCATCTGGTCGGCATGCTTTCTTTTTATAACACCTCCACAAAGTACATCATATGAATACAGTCCATTTCTATTTTTCACCATTCCAGCTGACCAACCATTTCCATGTTCATTCTTAATCCCACACATCTTCTCCTTCTTCAAAAGATCGAACTTTCTTGTTGTTTCTCCATTCTTCTTTCCAATGCTTCATTTCCATCTTTTTCCTAAGATTAGGTCTCATATTGTCAAAAAGTGTTGGTAGTCTACGACCGAGAAACATTCTGCCGGAGCCCTACCGGTTGTTTTCTGAGGCGAGTTTCGGTAGCTAAAAAGACATTTTGAAGAGCTAGCATTCCATCTCCGACCTCTGACCGTGCCTCTCGTATGGCTTTTATTTTTTCTTCAGTAGGATGTATTCCATTTCGGTCGATTGTATGTCCCAAGTAAGTTACTGACTCTTCAAAAAATTTGCATTTGCTAGATTTTGCTTTTATACCAGATTCTTTCATTCGTTTCAAAACCTCTCTTAAATTTCTTAGATGTTCGTTCTTATTCTTTCCAGTTATGATAATATCATCCAGAAGAACTCCAACCTGTGGTATTCCAGCTAAGAGTCTTTCCATATATCTCTGGGAAAATACCTGGGCTGGATGATATCCCAAAAGGTAAACGTTTGTATCTATAATAACCACTATGCGTTGCTATTACTAAATACTTTCGGTGTTCTTCTGCCAACCTCCATTTGTAGGTAAGCATCTCGTAGGTCTATCTTGGAAAACTCTTGTCCACCTGCAACTTTATTTGTTAGTTCCTCAAATGTTGGAATAAATAGCATTTTCTGGGACCAAATTTGGATTCAACGTGACTCGAAAATCTCCACAAATTCTTATTGAACCATCGTCCTTCTCTACGTTGACTGTTGGAGTGGCCCCATGGAATAGCTGTAGTAGCAGGATCTACCTCTTCAATGATATCCTCATCGACAAGTCTTGCAAGTTCACTCTCAATTCGTTTTTTCTAGGGAAATGGAACCCTGCGCGCAGAGAAAAATGTTGGGGGTTTGCATCTTCTTGAACGTGAATTTGTGCTTTATAACCCTTGATTTTCCCATGTCCTTCAGAGAATACATCTTCAAAGTCTTTTAGTACTTCCTTAACCCTCACATCATCCATCTTTTGTTGTTTTAGATTTTGCTTACATCTTACTTTACTAATAGTTACATCAGGAGGGAGTTCCATATTAAAAGCTAACATCCATGGTAAACCAAATAATGGTTTCTCATTTCCATTTACTACTGCTACTTTTAATCTACGTGTCTCATTACCTACTGAAACATTGACATAACATTCACCAAGTATATCTAAAAATATTGTTCCTATATGCCACAAATTTTGGATTAGTCTTGTCAAGTCGTGGTGAACCAATTTTCTCCCAAAGAGGCTTACCTATCATTGAGGCCCCAAGCTCCTGAGTCAAATTCCATGTTTGTAGCTACCTTATTTAACTTTAAATAAATACGTGCTTTACAAATATGTCTTCTTTCCTTTTTAACATCGTTTATCCTCATGTCATAATAAGAGTCTGCTTCAGATTCTTTATCTTCTGATTTTTCATGCAAATTATTCACTCGTTTTTTGCCGACATACCTTTCCAAAATGTCCTATTTTTTTGCAATTCAAACACTGTTTTTGGTAGGCTGGGCAATTTGCCAAATTCATGTTTTGTTCCACATCTACTACATGGATGATTTGTCTTTCCGTTATATTCCACTTCTCTCTTAGACCCCCTATTGTTTCTTCTTACTTGCGATACTTCCAACTCTTTATCGTTATTCTTGAATATTTCATGACGAGCTCTTTCCATTGAAGTGGCCAGTTCAAAAATATCTTCAGATGTTAACTTGTCACCATTTTCTTTTACACCATCAGGCCATCGTTGTCTAATTTCTACTTCAAACTCTGGAAAATGTATACCTCCTGCCCAATCTGTATCTTATTCTTTCATCAAACTTATTCTCATACTTGCAAAATTCTGCTACATTTTTTCAAACGTATTACAAATCTTAAAGGCTTTCACTGTCTTCTCTGATGACTTTTTCAAACTCCATTCTAGCTGAAAATATAGTTTTTCTAGCTTTGTATACTGACCTGAAACCATTACCTAGTCTGCCCATGTAGCCTGATGTACTTTCAAAGGCAGTAGAAAGTTTGAAAATTTTCTTAATGGTGCAGGACCCACATATGCAAGCAAAGATCCCTTCGAGCATCCTCTGTTCTCTGAGAGTCTTCTCTCAATCCTTTTACCTTGCTTAATAATACAAAATGTGCTTCATAATCGTCCCACCTACTAGACTCATCATAGCTTTGACATTTGAACTTCTCTATCTTTGATTGTAATGTGTCTTCTTAGTTTCATACTTCTCTTCTTCGTTGAAATAACTATTTCTTCTTTTGGTGTGTTTACTCATCGTCGCCAATATAGAATTACACTAAAAGATATTATGATACACAAGAACCATTTTATTTAATTCTTAAAACACATCAATTGTAAACAAGAATATTTACTAACAAACAATAATAAATTCAGCTGATGAATTAATCACTTACAGATTTAACTATCTGACACTACGTACCGTACAGAATATGCTTGGTGGACGTTTTCTTTCAAGACTTTAACAAACGGTTGTTTTGGAAAATTTACAATTAACAGTTGGTTTTTTTTTTTCGAAAGAAAATAAAAAATATTAAGATTCCGTTTTCATTTAAAACTGTACATTACTAATTGGTGTAACGGAGTGTGTTGGATTCCAAGACATAGACAACGTTTTATCGCGTGTTGAATAGTGTCGTCGCTGCGACAGTACCCCCACGCAACACTGTAAGCAGTTATAAAAACGTTTGTAATCCGAATGTGCTACTTTTGATTAATGTAAAGAGCGATAATAAGGTTAAGCGAAACATTGGATTAAACAAAATCAGCTACTGCATGTTGAGCGATCCGTCAGTTCCAACACCAGCCACTTATGTCCACCGCGTCTTAGACACAACTCGAGACGTTTTCCGAAACAACGGTTGTCAATTCATAATATCAAAATTTGATATTGTTTATTAGATTAGTTGGTTTTTTTTAGCAAATAATAAAAAACCCCAACAAAATAATGTTCGTGTTATATAATAATAGACTTAACTTGTGTGTTACTGAAGTAGTTGTAGGTGTACACTTAACGCGACATCGGTCATGGCATAGTCGCACACTTGGTAAATCACATGTGCCGTGGGGAGAAATAATTTGTTTCTTGAGACGATATAGTTAATATGTTGTATTTTTGTGTGTGAGTCAGAAACAAATACACATTCAAGAATGAAAACATTTATATACAATTCGAAAATTGTTTTGTAAGTTGTTATCTATCCATGACGGAGAAAGTAGGCTACACGTAGGTTTTTTTTGTTGTTTTTTTTAATGAGTGAACACTAAAACGAAGTATAAATGACAACAATAGACGAAATTGGTTTTGCTCTGCTAAGTTAGGAATGAAAGGCCTAAGGTAATTCACAGTGCCTAAAATTCGTTGAACTTCTGTCTTATTCTTAGGTATTTCCAGTTCATTAAAAGCTCTGATTCTGTCACAGTCAGTGTTTACGCCATTACAATCAAATTCTTTGTCCTAAAAATCGCACTTTTTCAAACAAAGTATTGAATTTTATCCTTATTCAGTTGAATGTGGTTTTTTCCTTGCCACATTGATAACTTCAAGTACAATTTTGTCAACACCTCTTTGGTTTCTGCTGCACACAGTAGATCTTCAAAGTAGGTCCCCGATCCTCTGCGATGTCGTTGTGGCTGTAGAGTTCCCTGATGTGGTCGAACGCCGACTCCGCAGCCTTCTGGAAGTTTTTGCATGTCGGTTTTTGCTCGGAACGGGAACATGTCACCCGTTAGTACGACAGGGCCTGTTCGGTTTTTGTAAATATTTTAAATGTATATTATTGTTTGTATGTGTTACGTGTTTAAACTTCAACGACGCTACTTCAGCCCGAGTTTGTGTTTTTTGTAGTCTGACGATGGCATTATAATGCCGAAACGGCCGTAACATAGTTACACAACAAGAATTTGAGCTGCAGTGACGAAGGTAAAGCCTATATTTAGTTATATACAGCTCAGGGGCTAAAACATGGATTTTACTTCTGGAAGAGCTTCGCTGATTTCGCCTTGGTGAAGTCCTCCAGTGTTGGAACCCCAGCCGTTGCTCTGATGGTGGTGTTCCGGACGAACCAGGGCTTGCCGTGATCCGGCGCAGTGTCCTCGACTGGACGGCTTCCAGTCTCCTCCTCCTCATTTTGGTCCTGCTGGCGAGGGCCCACCAGGCCTCCGAAGCGTACATCATGCAGGAGCGTACAAGGAGTAGACAACACGGTGATCTTCGTCTTCAGCGGCAGAGGAATTCTCACCTTGAGGGAGTGGCCACATCAGTCCGAGAATGCCGGTAGCCTCAGACACCTTCCTGTTTACATGATGCCGAGAGTAAAGCTTCGAGTCTAACGTGACGCCCAGGTACTTGACCGTATGTCTCCACGGGATCGGCGTTGCATCAGCATCACTGCGGGAGGTTGGCCACGTCGTCTATTCCGGCGCTTCACGAAGCAGACTGCGGTGTCAGGCCCCGGGGACAGGACATCCATCTGTCTCTGCATGACTCTGGAGGCCAACTATTAATTGTAAATTTTCCAAACAACCCGTTTGCTAAAGTCTTGAGAGAAACGTCCACCAAGCATATTCTGTACGGAACGTAGGTCAGGGCGCAGAATCACAATTCTTACCGGGACAATTTAGAGCATCGTCGGTCAAATCAACGATGTAAACCCGCAACCCGACCCAACCAAAACCAAACCTCCCTTACCGAAAACCACAATCCAACCGATAAAGCTATCCTCAATAAAACAAAAACCACTCACCCAACCTCAACCGGCAGCGGTGGCAGAATAGCGCTTCGTAGTTACACACTCCTCTCGTTATTTACACGTCTCTGCTACTGCTGCTATCCTTTCCCTGGCTGAAGAGGACTAAGTCCTAAAACAGCCTCAGTCCAGTAGGGTTTTATTCTCAAACCCTATCCAAAACAAAGCTATAGGCCCTATTATACGTAACCGGTGTTAATATACATAATTTTCACCATGGAAGGCATAGCGAAGAACTGCACAAACCTGCTAGGAAAAACTATACCAATCGTAATGTAGATGTTGAGGGAATAAACGACTTGTACCAAGCCCACATAGTAGAGATGCAGTCATATTGAATTGTGATTCTGCGCCCTGACCTAGTATAGAATTACACTAAATGATATTCAAGATACAAAAGAACCTTTTATTTAATTCTTAAACACATCAATGTAAACAGAATATTTACTAACAAACAATAATAAATCAGCTGATGAATTAATCACTTACAGATTAACTATCTAACACTTTTCCCCTCCTTCTTTTTACGCAGACTCTACAGCTCACATTCTTTGTCTCATCTGGTCGGCATGCTTTCTTTTTATAACACCTCCACAAAGTACATCATATGAATACAGTCCATTTCTATTTTTCACCATTCCAGCCTGACCAACCATTTCCATGTTCATTCTTAATCCACACATCTTCTCCTTCTTCAAAAGATCGAACTTTCTTGTTGTTTCTCCATTCTTCTTTCCAATGCTTCATTTCATCTTTTTCCTAAGATTAGGTCTCATATTGTCAAAAAGTGTTGGTAGTCTACGACCGAGAA